>NC_089878.1:33953500-35162500 GCF_040182565.1 Anser cygnoides
CTTAAGGGAGATAAAACTAGAACACTAATGAAGAACCACACAGACATATGGCGGACATAGTTGGACAAGGTGGTGTCCATAGGTGTCCATAAGTGAACAAGTTCTCTTTTCCTGAGGAAGTAATGGATTCTCAGAGCAGGGAAATGTTTTACCAGCCACAGAAAAAAGGTAGAAATGACAGCAAGAAATTCATATTCAAACAGCCATCATCAAACTCGAATATATTCCTTCTTTGCTAAGAAGTAGCACAGTGCACAAATAGTGTAAATGTTTTACCATATCAAATAAGCTAAATATTTTAAAATAATCTGCTCTGAATAATCGTTCAAGACTCCTCAAGTTTTCATCACTGATTTACTTTTTTTTTTTTTTTTTAGGATAAATTGAACTACAGTGTTAAGATTATAGACTGCTCAACTACAAGTAAATATTCAGAAAGTTAAAAGCAATTGCCTGGTAACTAATGCTAGATTTATTGCAGTTCCACTCAAATTTATGGAAAAGATAGTATTAGGTTGAATCTTATAAAAGTTACGGCATGATAAACAAAGCACAAGCAAACATGCTTGAAAGCAGAAAGCTAGAAAGCAGACTTTACAGAACAAAGCTTATATCATGACAGGTAATAAACTTCCACAGCTTAAGAAAATAAAAGGAATCCCATCATTTATTATTTATTTATTTATTTTTAACTCTGCAGTTAGGTCCACGCAGTAAAAGCACATAACTGTTAATCTTTTTAAAAAGCTTTACTAAATGATTAATAAATTTAAGACTGAAGCCATCCCACTCAATGATATAATTTTTTTCCCTCCAGATGCACACACCATGGGACAAACCACAGGCTTATCTCTCTGAATTCATGGCAGAAGACCTCAACCACTGTGGCACCCAACTCCAGCAGCTACTAAAGAGGGTAAACCTGCAAACTTTTCTAGCTCCTATCTCTTTATTTATCTGAAAGAAATTCAGTTTCCTGTCATGCAATAACTTTCTGAAAGGAAATTAAAACTGCATCATGTGTTTGCAGAGCTAAGTAAACAAGTCAGAGGGACTCCAACTTGGCATAATGAGGTGGGGCTCCTCTATGTGAAGGACCTCGCTCCAGGCCTCACCACTTGAGGTACCAGCTGATGGGGAAAACTATACCTCGCAAACAACCTGCCACTCTGCAGCTGAATGAGTATGTCAAATAACTACATCTTTTGAGGAGCTACAAGGCCACAAATGATTTGAAAATGTGTGAAATTCTGGTCCCTGTGATAGAGAAGATGAAGAATACATTTTGAAAACACCGTGTAACTACTCTATAGAAAGGAGAGCTATTTTTAAAAAGAATGTAAGAGGCCTTTAGGACACAAGTAAAAGCCATTACGCCCAGCAAAGCTCAATTCCTTCTGTTCTGCACTATGAACACCTTTAATGATTTCCTGAATGACCCCACTGTTTGTGTGCAATCTTGCTGGCCAGAAACTAGTCCATTTGTAACTTTTAAAATATAATCTACATAAATACCTCATTATCCTATTATCTGCATTAGACTGGAAACACTAACTTGAAAAGGCATTACCTGTAGCATTTAAGATGTCATAAATTAACTGAGTTCTCCTAAGCGGACCATATTTTGCAGCCTCCTAATAGAATCATAGAATCATAGAATCATAGAATATCCTGAGTTGGAAGGGACCCTTAAGGATCATCAAGTCCAACTCTTGATACCGCACAGGTCTACCCAAAAGTTCAGACCATGTGACTAAGTGCACAGTCCAATCTCTTCTTAAATTCAGACAGGCTCGGTGCAGTGACCACTTCCCTGGGGAGCCTGTTCCAGTGTGCAACCACCCTCTCTGTGAAGAACCCCCTCCTGATGTCGAGCCTAAATTTCCCCTGCCTCAGCTTAACCCCGTTCCCGCGGGTCCTGTCACTGGTGTTAATGGAGAAAAGGTCTCCTGCCTCTCGACACCCCCTTATGAGGAAGTTGTAGACTGTGATGAGGTCTCCCCTCAGCCTCCTCTTCTCCAGGCTGAACAGGCCCAGTGACCTCAGCCGTTCCTCGTACGTCTTCCCCTCCAGGCCTTTCACCATCTTCGTAGCCCTCCTCTGGACACTCTCCAACAGTTTCATGTCCTTTTTATACTGTGGTGCCCAGAACTGCACACAGTACTCGAGGTGAGGCCGCACCAGCGCAGAGTAGAGCGGGACAATCACCTCCCTTGACCTACTAGCGATGCCGTGCTTGATGCACCCCAGGATACGGTTGGCCCTCCTGGCTGCCAGGGCACACTGCTGGCTCATATTCAACTTGCTGTCATCCCACTATTCTCCTTTTTAAAATCTGGGATCAATATAACTACTACTCTTTCAAGTTTTCAACTGCTACAAGATATTTTTGTAATACAGTGATATATTCTAAAGTGAACTACTACCATAGACTGCTATAATTAAACCTATGATCTTCCCTTTCAATTGCATGTTCTAGAATTATATGTGCTTTGTTTAAGTTGATCTCCCTTTGTGAGCTTTCGAAAGAAATTTCCTGTTATTTGTTCTATGTTAAATTTGATTTTTTTTTAATTACTTGTTTTCCAGTGTATGGTCTAAGGTAATAGCAGAATTAGAATGATTTCACATGGTTATTAGAATGCTTACAATATTTAGGGTTAGATTCCTGTTCTTTACATCACTTTGTATAGATGTAATATATACTATATGAGATACTATCTCATGTGACGTGATTTTTCCTTGAAAAGGTAGAGTCTGTTCCTGAAAAAATGTACTGGTATTAAAAGTGGCTGCAAAAGTTAGTCAGTTTTTGGAATCTTCTGAAACACTGAGATGAAACAGTTTCTGTTCAAACTTGAAGCTCTATAGTTCTAACAAGATGGCAATAGCAATGAGGCCAGAAGGCAAAATCAGTATCTACATAATACTGTTCTTGACCTACAAAATTGCTTTATTTCTTGAGTGCAGCTACTGAATGAGCAAAACATCCTTTTCTCTGAATCACTGAGAACCATCAATTTCTTTGATTTCTCTGATTCACATGTTTATATATAAAGTATCGGCAAATACTTAAATGTATATATTGTTAATACATAAAATATTCATTTCAGTGTATATGTAAATGCTGGTGCATACACACGCACATTATGTATACACATAAATTACATATTTTATATGTAAGCACCTGCCAATACCTATTTTCTACAAAGCAAGTAATTCCTCTGGCTGATTACAGTGCCTGCTTGTGGCTAGACTATACCGATGTGGTGTATTTGGAGGACACAGCTGCACTTGTGAGAAAACTCATTAACTTGAATTGCTCTGCAAATTTCACAACACAGCTCTAGTCTACAACCTAATTAATGAAAAGGAAAAAAAAAAGTTATCCTTTTAAAAATTAACTCTAAATTTAGAGAGACAGAGAAAGTAAAAGATATCCAACATAAAAGCTCATATTTGTCTTGATGGTCTCCAGTATCACTTTATTTAGTTACACTGGTGTTCTTGTCTCACTTGACTGATCTCACAGTAGGCAAATAATTTTTCTACACTGAACAACATTGGATATGCTAAAAATAAAACTGAAATGACTACTTGTTGCAGTTAAGCATAAAATGCTAACTGTGGCTGGCTGTTATTTTTTCCTGTGATTTAGGTGAATGCATCCAATCAATGTAGCTATGTAAAATTTTTTCCGTCTTTAATTGACTTAGGTGCAATTTCTACACATTTGCAGCCATCTCCGCACACTCCACAACTCCACAGCATACTGAAAGCTTTGGGGATATTTATTTAGTTTTACACAGGGCGACAGCTATGGACACCAAGTTTCACATTTATCACACCATGGCCACTTGGAATTTCACCGAGACATCAAGGATTGAAAGTAAATCCTCTTCCACAAATGCCTGTATCAGCCACTTGAAAAAAAGAGAATTTCCATGAGAAAACCTGGCAACCAACACCAGGTAAGTAGTTTCAAATCTGCACAAGAAAGAGACCAAAGTAAACACTCATGGAGCAGCTGCCTTAAAACTCCTGACCTAGTTTGCCTCCCCCACTGTTGTGTGACTGCTCATAAATCTGCACTGGGCAATTAAAAGTGCTTATCAAGGATATTAAGACACAGCATTTTGGATGAAAAATGACTATATATTTCCAATTCACTTCTATTCTTCTCTTAATTCTTCACAGGCTCCTAGGAAGCAGAATAGGCTGGCACTGCTCAGTCCTGCTCCACACCCAGCTCCTGTTGCAGCAGCTGCAAGCAGGCAACAGTGAAGCCCTTCCAGGTAAGGACACAGATGCCATAAAAGAGGCATCGGGACTTCCCTGGCATGATTTTCTCTTTCTCTATACTGGCAAATCGACTTTAAAGGCTATGCAATGTTATGCAACTACAGAGCAGCCCTTTGGTGGACATGCACTGTATCTGATGGGGCATGAGAAAGCTCCACAAAAGTTTATTTTGACCTAAAGAGAAATGATTTATTCCATTTTCAGTAGGTCGAAAAATTGGCTCCAGTTCCTAAAATGTCCAAGTTCTAAGCTGTGTGGTTTAACCCAGTGCACCCCCAGCCTCCTCGCTGGCAGGGCAGCACAAGAAGCTGAAGAGTCCTTGCCTCCGTGAGCACCGCTCTGCAGCAACTGAAACATCGCTGTGTTATACCACACACCATTAATAATCACCATTATTCTCATCCTAAATCCAAAACACAGCACCATACCAGCTACAAGGGGGAAAATTAACTTTGTCCTAGCTGAAACCAGGACATAAGGTTGTAGAATCATAAAGTGGCTAGGGTTGGAAGGGACCTTAAAGATAATCTCATTCCAACCCCCCTGCCATTGTCAGGGATGCCACCCACTATACCAGGTTGCCCAAAGCCCCGTATAGGTTTCTTCTGACTATATGCTAGATTTTCTGCTTCTTATAACAAAAGGAAAAATTCTGAAGCAATAAAAAATTATCAGATCTCAACTAGTACACACACAAAAAAGACTTTTAACTACAGCTGTTGTTCAAGGAATGATATCACTATGTCCTTAAGGGCTGAGCTTCAAATTACTATTTATGAATTAATGAAGACTTGATTGTATTATTCCCGCTAAGTGTGCATCTCTCTCTGCTTCATCAAAATTTAACAGAAATCCATAAATTAGTTCTTTGATATTTTCATCAAACTCTGTTCCCATCATTTGTCACCAGCAGGGCTACGACTACAGCACTCTGAATACCTAAATACTCCAAATCAAAGCAATCTTCTGTCTTAGTATTTACAAGCAGTGTAATAAATGCTTTGAAACTCACATGGACATCTGGTCCCAGAAGTGACAAACAGGTCTCTGTTTTTTCAGATTTCTCTGCTTTGGATTTGCATTATTGGAGGAAAAAAGACAAAGGAATGCAAACACTCATAATTGAAAATTTAAAAAAATAAATAAATCTGCCTTTAAAACAGGTAAAAACAAGAGGGTTAAATGAGCTGACAGATTTCTTCCTGAGCCTCAATATTCTCCCAAATTCTGTTTTAATTTGAGCCAAGGAACTTAAGGAAGGCATCAAAAGGAGATGAGGCTCTGACATGCTTCAACAAATCCTTTAAGTGTTATCACAGTATCTGAAAGACTAAGACCACAAAGAAAGAAGCTAGTGAAACTCAGGACACTTCACAAACCATAGGCTGCTGCCATTAAGAAGAGATGTGTTGCTGCATATTGCAGAGCTATTATGCTCCTTTTATGGAGGCTTTTTCTGTACTGCTTCTTCATATAGCTTACATTTTGTGCAGGAGAGCACCCAGGATATTTTTCAGTGAGGATTTTTAATTTGAGAAAATAATGGGAAAAAAATAAATCAATCAATGCCTGGGTATTTAAGTAGGCACAAAAACGTTCAGTGTGTATGAAAAGCCTATAATAACTTGGAAAACCCTCATTAGAGAAGCACAGCTCTTCCACGGAGGTGATTACATTGGACTTCTCACTTTACAGTCAGAAAAATGAATAGATCAGGAGATTAGCAGTTAAGTTCACATAGTAAGCCAGTATCCAAACTAGAGGAAATATCCAGGAGGGCTGATTTCAGTAGAGAAGTCCAACACAATCACGGCAAATAGGCATTCACATTATTCATGGCATCGCACACCGTTTCTATTACTGATCCCAATCAAACTGAAGTGCATTAAAAAAAGGAAATAAAGAACACATTTAACTTGAGATGCTCATTACATAAACACCCCACTGGATTTTAATGCCATCTAACCCTCAGGATGGAGGCCACTTATTTTCTTTTCATCAAATTCGAATCCCCGACTGGAATCAAACTTTCCAGAAAGCAACTTCAAAACATAACCTCTGGCAGGAGGGGCAGGGGAGCACACATTTCATAAACTTACACATCCATATCAGAATATCATTATTAATGGGACCAGAAAACGTCTCAGGACAAAGACTTATGCAAAACACTGTGCTGTGCCATCGCAGGATTATGGCATTACCCAGCCTGCTTTGACAGGCTCTGTGAGTCCTCCATATAAAGCACTCCCTGCATATGCAGAATCAACAGCCAAGAAGCTAATGGATTTCAAGAAAGTCACCAATTTCTTCCCACATAGCCAACAGCAAAGGTCCCAGCACAAAGTGCGATCCTTCTAAACATCACTGCCACAAGACCTGAGCAGTGCTACATCTGTTTTACAAAGGGAGGAGTTTGCCATCATCAGAATTTAATTATTTACACATAGTTCCTGCACCAGACTGCAACGAAAATAAAAACATTATTAAGAGTAACCCTCTGAGGTCTCACTCACCTGATACTTTTTTCCAATATATTGTAAAACTCAAAGTTACCTAAACATCCATTATACACTTCTGTGGCCCTATCAGTATCTGAGCAAATGTTGGTCTCCACTTCCTCCAATTACAGACACTTCTTTTTTAGAATTACATCACAGGAAGAAAAGACTGGTGTCTTTTTGTTTTTTTTTTTAATGCAACTTCACAAGGTAGTAATGAATTATCCCAATAGCAAAGACGATTTTCCTTACCACATCAGACTCACAGCAGACACGCTACACTGATTTACAGCTAAGAGGAGTGCCAAAAGGAACTGAAACAAACACAAGAAGAAAACTAAACTTTAAACTCAATTACAATCACTCTAACAGAATTTCAGTTTTCCCTTCAAAACTATTTTCAGTTCTCTTTCCTCAAACTAGAAAAAGTCAAGGTCCTTCAACAGACTCAGCTAGAATTAAAGTAAAAAAGCATATGATTAAATCCAACTTTTAAGTATGGCAATACAGTTAGGTTATATTACAGTTCTGCAAATAGTTTGCATTCCTACTGACTTTATAGAGCTTGAATTTCAATTACACAGGAGGAAACTGCAAGAACATTCCCCATTAAGTCATCCTTCTTTTTGGAACACCTTTTCTAAAAGGCCAGAAGTAGCTCAACAATTCAATCTCACTGGAAGCTGGAGTTTCTGCCTTTGTGAAACATTCTCTTCACCCAGAAAACGTGTGTGATTTGAACCAGAACTGGGGGAATCATTTTTAGTTATTTTTAAGCTGCTTTTGATAGAAAATGGGTGTAAGATTAGCATCCTGCACTGCCACTTGGAACACCAGAAATGATAACTTGTCAGATACATACGCCGAACAAAAGGATTCATTGATTTTTTTCACAAAAGTTACTAGATGGAAAATTCATGCAGAGATTTCAAAAATTCATCACAGGTCAGGCAGCAGCATTAGACGTACAAATTCCGATACAACCTGACTAATTTGCTATGGGTCAGTAGCAAGAGCAGGAACATCGCAATGCATTAGATAACTTGGCAAATGCACCACTTTTTAAAACTTATTTTGCATACTTAGAGTAACTTATTTCTAACATTCTTGCAGAAAGAGAGTGGTTTTCAGTAATTACCATCTTTTTTTTTTTGCCTCTTATCTTCCACTTAAACCAAGTTACCTCCCTTTCCACTGAAGTGGCACCAAATGAAATATTAAAAGTTACATCTCCACGGCTGACATCAAGTAATTATTTAATGAAGTGCAAACTGTGTTTCCTAAATCCAAACAGAATGCATCTACTGCTGGATGGCTAAGTAATTCAGGAGAAATAGAGTCTTACTCTCTTCAACACATTGTACCATTTATAGGGCTTTACTCTCTTCAACATTGGCTAACATTTTCTACCATTTGCTACAGCTCCTCTCCATCCCTCCAGATTTTACTGGCATTAGTTTCACAGCAGAGATGATGAAAAATATGGTTTGATTAAAAAAAAAAAGAGAGAGAGAAAGAGATTGAAGGTAAACAGCAAATTAGTACTTACACATAAGAGTACACATAAGTACTTACACATAAGAGCTCTGGTTTAAGATTTTTTTCATGCAAACCTAACTCTGACAAATTACTGGTGGGGAAGCTCCATCCACTTTGGAAGGACTTTTATATTTTGACTGGAAAATTTTATCTATTGGAAAATAGACGGCTACAGATGTCAGATAAGTAGTTTCCATGAAAGCTGTCATGGAAAAGAATGTTATATTAAAAAAAATCAATAATCTTTCCTTACTTTTGCACAATTTTACATATTTTTTTTGTTGTTAAAATTTGGACCCCCACTCCTACTGAAATCGATGACAACCAAGCAAAAGATGCCTATCAGTTCCAGAGGAAAGGAAACACTGGAGGCAAATCTCCAGAGGCAGGTAAGGATCATCTAGTAAGATATCCAGGTATCAAAAGTTGTTCCCAAGACTGCTCATTTCACTAAATCTCAGTCCTTGGAAATCCTCTTATCTGAGGTAATTTAGACAAAAGAAAAAGAGGGCATATTCCTACAGATTTTGCCCTCGAAGTTTTTCAAGGGATACCTAGGAAGAGGTAAGAATTCAGCACAGAGTAACTATGAATTCAAGTCAGAAGCCTTAATAGGAAAATTCAAATCCTAATGCGAAGATCCCACACTCATCAAGGGCAGACACTGTTGATTTTCTCACTGCCCCATAATGACACAGCCTGAGCATTTCAGTGTTCATACAGCACCAGGTACATGTAGCTATTAGTGCGCCCATGCCTTCAAGTAGCAAAGAAAAAAAAAAACAAATGATTGAATTGGCTGGTGAATTTGGAAGCACATCGGTGATCTAGGTAACACTGGAGAAAGGATAATCATTATACACTCACACTTGAAATACAGACCTCAACACCCACAAAGAAATACATTCTATGACTGTAAAGTTAACACCCGATTTGCAAAGATCTCCAGTTAACTAACATTTCTACAGACAGTGCTACAAGTTGAAGACAGGCAGGCAGGGTTGCGGCCATGCCACTGATGGCCACAGCTTCAGTCCCTGCACACACGGAGCACCGCCTGCCTCTCCCACTGCAGCACTAACCCAGTCTTTACCTCCGAGTAGCCGCTGATATTTTTTTGCAGAATTTATAGGGATCGAATGTCATCAAGACTTCTGTCAAATCCGGCTGAAATTAGCTGACAGGTTTAAAAGCTTTGGGAGTACAGGGCACTGAGTACAGCCATACGTGTCTTAGCTCATTTGAAAACCATGCTAGGATACTACAGAAATTGAGGAGTTTTAGAGATAAACAGGACAGACAATGTGACGCTTTCTCTGGTATGAGGCCAGGATCGGGTACATTGATGTTACTGTTGGATAAATCAGGAGAGCTACAACCTCCTCCTGGGACATGGCAACCCTAGCACACGGAGTGGCATCAGCTGAAGGGCTTGAAGGAGAAGGAAGGGCTTGAAATAGGAAGAGGCTCCATTTTCTCTTAATGTCCTCTGATTTCGGTCTGAAAGGCAATGATCATTAAGCCAGTTTTTAATGATGTGGCATACATTAGGATCTGGATTTGTATACTTGAACTGAGAAAACAGGAAAAAAACACTGAGTACATGTGATTATTATTGTCAGTGGGAAGAAGAGAGCTCAAATAATTTAATTAAAATAATGAAACAAGATAAAATTGATCCATTTAAATGTTTTAAACATTCATAAACTATGAGATCCAGAGGGTCTATGTGCAAATAAATACATTACCACCATCATTAAAGCATAAGAGAGCAATGAATTTAAACTGGAAAGGCATCTAAAACAAATTTCCCATACAGCTGCTTTTTAAAAAGTTAAAGAATCCAGAGGTGAAATAGACAACGAGAAACAAAGCAATCAACACGGGAATGGCATAAAGGACATAGTATCCTTCTTGACATTCAAGTTTTCTGTAAGATAGAACATCATTCTAAAAACTTTATCAAGATATGCCATTAGCCCAATTTTAGAGCTTTCTCTGATAAATTATTTGAAGTGGCATTTAGGATTTTAGTGACTTTGTACTTCTCTAACGTAATTTCCTCCTCCATTAAGTAGCAATATGATTTTGTTCTTTGATGAAATCTTGTGCCTCAATGTTTTTAGAGAACACATATGCACAGAATAACTAATATTTTTTCTACTTCTTTTAATCTTCCAGAGTTTTCCCTCCTGACTTTTAAAATTATGAAAGGCACTGAAACAACAGCAGTGCTGTTTCTATCAGGAACATGGGGCTGACAATTAAAACCAAGTGCGTGAGAGGAATTCTCTGAAAACGGGAAATGTGCTACACTATTCAGAAGAATACAGTTCCTTCACATTAGGTGCCTATTACATAAGTCTCAACAGAAGTATAAATCAGAGCAAGCTGTAAGCATGAAAATGAAAAAGCAGGTTTAAAACTGGTTTCATAAATTTGAAATACTGGAACACTGTGTATATGGCAAAGAATAGTATCTGCATTTGTGTTTGCTATATAGCTAATAAAATGCCCTATGAATAGCTTCCTACAAGGAAAGTTAAGAAAATAATATATGGAAGAGATTGAAAAGTACTGGAGATCTTTGCAATAAATGAGGGTGTTTGTTTTCAACAGCAGATGTTTTGAACCCACTGCACATCAAAATACCAGTAATGATGATTTAATGGAATACAACTTAAGAATTGTTTTTCTCTCTTTTTACATCTCTTTTCCCAAGTACTATACCCTAATTAAAGAACTTATAACTCATCTTCAAGAGAGGAAAGGAGAAGAGGGGGAAGAGAAAGAGAAGAGAGAACTAGCTCCTCACTTGTGAAGGCTGAATAATCTGGAGAGGCACAGCTAAGATCTCCTAAGATATCAAGCTTCCATACCAATAATTTATAGTAATCACAATTCAAATTGTCCAGTGTGTGGAATATGTACATTTTCTAGTAGGTTCTATCAAGCAATTTTATTTTTTTTTTAGAAACATTAACTGTATTTTCCCTTAATCTTAACTAAACTCTTACATGTTTGTTAAAACATCTCCTGCATACCAAAGAAAGTGATTGTGCATACTCAAGACTTCTACACTTGACTTAGCTTACTACTAAGAGTTATCTACACCAAATTTACCAAACTAGTTAAAAAAAAAGGATTTGTGTTGAAAATATTTTGAATTGGCTTTCAAAAACAAACAAGAAAAGCCCAATACGCATGCAAACAAAGCAAGATTCTTTAAGTGTTCCCTTAGCCTTCATGGTAAATCAGATATTCATTCTGGTATGACTTGTGCAATTTGACTGGCACAATAAAATGATTTTGCAAGTGACAACAGCTTTCTGTTTTACAAAATGGAAAGTTGCCTCATCAAAATGAGGAGAGAGAAATGAAGGTCAGAGCAGTGATTCATCTTCCTAAGGCAGAGTCACATCGAAGAGACCTTGAAAAAGTCAAGTAGTTACTTATGGGCATTTGAAAGATATAAAAAAAAAATCACATAAATGAAAATTGTCTGAAAATAAGCACCAATTGTCTGTCTGTTCTTGGAGCTATTTTGCCTTCTGCAGCGTATCACTAAGATGAGTGATTATAGCAAATTATTGTAAAGGACAATCTTCTAGGGAAGTTTCGAGAGAGAGAGATTGATTGGTTAGTGAGTGCACAAAAGATGCGGAAAAGACAGAAAATGAATAGCAATAAAGAGAGGGAATACATTTTAAAAAAAGAATAAACTGAAGGCAGACAAAGCTCCTAAAGTTTATTCTGTTTAACATTAATCCTAAGAAATGGAGGAAACCGTAAGACATCCTTCTTACCCCAGGAATACATTTTTGTTTTATAATTACAAGTAAAAAGCCTCTCTCCCCCTCTCCTCTGATTTGGTCTCTGCAAACAGGAGTGCTGAACATAACTTCCAGTGGAAATTAATGGAAGGAGTCCCAGTAACCACTGGAAAAGTCCTCGTGCAATCAATGAGGTTGATTATTTTTCAAACCTTTTGTGTCCATCAACCCCATGGAAACAAAAGACATAGGTGTGTAATGAGAATTGTCATCTACATTCAGACTGCAGTGTCACCAAAGAATAATTAACTGCAGGATGATCTGATCTCACAAAGTTGGCTCACAGCATCTATGTTGGACATGATGCATTACATGTACTGCGTAGGGAGGGGAAATGGGACATTGTTAGGACTGGATCCTAACACAGCTTCCTTCATACATTAATAAACAGAAAGGCAAAGCGGGTTTTGGGATGCTCTGGCTTAGAGGCACACTGTTGCTAGCCTAAGAGCCAAAAATGAGCAGTTCCTTCATAGTCCCAAGATACATGGACAAAGACAGCTATGTAACCATTGCTTCTGTTCCTTATCTGAAAAAGGAGTTGTTGAAAAGTAGCTGATTTTTTTTTTGTTTTTGCTTGGAAGATTAAAGATGGATGGTTTCTGGAATGTAACCATTCTCCTCCATTTCATACCTTTTTGGAACTTGCCTTTCATTTTTACTGGTTTCATCTCTCTTCTCAAATACCTCTTTGCATCATCACATATCATATTCTCATTTACTAATACACAACTTTGACGTGGTCATTAAGAGATCTTCACTAAAATTTAACAGAAGATTGGCTTTAACCAATTTAATCTGAATTTAATGGACTTCTAGCTCCCAGGCAGCACATGCAAGTTCATTAGAATAGTACGGTCAGAAGAGAAGAGTATAATCCCTTAAGACAAACTGAATTTGAAAACAAAAGTGTTATTTTCTGATTCACCTTAAAATGAAAAGTGTATATATACATATATATATATATACACACACACACACATACACACACACACACAACATTTACTGAAAAATTCACCTTGGTAACCTAACCATGTTTTCTTTTTATTTTTACTTATGTAAGTTTTTTGTATGTAAAATTTTCAGAGCAGCAATTGCCTTTTCACAAAAAATGTGCATTACTTTGCACAATAGGGCTAGCATCACCTGGTAAAGTTTCAATAGAATTTTTGATGTTATAGAATACATTTAATCAGGAACTATTATAGAATATAGCAAAGAAGTCGACTTTTATGTAGTTAGCTACAGAAAGACAACTAGTTTATGCAGTGCATATATCTGGAAGGACGACTGTATGCATTTGAACACAATTACATTCAACATATATTGTGTCAATTCTCCAGACGAGACTTCCATATCAAAGCTGTTTTCTGACAGAAGTCTACTTAAATTTTGATGATATTAATTGTATGTATTATGATACAGTCTAAAGACATACTTAAATGAGTCAGAATACAAGAAAACATTGCGCTCAAGGGCTTCCAAGGTAGGAAAGAAAAGATACAAAGCACAAGAGGAAGAAAAAGCCCAGAGGCTGTCTTTTCTAAAGTCACTCAGCAATGGAAGTGAAAGGAGATGGTTCTCTATACAATTAATATTTTTGTTGCTGGAAATTAAAAATATTTGCTGTTCTGAAGTTGGATGAAAAGTCAGAAAAATGTTTCCAAATTTTGCAATATCTTGGCTTAAATTCTACAGTATCAACATTTTTATTAATTATGAGGTAAAGTTAGAAGTTGTTTCAAGCTTTTTAAGTGACGAAAGTGCAGTAATTGTAGGATTTAAGAATTTTGATTCAGTCGATTCCATTGACAAGCATTAATGTGTACACAGCAGATAACTTCTGCTCATAATCTATCAATATTTCAAAAACAGTCTCTCCTTAGCCATAACTGATTCTTCTTTCCAAAGCATGTTGCAAACACAGAATTCTGTCATTCTTTCTTCAGCTTCAAAGTGTAGGGTAAATACAAGAGTTCATGAAATTATTTTATGTAAAGTAAACAAGCTGGAGTAAGTTAAACAAAACAGTAGGAAAAAGTGTACCTAAAGCACTCTTAATGCATGCCAGAGAACAAGCATTTGCAAAGCATATAACATTAGTCTGCAGTGGCATTGAAAAGTGGAATAATTCACTCTCATGGTGAACCTTCAAATGAAAACTCTGTAAAAGAGTATAAAATCAAATTATTGTTCCTAAAGTTTTAATACTTATATCTCATCCAGCCACAAATGCAGTATAGATAACATTGTAACATTATTTCTGTATCCCTTTGAAATGTAATGGCTGGCGTGATCTCCCATTCATCATACCTTTTGCTGTTATTACAGCAGTGAGAAAGACCACAAGATTGCTATCTCCAGATCATAATGAGAACTGGGAAAAATTATTTCTTTTTCCACTTTGTTATCACCTTTATCACAGCAGAGATTAATTCCGTGTCATCTGGGAACATGTATAGCTATGCTGCCTTACAAAATGTTACCTATGCAACACTAAAATGACTTTTCAATATCCTGGTACACGTCGTTCCTTCAAAGCTCTCTCTTTATAACATATTCCTTGATAAGGCTACTTCCCTTTTAGATACCAATTAATGAATATGAAGCCTGAGTAACAGCCCTGTAAAGCAATGAAAAGGCTGACGGTTGATGTCAAAATGAGGGGTGGAGTGTATTCTGAATGTCTGCCTAGCCTACACATTCCCTATTGGATAATAAAGCAGTCAAAAAAGAGAGCAGTGGAATGGCTACTCAATCAAATTATAGCATGTAGAAAAGGTCAAAGCAGTAGAGCACAATGATATAATTCACAGATTATACAAGACATTAAAATTCTGATATGACACTCTTTGGAAAAAAAGACTATAACAAGGACAGAAAATGGTAGGACATTAATCCATTCCCATGACAACATTTGTACCCTAACTGGAAAATGTACAACTGCAGCCTTTGTTAAGTCCTTGCTAAGACTGGTTACATGGCTTAATTTTGGATACTACACATTGAGGCTCTGTCAACAAAAATTCTTGGAATTGGGTAGGATAGAAGCTGAATTACACAACTTCCATGTCTAAGGAGCTACAGAATTCCATTGTATCGGAGCCTTCTGTTCGTTAAGCAACTGGATGTGCCCTGTACATGTGTATCTCTTCAAGAGATACACGTGTTTAAAATAGTTACAGCTGACATGCAACTGAGCACACTTAAATATATAAAATTATGTTAATTATCTCCGTAGGACCCAAACTCCTTAGTCCAATTAAGGGTCCTTTCACATATAGTAAAAGCAAGAGAAGATATGGTCACCTTCACAGATCTAATGAAAAACATAACTCGTGATAGGGAGTAGAGCAGATGGCAGCAACAACTGTAAACACAAGGTAAAGGCAAGGTCCCAACAGCTAGTGAGGAGCCCAAACAAAAGTAGAAAGAAAGCAGCAGAAAGATTCTCCCTGCTTGAATGGGCACCACGTCAAGCCTTTGATCACTCCAATTATTTCCATACCATTTATACCTTTTAGTCTTCTAACTCAATGAATAATACCAACCTCACCAAACTGTGTCTCACCCTAGCCATTACTATTCAACTTGTTTCTCGTGTCACCACAGAAAAAAACTTTTGGAAACAATTAGAGAAAAACAATTTTTTGCTGTGAAAAAGACATTCTCAGGAGCAGCACAGATTGTAAATCCACTTTGAGGCAAGCATGGTAAATATTTTGCATAAGATCATATGTTTAAAAGGTTGAACAGAAGGAAACAGTTTCAATAGTAAACTCACCTAAAATACTTTGATTTTCAGTACAGCTAAAGTTCTTGCAATAGTTATCTGGGGAATACCTTAAGTCCAGCTTTTCAATAACATTAAACCTTGAACCTTCATCTTTTACAAAGCAGAAGCATTAAGGCTGGTTATAAAATTTTAAGTCAGAAAAAACATAGGCTAGGAAGGGACTTCTCTTTTCTGCCAGTGTGACAATCCTAATATAAATGTAGATTCTATATTCCTTTCTCTTTGGTGATTAAAGTTGCACATACAGAAAATATACTTTCCAAGCACTTTAAGTTTGTGCTCTTATCATGAAAATTTCCCTATAGGGAAATGAAATTCATGAATATAACCATAAAGAATATTGTGTTTGATGATGTAACATGCCAGCTTTATCATTTCTTTCCTGTTTATAAAGTCACAGCAGGTAAGATGGTTATCTGTGTGTTTTGCAGCCAGATCTCACACAAGCAAGATTTCTTGTTCCAGGCTTTCCGCTTAGCCCATGACTGAGATTTATTTGTCCTTATTTCTTGACATCTGCTTTTGTACTTCAGAGTCAAATGAGCCTGCATCATAGCTCAAATGTTTAGGAGGTCAACTTCAAAGATAGACTCTGCTGAACACTGAACTGTGATTTAGCCTCTACAAGGATGAAATGATATAGCATATAATTATATTTTCAAGCTAAATATTTAAAGAACTTCTCAAGTTTCCCCAGTTTTTAAACATTTAAAACCTCTTGCTTCTGTAAAACATGCCAAGAGACTGGGAATCTTTATTATAAAAATATCCGATAAATGCAATTTGTTGCACTCTTCCAGCTTGCATTCCAAGTTATTAACAATGTTAGCTGCAGAGCATACTCCAGGAACTCAGGTCAGAGTACCAAAGAAATGAAATAGAGAATAAGCCGACCTAACAAATGTTTAAATAAAAAATCACAGGAAAATTTAGATTGAAAGGGACCTCTGGAGGTCACCTAGTGCAACCTCCTCCTCGAAGCAGGTCTAACTTCATAGGTAGATGTGATTGCTGGGGACCTGAATGTAATATACACTGGTAGTACCCAGGAATTTACTTTCAGGTGAATATTAGGCTATGGTCTTACGATTCACGTTATGCTCTCTCTGTCCCAATGGATCTTTCATGTTTTTTAGATGGCAAGTCAACTTCAAAAGATGCCTTAGCTGGTTACAAAAATGCTGGTCAGAGTCTGGTTCCTCTTTAGCATAACAGAGGCTGAAGCTTGATTAATATGTTTTGGCAATTATAAAACCCATTATTAAGAATAAGGATAAAACAATGCAATAACAGGTCTCATTATCAGACATCCTATTCTAAAAACAGATCAGCTCACCAAATTTAAAAGCCAACAGATTCATCAAATCATGCACGTGCAGTCAGGTAAATAGCATTAAGAACACTATCTGGAAAAAGCAGTCTGTGTTTTTACTTCAAAGCAGCTATACATCTCCAGATGATCCCATCAATAAACTCAGAAGCAAGCATGGCTCTCTGTGATTAATTTTCCCACATCCTCCTAAAAAATTAGGGATGTTGGTTAAAATCTCACAGTACAAAACAACACCCCAGAGAACACAGTCTGCAGTATGTTAACATGGAAAAAGAAATCCTTATTGAGCTAAGACTTGCTCCAACACACACTCAAATGAACAAGAACCAATTTACAACATGTGTTCAAGTTCCTTTTACTTCTACAGGGAAGTCTTGCTCCAGTCTTCAAGGGATCTGAAAACTCTGCCCACTCAGACCTCTGCTCGTAAGATGTTGACTCCAGCTCTTCTAAGTGCTGAAGAACCACCAAAGTGATTGTGCAGAGATCACACACCTTTGTACACCTGTTATTAAAGGTGCCTCATAAAGTTACAAGCGTTCTTACTAGCTAAATCTCAAAGTAGGAACTACATTGTTCAGGCACGGTCAAGTCTTTTTTCTTCCTCTGTTATTTGTAATGAACAGCATCAAAGCTGCTTTCTTTCATCTCTGCCATTATTCTTTATATTTTGAAGCCAGAACTATGTTAGAATAATATAACTGTCGCAACATATACTCCTTCCTTTCTGGCAGATTAGAACTCTGGTGCAAAATACATAAGGCTATTGAAGTCAAAAGAGTTATGCCAGGGATAAATTACCCTGGTGATATTTTACAATTGATGTCATTACAACACAAGGCTTTAGCTTGTCTCTCTGGTATGCAGTGCACTGTTCTTTACGGAGGTAAACAGTGTTCACTGCAAAATGTTTCAGAAGGGACTCTCTCTACTGTCTTTTCCCATTCCATTTTAAATGTCTGATACATATGTCTTCAGGGAAAGACCTCTGTACCTACAGGGTCTTTGATTCAAAGTTATTGCCATCTTCCTCATTTTGGAAGTATTGAAAACATACAGTGTATTACGGGGAAATCCGTGAGCTGAGATGTATCCTATTTCCTAACCAATATGCTAGGCAAAAAGCTGCACATAGGATTTGGTGCCTTTTACCACTAAAAGAAGAGAGAATGACCTTGCACAGTAGAAGAAAAAATACACTTCTAGCATTAACTAAGCCAAAGCTCCTGGGAAGCATGTGGTGGCATCATAATTTCTTTTCTACCACTGGTATTGATGTGTTCTGCTGCAGAGAAGGGCAGAAAAAAGTAGAAAGGCTGGAATTTTAGAGTGAAAATAAGAAAAGATAAGGACAAGGAACTACATGTACACAATATTATTTAAAATTATATCAAAAATAGCAATAAATAATTGTATAGCATACTGTGCAGATGGTTGATTATGATCAATATAAGTCTTGAGAAGCCATATTACAACTAAAGATCATAATTCTAAATTTAATGTCTCCAGAGAGATGAAACTGTCACAAAGATATTCTGTGATTTTACTTTCTTCTGGTATTTTGAGAAATCACAGAACAGGGAAAAGTTAGGTGTTAGGTGGCCACATGACAATAAAATGACTAATTTTTTGCTCAGTTCTACTATCTTGCCATATACAAAGACATAGCCCAATTTAAGGTGGCCAGTACAAGGCAACATCCACTGTACTTCATGTTTTACAACAGCTCCTGAAGCACCAGATTCAAATTACCTCCCATCCTAAGATGCTTTAAATAGATCCCACCTCTGGGACAAAACACAGCAATTGCATGGAGGCTGTGCTGATATAACAGAGGCTTGGACCCACTGGTGCTGCTTCTCAAAGTGGGACTCAAATCTGTTCATTAGTAACAGACATGTGGCATTGGCTGAACAGCCCCAGCTGGATAATGGAAGTTTGAGTCCCAAGACACCTCTTCCAAATCCTCCATTCCTTGCATAGAGGATCCTTTATGTTGGAGGCCACTCGAAGATGACAAAGACAACAGGTTACAGAGCTCAGAGCAGCAGGAAACGCCTGTGTTCACACTGTCTGGCCTCATCTTTCTGCGCAACAGATTGTGTAGGAAGCCAGCATATACACGAGAGAGTGCGCACGTTCAATATTGAGACCCAGGTTTTAACACAAATGTACTTCCATGATGAATATGAGATTACAAATGGCCGTGCAGGATATGAAATCAAATCAATACCTGTGGAAAGCCATGGGGAGACCCTTGATGATAAGGAGCACCAAGAGCAAAGTTTTCTGCCTGTGCTAAGAGAACATCCTTGAAATAGTGGCTACTGATGTCATGGGCACCGAGTTTCAGTACAGACTGAAGGACAATGCTGTTTACCTGAACTGCAACAGCTCAAGCAACACATATGCTGTGTGCTGTTTGGAAACCTCCTTCTCAACAAGTCCAGTGGGACTATTAGACTATGCATGCACTGGAAAAGTAACTCAGAGAGCAGCTCCTTGAGATACAAATGTTAAGCTGGAGACTCACAACAGCACCACAGCACACCCCAAAACAGTATCAGCAACTGTCCCCAAGAAGCACAAGTTTCATGACTGATTTAAGTCATGGTGAAAGAAAATCAAATGCTAAAATTAACATTTTTATTTTGTCTTGTCAGCTAGTCATTCAATGGAGATAGAGAAAATATCTTTTCCAAGTGCTGGGATCTGGCCAGAGAGCATGTTTAAATGATGTTAACATTGTTTTACCACATAGACAGGTGTTCAGACCTGTTTCACTGACTCTTCTCTATTAGCTACTTGCAATTTGGTCTTGGACTAAGCTTTATAAAAAAGAAAATGGGAAGATTATTACATCTTAGGTCTCTGAAATCTTTCACGTTTTGGGACATTTGGCTGATCTTTTTCCATACCCTTTTTAAACAAACACATCAATCTACCCAAAGGTTATAGAAATAGGTATGCAATTGAATTGTCACCCATAAGCATATGAATTAACTTTCTGAAGGCTTTTGTCACATGGAAAAATCAGTGTTTAGTTTGTTTGTTCTTAATTTTAGATTGTGACCAAATTCCAAGAAAAAATAGCCTTCAACAATGAGATACTAAAATGTTTCATCTCCCTGGCATGTCATCACTGTTCTTGCTGTTACTAATACATCTCTTGTTAGAATAGTGCCTAACTATCAGCCAGGTGACCTACCTGATGACAGAAATAATAAAACAAGCTTACTAGAGGTCTGTAATTATCAGATGAAATGATACTTCACAGATCTCCTGGAAAAATAATGGGTGTACACTTCTGGAGAAGTGTAGTCATACAATGCCAGGTGTAAGAATGTGCACTTGTATGTTGTTCTATGACACCTAAAAATTCAGTCTTTTGGACTCTGGCCCAGTGACCTCATGGAAAAACTCAGCTCTAGATCATGAACTGAATCCTAAACATAGGTGACAGACTTTTCTCTTTATTATTTATAGAACTTTATCATCACCTGGTTCTCTCAATTTAACACACTTTCCATGAAGTGCCTCAGATCCAACACTTGGAGCCTGTCACGCTTCACCTGTTCTGCGCAGCCCTTTCCCATCTTGCCATGTAATGACTCTTTCAAGGTTACCCTGAGACACATAGGCCTCTAAAGAAAGCTATTTAATTACTACACAAAATAATTATTGACAACCAAACCAAAGGGAGGAAAACAATCCCATTTATAGCTTATTTTGCCTGATGAACGTGTTAATAAAAATGCATTACATTGAATTACCTAATTAAGCAAGCACAAGAGGAAAATTCAGTTATATATTCTAAATACACTAGGAGTCACCATTTTATTTTCTATACTACTTATTGTGCCTTCAATTTGCAAAAGCTGAGCAATCAAAAATCCTTGCATCAGCTTTAATTGCTCACACTTCCAGTGCATAAATGCTTACATAGTAATTCTTCTGATACAGATTTTAAAAGTGTCAGCTTTCTCATTTTTTTAAAGCAGTTAACACAGACCTCACAATCATCTTAAGCCATTATCAACACTGCATTGTTCTTTTTTTAACACTTAAAACTTCTTTTATGACATATCTATGTAATTGCGAAAGATCTGCTTTTAGATTTCTAAATCTTTGTTTCATTAACTTGCATCATTCAGAGATGTTGGGCAGAGGGATAAATGTTGTGAAAACATCAAATTTAGTCTCAACAAATTGCATACGTTCCTTAACACATAAAAACAGTATGTATATTTTTTTTTACCTCATCAACTTTGAAATATCAGAAAAGTAAATCTGACAACATTTCCCCACATTATTACCTTATGTAGCAAACATTAAAGTCTGTTGCAGAAGGCTAAATGGTAAAAACAGAAATGTAACTTTTTATCAGTTATTTTAAACAAATTTTTAGTCATAACACACTCTTTTTGGTGCATTGATGATTTTTACTATGATGATGATATGATAACCTCAGTTATTAGAAAAGGTAATTTCCCAGTTATTGTATTGAAAGTCAGTAATTACTTTTTCAATAAAGAAAGTGAGAACTATTAGGACGGTGAAAGAGAAATAAATTATCTTTATACCCTTCACTCAATTAAACTATCATAGCAAGAAGGCAATGAATTAAGGTAATTTGAGGGAAGGAATGGGATTTTACATAACAAAGAGTTTAAACTTTTCAAAATCTGTAAGAGCAGTATATATATACTAACAGATCCTAAGAGAGAAATTTGAATTTTCATTCATTTGATATCCCTAATTCATTCAACATCACTCCCCACATAGCTCCTGTTTATGATTCATTTAAGTTCCATACCAAGGTGTGGTTTGTGTTTGTTTTGTTTTGTTTTTTGTTTTGCAATTTTTGTTTTCCAAATATTTATTCTGCTTTATAGATCACAGTATGAACAAGAATTCAAGAAAATAAGATGCTCTAGCTGACATTTTGACAACAGGAATTTAGTTAACCCATACCAAACCTAAGACTATTGGAAGAGAACTGATCAGTCACAATTTTCAAAGTGGTCAAGAGTAGAGCAAGATGACTGTTCCGATATAAACTATGATCTTCCTAAAACTAAACCAGAGCATTCAGTCTCTTCTCATTCAAAGAACATTGTCCATTTAACTTCATAACCAATACAAGAAGGAAACTAAATTCTAGGTTTAGCTATTAATATGCAGCACAGCTACAAGAGAGATTTGGTAGGAAAATTTAGTATCTTTAGGCTTCTAGTACCTGAACTTCTGCATGTAGCAACTTTATTGTATCCCATCATCTAAGTTCACATTTTGTGTGTACCTGTTTCTTTTTATCTTTCAGCTCCTCCATCAGGCATAGTGCGGCACTGAAGCAAGTTAATGGCTCTTAAAACATTACCTCCTCAGGAGGTGTTATGTAGCAGAATATTTCACATTAGTACACCATGGCTAGACTGACATTTAATGGTAATCAAATATCATTCCTTTTAGTGAAACTGGCCTAAGAATTGTCTCCAACTCTCCAGGGGATGTAGAAAAAAATAATTCTAACTTTCAGAGTATTTGAGGATAGTGTAACTCAAGTAATTAAACTAACCTTTCAGCTTCTCAGTGAAAGAGCAGGACAGATTTTTTAGCTAAAATTTTATAATTTGTCATGTACTTTTCAAATCTAGAAGTCAATCTGAAGTTTTCAACAAGCAAATTCAAAGCTGAATTTTATTTTCAGTATGTGAATGAGGATGAGGACAGAACACTTCGATTGTGAAGGGTGTTTTTTTTTTTTTTTTTGCATTGGTTTTATTTTAGCTCCTAGACTCAAAGAAAGCTAATGTCTACCACAGAAGATTCACAGCATTTTTCCCCTGTATTTTCAATTAACTAATTTCACAGTTTAATTATTTTTTTCCCCTCAAAAGATGAGACATTAGTTCCATGTCACACAAATTTAATGATGATTAAACAAATAAGTAATTTTTCCTAGGGGTTAGAGATCAGAATCAGGTTAAACCTTTTTGGAAAATTTTCATAATAAGACCCACTTATTCGCGTTGGCATTTGAGATTCTTAAAAGCATGGCCAGTGATTTCATCCATGATTGCCTAACCTAGGCAGACGTCTCCACTGTCCAAAGCATTTTTTCATCAATCCCTTTGAATAACATTTTCCCTTTGTGAAGCTTTCAGTGCTCAAGATCTCTCTGGAAATTGGTACTGGATCAGTAAACTGCTGGAATTGTACCCCTACCCATTACTAGCCATGCTTTCCCATACTAGAAAGTCTACAAATTTTTGATCACTCATTATGCATGTTAAATACTGGAGATTTTTCATACTAGTTTTTAAGAATTAAACCATAACTAGGTAGGTTTAATACAGACCTTGTTAACAGCAACTTACCTCAGTACCTCTTCTTTAATAAATACATATCATTACTGTGTATATATATATATATATATATATATATATATATGACATTTCAAGTTGAAGACAAAACCTTAACGCAAAAAAAAAGACTTTACAATCCTAGGAAAGAGGAGTTGCACTTCTTCCACTCTATGATCAGAATCAAACTTTACACAGTAGATAAAACACAGGAACATCTGAAGGCATTTTGGCCAAGACAAGCTTATTCAGAAACAAAAATGGCACTGCAAGAGACAAATTCTTCCTCATAATATTCAACTTATCTGAAAACTTTCTTGGAAGAAGAAAGAGCACTAGTGAAGGATCAGAGTTATCTGAAATTCCAAAAAGCAGAAATACCACTGTGTATTGTAGTCCTACACTTTTATAAAGAAATATTACTGTTAGTACCAGAAATATTACCTCATTTCTTTGATTACTGTACTTATAACATGCTCAAGCAGTTAAATCAAGCTTTCTTGATTTACTGTGTATTTTGCTGAACACTTCACCTCCTATTAAAAATCCAGTATTGAAACTTCTCATATATTCAATTCTTCTCACTACAAAGAAAATTCAATAACAGCTCTGAAACATACTATACAGCAAAATATCTGCATTCATCTGATATAGATAAGGCAATTAAATATTTATTGTTCTTGGCTTCCTTTTTATTGCTAAGACCTAATACAACCAAACTAGGTTTTAAAATGCTGAATTTTATTCACCATCATAAAATGACTTTACTCAAAAAATATCAGATACATTTTAAGTTGCAAATCAGTCCATTTCCTTTTTTTCCTAGCTGCCATTTTTTTTATTATAAATCAGTAATTTTATTGATTGCAATTATAATTGCGCTGAATTACTCTGGCAGAAAAGAAACGTTCAAAGATCTCTACCATGACTATAAGTGAGAAGTTCACTTATTTCCCACAATCCAAATAGACATTTTGTTTAATACTTAAATAACCTATGATATTGAGAAAAATAATAAATAATCCCAGCTCTGTACTGTTTGAGGTGCTATGGAATATTTTATTCCAAATTTGAACATGACTGCAGACATTTCACACAGCCCTACTTAAGACAATCTTCCTCCAGCTGCTTCTCCTTGCATGTGCAGAATGAAAAGAGGGAACTGAACAGAAAGTAATTAAGCATCTCTGTTGAAGATAAATGTCAGTATACAAGATAAGATGAAATTAGTTGTGTTAATTAGTTAACAGCTAGTTGTTTGCCATTTCCCTACCAACCATTCAGACCTTTGCAAGTCTCATTCTTAGAATAACTCTTCCTGAGTGCTTTACGGAAAACGTAGACAACTTGGATCAAAGACACCTGAGAGCTCAGTGCGCCAACTATAAGCAAGTCTCCTTCTGCCAGCCTTAATACCCAATGCCTACTGAAGTAGTAAATAATATATATTTAAATCTGAAAATACTTGATTCTGCTGAATTATTTATTTTAGGAATTTTAAGTAGTTCATGAGGCCATGTCAATGAAAAACAGACGGTTAACTCATTCATGACACTTATCTCCCACATATAACAGAAAAAAAAAAGCCAAAACCAAAAGAAAACATTGAGCTATTCCAATAGCATTGCTATAACATTTTGTCAAAAGCAAGTGAGATTCTGTTACCTTTCAAAGATGAAACTGAAGCAAGCTTACATTTTTTCATGTTTCATATGCCCACGTATGCACTGATATATAGGTGACATCACACACTGTGACATAACGCTGTTTCTTTTATCGAATGTGCATATCCATTTTAAAGCTCGTCTTGCAATATAGAAGGAAGCTACAAATAGCCTGCTGTCTTTATCGAGTCAATAGTTATTATGTGGATGGGCCATCCTGAGAGGATTCTTGCAAGTGAAAAGAGTTACAGAGAACTGATGAGCAAAATAATGATCTACAGTCAGACATCCTTCTCTGCCATGCAAATATCCAGAGACAAGTCTCCAACTACATGCCAAAAGTGACTGATGAATACTTGAATATAGCGTAAGTTAGACAGCCTATCACATCATAAATATTTGTATTTATTTCACGTTATTATCAACTTAACTGACATTAACAGAAGTATTCCAAATTCCCAGTGATCGGTTGTTTACATTCATTGCACATATGTTGATCTTTTTATGAAAGTTTAAGAGTTCAGTAACTCTCACTGCTGAATACTTCTGAATATTTCTAAGCAAAAGGAACAAGGGAAGGACATTTAGTAAACACAATTACAGCAAATTTAGCAAACATTTGGGAAAAATATGCACTTTATACTTCTCTTATCAGTTTGGAATATCTGAAGATACTATGAATTTTTTCTTCTGCCATCATGTATTTTCTTTTTATATTGTAACCATGGACATACTGCTGAAAGCAGTCATGATGTGGGGTTGAGACATAAGCAAGGTTTTGTATTATTTCACGTGGTAGTGCAATGAAATGCTGATAGATACTTCAACGATAATGCCTCTAAGTACAACAGAGAGGCTGAAGAATAAATTTTCCAGAGCGAATGTGCACAGTCTATATATAATCCTAGAGAGAATTTAAAGAATTTTTTGAGGCAATATTCCTGAACATGCACAGTTTATACAAAGTCCTACTGCAAAAAAGGCATACTTCTAACAACTACTTCCACTATAATAAAGCATTTCAGTAAGACAGGTATGCAGCAAGACAGGTATGTCTTCTGTGCATGCCCAGACTCTGCATTCTGTTACAAAGAACAATAGCCTTCTAAAGTTCCCATCTCTACATCTTTTTCTGCTCATGGCTTTCACTGAAACACCAGCTAAATGTTTGCCTTACTTCTTAAATATTGATGGTAGCCCTTTCTCAACTGCAGGAGACGTCTGGAGCCATAACTGTTTAATCACCAAAGCCAACTTTAATAAATTTTCATTCTGCTATGATACTTATACATTAGTCAAATATATTACGTATCTGTACTTAAATGGCAAACTTACTTGCTCTATAACAAGTTTACTTATATGACTCAACATAATAGCATGTGCTGACTCACAGGTTCTATCTCACTTCATATGCACAAGGTATACTAAGCATTACAAAATAAACAAGCACATCCTTTTCATATAATGTCTATGGAGTGTGGGGGAAAGAAAAAAAAAGAAAAAACTTTTCAGAGGATTTCAGGGCTAGATACATAAGGAAATATATCAGAGTAGAAGAGATGCTGCATAGTGTGTTAATAATGCTTTTGTATGGCACTACACTTTATCTGTGCAGGTATCTGAAACTAAAAATGTCAGTAAACTGCACTCACATATATATTACAGTAGCCAAAACTGCACAAAAATGCAATTCTTCTACATAAAAAAGCTTAATTTCAAGACTATGCAAAAATGATATTAAAATATGACAAGCATAATAAACACAGAAAAAAATAAATTTTGTTCTCTCAGTGCTATTTCCATCCTATTGACTTCAGATAGATTCTACAGTTGTAATTCAGAATATTTCTGACCTTTGCCTTAAAAGATCTTTATAGAGAAGCCAGAGGATCTGTCCATCCAGAACGGAGGAAAGTGGAGCGATACTAACTTTAAATCTATCTTGCTCTAATCTTTCTGAAATACAAAAAGCAATTTATATGTTGTACAGAAACCAATGAAGTCATCTAACTTTAAGTTATTCTACCCAGATATTGGGGAGTTTGGGGATGTATTGTGGAAGCAAAAGATAGAACTGAACAGTCTCAAGTGAGGAATCCCAGGACCTAATGTAAATAAAAAAAATCTGAAGTAAATGGGTATATTTAGAGCGTGTATACACACAAAAAATAGATCTGTTCAGAAGGTCTACAACAGCATTATTGAACTAAGGCTACTTTAAACGATATTTCTGCATTCCTCTCCCCCCCCTTCCTTTTTAATTATCAAATATTTAAAATATTTTTGCTGGCAAGGAACAACAGGATAGACAATAATCCTTCCTTAATTATTACCAGTCATTTCCCCTGCTCTAAGTTGTTTTTAAGTAACATGTATTGCATGACTGATATGAACTGAGCACAGCAAAATACTGTCCACAAGGAAGGGCTAGGGTTTTGCAGTTCTCAAACCTACATATTAAAAACAAAAATAAAAAATAAAATAATTTTTAAAAAGTCCCATTCATGGAACCTACTTTTCCAGATTACATTATCTGAATACAGTAACTTAGAAAAGAATGATCATTATTCAAATTTAAGAAGTAGAGGGAAACAACTTTACACTCATCTAGAACGTGATTACTGTGGTGCAACTCCACCAAGCTGAGCACTATTATTTCAGATTTATAGTCACATGTATTACAGCAGGTGATACAAAGTGTTTGGAGACACTGGGGCTTTGTGCATTACTAAGTTCAAAAAACAAAATGCGTATGCACTACCCACAATGTAATTTCATATTTTACTTGCCGTACAGTAACAGATATCTATCATTTCAAACAATTTAAGGAGCACTTCCCATCCATTCTGCTTCATGACCTAGACTGCTGGCCTCCACTAAGTTAGCCTGTCACTATGATGAAAGGCAACTCACCAATGTCAAGGCCATATAAGATGACAAGAATGCTAGAAATTACTTGAAGTTCTTTCTTATCTTGAAAATAAACAGCCCTAGAATACTTGAAAGTTTACAGTTTCAAGTGAACACATTCATTTAAATAGATACACTAACAAACACAATGTGGATAACGAGGCAAACCTAAAAACAGATGCCACCCACTTAAATTCAGATATTTAATTAAGACATTTAAGTTAGGAGTCTTGCTATAAGTGAGATACAAAGCTCAGAAAGACAGTTCAGACATCTGTATCACTGACTCATCTTCTTGTGATACCTATCTCATGAATTGCCCTATAGAGAGTACACAGTGTCCTTAGAGTTACACTATTCCTGAATTCACACCGCTGAAGTGATGGAAGGTGCCTGATTTGCAGCCAGAATAATTATTTCTTAGGTTCACATACTGGACAAACCAGCTGTTTTTTGTTGGTTTTTTTTTTAATGTAGGAGCATTGACTCCTTTATAATTCACTTACTGCTTAATATGATTGGTTATTGAATTGGGAGCAACAAAGTCAAGTGTTTGAGTATGTGTTTCAATCTCCATTATATATTTTGTTTAACTTTCAGTTAATCTTGAGTCCAAATATGCATGCACAGACATCTAAGAATTGACATGGTTATTCCATTGTCAATTACGAAACTTGATCCAGGATTTTGGATCGTATCCTCTTGTGCAGCATTCACGTGCACGTAGGTAGGAGCATACTGTATGGAGACATTCAACCAGTTACAAATGGTAAGGTCAAAAGTGAATTGTTTGTGTTTTGGAGAGCTCCTTCCCCACTCTAAGCTGTGAAAATAAGAATCTGTGTCTTTTAATAGGAAAGATTCACAGTGACAGGGCTAAAAAAGCCAGAACAGCATTCACAAACATCTTAAAATTTGAAAAACAAACATGTTTAAGAGACACACATATTTAACAGCTAGGAAGAAAATCAAAACCAAAACCAAATATTTCAAACATTCCAAACACTACAGTGACAAATACGTGAAAACACGTATCATTTTAAGTTAAAAGGAGTATCATTCACAATTTGTTTTCACTCAGTAAACACTTAACAGAACAAGATATTCTTAAATAACATTCAAGAAAACAACCTGCATAAACCACAGACCTTTGTCTCTCACACAACGCAACAAATCAAGAACTGCCTTAGTAAAATAGAAAAATGCTTCTTTACTTCAGCTATACAACGATGCTTTTATTGCAAGATAAATTTTAGATCAAAACTTCAAGTTTGAAGGTGTTTCAATGATTACTGCAAATATTATTTTGTTCTGGAAAATACCTAACTTATATATAACCCCCTATTTATTTATATTAGTGTTACAAGTATTATAACTTCTTAGTTGTCTCACTAAGAAAAAAAAAATCCTCACCTACAAGGAATAGTCAACAGACAGCCTTTTAGAATCAGTAATTACCATATATGAGTTAAAATTTACTGGTGATGAAAGAACTTCACTTTTCCTTGCTAATATGCACTGAAAAGTTGTCTGATTTCTGTTCCTCTCCCCTTCTCCTCTCAAAATAATTCAGTTTAAAAAAAAATGTTACGCTTGCACCCAATTATACTAGGAAAAACTCTGAAATTTACCTTATTTGTCAGGCACAGCACTAACTTATTATTGACTATTCTAATGCCAGATCACACATTTCTTTAACTCAGTCCTAACTGCATGGAGGTGTTTGGGTAATTACACAAGGAGTCAACTATTCTTATGTGGGGCTGCTATTTGCTTGAGATACACAATCTTCATTTACTGTAGGATTATCTCTGTTGGTATAGAAGTATAATCTTCAGTAGGAGTCCATACAGTAATCTATCATCAGCCCCAAGCCCCTGGCTGATAACGTCAAGTACAGCAGCCTTAGCAGTGATACTTTGCTCTTGGTCCCAGAGAAAAGAGTTGTCTTTTTTTCCTGTAGTAAAGTCTCAAATCAATGATGCACTCTGTGGCAAAAGATGGGATGTTCAGGGCAGATTTAAACCCGGTCATTCTAGTATTGACCTACACTTCACCTTGAGACTGCTTTCTGAGAAAATAACTAGATTTCATAAGCTCTGCACAGCACATTTTATAGATTACTGGCAGGCCTCTGATTCAGTGTATCGAACAACTTGAGGCATCTGATCAGGTGTCCTTGAAAGGATAGTGTTATTGACAAAAGAGCTGTGGAAGGGGCTGGGGAGCTGTGTTTGAGACAGAAGCATGGTGGGTGACTTCTTCAGTCTCCTTTGTTATATTTACACACATATACACACACAATGAGGTTCATTAAGGTCAATTAAGACGCAAAGCCCTTGGCCATAAATATTAAGCAGCCTATAACTGCAGAGCACAACCAGCTCGGTTGTAACCAGTCTCCAAATCAAGATTACGAAAACACGACTATGATTACTGCATGAAATACAGGCATACACTGCTTGCTTAATACTCAGGTGATGCCATTAGCTATACCTTAATTGATAAATAAAAAAGATTTCAGTTAGCAAACTTAAACACTGGATCTCCAGTCATCCATACTGCTTAATTCTTAGCTTACTCCCTAATTCTGTTTCAACAGTTCCCGTTCTCTCTCTCCAGTACAAATCTGCTACAAAGCGAGCTAGCCCCCAGACAGTATGGGTATGACCATGCCTTGCCACTTAGCTGCATGGATCAATTCCCAATTCTCTTCCATTTAGCAGTATAAATATAACAAAAAAGAGTAGAAGAGACTCATTCAAGGGAGACAACCTTAAATCAAACTACCAATATTATGTTTATCACCATCTATTCCAGATACCATGACACCAAACCAACCTTCAACTGCACTTCTACATATCAGTTTATTCCACATTACTGAAACTGAGCTGATTAGGAAGGATGAAGAACTGTGAACCAAGACATTTTTGTTTCTGACCATCTGTCAGTCAAGTTCCAGCAAAACAAAGATAAGCAGGTGAGGTTATTGATTGACTTCACAGAGTCATGGCAGCTGATACTGGCTCTGGCTCAGTATTGGTGACTCAATTTCAGAAATATTCAGCTCAATACATTCTTAATAAAGAATAGCACTTCGGAATCTCTCTGTATTGTTGCTACAATGCTAGGTGAAAAAGGTTTTACTGATACCATGGAGCTCAATCATTCTGAACCTCTCAGAAAATTTCAACTATGTAGCATTCAATTTATAAGAACCTATGTGCCTCTTTTACTATAATCATGACATTGTTATGGGCTGTTAGGTTATTTTTGGAGCTAAAACTCCAACTCTAAGTTATGAAGGGTAGAATTAAAATATATAAGCAGCTAAATATATTGAAAATTTACTTAATGATTTTTGTAGATGTCATACGATTCTACTTTGTGCTGATTTTGAAGCACTAATTATATAGATAAAAGCAACACATTTACCCTGTGGCCAAATATTTGGAGTACAATTTTCAAATCAAAATGGTCTATAAAGCAATAAAAAACATTATTTTCCTTCCAGAATAAATTTGATCATTATAATACTGCCACTTTTAAGCTGATACTTTCCTCAAATGACTTTAGAAATGAAGTGCTCAGCTGGACATTCTACTGTGTTTGAGAACTCCTATTACTCTCTTCCTTTGTTCACTCCGCTATTTTCAAATTAGTTCTCTTACATTTAAGTGTAAATATCCTGGATCATTGAGATCTTTTGAGACAGCTTGTCCTATACTTTTGAAGAAAGTAAACTTTCCAGGATATGAAGAAAGTTCTCTCTTGGATTAACTGGTTAAAAGCTGTAAGAAAAGTGCTGGAACAACATATAAATTCTCAACAGTCAGAACTAGAACTGTAAAAAATGTAAAGAGAATCACAACAGTGAGTAACTGAGCAATAAAGTTATTCTGCATTCTCCAAGTGTCAACTCAATTTGCAGTGGCACCAATTCTTTTCCAATTACCTCAGTTGGTCTAGTAAAATGTATTACATCACTTCCTACATATAGTCCTACAGCACATTCCTTTCTGTTTTATCTTACTACAATATTTACAATTGATTATATTCAATTTTAAATAAAACAAAGATGTTTTCTTAGTTTTGAATGTTTTCTAAATGCTTAATGCACTTTAATGGCATGTTATTTGTTCTTTAAAAATAGTTTTCTTATATATATATATTCTATGAAATATCATTTAACTAGGTATACTTTTCACTGAATGCCCTACATTCTAACAAAACTATTAAGTTACATAAAATACCATATGAAGTTCATGGAAAATTAGGGTTGTTAATTAAAACAATTATAAATGGAAAGAGCATTTTAAATTACTTTTGAGGAAAAAAATGATGTGCATTAATGTAAGCAAAGGTTATGACAATTCAAACCTCTACTCTACATTATTTTTCAAACTGTTCCTGTTCTTTGATTAGATATGCCAATCAAATTCTGAGATCATGATTGAGGAAGCAATGAAGACTTCCAGCTTTGGCCAAATGATTTAATAGCCCAACAATGCTGTTAGTAATATCCATATGCGCATTTAGATTTATTAATCATGAATGGAGAGGTGAAATATTTTTTGTAGGTACTGCCTACTACACACAAAGTGAATCAAACAGCAGCAGCAGAAAAGTATATGGTGGTATAGCCAAAGCTTTCTAATACAGGAATGTTTATTTCCATTAAGGTATGAAGTCCGGTCAGAGCGTGAGTCTAAGCAAAACACAGCTAATATGTTACATAGGTTTTTTTTGTTCAAAGTGCATTTGTGCACAAACACCACTGGGCCACAGTAATTCAAAATACTGGACTATATATATGGCATCCATCCTCTTGCCTGCCACATTAAAGAAAATCACAGCTTCTGAGTCAGAGAATTTTCTATTAATTTTCTATTTTCTATTTCATTTTCTATTAATCAAGAATAATAGATCAGGCTTTCAGGAAGGAAGAGGAAGAACCCAAATTACTATGCTCTGTTGTGCATTAAGGAACAGATATTTTTAAGATTCTCTTGGAACAGGGTATAAAAACAAAACAAAACAAAAATTCTAAGTAAATAAAATATTTTGTTTTACTGATACATAATTCTATCTCAGAGACTGAATTCTAGTGCTTGAGGCATGATAACACAAACCCTGGAAACCCTGAAATATGACCTTGGATCAGTCTGACCCTAAATGGAGTTGACCAAGCCAGCTGCAGGTCAGCGAACTGCACATGGAATAAGTTCACAAAACAGGATGGGATGATCATCCAACTGCACATCCATTAGTCTGACTTTGATAGCCCATAGAGTTTAAAACACATTGAAAGGAATGAGCAACTGAAGAAAGTAAACACAAAACGAGATAAAAGCCGATACAGATTTAACAAATGTAGATTTGCCAGATAAACTTTATATGTTCTTTGAAGGACAATTGACTTGCCTGATAAAAAGCATACTGTAGATATAATCTCTCCAGATTTCAGGACAGTATTTTATAAGAAATCAGCTAGGAAATATTAAACTACAGACGGTAGTAGTTAATACAGAATTTATAGTGATGCAGGTACATGGCCAGGTAGGAAGCCGTCCTCCTTAGAGCTGGTGGATCTCCTGTGCCTGTACTCCAAGTTGATCAGCAGCAAGCCAGCTCTGCATCAGGAGCATCACTGGGACAATTTGGAGGTTGGTGTTCTGAAAATGCAACTATTAAATTGGTTTTCACTGATTTTACTGAGTTGTGCTGGATTTATTAATGGTGCTATTCACATGGATGAATAGATCAAGATATGCACACATTCTGCACAGACCTGGAAACACTATTTCAACAAGAAAAAGAAGGAAAAAAACTAGTTTCAAGGTGCTTTTTTGTTGTTGTTGTTTGACAGATGAAGACAATGTAAACATAAGGTTCCCTACCTTAAGTTACATTATTCACTCCAGTGCTGATAGTTCCTACTGTTCCTCAAAATAAAAGTCTTAAAACCTAGAATTTATTTTTGGGCCCCAGAACAAGGAGAGGACTTGCATTTCGCAGAGAAGAACATAGACTATACCTTGAAATGTGTGAAGGGAGGAAAAGAAATTTCAGTGGTCTGTCCCCAATTTTCAAGATGAAGACAGTAAAAAACATGTAGAAATCTATTGCAGAGTAACAAAGAAATAGCTAGCAAACTTTACTGCCTGAAATACTAACAATAAAAAATGCTACATTCCTAAACACCTCTAACTGAGATAGAAGCGTTACCTATTTCTTTTAATGGAAGGGAACATGCATGAAAGTAAATTTGAAGCCTGTAAAAACTTTATGGACTTGATTTTACTTTTATAGACCTAGATCTCCTTTCAAGGTCTGCATTCTCTGAGCACAGTAACCATGACTTTTGGCAGCAAGTGTATTACAACAGGACACAGTCTGGTGCTGTTGTAGTCGTGCAAAGCAGAACGCACAATGGGCCATGAGGAGGTGTGGCTTGACAAAGGACAGGTAGAAAAGACGAAAAGGGTTAAGAGAGGTATTAGAGGTAACAGGCATGAACATGATCTCTGGTATCATAGCAAGAGACAACAGGACCCTGTAAAGGGAGTAGAAGAAAGCTGACAGGAAGACACGTGAGCAAATGGGAGTGGCATCCACAGAAAGGACTGAGTGAGAATCACATAAAAGAGAGCAACTGAGGAAAAAAAGATGCGATTTATACAAAAAGTCTTGTAGCCTGGTCAGAAAGATCAAGAACGACTGCAACCATGGAGAACTGTAATTGGGAATACTTCTACAGTGGTATTAATTACTGCGGATTGAGTCATCTTCTAACCAAGAGACGCTGGGTTTAAAACATGAGGGATTAACATCACCTCCCCAGCACTCAGTTTATTAGTTTCATATCAAACTAAATATACAACTGTCCAGAAATGACACAGAAAATGAAGCTCCTTTCTCCACACTCAACACTGATGTTTACACATGCTTGTAAGCACATATTTTAGGTATTCTTAAGTATGCGTGATGCTTCACAGAATAACAAGTAAGACAATATTTCCTTCCTTTAAAAGCTGTTTTTACTATACATAACTTCTCTTATGAGTTTTACAAGCATTCACCTTATATACAACCGTTAGGGACTTCCTTAAAATGTTTCACCTCAAAAACCGGGTTTGACTTTAAGATTCATATGCGACACTGCATATAGAGTTAAAATTCTCAACTATACCTCCCTTTTATAAAATGTTAACACTTGATCTACACCAACTTGAGCTCAACACAATCTCTTACATCGAGGCATTAAAATCTTCAATTCATACTACCAAGCACAGTGTGCCACAGAGACTGAACAGAGAAATGTAGCTGGTATTTAGACTGCATAAACATCCCAACAGCTTTTCCTGAATTGAGCATTACACCACTGTCTGATGAATAATAGCAAAAAAACCTGTTTTGGCTTAGCAAGTGCATTTTTAGAAGAATAGTCCCGATTGTCATATCAACAGAGCACTATTTTCAGTTCTGATCCTACGGGGCTTCCTGAAGCCTACTTTTCAGGAGAAAGTCCTCTTAGTATAGATACTAATAGACAAGATATTCTATTGACCCGACAAGCAACATGAGGTTGGTGCTGTTCCCCTGCATATGGATTTTAATGGGGTTACCACTTTAGAATTTGACTTAATTTATACCATTATACCAGTGGCGCTTTGTGCCTCAGCGTCCATCACACCAATTTTCATTTAATTGGAGTCTAACATTATTTTATGACTATGCTTGATCAGAAGCAAAAGTAAAGCAGTAACTATTTGTCAATTTTATTTTGATTTTCAATAAGTTCTACTTCAAAAGGCAAATATTTCAATGAATTGAGAATAAGTAGTTTAAGAAACTAAAACAAGGTCAGGTAGCAAGTATGAGCTCTGTAACTAGCAAGAGTGCAAGTACATATTTGGCATTTTACAGAACCTTCAAGGCTTAGTTTGATTAGTTATTAAAATTATGGCTGGCCTACAGGGAGAATCACAATAATTGGTATAGGTCATAGATAATCAAAAGTGTCTCTCCCAGTGGGATGAAACCTATTAAAATCAGATATTTAAATCTCTTTACACTTGCATATTCAACTCACGTGCAAAATTACTTGTCCCAAATCTTAGTCTCCAAGGAAGATCGCAGACATTTTTCATTGTTCTTTATGTAGTGCTAATTAACATTTTCAAGAGGTTTGAGACAGACAAAGCTCAACATACCCCAAAGAAATGATTCTTTCTAGACGTTAGATCTTTCCTTTATCTTATTGAAAGAATCAACTCTAAGAGCTCTGAATGTTTAGATTATTTTAACTGACAGCTCAAAGGCTAGTATCTAAGAAAGAATATGAAATACAGCCCGTTATTTCTATTGTGAAAATCTGAACTTAAACCAAATGTTTACCAGATCAATTTTAATTACTGATTGAAGATTTTAGTGTTACTATTGAGAGTACTATTGTATCTTTCACATATTTATAATTCTTGACATAGAAATCTCATGAAATCAAGAATTATTTTGTCTACCAAAGTTAAAAACAGATGACAGAAAAGTAGAGAGCACATGAGAAAAAAAAAAAGGCTAATATGTATCATGCCATGATATTTATTACTGCAAAATAAAAATCTTATTGTAAGTACCTGATAAAATTCTATCAAGACCAAATAGATGTTTATCACAGACTTCAAAAGCTGTGGTGTTGAATTCTGAGAATTGCCTGTACTTCAGCGTTTTAGTTAAAAGTAGGATTTTTTTTCTTTTTGTGGATTTTATTTTTATTCTCATCTAGACTTGAAAGTAATCAGATCTTAGCTGTACTTCAGTGAGAAAAAGGAAGAACAGCACCTAGTAGTAAAAAAGTTAACAAAATTCTTTGTTTTTTAACATAAAGTGGACACAACTTATGACTTAGAGATTTACAAAAATTATTGTATTTCTTGGTCTTATTTAGAAATAAAATCTGAAACTTCTCTCTCCAGTAGCCACAATTCAACAGGAGAACAGAAAGGAATGATTAATGCCTCTAGGGCATACACATAGTCCTTGATAGTTAACATACAGCTCAAGATTCATCTTTAAAACTTTAGATTTCTGGCACTATTTAATGTCAGATGCCTATGTACTTGCCAGTTTTGCCAATAGTAATGACACCCCAATCTTAGATGTGATAAAAACTCCTTAGAATAATTATACAGTATTTTTTGCAACTCTTCCATGATTCACTTAGCCTTTCAGTCTCCTGGAATGCTTTGTTTTGGGTCTCTTTCCTCTAAGTGTAAAAACAGTTTCTTTCCAGTAGTCAGGTGTATTCATCCACTAAATGAAAGCGTGTGAATGGACAGCAGGAGGAAAGAAGGCAGAAAACCATGGTTACAAGCCAATCAAGTCAATACACTAAAAAAGGTTTTACTCACCTTGACAATGTCCCTGCACATACAACGCAGTCACACTATTATTCCTAATAGTTGCACTACTATTCATCACTTGAAATGCATTCCTCATTTTCATATTCATGAAAATGCTATGAGAAAGGTGTTAGATCTTTAAAGACTGCACTCAGTCAAGGCTGAATGTGAATTCAGGGCCTGTACAAAAAAAGGACATGTGAGAAAGCATTCAGCAATCTTTATAAACTATTACTAGTGATACAATTTTTGTTATCTACCTGCAGTGGCATATTATCCAATTAAGCAAGAGAACAAGAGATACCCTCTAAGTGAATATCCTCAGAGTGGTAAGCAATTATGAAATGAGATCAGAAAAGAAGAAAAAAAGCCTGCTGAAGAAATACTTAAAATCTTAATTTTTATTCAGGTTCAGGTTTTTATTTATTCACAATACTGCAGTGAAAATAGTTTTGCAGTATTCTGTTGACTGGATTGTAACTTAGTTGCAGAACCATTTGTTACTGACTTGTGTTCAAAATCCTCCACATTGTTAACAGTATTATTAGTTTAGCAGAGCAATATGTTTATTGATAGGAGAACATGTCCAATAATACTATTCAGCAGGAATATCTGACATTATCTGCCACTGCTCCAAGAAGGACACTGAGCAATGCAACGCTTAAACAGACCCATGGCCTTTCACAATTAAAATATTAGACTGAATTTGAAAAGATTTCAGGAAAACTAACTTCTGTATAACATTTCATCGTGATTTTTTCAACAGCATTCCCTAAAAGTAAATCAGAAACAAGATGACATTTGAAATTACTGTCATTACTCTCAGCATTGAGTAACATTCAGAACAATAATAGGAACTAAGTGTTCATTCCAAGGAGTGTAACTCTTCCTCCTGGTGCCAGAAGACACCAGCTTCCAGCCTTCACTGCCACAGGACTCTTCCCTTTCCCAACCCCATAAACATGCAAGGAGGTCACCTCCCACTGTCCCAGAGGGCTGCGTCCCAGAGATGAGGGGTTGGCAACTCACTGACTTGAGGCCCCTGATGTGCTCAGGTGGTTGCTGGCCTGTATTCTCTGTGCCCCGCCATCACCATTGCTGTACATGTGCACACAGTGTCCCTGGACAAGATTTTGGCTCCTCTCTGCAGGCACAGCAAATTGCTGTCTGTTGGTTGTCTTCATTAGCCGCGCTCTCAAGCACAGCCCAACACATATCTTACATTCTCCAAACTCTTCCAGCTTCGCTTACTGTAAGTAGAAGTATTAAAAAAGGAAGAACTTAGCCTAGGAAAAAGTGTCCCTTAGAAATGTGGTGAATGGCAGGAGTGGACAATGCAGTAATATTTTCTCCTAAGCAAAAAATACCAGCCATGTGCCGAAGTTAGATCAAATATTTTTCAGTTCACCTGACGTCAATAAACGTCTGACAGACATGAGCTGAGAACGGACACATAAAACAGCTTTCAGATATCACATATAACTTCCCAAATGTCAATTTTCAAAGAGACATAACACTGACACATCAGGTCTTAACTCTTAAAAATTAGTAATGCTTTCAGCAACTATGTTACAAGCTAATGATGAAAATACTGCAAAATTGTTTTCTCTGAAAGCAAGTGGAATGCTAATATTTCAAAACAGACTTGGTGGGAATGACAGAATTGGTTGTGCCAGAGAAAAGCCATACTGGGAAAGAAAGCATACAACCAAACAAAATAGCGTGTAACGAGTACTGCAGAGCTCTCGCAGACTTCAGTTACCTGCATAAAGAAAAACAATCATGCAAGTGAAATGCAACCAACCAGTGCACAGAGTGTGAAATGTTAGAGATCGCAGAAGAAACATCTTTAAGCACAAAATGATTATTTTGAAGCAACAAGTCCAAAAAACCTGTGAATTGAAGCAATTCTGGATTTAGACATAAGCATTGTGCAAGACAATTCACAATGCACGCAATGAAGTACCACTCTGATACCGTGTATGTACACAGTATTCAAATTCAACGTTTCAAATGAAAGGAAAGAAAAATCTACCAAAGTGTCTCATTTCAAAAGGAGGCAGTGCATGCTGGTGTCAAAATTTATCAAAAGAAAATTACAAGTAGACAAAAGAGTGAAATATTGTGAGCTGAACGAAACACAGCAGAGAGTAAACAAACTACTTTAACAGCTATGGCTTTAAAAGCCTTTTTCTTTTTCCTTATCCCTTCAAAAGCTGGCAAGGATAAACAACAGTAGCTGTAGAGAACAGCAGGAGTAAAAGATGTTACAAAACATGGAGGTCACATTCACAGCCTTGTAGAGGAACCTGTGCTATTTGAGGCACAGGGAAGGGCTTTGGAAAGAGAAGGAACAGGGAGGTGACAATATTTGCTGATGATACAAAATTATTCAGGGTAGTAAAAAAAAAAAAAATCTAAAATAGACTACAAAGGATGGCAAAAGGATTTTATAGTAGTGAGAGACTGGGTGATAAAATAGCAAATGAAATTCAGTGTTGACATATACAAAATACTGTAAATGGAGAAAAAAGCAAGCATGCTATGCCCACACACTGTTTGGCTTTACACTAGCTCATACTGCTCAGGAAGGGTGTCTCATGGATAGTTCCCTGAAACATCAGGGCATCATTCAGAATCCAGCAAGATGATGACCAGAATGCCAGGAATTCTTAATAAACAAATAGAGAGAAGGACAAAAATAATATCATTATTCCACTATGTAAATTCATATTGTTCCTGCATCCTGAATAGCACATGTAGTTCTGATTGCTCCATCTCAGAAAGGACATGATAAAAGAAAAGAGCAGCAAGGATCAAAGGTATATAATGGCTTCAATATCAAGAGAGTTTAAATAGTGAGACTCCTCAGCTGGGGAAAAAGGACGAGTGAGAAAGGATGAATAATAGAGTGAATAGGGAATGATTAGTCAGTACCCCTCATAAAGCAAGAGCAAACGGGCACCAAATGAATTTTTCAGACAGCAGGTTTAGAACAAAAGGAAAATGTTTTTCACACACATGTAAATAAACTGCTGGATCAATTGCCGCTGCCAACAATGAAAATGGATTTAAAAACTGGTTACACAGATTCTAAGATGATTAACATGACAGGCTGGATGTGACCTCCTCCAGTTTAGGAAGCCTCCAACCTGAAGCCTGCCAAAAATTGTGTCATATTTTGGGGTTTGATTACTATTTTTTTCTGATATCTATTTTTAACCTTTGAACTAGACTTCTGCATTTGCCAAAGTACAGCTACTGGTATGGTCCCTCAATAGCTGAAGCAGCACAACTGGAAGAGCAATGAGCTTCAGTCCTGGGGCAAAACAACAGCGCACAGGGCTCAGCCCGCAAGTTTCAAGACCTGCCATAGCTGAGTGAGCCCTGTTGACAGATTTAAGCCAACCCAAGTGCAGCCTGCCTCCGAAAAGGAAGGTCACCCTTGTCTCCACTTCCTACCCTGTCTAAAAAATACGTAAAAATAAAAATCCACAAATCCACACATTCAGTTTCAGCTTTCAAGGATCCATTTCCTGGTCTGGATCACCCTGCAGCCGTGGGATCAACCCCAGACAGCACTGACCCTGTAGCGGCTTAAATAACTTCTGCTGGTGGATCTGCTTTGGACTGGTGCTCATTTTACCCAAAGGCTTCATCAGCATGTTATCCTCGTGCTCAGCAACACCAATGCATATTTTTCATGGACTGTTATTCAATAATGTTAGTTTTTAATATAATGGGTATGTTTTTTTTCTTTAAAATCCAAGGCTGTTCATGGCCTTAAGGACACATTTAATATTTGTAGAATAATGAGCAATTAAGGAGAACTTACTTTCACCAAAAAGAGTCACAATACTTTGAGCTCTACTTTCAGTATTTTATCTTCCATAGATGCACAAAAAATGGCATAGCCTCATTTATTCATTAGATACCCATTATACACTACTCTTCAACACTTATCACTGAATTATATTTCACTAATAAAACCTAACTCCACTTTATGTAAAACTTGCTTCCTTTAACTTCATAAAAAGATTTCTTTCCCCCTTTGGGGTATTTCAAAGCATTTAAATTGTGATTAGCCTCCAAAATAAATTCCAAATATCAGACATGCTGAAGGAAGCCAAAGGCACTTTACAATGCAAAGACCACACATGGATACTCTGTACGCAAAAGAAAAGCTTCTCTTTTCTTTTTTTTTTTTATAGAAAAAGTTCATGTACATATTTGAGACACACAAAGTCAGTAAAATTAAATGACTATAAAGTCATATAGTTTTGCTTCTAAGGAGCGATTGCTATTTTATGTTGAATCTGCTAAAAGCTTATAACCTGAATAAGACTGATGTTTTAACCTTTCAAGAGACAAAAATGATAAATTTGGCCAAGGACTAAATTATGTATTTGTTCTAGAAAGTCTTTCAAATCCAGATGATGATAACATGTTATGAATAAACAAACATCATAGTTTACAATGCTTTTAAATAGAAATGATAAATTATTTAATAACCATATCAAATAGTCAATGAAAGTCTCAATTAAATAAGATGGTTTTATATGGTTCTAATAAATCAGAATGTCGCTATCTGCTTTGGCAAATTTACAAAGTTGCTTATTTTAACTTCTAGGGTTTTCTCCCCAGTATTCTTATTTTGCAATTCAGCAAGCACTACTGCCACCTCCTGATGTTCAGCTGTATATATCAAAATACATCTTTACATTTTTTACTAAGTATTGTCAAAGCTCTCTAGAACTTAACATTCAGTGACTCAGTCATTTGCTGCTTGTTTTTTGAAATATATCTCACGTTTTTAGTTCTGTAATTATAAAAGGTGTTCTTAATGAAGTATTTCCTTCCCATACCCTGTTTCTTGTATCATTGACACTGATATCATCTGGATGACTTCATGGGTTTTATCTTGACATGAATGCATTTTACCACAAAGACCACTCCTTGGCTGGGGTCAATCTGAAAAGCGACACATTCAGTCCCAAAAATCAGCACTGAAATCTGTTCATTTAGATATGAACAGTATTCCTGAGCATCCAAAGCTTTAAAAATATTCCATTTTGCACTGAAGCCAGCACAAAACCTTGAATTTTTTGAAAGCAAAATGGACATTAGCCCAAGGACACAATGTCCTGTTTAGAGATGTCATCTGAACGATCACCAGAGCTGTCCAAGCGGTCATCCTGATCATAAATTTGAAATTCCAATTCACTGTGTCTGTTTTCCAGTTTCTCTCCCAGAACACCACGTAAATTGTATACATAGGGAAGTAGAGAGCGTGAAGAGAACAAGAAAAGACTCTTCAATCACTAGGAATATGGCAAGTGTGGGTAACCAGGACTTAGGTCATTACTTCAATAAAAATAGACTTTTGCTAATGGGACAGCTCCTGCAGGAGAGATCTATTATGCTCTTTATCTACTACTCATCTGACCTGTCAACTTATTGGCTAATACAGGTGAATTTCACATTTTAATATAGAAAGCCAGACAAGGCCCAAAAAAACCCTTTCTTGACAAAAGTGCACTAGGGCCTTCTTAGAACAGCTATTTCCACAAACCAGTTCTCATCATAAAGACAGATCTAAACACGGAAAAGGTAAAAACAAATACTGGGGTATGAAAGCATAGCCCAGAGTGCCAGTTTGCACAAAATCACACCATTGAACCACAGCTCCCTGACTGGAAACCCCTACAGTAAAGGACAGGCTATTGAGGACTCCTAAAGCACTCTGGGGAGGAGGAGAGGAAAGAAATCTACTGAAGGGAAGAGGCCATCAACTCCAAGAAGCGTTGACCTCAGTGGAATATACCTGTCTTTCTTGGCTCACAAAGATCACGTCAACCTGTTCCAAAGATTTAATTGTGTAACTAGTCCTGTAGTCTTCAACAGAACTCATCTGGTTTAAGAACATACTTAAGCAGATCAGACTAGATATCAAAACTTCTTCCAGAACACATCTCTATGGATCCCTATGTACTAGCCACATACAACCTAGACTTTAGAAATTCCCAAACCAAAAATAATTTTAATCATAAAATCTAATTTTGTTTATAATAATTTTATGTCAGCATAAGTTCAATGAAATCTGCAAAGTGTCTTCTAATATGTATGTAACATGTAAGCAGGAGGTAGACTTGCAAAACTGTTATATCATTTAGCTCATCATAATGCCAGTGTGGCACCCTTATCATTTATTGGTTGCATACTTTTAAGGGTTTGTTACTTGTATCATTGTCAATCTTTTTTTTTTTTTCCCCTCCGAATTACTGCTTTCTTTAGAAGAAATACACACTTCAGCATAGCCATGCAAAATGCAAAGGTTTCTGATATATATTACAGGATGGTGTTACACTGCTCTGGAACTTCTTATTGACCATTTTATCCTGTCGTGGATGTCACCCCCAGGAAAGCCTTAGATATGTCAACTCTGAAGTGAGGACTTTGCAATTTTAGATAAAAGAAGTACTCCGAATATTAACCAAGAATTGGTTTGGTGCAACAATGAGGCTTTTAAACAGACTCCATCTGTGGAGTAACATCCCACCCATGTAATGGAAACATGCCATCTACCCAGATTTACCATATTATGCAATAATACTTAAGTAGCATATCATAGAATAGTTGGGTTGGAAGGGACCTAAAGATCACCTAGTTCTGATCTCCCCCCTGCCATAGGCAGGGATGTCACCCACTAGATGAGGTTGCCCAAATCCCTATCCAACCTGGCCTCGAACACCTCCAGGGATGGGGCATCCAAAACGTCTCTGAGCAAATGCTTATTTAATAATCTGGAATCATCAAGTTGTATAAAGCCACTTCTTAGTCTATTGAGAATGTTTGCAGATTTCCTACTTACATCACAGCCCTTCCCCTAGAAAATATGCTTGTAACAAATTAAATTACAAATATCAATCAGAGCATACTTGTAAATTAATTATAAAAAAAGCATTTTTGGCAACAAGATGCATGGGGTCTACAAGCTGGACAAGTGCAACATTGAAGTTGCCTTTTTACTCAATATCTCTAGTCTGGTTTTTGGCACAAAACCTTATTTTTCTACTTTACTGCTGGCTGATATCCATGTTGAGGTTTGTCTATCAGCACAGCCTAATTCCCCTCACATTTCAGAGGGCTGCATTCAATTTCCTCTCAAGGAATCTGAGCAGAAAAAGGGATTGGCTCTGCATTCTTCTTAAATTTTGAAGCTAGATTCATCTAGCTATTTCATCATTATCCTTCTCCCCTCCTTCTTTGAATTGCACCACTGCACTTTTCCTATTCCTCTTCATGACTAAATTGTTTCATTTCCTCCCACACTATTTTAATTGGCAACCATATTCATCATCTCAAAGGATTCTAATCTAAGGCAAGTCACTCTTATTATCAGAGTCCTTAGTTTCTGTGTTAGAGAACACCTTGTTTTGCAGTAGAAAAACAAAGAAAAAGGAAAAACAAAGGTAGCATTAATTGAAGTTCCTACCTTACACTGAAAGCCCAATTTTTTATTTTTTATTTTATTTCTTTTTTAGTATAGGAAACCCTGAAGAAAACTAACATTAGTTTAGGATTTGTCTGTTGCAATGCTCCCTAGTATCTAATCCTGAATTAGGCTGGTGTAGACAAAGTCTGTTCCTCTTGCATCCTGGCTGGAAATGGCTAGTTAAGTTCTGCTAGTTAAAACAGATTGGCAATTAGTCTTATACAAGCAATAAGGATCCATACAAGTAGTCAGAAGTATGCTCAGCTGATCACTCCATGGCCTCAGTATGCAACAGTGGCATTGCTTCCTTGGCAGGTGAAGCACTAAACATCCCTTGTCACACCATAGTGCAATAACAACATGTTCCAGAAGTAGATAGGATGACCATTACATGAAATTTCTGGAGCTGGCACAAATGCTAGAAAGATGTTGCAGGGAATTGAGACACAAAATTAACACAGAGTGGTAGAATTCCATTACCAATGCAATTTGTTATTAGACTATGAATGTGTTTAGGTAAGTAAAAACTAAGATTCTTTCATGATGACTACAGGATGCAGATTAAATAGCCATATGATCAATATTTTGTAATTCTGTAGCATTAAAAAGTGTAAATTAAGAACAAGTCCCTTCTTAAAGCACATGCAGTCTTAAAACAGAACTCAAACACAGATGATGCACCCGTACTTTTTCCAAAAAGAATCAACTTGCATCCTATGATGAGTACCTAGTTCATTTTAAAGTACAATTTTAGTTTATGAATATTTCATTTTGAGGTATACCTTTCAAAGAAAGGTGTGCATCTACACAGAAGGAGTCTCCGCAATGGAGTAATAGTTAAAGCTGCTGGTTTTGATCACAATACTGTTTATCTATAACTAGCCAAATCAATCTTTCCCCCAATATTGTGGAACCACCTCAATCTAAACTACAAGAATACATTTATCTATATGAACATAACCAGAAGTCTTCATGAGAAAGAACAAAATAACCCCCAATATAACAATGAATTACGCTTTACCTCTTAAGCTTCCTACCCCTCATCAACACAGAGGGAGGGATGAAGAAGAGCAACTTATCAGCAATAAGGTGAATGGTGAACTGAATAGCAAAACTACCACATACAGACACAAACTTCACCCAAAAAATGGCTCATTTAAGCAAGAATTTAAGCAAGCAGTTTCCCTCATTAAATCCATTGGGTCTTCCTCTTTGCCAAAATTAAGAAAAGGTTGAACTTAACTCATTAATATCAAATCCGTAGCCTGATTTGAAGCTAATCCTCTTACAAACATGATTATAATAAAAAAAAAAAACTTTCAACAATAACTTTATAGTCAGTATCTTGTCTCTTATTTGCTATGAAAATTGTTGTAGTGTTACATGCACCAGTCTGCATTCCATTATTCGCTATTATTCACAAGGGTACTACTACTCTTTCCTGCCACTGGGTTTATTTTTGTGGTGAATTAATCCACCAATATTTTTTCATAATTTCAAATAGGCTTTTATTACTGTTAGAAATTGCAACAGGTATCTTCCATCTAATGAGGAAAGAAATACAAATATATAGCTCTGCAGGTTTCCTAGCCATCAAGCTTCTATGTGATTCACAGGGGATTAGATATTTGGTGCATTATAGAAATGCTGTAACATTGAATTCATAACTTTAAAATCAAGTAAAACTTCTCCAAATAATTTTCCTCTTTGGAGACATTGCCATTATCAGGAAAAAAAAAGGATTGGTGATAATGACAGTCGCGTTCATCTTTTGCTGATATTTCCCCTTAATAGATTTGCTCTCTCTTTAAACAACATTTACATGATAGGAATTAAATTTCAATGTTTGACAACCAAGCATAAAGGTATTGAGCCCATGCACACTAAATTCTTGGTTCAATATAAAAAAAAAATTGTGCAAATGATTTGGACAGATTACTGCACATTTAGGAGGACACTAGCAACATCCATACATGTCTTCTCCCAGGCATATTGAATGGTCAGATGTGTACCATGTTTTTAAAAATAAAATTAGATAAAACATGCATGCATTTTATCTTTTCAAAAACAAAGAAGCAAACATTCAAATACATTTAAGCTCTTGATGCAAAGCTCTCTAAATCAGCAAAAGGAATCCCACAGGTCTCATTGCGTCTTTTGCTGGGGTGTTATTACCCAGGCTATTACTTGTTAAACTCCAAGCCTGCACCACTCTTTCACCTCCCAAAAATAGACTTGATAACTACAACCTGTTTTCTAGAGACGATCTCTAAATAGTTGCCAAATAATATGAACATATTCCCTTTGCTCTTCTGCCATAGGTGTGATTTTTGCCAAATTATTTTACTGCCATTAACCCCAAAGTCAGTCACCCGGGCGTTTTTCCTTCTGTGACAAACCACAATGTCATGCTGACAGACAGAAATGACCAAATTCAGTCTTCTTATTATCTTACATCATCTTTATCTAAGAATGTCTGCAAGCCACACTAAGAGCTCCAACAACACAGTCTGAGAAAAACTCTGTCCGTTTAAAACAGATACTGTTTTTTGTTGTTGTTGTTGTTTTAAATGTTGATTAATGTTCTGCTTCCATCTTTGTAGCTTCATAGCTGCAAACCAACAGTGCCACTCACTGTTTCTCAGAATACTCGCTCAATGGATTTTTTTTTTCCATCATTAAATAAAATAAGACACTATTTTAGAGTCTCAGTGCTTGTAAACACCAGATTCCTGGTATATACAAGAGCTTAAGGCTTCTAAAGAAAAAAGCCAAACTGTGATTGCAGAGGTTTGCATGGAAGATAGAAGAATATCATAGACAATTCAGATATTTTTTTTTCTTCAGACTGTAGCCTTCTATTTAAATACGCTCAATAATCAATTAAACAAAGGGCTGTAGGCTAACCTCACATCCAAATCTCAAGCGTGACAAATCTCTCGTTGCACTGACTTGCTGTCAGCATGATCGCTTCTGGAACAGATGTTTCCCTCAGAGAAGCAAAGCTGCCCAGTGTAAGCAGGAAAGCTGGGCACGATATCTGCAACCATGCTCAGAAAAAGTGCTACAGCAGTACAAAGTTGTGCTGGTTTTCAATCATTTTCCCCGGTAATCTACTTGAATTTCTATTGCTGAATGTACAGTTCTACAGATAATTTTCATAGATCAAAGAGGAAACCACCAGCTTAGGAGTGACATCAGGTATCAGCCATTTACAGTGAAATCAGGCAAAGAGCTTAGGAAAACATTCTTAATACAGGAAGAAGGTAACAAGTAGGTGTGTAACAGACGGGATGCGGGAATGAGATTGGCACTTTCAGTACAAAACCACCACATTTTCAATTTCTGAGTGGAATTGTGGCAAATACCTCATTCTAGGTAGGCTTCATGAGGTAAAGATGTGGGCAAACGCATCTGCCAAGTGTCTTTCCCCAGAATGAAGAGAGTTGTTATGAACCATGATCATGTAAAAGCTGTAATTACAGACTTAGAAATTAATGCAATAGGGCCTATGCACTGTAGGCCAAAACATGCAAGCACGTTCAATCTTGGTGTAAGCAAAAAGACTACAATTAGATACAGATAGACGGAGAATAACAACCAAATTATAATTATTTTTCTAGAAGTTATATCTTTATATAATACATTTCTTCCAGCATTCACTAAAAGCAGATATTATCATCTGTATAGATCTAATTCATGTAAAAATGTAAGATCATGCATGCTTTTATCCTATGAATAATGAATGCCACAGCCCTATTTAAGGATATAAAATGCTTACCTAAGTAATTTCCCATATGACTGTGTTGGAGCAATAATGTGGACTCGTGTGACATTTAGCCTTGCTTTCCTGTAGTTAAATCTATTAATAATATTGCAACATTTTACAAGAATGATGCAGTAATATAATTTGATATTTCTGTATAGCGTGGTGTCTATGTAGATACCCAAAGGATAATAAAGGACACTCACAGTACATGGAAATTGGATTATTTTTAAAGGCAAAGAAAAAGAAGTTAGCTATATTATTTTTTTCTCGTATTATCCCTAAAACAAAGAATTTATATCTGATGTCTGCTGCTCAGATCGTGTCAGTAGGTGTTCTCTCCCTTAAGCTGAAACACAACATGCAGGACTTTCTGCTGATTTATGGAAGCATTTGCCTAAGTAGTAAGCTATGCATCTTCCATATATCAGGATACCAAGGGTTAACTTTTCATACTCCATACAGCTATTAGTAATTTTCTTTTAAGTAAAATAACATTTTCCATACCTCTGCTACAATACTACATAACCAGCTTATCCAGAATAGCTTGAACATTGGCATTTTTTTCCAATATTTACATCTTTTCCATTCAAATATAGCTTTAGTAAACTACCAACTTTTTTTTTTTATCTATGAGCTATATTTAAATATAATTAATGCTTTCTAATATAGATTAAATTGTTGTGTTGTCAAAGAATACTGAAGCACCATCTTCCAAAATGAACTCAGAATTCATTGTTAAACAGGACAGATAATAACTCAACCTTCAGATGTGTTATTAAATTACAGTAGCAGTCAGATGACCTGTAGCATACCTGGATATTATTCCGTTGAAAACAACATAGTTGTAAGCTGGGGAGATAATTTACCATGGGTTTCTGTGACCAGAGATCAGCCTGAATTTTCAAAAGGGAAAAAATAAACGCCTCTATGACTAGAGGTTGTTGTAATCTGTTTCACTCCTTAATAACAGTTTTCTGATGCTATTTCAGAACCCAGGACCATATGTTCATTATTTATATGATAAATGAACTCACAATTCAGTGCCATAAATAAATTTTGGTTCCACAACTGCTGAAGATTAAAATAAATAAAATCTCTCCTTAAAAAAGATAAAAGATTCAAATGTAGTTCTATGTCATGTGCTTCAGCTGCAGGAAGGGCTTTTCATTTTGTCAAGAAATTTATTTTTGGATTGACCTACACAAGATTTTTCCTAATATGATAAAAACACAACATTATTTGGACATTTTTGGGAGAGATAAAGACAACCTACATCTGTAAGTTTGCTACACATGTAAATCAACAGAACACTGTAGAGCATCACCAAGACTTCTTGTGAGAATAACCAAAAGAAATACCCTCAAATCAGCTAATGCTTCTGCAGAACTGTGCACAAATAGCATAAAAAATTGCAGAAAGATACATCACTGATACCATATTTTAGGTAATAAGCAATGAAAGTGATAAATCAGATTCAGTTAAAAAAATAATTTTTGAAGTTTGAGGTGTTTGTGCTAGCCTATAATTTTTTTAAATACATTCTGTGGAGGTCAAAATGTCTACCAAAAAGTAGTTATATTAACACTAGCTGTATTTTTCACAGATACACATATTAAGAAGAATTTTTACTACAACATTCAAAACATTTTCTTGTGATAAATCACCATACAAGTCTAGTTGATGATAAGATCAGTATTGGACAGAATACTTTGTTGGGTTTTGTTTGGTTTTGTTTTTTTAATACAAGGTTTCTATTCCCTGGTGCAATTACGGAACTTGAAATGTAATTCTCTTTAGAACTGCAAAGGAATTAGACCAGAGAAACCCTGTTAAGGATAAAGCATGATAAAAAGAAACTGCTTCAAAGACCTCTTTTATATTGCTGTTGCCTCATGTCATGTTATATTCTAAAACTGAGTTGTGTTAATGTCTGTGAAAGGACAATGAGAAAAATCAGGAAGGAAAGAAATCTGTGTAGCTTAGCATTTCAAATACTCTCAGTCACAGAAAAACATTTGCTCTTTTCCTATTACAATTTAAAGTTTTACATTGGGATGTTTCTTTGAAATGCAATAGTTACTTCAATCGGATGCTGAAAGAATCGTCACTAATTACCATTTAACTGAACACTGCGAGGAAGCAGGAAGAAAACCTAGTCTTTAGTCTGATGTCACACAGTGAGTAATTGAAATTTTCCTTTACATAACCGTTATGAAAATTATATCCTATTTGGAACATTTTACGTTAACAATAACACTAAGCCAAGAACACGTACTGAAAAAACACGGGGGGGAAAAAGAAACAGTTCAGCTCTACGCATCCATAGAGAAAAGATCTGGAGAGATCTGCTTCTGTGGAAGAGCAGAGCACAGCACAGCCTGAGAGGCACACACAGATAGCTCGGTTGCATCTGTCCATGCTTTTCCTGGCCAGCTCCAAAGCATGTCTCCAATTAACTTTGAACCATTAAATGAAATATAAAGCAAGGACTTTAGTCTGTGAGATGAACAAATTATTATCAAAATTCATGGATATTTATGATTACCGCAAATTAACCACCCAACAAAACAGTGCTGTACAGGGAAAAATGCATTTCCCTTTCATTCATTATACATGTACCAAGTTAACCACATTAATGACTAGCTCTGTGACATAAATGTCACTTGGCACCTTTCCAGTGTGTGCTGGGGGATTGCAGGTATGGCCCTGAAGGTAAAGGTCTGAATCCAGCAGGACTGAACTGAGAAGCAAGGCCCCAAGTTCAAAATTCCTTTTTGGGACTAAGAAATTAGAAGCATTTATCAGATTGATGGCCTCCTTTGAGGATCACTGCACTGGTTCTCAGAAGAAAAGTCCTACTGCACGAGTCTCAGACCAGGATCGAAAGGGCAAGCACCCCAGAAGGCAGCATGGAGCCACCAGCTATGGCATGTCACCCTCCATTGCTCCCGGCAAGTGCGACCTTCCTGCTGCTTGCCCTTGGGGAGCACAAGGAAGCATCACAGTATCACAAAGCCAACAAGTCACAATGCAAAACCTAATGACTGTTTAACACTAACCACTGATCACGTTCATTGGTAATTCCTATATTGTCTAAACATGGCCCAATGCAGAGCAAATAGAGTGAGAAATAAAATGCTTTTTTTTTTTTTTTTTTTTACTGATTATGATTTCTGTTTGCCTCCAGTCTTCTGCCAGGACAAGGATGATTGATTCACAGAAATCACTAAAACTCAGTTTTTGTCACCCTGGAACGCAGCCACTTCACGGAAGGATTTGAAATTATTTTAAAACTTTTTTCAGTCTTCTGTGTCTAACATATCCTGGATATTTGTTTCCTCCCCTCAAATCAGTCGGGCTTTCTGCAGCTGTGGTCTAAAACCATACTGATAATGAGGAGACTAAATAGAATGGGATACCAGCATGCTATTATCACTGTTTGATGCACAATTGTACAAACTCAGTGCCTTTTGGTGGAAGCAGCCATCTTGGCATGCAAGGGAATGCTCACACCAATGTCAGAGCTGGCTACTAACAGCCCAGAACTTCCAGTAATGGGCACAATGGTCCTCTTCAACAGGCTATTGCCTCGACAGTCATCTGTCTCAGAGGAATTAACATTTTCAGAGAAATAATAACAAAATATTGCCAACTGTTAGACATGTTTCTGTAGGGCTTGCTCAATGTAACTGGAGGTAAAATACAGTTAGACTCCTACAGCTCCACTCCTACTGTCCTTTCGTCTTGAGTTCTTGCAATAGCTTTACAACTTCTATGACCATCCCACATTTCTTGCAAACAGATCCCTGTTAATTCTACAGTGCAGAGAAAATTACATATTGCAAAACTCTATACTTCTGTTCAAAATTGGAATGAAGAACAGGGGCAATTATCTCAATGACCACCTCACAATTTCCTTGTCATCATCAGCTATAGGAAACAAGATGAACACAAAATTCTCTTTACTTTTATTCTCTCTTAGAACTTTTTCATCTCACCTGAAAGTATCTGTGCTGAGATGAAAGACTGGACTACTTTCACTGTAGAAACTGTAAACTGTAATTGAGGTTTCATGCGAACACTTTTAATTCCATTCCAGTGCAAAGCCAGACAGGTCAGACAGAACCATGAATAATAATGAAAATAGAATGAAAAAGAAAAATATTCTTGTATGGGGCTCCTACACTGTCACCTAAAAGATGAATAATGTTTGATATGCCCGAAGTTAGAATTTCAGTTACTTATTTCTCATATGAGAAACTGTGACAAAATATTAACTCACAATCAAAATTGGTATTTCAGCTATATAGACAGTAACAACATTACAGTGTGTTGATGAAATTTAAAGTTGTCTGTGCAGCTATTAGCACATCATATTCATGGTATTCTTTCGAGTTTTCATTGCTGTTTTCCGTCATGTTTTTGCTTTTTTTTGCATAATAGAATCTACTATTAGTAAATCGCTACTCACATAACAAATGTGAGAAAACTATAATGAGGTTTATGATGAGGTTGAACAAGTTAAAAAAAACAGATTGAAAAAAGGTAAATTATTCAAGTTTCCATTTCTCAGTTTTCATGAGAACATTTAAAATAACAGAGGCACACAAACCAAAGGCTGTAATGGCTGACTACTAGTAGCAGACTACCAAGACACACTGACTGCAACTCTATTACTATAGATTTTATGAATCTATATTTATTTGCAGCTGATAAAGTAATATGGGAATGCTACTAGGCAAAATTTTGATAACTTCATTTGTGTTCAACACCCTCTTATTTCACCTTTATATATAAACGTCTAAGTATATACATGTATCTACCCACCAGACCGTGGAATTTCTTCCCCTATTTGATAGGGAGATTGATGGACTGTCTTGCCTGTTGCCTCTTTGCAGATATGTTCTATGCAGTAATTTTAGGAAAATCATAAAAATAACTGTAGCAATTCTGTATATTTAGAGAACACAAAGATCTCCAAATGGTTTTATCATCATGACATTGATAAGTAATAGCTGTTACCTGAAGAACAACTCGGTTTGGGAAAATTGAACAAACATTAAGTAACACTTATCAAGGTTTCTACTTAACTATCACAAAAAGCCAATTCAGCTGTGCTCTGGAATATCTAAATAATATCACATATCCGCAAGCACCCTGACAAAGATATCGATCACTAACACTAATACCAAAGGCTACAAGTAATTTAAGTTCAGCTTGTCTTCATTTTGGGTTACAGGACTCATAATTGAGTCTGATCTGTTGTCCTCTACTGCCCTCTAAATATCCTCTGCGTTTCCTGCACATTGCACACATCTCACATAGCAAACTATTTGAAACCATAGCATCTAAAAGGAGTTCTTGTCTGAAAAACAGTTCTGTTATCCAGTAACACCATGTTATTGGTTACACCCTCAGCTGTTAGTAACTGTTTTAGTAACTGTTTTGGGTACTTTGATTTAACTGGAACAACAGCAGCTGTTCTTAACTACAGAAACTTGACTCCTGCTTGGAGTCTGATATACAATACATAGGCAATTTATTCTGTACTTTTCATTTGCGGCAGAAGAATCTCTGATCTTCAAAATTCACATTCGCAGGAAGTTAGTAAATGATTAATTGACATACCATCCGTGTTACACAATACAGAAAGTCACACTGCAGAAATGTAGAAGGAATGTTACGGCTGGTGACGGACACAATCACGGTTATAAACAACCTACTAATAGACCCTACAATGGCTTTACAGCAGTTTAAATAGGAACTACAACATTTCAGGGCAGTATTATTTTTCTTTACTAACAGTTTAATCATAACCTCTATAAAACATCACTCTGTAAATAGAAGATAAACAGAAGAAACCTTCCCAACCCTCTTTCCTACAGAAACTCAGCTTCTGCACTGCCTGCTGGAGAGGCAGCAATGGCGGGTACCAAATAGTTAATCATCTTCCCGCAGTTGCTAGGTAACAAACTCTCCCATCCCTGCATCCCTGTCCCAGGGTGTTCAGCCAAAGTCTACCAAAAAATCACTGCTACATCTTAAATTTCATTACTGGAATGCATGTCCCTCTCCTCCTTTCCAGCCCCCCCGCCCCCCCAGCATCCAGAGTTGACGCAGAGCAAGTGCCATTTTAGAGAAAAACAGACCTCATCTTTTTGATGTAATCTTGGTTAAACCCTGCTGGCTTTCTCCATTCCTTGTACCCTGAGCTGCAGCCCTGCCTCGTTAGCCTCTGCAGCACCAGCAGTGCTGAGAGCTCCTGGGAGCAGGAGCAGCAGGAGGTGGCCCCGAAATGCACAACACAAAATAACCCCTGGCTGCTACCTGCTGCACCTCTGCCCCAAGTCTTAATTCCCACCTAGTGTCCTCAGCCAGTTTATAACCTAGAGAAAAGCACTTTTCAGTTGTATACTTCTGAATTTATTGCTTTGTTGTAGTTGGTGGTGGTTTTGTGAAATAACTTTCAACCCAATTTGAGAGCTTTTTCTTTTTTTAGGGTAAAAGAAAAAAACACACCAGCACTGCCACAGACCAGAATGAACTCAAAGCACAGGAAACCAACATCATTTCAACAAAAGCTGAATAGGAGTATTAAATAGCTATTTCTGAATCCTATTGTGGAGAAAAGCGAACAATCTGCTACTCGTTTTTGTCAGTAAGTTTTCCACACCAACAATTCAGCTGCTGTATTTCATAACTCTTCCTCTCTTAGGGTGACTTTCAACCCTTTAACAAAAGGCCTTGAGAAGCCCCATGAAGCTCTGGGAGACCTTCATGTGAGGTCTCCCACAGAAGACTAAATTCCACCCACTGGTATTTTTATCTGTTCCAAACTAAGGTATTTCAAAATATGCCGATTCTAAAATGAAAAGCATTATGGCTCTTGAATTTGAATTGCAAGTGTTGTAGAGATAAATAATCATCACATGCATGGCATTAGCATACACAGCAGAATGCTTTTCTTGTTTACTAGGATACAGAAAATCAGCAAATCACGTGGAAGTAAAGCTACTGAATTATTTCAGTCCTATAATGAATGCTGTTGGAGTTAAGTTCGATAGAAACATGTTTTTGTTAGTGGACAGCCCAATGGAAAAGTCAACTATAAAAAAGCAATAGAAAGGACAAATCACTATGGATATCTCATTAACTTCTACAGGATTGAGGTGCATTGCTGTTTTTTAAATTCATAAAAGAAAAAAATATTAGGTAGAGGCTAGTCATGGAGGTTATTAATTTATTATTTTTTAAATTTTGGACAAATTTCCTTAATCCTCTATTACTGTGTGTTCCCAACTTTTTTTGTTTAAATGGAATACAATTTAATTACAAGACTTTAAAAAAAAAGACAGTTCTTGAAAAATCATAGTTGGCTGGTTAGGTAGATGATACTATGATTAAGCAAGGAAAAGCTAAAAAACTAAGCAAAACACACTATGATTGTTTTTTCGAGTCTGATTAAGAAGCAACCACCACCATCTTTCATGACTTCCCATTTCCTTTGACAAGTCATTGGGCCTTTCTGCTTTAAGCCCTTTTTCTTTATTGTTAGCAGATGCTGACTGAAGGGGATACTTCCCCATGTTCTAATTAAACCATTTTTTAATTCCCACTCTGAGGGCATAAAAGCTTGAGAAACAAAATAATTACTGACTGGTGCAGAAGTTCAATCGATACAGCCCGATTCATTCGTCTTGGTGCTTTATAATCCAAATGTAATACTCCTTCCATATTACAGAGCAAATAAAACAGCCAGTATGTTACTGTCAGGCTACAAGTGCAGCAATACTAATTACTGCTACACTCATTTGGAAAAGGGGTTGTGGGTTTTTTTTGTGCCCATGTTTGCAAAATATTATATATAAGTATGAATGAACTAAGATTTCTATACTGAACAGTCTTGATAACACCTGATTTATTCAGAATTCTCAAAAAAAATAAAATCTGGAACTTAATGTGGTTTGTTGCGTGTTTGGTGGGGTTTGGTTTTGTTGTTTTCTTCTGTTGGAGTTTCTTCTGTTTTTAAAGTACAAAGTTGTCTCTAGGCACAAAGCAGGCAGATAACTGGAAGTGCAAATTGCTCAGGGCAACAAAATGAGCAGAGCGCTGCTGCCCACTCTGTGCCAGAGCCTGGAGCACCAGGCTGATGGGTGCTCCTCCTGGGGGCATGGGGTGCCTTGACGAGCTTGGTATACCTGATCCATGCAGACCTAACTACCTTAAAGGCAGCTGAGATGCACCCAAATTCCACAGGAATATAGAGAAGTGGGGATAGATATCACCCAAGGGAATGTCGTCTACAAGAGGGAAACACCTGTTTATCTTCTGATGGCAATTAGGACTGTCTGTACAGTTGCTAAAAATATGGCCTCCTTCAGGAGGCAAAGAAGTTGGTTCATATGCTAAATCATTTATCTCAGTGTCTGAGGGGTAGCAGCAGCCCATAACTTCTCACACCTCTTACTAGGAATCAACCGTGTGGATGTCTAATGTTTTCCTGCAACTCCTAAAGGATTTCCCAGAGCTGAAGAAGTCAGTCCTGGTCTTTCCCAAGAGGATGAAGTCCCCCTCCTTTTTTTTTTTCTCCCCAAACAGGAGAAGAAACTCATCAGTGGTGCTGATAAGAGGGAAGGAGCAGGCACCTTGCCTGCCCAAACTCACCATGGCTTAGTGTAAGGCTAGGGCAGGAAGACCAAGCCAGGAAGAAGACTAATTTTATAAGTTACTGCAAAACAAAAAGTGAAACTTAAAATTACATACATTTTCCTAGCACACATTATATCTGCTGCTTTTCAGTCATTTCAGTAATAGGACTCACTTTGATCCTCACAGCAGAAATACTGTTACTTGTCCTAATGCTAAAAACAAATGCAGTGGACAATTAGATGCAAGTCTTACAGACCTGCAAAAAGGGTCATAGTTTTGAATTATGTACTATTTTTTTTTTAATATCTAATTCTTTTTTTCAAAACAGTCTTCTATGGTTTCAGGCATTGTAGAAGCAGATAGTGATCTTCATTGGCCTAAAATGTTTGCAGCTGAAGGAACCAAACAGGACAATGGACACCAGGACAAAGTATACTAGCCTTGGTATTTTTTTTGTAATTATATTAGAATGGAAGATTGCAGTCAGACTAAAAATCCTGTTTTAATTAGTTCTGTAGGAACAAGTAAAACTGACAAAGGCACATATCTTCTTAACACTAGACCTATTAAAATTATTTTCCCCAAAAGGAATAGACAAGTAATCATACTCAATTTAGCATTTAGAGATAGTTGCTACATACAGGTTTTACATGCATTTTAATATGCGTATAACTACGCATATATATATATATATGTATGTATTTATGATGCATGCTTATAAGTCCCAATAGCTACTTGCCAACCTGATCATTATTATTTGCCTAATTTCTTAGGGATGTTAAATGTAAAGTCACTTGGTAACTCTTACTGGTTAAATAATCTTCCTTTTCCAAGCCTCAAGTGCAATACTGATGGTAAAATGCCATTCCCTTTTAAAGATCACATATTGAGAAAGTCACGACAAAAATTGTAATGAATAGCAACAAAATGGTGCAGAAATCAATTTAAGAAGAGGCAGATTAATCAAATTCTGCCATCCGTGTTTCCATGGGTGATACTTAACTCTCCTAGTAGTTTCAGTGCTTTCAGTCAAAGATAGGCATTGTTTCTCCCAACATGTTGATCCCTTTAAAAAATCCATACCCTGAAGGATCCTCAATTTAGCTTTTCAGAAATGGAGGTATCCCTGTTTTGAAAATTCAGGAGAGATGTTGTAGTTTGAGACTTTGGTTTGTTTGCATGTTTTAAGTATTTTTATTTTCATAGACAATCCTTAATAGCAAATTTCAGTGCACATAAAATTTCTGTACTAAAGATACAGAATTTTAAAACAACCGAAATGGAAAATACACCCATACTTTTATATACCTATATATATAGTTTTTGTATATAGGTATACATATATGTTCTCCAGCAAAAAGTACACAGTGTACAAGAGAAAAACCATAGCAGGCACCAACATAATGGACAGGGTAACAAACAAGGTAATAGAGGCTGTGGAAAGACTGGTGTAGGCATTTGCATCACATACATGTCATGAACCAATTGTAAAAGAGAAAACAAGCACTTGAGAGTTACACGCTCAGCCAACAGGCTGTGATATATCAATCAAATTACAGATACAGAAAGTGGGCAACAATGCCACTTTTTGGTTATACACACAATTGCAGAAAAAATATGCAAACAGATGGCAAAGAGCTCATGGAACAGGATGATATTAAATGAAGAGATGTTGCTAGAGGTGCTACAGGAGTTTGAGAAAATAGATATCCACATGAGAATAGTTTGGGGTTTTTTTCCTATCATTTCTTGATGCTTCAGTCAAGAAGGCACTAACTACCGCTCAGTGTATCAGCAGGTATTTGTGAATCTGATGTGTTTAGATTCCCTAAACTAGTCCCAGTACAAGCAAGTAGTTAAAAATCTGCACTTCAAGATTGCCCCATTTAAATCAATGGGACTACTCAGTTAATATTACACCTATCCTTAATGGCTTTTCTGAATCAGGACTTATTGCAGAAAATAAATATCAAGTGATTTCCACATATTTCAGCAGTAGAGTTGGCCAAAAAAAGAGAATTAGAGACTGACCTGTGAAAGTATGTTAGAAAGTACTCTTTCCAGACTATCTAATTTGGACAACATTTATGTGGAAAGGAAGTCCTTATTCTGCTGTGAATGAAGACTCAAACCTTGATCTCCTCTGTAATGTAGATTTCCTAATGAAGTCTGTCTATTTATCATGTACCTTTCACTCATAAGTTTTAATTGAACATTTCATTAACAGGAAAAAAAGGATAGGAATGAACATATTTCTCAGGTAGTTTCAGGTTTTAAAAAGTCATTACTTCCTCAGTTGATCAGCTGCAATCAGGTGGCACTTTATTCCTTCGTGCAACTGCTATAACATGTACACTTGAGAGCTAATACAAAGGAAACGGGTCAAACAACTCTCAGTACATTTCCCTATCTGGAAAGAGGCTGTTAACTTCAAAGGAGCTTTCCCACAAGCCTTGAAAGTCTTGTATATTACAGTCTTACAAGTTGTCCAGACAAACATTCAAGAAATTAATCAAATCCCAACAGACATCCAACTATATGAATATTTGAAATGTCTTGGTTAAAGGGTGCTAAAACCTTACATCAATTAACATAATCGTTAAGTACCAACAGCCTACAGTCTCATCCAGCCATTGAACCCTCCGTTAACATGCTTCTGTAAACCCTGTGTAGCACATTTCTGCTAAGAACACTTACAGTCAATACATGGTCCACATCTGAAAAAAATAAAATGACATACTGCTTTAACTGCAATGGATAAAGGAAACCCACTGCACCAACAACCAAAAACTGAAATAAGACCAACATAGAAAAGTGGTTGAACTACAGAAAGGCTGTTACTAAGACCAAAGCAAAATAATTCCCAAATTTACAATTATGACAACTTTAAAGTAGTCTTAGCACTTAGTTTTGCTTTTTAAAACTACTAGTTGACCTCTGTAAAGTTAATATTTATTCCATAAAAAGTCACTTGTATCATATTATAAGTACTTAAACGGGTCATATTTCCCTTGCCTGGGACTTTTTCCCAGTAATGTTTGAAGAAAAGTATTTTTGTTGATAAAAATAAAAAGCATGCAGTTCATCAATATTGTTATCATTGATCTTTGTTATTTAAAACAGATACTTATTTTTTTTTTAATGTATCAATCTCTACAGATAAATAAATTTTTGGCTACTCTGCAGCTTTGTTAGTATCTTTTTAACCACTGACAACATTACCACTTTGAGTGATTAATTCTGAATACAAACATTTCTCAAAAAATATGGTTTTAGGAGAAGAAAAAATATGAAAATAACAGGCTATTCTCAGAGTACACCTGGTGAAACCAGCCACCAAAACAATATTCTTTGACCCACTGACATCCTTCTTCAAACTCTCCAGAAGACTGAGTCAAAAAGGAGCTGTGATTATAGGATACTGCAAGGCTGAACATTATTTGGACTCTTAGATTTTCCCTACTGAAAAAACAAACCAATAAAAAACTCAGTATGTGAAGCCAGGATAAGTTATTGAAAAGGGAATGTACTCTATTTATGCTATTTCTACCTTCACAGTTTCTAAATACTCCCTGGAGGAGAGCTCCAAGGGCATCTATTTATCACAGCGGCCCTGGCAGCATGGCTCTTTCAAAGAATATTTACAGCTGCAGTAATCCATAGACTACATTAAGAAACTCTAATCCAATAATGATTAGCTTCCTTTTTTCTCAGGATCTCCATGGCCAGATGCCACTTCAGCACCTATTTTAATCGTTGCTTGCCTGCAATAGACCCTGTATTGCTTGTGTTTCACTAGACCATTCTACCTGGCATTAGGTTAAGGCCACTACTAATTCAGCCACTAATTTTGATTTTTTTTCATAATGATTTTCCTACTGCCAGTCACGACCTAGCTCTTGAATTCAGGATTCTGCATGACAACCTGCTTTACATTCAGAATAATTCATTTGGTACTGTAGCACTTCAAAATCTGCTTTAAAAAAATAAATAAACTCTGCCTTCACTCAGGTTTTGTTTTAGGTCCTTTTCTTTAGGTTTCTTTAAATTACTTACAAGATGGGTAGCTAACAAACTCACTGTAAAAGCAAAAATAATCCCCCCTTCACACCATTTATCTCAATTTATTCTGGGAAACAGCAAGCAGCATATCTAAAAAAATCAGTATGTTTCTTTTTACTGGTAATCATGATTATAAAAATTATTCTTAACAATGATGCAACTGTCTTCCTCAGAAACGCACACCATTTGTTTGCACATTTATTTTCTTGGGTCTTACCACTTCAGCTACAACACTTACTTACCACCCATTCAGGCATATTTAGAGAATAATAGTACACAAACTAGTATTTACCAAACATGAATATTCGATAAGGTGCTTAGAGATTCTCTAGTTTATTGACTTCGGTCATCAGAAGCAGCATTTCTTCATTTATTTTTTATACACATATACCCAGGTCTTCCTTTTTGTCAGCAACCTATATTACACACATTTTGTAGCATGCATTACTTTGTGGCAATAAATTATTGCTACAAAGACAAGGAAAAACTGAAGGAAATATTTCCTACAAGAGCACAGTAGCATCCCATATTGAAATGTCACCTTAAAAGTGTCAATATATAGAAGAGAAACTCTGCTCCTAGGCTAGTGCCAAGGACTTTTTTGTTCCAAGCAAAGAACCTGTGGTGTTACCAACAGGAATTCTGATGAGCCACAGAACCACAATAGGGTCAGAATTCCATGAGATGTATGGGAAGGATTCCGGAGTGATTTCTTCAAATGAAAGCTTAGAAGTTTCTGCGGGCTTCTAAATTTGGAGAGGGCTGGCATTGCAGTGATTCAGAGCTTTGTCTAAGGTTTACCTGGCGGTAAACTTACCAGATCTGCTTGGTCTTGCAGGGATCATCAGTTAAATGATTCTCCAGGGGGCCCCAAACCCCCCAAAGCAGCTGCAATTAGGGGACATGGCGGGAGAAGAATCGGGACAACAGGTTCTTCTTGCAGCTCACCTGGACATAGATTACTGAATTTTGTTACTGAACAGGAGGATCACATTTACATGAAGAATGAGCAAAATTCAGCCTGAAAGATTAATTATAATTATTTCCCCTAGATTTAATCCACTTCTGATCCTTTTAAAGATATTTAAAGGAATTTCTCAGAAAGAGGAATATTAGCACTAAACAAGAAAAAAGCTTATGTGAAAAATATGACCCATCAAGAAGCATTGCATACCTAAAATCAGAATTTAAAATTGAAGGCAAAGAAATGAGAACAAAGAAATGAGAGCTCTGATACTGTAAACATTCTGATCTCTAATGTTGTTCAGTGCTAGTATGGGTATTCACTGAGCATTATAGCATATCAAAACAGTACATGAGGTACACCCTCTAAGTGTAATTTCTGGCTCATTATCAGCTACCTGTGCTCTGAAGATACTGGTGTGTTTTGAGCCTACTGATAATTGCTTCTGACTTGAATAGGCAGCATCACTTCTGATCAATTCTAATTCTGACATGTACTGATTTGCAAAAAAAATTTGAAAAAACCTTCCCAACAAAATGGAAATAGTGCACAGTCAGCTTTAGGTTGAGAAGAAATTACTTAAATAGAGGATTATATGTTGTAAAATTGCTCTGTTATAGCGGAAGAATTAATATAATAAGATACACAGGAAGGAAAGCTTTAAGACATTAAAAGACAGCACAAATATACTTGAATTTCAAAGAACTTGAAAGCATACTTGTATGGTAGAAAATAAATCGGATTCCTTTCTATGTAAAGACACTGCTGTAGTTCTGTTGGTCTTTACCCACTTAGAGGGATTTGCATAAAAATTTCATGTATGCAAAATATGAGCATTGTTACTGATGGTCAGCAATATTAGTTCTAGTCACAAATCAAATCATGAAATTGATTTGAGACAGTGCAGCCAATTTAATTAGGGTTTGATTCTGTTAAAATCAATGAGATCCCAAAGTGCTCCGGTCGTAACTGATGTCAAAAGTTGCACATAGGAAGAAATAAATATAAGGATAATTATATCAACTTCAGTGACATCAAAATAGGATTTTACTAGATTAGGTGGGACTTGAACTCAACACCGAATGAGCACCCAAGAACTCAGACAAACGTTATACTGCCCTTACTATAAACTGTAACACTATGGTTTTGATTTTGAAATTTGTACTTGCAAGATTCACTCTAATTTTGGTATGTCATACGCACCGCATTAACACCTCTGACTGAAACAGAAAGTACCCTTAAAATGGTGAAAAATAGAATACTAAATGTATTGCACGTGAAATGCTTTGTAGTTTGGTTTATCACCCACAAGTAGGGGGAATAAGACAGATCTTTTAGAAACAGTCACAGCAATAAGGAAATCCCTCCATTTCAGGTACTGACTCCAGTAACTTAAACTGACATAAAAATGGAAGAAAGGAAGAGAAGTGGAAGAGCATTATTTATAACACATCTTTATATCTATATCACTGAAAAGTGCAGCAAACAAGGACCTTATTTTACTTTTACTGAAACAGAGAAGCTTTGCCACTTATTTTAATAAGAGCTTGACCAGCATCAAGTCTTGTTTTTTTGAATTATTAAACTGTTGACATATTTCATTTGTTCTCTAACAGCCAGATGTCTACTGTATTGCTGCCTAGCAAGTTCTTGTCTTCTATTTGTGCATTTAACTTCACAGTAATACACAATTGTGTTTACTTTGTTTCTCATCTTCCCAATTTTGTTATTTTATACACTCTGTAGTTTCCCAAGAGCTTCTTCCAACGTAAGTGAATTTAGTTCAAATACTACCTACAAATTTAATAAGTGTATTCTCTATCCCACCATATAACATGCTATGACAATACTGAATAAGTCTGAATCCAAAAATTCCCAGGGGGATCAAAACTGTCAATTGACAACAAACACTGCTAGAATGCTCTTCATCCTCTTGTGAGATTGCCTTACAGTGATTTCTATCTGGACTGTATCTGCCTTATAACTAATAGCATTGTCATATGGGAAAGTATCAAAGTCCACGTATCACATCACTACTTTTAACTGAACTACAAGTCACAAAGGCAGTTACGTGGGTCTTGTGCTACCTTCTTGAGCCAACACTGTTGACTTTCCTTTTTTATTACCATCTTATTCCCCCAGATTATGAGTTTTAAAAATGCTACAAAGTCTATCTAGACTCTGAATTTAGGACTAACTTGGATGCAATTTCCTGAGATTTTTATTCTCCATTTCAGATGGATATTGTTTGCCCTTTCTGAATCCTCAGAGACCTCCCTTATCTTCCATGTCACCCAATATAATTGGTAGATAATAAAATTGATTCTAAAATTCTTTTTTCCTTTCTTTTTTCTGTGGAACCCATGAGAATTGCCAATTTAAACTAATTTATTTTACAGAAACACTGTGGTTTCTTTTCCTGTCCCTTTCTATTTCCTTCCCCTTTTTGGAATTAAATTATACAAGCATCTGGTGGTCATAATTAACATTTTTCTATGTAAAGATATCCACTTCAGTCTTGCTCACCCATTTCTTCATTACCTGTTATTGCAGCTCTTCCACTTCTTGTTACAGACCCATAACACAGGATTGAAATTTGTAATTCAGATATCTACCTGAGCGTTTAGGTATTTTTTCTATAGAATCTGAATGATTAAAAATATTACAGACCAAGCTGATAGGACTGCCTGCTGACACTTGCTCTTATAAAGCCCTGCTTTTGGTTGCTTATTACTTCAAAGGGACTGCCTACACTAAATGTACGCATTGTGTATTCTTCAGGGTGTTTACAGCCTAATTAACAATTTATGTTTCCCAGAAGATGAAGAAAAATTGTTTTGTGCATTACTTTTATATGAAAGCTTAATATCCCTATTCTTAGAGTGGGATCTTGACGCTTTGCAGAAAACAGTGGTCTAGCATGTACCTATTGCTAGAGCCAGGAAACACCATGTGTTTTTTTTTTGAGCATGATGGTGGGAGAGGGGGGTTGGAGGCAGTCACCTCATGCTGAAAGAGCCACCCAATCTTAGCACAATAGAGTACATGGGGCAGCTCACAGGGAGACATGTGGCAGACTGTGGCTGCTTCAGCCTCTGCTGGTGCCCACATCTGCAGCCCTAACTGCTGCAGCCGTTTTACGTGTTACCACCACTGAGGCAGGGAAGCTGAATTGCACAGACTCTATTTTAATTTCCTCCAGTTGACAGGTTTATGAACTGGCCCAAATTAAAAACCTTTGACAAAAATTCACATTGAAGAATTTCAGTTCTCTCTTATCATCTGGGTCTCCAAATACCTCTCCGAGGGCAAGCATGATGAGCACAAAGGCAAGCCCAAACACCCTGTATCAGCAGGTCTGCTGATGTTGACTCTACATTGCCTGGGCACAAAGGGGAGCAAACCGATGCTGAGCTCTCTGCACTCCAGACAACTTCCTTTAACCACAGGTCTGGAGTGTGAAAGCTGGAAACACCACATCATTTATGACCCTGAACAGTAACAAATGAACCAAGTCTCCAATAAATGTAGTTCAGACTTTGCATTTTTCAGCAAATAGCTTGTCTCTAAGAAGACGAACAGGTTTATCAGACTCAAAAGTAAGCATATTTTCTAGCTATATCCTCTCTTTCTATTAATACCCATTCCTTTTTGACAATGCAGTAATGGAAATACAGCAGCAGATCTGCAGATTCTTGCTCACAGCACAGACAAGAGAGCTCCTGTTCCCTCACTGTGGATCCCCGAGAGGGTGCGGATCACCAGCAGCAAGCTCCTTGCCAGGAGGCACACAAAGATCCACAAGAGGCTGTATGAATGTAGGTTTACCTGGGATGCTTTGCTACTTCGCATCCTCCCAACTGGGCTGTTGGGCAACGTGATTTTATACATTCTTAAACTAATCCAGAGACCAAACACAAAATGCTGTACTAGGGAACATTACATGTACTCTAACTCTCCCAGGAGGTACTCAGACTGGGAGAAAGACATTTCTTTTTAAGACTAAAACTTTCCTGAAAATTGTCTTATTGTGAATTTTCATTGCAATTCCTTTTCTATAAGAGAGCAGTTATAAGGTAATATACAACTATTGTGGTCTAACAAAGTTCACGCCAAAAGAAAAGAAATAGAAAATGATCTTGCAGGCTGACTTTTGAAACTCACCTGTGGGGATAGGCTAGGGTCCTTTGATTTAATTTCAACTTTGTTGCCTGATTCAGACTGTTAGCTATATGCTGCTGGCTACCAAAACTTAACAAGCTTCTCTGCATCAACAAAATTATGTCTTGTTCTCTGTAGAATCAGATATAATGAAGTTGCTCATTAAAAATAATGAGCTGGTTTAGTAATGAGCCTTGATCTACAGCTTCAGTCTGCAGAATATCTTCTTTTCAATTGTAATATAATTAGATTCAATTGAGGTACCCAAGCTGGGATATTAAAGGTAACTGCAAAAATCAGACTTAATTATGAAAACGGGATACACTGAGGCTTTCAAAGACTCCCATGTAATACCAATAGCATTGAAATATTGGTAAATATTAGTTAAAATAAATTAATAATGCCAAAACTATTAATAGTCCTTAATTGGTCACAGAATTTGCGTTATAGAACTCAAACCATTATGTTTGCACCCAATTGCCCAAGGACACTTGTTTACATGCATAAAGTGAATGGCTTGAAAGTCAGCAGTGTTCAGTGATTTCCACTGACACCAGTAGGTACTGAGGAAGCCTGACACTGAAAAGCCAGGCTATTGATTTATGCACAGAGCTAAAATAAGTGACTTCTGTTGCCAAATACAGATTTCACAATATTCCAGACATTCCAGACATGAAAGCAAAGACCCAAACACAGGTATCAATGCAACGAGGCAATATCCTATGATGCTGTAAACCAAGTCCGCAGCAGTGTCTTTGTAAGAGGTCATCCATGTAGTGCAGCCAACAAGTGACACTAAATGCACATGAGAGGCTCTAAACTGCTGCTCATCACACTCAGCATTATAAAATCAAAAGGAATTTTGAGTGGCACTGAATATTTAAGAGCAGTCAGCTCTTAAAATAAATAGCCCAGCCTGTCAAGTTACAGCTCCTGCTGACTGCCGAGCACATCTCCACTGACATCCCTTCTGGCAGGGTCTCTAGCCCTGCATCTCTTCTTCCTATTTAGTGGCTGCTCTGCTCACACAAGCACACCCACCTTTGTTTGGCATCCAAACAGTACTGCAATTTGGAGGTTGACTGTTTTCCTTCCTCCCATTGCTTCTTCAGATATACCATCTCTGTACAAAATACCAGGGCTCAGGGCAGCTTTAATGATGTGTTAAAAAGACCTGTGAACCTTACTGTCAAGGTTTGTTTAACACGCAGGGTGATGAATCAGTGCTCCCAGAGATAAAAAGCCTATTGCTAAATAATTGATCACAATAGATTACTACTAAAGTCTCAGCTTTTCTGTTGGGACAGCCAAAACTAAAAATTAGTGCCAAGTGTATTGGTAGATTTGCTATGAAGACATCCACTGACTTTGGAAGAAGCAGGCTGAGGCTATTTTCACATTCAAAGCTCAAGAGGACTGGGAATAGATGCAGCTGTGATAAGGCCAGGAAAAGGCAACGTAACTGGTGTTAAACCACAGTGCACTCCATTTCAGAAGGCACTAACCAAGACACTCAAAAGGACCCTTTACTATGTTCAGGAGAGCCCAGATTAAAGATGTAGAGTACATTTCAGTAACAGTGTCCCCCCAGTGGACCCTTCAAGTCCCAAGGGCAGGTACATGCCCTGACCACACCCCAGCTCCCAGGATGGGAAATAGGCCACAAGGTACCCACGATGTGCTCCTGAAATGACCCTGACAGATACAGAAATGAGAAATAGCCTCACTGTACACTGCAAGTCTCCTGATTTTAAGACCAACCTGTCCCACTGCACAAAACCACTACGTAGTTGTGCAATGGATCATTCCTCAGTGCAGAACAAGAAGAGATCCAGGAGCGTGGGGCAATAAAATAACTGTTTTCTACATGTTTATTAAAAACTGAAAAAAAAAAGTTCTGTCCTGAAGTGTATTGGTCATTCTTACACCCCATGATGCCGGTATAATCCAGGTAGCGATATTTAGAGGAGAAAAAAAAGTAAAAAAACAGAAAAGCTAGAACAGCCATCTAAGACCATTTCAGTAATTTATTCACCTTTTCCCTGGTTTCCAGATTCTCTTGCAAACTTTCTAAACCTCGCAATCCTCTTTGCATATAAGGATGTAAAATGAGCAGGTGTTCTAGCTAACACTTCCAGTTTTGACAATTTGTATACTTAGAAGTGCTTATCGGGAATATAAGATATTAAGGTCACCAATGAACCCAGACAATCATCTATGTTGTAGCAATGGAAACAGAGGTGAATGTAGGATTGTTGCTTCCTGGTACAAATGCTGCATTAAGTCAGCAACGCTACACAGATTGATACCGTGGGCAAAAATGGAAGCACCCCTACATACTTTTTTTGCATTTTAAAAGGGTGTTTTTCTTTTTTGTGCAGTGGGCTTTAATTATGACCTACAAAATTCACAGTAGTAACAAATACAATTTTATCCCTTCTAATCTTCATTTTTCAGTCCTCTTTTTAATCATTTGCTTCATTGACCACTTACTTGGTTAATTTCACTGAATTATTACATTGAGCCACAGAATATTATACTTTTATCGGTGAGCTTGGAAAGGTAGCTCATTATAGAACTTTAATAACTTTAAAATAGACTTTTGCTTTAGCCAGGAAACCATATAAAAATGTTCTACAACATTTACCATGGATTGGGTGGCAGACCTTGCTTTTTCGTAGTAATTGAAATATTAAATTTTTTTTGAAACAAAAACCAGTGTATTGTTACCATACACATATTCATTACAACGTTGAACGAAAAATGCCTCAGATTGTGACACTTGTGTATCCAAAATGTAAATGCACTCCAGGATTGCCATGTTTTCGTGTTTCTCTACTTTTATGTCAGACTATACCTAGCTTAGCTACAGCCCTGAGCATGTTACATGATAGATATGGATTCTACTTCCAGGAGAAGCAGTTGCAGTGTTTCCACGATGCCCGCTGGCACTGCAGGAAGGGGCCACCAGAGGAAGGCTTGGGTCTGTGGAGTAGCACTGCGGAGAGGACACGGTGCAAAGCAGGGAAGCAACGGGAAGCAGAGACAGGTTCTCGGAGGTTTCAGGGCAGAAAGAAGAGCAGAGATTAAAGGGGCCTGCAAATATTGCAACAAAGAAAGGAACTTTGAGCATCTGAAAGAAAAGCAATATCCATGGGGAAAAAAAAAAGGATCTAGTGAAAGGACATGGAAGAAAAGATTGACAGTGTGTTAAGAAAGACAATTCTGTCTTCCCTTGCAAGGAAATAAACAGCTTCAGGGTACAAAAGCTGCTAACAACTGTTTATGCTACAAGCAGAAGGGAAAGATGAGGCTATGAAGGGAAAAGGAAGAAAACAAGGGGTGAAAGTGTCTTAAAGAACCTTTTCTCAGCAATAATGGAGCAGCCACCATGGGATTGCCAACTGTAGACGAACAGAGGAGTGACACTGTGGAGGGAAAAGCACATGGAAGAAAAAAATACAGCAACACTGAAGGAGATGTAGAACACACAAGCTTGTTTCCTTCGTCCCCTCCCACTTTCCCCAGAAAACCAGGTATTTGGCAAAGGAACAAAAGTTCAGAAGGATTTGCATGACTTTGGGTGGACAGTTGTGAAGTGGCACGCCTTGAGAATACAGGATCTCAAACTAGGGAGTTATGTTCGCAAACAAGTGAAAACACAAACTTGCACACACCCCTCTTCACTGCTCTCACAAACCAACTCCAAGGCTTCCATTCCCATTTCTTTACCTAGTGCAGCAACCCTAGCCTATTGGAAAACTAGGGAAATAGCCTGCCAAGAAGCAGATTTACTAAGACAATCAAAGCAGTTTAATTCCCCCCCTTTCAAAAAATTGTTCATCACCTCTCCGTTGTTCAGTTCTCACTGGGGGCAAATACCTCTAAGGAACCTGGAGCAACTTGCATGTTTCTAAATTTACCACAGTTAAGTTTTATTAGTCATCCTCAATTCTTAAACTGCAATTCACGTGTTATCCATTGAAGAGGTCAGAGTTTTAGAATGTTCAAAAGTGTTTTATATAGCCATAAACTTTGGGTCTTACAAGCGTGTGAAACTAATGATAACCATATAAACAGGCTCCAGCGAAACTGCAACTTGAAATGCCCGCGTGTATATTTTATTTTAAAACTTATGTCGTATACATCACACGCATTAGGTGGCTGTAATGAACAGCTGTTAACAAAATTCTACCAGACAAATGGGATTACTAATCACTGTTACAGTTCATACTAACATTACATATTCCAAATATTGTTAAATACTATGTAGTATATTTCTCAAACTATATATATTAATGGTAGAGAGGACTTGTTGATTTTGAGTTCTGCACTTAGCATGTCCTAGTCCAGAAAGAAGTGAGGGAGCCATATATATTTTTAATGCTTTTTTTTTTCCCCTATCTTACAAACTCCCCAGGTACAGGAAAATAAAAAGTACTAAAACGTCAGGTCATCTTCAAAGAATAAAGGGGGAATTTACAAGATGTTACAGGGCAGGTGCAAAGGTCCCAACAGTAGTTCAAGTTTATTACAGTAAAACCATGCAGCTTAATGCAGTGCTGCGATAGTGGTGGTTCAGGACCTGAAGGCAACATAACTACATTTTCTCACTATTACACTTAAGGTAATTAACCTACCTCCCAGCAAGATTTATCAGCTTAGTCACAGCTTCACTTGGACTGATTTCAGCTCCAAAGGTGGGTTAGTAACCAGCTCAGAAATCTATGTATTGCACTTCAAAGCACAGCATAGACAGCCCCAAGTCTGGCAGATTTTTGAGAAGCAGCAGCTCAGGGCTCTTTCTGCTTCCACTGACTCAAGTGAAAGCAGATTCAAGCCAAGGCAGAACAGTACCAGGCTGCTGACCCCAAAACCTCAGGCCAGAAAAACAAGTTTCAGTTAAGAATCACACAACCCAAGCACCTCATGGGAACCAGTACTTGTTTCTGGCCAAAACAAATATTCTGCTTTCATCAATAATGTATCACAGCTGCAGTTTATTATTATTTAAATCCAGCCTTTCTATAAAATTTTTTAGAATCCCTAAACAGTCTTTGCAGAACTCATTTATAGAAATATGCAAACCTTATCCCAGGCTTGCCAAAAGCAGTGCTAAGCCACCAGCTTTCAGGTAACCAGTTAACTTGACACCAATGCAATCCCCTGAACTGAAGCATTCAGGCAGGTTTGGGATGGGATCCTGAGGACAGGAAGTATCTCCTTTTCTCTGAGAACACAGCAAGTCCCCACATTAGTGCTAATTTAACACACAGCTGTCTGAGGAAGCTGTCAAATATCACCGGAGCAAATTCAGATTTGTCTGTGTCTGTTCTATTCAGATTCTTTTATTGAACAGGAGTATCTTTATTTAAAGCGCTAACAGTGGAAACCTCTTAGGCATCCAGATTTAGAGCTACTAGAGACAAAGTACATTCCTAAATGTGCCAGTAGAGCATGGGAGATGAGAGCATTCAAAAACCTGAAGGTTCAAATGCTGTCAGGAACCCTGACATCAGCCACAGCCGTCCTCCAAAACAGCAGCATCAATGCAATTGTGAGAAATGAACCCAGAGGAAAAAACATTTGGATCTTTTGAATGGATTGTCACTTCACTCATTTTTTAAGAGTCCATGCTCGTTTATTTGCAAGTTTTCTTTCATTTTTGTTTGTTCTGGGGTGGGTTTTTTTTTGGTTGGTTGGGGTTGTTTGTTTTGTTGTTGGGTTGGTTGTTGTTTTTTTTTGTGTGTGTGTTTTTTGCTAAAGAGATCTCTGCAACTCATTATAAAAATTTATGCTGTTGATCAACTGCTTGGCAAATATGAATGCATTTTCAGCGAGATCACATTCTGACAGCAATATTCTCCAGTTTTCCCAACATTTTCTCACTAAATACAGCCAAGACAGCTTTGCATTCAACAGCAGAGACAGAATCGAAAACCCAGAAGATGCATATGAACCAAGGAGTAGCAAAATTCAGAATCCTCACTCTGTGGTTTATGCTGGGATTATATCCTAACCCCAAAGCATTCCCATATACAATCAATACAGCAATGCTCACTGTGTATATCAATCAATACAACAATGCTCAGCATCTACAAATAGACCACACCCATCTTGTCACACCTGTGTGATTTTTAAGTCCATATGACAGACTTCACAGCCTCCCCTTTTAATCTACCCATGCTTCACTGTCCTCACTGTTAACGAGATGTTTTTCCAAGTATCAAATCTAAGTCTCTCATATTTAATCTTAATCCCATTACCATCTGTCCCATCCACAGTGTATGTAGTTTTTCTTTTCATGACTTCTTTCCAGTGTTAGGACTGTAAATGTCTTGCTCCACTTTTTTCACATAAACTACAATTCTACCATGGTTTCACGACTATTTCACGACTACTCTTGTTGACCTCATCTGGATTCTGTTTCCCTGCACTTTTCAGGAAACGCAATGCTCAGAACTGGACGTAGCCTCTTACCACTGCCAAATCTAGCGAGCACCCTTTGTGCACCATACCCAGCTTACACATTACATGACAGCTTCCACAGGGAAGTGAGCATGGAGAGATGTAAACATGTCTTCAGAAGACAGAGGCTCAAATCTATTCTCAACCAGTAACAAAATGTTATCTGCTGCAGGTATTATGGTTTGTTCCGAAAGTTCACAAAGGTACGTATTACAAAGACTTACCCCATACTGCTACTAATTTGCACTTCGGTATTTTGAAGGAACTAATAATTCTCAATCCACATAAAGAAAAATCAGCATTTGAAAACATGCCATGGAAACACATTAATCTGGTAAAACATCAGAAAATCTCCAGGGGAAGATCTCATATGCCTAAAGTTAGGCACAGGTACAAGGGCTGTTGAGATGAAAGTGCACCAAGGGGTAGAGTTCATTTCTACATCTGTTAAAGCCATTCTGTGCCTCAGTCACAAGTCTCAATCCTGAGAAATCTCCACAGTTTTAAGACAGTCATTTCAAGAATTACCTCTGTTAGGTTATGAAATGGCTAACAATGCCAACTAAACCACAGCACTACCAGAGGCAGACTAAGAGACATGGTGTGCCAGTTACAAACACTGATAATTACGCAGTACTGTTTGTCAGGTTACTAGAACTACTGCAAGCAATTCATTTATTACCTGCATGGAAAAAACTGCATGTCCATTTTTACCTAGAGAACGCAACTCTTCACACTTGTATTCAATTAAATGATCAATATATTAACATAACATTCGCATACAAATAGTATGTCTGTCCAAGCATCAAAATCAATAATTCCATTATTAAAATTATACATAATTTTCATTCATGTAATATTATTAGCATGACATCTATTTAGGTCGTCTATTTTACATTGACAAAAAAAACCAGAAGTGCTCTATTGGATTTTTCTTCCAATTAAATTAGCCTTACAGGAATGCAGTGAATAAACAAGTAAAAAATATTCCTTGCTTGACCTGTTGGCAAGAGAAATGAAGATGAAGCAATGTATCTTTTTCCATTGCTGATAGGATAGAAGTAATAAAGTGATCTTCTCTCGATACTGCCCCTGGGGCTTCCAACTGCACATCTCAAAAGGAAAACAGAAAAATAATATATTTTTGGAGACACGTAATGAATTTTACATTTCCAAAGGATAAATTTTACTAGTCTGACACAACCAGATATATCTTCTCAATAATCATTTATTACATTAACCACTACTTATTTATCACCTGTTTGTACATGGACACACACCTCTCCTTCTGAGATTTCTTATATAATACTTTCCCCTCATCACTTTTTTTTTTTCCTCTTCAGTCTGACACCCTATAAAAATTTGTCCAAAGCCAATAACACTACTGACAGGTCCTGGCCATAGTAAGCAGAGCAAACCCCTGCAACTCCGGCCTCCTGACAGCAAACAGGAAGCAGAGACATGTCTCCAGGAATACCAGGACCTTATTGTAGGCTCTCAACAACTTTTCTCATGTTACAATAAAAATACAGGTTCAGGTATTGGTGTTACCTGAAGAGAACTATTTAATTTAAGTTTTTAATAAGTTGCAAACTTTAGAAACACTTTAGAAACAATGCCATTATTATCAAGATATTAATAAATTTCAAAGTATTTTAATTATTTTAATGAACCATGGCAGTGTAAAATGAATTCTAAAGAAATTAAGCCAAAAATGTTTACAGGACCTATCCAGCAACCTTAGAATAAGCATGCCTACTGTGTAATTAAAGAAAAGCAATTACGAAACCACACCTGAGAAGCACAATCACAAAACTCTATCTTGAGGGCAATTAAAGGAAAACACTAGGAAGCTACATCCGGAAAGCAATATCAGGAAACTATCTTAATTAAGAAAATACAGGAGTTTCTTAATGGGAGACTAATCAGCAATTGGAAATGGGTCAAACAACCTCTGTAGGAGTGGCACAAGCCCTTTGAAGCTGTCCAAAACAGCTTAGCCAGACAGGTCTTCATGCTGTGAGTGAAAAAACCCTGCTGGTTGGGTGGTGACCAGCACCCGAGAATCAGAAGTGGGGAACTGACCCCTGGCACCCTGTAACGCCACGAAGTGCAGATGCCTCGTCGTCATCCGTGAAGGGAAACACTAAAAAGGCCTGCTTTGCGGGCTGCTATCTCACCCTCGTGGCGAGGCAGGAATTCAGATGTAAAAGTACTCGTGTAGGGACAAGAGGGCAAAAGGGAAAATGACAACTCATTCCACCAATGGATAAGATTCCTGATGAAGAAAAAGGGTGTTTAAACTGGGGTTCCCAGCATCACTGCCGCCTCTATTTACCATTCTTCACAGTTCTTTTGTTTTGCTCTTAAACAGCAACTATTTCTGGCTTACAGTTTAGGCACATGCTAGTCTACAACAATCAACACTTACAGCACTCACTGAAGAACCAAGTCTGCTAACCTTTGCTTTTTAGAGAGATGACAGTTTTCTCAAGACTGTACTTCTATTAGATAACTAGTTATCTATTCTGATTTTGTCTTTTTCTTCCCCTAACAGTAACCATTATACTAAAACCATCATTTCTGATGTCTGAAAGACTTTTGCCCTTTGGGAAACAGTAATTTCTATTTTCTTTTTTTTATTTTTTCTTTACAGAAAGATTCAAAAATGAAAGGATCTTTCAAGACAGCACATTAAGTACAAATCTTTAGGACATCTACTTCGTGCTTTTCACTTCACTACTCACACATTAGTCACATATAGGGCTTTCTAAAGCAGAAACAGACCAGACACAGAAATTGACTGACTGTCACTCAGGGTTGAGGACTGAATCCAGACTACCAGACAGCATTCATTTCAACCTTTAGACCATACTTCACTTTCTCTCTGCCATAGTAAGTAACTGATGAGAAAGGAAAATCCTTCCTCTCTGCTGACTAAATTCAAAGTGTGCAGCATCCTTGTTGTGCTCATGGTTATAAAATCCTGTGTCCTGTGATGCATACTTTCTGATCTCAAATACAAAGATTTCTTTGTTAAACCCACCCTATCACTTCAAAGATGCTTCTCATGATCCACCCAGCTGGATGGCCTGCAATATGGAAGATGTGAATTCTTAAAATTCTCTCATATTTCATTTCCAGCTCACACGCTGAGTAAGTCGCAGTTAGCATTTGAAACAGAGCGCATGAATTTAGCTAGGACATTCCTGTAAACATCAACAAGAATCGGAGATAAAATCCCTCTACAAGCACCTAAAAATACTTCCCTGGAAGTATGAAACCAAACTTAATATTGGCTATTTGCCATGGCAGCCATGGCTAAAGAAGCTCAGGTTCAGCCAGCACATCTGATGTTAGCCGTGCCTTCTCCAAGTCCCACAATCAGCCTCGTGCAGTGCTGCAACCCGGGACTTGCATCCAAACGCTACGGCTCAGTTTCTTCACTTCCACATGACTAATGTACAGCTCCACACAGCCAGCTGAACCATGGCATGCAAACAAGGACGGCAAGAAAAAGAATAGTTATCCATTATTTACCCGGAGACCCTGTCGTGTTAAGTGCTTTCCAAATACAGGAGAGGCAGATGGCCTTTTCCCCATGAGTTATAGGCTCTCTATGAAGCAAAGCATGACTGGACAAGACGTGGTGGTGCAGAACAAATGCAGGAGGAAGAACAGTACCTGCAATCAGTCAGAAATGTTCCTCTCTGGTTTTCCCTTCCTTTTATTTCAATTGTTAGCGCAGAGCCCTCTCAACACCAAGCTGTTAACAACACAAAGTTATAACACTATGTAAAGGAAAACAACAGCTTCCACCATGCTTTTTTCTAGCCTTAAAAATTACTTGATATACAGGAGATGTACATCAGGGAAAAAAATGATTTTGATAAAAAAGGTATAATTTGGATCATTTTCCCCATTTAGTTGGGCAATGGATTCACATTAATGGGCTTACGAGCTAAGTGCAACCTATATATGTCTGCAAGTTTATAGTCCAAGTTATAAAAGGGAAAATTATTCGTATAACAGCTATGAAGTTATTACTAACCAACATAATAATTTCAGGAAAAAGCACATGCTATGTGTTTTAGCAGTGACAACTTCAAAAACAATCTTTATGCTCTAAGAGATTAATAAACCTATCATGCAATGTATTCATGCACTTCTAGAAGGACTATTCTAACTTTTTTTTTTTTTACAAACATTTATTTTACACTTACTACATGATTAATTGGGTCTTCGCATATTTTTAAATACTTTCCTTGTCTGTTGTGTTAAAATATATTGCAGTCTACGAGCCACAATTTAAGCAAGTAGTTTAGGTTACAAGAGCATTACAAAAGGATTAGTTTGGCCTCCAGTTACACCACTACAGCTGTATTCTGGAACTACATCAGGGATGCAAATGGAAACTGAGGCCTACCCTTCTAATGATTTTAATTTGAATTTAAGAAATACCTACAATATATTTATCCAAATTGTCCCTATTTAACCATCACTGATAGCATTCTCTATTCCTGCTTTTGTAATGTCTTTCACAGAAATAGTGCAAGACACTTTATGAGAAGAAATTGATGGCATAAACAGTTTTTTGTTCTCTGCTAAGATCAAGTAGGTAACTTAAATTCTCCAAGAAGTACTATCTTTCAACCTCTAAGAAGGCAGAGTTTTTTGAGTAAGAGTACTCATATAATCCTACATGGGAATATTTCACATTATTTACAATCATTTCTATTTTACTTTAAAAAAAAGTGAAGCAAATCACTGAGCCAGGCTTAGCCTTTAAGGCAGACTACTTAGAAGAACTGGAATTTCTTCCACTCCACCCTGCTGGCACAGCAGGGATTACAAAAAAGTGTCTTGGGGAAGGAACAGAAGGAAAAAAATTGCCAAGAGGCTGGAGGGAACCAGACCACAACAGAAGTAAGAAATTCTGCTTACTACTAAGGAATATTAGAGAGAAAATAATAATCAGAAGTCACCCCCTCACCATCCAATTGTACCTGCCTTATCAGTCATACTGATATTAATCAATTATTGATATTAATCAGCACTTCCAAGGAGATAATTTCTTACCAATGCCAGCAGTGCTGAAGTCAGACTGAGAGCCTTGATCAAAGTACATTACTCTGACACATTAAAGATGCCACACAGGCATGCTTCAAATATGAAAATGTGGCAGAAGTACTAGGTTCTTCTTGAAACCCATATCCTACATGCACTCATGTACTCACAGGTAGAGAGCACTACAGACCTCTGCCTTAACTTCCAGCTGTAATTTAATAATAAACTGTATTTGTTACCAGCATTTGGAAGCTATCTTGAGAAAAACGATCAGTAGATTTCATATCAATATTTTACCATCTCTTTTGTATATTTTCATTGAAGCAAAGTTTCAGTCCACTTTTTTACCTAAATTAGATTTTAGAAAAGAAAGTATTATAAAGCTTTGATCTTACCTCAAATTTAGCCAAGACTGTCTTTCATGTTTCATTTCTCATAATGCTGCAAAAGCACAGAACCACCTAAACTCATAAAGGCGGATTACAAAGGGGTGAGAAAACCATCTTGGTATTACAGGTCTTATTTCCCATTACTGTTGCTAACGGGGACACGCACACAAGTAAATTACTTGTTTCTCCAAAACTCCTTCATGTCTTCTATATAGCTGTGCAAAACTTAATTTGCAGTGACACTGGAAATCAGAGCGTTCTGCTATATATTTTAGTATAAAATATTCAAGATTTGTTTGATGTTCTCTACTTTTATGATATTGTATTTGAGCTTTTAGATGAAAAGTTAAAATACTAATACTCATCAGAACACCTATAATTAAATTAACAGCTAATTACATCTCTTTTTTCCTTAGTAAAGAGGTACTGCTCAAATTGGCTCAACAGACCTGTGCTGTGCATCTCTCCTCTTACGAGTCTTACTTCCTTATTTCACCAACGCTTCAGCTGAGGAAAAACAGCTGTTATGCTGAAGTTGAGAAAACTAATAAAAATATAAATTACAGTAGATCTGTTTCAATAATACATAAAATCCCACACCATGTCAACTGTTCAGCCAGAGGCTAGTGTGGAGCCCAATAGTCCACCTTCACCCACAGTCCTTCCATTTCAAGTTAGTAGCCGACTGGTCAGCCCAGCCTACTGCTGTGCAAATTTTGTAACAGTCCCAGCTGTATGTGTAAAGAAGGAACATCTGCTGCACCTAGATTCAAATAAACACTACATCTTTTGCTATCTGCTAGTAGCTTCCCAAAATGTCTCCCAAGATGATAAAAACTTGCAAGTTTGAGAACTCAGCTATGTCATTTCTCTCCCAACTTCTCCATCACTGCTCAAGTTGTATACAACACTGCTCCAGGTAAGAACAAGCAGTTCCTTTCCGTTGGCAAATAAAACGGTGCAAATTGGCATTTCTCAGTTTTATGTGTACCTTTTGTATCCCCTTGACTTCATTTTTCAGCTGAAGCATCAGTTATCAGCTTAAAATAATGAGCTGATAATGAATTGCATGAAATGTGCAACCAGCACCATTACTCTGCACTTTGAGCCCCCATTCTTCCCCAAACCCTTAAGACTGGCCTTATTGTTCAAGTGTCTCCCTGTGATTAATTAAATTACAAATTTTCTGACAGAAAAGCAGATGTATTGTTTTGGTGTTCTCGCTTCTAAATAGCTTTCAAGCATTTGGGCTGCACACTGGTGTGGAATTTGAATGTGCTAATTTAGATCATGCAACTGGAAAGACAGATATCCTTAAGTCATTAACATTCTCAGTCTAGATGCATTAAGCACTACATCAGGAGAGAAAAGCCTAGCAGGCCTGGTCACAGGGCACATAAAATGCAGCTCTTTTGCACCAACATATTCTCAACTCCAGCAGACAAGTGGCCTGAAGAGGCTGAACTTAACTACACTAAGTTGCACTTGCATTCACTCTCCTGCTGCTGCTGCCCCAGCACACTACTTCCCTAATGGATCAGGCCCCACACTTCTCCCCCTTCTCTTGAAGATCTCATGGCACACACACCTCCATCCCCAACCTTGTTTCTGACCCAGCAAGTACCAGTCTGATCACTAAACAAGAGCAGTAATTCAGTTTTTCCAGCAGCAGCAGCACTGTCTGCAAGCTCCCCAGTAAAGCTACCTGGTACAAGCATAGGGGAAAGATAACTAACAAGCACAGGCTCCCTTAATGAACAAATGAGGAACACAACATACCAGGAGTTAATATTTCACTACCATATCCTAAAGCAGCTAGCAGTTCAAGTCAACCTATACAACAAGAATCCTCTAGAAAAACACAAGTTTTTAAAGGTAACAGGCTGGGTAAATAAAAATTCAGGTCATCAACTCAGTAGTCACTTGTGAGGACTTTGCCTTTTCTTCTTTAAAAATACATTCAAGCTATGATTCTTATCCTAATTATCATTAAAATAGTCTAGTTAACTCCAATACAGGAATAAAGATCAGCACTCTTATCTGTATGTGTCGGTACCCCCTTTTAAATATCCTACCCAACCAGTTTGAGGGTTCCACTCAAAACAGATATATGAGATTTACTCCAACAATGCTCTCAGTCCTTTAATCTTACCATAATAGATGGTAGCTTTCAAGAGATTTGAAATGCATGGTAACATTTTCAGTATGTCAAGTTTCCAGGGGCTGCAGAGACTGAAATATATGCTTTAATTTACTCCGAAATGCCATGTTTTCTATATTTTGTTCGAAAAATTCCTTCTACAGACATCAACGTCTTTCCATCTGCTTGCTTGTTTTATAGAATAATGATTAATTTGGGCTGGCTTGTTACTATTGAAATTTATGCAGAATTAAGATCATGTTTATCCCGCCGCCAGGAGTTGCACAGGCTGTTTGTACACCCTAGTGGAGAAAGCTGGCCAGTGCACTCTTCCAAAGATATCCCACAGAATAAACAAGTTTTACTAATAAACAGAATATTACAAGTACAATACAATTCATAGAAGGAAGCAAAATAACCAGGGCTTTTCTACAAAGAAAATAAGAGTAGCAATTTTTTTTATTAAAAAGTGAAAATTATATGAAAAACTAAGTGTAAACTTTTCTTGTCCTTATTTAAACCTTATGGTAGTATAAAATACAAAATATGCCTCAGTTTACTCAAATCGAAGTTCAATCAAATTCTTATATTAAGGGAGAATTGTTTCATCGTAGTCGTAATTATTGATTTTATTTTTATATAATTTCATGTTGGTTTTACATGCTTAAACTTTATCTGTAGTATTGTGTCACTAGTACATATGCTGTAATTGCTTGTTCTGATTTTCCCCTCCTTCACAGATCAAGTGTTAAATTTCATTTTACTGGAACACTGCAGTACAAGGTAATAATTCTATTTCAATATTCCAGCATAGAATTTCCCATTCCATCATTTCTTAACATACAGGAGTAGCTTGAAAATCAAGGTTAGTGGACATCATCCCTGTGGTGTCTGTTGGTCATTGTGCCCTTACTGCGCCAACATGATTTGGACCTACGTGAGTCTCAATCAAACCTGCAACAAATTCTCCATCTTCTCTTGGTAGGAGCAGAGAAGTGCTCCCGCTGACAAGCTACCGCGTAGATTCACTCCTTACTACAGATGAGGAAATCTGCATGCAAACTCATCCTCAGCCTGTAAAATCCCAGGCAAACAGGCCCCTGTGGTGTCACTGCTAATGGAAATATTTGCTTAGTGATCTCTACAGCCTAGATCTCGAGCCTGCCAGATAAACACCATTAGTTATTCTGATTACGTTGTTTGTTTTTGCTTTTTATTGACCATCTAATGCTGATAAACTGCAAGCTTTACCATGGTACAAATCACTCCCGTTCTGTTAGTTAAGTATTTTAAAACCACAAAATTTCACCTACACACCCTGAATGAAGGCTTGCTACATGGCAGCACAAGCATTAATCCAAGCAGTCCCGTTCTACCTAACCACAGAAGAAACTCCACCAGGGCAGCATTGCATTTCACTCAGCAACCACGTGTTAAATCTTTCTTCCTTCACATGCAAAAAACTTCCATGTAAGTCAATAGAATTTATAAGTATTTTTCTACATTTCTAAATATTACTGAGGAAAGTATTTTTAAAATAACTTACACATACAAAGTAATGCTTTCACTGCTCAACTCCTCTGCTTACATATATATATATGCTCCACAGAGTGGGTGCTTCTTTAAGTAGAATATTGTCAAGGATAGAGGGCCTGCTAAGTTTTTCTATATCCAGTCATTAAAAGAACAAAAAGACAAATTGAAAAGAAGAAATATTTTTCCCCCATGCGGTTGGTCTTACAACAAGGCTCAGAAGAAAAATTGAAAAGAAAAAGTGATTTTTATTCTGCTGGATTTTACCATATATATGCCTTAAAAGAACAAGGAGACAAACTGATAGGACAAAAATGATTATTTTTTAAGATGAAATAAAATCTAGAAGCAGTTTAAAACGAAGATCTATGGGGAAATTACTAGATAATACAGAAGTCACTGACAGCCCATCCCTGTTCACTATAGCTCAATTGGTGGAGCTCAACACAGAACTTATCTCAGTGCTCACAAATTGATAGATGGATACATTTTCCCAAAATGATTTTTACAGTACAAAACGTTGCTGCATCTTAAGTCATACAAGATAGCATTTGAAAAGAAGCTTTTTCATTTCTTAGAAATTGAATATTTTTATCTGTCATTTGTAATACTTCTTAACATAGGAAAGGTGAACAGCTCTCAGCAAGTCTTGGCACAATTCTGCACAAGAAAAATACCTTTTCCCTAAAACTTTACATAAGATAAAATTCTTATAATTCTAACTATATATATAACAAGAGGCAAAGTAAACATCAGCAAAACTTACCCGGTCTACTGTTTCTCTGGCTTTTGATGAAATATTATCAATACTACAACACAAGTATTTTTTAGAAAGGAACTGAAAATTAGAAACAGAACCATAGAATCATTTAGGTTGGAAAAGACCCATAAGATCATCAAGTCCAACCATCACATAACACTATCAAGTCCACCAGTAAACCATGTCCCTAAGTGCCACATCCACACATCTCTAATACTTCCAGGGAAGGCATCCTCACCACTTCTCTAAGGGGCCTGGTCCAGTGCCTAACAACTTTCTGTGAAGAAATCTTTCCTGACATCCAGTCTAAACCCCACCACCCAACACAACGTGATGCCATTTCCTCACATCCTATCACTTGTCACCTGAGAAAAGAGACCAACACGCACCTCGCTGCAACCTCCACTCAAGTAGCTGTACAGAGCGATGAGGTCTTCCCTCAGCATCCTCTTCTCCAGACTGAACAGCCCCAGGTCCCTCAGCTGCTCCTTACACATCATTTTCGAGTCCCTTCATCAGCTTCCTTGCTCTTCTCTGAAGAGCTTCATCTTCCTTTCATGAAGCTAAAATACTAAAAGCATAAATTATTTTCCTGTTTTGAAAACAGTCTTTGACTAATATGAACATTCTTCTTCCTGAATTTATCCTCATGAACACTTCCTGTTGAATTTAACATGTAGGATTTTTTCTTGCAGATGACAAATTTTGCATTTTGATAACAGAAGAAACTCTTGAGACTCGAAGTCACTAGAAGCAAACATTATCTCAGATTTCATCAGAATATAGTTTCAACTCCTATCCTACTTCCATTCACAGTAAACTCAGTTCATGTGCTATCTGTTAATTACATGCAACCAATGACAATAATAAGACTATAACATCTCCTAAGCACAGTCTCATTCTCAAAAACGCTTTCATTGCTATCTAAATATTTGCAAAACACAAACAAATCTAGTGGCTGTTTACAGACAGCAGATTGAATCCTGGTATTTCTATTTGCTCCATTTACACCAAGCTTCCCCCCACAACTGTCTCTCAAAATTTGGAAAAACAATATGCATGCACTCTTCCAAACATACCATCTGCATATTCTGGATGAAACAACCGTAAAAGTAGCATCAGAGAGCTTCAGTGAGCACTGAGATCACACAGGTGATGCCTTTACCAGCAGAACCACCAGCTGTAATGAAAGAGCTCCATTGAAAAATGTGCAAAGTCCCTTCTGCATCCCTCTAAGCCCATCTACTTATTAATGGATGAGATACCTTTATCTATATGATTAAAAAATAATGGCTACCACTACATTTGGGTGCCTTTTATAAATGGATAATCCTTTCTCTGCCAGATACAAAACAAAACCATCTTTCTTAAACAATCAGGTTTCTCAACATTTCATGTACTATTTTATTTCTTGTCAACAATTTCTTTCACAAATTCATTTAGACAGGCACTTCTTCAAATCAAATCTATCCTTCACAACTCTCAAACAGTTGCCCTACCTCTGTTGGCCTTGCTCCACAGTAATATGTTGAAAATGGAGCTCCATTTTTCTTGCCAGACAGGGTGGATAGTTATCTGAAGTGAAAAGTTTAATTTCCCAGCATCTTTCATTGAAACTATCGCCTGATAATTTTACTGAATGGAAAGTAACCATTCATCAAATCCATAATACATCAATTTATCATGGTGATTCTCTCCTTCACGTGAAATAGGAGAACCAAAATGAATCAGTCAAACCAAACTATCACATCATAAAGTTTAAAAAAATTAAATGGATAAAATGCATTTTCCTTATATGGCAGAATGATTGAGGCCCTATAAATGTTAAACTACTTTCTGTCATTATAGGAGATTATTTTAATCTCTCATCCTGACAATTCAAGCCAATATAAATTTACCAGCAATTTAAAATTATTAAATGTTATTTAACTCTTAAGTGTGGGTAGAAAATAGGTTTTTCATTCCCATGCTACCAAAAGCAATTTTGCTAAAGTAATATTTAAAAGGAAAAAACTTGCATTCTCCAAACAAATCCATTTAAATGGACCCTATTAGCTGAAAATACACATGCATGTATTTCCTTTAGCAATCTCGAACCCACAGCAATATAAAATCATATATAAGTTAGTGGATTTGTCACTTCTGGCTGGCCTAACATTACTTGATTCATACAACTATATCTCAGACCAGCTAAAAAAATTTAAACACATTTCTGACTGTCCTAATTCTCTATTTTTACCTATTGGAATTATGTCCACAGGGCATTTATCAGGTGCTGCAGGTGCCAAAGTCAAAAAAGTCATTTCTGAAGAAGACACATTTTTCTGACCAGTCAAGTTGTTTATAATCAAAAAGACTCAAATTATTTGGATAAATAAGTACAAGATTATGTCATCAGGCAGTATTTGAGATAAAGGTCTATGGGAGAATTTGGTCTTACCAGGACTGGATTTCTACTCACACAACTGCAGGAGGAGCAGTCAGGAGATACAGGTCATGCCTGCTCTGACCCCACATGCTAGCTACCAGGAAGAGTTTATACTGCTAAATTTATTCCTGTTCTTCTGACTACTCCCTTCTGAGTACTATCTCTGTCCTGCACTTTTCCATGACTGCAAAGAGACTGGGAACACAGCAGCAGGGATGCATTGATGCATGCCTCCTGTCCTACATGACTTGTTTTTTTGTCACAGGACTATGCAAGAACTACCAAAGCTCAGTCTTCTCTGGTATAAAGGAGGTTCAAGACAGATCTTAGAACTGTTTGGAATAGAGAGATCCATCACCCCAAAGCCCACCCACACTTACAGTAAGCTAAGGAAACAGGAGCCAGGCTTGCATACAGTGGAACTGTGTTTAATTCACAAGCACAAGTTTAGTCCAGTGAATTTAAAATACTTTTACTTGTCAGATTGTGATTTCACATTATTTTTTAGATAACCCTTTCCTTCTGAGGACACAGTAAATCTTTATCAGGGAGCCAAGCAGACAGGTAGGCAGATTCTTAATATAAAACTAAAGATATTTTACATCTTTGAGAAAGCTTTGTTTTTTCTTGCTAGTCAATTCTTTCTATGACCTTCCAGAGTTTTCTGTCATTGTTCTATCCTCACACAAAGACAATCACCAAACCTGACAACAACCTAGCAAATTTTGGTTTATCTATTTCTACTATACACTTCTATGAGGAAAGGCTGAGGAAGACCAGGTGAGCATGAGGAACAGAGGGATGCGGCCAAGCCACGCAACAAGCCACACTGGAGGGTTGCCACTACTCCTAAACTTCAGGGCCAAATCTCCTTGCCCTCCTCTCGCTGTGGAGGTAGGGAATCCATATTTTAGTCTTTCAGATATCTTACTGAACTTTATCCCGTCTTAGATTCAGGCATAATTCATTTGTATTCCTATTTCCCTATGGGTATGCTTTAACTGTTAATGACTGTCCTTCATCTAACATTTGTGTTGGCTTCATAAGGGAGCTACTACGCAATTTAAAGATGCATGAGAGCAAGCTGCCTTCCCCAGGTACCCCATTAGCAGCAAAAAGTAGTTTTCCTGCAGGGAGAATGATAGCATCTGAACCTACCTGAAAGACGCTTGGATAGCAACTCCTGATTCTGACATTAATTCTTTCAATTAAAACACACACCTTCCCGTGGCTTCCCCCCAGCCCCTCCTTTCTTCAGAGGGGGAAAATAGTTTGTACGTAACACATACAGTATGCAACCTACTGTAAAATTTCTTCCCAAACTGTTGTTACTGAAGTATAGGAAAGTAATTGATCATAGAAAATGCATTAGCAGTGTAGCTCCTCCAAAATTGAAAAATTCCTTCACTTCCAGTGCTTTGTTGGGCAGTTCTAGTCCTTCAGCATAGTAAGGCAAATACTCAGATACTGATTTTTTGTATAGCTAAAAACTAACAAGAATTCACAATCTTTATTTTTGCCCGAGGCCTTTTTAGTTAATTTATATGCTAAGTATTCAATAAATTATTACAATATATATTTTATGGTGGTGCATCTTGTAAAAGCAATGATTACATGAATAAATAATATTGTTCATTATATTAATACTTCTTAATAAGGGACTATTGTGGTACAGTAAATATTTGCTGCAATGAATTCTTAATTTTCCCCATATACCTATAGAGATACACACATGAGCATCTGTACAAATAGTAGTATGTATATATCAGCAAGCAATTATTCAACGGAGTGGATCCACTGATTGAGTATGGACAGAAGTAAAAGGATTCACAAAGTGGTGAAAAAAAACATCTCCTTGTCTTGATCTTCTCTATCCACTGCTAAGGCCAGAGTTAAAACATCAACAGGGATGCAAAGAGGGAAAAACAAGTGGATGTCAAAAAGGTAACCTTCCAACGCTACAGCTAGCAGGTAAGTTTACGTTAACATTTTAACTTGAGTTAGGAGCACATTTTTGAGGGAATCTCCTTGTCCTCACACCCCTCTCGCTAGACTAGGGATGCAGCACTCGTGGGCAGCCCACTCCCAGGTGGCCCCAAAAGCGCACAGAGGGCTGCTGAAGGGTGCTCAGTCCCACACCCATGGTCCACAAAAGCTGTCAGTGTGGACTTCAGTAGCACCCTCCTCCTGCTGTGCAGACCCACCGCCGTGTAGCTGCATCACTTGCTCAGGTAGGCACTGGCCGAGCCACCACCGTTAGCTACACCAGCGCCTGCGTTCATATGCCTCATCTTGAATTGTCTTCGCATTTTCTAACCTTCTCCTAAGGTCTGCCATCAAATTAGTGTTCAGTCACAAAAAAGACAGCTCAGAAAACAGTACAAGATCTACGCTTGATCTACCTATCCTGCAGAGAATACATTAAAGATAAGCCTGTTACTGCCAGAAATGCAGCAACTAAATCGCAGAGGCTCACCACCATCAACTCCAATTTCCCATACACCTTTTCCTTTTTAACCTAAGTCCTCCTCTTTGCCCTTTCTTTCAATCTGTGGTTGTTCTGATTGCTTTCTATGCATTAAATAATTTCCATTCCCAGTGGCCTCCTCCTGCAAGTCCCTCAGATGCAAGGTAGGGGATTTACTTCTGCTTTTATGTGGGTGGATTTTTTAATGCATGTGTTTTCTCACCACGTGTACTTCACTGTACTGATGCCCTAACGGCAGCTCAAGATTTATAAGGTTAGAGAAGAGCACAGCAATTTCTATTTCAACTTAGTTACACCAGCTCTTTTCTTTTTATCCTTTTAAAAACAGCTCCTGTTTCAGTATCTTAACTGAGTGTTAAAATTTCATTTGTCTATTTGAGGCTGATGAAACTGTTTTTGTAGGAAGGTTTGCCTGGGGTTTGTGTGAAGGCAGGACAGAGGACTGACTGTTCTAACATCCCTAAATCTCACAAATTTAGTCTGGAGATTGCTTACACCTGGTGTCAGGTGGGATCTCTCCCTCCCTTCTTGCCCTATGCCCCTGCTTGCTCTGACTGCACCTCAGCCCCTCAAGTATAAATCCCACCTTCCTCCTCACCCCCATCAGACCCCTGGTGATACTCAGTAGGGAGTTTGTCAAACAACTGAAAAGCTTTTCACTAATGGACATTTTAGGTAACCACTTCTCATGAAAAAGTAAAGTACTAGAATACATTTTAATTTTTTAAGATTGCTTTGAAAAACTGGAATGAGATTTGCCATCAAGGGAGACACAGCTCCAAGATCTGGGCACAGTGACATCTTTGCAAGCTGACGTATTTTTTAATAGCAACAAAAATAAAAGCACCTAGTAATTCCATGAAGACTTTTCTTAAAGCAAAATCATTCATTATATAGTTAATTATATTTGATCATTTATTCAAGACAAATTATCAGCATGTAACCAATAGAGCAGCAGGATGAAATCTCCTTTATGCCAAGCAATAGAGCAGCAGGATGAAATTTCCTTTATGCCAAGCAATAGAGCAGCAGGATGAAATTCCCTCTATGTCAAAAGAATTCTGTAATGTCAACATTTAAACATGTTCTTTTTTTCATATTTAATGAACTATATGCTTAAAGTTTGAAATAGCTTACTTTAAAGCAAGCCACCTAGAAGGAATAAAAGTCTTCAACCACTTTTTCAACTTCTACTACGCACTTCAAGTACTGTCTGCAGGTTTGGGCACCACAGTATAAAAAGGACACAGAACTATGAGTATCCAAAGAAGGGCTACGCAGTTGGAGAAGGGTCTACAGATGAAGACATATGCATATCAGCTGAGGTCCCTTGGTTTGTTCAGCCCAGAGCAGAGCAGGCCAAGGGGAGGCCTCATGGCGGCCTGCAGCTCCCTCACGAGGGGAGCGGAGGGGCAGGCGCTGAGCTCTGCTCTCTGGGGACAGCGACAGGACCCGAGGGAACGGCACGGAGCTGGGACAGGGGAGGGTCAGGCTGGGGGTTAGGGAAAGGTTCTGCACCCAGAGGGTGGTCGGGCACTGGGACAGGCTCCCCAGGGCAATGGGCACAGCACCGAGCCTGCCAGAGTTCAAGAAGTGTTTGGACACCGCTCTCAGACACAGGGTCTGGTTTTGGGTGGTCCTGTGTGGAGCCAGGAGTTGGACTTGATGACTCTTGTTAGTCCCTTCCAACTCAGGACGTTCTGTGATTCTCTGAAGAAAGTTCACTATGAATGAACTTTCATTTCACTGACTCCTTGCAGCTACAAACATAAAAGATCTTTAACTCTCAGTCTGCATGAATTTATTTTGCAATAAATCTTTAAAAACAAAAGTAGAAGATAAAAGCATCTGTGTGCTGTAGATGCACACAGCACAAAAAGCAGTTGAGCTTTTAGGATGCATTGCTTCCATTACTTTCTGCCAGCAATGCCATGAGGAACGTAAGATACATAGCTCCTATTTGCCTCTTAGCTGTAGAAATACAGCATGAAGCAAGTACTCGAAAATTGCAAATCTCTCAAGTGCCTCTGGACTGAGTCCTCTTTGCAGGTTTGGATACAGGGAGTAAAACCATTAGTATCTACCTATAAGCACATTACTCTTCTAGAAAGAAAAATGGTACACAGAAAGAACATCTAAATTTATAATATATACTACAGTACACAAGATTGTTACCATAAAAGCTTTAAAAATCACTGCTGCTCTGTTATGAATGTTCTTTTTGCCTTTTCTCTCAAAGTAAGAAGCAGCAGCACCAGGTACCAACGCTAGCAGATGGCAGCGGAGCACAAGCTCCCCTGCAGCCCCAGCAGGACTCGTCCATCCTCACTCAGCCCTGCAATACAGCTTCAGGACTGCCAGGCAGCAGCATGCAGTGCCACAGACTTGCACCGCATCAGCTGGCTCAGAAGATGACAGATTTTTGAGCCAATAATCTGCAAGGTTAGTTGTTTACATGAAGAAACACACCATTGCCACGGCATGTTTTAATTGCTCATTTATGGTCAATATTTGTTCATTTTTAGTTTGTGGTTATCAAGGACAGAAAAAAATCAAAATTATTGGTGCTTTGGCATTCTAGAATAAGTGCCTTAGATCAAAAATATGCTTGAGTGAAAAATATACTTTCACAGCTCCTGTAGTTCAAGTCCAAAGGATCCTGCTTTAGGTAAAGTTTTCACTTTTCAAGATCAGATACAAATACTTGTTGGATACTTTTGCTGAGAAAATGATGCTCTGAGCACACGAAGTACAGAGCTGCACTGCCTTTATATGAAAAATAGGGAAATTATGGCAATTTGAAGCCAAGCAAATAACATTGATTTCAAGGCACATTTGAGCGCACACCCTGCCTCGACTCAACACGCTCTGCTTGTATTCAAATAAGCCTTCTTAAACTGAATGAAGAGCAGTTCAAGTGGTTTACTGACCTGGAGCTTAAATAGCCACAAAACGTGGAAAAACACCTCCTTAGGGTCTTAGGCATTCAAGCCACGGGAATGCTTTACATCTTTATAGGACACTTACCTGCTCCTAAGCATTACTATACTGAAACCCCATGGTAAGCATATCAGCAGAGCACTGTGCTACTTCAAGTTTTGAGATACAGAGCTGAGCTCTAGTGCAGGAGACTCACATTAATTTTGCGCTCTCCACTATGCTTCGTATCAGTCTTCTACAGACTGCTTTTTGTTTCGATGGTTTTTTTCTTTTATCCTTCAGTAATTTATCTCACATATCTTCTCCTGTTTGGTAATTTTTCCACATCAATATTCTAGAGTAAAAATAAAACCACTATTTTACTCTAGTTGCACAGGTGGTTTATTTACAAACATTTAAAAGGCAGACTTAAAACAGTCTGATGCATTTGCTCAGTTATTTCACTGAAATTTTACTACTCCATCCAAAAAACTACTTTTTTCAGTCCATGAATAATAATTTTGTTTATATTGGATCTTTCCCTCAGCAACCCATTTCCTCAATTTGTAAGTGTAATTTTGAGCAGCCTACATGCTTTTGCTTTTTTTTGTGTGTAGTTGTTTTTTTAGAGCAGTAGGAAGTATACTGAAGCACCTAGAATTACAAGTAAAGATTTAATTAAAATCTTAAAGTCTGCAAACACTAACAATTCACAATTTAAGGCAACCTCAGGGAGACAGGCTGCATTTTCCAAGGCGATGTTTGTGTTTCCTGACAGGATTATTCATACCTTTCTCTTGACATGAGCATTGCTCACAACAGTTGCAGGCAGAACACCCAATTAGCTCTGCTGCAGCCCGGCCTGATGCAACTCCTGTGCAAAATATTCTCTTAAGGGTGGGCTTCATTTTCAGATATGCTGTCTTGTAGTCTTCCAAACTGATGTTGTGAACCAACCACATTGGTCTACTGATACACTTAGAAACTATTTGCGTTTAGTACTGTGAATGTCAAGCATTTTTCCTCCCTGTCACAGAGCACGTTGGCATTATACAGACTTGTGATATCCCCTTTTAACAGAGCCCAGCTGAAAGACTTTTGTGCTACTAACACCAACTCAAGCTGATTCACCCACAGCAGTGAAGTTTTGAACCTGAATGTGATGCACCATTAGAAGTTAATTTTGTTCAAGGCTGAGTAGGATCTGTTCTAGTCTGGTAAATAGTAATATAATTGCAGCCAAAGTTTACTTTTCATTGGGGAACAATGCAGCCATGAAAAATATTCCAGACAAATTCTAATTAGGTAATACTCTACAAGTCAAACTACTCGTGGAATAACTTAAAGCCTACAGATTTTAGCCTTGTGATTACTTATTACATTGCTTAATTAGCCAAGAGGTATCAAGTCTAATATTGGTTCAGTTTTCCACCCTCTAATAATTCTTTGCAGCTAAAATACTTACCAAAGCATTTTCACTTAAAGCAAAAATATCAGCTGCAAATACCCTAACTGTAATCTGTCCAGTATTAATAAGACTGCAACCAAAACATTGTTTTCCAGAAGACTCATCCTACAATTTAACAAGTTTAAGAGTTTCATACAACTTCTTTCCTATAAATATTTATGTTAAGTGTAAGAAAAATATTTTTTTCCAGAAGGATGGATTTAAATGCCATGATAAAGATGTATCATATACCGGAATCATTCACTTACAACTCAGTAAGAGCCAGACATTCTACATAGACAACGAACCGGTCAGGTGAATTAAACGAAGACAAAGTTTGTCCTATTGGAGATGTACACATATAATATATATTTTAATGTATTATATTCACATTAAGTGATTTTATGCACCTTTTAAATATGATTAAGTTTTACTATATCTAATAAAATATGCATGCTATAACTAATTAGAATACATAAATATATATGGAAATCAAAATAATTCATGGAGAGGTGGCAAGATGGAGTATGTCGTTCAACCTGCTGAAAAAAACATTTGAATCTAAAACACAAATCACAATCCATAAACCATGGCTATTTATTAGTGTTGTGTTATTTGTCACTTTTATAGAATTCACCACATTTTCCAGGCTATAAAATACCTTAACATTATGCAATGATGTATGTTTTCACAATTTTTTCTTTGCCAACATTTGGATTATATTCAGCAGCACAAAACAGAGCTGATTTATAAACTGAGTCAGTAACAGCATCCTTCAACAGTATTTATAGAAGCTTCATTTACTTCACAGTTCTAAACATTACATTCAAAACAAATATTTGATCAAATTAAATTCAGAGCTTCTCACTGCACTGGATTGTACAAGTAACTGCAAAGACAGATCAAAGACTAACCTCCCAGCAAACATTTCAACAGTAGCACTGCTGCCAGAACTGGCAAATGAATTCTATGTACAGATTCTCGTTGAGAAGGTAACAACATCCACTGTTAAAAATGTGTGATTTAATACGTTCTGAATCTGAGTTTCTAAAAAAGTGAATTCTGAAAGAAAACTCCACAGCAGCAGTAGAATTTAAAAAATGTAAAACTTGGTGATTCTTCATTTCTTCAAAAATGCTTTGATGGGTTTGGTAATTTCAGATTTTCACAAGCCACTTCTCCAAACCCCACTTCGACACCTCAGTGCCTAGGAAGCATTTGTCAGTGCTCAGGACTGAGATGCATATACCTTCAGGCAACCGTAAATGAGAGTACAGACCAACGCAACCATTTTAGACTGTTTTCCTTGAAAACAGTTTGTCTTGATTTTATTTGAAATAGCATGTTGTGCATCAAAAAAAAATATCAAGTAAAAATACCTAAAGCTCAGAAAGGAACCATTTTGAGACCCAAAAATAATTTGATTGTCTTAATATGCTAAGTCACTAAATCGCCTTACTGAATTACCAAACTGAAAAAGGTAGAAGAAAGTGGCTTCGTACAGATTAAGGTTTATAAACACTAACAACGCGCACCAGTGGCAGTAGACACCTTTGAGCAAGTGAAGATCAGACCACAGTTCTCTAGAGACAACACACACTAGACAGCCTTTCCAACATAACTTTCTTAGAATAAGTGTTTAGATGAGTTCAAAAGACCCTCCAGAGGAAACATATGTTACTCTTGACTATAATGGCTGCTCTGATAATTAACTTTCACAAGGACTAAATGCATAGCATTAAATATTACATGCATCTTCATACAGTTGCTTGCTAAGAAACATTCTTGGATACCAAGGTAAAGAGGAATTCAATTTAATTACAGCACTTTAAAGCTTGTTCCTCAACCTTGCTACTAGTTCAGCATTGCTCCATTTAATGGCCATGCCCTTGTTTTACCTTCAACTTTCCTGTTTTTCAGAGATTATTAGGATGTCTAAAATAGGCTTCCAGAGAGCCATCTGCTTTTTCCAGAGTGCCGTAGGGCAGGAACTGAAAAAAGTCAAGTCTGAGCCATGTGGAGGAGACATGCACAAGGACATCATGCCAAGGGACACCGCTCATCAGCAGCGGTAGAGGAGGGTATTAGGGGCATGAGGGAGGGACTGAGAGAACAAGGCGGAGAAAGAAATTGGGAATAGACAGACAAAAGTGGAAGAAAAGGACAGCAACAACTGGAGGTCTCTGTGGGACAGACTGACAAAAGAACAAAAGCATTGTCACCTTCCTGGAAGGATTGCTCAGGGCCATATCTGCATAAAACCAGAAGAGCTAGCTTCAATAGAGTACAATCATCTCAGCATTTCATTATTGGGACTAGGGTCCCTCAAGAGCTGAGTTTAAAATAAAGGAAATATCTGGACGCTTTTTCTTGATTGCCAGTATTTCTCATAGCAACAAACTTTGGTCAGTCTCCCCAATTTCTGGTCTGCCCCCAGGTAGACAAGATGACAACAGCCCAAAGAAGATTCACACAAATGTTTGCAATAAAAAATAGTTTACAGCTTCAGTTACTAGAAATCTATCATTCTACTACACTTCCCCACGAGCGCAGTGTGCTGATAACACCAAGAGATTTTAGCCCCAAAGATATGGAAATTACATATGTAAGATTTCACCTGGGACTGATCTGCGATGGCTACAGAAAGGAGATAAGTAACAGACTTTGGAGGTGAAAAAACAAAACAGCGTACTGTGGGGAAGGGGCAGCTGTCCATCTGCCAGGCAAGATGTGTCTGAAAGGTGAGTCAAAGACGTCTTTCCAAGAAAAAATGAAGTGAGGGTCATACAACCAAACCTGTGAAGAATTTAAGCAGCAGATGAATATAGTAGATAAAATCCTTCAAGTGAAGGCAAGACAGCAAAGGATGTGACAGGCACAATGAAAACTGTGCATGAGGACAGCTGATTGAGAGCTGGCAGGGTATAACCAGCAGGAGCAGACAGCGTATAGTGAGACAAGACTTTTTTTTAAAAAAGCAAAAAAACGCTTTGCAAAACAGAAAAGCTTTGATGCTTGCTTCACAAGCTTAGGTGATTAATACAGAGCCTGGTTTGCTGCCAGTGAAGTACAACGCTAACTCTGGATGTTAAAGGGAAAGGCCCAACACACCATGTAAGACTACTGCCATAATATACTTTTGTATTAGATACACAAAGAAGATGGTGTATTTCTTAGCTTTCACAAATAAAGGCATACTTGAATTTAGAGAAGACCTTCTGTTTTCTCTACCCAAAGACTGACCCAAAACCCAAGAGTAAGGGGAAAGGAAAGATTCCGAATGACAGCAACAGTCATTGCATCCAATGTCAAAGCCAATACCTACATCCCCATTTTTGCAACAGAGCCCACTGCTAGCACATACTGAAATATTTCCCCTCTAATTGTCTGATGTTCTCACAATTAAATGGAGCTGCAAGTACTGAGGCTGACTCTCAAACCAGCTGCACCCACAAAAGGGAAGGGTGAATGTTTGGGAATATGCCCCTCACTACCCCACCTATGGGGAGAACTAAGAACATGGCCCAGTTTGAAATAAGATTTCTGTGACCTTCTAAAGGTACTCTGATGAGCCCTGGAAAAAGCTAATCTTTATTCCTAATCTTAAAAAAAAAAGGAAAATACACAATGTAAGTGACAGTGTTTTCACACCACATGAACAACATAGCTTAAAATCATTTTACGATTTAGCAGGATGAATCTGCTAAAGAAATGCAGACAGCTGGGTGTATATATTTACTCAGAAATTAATGAGACAAAACTGAGAGGACATTGTTTTAGGTAATATAAAGACTCTCCATAATAGTTATAAGAAAAGGTTTTTCCCTCTTTCTAAGCTTTTTTCCTTCTCTGCCCCATACAACCTGCCATGAACTCAACAGATCAGGAAATTCCAACAGCCTTTCAAGGAAGATACGTTAGCAACACCCCTGCAATTTTCCCCCTCTGGGTAATTCAGTCAGCTCACAACAAAACTGCTGTCACAGAATAAGAAATGTGTACCTATTTTAACCTAAAATAGTAACTTCTGATTTTTTTTCCTCCATTAGCAGTATTTTTCACAATTCATCTGATTAATGAGACAGAAGAAATAATCCATCTGGAATCTGAAATCAAGGTTGGTGACTTGACAAGTGCAGGAGATTACAACAGGCAAGGACCACTGATGAGAAAGCAGACCCATGCACCTCTTTGCTTCCTGCTCCAACAGGAGCTCCACCATGGAGTGAAGTTTCAGAGCAAGGCCAAAATATTCCTCAAGAGCAGTTAATTACTACGCTGTGTCCAGCACCTCTCACCAGAATGCTCTGAACTAATTCTCCATGGGACAAGCCTCTTACTGTCTGCAATAGCAGCCACACTGAGAAACTCTGTGATGCACTCAGAGGAGAAAAATAGCTCTCTTCTTTCTTCCTTTTCAAAGAAGCGGATAAAAGACATGGCTACACTGCCCCAGGAATGCCACAAACATACAATATAAGAAACATTGATCAGTTAAAGAGCAGCAAGTCCTTGCCCATCCCCAAAGCACATTACTCTGTCAGACAGGGACTATTTAAACATAACTGAAAGAAGTCGCTCTAACTGTAGTAATCATCCAGCACCTGAAGCCACAACCAGAGAAGTCAAACCCCTACCCCTCACAAGTAACTGCCAGTTCACAACACACACCTTCCAGCTGAAAAACTCAGATTTTTTTTAATGCCATCATTAATTTGTCTCCCCTACATGCATCTTCTCCCACAGAAAATGCTCTTATTTCCAACTATTACTGGAGAGTTGGAGAAAGTCAGATTTCAGTGTTTATCTGCCATAACAGCATGGCTACAGGTCTGTGCGCACAACTTATTTCCATAACATTTTTTTTTTTTGCTTTGCTTTCAGTTTATCTGAAAAGCTATGAACAGGCAGAAAATCTGCCACAGCACTGAAGAAAACGTATTTCCTGTTTTTCTTTTCAAGTTAAGCTTCCTATGAATAAAATTAAAGATCTCTTGAAATGAGTGAAAAAGGATTCTATTCCAGCATTTACCAAGGTAAGTATATTTTGGTAGTTCTCTCCATTTATGTATATTTTGTGTACCTTAACCTTAGAAACATGGCCTATTTTGGAAAAGGAAAAATAAAAAGTATCAGTGTTTTAGTTTTGTGGATGACATGCAACAGTTAATTGAAATTACTTAGACACTGGGGATGTAGTGATGGTTTTACATTTAATGAAAGAAAAACAAATGATAAAAAGTTTGGCTATTTAACACACCCCAATACAAAATTGAAATTCTAAGTTTAACATACTTTCCACACTTGCTATGAATCCCCAAGCTGTTGTCCAGCACCACCTTTTCATTCTGCCCTTAAATATGAACCTCATCTCTTCATAAGCTGCAGATATTTTACTTTAAAAAAATAAGAGACAGAATTCAGTAAGATTGGTACAATAAAACAGCTCTGCGCATTGAAGCTTTCAGGAGCAGCTACAGGCTTTGCACTATACCGAGTTTCATGACATAGTAAGAACCATTCCCATTACCTCGGGTACTGCAATGCGATGTTTATGGGAAATGCCACGTTTTTGAACAACAGCTACTACAATAGTTTCTCTCCTTGCTCTAGAAACACATCAGACAAATTAGCAGGCATGAAAACATAGCTCAAATCAAACTTTGTCCTAAGAGGAGGCAGAAGCAGAGGCTGCACCTAGCAGGGTAATCTCATTCTTTTAGGCATAGCTTCTTTGCTGATGGAAAAAGTTACAGAAAGGTAATATCTTTCGGTATCTTGTGCAACATTACTGTGTTAACATAAAGAACATGGGAACAATGCTGGGTAATGTGCTGGTGGGAGCTAAGCAGCCACGGTGCATGCTGAAGGCAGGTTTTCTCTTGTAAGATATTATTGAAAATGATGTGCACAGAACTCCCTCTGCTGCAGCCCTCGTATCTGCCTCACTACCTATAAATCTCCACCCTCCATACCCCAGGAGCATATTTGAAAATGGAGATTGAGTTTGCAACAGCTCAATCTACAGTCGATGGGCTCTACCAGCACTTCAGATGAACAGCCTTATTTCATTCCTAAAAACTGCCTTTTGGAGGAGCATCTCTCATCTCCCAAGGGCAGCAGCCATGTCCCACAGCACGGGGTTTTCCAAGCCCACAGCACAGCCACCAGTGCCAGCCTCCCACTGTACAAGGGAACACCCTGCTGCCAAGAGACACCTCTTCCCTCTCCTACTACTGCCCTGGCAGAAATCTGGGCTTTGTCTGATTGCTCTTCTGCCAGACGATGCCCTGGTCTGACTGAACAACTACATGGATTGGCCTTCCTCTGGGAGGAGGATGAGGCTGCCCCTTCCAGTGAGATATCTCTGGACTGTAACAGATTTAAAAAGCAGCATAACAGCAGCTGAGCATATGACCATCTCCTTTCAGGCACCGATTTCCGGAGACATAACAGAGCCAAGACTCATTCACAAGATACAAATGTCACATTTTATTATAAGACTTGAATTCCAAAAGATAAAAGAATGAGATATATACTCTTGAGAATATCATTGAATATGAAAGCCATATGCAAAATGGAAGAGACGTTGATTTCCTTTATCTGCTGGAATTTGTATTGACTGCTTTTAAAGTTGAGAAAAATCTACATTTCATGCAGCAAAATATACTCCATAACCTACTACTCCCGAATTACTCATAAGCCTTCCAGTAGACAGGAAAACTGAATTGCACCGTGCTGCCACCAGGAGGCACAGCCCGTTTCTGCACTTTGAATTTTCCTTGCTTCTTTAGATCACAAGTAGCCTGCCTTAAGACCATGGCTAGAAAATCTATTCATTCCGTTTTGATTCAGCAGCAGAAGATATGAAAGAATTATTCAATTATTTACCAAATTCCTAATTTATGTTAACATAAAACTATTAAAGTGATCCACTGCCAGAGGGGATTTTAGATATTTTTAATTGAACTCTGACTATGGTTCAACAGGAAGGGGCTAACCACAAAATTTTTAAGATGGATGGGTTTTGTTTGTTTATCATATACATACCTGGCTGAAACCAGGTAATATTAAATACTTGCAGGGGTGTAGAAAGAAGTTTCCTTATTAGTGAAGAACAAAGATATTCTATTAACTGGAGATTAGAATACCTATTTCACTACCTTTTTTATTGCAATTTTACTGCTGTAGGCTACAGACCTGAATTCAATGGCAGATGCATGTTGCTTGCTGCTATATAATACTTCGACATGGCATGTTTTAGCCACTTGGAAACCAAATTGTTGCCTGATAAAGTGACATGGTACTACTTTTAGGAAGTTGCAGTCCCTTCAATACTAATCTTCCAATGCAAGTCCTTTCCACATTGTGGATACAGAGGAGGAAAAGATGTAACAAAAATAATGCCTGAATGAAATAATAACAAAAGATAGAGCACCCTCAAGAATTTCTCATTTTGAGGAAACTTTTTAAAAAGATAGGTATTAAAAATGACCCGCATTTGTTTAATTTCGTTACCTTTATGGTAGATCAGAAAGCCAGCACCAAACAAGCTGTCTTGTCAAGAACAGTATCCGCAGCTAAGAGGACAGCTCTGTCATCTTCCAACCACCAGATAATGTAGCTTAGATTAAAGCTACCATTGAGTGGCACTGACACAACTGTCTGCTTTTTAGACCTTTAACCACCTGAAAGTGGGGTCCTTACAACTGAACCTGTCAAATATTTAATATAGTTATTTAATATGGCAGAAAGCCTTATCCAGAATTTTCTTGGTGTTTTTGGAGAGGGCAAGTGCCACTGCCATTTTCTGACCCCAGCTCTTTTCTGTCCAGAGCCCTCACCCCAGGCTCAGATGTGCCACGACCCAGGCACAGCTAAATGCCTCATCTCAGGACACCCCAGCCAGGGCCAGAAGTCAGCCAATTCTTTTTGCTATTGGGTTTGATGTAATGCTCTGCACAAATCTGATACGCTCTCAAGCATAGACCCGGCTGTAATTTCGTATGATATTCTCTTTCCCCAGTAGGTGGAGCGCTAAACTCCGTTTTTAGGAAGACAGCCCAACCTTCCAGTAGATCCGTATCAGTCATTTCATTGGTAGAGTACCTTGAAAAGTCGTGTACCTCAGCAAGCCTCCCGTGGTTCGAGATTCCTTTTCAATAAGCCATTAGCTCTTTCTACCAGCCCATTTGATTGAGGGTAGTGTGGATTGTGAAATACCCTTTGAATTCCTTCTTATTTCGCCCAATCTTGCACTTCCTTGCGTGAGAAACGCAAGCTGTTATCACTTTGGATAGCACCAGTGGTGGATAGACCCTCCAGTCTTGTGTATCGATATCCCACGGAGGATTTGAATGGCCCAATAGAATCAATTTGCCAGGTAGCCCATAAAGTTTTCCCTTCGTTGATAAGTAAAGGCGGTGCTTTAACAGGACGATCTGCTTGTAATTTGAATCTGCACTGGGAACATTGTGTAAGAACAGTTTCACAAGTTTTCCTGTTTGTCAGTCTCCCCTTACTCTGTGCAGCAACACGAAGCTCCTTCTTACCAGTATGACCTCAGTTTTGATGTAACCGTTCTAACCGATACCATTCGGGATTTAGGGTGATTTTTCTTATTTCAGTTCCCAGCTACAATTTGATTCCACTTTGTGGCTGGCTGATTATCTTTAGAGTGAGCATTTACATCTACTGCCGCCATCTACAGGTGTGCAGCCGCTCACAAAGCAGCTAAGTTGCAATGTTTGGTGCAGGAGCTGTCAGCTGGGCTGGGTGAGCATTCAGGCTAAGGGGTGCACACCTTCACACCGCCTTGAGATACATGCCATACATGCCAGCCCTCTGGAGGCCCCCAGAAACCCTGAGATAACAACGAAATAATGCAACGTGCCAGACTTAAGTAATTCAATTCAGAAGTGTAAAAACGCAATTCTTGTATTTTACTGCTTTAGCAAGTACCATTAACATTTAAAAAGCACAGAAAAAATGAAACATTGCTTTTATCCAGAAACCTAAATGTCAGTACACAATCCCTTTCCTACCTACTCAACTACTAACTGAATAAGTACGCTAGCATTTAGACATAACAGCTCCAAAAATGCTTTGATAAATTCCATTAAGAGAATAGCTAGTTTAGGAGTGATGTAATGTAAACAAGATTCAATCTAAGTGTGGTACTGTTGCTGAATTGCTAAGAAACTTGATAGCTAAAGTACCATGCTTATAATATTTCAGGATAAAGTATTATAAATGATCTTGTAAGTAGAACAACTAATCGATATAAAACAAAATCTGAAGAAAAATGTTAATGTAATAGGTTATCAGTTGGGGGGTCTCCCTCTGTAGTATAGAGCAAGTCATGGACTTGTATTTTCAAATATTTACCTAAACAAGGAGCCAGACAGATTGGCAGCCATCCACATTTTTTTTGACAACATCCAGATGAGTTAGGTACTTAACTTTCATTGCAGTCAGCAGGAGTTGGATGCTTAATGTATTTGGATGCTTTAGAAAAAATCACATTAGGCACTTTACGCATTTAGGTGCCTAAATATCTTTCAGCGTATCACCTTTAGCTTTTAAGTGCCTCAGTCCTGTATTTGTCAAATGAGCATAATTGCATCTGCCCAATTCATAGGGGAACAGGAAAGAGCCATAAAAGACTGAGGTGTTTGGATATTACAGTAATGGTATAATAATACTCTGAGGGGAGGATAGACTGAGGGCAAAAAGAGCAGATGTTAAGGTGCTATCAATAAGACAACACCACAATTGTGCAAGTATCAGCAACAATGAAACACCCAGGAAATAAATACAAACATATTAAGCAAATTATTCAGGACAGAAGGTTATCCATTTACTTACCCATATGAAATCAGCCTCTGGAGAGAAAAATCCACCCTGGAAAAAATAGGTTACTACTCCTAGGTTACCTTCTGTTCCTCCAAATAAAAATACAAAGTACAGATACTTCAGTACTCTTCACACTATATCAAACCTATTGTGAATCCCTTTTCATGCTCCCCCTTGCCTGGATGCGAGCTTCTTGTCTTCTGCTTTAACACCTATGTAACTCTCCCAATCTAACAGCCACTTCTCCATCCCACTAACATGGATGACTGTCAGACCTTCCCCTTTCTCTCATGGTACCCAAAAAGCACAAAAAAACCTAACAGACCTGAATCTGAATACCAGGAAAATCATCCCAACTAAAGTCCAAGTTTAGTCCTAAGAGTAACAAAACAAAAAAAATCCCATGCCTTGACAAGTCTAGGTTTGCAGGGGCAGGGAAGAAAAGTAGTAATAAACATAATAGAAAAATATTCCTGTCTAGTCAAAGGGACTGGAGGAGTTGAGGCCTCTTCCATTCTAGATTCTGTAATCATTCTGATAAATATGCCTAAAGCTTGATCTTGCCACAGTAGATCAAGTAAAGTATCAGAGATCAAAGTAACTTATACACTTAATTGTCCAATACTATCTAAAGCATAAAATCAATCCAATCAGTAATTCACCAAAAAAATCAATTCTGCATAGACACAGCAGACAGTCATTATTCAATAATCGTTACACAGCTGCTATAAATGTACAATAAAGAAAAATGACCTTGAAAGCTATCAGATATGCTCAAAGACTTACAAAGCACATCTACTGTACAGCACCAAAGCCTTCCCTCAGTATATTTTTTTTTTAAGTAGAAGTTACATAAAGGCTATAATACTATTTTAGGGTGCTACTTAAGGAGCACTTTATCATGGCTGCCAACATGGGTCACCTCCACTGATGCTAGAGCTACTCAGCAAAATATATCCTGCTTCTTAGTTCAGGTGACTGCAGAGCCGTCATACGTGCTATAATCTCCAACAGAATTACAACACCATAACCAGAATCACAGGTCTAACACTCAGCAAGAAACAGGTACAGCACCATAGCAGGAACATGAACCTGCTGTGGAGGTTACTTCTTAACGTCCCTGTCCTTTCCCTCAGGAATGTCATGGCTCTCCCTCTCTCTCCACCTCTTCAAGGCTTACATCTGCTCAGCTGGTTCCTACCAGTGGCTATGCCTGCAGTGGTCAGAACACTGCAAAAAGGTAAAACACCTCACACAGGTCCAAATACATACCAGAAGCCAACCATTCCTGCCAAGATTTTCAAGACAAATCAGCACTTCATTGTCAACCCACCATGCCTGATCGGTCACATGGATTCTGACCTGCTGAAGTAGTCAAGCTCAGGAACGAGCAGGGGGCCTCAACTATCCATGGGCTGGCTTAAGGACCAGGATGTGCAGATCATCCCTGTATTCATTTTGGAGCAAACCACTATTTATTAGTGCATTAAACTCCTCCGAGCAAATAGTGAGAAGTATTAAAGCTTTAGCTTTAATTCCCCCTTGTCAGTCAGAACATCCAAGGTGAAGCATGATAGACACAGGTCACTGTAAGTCAAGTGCATCCACACAACCAGCTTTACACATGAATAATTTCAAAATTTCCCCTGGACAGCTGAAACAGTTGCTAACACATCATGCCTAGATGTTTGTCTTGTGTGTCTTTCAAGACCTTATTAAACTTAAACAGCTTTTACTCCTGAAGAAAATTCTCCACTGTGATAAATCAATGTGGGGATGCCTTTGTGAAATACATTTTTCTCCATGGTGTTTACTCTTTACTGGCTGGAACATGTTTTTCCCCTCCTATTTGGTTTATTTTAGTCTTATAATTTCTCCCAGAAATAGACAAACATTTGTGTTCACCTTTCCTCTCTGCTTCCACTAGCAACATTGTATCAAAGGGTGGAAAGTACATAAATAAACACTTATTACTAGAACAATGTGAAAAATACAGTTTCAGTTCAATGACCAAAAGAGATGAAAGAATTATTTTCAGGTCATTCCAAAATGAACAAGGTCTCCCAAGTCAGCAGGTTTATTCTTCTAAAGTTTCTTATAAAATTTGCTGAAGAAGCAAAAATAAGTAGACTAGTAATATTTATGTCAAAGCTATTAATGAAGATATTCAACCTGAAGCATAACCACTCTAAATTTTTTCAGCCACAGCAGTCATCAGCTGGATTTTGTCCACCAAACAGGCTCACCTTGCAACTGGAGGAGCACCACTGGTGGTACAGGAGAGTGGGAACTTCTGAATCATTGCCATATCAACGAGACATATTGCTGCAACTTTAACTATATATGTATTGTTATTTTTTCCACTGAATATGAGTTGGAGCTACCTGTTGCCTGTTGTATGGTACTGCACATCTCATACCCCGTTTCGTGTCAGGCTCTGGCTAAAAGCAGCTGCAGTAGATTGGGGAAAAAATACCTAAGAAATTTGAAATACATTCTTTGTTAACAGCATTTTATGTCCAGCTTGAATTTAATAAAGATCAATTTATTACCCTTCTCTCCTGTGCAACAGTATCATTAGGTTGAAGTATATTCTCAGATGTTTACTGTCCCAGTTTAAAGATACAAATTAATATTTTAGGAAAAAATATGCCAAATTCTTGCCAATTCTACATGGACAGCTCTCCTGGCCCCTAAAGACCACGTTAATATTTGTGTCTTTCCCAGTCTGAGCTCTCAATCACTTGAAAGCAGCACTTCACACCCCTCAGCTCCAGCAGAAACGCCTTACCTCAGCCACCTCAGCCTCTTTCCAGCAGCGTCAAACCACGCACCAGCTATCCGAGGACAGCAAGCAGATCTGTGCACTCTTCTTTGGACATCTCCAGCTGCTAACCCCAGACGAGACCATTATTTCCCAAGTCACGGATAGTTTTCTGTCTCCTCTTGTGGTTTACCAAAAGCGTATTTGCCTTTGACACTCGTGTTCACAGCCATCTGTCACTAGGCCATGCCACAGCTAAAGCTGTAACAACCGATTCTTGAAGGATGGCATAAAGGTGGTATGCACACCTCAGCAGCAGAGGCTTCAAGTTGCTGACATCCAGTACCACGGGTCACACGCGTCCAGGTGCAGACAGGGGACTCTGTGAGGAGAGGCCGGGGCTGCCTCACGCTGGGCACAGGCAGCTCCACGGCATCCCAGCTGAGCCCCTCAGCCATGCTGACGGCACCTCGGGGACAGCATAATTAAGAAAGGACAAAACACTTCAAGGCAGTGAAGGCGTGGAGAAGTGTGAGAAACAGCCCAGTGAGCACCTAAGGCTGAGGAGGAGGAAGAGGGGAGGTGCTCCATGCGCTAGGCCCATGCTTCCCTGCAGCCCCTGGAGAGCCCACACCGGTGAGTTAAACCACACACACAGGGTCCACCTAGACTTTTCTGTGGGGCCTCTGTGTTTATACACAGGAGGCTGTGTGGATTTGAGCATTAAAGTGAAACTTCAAAGCCTTCCTCAGCATCCCTTTACTTCCTTGAGCTCTTACGGAAACCTTCTGATCTTGAGGGGGAAAGAGACGCATTCAGCTAGTACATAAATAAGCTTCTGAGCAAATATGAATGCTGAATTTTTTTTTTTTTTTTTGCTTCTTCTCCCTTTCTTTCCCCAGTCTGTCTCACAATAAAAAAAGGGATAGTTTCTTTGCCTCATTCATCCCACTAGGTTCAGAAGATACATAAACATACACATATACACAAAAAGATATATAAGAGAAGAATCAGATTAATCACACAAATAGCTGTCATATGACTAACATAGGAAAACAAAATACACTAACTTCCCTCACAATCCCCAGCTTTATAAGCTGAACCTTCCTTCACAACCCCCTGCTTTATAAGCTTAACAGGAAACCGTGGAATAAAAAGTCTTGAATGTACCTTAAAAGCCTGTATCCCACAGCAAAATTTGCTCCCAACCTATACCTAACCTAAAATTTTTATTCTTAATTCCCAAGGGAATGACCTTTCACTTTGTACTATTGAATTTCATTTCTATTCCTATAATCATCAAGGTCATGTAATTCTTTCTGTGGGGTCTTTCACTCCTTATTGACAAACCCTCTTAGCTGTATGTCTTCAGCAAATTGTATAAGTGTGCTTATATTTGTGCCAAGGTCATAAATGAATATATTAAACAGGATTGATCCCAAAAACAATCTATTGGAAGCGCCATTAAAAAACCATCATTGCCTGTTGCTGCGTCCCCATAATCAGCTGCCCTACACTTCCCAACCAAGCTAATGGTTCCTGAGCTCTCCTGCACTGCACCAGCATCTGGGTTTTCCAGTTGCATTAGGTTCCAATGGCTTAGTTCACTGACCTGATTAACTGCACACCTACAAGGTTATCAGTGCTGTCTACAATATTACACTTACTTCTGCTAGGTCTTCCAGTAATTGTGAACTCCATCCATATAGGTATGAAACTTATTTTTACGATCAAATCAAAACAAAAAATGTTAATCTGAAACAAACCTCAAAATATTCTTCCCTGAAAATACTGAATTTCTTTCTTTAAAAAACTTTCTTAATCTTTATTAAGCCAACCAACTTTTCTCCAGACCTCCAACTTCTCTCCAATATTTGTCAGAGTCAACTTAAAGCAAGGAACACTTTACGAATTAATAAATCTATTCAACCATTTAACATACATTCACTGAATTCATTCTTTACAATCACCGCAAATTTGAATAAGATTAATTCATGTGGTGTATGAGCATAGAACTCACTACTGAACTACACTGAAATTGTTACACACAATAGCTATTACTACAGTGCTACAGGGGAGCTTTGTCTCTCCTTGGCTCCTGGTAAAGATCAATTAAAAACAAAAACTCACTTTCTTTACTTTCAGGCAGAAAAAGTAGCAGGTAATTTCACTTAAGAACTTAAGACTGGAAAGGTGGACTGCGAGTTTACATGCATTGGAATCTAGAGATTGAGTATATTTAAACAAGTCAGTAAAAATAAGAGTCACAGCCCTTAACAGATATGACATCTTGATTTGACTTAAGACTTTGAACTACGGAAAAATATATTTTCATATAATACATAAAGAAATATAAATAAAAGATATTCCAGACCAGAAAAAAAATATTCAAAGATTAGTCCAGAGACTACCTCCCATTTTCAAAGTGCACATTAACTCAAAAGTAGCTACATCACTTAGATACCTAAATATTTTAACAGAAATCTTCACATTTTTAAATTTCTTTCATTCTGAATTATCCCAGTTTAGAGTAAAATTAATATTATACCAAAAGTTAAAGCAGGGACTCTGTTGAGAAAGAATAAGGAAATGGAAGCTTACACCTTCAAAGCTAAAGCAAGAGTTTCCAGTAGTTCTAACGTTCAATTCTGTTATCTTTTTGGATAACCCACAGCTAAAAACCAGACACCCCACCTCTTCAGCAATAAGATAATCTTTCTTGGTTTTCCAAGCTTTTTTTTTTTTTTCCCCTCCTGAGCTGAGAGCATCAGATTTTTAATTGCTTCTATTATCTTCCTTATTATAGGCCTCTAAGATATAATGGGTAAAATGGGTAACTGGATTTTTCTTATTGCATCTTAAATACATCAATATTAGAGACAGAAGTTTGGCTTAGCTACTAGATGCTATCAAAACATTGTTGAACAACACAGCCTCCACAAGCTGATTCACAGATTTCTAGCTGTATATACAACTATGCAAATCACACTTAGCATATTAAGCTGGCTAGTTTTTACCCCTTTGCTAGGAGTGACAAAGCACAAAAACTAAACAGTCCTTGAGTATTGTAATTACAATCTCTTTCCTTCCCACTCCACTTTATATAATACTTAACTCAAGCAGGTGCATGTTACAGATTTCATCCATGCAGCTAGAAAAGATCTTACAAGAAACTCTAGATTCCCAATGCCGTATTTTGCAGATTACTTTGCCTGAACATAACTGAAAAATAAACACAGGCTCTGCTCCCTGAAAGTTAGTCTGCAAGTCAAAAAAAACAATCTGAATTATTTCCTACATGTAGTGCTATGAATCAAGTACCTCCACTGTTTACAGCTAAATTATATTGCAGAATATTATATGTACACAAAAATATATATACGCTCATATATTAATATACATATAAACATATTCCATACCTTTGAAGATCTTGAGTGTTCACCTATAAGCAAGTCAAATTCCTAGTTTGGGGAAAGTGATGATATTGATAATATATGCTCTTTTTTGTAACAACCTACCTATTTATCACCAGCCAAACAGCCGTAAGCAACAGAGACCACATTATTAATTTGCCTACTAAAAGAAAGTCTGCCCTCTGAAAAGAAGGGCAAATAAGGTAATGTGCTGCAGGAGAAGCTTATATACACCATACTTTGCAAGGTGTTCCTCATTCATTAGCAAGAGGTGCTAATTAAACAAATAGTGTGAAAGTAGCCACTGAGCAATTTTCAGAAGAAAAACACCCACTCATTAGAAGAAGGAGAAAACAACTAATAAAGCACAATGCTAACATCCGAATATTGCAAATGATGCGTGGTCAGAAACTGACTGTTATTTTTATCGATATCTGAACAAAATGGAAGATAAATATGTGTGGTAATGAAGGAAATATATAGGTATTCTTCATGGATCAAAAATACTCTGTCACTCACTTGTTAGCCTGATACTTGACCAATTAATGTCTTCTTCAAAGCACAATCAAGTCCCTTATACCTTATGTCATATTTTTTTTTCTGCCAATATTCATGGATGAAGGGTTTAATCAAAATCTTAACAGTGCAACAAATTTTGCAGCAACACTGCTGCATTTTCAGCCACTGGTTTCATTTTTATCCCTTGGCCATGCATGGATTTGAACTAAAACTCCATCAGATTCTTTTTAACTGCTCAAATCAAAGCATGTGCTCTGCATTGAAAATTAACCTGGGTAAACTCACCAAATTTAGCATGCTTGTTTTGGCAGTGTTAAGCTAATTATTTTGACCCTAATCTGTCATAGTTATTCATACTACAGCATAAGAGAGTGATGTTATTTTTTCACCATGTAGAGTATTTCCATGTAAATTAATTAGGGCACCCCTCTAAATTTCCAGGTAGAAATTACTTAGGAGCTCACAGAATAATTCTGTGAAAATAAGTTATTTCATATTCAATTATTTAATACAATGAAAAATATTCTCAATTTATATTTGCACTAAGATCTTCAATAAAATTTCTGAACTATTATTTCTTAAAAAAACATTGCATGGTGGTGCAAGTTATGATGTGGTATGGCATTAAAATATTTAGCAACACTGTTTAGATTTTTGCCAATATAAAATATATATATATTAGAAAATAATTACATTTTTTTCCAGTCTACTTAAGAGCAAATAGCAAACGTATCCCCTTGTTGCCATAGTCACCAGACTAACTTGCCCTTACAAACTTGTTCCACAAAAATAAAATAATTATTCTTTCCCCCTTGAACTGCTTCTTTGATGTGTCTTCAAAGGCACGTATGCAAGTGGTGAGACTATTAAATGGTCTTCCCTGCTCCTTTTTTTTTTTTTCCAGGGGATTGAACTACAGATGCATCCATAACAAAGCAAATGCTCTCCTGGATGGGAAGAAATGCTCCAGCTAACAGAGCAAAAGCTTATCTTTCCAAGAGTTATTTGCTAACCTAACACATGTAAATCATTTCACAGAACCGAAAGACAAACCCAACTACATGAAAAACAATTAGCCAGCAAAGGCGGAGAGGTATAGCTGCCACTAAAGATTTACAGACTTTCATACAAGGGCAAAAGCTGCCTGCAGAGAAGTCCACTTAAGCAATCTCCAGCCTGCTGAGACTCAAGCAGAGGCTGTTGCTCTCCTCAATATATATTAAGCATATTAATTTCGTTGCTGGTGCCTTCCCTCAAGCTGTCAGCCAGACAGGAGCTGCTGTAGGGCCAGCGAGATGCTGTGTGTTCCCAACAGTGCTCCACAGCAGCCAGCGAGGAGACCCAGCTCTACATGCCTGCCATACAGCAGTCAAACTTGCTTTTTATAGAGAATGTTGGAATTTCTAATAAAAAACACATTCCTGTGTGACTTTTGTTACTTTGGGGGCAAAAAATGAAGAGAGCATCCCTGTGCCAGAGGATTACCTACGTCTCCCAGGAAGGTGGGGGACCCGCGTGAGGCTTTGCTCTCATCTGCCAGCCTAGTCACCTTGTTGCATTCTTCTTTGCCTCATTGATGTATGGTGAAGAAACATAATTACAGCAAGTTATAATAATCTCTCCGCTTCCTTTTTAAAAGGATACGCTTTTTACCTGATAGGGACTAACTCTTTATGCCATGTAATGGGAAAATATTTCAGGGAGTTCTCATAAGGAAGTATAGAAAGTGAATGACATAATATTTCATTTTTTCACCTCCCTCTCTGATTTAAAGCCCAGCCTTTCGTGATGTCTCCTGGCTTCGCTCAAGTCTCTTCCTATTCATTACAAAAACCTACTTCACTTTTACAAATATCTCACTAAATCAAAACCTCCACCTTGCTAGCTGGAAATGGTCTTTTACCAACTTAAGCCTAGTGGATGATCTAAGTATTAATTAATCCAATAATTTATGCTAAAATACCCACATAGCACTTTGAAATAAATCTTAGCATGATCACAGAGTCTGTCTCAACCTGCGAATGGGGAAAAAAACGTGCTGGCATGCCAACTTTTGCTATCAAACACTTGCTATGAGCCCCCATGGCTGTAACCAGCTTAAAAGAGCTACCACAAAAAACTGGCCAAAAAAGATTGCATTTTTATAGACAACTAGGTAGTTCCCCAAGCAGCAAAACTGATGAAACCTGTTTGCAGGTGTTTTTGAGCGTGGTCTCCGGGTGGAAGTCGCATGCTCTCTGAGCTCACGCTGACATTTTCCTCCCTCTGGCAGCATTACCAGCTCCTCTCTTCCACTTGGCCATGAGTTCCTAAATTTGCACGAGCTTATTATCTTGAGACCACTACTTCCTATCCGGTGGATTTAAAATCTCTGACTGAATGACCATATCCGAAGCTATGGGAAATATAATCGTTGTTCCTCAGGAAAACCTCAAAAGCCATAGATTTTCCATATTCAAAAATTGGTTGACTGTTCAATTCCAGGCAAAACATCTTCAGAAGAAATGATAAAATCCAGAGAGCCTAATTTACCTCTGGTTAAACTGGAGAACTCTCCGGTGAGTTCAGGGGCCCCGGCTTACACCAAGAGGAGTAGATGCAAAACCATTTCCTTATTTATTTATTTTTTTCTCTCTTGCTTGCTGAATGCTATTTCAGGAGGAGTAAAAAGCTTATCATCTCCATGTAGGGAAGCTGACACCAATCTAGATATGACTAAATTTTATGTCCTAAAAGCAAACAAACAAAAAAAAGATGGCAGCCAGTGAGTGCTTCCCAAAACACTGGGAGAGCAGGTAAGGATGAGCATAGTTCATTAACTTGTTAGACAGATGCACGAGTCCTGGGCTACTTAGCACATCTCTTAGAAGTTATGCATATTTAAAATTTTTGCACCCCGTCTAACGTTACATTTTGTAAACATGACGTGCAGTGCATCTAGAAAACAACATTCTAACTACAGCAAATTGAATTTCATTGTAATTTATTACTGGCTTGTCTGGCTTTCTTTTCATATGAAACCTTGTTTGCCTCAAAGGGGACAGAGCCTTCTCCACCATTTATCTTTTATGGTCTGTAAACCACCCTGTATGCAATAATTTCAGCTGCTTCTTTTAGGAAGGGAAATACAGCATTCTGTTCAGTCAAGTGCAATAAATATCACAGGTTTGTCTTCTGGATATTTCTATTACGAAAGAGAAAAGCGCATTTAACCTATGAGCACAGGTTACTGGAAAACCTGGGGAAATGAAATCCTTGCAAGGTCACCTCCAAAAAATGACAGTGCGCTGTTGATTTAGCGATGTAAGAGACTTGTAGGGGGTTCTTCGGAAAGAGAAGGAGAGTTGCTTTTTTTTAATTTCAACAACATTTCTAGGAAGTCCATATTCTTTTCTCGTTTTGTAGTCAGGCTTTATGTTTCTCCATAATGTAAGCTGACACACTCAAGTGCTTTCAGGTATTATCTATGCACTGAATCGTTCTCATTTTCAGAGGTTTGGGTAGAGCTAAGGGAAACAGTTTTTTTCTCATCTTAAACCAGGAAAAAGTTTTTTAAATACCAGTATGTATATATTCAAAAGAGACAGGTGTTTCTTTTCAATATTTTGTAAATGTTTTATTTCGATTTCAGCTTATTTTTAGAAATATACTAATCATCAAACTGAATTATCAGAGAATACTAATTATGATTTTTTTTCACAAAATTGTTAAAATATTCCCACAATTTCAAAGTTTTTTTCTTTTATTTCATGAGTGAGATAATACACTGAAAATAAACCTTTCTCAATTTGACAGATCAGGATTTTTCATTTATGCAGTTCTGTTACGAATATTTTCCCTGATTCCCAGTAGCATCGAATGCCACAGTTTTTAATGGAAAATTCAGGCAGCTAAAAGCAGGTCAAATTAGGTTATCAGCTATTCAATTATATTCCTGGAATGACTTTGGCACTTAAGGAAAAAGATGGCTTCGATCGACATACAAAACTGTCCAAATTTTGCAGTATTCTCTCCTGCGACCTTGGCCGTATCAGCTAACATCAAACCATGCTCCGGCAGGAAAGGCACGACATCCACTGACCCCGCTCGAACACCAGCCAGCCAGACGTGTAACCAGCAGCCTCATTCATGCCATCTGATCTGCAGCCGGGATTGTCAAAAACAGGTGTGGTTAGGCATGCGTCTTTCACCAACAAATGCTGGATCACCAGCACCTCCTGCCAGATATCAAAAAGCTGACTAAGAGACTAAATTTCCTCTCCCATATAGCGAGCGAGATGTTCATCTCAAAACGATATCACAGATCGAAGTACCTGAATGAGTGCTTTGGCATCCTTGGAAGCCCACATCCCTGGTGGGATTTCAGAAGTACAGCAGTACTTTAAAAATATCCCACTGATTTTCAACAGAGTGTAAATCGCATTTAGGATTTTTGAAACTCCGTGCAAATAATCGTTTTGCACTGTCTCTGCAGTATGGAAAAGCCAATTTAAAAACACAATCTTAAGGTCAATGCATCATTTCAAATGAGAATTTTAGAATTTCACACATAAGCAGTAAACGTTTCCACCCAACTTACTATCAGAGAATTTCATCCTCTTCATTTCCCGTTTATTTAAAGTGACAGACACTGTTTATACGCTAGGAATAAATTGTCTGATCTACTCCTTTTATCTTTTTAAGGAAGAAAATAAATGTTTGTACGAAGCAGATGAAAAGGAATGAAGAAGGCATGAAGACAGCTCCGTGACAAGACCTGAGTACACCCTCACGCCTCGGTAGCACCGAAGCAAGGTAAGGGACCCTATACATATGCCAATAAATGCTGCCACAAATCTTGACCGCCTAAACAACAAACTGCAAGGATGACTCTCAGGGATCGCCTCTCATATGGTGCTTAATTACCTTTCAAGCCTGATTGCCAGGTCCAGAGGGAACAGTGCATGGTCCCAGCATACCTGGAAGGGAGCAAAGTTTGTTTTCACATTTTTCAGAGAATTGTTTTAAGTTACTCTGTAAGGACAAACCGAAAATGGCAGGAGGGAATGGGGGTTGCCTGTGCCACGGCTCTGTGCTAGGTAGGGAAATTACTTCTGTCATTTCAGGGCCTGTTACACTGCCTGTCCTGTCTCTCTTGGAAGAAACTGGGCAATGATCCACGCTCTTTCAGGTCCCTTGGGGCACAGAAACCCATTCTCACTCAGCTTATCCAAGCAAGAAGAAAGATTTGGGGCTAACAGCAGAGCTGAGCCCTGCTTTGAGGCCCAACAAGATCTCTGCACGGATGTAAGCTGAGCAGCGTCATATGGTGATCACTAGGGCCTGAGGATTTTGAAGCAAAGCTATTTGCAAATTAAAATAAATGTCTCAATCCTATCACAGTGTCTAAAGAACACGAGAAAAACAGTGCCGGCCCATTTAGGCAATAGTTATCTGAACTTCCACTCTCCAGAGCCTCTCCCAAGTAGTATGTCTTTCATCTCCTCCTGTTTCTGAGGTTACTGTGTGCTGACAGGAGTGTTTTGGAGTAATCTTAAAGTGCCTTTAAAGGATGACATGGGGAAATAAATAATTCACATTTTTCTTGAGTGTTTCTTTAGTATCTCAGCTTACATCTAGAGAGAGTTTTTATGGAGTGCTCACCTGTACAATGGGCTGTGCTCTCTGCCAAGTGTTTTGCCCAAATGCCTTTTGCATGTTCTTCTTCAAGTGCAACAATCTCAGGCTTTTATGTCCCTGGTGTGGTCACATGCCTGCTAGACAAGGGATCTGTGTCCAAACGACTGGCACTGTTGTTAGGAAAACCATGCATGCTTTGTGATTTAACATGTAATGTTATATGAGGTTTTAATAAACTGTGCAAAACCAGGAATAGTGTGAATATGGGAATAAACCACGCCGGAGAATTTTTGAAACAATCAGGCAAGATTTAATAATAACGAAACAGAGGGTGTCAGAACAAATGGTAAAGACCTGAAATTACAGCTGCCAGCATATCCCAGTCCAGCAACAGGTAATGCCAACAAAATGTGTGAAACTAGTCATATAAGAAGAAAATTATTTATAAAAGAATTATATATGGCACGATTCTGAGTGAGTAAAAGATATTTTCTGATTATCCCTTCTTGCTAACGCATTCCACATCAAAAGAAATGTATATTTCCTGCTGAAAATGCTAGCTGTTCTGCTGCCAATTTTGGGGGTAAAATACTCATTTTTAACACTTGCACGTACACTCAGGATCATGCAGTAAGAGAAAGTCACAGTTAGCACATTCTGTGATTTTTTTCTGACATTTTCTGCACAAAATACTTGTGACTAAAGATTTCAGTAGCTACTGATATGGTTTATAATCCTTTGAAGTTTCATAGGGTAGCAGTCTTCTAGAAATATTTTAAACCTCTCTTTCTCTGTCTCTGTCTCTTTTTCTTTTTCTTTGTAGCATGGTCTAGGAACCCAGCCCTTAGGACAGAAGTCTGGCTGGTGGCATCAAAATTAAAGCTTTCATGGTGCGTTATTGCGTGAGGGCATGGATTACTGAACAACTAAGATAAAATTAAGCATCTTGGTCCAGGGATGTTGAACGGTTTCATTTTAGCTGAAACAAAGTACAGCTACTATTTTCATCTGTCAGTTAACAGCCTGTTCTGGAACACCCACTTTGTCACTGCACACATCCACCTGCACTAACACTGCAGGAGCAGAAATGAGATGCTGGATGAGTGAAGCACGTGGGCTAAAGCAGACTACAAATTTCAGCTGACTAATGCCCAGTCAGAGCAGCAGGAACACAGGGGTCTCTCTGCACTGCTGTCAGTGCAGCCCAAACTGAGTATTTCTAATCCCAAGGACCTCTGTGCAGCAGCCTGACTGAATTAACCAGACTCAACACAAAAGTCATTAGACAAAAAGTGAAAGTCTGCTATCTACAGGAGATGGTACTGGAGGAGCCTCCAAGCAGGAAGTTTGTGACACTGCAAAAAGACAATTCAGAACAATGTGAATATTTGGCTTCGAAAAGGTGAATCAGAGAGATATAATAATGAAGACTGCAGAGAATTCAAGTTGGGATGTTTTACGCATCCCTTCTTGGAATACATAAATATTTGGCACAGATCAGAGAGGCGGGAGATCTACCTCCCAGCACTGTTCGTGCTGATCCATCCCTCCCAGGAACAGAAATGGCTGTATGGGAAAGGTCTTGTAGCACACAGCAAGCAGCCACCCTGCTGGGGAAACCTGACATCTTTCCTCAAAGGCTTCTGGTGACTTTAGTTGACAATACTGAGGTTCTCTTCTCCTCTGCTGTGTAGGCAGACGTTGTTTATGAACTGCATCTTCTCTCCAGTGCAGTGCTGCCCTTGTCAACCCAAGGCACTTTACTCCTATTCAGCCTCCCTAAATTTCACTGATATATGTAGCGAGTGCAATCCAGTGATAACATTAGTGGTTAGAGTCTATTAAATGTTTTGTGAAAACAACTTTTAACCTCGCTAATGAACTTACAGTTCCATCTAGCTTTTCAATTTACATATCAAAAATTCTATTTAACTACATAGTAGAGCACAGAGATTTATATTTCCTTTCCCAGCAGACTCTAGTATAATATCAGAGCAAAGTAAAAGAGTAAAAATGGAAAGATATATTGTACCATATTGTTCCTCCATGGTAGCATGAAAGCAATGAAAATGTCAACTTCTGCAGAAAAAGGTTATTATTAAGTATTTGCAGATGGTAAGGTAAGGTGTACGTGTTGCTTTCACCAGAAGCAGCTGAAAACAGTAGCTAACTTCTGTGCAGGACTGATTTATAACACATTGTAGTGCCAGGCTGTCAGTTGACCCTTGCAGAATTACCTTATCTATGCCTGAGGTCTGGCACCTCTTTTCCCACTCCGTCTCCCCGCAGGAGGTTCACAGACCACATTTTTCATGCTCTCTTGCTTTTTCTGCTGCTGGCGCTGACAGTAACAAAAAGGTGCAGTGCCAGCCAGTTTCCTTAGGTTCTAGTTTTCAGAGAGTGTTGTGCAAATAATTTCAGTTTGGTACTGATGCAGAGAGTGACCATGTTGTACACTGATAATCCAGGTTAGTTATCATGAAACAGCAGTTTCTGGTGATACACAATTATGGAAGGATACCCTGGATGTATTCTGTGTAGGACCACGTGTCTTCTGGCTTTGACTTTGGCCATCCTGGGAGCATGCAGAAGGTAAGAAAATGACTTGACTGGGACAAAGAGCCCAAAGCCACAGACCAGTTCAAGGAGCAGTGTGGGGCTCAGGAGGGAGAGAGCCCCACTGCCCCACAGGGAATGGTGACAGGGAACAGTCTTCATGTCATGAAGCACACCCAGCGTGGAGCATCATTTACAAAATAGGATTTCAGCCCCTGCGAAATGAAGCTGTAGGTGTTTCCTCCTCAAAACTCCTCTGCTGAGAAAAAGCAGTGGTCTCTCTGGTCCTTGGAAGACTCAGGTCTCTGGGTGGCAGCTGAATGGTTCTTCCCCCAAGCTCTAAAGGGACGGCAAGAGTTCAAGGAAAATCCTTGCTTTCTAATATATTCCATTAGCTAGCTGTGGTTAGACCTTCACTCCATGCATAATTTTGATTTCTCACTCTTCTCAAGTACCTTAAGAAGCCTAGAGTTCCCTCCTAAAGGAAAACCTTCAAAGGAAAGTACTGAGATACCCTTAGTAATTTATACATTTCTTTTGTGACATTTTGCAGCAAGCCCATCCATCACCATTTCTCCATTTGCCTGGCAGGTACAGTATGGGTATAAGGTATAATATCATTGCTAAGCACAGCAAAATAAAGAATATCTGGGTGTCTTTGTGTCCTTCTATAATTGCTTTTATGCTATGTCATGTTCTTTGCATTTCAAAGCTAAGCATCCATATTTTAAACAAAATTAAATACACGCTTCTAAGAGTTATACCAAGGGCATTTCTTTAAGCAATTTAGAGACAGTTGCAGTTCTGACTCCAGATAAGCACTTCTTTCTTGAAATGCTTAACTACGAGGATGAGTTATACTCGTCACTTCACTCACTGCTGCTCTTTATCTGGCTCCTGCTTTTGTGTCAGATCAATACTGAATGCCACAAGACAAAAGGAAGATAATCAGATTGTTATTTTGCATTAGTTGTCCTACATGATAATGCCATTTAACTGTGTTTAGGAAAATCTTTTTGCTTATATGCATTACAACTCTGCACATAAATTAGTGCTGTCTCCCTGGCCAGACAGCTCTCTGTAAACATCTACAAGGTACGTTTGAAGGACACAGTGTTCCCTAAACCTGTAAGATAATGATATGGCTTTGTGAGATCTGCTTTCTCACTAACACCTCTCTCTGCATGTACAGGACATCCCTGGAGGAAACCTGGTGCTTAAACGTGTCTGTTGGGTCATTTCATATGCTTCAGGGTTTCATGGTTGACCTCCAGCTGATGACCCAGAAGGACATGGGTTTCCTGTCGGTACTGTGCTACATGCCAACCAAAGGGATACTTCAGATACCCCAGGCTATCCCAAATGACACCGGATACCCATGTCCTACCCCTCCCGTCTATGATGCAGGTTCTTCAGGGTCAGGGACTATTTCTTTCCCGTTTTTATGTGCAGTGCCAGTTTCCATGGAGTCCTAGATCTAACTTGAACATTGCATACATGCATTGCTACAAATAAAGCACACTAAGAAGTGAGTCCTGTTTAAATTAGACAGCTGTCAATATAACACTGTTGTATTACATAGGTATTTATATATAAAAAACATCAGTACTGCTTAAACCCGAGTAGAGAGACAGGCAGGCTCGGTGAAAGCTTTGGACTGGAGAAGAGAGGAGAAAATAGTGCATGTACATCAGCAATATTTTTGGCCTCTCCATGAATCCACTTACAGTCATTTTCCTCTCTGTGTGTATTTTCGTTGCTGTTTTGTGCTGTTTAGCATGCAGATACAGACTGTGTATTTAGGAGGGCCTTTATGGACAGAAGCAATTCCTGACTTAGGCTAAAAAATAACAGTAACCTGAAAAATTTTATATCTTGGGCTTTCCCTTCTCACATGAAGTGAATAACTAATAGAAAACTCCTCCAAAACCTCAAATTTTCATGTGATTTCCCAGAAAATCATAAATTGCCTTGGGCGAAACTGGGCCCAAACTCACTGACAGTTGCCAACTTCGACAAGGTTCACAGTGAACTACATTTCAGGCTCTGTTACGAAACCCTGCTTTAAAAAAGAGCTGGAGTAAGAATCCACAGAGCCTTAAGTTCATTTCATATCAGATTGAATCAAAGTATCTCAGTAATTAAAGATGTAAAAGTTGTAATCACTAATGACATCCTTCCACAGAGCAGCACGGGGGTGGTGAAGACAGAAGGAGACCACCCTGGGACAAAAAACTGTTTGGTGACCTGGATGCTAATTCCAGCACGAATTCCTCATGGAAAGCTAATGCATTCTTTGCATTTATTCAAGTGTTGGGATTTTTGTGCCCGCAGTTTCTGTCTGCCTCCAGCTCCTCCTGTTTGCCTGTCTATGCTACTCAGGCATAAGCAGATATTCCAGAGCACAGCTCTGAAGTATCTGCTGAGGCTGTAAAGGCAGGCATCTTTCTGATTAACAGCTTATTAAAGATTACGCATATGTCATGATTAATCAGCTTCAGAAATGTGCCATCAATTTTGCCTCCCTGGACTCAGGACTGCCCAAAAACATGTCCATTACAGCCAGGCCTGTATTACATGCTTCTGTACAAATCCTGTTGCTGTTGAAATGTGTTGCTGCTTCTGATGAAATACTCCAGCTACCTGTATTTTACTGCATATACAGACGCAGTGCTAGGCTCATAGGTGACCCGTTCTTTTCCCAAACCAACTTACAGGACACACTACAGAATACACTCCATCTCAACGCACAGGTGCTCAGTTTCTCAAATTTTAAAACTTTATTTGCTATGCAGCACAACGCAGTGGCTTGGCTGGAGCTGGCACAGCTGGAAGGAGCCCCAGCACCTGTTCCTCTCATAAACCTACTCCGGTCATCCTGAGAAGCCAACTGAAAGGAAAAAAACATCCAATACTGATGTTAAATACTCACTGAAAGCTGGAAATTGTACCATTGTCATCAGAGGACTGCAAAAGCCTTAGAATCTATGATTCTAATATGGTGCTTCTAGGTTTTTAAGTCTCCGGTTTCCAATGAAAAACTAACCAAAGATATCTTCAGGGCTGCCGTGGAATGAATTTAAAGAAAACATCAGTCTTACTTCCAAGAAAGACCCTCACAGAAGCTCCCATGAGGGGACTGTATTTATGAGCACTGCTGTGAGGCAGTAACAAGAGTTTTAGAAGACAGATTCAGAAACTTCTGACCATCTCAGACAGTGGAAGGAAACTGCAGACTTTTAGCACCTCGTAAAGCACAATTTTCTGGTATTATGAATTTATTTTGATCCTTTGATGTCAAAACTAGCTACTTTGCTTTGCAGATTAGGTGGCACATTAAGTGTTTTATCACCATTTTTGGTAAAATAATCTTTAATAAGACTGTATTTTCTGTAAAAGATATTTGGCATTTTTCAAAGGGGTTTTTGACTACAATACTTTCTGGTCCTCTTCTGGAAAGCCTTGTAAGCCTTCTGCTGCTCACCTGTTTAATCCTACAAACTGTAACAAATGAGGGGAATGGAAAGAGAATGAATACATGTTTATTTTTAAAATGTCTCCACATGCCCCAAGGCTTTAAGCTGGGGGAACAGGTTGTCATGTTGGAGTTACACAACCAGCTTTCAGATTTCTTATTCATTTTAGAGCCAAAAGTGTAGCATTTATAGCATTTTAATCTCTAAGTCTTCAAAACTTCAAAAAGGTTTACAGACAACTCTTACCTTAAACTATTATTAGAATAATCTGTGCTCAAAACAAATGCTGTTTTTATCACCTCTGATTTTCTTTGCACATCTACACTTACAATCCCATTTGATGCTTCCTTCAGGTCAAAAGATAAGCCTAAGTTTTTGGAGTCACGTTATTCTGAATCTTAGCAGGGAGAAGTACACGTGGGATTGCTACTGGAGCAAATGTTCGTCAGTCTTTCTCGAGCTTATATCAGCCTGAAGGCTGTATCAAAGGAGGCAATATCACATCTTTCAGCTGGATCACATGAAGAGTTCAGATGCAAGAGAAATTCTGTCACATTTAATTCCTATGTATGTGACTGTACACTAAACACAACTTCTTTGCCAAATTATTCCTCACTGGTGTTTTTTTCCCCCAATAACTGGTCACATTATTCTCCAATGTGAGCTGGAACCATGCTGAAATGAACCATTATGATGTGTTTTCTGAAGTCTTCGCTTGGTTACCAAAATCAGCTGTTCCTGATCATCAACTTTTCTCCGCAAGCTGAATCTTACCTTCATTTGCAGCATGTGAAATTTGACCTCAGTTCAACACAAAAAGCTTGTAAAATACAACAGTACATTGTTGTGCAAAGCGTGATTGCTTCTACTTAAAGACCCATTTCCATTTTAGATGAAAGTAAAAAACTTACTGCTCTAAAGGTAAGCTTCGATGTAAAACACAGAAGTACTCAGAAAATATTTTTCATAAAAATCTATCCTGACCTTCCTACCCCTCAAATATCTCTGAACGTAGACAAGTAAGGAAATCCTGCTTACTCTTTTGACTTGAGGGCCCCCGAGATGAGCCAACCCAACGTTTTATCTTTCAAATACTGCTCCTTGGAACAACAAGCATTGTTGGGCCCACTGGAATAGTACATCCTCGAACACAGTGTAAAAGTTTGCATCATTTTTTTCTCTTTCTATATATTTTTGACATATGCCCTGTCAGAGAAGGAAGTCAAGCCACATGCTGACTCTGACTCTTTCATCGCAGTAGCTAAGCTGCTTCACACCCCAGCCAACAACCCTGAATCTGATAAGCCTTTCCATCTGCAAAGATCTTGCTATAAAATGCTACAGCTCCTTCTGAAAAATGTAGCAGTGTCTACCAATTAAGTATATTTTTATATTGTTAATTCATAGGGAATTTTATTCTGTAACACCTGAATTAAAAATAAATAAAGGAGAAAGAAAGGAAGGAAGTCTATTGCCATGAGAGAATTTCAGCCACCAGAATTTCAGCAATTTCTGCTGTATGAGCTCTTGAGCTGAAGGAGATTTCACTTCTGAAGATTTATTTAGCAACAACAAACAGCCCCAAACGGCAAGCCACAGCTCTACACCAGTTTTGATATGACCTCTGTTTTTCAAGCTAATTTAGCCTTCTTTAAGACTGTGTCTAAAATTTGCATTGCAGAAAATTTGAATAACCCTAAACATCAAGGAAACGTCTTCTGTGTCTCAAATAAACATCTGATGTAGAAACTTTTTTTTTGCTTATGAACTGGCAAACCTAATTAAGGGATTTAGGATGTTACAGTGACAGATTTGGACACTAATACATATCTAAGAAACAGTCTGGCTTCAAAGTAAAGCAGAGAAGCTTCTGTTTATAAATATTTAACTGAAGTATTAATACAAAAAAAAGGCAAAATCTTCATTTTGTTCCCTCAGGAATTTCTTTGGAACAAAACAACTCATCAAAACTAGTAACTTCTCAATTCTCACACATATGGAGAGATTTAATATAAACATCTGTTTTACGAAGGCTTCAGCAAATTTCCAGTTTTGCAGTACGTAACATGGCGTTTGTGTCCAGTGGTTCCTTTCCAGACTTTGTGGCTGCACCTCCAGTCCTACCTCATCACTACCCCAGCCTTCATGCCAGCCTTTTCCAGCTGGGCAAGAAAAATCCTTGGACACAGTTGCCCCAGCAGATCACATCTACGGAAGCAAGATCTTCCCCTGCCTGGGCTGGTCCTCTATTTCCATGTCAAATATAGGTAGAGCAAAGGTATCTGATCTTCTAACCAACAAAAATATTCATCAAAATGACTGCTGTGGTATTGTATGTACGTTAGGTCAGTAATTACTCAAATGCTACTGGATCAGAAAGCAGAAATGAATCTCACAGTAATTAAATAAAATTTATAAGCTGGCATTAAAACTGACATAATCATTGGCAGGCCACTAGCCTTAATTGTCCAAGAGCCACCTACTCAAATGTGATTAAGGAGGAGGGAATCAGTGGGAACTGTCTATCATCATGCTAAAACATAAAGTCAGACATTATTTTGTATTACTTTAATGTGCTTGAAGTCTTTCTCCCATAGTAGAGGCCACCCAAGCTTGACCTCAGTGCAGTCACTACCAGAGGAATCACATCGTTTCAAAAACACTTTTGAACTTGGGTAACGAAGGGTGCCAACCCACGGTCAGAGGTGATCCCATTCCGATGGGGTCACCACATATCAGCCGAATCATTATGACCGTCTGTGTGTTCCCACCCCTGAGTTCAGCGCAGCGCAGTAAGGCTGCTGTGTGGCACCTTCCCCTTCCCAACGTGGCTTCGTGAGGCTGCGGTGCAGCAAAAAGGCAATGCAAGGCGGCTGGGGTGCAGCCTCGCCATGGAAACCTGCGCAAAACCCAGCTGTATTCGAGCCTCCCTTTAAACATTAACTTCTTCTGAATGTACGCATAGCAAAACTGTCATTGCTTTGGTTATTAGTAGGTATTTATCAATTACGCCCAGGATCTGCAGCAGACTTCAATTACTCCCATTTTACCATTTGATTCCATCCATATTTCATCAGCGTGTACTACGGCATGCATTATACATGCTATATATTCCTCCAGCATGTTCAGGATTCCACAGAGAAATGATGTACCCAGTGAGCCCCAGAGCCAGGCTCTGGGAAGCTGTATTACCGAGTTGCCTAATAAGATCGCTTGACACATGTTGATTACACTCAACGGCATCACCTTTCATTTGATCAGGAAACTTGGATCATATGCTGCCTTCAGGGAAAGAAGTGCAAAATCTTTGTAAGTCGCCACTAGATATAAAGCTACGTTATTAAGAAACATAACTCAAACTCTTCAGCAGAGACCTAGCCAGACAGATTTTCCAACTCTGTGGCATTTGTCAATGAAAGGCAAGCAAATCAATCAAATGTGGTTGGTAACGGAAGATTTTCATTAGATGTCTTGCTTATTTTTTTTATTCCTACTGTTTTTCACGCAGCAATGGCGATCATAGCTACATCAGTTCATTATTTTGGCAATGCAAAGATAATTAAAAATTATCCATACTACTATAATTTATACACAATTTTCCTCCAATTTTAGATCACGTAAATAACACAAATCCTGACTGAAACTCTTAAAAAAAAAAAAAAAGTGATTTGAGCACAGAACTGCTACAGTAATGTTTTTGCTCATATTAAACAAACACAAACAAAACTAGGCACTGGGATAATGTTTTTGAAAAATCCATAAAATGTATCTAGGGACAGAAAGTGAAAGAGTCTGATTTACAACATCTCTTGGATTGCCAGAACCATTATTGATGAAGACCAAGAATAAAGTCAAATAGGAAATTAGACAAAAAAGTGGCAATTTTAAAGCGGAACATTTACAAGCGAGTTTCCACACAGTAGTAATGAACAGTATGTGATCCCAAAAGGCGTTTGTTCCAGGTTCTCCCACACCCAAACGCTGCCATTCCATCGCTGCTCTTGCTGCAGCACGCAAACGTGACGAATTGTGGCCATGAGCCACTCTTCCCCACGGCACGGTGCCACCAGCAAAGGGACAGGCCTGGCCGTATTGTAGGTAAGGGGAACAGGGAGAAACACGAGAGCGTTGTTCTACACCGTGCCTGAGAGCTGAAGGCTGACCTGTAGCTCGTAGGATACCTGATTTAGCAGCAAGTACTAAGTTCTAGGTGATGCTTTGGAGGCCATTCAAATTCAGACTATGGAAGGGGTTTGATGTATTTTCCCCACCAAGGGCTTTTCCTCGTTCAGGTGTGATTCATCTTAGATTCAGATGCCTTCCTTTAATAGCATAACCGTGTCTTAATGTGAGAATTCAGAACTCACCTATCCAGGGACTCCGTCCTCTTAAAAATCAGTGGGATCTTTGTCACTGGTCTTTAAACTGAACAAGATCGGGGGGGTTGAGACTGATCATACAAGGATGTGTGACTCTCCTTCCCTAGGTCACTTTGTTCAGGAACTTCTACTGTGAGGAAAAACTGCAAGACATGCACAGTGTAGGAGGACAAAGTGATTATTTATTGGCTAATACACACAGAACTGATAACTAGTACAAACGAGCAATTCTGCTAAGGAATAAAATGCTCTCCACTCAGTTGAGACACCCGCTGAGTTTCTGCTGACCAGGGAGTTATCTTTCGTTGGGTGAGGATGGGTTGAAATAGGGCAACACTTCATTTTGCTCAGTTTCCACGTTCTCATTTTCTTTTTTCTCAGGGTTTTATAAACTGCTGTCGGTACTTTTCCTCCTGAATATTCTTCTATTTCTGCTGCTGTATTTCTGTTGTATTGAAATGAGATAGGATTCCTCAAAAATCTCATCATCTTTAGCACTAACTCCTCTGCAGCCTTGCGCAAGACACTTATGTTCTCTTTGCCTCAATGTCCACTCTGAAAAGGAATTCATCATTTTTAACTGTTCGTCCTGTTGGCATGTCGACCATTTCTTAAGGTGTTTTTTGAAAATGTAAACTGTCTCCTATGGAAAATTCTAAGTATCACAGACCTTACTTGGGAAACCACCACACACAAGAAAACTTCTGAAAAGAGTAAGTTTTGATTAAATAATGATTTGGGGAGTAGGTCTGTTAAAAAAAAAAGCATAATACCAGTCTATTACCCATCTTTCATTGCCATCTATGTTCTCTATAACCGTAATGAAGAAAATACATCAAATAGTCCTGAATTTAGAGGACTACTTAGTGTGATTTCAGTACTTCTTACTACCTTCATTTTCCTGGAAACTTATAGCATATTTTTAAACATCAAACTGAGAAAACACTAAGAAACTGAAATGTAATATTTTCAAGCAAGCCCCCTTACAGAAAATAGTTACGGTATTTTATCTCTTTTTCCTACCCTTTTCTTTTGAAAGTTTCTGCTCATTACCACTACCTTTTGATCTACATGAGAGTCCTCAGCTGGAAGCAGGATGAAAAATACAATAGAAAGAGAAAAAGTTAGCACAAAGTAAGGCACGATCCCACAAGACATGCAGATTCTTCCAGCCCTTCCAGGCTGCCTCTGGTTAGATGGGAGGGAATATTTTTGACAACCTTGCTGCCTTTACTAGTAATTTTAATTTTCTCCTTTCTTCTACTCTGTGAAGTAAATGAGACTTCAGTTTACAACAGGGCTCTACTTTAGTTACGTCTTGAAAACTCCCAGCTGCTAACAATGGCATTTAGCCAGTGGTTGGCAGACAAGAACTTGGATGCCTCCACAAACACCTCCTGGCTTAAAACCACGTATTTGACATCTTCAGCCTTGGAGGCAGATGATGATCTGTCCCAGCCTGGATATTTTCCTAGAAGCTCAAATAATGGAGCAATGATAAAGGAAAAGAAAGCTACTTGTGTGGTATACAGTGAGTCAATACCCTGCAGGACTGGCCTCACTCATAAAACAAATATACCTAGGGACCCCGATTTCTCACTCCATTACGCATTAAGAGGGCTTATAATTGATTAATGAGGTTTAAAGTCTCAGCATTTTACTTTTACTGAACATTTTCATATGACAGCACAGAGATATTTCCATTATAAGTAGTCTTTGGTGGCAGAAGCAGTTTGTATCCATCTCGCGCACTGCCTGCCACATGCTGGGCATGACTCCACGTCAGAGGGGATATTCATTACTGTTCAGCAGCAACTTTATTAGACAAGTTGCCAAGAGGGCCTACACATTACACCAAAGAAACAGCCACCCTGCCTTTCCCCTTTATATATTTGCGGTTTGCATTTATCTCTCAGTGTTCCAATATGCAACTTTTCTGAGACATTTCCTCTAAGGCGTTTTATTGTTTATTTACAGCAATTTAGCTACTTTATCAGCCACTTAGATGATATATTTACCCAGATACTTCATCTGGAACATGATTTCTTTTATGTCTATTAATCTACACTGCACTTTTCTCCAGCAGAATTGTAGCTACTCAATAATTTAAGCTTTGACATGATGAGAGTTTGTCTAACACTCACAGAACTATTCCAGAGAACTACCACATTATCACTTGCTGCTCTACAGATGCTATACTGATAGATATTCAACATTTCGTTTTAAAATATTAAAATCTGAATGCAAATTGTGTAAGCACGATCACACCAGTCATTATTGCAAGCAGTTATTAAACAGAAACACAAATTTGTGTTAACTGTAACGTTACTAATTCCACTCCTTTGCTCTAAATCTACGTATCATTAAAGACTGATCTGGGAGGTTTCAGATACACACTGTCTGCTTCTGCCACAGTGACAACAAAGAAATAGTGGGAAATAATGAGCACAGTCCACTGCTCTTCAAAAAATAATTGAGCTGAGCAAGAACAATGCTCAAGAATTGTTAGCTTTTTTAAAAATACGACACCATAAAACTAAAATTCTGTCCAAAACCCTCTGTATCAGTCGCAGGCACTTTTCCAAAGTCTTGCAATGTATTTTTTCTGCAGTGTGTGCAGCATTCTTCAAATGAGAGTATACGGTACTTTCTTTGATTACAGTTTAAACATGAAACATAAAAATCTTGAGACTTAAATGTGCTTTCAGTCAAACTCAATCTTTTTTTATTTCTATGGCATGTAACCTGTGCCAGCTTTATTTTGTAGGGATTTGTATTCAGAGTACTTAGTGGATGACATATGCAGAAAAAAATAAAATTTATTAATCTTTCTCAACCTGAGAAGCTGAGTTTTTGAAAATCCTGCTGTGATGATTTTTTCCTCTATCAGAATTTGATGCTAAGTTTTAATTGACGTTAGAAGATAAAAAAAATATGTTTCAGAGGGAAAGGATTAGGTGAGATTTAAAAGCTTTTTCAAATATTCCATGTAAACAAAAAGGCAGATATGCTCCGTAAAAGCAGTTTTAATTACAGAAATCTTCTCAAGCAGGGTGACCCAAATTTTCTATCGGCTAGCTGTCCTGCAGCATCAGGAGCATTACTTCAGCACACCGCCTGCCGCAGAACACTCCTTCCGAACGCTCTGCCCAAACCTATGAACACAGGTAATGTTATTCAGAGCTGTAAAACATTGCTAAAGAGCTTATATCTTAAAATGGCCTCAGTTGCTCGATGGGTTTCTTCAGCAAATGTGACCTCGCTTGGGATGCACCTACTGTCACCAGAGATTTCTGTAAATCACTGAGGCTAAAGAAGCATCCAGAGAGTTTGGGAAATGCTTAGAGAGGAGTAAATACTGTGAAAATAGAAAAACACCAATATTTCCTTAATTATTTTATGGATTTGTTTTCACTGAGCTTTTGTTTGCCCTCCACAAATATTTGCATAATCGAGTTTCAGAGACATTAACGTTCCCAGAAAACACATTACAGCTGTTGAATTTTAAAAGCTGAGATTTTTCAAACTCCAGACTAAACCTATACAAATAAATGTACTTGGGGATGTAAACTGAGGTTTTACTGAAGGCAGCCACGGGGAATTCACAGCTCAAAATTTATCACCAGAAAAGCAAGTCCTGAGTAGCTTGTATCCAGGCTTTAAACAGACAAATCCTTTGTTATTATGACTTCCAGTAGTCAGAGACTTTGTCTGAAAAATCAGTGAAAATATTTCTTGTATGGGCACAGTCCTGTCATCTCCAGGTTGAAAGCAAAAATCAAGCTGAGTCCAACACCTACACGATGAAGACAATTCACACAGGGCAATTCGTACAACACACCCCCAGCAAGCACGCCTCCTGAGGTCACAGAGTAACTGCGCCGTTCACTTTTCTTCCTCCTCTTGTTACGACTGACTCGGTATTTTCCTGCCACTTGTCATCCTTTCTGGTTTTGCTCCTTTTCCCCCAAAAATACAGTCGCCCCAGGGTTCCTGTGCGGAATCTGTGCCTGGCTGAGCGCTGCTGGCCCCAGAGGGAGCAGCTGGTGAGTCTGCCCCAACTCCCGTTCTCAGCTCCAGCCATCAGCCGCTGCGTCCTGCACGCAAAAGGTCACCTAAGTGATTATTGATATGTGTATAAATTACAGCAGGAAAACTTTCAGTCAATCATTGCAGATGCTTTTATGGGTTCGGATTAGCAGGGGAGGGAGAAAAAGGATCCTCCCAAGCAGCAGAAACTAATACGTCCCAGAAGGGGATGATGCGTGGCAATTTCCTTCCAGCCTCAAGGAGGAGCAAGGTTAGGCAGGACGGAGGCTCAGCAACCAGCCTGCTCTGCTGCTCGGCTTCGCACACGCCAGATTTGCTTGTATGGGTAAAACGCGAGTGATGGGAAAGCAAAAAGCTCTGCGGGTTGACTCCTCTCCAGCTCAGGAGCTGTGACCGCAATCTCAACACACATCTAAACTTACTCACACTGCCAACAGGCAAACAGGTTAAAGAAAAAAATAATAAAACATCTCTGCCCTCCCCTAAATTTACCCAAAAAGCTAATGTAAGCCTGAAGACCTTCCTCGTGCAGTTACACGCTGCTCAGCAGGACCAGCCTCAGCTCAGGTGCTGGCACTCCAGGTCTGTGCGCTCACAAGAGGCTGAGCGCGGAGGGAACCGCGGGTGCTCCCCGGCCCCCTGCCCACTCCCTCGGTGAGCCAGTGAGACAGAAAGGCTGAAAGTGGCTGGGCTCAGCTCTGTTATTGCACACAACAACATGTAAAAGCTGGTTTTTAAAACGATGCTCGTGTCTGCAGGTCACCTCTGCAGCAAATATGAAGAGAAATGTTTGTGGCATTAATCCTGCGCTGGCAGACAGGGGTGGATTGCAAGCTGAGTGCTTAGTGCTCTAAAGGGAAGGGGGGAAAAAAAGATTTATTTTAGGTGTATAGCTTAATTGGGAAGTTAGGGATTCTCCTGCCTATGCAATTGCTTTCACAAAAGAAAAAAAGTTGATTTTGAAATGTTAACCTGCTGCTCATCTGTAACATCCAGGGAAAACTAACCTGACGGGTAGACGCTCGCCTTACACTGCCGAAACCACAAGTTCTGAAGCATAAATAAGGCTGATACGCCAACAGCACTTAAACGAAGTTTCTTCATGCCCTGAGTGTTGCATCGATGAGCAAATCCAGCACAGGACACGCCGAGGGGCCGGGTCGCTCTCTGTCATTTCCCCCACGGCAGAGGGATCAGCCCCTGAGCACAGCTCCGGTGCCTGTGCAGCTCCCCCGCGCCTCCCGACACCAAGTTCATCTTCTTTAATGACATAAGCTTCAAAGCGAATCTGATACTAAGAGCTGGCATGTGGTACCGAGTTATCAAGCTATGGGAAAATAAAACAACCTAAATGCTGTCCTTTAATATAATAGCATCAATTTGTCCACACTTAGCAAGCCATTAAGCACCTCCAAAGTCTGCTGCTGTAAATCACAGGAGCTTGCACGCTCCCGTTAACCAAACAGCTTTCAGTTTGACTTCTCCACAATTGTGTTAACACAGGAACTGGTAGAAAACTACGAGCAGAAATGTCACTGGTTTACTGTCTGATATCTTTCACATACACTGGTAGCTCTCGTTTTACAAGAAATAATGAGCTTACTGTTATTATTGGAATACTCATTTTTATAAGCTACATGAACTAAAACATTACAGAATAAGTTTTAAACAACTTATTATTTGGAAGAGACTATGAATTTAACTCCTGCCCCTGCCATTGCCTGTCGCAGTGCTAAACCACCACTGCACAAGCAACTTAATTCAGCAACTTAATACAAAATAATTTTTATATCCTTGCAAAACATTTCCCAAAGGGGAAAAACTAGCTATTGATGTAACTTTCCCAACAAACTTGCTTTTGTTACTGTTTCTGTTACACAAACCAAGGGGCCCAGTCACAACCAACCTTGTCTTTATGTTTTTTTCAGGTTTCTTGCTCCAATTGCCTGACGCTTCCAAAACTTCATCCTCTGAGATTTGAAAACTTTCTTCAAATTTGTAGCCTAAATAAAAAGCCAGGATGAACCCTGTGGTTTGGGGTTTTTTGGGGGTTTCTTGCCCCAATTGCCCAACACTTCCAAAACTTCATCACCTGAGATTTGAAAACTTTCTTCTAATTTGTAGCCTAAATAAAAGGCTGGGAGAAAGGTTTCCTGGCTCCTATTCTCTCTTTAAGGCTGAGACTTTCTGCGACGATTTTGGTGCGGCTGGCCACATCTAGCAACACAATCGAAGCTAGCAGCCAGCATCTACAGGAGCTCTCCTTAGCTGCAGCCCAGCTGCAATATCCCCGCCCCATCTCCTTCACCAGCCGCACTCAGACCCCGTCTGCCCTCCGGCTCCGTCCCGCTCCCCTCGGGGTGCCCAGCTGGGGTCAGCCCCACGGGTCCCACCAGCCCACGGCCCTGCCTGCCTCTCCTCAGCCGGCACCAAGAAGCGAGCGTTTCACAGCACAACAAACTCAAACTATTCCACAGGTTAACTTTGAGATGGAACAAACCCTGCCCTCGCCCACGGCCGCTGCATTACCTTCACGGCTGAGGACCGCGGGGTCCCTCATCGAGCAGAGCACCGACTCCCGCTGCGGCCTTTCCTCGGGTGCCCGGGGTTGCTGTGAATCACTCTGAGCTCCGCTCGCTGCGTAACGAACCTGCATGCCTAATTGTGTTTCTCTGAAACAAGAAGCCCTTGAGGCATCCTGCTACTGCCAGGTACCCCGTTTTGAGGGTCACAGAGGTTAATTCGCAGGGCCGATGACTCCTTCCTCCTGGCACACGCTGCCAGTGGCGCTGGGTGTTGTCAACACGCATGAGAAGTCGAAGTTATTGATCCAGAAAACTGTCAGATGATTAACACAGCACAATCACTAACCTGGGTGTTGCGTGATGTAACATTTATAAATCTCTTTGAGGACCTGAAATGAAAATCTTTAGAAATGAAAGGTCCTAAATACATCCCGAAGCAATGTTTAGTTGGGGGACAGCATGCAAATCTTTCCATGCTCAGTTTAAGAATGAAATACTGAACAAGATAAGCGCAAAATTATTTTTGCATGTTTTCGTAGAACAGTTTTGGATTACAGAATGAGAAAGATTAAATTTTCCGTGATGTGGTGTCCTTTCAGGAAGTGTTATCTAACACTCACAGACCCGTATCTTAAGTGGCTTCAGAGAGAATCAAACTTAATGCCCTATTTCCTAAAGTAATGATTTGGGGTAGGAGAATTATATGATTACAACCCAGGAAAGTACTAACCTCTTATTAAATATACTTCATCATAACGTTCATGTGTTTTTGTGTATATTAGTTTTACAATGAGTGCCTTTTCTAAGTTCCCAGCATTATCGTTAAAAGTTATAAATTGCAAACGTATTAGAATACAGTGGGGTGCGTGTGTGGCTTTATTTATTACGTGCATAAAGTCTGCAGCACAGAATCTGTACATACACTTTAACATATGCTACTATCTAGCAGCTTTTTTCTAATTGCTTTTAAGCTTTTATGAAACGAGCAGGGAATTAAGAATGCGAAGTTCTGGAGGCACATTAACAATTTGTACGTGCAAGGAACAGCCAAGAAACGTATCCCGGTGGCAGGTTTGCAGCTGGCAATGAAGCCAGGCTCCCCTGCGAGGACAGAGCCCGACCACCCCCTGGTAGGGAGCGCTGGGCCGTCACCCCTGGGATGCACTGTGCGAGCACGGTGTGCTCACAGCACGCACATGGGACTACATAGCGCTTCGTCCCCTCATCTGTCCCCACTTCCTTGTTTTTTAACTCGTCCTGCTTTTTTAATTAGCTGTTTTTCTTCCAGTTGGCCCCAGTCAAAAGTGACCTAAATAAAACAAACCTTCACGTTCCCTTTGACATGGAGCAATTGCATTGTAATAGATGGGAAGGGGAAAACATAAATATTCCAGTATTTTTTTCTCATTCTTGCAGCTTTTTGTTTGTAACTGCACATCTTCTTATGCAGGAAGGGATGTTTTTAGAAGGAAAAGGCACCGGTTCTGCTGCGGTGGTACAGATGTTGGCAGGGAGACTGGAACAGAAAGGTAATACGTGGAAATGGGAAGATTTAGAGGCTGTGGTTAGCCTTTACACTTCTGTTGAGAGACCTGCAATACCTGACTACACTAGAAAGCTTGTTCTCCATCGTGGCTGTATTTTTGGTCCATAAAACACAAATAAAACATGCCCGCAACTCCTCTCAACCCAAACTTGATCAAAAACAGTTCCCTAAAATGGAAGAAAAGCAAATGATGAGGATGCATAAGAGCCCAAAATGCTTTCAGGGAACAAGACCCAAAGCACCTCTATCCTGCTGCACGCCAGGCTCTCCGCTTAGTGCGACAATCACTGCTGGTGTCCCCTACAAGCGTGAGGTTACAACTTTGTACCTACATGAAGACAGAGCTGATTTCTCCTAAGGCTGCATTTCGAGACAGCTGCACGGAGCTGCAGCACCAGCGGGCAACACGCAGCATGGCGATGCTCTGGTCATCTGATGCCTTCATCAAAATACCCTGCAAACCTCTTAGTTTTAAATGTATCACTTTTTTTTTTTTTAACATCATTAAGCTGCCATCATCTGCTGCCCAAACTATATTCCTTGTGCCCTTCGTTATATATTACCCTGGATAATTCATAATTGAATGTTTACTGAGATTATCTGTTAGTGACTTGGTTTTGATGTAATGGATTTCAGAAAGACTGCTCTCATTTTAAGGGATTTACTTCCCAAACAGCTGGTAGATTTGAACCATTCCCCCCCACACACAAAGCTTGTTTTGCGCACATCCTGTGGGCATTTAGAGATCAAACTACCTGAGGTTTCAACCTAAGAAGCATTACCAGGCTGCCTTCATCAACACGGCCAGCTACATATTCCTATCCCCCTGGCTTTAGGAGAAGGTGCACGAAGAGCAGCCAGCAGGAGCAGGCAGATGTTTGCAGCTGAGGTGCAGCTTTGGCATGAAAGTCCCAGTTGCTGTAAAAATGTTAAGTCCACAGGGAACATCACAACCCCCCTTCAAATATATGCTCTTCTACCTAAGTGTGAATCAGAGAACTACTCCTAAACCACTATTCATCAATTAGTGAGCGTTAAAACACTGCTACAATAACCTGAAACATGGAAATTCCTGATACTGTCCCTGGATGCTGCCAGAACTTGCAGCAGAATTTTTGCTGATGGCAGATCTGCACTTGCCTTTTATAGTTTACAATCTAAAAGCTAATGAATAAATAAAAGTGAAAGGAAGGCAAAGACGCAAGAGTAGAGTAAAAGGGGATAACATACATATTATATTACACAGTAATTATGTGCTTCTGAAATGCCAATTAGTAACTCCTTCCATCATCCAGCTCACAGACAGATCAATATTAGGTTGATACAGGCAGAGAGCCATGATTTGGTGGAGAATGTTTTACTATTAAAGAATGTGGAAAACCACAGAAATATTAGCTTAACTCCTTTTTTTTTAAGTGCAAATTGTAGTCCCGACTGTGTTAAAAGCAAGACATAAGTGTTTCTCTTCTGCAGTACCTGTAATTTCTATAGAAATGTTTCATTTGAAAGAATTTCTAATGGCAGACCTTGGACAGCTAAGAATTATTTTCTATTTCTGTTTTTTTGGGTTTTTTTTGTGCATTTTTTTTGTGTGTGTGTTTTTTTTTTTCCCTCCAAACAAGTCAAACAATGTTTTAACAGACATTTCCTCTGTGGCAAAAATAATAATAATAATTTGGCTATTTCTACAATATAACTATGCACAACAGCAGAGTGATGCTCCTGGAAGATCTGATTTGCTCACAGTGTTGATGAGTGAGAATGTAAAGAACAAAACTGGGTCTGTTGTCCGGGGGGCTCCTGGAGCCCAGGCTGCAAGGACAGGTACGATGGGCATTTAGCACTCCCAGCTAGACCCTAAAAGTTTTTCTTACAGATCTCAGAGTGAATGATCATTACCCATAGTAGTGCCAGCAAGGTGGTAAGATTTACCATCATTTCTGAAAAGCTGTAAAAAGGCTTAGAGGTAAAAGAAGGCTTTAGGAGATTTTGCATTTTATCCAAGGTTTTTTTTTCTGCTTTATATTAGATTTTCTCTGCCAACTCGTTGCTGCGTCACTGAAACTACTTCAGATGCAGCACAGTGCATCCTCAGGGCTCAGGGATGCAAACACAGCACCCTCCCTCAACAGCAGGGAGGTGAGAAAGGGGCAGGATGCCCCCAACCTCCCTGCGGTTCCACGAACCCTCCCCAGGCAAGTCCGCAAGATTCAACCTACTGGACAAGAGGATTAGGCTGCTTTTTGTGATGGGGGCTCAAAAGTTTATGCTGTGTTACTGAGCAGTGCGTAGCTGGTCCCAGAAAGAAGCAACATTACATTAATCGTAACGTATAGGAGCTGAGATGTCACTGGTTCCTGTACTGGACAGAAATGTAAGCCATAATAAAAAGAGGAAAAGAAGACTTCATATATCTCATTCACATCAGGTGTGGAGACTTTCTGTAACCTGTTTTTCTTGCATGTTCATAATTCCTGGAATTAACAATATTTCTTGGCAAGGTATGATTAATATGCAATTCGTATTTGTCTGGTCACTAATGATGTATTTTAGAAATAATTTCCAATATGATGCCCTCATTACCATAGGGCACCTACTACCTGTCATATACACTTTCTCACCGAAAAGCCACCTGCTTAGCATGGAAGCACTTGAAACTATGTATAAAGCACATTTTACACCTGACAGATTGAATTAAGAGCAGAAAAACGGGATGGTTTTCTAATGGCATCAGTATTACTGTGCCGGTTGTAAAACGGACTCACGTCTAGAAGGCTCTGATTCATGTTCTCTCTTTTTGAAGACTATTGACTCATCTGGGTCGCTCTTTTTTTTGTTGTTGTTAATGGCATATTGATATTGGTTGTTGCTGTTGCTTTGGCTTAGAAGTCCAGTCAAATGAATTTACTAAACGTTGCTGTCAGTGAAAAATTAGCATCGGCTGTAGCAAACATGGGATAGGAATACTTCCCTGAGCAAGGACCACACTGCTCGGGTCCCCGGTACCTTCAGAGACAGACCTGCAGAGGATGAAATGGTTTCAAGCGATGTAACATTACATATGCTGAGACTCTGAAGAGGACCAGGGCAGCTGTAACTCATCGCTTCCCGTGACCTTGCACATCTGAGCACGTAGTGACCGGCCGTTCGCAGCGCGATGGGCACGGTCACGCATTACCCGACCCGTCATTACAGCCCCGGGTCCATCCCACCCCGTCCACGAGCCCAGCAGGCAGGGAAGCGACGGTGCCACCGGAGGATTCACCCCTTCCATCCCCTCCTGCCTCAGCTCCCGGCCCCAAATCCCATTCCCCGCAGATACCAGACAAAGCAGCCTTGTCCTGGAGGGCTGACCTGGGGCGAAGGCCCCACAGCGCCCCGGCCCCCGAGGGGCACCCATCCATCCCACAGCATGCTCGGAGGCAGCCGAATCGCTGCTGCAAAGTTTCTGGGTGTTAGGTTTTCACAGCTAAGCATCAATATCCAAATGCAGGTCGCTGGCTGTGTTACCAGCTTATTTCCAAGGGAGAAACAATAATAACAGTAATAATAAAAGCACTTCTCTCTACAGAGAGGCTTTTCAGTGAATACAAACCTGCCCGGGGGCTTCATCTGATCGCCACACACCTCGCCGAGGAAGCAGCTCCGGATCGATCCGGGGCACAGGGGAGAGGCAGGGGGCAGGGGAGGCGACACCCCCAGCCCCGGTCCCCCCAAGACCCCGACCCCGTCCCCCCGAGGCACTCCGGCAGCTCCTCCGGGCAAACTTCGGGCAGCCGCCGAGGGGGCGAGGAAACCGAAAACTTTCCCCACGCTCTCCACGGCCACCGCCCCGGCTCCCCCCGGCCTCCCGAGCCCGGGTCCCGGCCCTACCTTGGCGGCCCTGGAGGACTGGCACTGCCCCTGGTGCGACACGGTCGCCGTCTGGTTCATGATGCCGGCTGCGGCGCCCGCCGCCTCCGAGCGGGCTGCGACGGCGGCGGCTCCTCAGCGGGGGGACGCCCGGCACCGCCCCGGGGCCGGGCCGGGGCCGGGCCGGGCTGGGCCGGGCTGAACTGGCTCGAAACGGGCCGAACTGGGTTGAAGTGGGCCGAAGCGGGCCGCCGGTGGTCCTGAGGGCTCCGCACCGCTCCCGCTGCGGCGCCGCTGCGCTGCCAGGTGCGGGGCGGCGGCAGCCACAGCGCTGAGGGGGGGTGGCTGAAACCTCCCCTCTCGGTGATAAACGTGGCTCTGATCCGGCCACATGGCGCCTTGGGGGGTTCTTCGGGGTGTGATCTGCAAAGCCGGCCCGCGGGCAGCACGCACACGGTGCTTCTGCACAGGGCCTGGCCTGAGGTGGGACCCAAGGCAGGGGCGCGGGCATGGCAGCGGGTAAGCGCTGTGGGCAGGCCGAGACACCCCGGGCCGACAGCGAGCGAAATGTCGTGTGCCACGCATGCACAACACTCCTAAATAACCTCTGGTTTTGGAGAAACTGCCTAAGGAGGCTCCGAGGGGTGTGTGAGACCACAGCAACGTAGGCCAGGAGGAGGCAAGGAAGGGAGCGAGCAGGGCCAACAGCCGTGGCCCGGGGCTCCCAAAGAAAGAGCGGGTTTGGAGCCTCTCGTTGCATGAGGCTCCAGCTCCAGATACCGTACCAAGAGCTACATTACCCAAAAAATGGGCCTGAAGACTGGACTTGAAGGTTCCTCAGTTGGTACAGAGCAAGCAAAGGCTAGCAGTCTCTCTTACTTTGACCATAGTCTGCTTCATACCCAAATGTTTTCCGAAAAAGTCTGCATGTTATCAGCACCAGGAGCTGAAGCAATTCGAGATAACCTGGAGGCTTCAAGGACACATTTTTCTTCATCTTGAAATATGTTTGTGTTTGACAATCTCAGATGGGAACTACTCGAAGCCAAAACGATGAACTCACGATATTTTTGGTTGGACTTAGGTAGCTGTGGAGTTTTGTAAGCTCCTGTGGGAACTTTGTGTAAAGTTTTTGTGCTTGATGTTATATTTCATAGTGGCTGACCTATGTGAGCCACAAAAAAAAAAAAAAAAAAAAAAAAAAAGTTTTAAGCTAACGGAAAAATCTCTTCGTTATGAAAACAATAAAAAAGCAGCTTGGGTAAAAAGCTGTCAGTCAGAGATAAGATCAATAATTTGCTGGCATTGTTTTTAAATTAACTTCTACAAATTGTAATTTATATGTTCCTAGGGGGAATAAATTTTGCTGGTTCACCTCCTGCTTTTACCGGGTGCAACCTAATTACAGCATGAACCTAACGAGGGTGATCAGGAGTTGTAATGACTCTATAAATGCACCATTCATCATTACAACACATCTCAGAAACAACCCAGGTTAGCAGAGCAGGTTTCCACGTGATGCCAGCAGAACGTCTGCGCTGCTGGCTCCCCCAAATGCCACCCCGGCCACCCCTGAGCTCCTCCATGCAGCCGCCAGTCCTCCATCCTGGGCAATCCTCTCGGGCACCTGGCTGCCAAGCAAACTCACCTCACCCTGGGTGTTAACTGCGAACACAAGTATCCATGTTAGCGCTGCAAGGCAGTTGTTCAAAAGTTTCAGCATCCTTAGGGTACAATTAAATAACTGAGTGATTACCAAAATATGTTGGAGAATATGAAAGCTGTGAGCAGATGCCTCTCTTACATATTGCAGTAGAGCAGGTGGTACCTGCTGGTGTCAGAGCTGCCCTTCGGCGTGCTGAACAACCCTCATTCTTGAAATATTTAAAAAGAGTAAAGAAATCAGCATGATCAGCCAGGAAAATTGATGAAACTATCCAGAAAGTTTAAATGAAAAGCCGGTCCCCATTTCCCTGCCTGCCGCGCTGCCCAAACGCAGCGAGCGGCCGCACACAGCCGGTCCTCCTGCTGGAGGTGCATCTCCCTGGGCCCCCATCACTATCCCTGTCCTGTCATTACCTGCTGCCAGTGATTCCCGGTACAGTTCCCTGGCTGCACATTTCCCTGCCGCTTGCTTGCTTGCTTGCTTTCTAAACCTTATGTTCTTGCAAAAAAAACAACAAAGCTTTCTTTATTTTTTTTTGAGCCCCAATTCCTGAATTACCTTGTATACTCTCCGTTTTGAGAAATAAAAAATTAATGTGTGTATTGGTAACTGGATGTACTTCATCACAACATGTTTTCCAATAGCTGTTTGCTTTCTTTTCTCTTTCATGCAAGTACATAAAATTCCCTTTTACTGCTGTTCCACGTACCCAGGGCCTAATTCTGTGCTCACACAGGTTGGCAGCTATTGACAGGAGTGAGGTGTTACCAGGCTCGACAGGGGATGCTTCAGAGTAACAGCCAAAAGGATTTAAGAAAGCAAAACAAAATAAAAAATACATTTGTGGCCATACTAATTTGCTTTAGCCCACAAGTTTCTCTTTCTGATTCCACATTTGCATTGCGGCCCTTCCTTAAAGGCCTGAGACCAAAGTTGTACCCTGCTCACACAGCATCTACAAACTAGCTAGAAAATGAGGAGGAACATTTTTGCACATAAGGAACTTCAGCGAAAAAGAACAAATCCTTTTTCTTCAATTTCCCATGAAGTCCATAGCAGACCCCAGGAGGAGTAGGCTCCATCTTACTGTTTTCGTACAGAATTTTCTCATTCATTTAGCTTTGTATCTGCAGGAGCTATTGCATTATAAAAAGAAAAAAGTGAACCTGACGGATTTGAGAAGCAGATTTCATTTCATGCAAAACTATTACTCACACTCCTAACAGGATTCAATATTTCTACCACCAGAGAGCTCCGGGATGAGTAATGTTTCTGCACACCTGAAGACTTGGAGGAACCCAGCTAACCACCTCCCTGCTGTGAGCTTTGCAATGTTCCCATGCTTACTGCACAGCACTCAGGAGCTGTCACAAAACACTGGAGACATGCCCAAAGTTGTGTTAAGTGCCTTTCTGTACCAGTTTATGCTTCTTTAAGCACTAAAATCTTTCTTGCCATGGAAAAAACTGAGCTTCACACAGAACATTTTGAATGCAAGAGCACGACCGACAGCTGTGTCCATCGCTGGTCCTCCAGGGACGCTCTTCCTCACTGAAGGAAGGTCTGAGCCCTTGGTTGAGTCCATATCCAAAATCCACAGTGCAGTGGGGCTTTAGTGAAGGTCCAGATTAGGACACAAGCTTGAATGAAATGTCAATCAAGACCAAGGGTACTGTGTCTAAACAACATATGTAACAGGCCACGCAGAGGCAACCCCCCTTTTTAAAGGTTGGTCCCCAGCTAGTAGCTAAACCTCTGAAACATTATACAAATTCCCACCCTCAGACCAAATTCAGCTTTCCAAGTATTTACATACCTCGTAGGTAGCCCTGCAAACTTGTCGAGGCTTTGCCAAGCTTATTAAGACAGAACTCAATCTAAAATCTTTGTCCCCTCAACATGAAGAAGTTGCTCCATGATTCCTTCTGCATCTGGGCTGAAGGACAAGATACCACCCACGAGCCAAATTCACTCTGAGCCATTGTGTCAGGCTGAGAAATTTTACCCCAAGATGCTTGTACATGGAGGTAGCTTCCTGACAGAAAGAAAGATTGCGTATTTAAAGGGTTTGAAGTTTTAATTAATAGTTTGTAGCTATGGAGACTGAAGTGGAGATGGAGTTTTTTGCATTAGATCTCAGGGGTTGCAGGAAAGAGCAATGCTTTCCAGATTAAACAAAAACAGAAAAGTTCATGACAACAGCTAAAAGGAGAGGGAGAAAATGCAAATTGGCTACTATAGACCCTTTTCCTTTATCTTTCTGGGTTAATACAAAACTAAGCAAAATTTTAGAGGCATGCTATCACCTGTGGGCATAAGAAAAAAGTCTTTAGAAGAATAATACTAAACCATAATTATTCCCAGCATTATACTTCGATGTTACTGAAAAACAGATCGACACTCCCCCTTCCTTCGCTCAGCGTAAATCTAGTAACACATACCATGATGGATTTAGCGTAGGTGAAAGGTAACCTACAATCAAGTATGTATTTTCCCTAAAACACTGCACGGGAGTGGTTACCATCAGGAACAAAAGATGCTTTCTCTACCGCTTAAACCAACCCTAAATCTCTTTCCCTACAAGACGTGCATTCCTGTCTCCCCACTTCAAAGATGCTTTTACAAGACTCTCAGGTTGCCAAAGGCTCTAACTCATTGCCACGTGTAACACAGCAGATGAGTGGTTCATCTTCTGGCTTATTCTTCCCTCACAGTATTAATTTATTGTCTGGGCGTGGTTTGTGTATGTGTTTCTATGTCATGGCAGAAACCATCATCTTAATTAAAAGAGAAGAAAGACAGGACAGCAAGAGCCCTGCCAGCAGGCCTGTGGCTCCGATTTCCAAGGCGGCCATCACGAGCACACCTCTTTGCCTACCCACCTCTGGGGCAAGGGCGAGCAGCCTGAAAACAGCAGCAGCCTCATGCAGGCTGCCAGCAATCATTTTGGCAGCACTGAGAGCGAACCTACTTGGTAAACTAAGGATTGTGCATGATCTCTAATTGTTGCTTCAGTAAAGGAAACGTATGATGGTGCAGGGAAGGCACTGGTGGGGAAAAATCTTACGCAACCTCCTTAATGAAGCTAGGAAAAGGCAGACCACAGGAATTTGAAGGAAGAGGGTGATCAAAGCACGAGTAATTAGGCAAGAAACCTCACATTTTAGATACAACCCTTGCCATAGGGCTATGAAGATGAAGGTGGGGCTGGGGCACGCTGTACCTTTTACCGCTGGTGCTAGCAAGCATGTTCCTGGAAGACAGTCCTCTTCCTCCCTATGCATAACTTTTCTCAGTCTCTTCAGATGTGTGATGCCTTTTCAATAAGAAACTGTTTATATTCCCCCTTCTCTCTCTTTCTCTTTTCAATCACAAGTGTGTCAGGCACAAGCCTCCGTTACCCAGCCACCATGATTGCTGCCGCGCTTCAGCTGACAAGCTGCGAAAGTTTTGGCTGCCCAAAATCATTGTGAACATCTTTATTTCCTTGTGCTGGAATTATGAGGTGTTTGCATCTCGTTGCTGTGTACCAAAGTACCTTCACACTTATACATCAGTGAGTTTTAATGCCATCAAACAGCGCTTCCAACTAGTTAGGAAATACAGCCGCGTTAATGGGACGCAACATTGCTGCCAGCTGCTCATTCAAATATCACTTAAACATGCACCAAAATAATTTCTTTATATTTTAGCATCCTTTTTACGTTCCAGTTATAAAAAAAAAAAAAAGAAAAGAAAAAAAGTAGAACGCTATGTTGGAAAAAGCATGAATCTTTCAATGGAAATTACATTCAACGTCACAGTGCTTAAACTAACCAAAGGACAAGAGAAGAGATTGGAACAACTTCTTCTTTCCCCTGGGTTTTTACTACCTCCCAGAGAGGCGGTTTGGGATTTCAGTACCCCAGAGACCGAAGACCTGTGGGACTCACAGAGCTGGGAGGAATTTGTCAGAGACCAACCAAGTCGTATGTGTGCTTATAGCGTCTCCAGAAATTGTTCACTCTTCCAATAACTCAACCCAGAAACTTCTCACCTTAGGTGGTGGATAGTAAAATTTATGCTTGTTGTGATGGTGAAGGCCTCAAAATGCAGGTTTCAGTGACAGCTCCGATACCGGTAGGCAAGTGGTGAGCCTTACACTTGCTGATAACTTCTGAGACAAATGTAACACAGCCGTCCTGCATGCACGGTAAAAGGACAGTAGCTCTAAACACATAATCCAGCCATTATTTTGATTTCAGTGTATTTTCCAAATCATTCTGAAAATATGTTTTTATTAAAGTACATGAATTGTCAAAAGCAATTCCAGCAGGTGGAAGAAAAAGAGCAGAGAAATTGGAGCTGGCTTAACCAGGTTTATAAACCTGCTGTTTCAGTCTCAAAGATAAATTACACTGCGGGAGCACGTTCACTAAACATTCATGCTCTCCTTCTTGCCCTCCTACTTACGTTCAAAGAGCAGAATAGAAAAACATAAATCAAAGTCTCAGAACATATTTCTTCTCCAATTCCGAATCTGCCATATCTCCATGCTGGAATCATAACCCCCCACAACACAAATAAAACGCATGGCCCAGCAATCACCACTTAAAAAATAATTACAGGCAACACAGTAATTTACACTTATCTAAAGCCTTTCACCCCAAGGATCCCAAAGCAATTTATACACAATACAGATGTGGCTGATATGAAAACAATAATGGCAGGGAGCTAGTTGGGAATTGAGGAACGCTCTGAACTCTGCAGCTCTTTGCAGACCAGAAATTTACATTAACTCACTATCCTACTAGCAGTCAGAACCAAATCCACGACATTCTTTGTCCCAAATTTAGGAACGGTCTCGTTCCATACCAACATGTGTGCTCTGAACTTCAATTCTAGTCGGTGAGTTTGAGAAATTAAGAAAGGAGAGCACACAACACTGCCCATCGGATGTCATGCCCAGCTTTACGAGGTGCTCGTTCACAGGACTACCAGGATTAACACGTTCTTCGGGAGGAAAGAAAGCTTTCAAGTTCTACGCTTACTTCTCTATTCCTGTTTTATTTATTTCTGACTGACTTGTGATCCATCTGGGCTCTGGGTAAAACACTGGCCTGCGGGCAGAGCCTCGCTCTGTCTGTGCTAGCACCGAAATGCCATCTTTTACCTACCGGCTGCTCAGCAAATTACAGCAGCCAGTCCACGGGTGCTTGCTGGAGTCCCAGCACTGGCAATAACACGGGGCCATGGAGGTACAAACTGACCTTAAAGTGTAGGTGTGAAATTGCTGCTGGTTTCCTAATCCCCAGAGCGCACCCCTGGGGTGCTGGGTGAAAGGCAGCATGGGGAACTGCACTAATGTGTATTTCAGAAATTAACCAGTAATCTGTTTACATTTTCAAGGCAATTTTCACATAGAAAAGGGCTATCGGCTCTCTCTATGTTACAAGCCATGACTTTTGCCTTTCTTTTTTGAAGAAATTTTCTTTTTAAACTTTTGTGAGCACTCGAAACTCTGATAGCACGAGCTGTTTACTTTGTAGGACCTCCAAAAGTCATAATTTTGGAAAACAAGATCTCTTTTGTAATGGGAGTTATAGACGCCAGCAAGAGCAAAGCCCCCTGGCACTGTTCAGGTCCCAAAGGATCACTGCGCACCCCAGCATTTTAAGGTGTAGCTGTGTGTTATTACCGCCTTTTAAGATGGGAAATCAAATCAAAACACCTCGATGCCACGCACCGCTTCAGTCTCAAGGCCAGGAAACTCATTCTTCTCCCTTGCTCAGCCCTCTGTTTCTCTACCAAACCATGTATGTTGGCCTGCCAGGGAAATACGGGGGTTTTTAATGGATTGAACGAGAACAGCACGTGCAACAGGAGTGCAGCATCCGATCTGCCTGGCTAATGCGTCTGCAGTCGGTCTGACCAGGGAGACGAGCTGGCCTCACCCCTGGGCTTCAGGAGCGTTACTGGCTTAGGAAGGAGGGGAAGATAACTGCTTTTTGAAGGTTTTGCTTGTTTGATTTTTTTAAAAGTAAAGTAGCATCAGGGAAAAACGTTACCATCTGAGCTGCCTGTGCGGCACATCTCAGCTTCGGTCCCGGGTGGCAGCCACAGCATCTCTCAGCAGGGAGCAAGGAGTTTGCTGTGAAGGAACACGGAGAGGAGTGACTGGGTGGGATTTCTCCCCCTTCCTCATGATCCTGGGCTGCTGGCAGCTGATCTGCTAATGACACACAAGACTAGTGAATTATTCAAGCAGTTTTCATAAAGGGAGGCCGGAGGGGGTTGATCGCTTTGCCTCACGCTGGATTTCTTTTCCTTATCTCTTTTTTTTGGGGGGGGGGGGGAGTAGCAACAAAATTAACATATTTTTTTTATTAGAGAGTCCTCAGAAATTGCAAGTATTCAATATTGTCTGTTAAGAGATGGATGCCAAAGAGGGGAAAAAAAAAAAAAAGAAAAAAAAAACATGAATAAAAGCAAACCTCATAATGAGACTGGTTTGGGCTAAATTCGGAAACTAAAAAACAAATATATAGGGTCATTTGTTTTTCAGTCTTCATCCTGCTTCAGTCTGTGGCTCACATCGTCAAGAGGTGGAAAACAATTTCATTTCCTAGCTGCCCAAAGAAGCTGTGCCTGTGTGTGCCCCCTGGGGCTCTCACCCAGTGCTGATCTGTTTCATTCCTGCCTATTTTTGACAGATACCTGCCAAGGGACTAGCCTGGATCTGGAAATGCATTACCTAAGTGTCACCAGTAACGCGTTCCCTTTCTCTCCCATCCTCTCCAAGTCATCTAAAGAACAACAGACATCAAAACCGGGTTGGGGAAAGTTAACGGAGGCAAGGGCAAAAATACTGGACTGAAAGAGTAAGGCTCTGCAGTAAATTCTGGATGAAACAGGCTCTGTGGCTGCCTGTACTGCATGCAGGAGTTCATTCCCCAGTCCAGTCTTGTCTTGTGTTCATATATTTATGAAAATGATTTATTGCATGGAGCTGTGGCTGCGAGGGAGTGCATTAGATGACCCCAGTGGTCCTACAAATCTTTATCCACTGTTTCCTTGCTTTCATGGCACGCAGCCGTGGCAAGAAGTTGGTCTGGCAATAGCGTGGATTTTGATTATCAGTGCAACAGGTCTCGCGCTGGCTTTGGGCTTTGATGAAGAATCACCGCAGAGACCTGATAACACGAGCGCGTATTTGCCATTTCCTCTGTTTCTAATCATTTTGCAGTGGTTTGAAAAGACTTTTCTGGGGCATTCAGTCCAGTCCCTTGCTGCTGCAGGTGACCAAATAATGAAGGCCATTCCGTAAGCTGATGGATTGCTTTGTTCTGTCATAAGACATTTCATCTCGTGTAGCTTTATTTCTAGCTACAGAAACTTTTCAGTCGGTGGGTGGGAAATGCCAGACACTTTTGATGGAAGTGTTTTTTACACTCTCAGGATGTGAAAGCACTGGGAAGGAAGGGAAAAGAGAGAGATCCAAAGAGGATCCTGCAGCCAAGAGACAACTTCACTGTGTTGGGCTCCATTAAGAGAAAAGGTTGTTTATAGGGAGCTGAATTCGTCCAAGCATTTCTACGGCTTCCAGGAGCGCTGCTTTCCACATCTCCGTGCCAGGCACCTGCAGGATCAGCGGCAGCTTCCCATGTTGAGCCCCGCGGTCTCTGGAGCTCTGGGAAGGAGCAAACATCACACTATCAAAAATACCCACTGAGATACAACCGACGGAGAATTAGGAATATATGTGGCTTCATGGAAAATAGGTCCTCAGCCCCCAACGTCATGTTGTCTTGCCATTTAGGTACGAGCTCGGCCCTGCTGATGGAACACAATTCTGTATCTCACTTGATTTGCTTCCAGAGATGCTCTAACTGAAAAGAGCACTCTGACACTACGCAAAAAAGTTCACGCTAAATGGATTAAAATTATAGAACTGATAGATCTTACGGCATAAATTTAAATGCAAGTATCTGTCCTACTTCAGTGCAGCTGTACAGTTTGTATTTAGAAGAAGATATAAGTGATCATTAATAAAATTTATGGTAACGTTAAAAACTAGTGATGTAGTCAGTAACATTGGGAACTGCTCAATTATGTAAATCAATTGGCAGAGTAACACGGATTTTAAAACTGCAAACTGTCGTGTATTAAAGATCCTTAAAAGGTGGGAAATGGGACGGTCAGAGATGCTGGCAACAAAGCGACGCATTACAAAAAAATCCCCACGGAAATGTGACCGCTGCACCTGAGAAGCTGCCACCAAGAGGGCAAAGCAAACCCGTGGCTGCGTGAGCTGCAGAACCCAAACTGCCCAGGAAGGATTTTTTTTTTCACAGTTTTTAAAGGAGCTGTAGAAAAGGCTGGGGAAGGGTAAGAGGAGAGCTGCAGGAATGACAGGAGTAGGAAATGCAGCTTCTAATGAGGTACTCGAGCAGTTTAACCTCTTTAACTTCAGTATCTGTGCAGGGATATATTCAAAGCCAAAGCCATCTGTAATTAACAATATATATATATATATACACATATAAAAATAACCTCCAAGAATGGGAAACTGAAACAATACAGGGATGAAAATTAAAGTTCTAGCTTTATAAAATGAGCGTAACCGACCTTTGCAGCCGCTTAGGAATCCCTGCAACCTGAAAGCACAGGAAGCAAGAGCACAGCCCCTCTGAAAGTCACGGCACTCAACTAGTAGCCACCCCGCAGGGTGCCACGCGTGAGCCCCAGCCCTTCAGCCCGCAAACAAGAGGCACCGACGTCCTCCTGGCCCCAGGGGACCCTGCAGTGGGGTACAGCAGGGTCTGGGGGGTGGGAGGGAGGAATCTTCCCTGTTTTTTCGGGGCTTACAGGAAGGCAAATGTCTTGCGGGTCCTGCACTGCTGGGCAAACAGCTCGCCAGTTTCTGGCGAAGCGCTTCCCCAAGGTAATGCTCTTTCATTCCCTGCTCGCTTTGTACCCAGCTTTACACAATTAATTAGGGAAGCGTTCAAAGACCTAGATTTTAAACCACTTAATTAATAAGGAATGAATGGTTAATGGCTATTCCTCTCAGACTGTTTAATTTAATGAGAGAATTTGCAAGAAAAAAGAAGCCAGAAAATCGATTTAGCGTGTGACAAATTGCGGCAGAAAACAGAAATGTCTGACGTGAGCATATGTATCCATTTACTGTTCGAACGTACCCGAGCATCCCTTCCAGAGCTGGGGGTGTCCCCAGGTAGCAGAAGGAGCGAGTCCCCATCCTAACAGCCAGCTGGGCAACGTCAGTTCGTGCAGGATGCACTTATTTGAACTAAATCTTTCTATTAGGGGAAAAAAAAAAAACCCTCCTGCAGCAGCAGCAGATCGGTTTTATCTTGCTAGAGCTGTCACGCTGACATCTCTGTGAAAGCAACGTTTCTTTTTATGTCAGCGGAAGGTCTGAATGCCACACGATGGGAACGTGCCCTTCTCCGTTACCGAAACATCGCGAGGCGTTTCCTTCCTTGAGGTACCTGCCACCGACAAGAAGAGCCAAGACTGAAGACAGCATGGCACGGAGAGAGCAGTGAAATACTTCTAATAATACAAAAAAGACCTGAGAAAATATTGGAGCTGCTGTTGCACTCAGTTTTGCAAAGATCATGAAAGAAACCGCTCCTCTACTGAGATGCTTCAAGCCTAACCTCTGCTTTTAAACCACAGCTACTCCAGTACACGCAGAACAGAAGGCTTGCGGCTGGGGAGGGATGGCGTTTTGCTGCTTTATTTTAAGAACTGGGAATTTGGTAAGATGAGTATAAAGCATTCAAAAAACAACATTACATCTGAGAAAAGGCCTGGTTTGTCAGCACTGGCAAGACTGAATGATTTGTGTGGGGATGGAACGAGACTCCAGCATACACAGCATTTGGAAATAAATAGTTGCATAGAGCTTTGCTGTGATTTTACCAACCATTTTCATCATTCATTCCCATATACTGGTTTAACCACCTATTGTTGCAAGGCATTTGACTTGCTGATGCACAGCATAACAGTTTTTTTCCCTAACTATTGCTAACTAGCCCTACCTCTGTAATTCAAATCAACCCAGTAAGTCCAGCTCAATAAGGGACTGGATCTCCACAACAGGACGTCTCTTCCAGAGGTCACACAGAAAAAGTACTCGCAGTGAGTATTGCTAATCTGTACGGGGAATTGCTCTTTTTAACAAACTAATGGATAACCCTTGGTCAAAAAGAAGAGGGAAGAGGAAGATAACAGGGAAAGCTTTTTGGCTTTCACAGGGCAAATCTGTAACCAAAGCCTGGGAAACTCTAAGCAGAAAAAAATAATCGTATTGGCCAAAAAGTGGTGAGCCCAGCTGGGGCAGCAAGCATACTGGTGCGAAAGGAACCAAAAAGTGTCCTCAGCAAATCCCTGAGCCCACCCCAAGCAGTGCTGGAGCATCCAGGTGCAGCCCTGTGCCAAGGGGGCAGGATGCCCCCAGCCAGGACGGGATTTAACCCGTAAACACATTCAAACTTTAATATGTATGTGATCACTTCTGACTAACTCCTCGTTATAGCAGAAGTTATAGTATATGCAATTATCTCCTTGGTTTGGGTTTTAAATTAATATGAGTCATTCTCCTTCCATTTAAAACCTCATTTTCCACATGTACAACACTTCCAAGCAGCTTTGGAAGAGAAATATCAAAGGGGCTAATTCCCCTGTTTTAATTTAACTGAAGAAAACAGAGTTACATAAAGGACAGATCTGAATCATTAAACTGTGTCTGAGCTGACAAGGAAAAGAGAAAGCAAGGGCAAAACTACATGTGCATAAAACATTCAGCGCCTGTTACTGTGTTTTAATGCTGCTTGTTTGTTTTTACTGAGAGGAGGGCAGGGAAAGAGGAAAGTGTTCCTGCAGTACTAAACATACCGTGGAATAAGACTGGGCCTCTTCTCTAATCCCTGCTCTGCTCCTGAAATTGCTCGCAAAATGAAGCACGACTGTCAAATCCCCTTTCCTCAAGCTCCATAATAACTCCTTGCACCTAAATACCACGGGACTTTGTCAGAAGAGAAGCAGGCTCTCGGCTCCTCCAAGCAGCAGCTTTCTTGGCATCGCCGTTGTGTTTCAATAGCATTACCTAATCTGTGCGCCAAATTATTCCCCTGTTTAGAGCCACACCAGTGCTGCGCTGCTGCTCCGGAGCTACCCCGGCAGTGCTGGGTTCTGCTCTGGGACACTGCAGGGCACTGTACCGGGACGCGAGGGCTGGCAAGCTCAAAGCCTCGTCGTGTCTCCTGGGCATCAGCTGGAGCATTCGGCTCCAAGTCCTCACCGTGAGGCTCAGAGCTGCGGGCAGAGCCCGGGGACAGGCTCCATCAGCTGATGCTCCCCTAACCTGTGCCACCAGGGAGATGGACCCTTTAATTTTTCAAAGATTTCAACTGATCCTTGCCTACGCACATCTTGTGGACTTTCCACGATGACAAGACTGTCCCTGAAGTCCAGACCATGCCTGACCATACTGAAGATGCCACTTCTCAACAAGCAGTTGCCTTAAAAATTTATTATTAGCCCCGATTTTGAGAGTCCAATGATATAGACAGGTAAACAAATCAAGTGTGCTATGGTGAACCTGAGAAAAAAAACAACTCTCTCTCCTTACGCCTGGTTTACTTATGTATTTTACCTAAATCACTGCATGTTCTAGACTAGCTTCTGTGGTATGAAGTCCTTGAAATAATAAGAAATTTATAATGGGGTTTATGCTGGCCTCCTTTCTGTATTTCTGCTCCCATATTAGAAAAGCACAAGGATTTAAAGTAAGAATATCTCACTGCACAAATATCAAGTATTTGAATGCTCTTAAATGAGTCAGGAAAATGCTCAAAGTAAACTGTAAACAAATATTTGAGAATATTTGAGAAATGTGAGAGCAGGTTTGTGCTCTGTTGGTTTGGCTCCATCTTTCTAAAGGAAGGATTTGAGTAAGTTAAGAGAATTATTAAAACGCATCCCTCCTTTGCATGAAAAATAGAAATTCTCTGCAAAATGACTTGATAAGGAACGTGTTTGACTCCATCCCAAGAGATAACTTCTTGTTTTGAGAAAAGCCATATCCGTAAATGCTTGTGAGCTCCATGCACACAAGTACTTAAGCTGTGTATGGTGTGTAATTTAGAATGGGGTTCCCCCAGCGTGGCATCGCTGCTTTTCCTCCCGCTGGGAGACAACAGCTGTGCAGAGAGCCCACCGCACCCTTGGCCCCTTTTTGGCCCAAAAAAGGAAGGGGACCCCTTGCAAGCCCCTGTTGCAGAAAGGTTTTTTGGGAATCCAGGAAGGCAGCGGGCAGCTGACAGCACACCAGGAGCCCACCAGGGAGGCAGGCGGTCACTGGTAAGAGCAGCAGCAGGCACTGAGTACAAAACGATACTAAAAACAGAGGAGCTGGTAACAGAATCCTAAACTGGTGGTGGTGGTGTTCCGAAAGGAAGCATTTCTAAGTAGAAATAGTCCAAGTTTTGGATTAGCAGTTAATTGGATTAATTTGGATTAATCAATTCTTGATTTAAAAAAAAAATGGTTTTGGCAGAAAGCAGACAAAAAAAAAGTTTCATTTAGTTAACAAACTAATTTGCCAGTAAAAAAAAAAAAAAAAAAATCTGACAGAAGATGTTGACCCACACCACCCTGCTCTCACAACGTGAAAATGGAGTTTAAGAACCTTACAACACCCTCAGGGTGAAGCAAGCTTGCCTCTGCCCCACGCACAGCACATCCTGGTTGGTACCTGGGATGTGAACACCAACTCTCCACCAGGAGCGGACAGTGAGCTGTACAACTGCGCTGCTGTGTTTGGAAACACGGGGATCACAGGAGCACGTTGGATGAATGGCACGAGCACATTACAAAGATGACACAAGTAAAAAAAATCACAGGAAAAGCAAACATCTGCGAATGCTATATTTAGATCCGGCCATGATTTGTAGAGGCTCAGCACACCTTTTCTGTGAAATTATTTCTGACAGCAGTCTTAAAATATTACTGCTAAGCCATAAGAAATATTCCTCATTAATTTCCACAGAAGTATATTGGAATCTCTCCCAGAGATGAGCTATCGATTACTAATATGTTAGACTTTTCTGTGCCAATGTTGATTTGTTTGCAGCCAGGCAAGCAAGCTCTCCTCGTGGCTTACAATTCTCTGTGGCTCAGAAAGACTCCAGATTGGCAAGATTACTTTCCTAAGGAACGTTCACAAATTGAATGCCTAAAAAGGTAGCTAAGTAGTCTGTGATTGACATTTGCACACACCTAGTCATATGCAATACGTTAACTCGGTGTTCATGGCTCTGCATGCAATTAACAGCACTGCAATTAAGTTCTGGCATAATACTGTATTTTGAAAGGCCAACAAAAGGATGGATATAAAATGAACTGGCAGAAACAAGTCCTTTATCATCGTGTTTTCCCTTAGGTGGCTGCATCCTGAAAGACGGCCTCACAAGAGCCGGGCTGAGCCCGAGCAGGGCTCAGAAATGAGGTACTTCATCACCGTCCTGCTGGGGACGTTCTGCCTTAAACGTCAGCTCTGAAAGCAAAAAGTAAGGCGTGAGTCACTCACCTACCCCATTATGAAATGACAAACCCAAGCTAGATGACAAAAAGGTGGTGACTCGCAAAGTGATCGGCTGCTTAACAGCACAGCTTTACTTCTGGTGGAGAGCACAGCTACAGGTGCCGCTGTGGTCAGAAACACAGGGAATTAGAAAGGCGTCCAAACATGGATGATCACATCTTAAAAAGATGCTGGCAGAACCACCCATCTGATACTCACACCCCTGTACAGGTGCAGGATGTGCCCCTGACCACGTCCCGAGTGCCCCTGCTCCCCTCGCGCCGCCTCCTGCCGGGCTAAAGGCTTGCTGCTGCTCCAGCTGCTCAGAAAGCTTCCCACAAAACAGTTTTCCGTAAGAAAATGCTAGTCTGCAGATAGTAATTCTTGTCCTCCTAAATGTCAGTTTTCATTTACCAGAGGTGATTTTTTTTTCCTTTTTTTTTTTTTTTTTTTCTGCTTTTCAGGGCAGGTTTAACCGAGAGCCCTGCCCCTGGCCCATCTCGCAGCCCTCACGTCTCTGGAGAGGTTTTCAAGCACCTTCCCAGATTACCTCAGAAAACTAACACAGGCTTTATGAGGTCGTTCGTCTGTAGCACAGTCGCTAAATGTTTAATTACGGGACATTGTTTATGACGCTTCCTGCTGAAGTCCCTATAGCTAATGAGGAGGGTGCTGCACCCAATTCAGATGTCACCGCTGCCCAGCAACTACCGAGGAAGGATTTTCAGGAGCACGGGTCTGGATTTAGGACCACGCACAGCACACTTTGACAGATGGATGTGTTACTGTTTTGGATCTGATCCAGAAACCAGTCCTGATCCTTTAATCACTCACTTAATGTAAACTGCAAAGGGCATGAACCAGATACCAGGCTAAATAACGCTAGCTGCTTTTTGGGTTTTGTAATCTTAATTATAGGACATCTTTTCTCAAATTACTTAATGGACGTAATGCACATAGCACATCAGTAGAGACAAGGACCCGCGTCATTAGCAATCACAGTATGCTGTAGCATAGAACTGTCAGAAATAAAAGCAAATGTGACTGTGCAAAATGCTCTTCACTTAGCAGACACAAAACACACGGAAGCCAATTTGTTCCTCTCCTATCACTACTGCTCAGGCTGGCAACAGCCTCCTAAATTGAATCCTATTTTATTCATAAGCATTATGCAGCACCTTCAGTAATTCTCCTTTTTAAAGCTGAGCAAGCCACCCTGTTTTATTAACTACCGTCAGTTTTGTTAGTGTCTGTAACACGAGTGATTCAGCTCGCTGCGTGCCGGGATGGCACGTGCTGATTGCCCAAACTGCCCTTCAGAAAAAGACCACTCTGATTCTCAAAGTTGGTCGATTATCTGGTTTATCAGATAAATAATCTCAGAGAGCTTGTATTTTACCCATGCATAATACTCAGAAGCATATTTCTGAAAAACATCTAGGAGCCAGGAGTGGTCCGGACTTAAAAGTGCACAAAGGAGGAACCCTGAGAAGTGAACGCAACACCTACTCTTTGTTTTCTGCTAGTGCTGCTTATTGCAGATGCTTGAAATGTGCTTGGTATCCAATTAGTGCTCGTTTCTGTCGTTGGTGTCGCCTTTAAATCAGGCTAATGAATGAAAATTGCTGATGGTTTAATATCACTTTGGCTATTTTGACACTAAGCAGATTTAGCATTGATTTCTAGCATAAGTTAGTTTACTCAAACAGTCTGTGTTTATATATAAATATGTACTTATACTACATATACGTTACACACATCATCCTCTGTGAAGTGAGGGGGAAGGAGTCTACCTCCTGTACTCCAGTCTCAAAAAAATCAATTTAAAATCGCATGCCTGCATCTCTGCAGCGCACGCTTCACAAGTCTGTATCCAGACGTCGCATCTCGCCCCGTGTAAGCCTGTGCAGACAGCAGGCAGCGGTCGAGCGGTTCAGAAGCCCCTGCCCTTCTCTTTCCCCATCTCCATGGTAAGATGGTGACAAGCGTCTCTGACAATCCCAGTGAAGCAGAAAAGCCCCGTTCCTGGCATGGCAGAGGCACCACCACAGCAGCTTACCCCCTGCCTGCGGGAAGCCGTGGGCAGCCAGGATTCATCCAGCTTGCTCAGCATACGCTGAGGATATTTATAGAGCATCCAGGCAGCCCTATTCCATATTTCTTTATTCCAAGACCCTGGACCCAGCTGTGCCCCAGCAGGGTGCTGCTGCAGGGCGGGAGCTCACGTAGCACATCCACACCCTGGCTTCAGCTCACACAAGGCACCCAAAGGCACTTTTTGGAGCTCAAGAGCAGGCTCGAGGTGCACAACTTCACTGCGGCTATGCAGTACCCCCCCATACAGCAGTGCTGCTCTCCCAGCTGTCCTTATAAGCTCTCTCAGGATACAGAAGTAATTTTTGTTATCTCCGGTAGCCGCTGGGACTATTTCTGAACTGTATTTGTTGCTGCAGCATCACCACCCACCTCCGTGCCGCAGTCTGAGGCTTGTTTAATGGTACCGTAAGCACCTTTGCAGTGAATATTGCCGTGTCAGGCAGGAAGGCAAATCAGAGATGCTGGCACAGCTCTTCTCATTTCACCCCTTATCAGACAATGAACCTAGCCTCACTGGCCATAAATTTGGCCAAAATAGGCCTTCTAAGTATTTGTGAAAACACTTGCTAAAAATACCCCATCTAGCTGCTTCAGTCACCCAGGAGGTGTAAATGCTCTCACGGGCACATAAAGTAGCCTAGTCCATAGCCAGAGCAAAACAAATGTGTATTTTGGAGGCCCTAGCTCTAAATTTAAGAAAAGAAAAATGTTCTCTCTTCTGCTACTTCACTATTTTAAATTGAAAAGCAAGACTGAGTGCACTCCTTTTGGAGATTAGCATTTGAGCAAGTTTTCGGAGCTGTAGGGACTTTTAAAAACCTGCGTAATCCCCATACCGTCTTCCTGCAAGCTTTGAGCTTGAAGTTCTAGCAGTGGTGAACTTATTGTGCAGATTATGATCAGAAAAGATTGGTTTGCATGGGCTAAAAATATAAATTCAGAAGCCAAATCCTCCTTTTTCCCATTCTGTTTTATCCAATCAATACGGATAGCATTTGAATTCTTCCTCAGAGCGTAAGTGAGCTTAACTGGAGCAGAACTTTTCTCGCTGAAAAGTTGACATTGACTGTCATTACTGCTCCTATTGATCTAAAGAGTTTCTGATCATATTTTCCTGCCATGTCTTTGTAGATTCATAGGACTGACTTCATTCAGACATGATGCGTATCGTATTGCTTTGATAGTTATCCAAATTCTTGCTGTGTCCACTAAACTGCTAAAACCAAAGCAAGCTGTGTTACTTTCGGTGGCCTATAACGATGGAAAAATATGTTTTGAACAGCAACTATCAACCTATCATAAACTTCAAAGAAACAGAGAGTTGAAAAAAGTCTTTCACTCTCTCCAGATTGCAGAATATCTGACTAGAACTAAAATATTAAAATGTGAGAAAATCAATTATTGAACCACATTCTTTATTCCCTGACACTTTTTGTCAATTAAGCCAAGCTTCAGTTTCTCAGGCTTCCTAGAGTGTATCTCATCATAGCAATTCTTGTTGCACCTCTCCTTCAAGTTTGTCTGTTTTCTTTTAACTCCTGGATCACCGAGGTAAGCCGCTTTATAACTGCTGCATCATCTCCTTGTCAAACCCTCTTTTCAGCCCTGCCCCAGCATTGCCCATTCTCTCGGGTGTGCCACAAGTCTCGACTTGAGTGTGTTTTGCCCACCTGGAGGTGAAAGGTCTCAAAACCATTCCCTTGGTCCACACAGCCATTAACACTTCATGCGCCCATCATACAGCTACAGGAGAGCTGAGAGATAGCCAAGTCAAGATTAAAATCAGCTGCCCTAAAGGCTTATATAATCTCCAAATTGCCTTCGTAGCCACACTCCCATCTCCAGCCTTGCCTGTCTGAAACTGGCTGGGACGCCTTCATGTGACAGTGCTGACAGCAGCTGCCCTTGAAGAATTAGCTGCACCACATGCCTCCATATTCAGGGAAACTAAATTCAAATCCTCTTACCCAATGCTGTTTACTCAGCATCATGTAAACATCAGGTAATCTACGATGGATACTAGCTATCAACTTCCTGTTGTGGGGGAAAGACAGCAACAAAAGAAGAGGATTCACTCCAAGCTGCCAAGCAAGACCTTTTTGCATGCATGTTAGAGGCTGGATTTACAGAAGATGCAGTTCAGGGGAAGGATAACTTTCCCATCATGTGCAAAATATCAGAAAGAAAAGAAAGACATGTATACATTTATTATTCCAGAGCACCTTTTGGTTCCCCTGCTGACTTGCTGGTATGAGCCTTCCTTACAGACGTTCTCTGGGGCTGCTGAGGTTTTTAACTGAAGTGGCTGCCACCAAAGGACCTATAAGCACATATAAGCACCATATAAGCGCAATAATGGGGAAGCCATCCCCGGGGCAGCACAGCAGCCAGTCCCAAAAGCTGATCCTCAAGGGGATATCGCAGCCCTGCTTGGGCGAGATGCTGCATCGTGAATGTCACCTGGAGCAAGGCAAAGCCTGTTCCAGGGCAGCGTGTCTGTCTCCTCCCTGGGCCGGCTGTGCCTGAGTTCACCTCCCAGATTGCTCCGCTAGGAAGCCTGGTTTGAAGGCACGGGCAAGCACAAGGGACTGCCGCCACCCTCCAGGCCATACTTTAGGAATGACATCCCTATGATGACATTTTGAGCACACTCAAAAAAAAAAAATAAAGTCAACTATTAACTCAGAGAAAATTAACAGGCTCCTCTGACTATTGTCTGTAATTCATCTACAGCACTTGAAGTGCCGAAGAGAGGCACTTCACCGTGAGATGGGACTGAAGCAGATGCCACTCGAGCACACAGCCGCTCACCCAGCAATTGCGAAGCACAAAGTTCAGCAGCCGGCTGCAGGCAGCCTCGCTGGTCTCTAAATAGCTGCTTCTCAGCCCTGTGCATAGGAAAATGAAACAGAAAACACACCTCGTGATTTACCCAGTGGTCAGGATTCAGACCCCTGCTCCTGGCCCATGCTCCTGCACCTCCTGTGAACAGAAGTTTCTAAAGCTTAAGGTAATTTTTGTTTCCTAAACCCAGAGGGGTTTTAAATTGAAATTTGTTGGAGCACTGATGCATGGGACACTTGGAATAAGTGAAAACATACAAATCTACTGATGAAAAATTAATGACTAAACAATAATGAAGATTAAGCACTGCCCTCCTACACAATTATCCCCTTTATGCAGCATATAGCTTTTCATCAAAAAAAACAAAACCATAAGGGCACACCCAGCCTGAAGGTCCTCTAACATGAATTCCAGTTGTTTGTAGGCTTTGTTTAATATCATCCTTTCCATTTAAATGTTCTTATTCCGAGATAAGAAAAACAATTCACTGACTTGCATTTCTTTTATCCATCCTAATTAGTTTTCTAATTAATTCATAACCCCAAAAGCCTTCATTTATTTCATGTTTCAATTTAACTTCCGAGCTGCCATAATCAGATTAGCAATCAAACCCCTTTTGAAAGTACTTCTTCTGCCAGGGAGCTGGGAAAGCTCGCACGAAAGTGCCTCTGTGAAGCTAATAAGCTTACAGCTTCTGCTTTGTTCTCCCCGGTCTAATTTTCAAGTTTGCAGACATCCCACTCAATCTGATGTGAACTTACCCGCACAAGGATGGTTTTTTTCCCCCAGCAACAGCACTGTTATTATTAGTTAGTTGTGCTACAGCTCTTGGAAAGGAAACAGAGCTGCAGGGAGCTGGATTGCACCAAGGCACGCGGGCACAGCCACGCCAGAGCACCCAGACCCCCCCTTCCCAGCCACTGCTCTGCGGTGACAAGAGACACTTGGTAGGCACGCTTGGAAAGAAGGCATTCCCCTAAAGAGATACGGACAGCTGAAGATCAAAGGGATGCGACGGAGCTGAAGCAGATAGCAGGGAGCTGTATCCTGCCCCAAAACACTTGTGCTTCGTAGCTCTGATTCAGGGAAGCATCACTTTGGAAAAGCACTTAAACGCGTGCTCAGCATTGAATACACACTCGGTCCTGCCAAAGTCTCTGAAAGATACGCATCCTCAAGAGCATCACGAATAAAGACAGGCTTAGCACGTGATTACACTCTAGCTGATTTGAGATCTAGAAAATGTAGCCCAAGAAGCAGAAAGCAATTGTCAAGGCAGACTTACAGCGCATCACAACACTGTCTGTGCCTGTCACACAGCATGGGAAGTAGCGATGCTGTGATTTCTTGTTCAACTGATACGCGTATTTTTGCCACTTTTCCACTGGAAATGGAGAAACCGTGCAGCATTTCCTACAGCATCCCCTCTAATCTTCCTCCTATCAAACTTTGGAGGTGTTCAGATCTTCTCCCCATGGTGACACAACTGTTCCCTAAAAATCCCAGTAAACACTGTCTCATTTTTGTGTTCCCCTTCAGGTATTACATGACACTGCGAAGGACTAATCCAAAACCACCTAAACAGACCAGAGATTCAGGCCTGTCACCATCTCTATACCTTCAAAAAAACTTAAAAGTACAGAGCATGCTTTTCTCTTTTGTGTGTGTGTGAAGAGATAGGGAAATGTTAAGAAATTACATAAATAAAAACTTCTTAGTTTGCATAAACACACACGAATAAGCAACTGAAGGAATCACCTAACTTTGGAGCAGGTTTTGTAAATATACATTTTTTAACTCTTCATGCACATCAAAGAATGAAGGTTTAAAATCTAATTAGATGTTTACCACCCCACCCTCCGAAATCCCTGAAGTATCTGGTCAAGCATAAAGCCATAATGAAAATATGGACACATATACAAAGAAAGAAATGAGCCATGTAAGGGCGAGATCTACCGTGTTACACTGAGGGCGAGTTTAGTTGGATAAAAGCTGTTATGTGAGAGTTTTACCAAGGATGAGAGGTTCGTGCATACAGATGAAGAAAGCCTTGAAGAAGACAGATGGAAAAAGCAATTCAAAATAAATATAAATAGCCATGTATTTGTGTAACACAGAAGTCTCTCTTGCTTTTAAAATCACTCAGAAGAAATCTAAGTGCCGTGACGTGACGATTCAGTTTAAATTAAGTCTCCCACATTAATCAATATTCATTTCTTCTTATCACAATATAACAGTGTTGTCAACTTTTCATCTTCTAAAAAGGATTAACGACATTAAAAACAACTCTCATGATGAGAGAAAATTAAATGTGCTCATTCTCACTGACGAACACACGTACTGCTCCTATCGTTATGCTAACTTCCAGTGAAGTCACAGCGTTTGCACATCCGTACTCATGAACCACAGATTCGGGGCTAAAATTATTAATTGTGCAACTGCACAGAAGATTTAAAAAATTAAAAAAAAAAAAAAAGCCAGAAAGATTTTTCTTCCTCTAAAAGCATTCTGCACATGCTCTCATGTAAAACATCACAGCAGCTGACAGCACCCAGATTAGGATGTCTGTGGCTGTGGGAAATAATCTTCCATTAATTTTCTGTGATGCTGTGAGCGGCATGAAGTTCAATGTCATGTTTTTCTTGGCGCTTGTTGTTGTTGCTGTTTCTTTTTTGACAGCTGAACCCCATTCAGAGTTCATCTGTCTACGAAAGCCACCTGAGAGCACGCCAGAGGAGGGGCACGGCTGTATCTGCCACGCTGCGTGCACGGGCACCGCAGAGCGCTCTGGGTCTGTCCGCTCCCAAAGCCGCAGCTCTGCAGAGCAGCAAAGCCATTTTTATAAAGGTTACGGCAGAAGAGAAGCGGCAGTGAGCACAGCGTGCCAGCACCCAGCTCTTCCCAGCACAGAGATCACCAGGCATGGGCAGGAAAGCAAGGCCTGGCATGTCCCTTTAGGCTAACATACGAGCTCTCTGTGTAATCCGTCATGGGATGAAGGACACAGCATTTCAGAAGACTGTAGCCGTTTAACACTTTGCCTGCATCCACCTTCTGCCCACCTACAGCCCCGTGCAGCGAGCACAGGGGTGTTAGCGGAGCTGCTGCTATGCTGAGGCATAGCACTCAGCTGCCTTTAGCAGGTTCTTAATGCTTCCCTAAGCATCTTCCTTGAAGGATTTAATACTTGCCGTCATCTCCTTCTGCTCCGCATCCCTCTGCCTGACACGTAAGTAGTGGAAGTGTATTCTTCCTATTTTGGCACCTCGTACTGACAATCAGCTGCAGGGGAAAACACAGTCGCTCAGGATCTGACCGGGAGGAAGGAGAAAGTGGGCTGAATTTGACCGATGCAGTAAGTTTCAAAGGCAATCTCACACACCCTCCTTGGCAAGGCTGGAGTCTGACAACTCCAGCTGCCAGGGATGCTCGCTCCTTTACACAAGTCCCTAGCTCCAGCAGCAGTTCCTGTAGCCCACTAAGTCACATCTTTATCGGAAGGACACGGGAGCATATAACAGCTCTGACAAGCACATGAGCAGCCATTCATCGCTCTGTTTTAGGGGTATGGGTGAGCCTGAAGCAAACAACAGAAACTTCCAGGCAGGAACAGAAAGTGCTTGGCAAATGCCAAGTCATGAGGGAAAAGCTTCAAGGGTTTGGCAGCCTGGACGAGGTGCAGTGGAGACGTTCATCTGCCAAACCCACTGAGAGGCAACCATTGTTTCACTGTTTTTAATATTTCTGAAGCTCAAATTAATCTGACCCCGAGCCTAGCTTTTCTGAGCTGTAAAGATGGTTTTAATGGTGATCTTTTTTGTATTCTCTTACATCAGCTACCGCTTGCAACTGGGTGGAGATCTTCCAGGAGTATCATTGACGGTAAATGGTTTGATAAAACCAGAGATAGTTTGTCCGCAGAGATGCCCCTTATACCACAGGAGATAAGATCCTTCACTGAGCACCTGGGAAACATTCATTATTCATACAACCAAAACACATGCGGGTCTCTGTTTGCGTACCTCTCTGCCAAAAGCTTTTAAGTTGCTCCTGCAGGTATCAGAGACTCTCTTTTTGATGCCGCGACCTTACAGCCTTGTTGAAAATGGAGGCTGCCAGGAGCTTGCACCCGCCGTGTGGGAGCTGATTCACCCCCGCTGCATCTCTTATGGAGGTCAAAAATCAGCTGGTCTCACGCTGTAGTATTCGATCCCACTCACGGGTCCTTTTTCCATATTCACACGCAAACACAATAAAAAGCAAGCCTGGTGCTTTGTTTTCATGCCATGTATTTCACCCAGGATGCAGGAAAATTGAATTCATGTTCATCCTCTTCCTTCCTACTGCCACAGATATGCAGAAGGCAACTGGTCCTTCCCATTCAAACCCTAAAAACTAAAATTTTGATGGATTTTTCTTGTCCCTGACCTTTGGAAGCAGAAAGGAGAAGAGAGCTTTTGCCTTTGACAGTACCTGAGTGGCATAGGTTTCAAAATCACAATGAATTGAATAAGTAAACACAAATATTGTTCTTTATGCATAAGAATAATGACAGTAGAGAACACCAGAATAACTCTTTGAGACATTTCCTAACTGGAGGGAGAAATAAATTAAAATATGCAATAAAAGTTTTACAGCAGTTAGTGATTTCACTTTTGGAGAACCTGCTAGGAACAAAGTTAATGGCACAATAAATTCTTTTGTTGTGAGAAATGATTATTTGGGGTTTTAAGATTTGACAATTCCTTGTAAATCTAATCAGCCAGCTAGCAATTAATAACGTTAAATGGCTTCACGTCGTTCTGCGTCAGCACAGCAGCGCTGTGTCAATGCACACACCTCCGAACGCTCGCCCTCCTCTCGCAGGCTGGCTCACGTCAGCTGGGTGAAAGCAAAAGAAAGCATTTCTCCAGGCGTTAAATAACCACCGGCACAAGCCCCGTGGGAAGGGATCAAAGGGCCCAAGATTTCTACCAGCATGGTTGGAAGACCTTTTATTTTGCTCTGGATTCTGCCTGACCTGGCTTTTGTGCTTCATTTTAACCGCAAGAAAGAAGCAGGTAATTTGAGGCTGACACGTCTCAAATCAACACTCCAACCCTCTAACTTGCTGTGTTTTCATCTTTTAAGCTTTTGATCCATGAAGGGACCGAAATCTGTTTGAACCACGTTATTTTTCACCATTACAGATGACACTACAATTTTTTGCCCTGGACTAAGTTCAGAAGAGGAATGAGGCAGTGTCAAAGTGTCGAAGCCAGGCAGCTGAAGATGGCCTGGGTAATGCTGTTAATTTGGGCCCAGGATGATGTACTGGACTATAGAGTACAAGAAGAGTTTACGTTTGAAATAAATATTTAAAAGCTACGTAGGAAAACTACAGCCCAGGCATGAAATTCAAGAGGCCCATCTCAGCTCCAACCCTGCTTCAGAGTTTTGCTTTAAAACCAAACTCACCCAAAGTTTAGTGGTGAGGGATGCTGTGAAGACAAATCAGTGGTCGTCAGGCTACAGCGAAAATTCATTGCATCCTTGCACAGGAAAGGAGGTTGAACAGTGCTGAGTGAGACTTAAAATCTATATTTATCCATTAAAATACTTTTTCTAAGTTATTACGTATCCCTAAGAAAATGAATGTGCTACAGTGGCTTTATGTAAGCCTCAGTGGAGTTTGAAGTGATTTGGATTTTGTCTCTGCGCAGTTTCATCTATTGCTCTTCTTGTCTCCCACCAGCAGACACAGAAGCCAAAACCCAGCTACAAAATCAAGTTAGCTTTTCATCTATAAACATTAATTATCACAAACTCTCTGTGAAGCTGGTGAGCATCGCTGCCTTCCATTTCTCAAGTAAGGAGACAGCAAAGCAGCTTTCCCAGAGCCACAGAGAAACCATTGCAGAGCCCAAAACATGATTTAACTTCTTCCCATGCTTCTACAAACTGAGCAGCAGCAGCAAAGTACCCCCAGTCGAGTCTCGCTGGGCACTAAGTTAACAAACACTTTAAATCACTCTTCTGGAAGTCAGTAGAAGTGAGCAAACATACTCGTGACCGAGCCATCCTCACGTAGACACTTGGCTCAGACAAATCCCTCAGTGGGGCAGAGCCAGCTGGTCAGCCCCAGACAGAACTGCAGGTTAACCTCAGTAATAACACCATGCCAAGAAATTTGCAGTGGGTGGGTGGGTGCCGGCAGGGAGGAGGAAGAATTTGGCCCAGTCCGTAAGAGCAGAGCCCCAGGGCAAGCCCTGTGGCACAGCAAGCGGAGAGGAAGGGATAAAGAGGGAGACAAGTTGTTGAAAACCCCTGTGGCAGAAAGCACAGCCCGTGAGCTGAACGCTGTGCATGGGAGGGGACGTGAAGCCCTTGCTCCCCAACCTGTCGAGGCATTTCACATCTTACCGCAACATCAGTCCCACTCACAGCATAAAGTACATCACTTCTATCAAAAGTCTCCCTCTTCAAAGGGAAACCACAACCAAACAGAGCACAAACAGATCCATGGGGCTCGTAAGCATTTAGAAGGCTCCTAAGAGAAAAAATCTCATGGTTCATCTCCTTACCTAAAAAAGAAAAAAAATTGTTTTTCCTTCTTTTTTTTTTTTCTTTTTACACTGAAATACCATAATATCTGTGAGCTATCAGCCCACAGCCAAGATAGCTCAGATACCTCAGTCACTCCCACGTGCAGAGGACACCCCAAGCTGGTTCATGCAGCACATTGCTTTATTTCTCCAACACAACTTTTTGGGTGCACGTAGAAACCCTTTTCTCACCAAGAAGCAGGATTACACCCTCAGCATGCCGTATCTGGCAGGAGCAGCCGCGCAGGTGGTGACCCTTTACTGGTTTTACGTGGCAGGGTAAAATGTGGCTGGATAAAACCACCACAGACTCCCGTGTCCCACACCTCTGGAGCGGATGACAGAGAGCTGGCAAATTTGATGGATTGTGCGTTCGCTACCAATGCTTATTACTGGACAATTAACCACAAGTGCTAATTCTCACTCTGGAGCAGAACGGCTCCTCAGCACCATTCAGGGCTCCCAGGCAAAGCCAGGCACCACAGCAGGGGGCTGTGGGGTCAGCACCAGCAAAGCTCAATGCCCCACACAACCAGTGTGGCATCGCAGGCTGCCTAGTCTAAAACAGGCTGGTCCCTGCTTTTCAGTCTCTTCTTTTTTAAAAAATGAATAAAATTAGACTTTAAAAAAACCCTACTACGAGCAAGGAATTTGATAGCGAAGAATGCGGCTGGCATGTAAAATTCAGCACAGCTCTTCCTATAAAAATAACGTTTGGAAGCTTCCACTCAGTTAGTGCCACCGGTGCAAATTGTTTTCACTGGTAATGACATGATAAAACGTTAAACAGCAGGTGGGAGCTCCATTACTAAATGCCCAGGAGGAAACCAGATGAAGGATTTTCTTAATCTGCTGAGAATTGACCATTATTATAATTGAGTAACCTTTTTTAAAAAGAGATACGAAGCTAAGTTTTCATGACCTTAACTGCTTCGCATAACTTCACATGTCATCTGTTCCTGTTGTTCCTACCCTAAGAGGCACTTGGTATTCATGACAATCCATAAAGCCCATCGCTCGTGATAATTGATATCATTAATTTACATTCTTTGAAGGCCTTTCTGTAATCATTAGCCAGCCATATGGGAGGTAAAATCAATGATCTGAACTGTGTCATTAATAATAAGACAGGTGTGAACGAGTTTTTCTAAAAACATGATTTCTGCAAGTTATTTAATTCATATTATCACTGTAGACAAACAATAAACTCGACACAAAACAAAATTTCCACACGACACGACACTGCTACCTAACAATTGCTCCTGTTTGTTTGTTTAACTAAAAGAAGTCCATGTTATTTTCTATACTCTTTGCAGGACATTAATTCCAGATACATGAAAACTTTTCAGAGAGACCCAAATCTTCTCTAGTGTGGTTATTTAAATAAAGTGTCTGAATACTGGAAGAAATCCTTCAGTCTGAGAGAGGACAGTAAAATTTTGCCATTAAATTCATGAACAATGCAGGATTTTCCTTATTGCCTCCTCTTCACCATAAAAATCTGGGGGAACTTCGCACCTGTTGGCTGTTGCGTGCAGGTGCTGAGCCCTCTGACTATTACATTCCCATCCATACACTACGTACAGGTGCCAAGGCCCAATTTCTAGTTTCTTGACTGAAATCTTCCCTAACTGACAGTTTCATAGGAGTGATGCTGCCGAAGATGAGAAGTGACTGACGTCTTTACAAATGAGGTGCTGTCAAGCAGAATGCAACTTGATTTGTGGATTTGCAATGAAAACCATTTAAAACATTTACTCGTGAATTCAGCGCCTCTGCTGCAAAGACATGAAAGATATTATAGGCTAGAAAAGTTGGATGTCATTTTATGAGAACTACTTTAAAGAATATTACTGCAGTATGTAAATAATACTTCACAGTTTAAAGCTGAATAATTATCAATGGATAAAGCATTAATATGGCTGGGAACAATGAAAAATCATCGATGGTTATGCCACAGACAAAGTGTATCTGCTCTTGCCTTTGGGGAATGTACTTGCAAAACCCCTTTTTGGTTGGTTGTTTCAGGGTGCCAAAGCTACAGAGGAACTTCTGCAGAAGTGCAGATTTTCAACAGAACATTTCCATTTCAAAGCATGTTGCTTTAGAAGAAATGGTCCAAGCCACCTCTAGCCCCAGCCACGCGTTGACTAAACCACCACAGACAACGATGATTTCTCTGTGCAGTTTACTATCCATTAACAGCATTATTTCTATGCACTTTGCTGCCACATGAGGCAGTTTCTGTGCCGTGCCCGGACCTGGCCCCAGCTCCATGCCTCTCTGCACACCAGGCAGGACACCTGCAGGGTGACAGGGGGAGGCTGTGGTTGCAATAGGGGTGTTTGAAGTTCTGTCCTTCATTTCCTTCACCTTCAGCACTGTGCAGAGTTTTCCATCGGAGATCAAGACAGTTTTGATCAGGCTATTTTTATTTTGTATTACATTTTTTCATTGCTGCCTATCCCATCTTCTTGCCTTGAACCGGACCGCAATGAGTTATCTCCCTGTTTTCAATCATCCATTCTCTAGGGAAAAAAGAAAACAAGGCAATCACACCGCAGGGGCAGCAGCGGCTTCTTCTTATAATCTTCTGGGTGTTTGTCAGCAGGGCTGGGTTTTATTCTCCTCCCTCAGTTAGAACCAGAGGAACATCTTCAAGAGGCTGAAGCTGCGTTTAGGCACCTGTCAAATTTGGCTTTCAGTAAACCTCATTTCCTTGCAGTCTCCTTGAATTAATGCCGGTGGCTGACACATGAGTGGCCTGGCTGACTACAAAGTTCATTTCAGATCTCATAGAAACTGTATTCCTGGATCGTTCTCAAAAAGGGATTTGTTTTCGTTTTAAATTTAATTATTTTAATTGCCAACCATAAAAATTTGCTTTCATTATGTTCATGTTAAGCATAGCATTTTCCCCCTCCTACAATCACTAACTAACTCACATAAAAGAAAATACACTAAATTGATCTTCTTCCATAGGAAATACATCAAGGAAAGGAAAGGATTGATTTCCCTCCATAGGAAACAAGACATGAATGTTTTTAATCCAGCTGCTGCATTCAGTTATCATGTACAGTATTGAAGAAACGTGCCATAAAAATGAAATTAAATGCATAATGGCACAGACCACCCTTCTCTCGTGTTATCTTCAAGTATCCAGTGCTTTGGCAGGACACTACATAAACCTTTAAGTGTTACCTACCCCCATCTATTTTCAGTGGGTTCCAATACTTGTTTATGCACCTTTCTGGGATGCTCTTTGGGAAGGTCCGCATTTTGTCACTTCTCATTTCAGTGAAAAGACTGGATGCAACATTAGTCACAAAACTTGAGTAAGTGTGGCAAGTCTCACCCTGTGCTACTGCAGACTATGCTATTCTATCATATATCAATCCCATGAAGATTTGTAACTGAGGACACATTTCTCAGGCAGCTTAAATGATTTTTATCTGGGGTCTGCACCATCCTTGACCTTCAGAACATCCATGCAGACTTTCACAGGCGAAGGATGTAATTACATCCAATTTAAATAAAATTTGTCATCTGAATAATGTAGAAAAAAAGCCAAAGCTAGAAATAACAGCTCTAAGCACTGCAAAGGTTGCAGCTTGATGGCTACGTTGAAGCTTGGGCTAATCCTTAGTGAAAATACATCGGCCACTATATTCTTCTGAGGTCATTATCATGGCCAAACTGCCGTTGAAGAGGAGGATTCCCCAGCATTTTACATTTGAAAATGTTATTTCTAGCATTGCTTCTTATCTGCACTGTGTGCACAGGGAGGAAATAGCTTTGTGATCTAGATGCCCGCAGGAGATGCTGAGTGCCATGCAGGGGCTGTTGGCTGCAGCTCATAGACAACAGATCCATGCCCCATCACACCCCAACCCCGGGCAGGCGGCAGGACTGGGAGGATACAGCAGGGCTGACTTGTGAGACCAGTGGCCTCAGCAAAGGAGGATGTTTGCTTGCCTCTGACTCATTTCCTTCTGAGCCTTTTGCTCCTCAAATGCAACGTTTGCATTTCTCTTTCTTTTCAAGCCTATTTCCCCGGTTAACAAACGCTAGGTCCTCTTTGATCAGTATTCAGTGAAAGCTGGGCAGATGCAATCCTTTTGGATGGCATTTTCTATATCTGTAAACAAAATACCAGCAAAAGGTTGAGTCCACTCTGTCCTCCAAACTGAGAGAGACGCAGTTATTGATCCGGACATCAGGCTGCCATTTTAGTGAAAGAAAGACTGATTATCTTTGTATCTAAACAGGCATAAGGCATCAATAAGAAACTTCCTACACTTAACACCAATGCAGGCAGCTCCTGTTTTAAGGAGTATGTTGGGCATGAGCAGAGACTTGACTTTCTTCACTGTTCCTCAACTGTGATTATCCGCTACTAAAAAACGACCAGTTTTAGCTCAATAGATCTGAACTCAAATACATGAGTGTCATAACTGAAACTGGAGATTAACTGCAGCTTCTAGGGTCTTTGTGATTGTTCAACACAATCCACAACCTTAGTTCTTCCAATTGCCCTCTGCTATCAGTGTACCAGGAGTGCCCATGTTTCATCTCTGGTTTTGGTCTTGATTTACCTATGAAATTCCTTTTAACATTACAAAAGGTGTATATGTTCAGGTTACAAATAACCAGGAAAAACAAGAAAACAAAAAACAAAATAATGTTCTCTTTAGCTGCTCATTCATCATAACTAAGCCATGCAGATGGCAAGAAGAAAAGGCCCCATAGAGAGTCGAAGATGTCATCTTTCAGCCACTCTGCAAAGGCAACAAAAAATGCAGATGCTCACCTGCTCCCTGCAGGAGACAACCAGAGCATCAGTGGCTTCTTCTCCCCATGTGAATGCACTGCCCCAACAACGCGCATACCACTGGGGGCTCTGTAAGGCTTTTCTTCACTCCTTTGGCTGCAGCCATTCCCCACACTACATTTTCTGTCCAGCTCAGACAGAACTCTATTCATTTGCCTTTCTAACAATTTACTCAAAGGATTTGACTGCCTTTGTATTTTTTTTTTTAACCAAAGCTCAAATTGGTTCCTTGACAGGCTTTAATAATAGCCACTCAAGTGAGGTGAAATCAGGAGTCTTATAAGAGTACCATGCTCCTTTGATGTTCATTTATAGACCAAAGAGCAAACAAATCCACAGAAGGCATTCAGGGATGCACCGCAGCCACTCTGGCGAAATACCCCAGACTTATCATCCTGGGAGATTTCAGCACTTACGTTGGCGAGATCCCACATGAAAGAAAAGAATTACTTTGAAAATAAAAAATCCTCACTTCTCAAAGACTTTGGATGTCCCTGAGGTTATGCGGACACACAAGACAAAACTATTTCAGGTCTCACAGCCAGTTCTGTCCCAGACAGTTTGCCCTCCTGCCGAGGTAGGGGTGTAAGTCCCAGTGGTAGCAAGCCAGCCCCGTGGCATTCAGCAGATCGCAGCAATCCAGGGCTCAGCCTGTGCCTGCCTGGTCAGGAGGGGCTGCAGCTTCCCCTGGGAGCAGCTCAGCTGCAAGGGAATGCCTAATTTCTTTAACCAGTTTCTTATCTTTAAGATACATTCCTAGGAGTAGTGAAGGAAAATGGTGCTTATGCCACAGCTGTTTGGTTTATGGAGACCTACTCAATATCTCAACAGAAAGCAAAGCTGGCAATAGCTGAACTCCCCTGTCAGCAAGACATGGACGATACGCTCTTCCCACAAGGAGCAGCAGCAGATCAATCCATCTATAAAGATCAAAGGATTAAAGCTGAATCCACACCAGGAGGGAGCCACACTCCTGGTCAGGAGGAAGAACCAACTGTGAGAAGTTTGCAGACGTAGGTTGGTCCCTCCCGTGGCTGACAGTACCTGCCTAGCCACGAACAGTGCCCTGCTCCTGTCAGGCGGCAGCAGCGACAACAGTTTCTACAATCCCCCACAGACTAGAAGGTTTCCATTTATCAGTCAGTGTCTTTGCACCAAGTTGGGTGCCTTCATTGGGTGTGTCAGAGTCTGTACAATGATTTATCTGGACACGGAGCCATCAACATCCAGGACTTGTGAAGAGGGCACAACCACAAGAACTGTTATTAGCCGACGTGGATGTCCTCCATTCTCCAGGGGCTGCCCAGATGATGTCCTGGCAACAGTGATGTCCCCACGCTAATCCTCCAGTCACCTTGCGTATCTCAGATTTCCTGGTGCTTCAGGTTTAAGGCCGTGATCCAAATGAGATGGCACCTTGTGCCACAAGGGCTGCCCATGAGGGGGAAGCACCCCCTCACTGACTTTGCAGGACACTTGAGGGTGTCCTCACGGCAGGAAGGCCTCTGTGCCAAACGGAGGGCACGAACGAGTATTTGGTTATCCTTTTAGTGCACCTATTCTAAGGCACATTTAGGCAGATATGTAGGGACTATAGCGTAAAACCACATGCAAAAACCAGCAAAACAATAAGCTGTTTAAAAGTGAAATGTCTCTGCATATTTGAGAAAAATTCAGAGTAAAATTGTTGCAAGCTGCTACCAGCTTATTTGTTTGACTCTATTAAGTTGTTAGCGTGGCAAATGTCACCCTTATTCGCTCATTTTCCACATGTGGCATCTTGTTATATACTGTGACTGACCTTCCAGAAAAGCAGTGATTATCTGCAGTTATTCATCCTGGCACAAAGGGTCCTGATCCCCAGCCACTGCTCACTTACAAATAAATACAAGCTCAAACTCCTTAAAGCTATTAAGGAGCAGACAAAGTTTGCTTATTCTGCCCCGGGTACTTACACCGCATCCGTTCATTTCAAGAAATAACGTTGCTACTCTGTAGTTCAGAAGAGGCTGTAAATCAGCTCGCTCTGAACTGTATATATTCGCAGTTACCATTTGCCATTGCCAAGCACCTATAGATTTCCAATAAACAGGTCTCATTCATTGTGAAAATTGGATAATTGAAACTATCTATTTGCTTCAAGGCTTTGGTCTCAGAGGTGATGCTCGCGTGTTGCCATGACAAGTGGGCGACAGCAGCCGTAATTCAATTCCACCACACTCTGTGGCCCGTTTTGTTTGTCAGTAATGAGAGCGCTTTACGAGATACAGGAGATTATCGGTCAGCTTCTGCCCATTGCTATTCTGCCTGAGGAACACCCTTTTTTCCCTATTACCATCTCCATCTCTGTAGAGGGATTTAAAAATGGAACAAGAATGGGATGCTGTCAGAATCAGCAGTCCCAAATCACTGTTATCTTTGCCACGCTGCAGATTGCAAACTCTAGATTATTATGCAGGAGTAGATACATCAGAGCAAGTGGGAAATGGATAGCAAACTCTGCCTAACAAATTTGCATGCAGACATTTCCATTGAAGACCAGCATATCTAATGAAAGATTAATTAAATTACTTTGCCTTTCTGAATAAAATCTTAGGGACAAAAATGAACATTTTGTGTTAGACTGTGCAGCGAGGTAAAATAGGCAGAGAAAGCTTGACTGGTACAAAATGTTTGCATCAAGTACAGTCCAGGGAGATATATATGTATTTACATCTCCAATTTAACCAGAAAAGAGGGAGAGAGAGAGAGGGAGAAAGGGTTCCCACTCACAAAATCCATCTCTATGATTTTCTCACTGTTCTCTTCAGCCAGAGCCACATTTCAATCAAGTCCTCACGCCAGTGGAATTCCCCTTAGTATTTAACTGGTCAAAACCTGTATTCAACTGTGGCATGAGGAAAGGCATTTTTCTCATTCTGTGCTATGTTTTTTTTCCAAAACAATTGTGATCACCACACTAGATGCTCTTCAACTGAAAATTACTAAAAAAATGAATATATATATATATAGTAGCAGATAACTCAATAGGTCATGATCCATCAGCTATTTGCCAGACATAAAGCTATTCACCAGCCACTGAACCTTGCCATCTGACAGACTGCTGCTTAGGTCCACATGATGCAATTTATAAACTCTTTGTTTATTACTTTTTACATATTAAGACACTTTTCTATCCCATGAAATAATGTGGAGATATGAAACTTTAAACTTTCTCATTATTTTGAAAACTCTTAAAGTTTTAATAAAAAACTAGCTCAGTGGAAAGGAGGACCTAATTCTGATTTGTACAAAACCAGAACATACCAAAGCCATCTTATTCTACTTTGTCATCATTTTGTTGTTCCTAGCTACAGGAATGCATCTGCAACTTAACCACAAAGATGTAAATCAAAGTTAGGCAGAAATTTTTAAAGGAAAGCTCACCTTTTGTTTTAACCCATGAGCTGTTGGCTCATGGAAATATAAATATGAAAACCAAGCAACAGGTTTGTGTGCCTGCACAGCCTGAGTTAGGGGCAAAGGGATGCTCCAGATCTCCCCTATCGCCTCTTGCACCAGAGTTGGTCTCCTCTCGGCGGGAGGACCTTGCTCAAAGCCATGCATTTGGGCACCTGAGAGCAGCTCCTCTTAGAAGAGTCTGGGGAGTTCCCAAAAGCAGTTGGTGCTCAGCTCCAGTGAGATGCTGTGCAGCTGCAGTCTGTGCTCAGCTCCTTGCTCTGCAGCAAGGACGTGCCCAGAGCAAAGAAAGAGGCAGCATCAAGCACGGGCCAGAGTGAGTTTTATCCCTTCCGATGCAGGACTTGCTGCAAATGCAGCCCATTTTCCGCTGCATTCACACAGAATTGCGTGAATCCATGTTTATAAACATGGCTGTGCCAAAGGAACACTTGGCCCACATTATTAATTCTTCTCCCAAAGGGAGGGAATAAATGAAAGTAACACCGGCAACTGCCCAGGCTAACAGGGCAATATCACTCGAGAGAGAGTTGCCAACTACAGTGGGAACATTTGCTTGAGTAACTCAGAAGCATCAAGTATTCTGCCTTTAAAATTACACTTTTTCATACACATTTTCAAGCCACTTGCTGTATCATTTGTTTCAGGATCAAAATGATGTTTTTCTTCTTACTAACAATATTTAAAGTATGATGTACCTGCCGAGAAATACATGATTGCTCTGCAAGAGAATGCTTCAGATACTGAAATTGGCAAGTCCTTATCCATAAGCCAAGAGATTTGTTGCACTTGTTATAACGGAAATATGCAATACTGAAAAAGAAAGATATAATTTATGGAGGCAGTATTCGGTAAACAGTTTGATTCAAGTCATTTGTGTGTGCTGCTTTAAATAACCAGCTTTCTGCATGAAAAACTTTGAGTTCAAACAGAACAAATGGAGAACAGGAATTCAAGCTGGTGTTTTCTTCCATACAATGACCATTCAAACAGAAAAATCACCACTGATTACATTCATTTATGGGCCTTGGTAAGGATAAGTGATGGTGTTAGCTAATTTATGAAGATGAGAATAGTCGTGACTTATAGGAAACAATTTATATAACCAGTTCTAAAATATACTTTTAGATCAGGAAAGTGCTAAAATTCTGGCAGTGGCCACATTAGCAAAGAGAAGACACAATAGTATTGATTAAAATTTGCATAATATCTGCTTAATTAAAAATGCAGCCTTATATATTGCAGCCAATAGATTAATCCACTTTTCAAGCACTTTTAAAAGAATAACGTAATTCCAGTTCAGAAATATATTTTCCTCCAAGCAATTTGCCAAATAAGGGGCTAAAATGTAAAATATTTTTTCCATTAGTTTTAGGTAATTGAAATGCAAAGTGCTGAGCACTTAATCTTTCCAGGCAGGAAAAGCTGCTTGCTGTCAGATTTTATTAAGTCTTTTCGCCGCTCTTCGTATAGTCAATAACAAGTGTCTAAACCCAGGAAATGATGTAGAGGTAGTGTTCAAAGGTAAGGATATGATAAGGTGGTGTTTGCATTCTGGATAATATGAGAAAGTCCAACATGTACCCGGGAAGATTTTTCTCCACGTCAACTAATTAGCATGTTTATTGGAAGCATTAATTATTCTGACAACCTCAGGGATTGTTAAGCGTGTTAACTCCTCACATGCTCCCTTCCCAAGCACTGTTTACGTGCCAACCATCATGGGTAGCTTTCTATATTTTAGTAAATCCAAACGAAACTGTTGTTTCCCATTCTGGCATGGGAAGTCAAAAAGTAAATTTGACTCAGTTTCAAAACAAACCCAAGGCAAGTAATGTTTTGATAAAGATTAGAAAATCCTTGACACCTCCACAGAGGTGGCCCTGTATCTGAGCATGAGGTCCTGTCTGATCCTCAGAAAGATAAATTAGATTTAAACCTACCGCTGGAAAACAAAGATCCCAATATCTACACAGCCACCAAAGTTAGGCACACCATTGCCCTGATTGCTCTTGATGAACATTTATTTTTTATTTCATCTTTCGAGGGTACCACTGCACAGCTTTTAGGCAGCAACACGTGGATGTCCTATTTTCTCTTATCTTTCTTCTTCCCCCTTATTTTCTTTGCCACTTTTCTTCCTTTCATTTCCTCTCTAGTGTTATTTCCTTTTTTACCTTTCTTGTGCTTTAAGCTTCCTGCTCCCAGTTCTGTCTCGTTACACCCATATCTGAGTCAATCTTTCTTTCCTGACTTTTCCTCTTTCCCTTGTCTGCATCTTGCATAAAGGTTTCTGTTACTGACATGAATGTATATGAAAAGAAAATTGGGTGTTTATTAATAGGTTGCAGTTGCTGGGCTCAGGTGTAGCTACTTGTGGCTGTTTTACATCCCTCTGAATGTTTTTCTGAAGATTTCCTGTTACTCCTGTGTCTGCCTTACAGACCAGCAAGATGGGGACAGGGACAAACACCTTCCAAAATGACTCAAAGGTTGAGCCGTTGTGTAGCCTTTTCCCGCTCCCTCCCTGGTCAGCTCCTCCTGCTCTCTTTTCCTCTCAAACAGTCAACGGACACAGATCTAATTACCAATATCTCAGACCATCATTAGCAAAGTAGACACAGACTGAATTTAATATCACCTCGGGGAGATCATTACTTCTACAATCCTACAAAGTTTCTAATACACCTTTCATTAAAACTGCACCCCCAAGCATTTTGCAAAAACTCAATATCACACTTGTAAGGATGAATAATTTGGGGGTAGAAAGAGAGAACTTTAGAATCTACATACAAAGTAAAAATACAAAGTCAAGATAAAATCTGCAGGACAGCAAAACATCTGTGGCCAAGCCAATAATGGTGTTTGCAGGCAGATCCAAGCTCACCCTGCTGATGTTACCCTGCTATAAGCTGAAATGACACAGAAACATGCCTGTAATGGACACACTGGTCTGTAGAAAGGATTGAGTCTTGAGACACCAAAGCTGGCTTTGCAGCTGGGGTATTTCACGAAGCTAATAAAAAGCGGTGTTGCTTTAACTCCTCAGATGATGGGCACAGCAGCACCGCTCCTAGCATGGACAAAGCAGTGTAAGCACCTGGGGCAAAAGAAAGTTTGGGGCACTCCCCGCCTGTCCAGAAGAAATCCCAGCCAGCAGCCAGTCTGCTCCTGCTGCTACACAGCTTGAAACAGAAGTTTCTACCAGGAAGCAAAATCTCAGAGAGCTGCTAGCTGACTGCACACCTCCACACTTCAAGGCAGATCCTGGCTGTGGGTAACACCAACAGGGCTCCCATGACTTTTTTTGTCATTTTCTGTAAAACATTACAAGTCAAAGGTCAGCGTTTTAAAACTATTTAGTGGCCTAGGGATGCATTTAACTACCATTCCAAAACCCACTAGAGACTCATCTGCCTCTTTAGGCATCTCAAAACCTACAGCTCTCATGTTAAATAAACAAGCGTTGCATACTAAATGCTCCGTATTTTTTTCTTCCAACTATACTCATGTACAGTAGCATAAACAGTCCAAAAGGAAAGAATAGCCAAAAGGACTGGGGTTAAAAAGAGAAAAACAGAGATGAAGATGCAAAGAATGGCACCTGTGGAATAATGAACCAAGAGCAGCTGATAGATATCTTTCTTACTACATTGATTAAGTTAATTCATTCGTAGCACTAAAATATACTGTTTGGATGAGATATCTGAAGTTGGCTGCATCCTTCTCTCCCATGGGAAGGAAAGGGGATTCAAGCCAGCAGTGAAGATTGTCAGCCAAAATACTATTTCACAAAAGATTAGAAAAATCGAAGGGTAAAATAAATTGCTGAAAAAAATATTGGCTTGATATTTAAATTTGCTGAGCACTTGCAAGTCCCACTTAAGTCACAGGGAGCCAAAGGCATTGACAGCCTTTGTAAATCAGGCTGGATATGTGGCAGGACCAATAACCAGCCAGATTTTAGAAGCTAATGATGTGAAATTAAGTGTTCTCACTTGAGTGTTGTAGTAAAAGATATAACAAAGTTTAATAAGAAAGCTTTCCAAATTCATGATGCAAACGTTTACCAATTTACTTTTTGTATTTTCTTTTAAACAAGACTCATTTTCTTTGTAGTGCTTCTGATAAGCAAAACATTTCAGTGACAAGTACAGCATCACAAGCAAAGCTGTACTAACAATTCAGTATTCAAGACACAAATATTGGTAAGAATATATATATGTCAAAGCTTGTCCCAGTGATCTTTTGGCTTTGTTTTTCAAGAATATACTGAAAATTAAGGTGGAAAATCTTCAAAATCCTTTGACACTGACACGTTCAGGCTTATAAACAGTACAGAGAGAGCAGAACATGCTGATCCTTTATTCTTATCTTTCCCACACCAGAAAACAGTATCAAAGATTTTCAGTTGTCACAGGAATAAAGGACTGGAGGGTACCATTTCATATTGTATGTTCAAGTTTAGGATGTTACAGTCTTTATAAAACATTCTTAAAACGGGAGTAATTATGGCCATGTGGGCTTTTTAACAGATGCACAGAAACCTTTTGGGGGGGCTAAGAGGGAAATTTTTACCATTATGTGGTCTGTTCTTCCCTTTCGCATGTAGGTGGGAGAAGTCTTCAGCTGGCAAAAAGTACCACAAAAAGCAATGAGGGCTAGCCTGAGAACGTACATATTCCCAAAACTAGTAGGATTTTACCCTCAAGAGTTTCCATAAGATGATTTACTGAGACCAGCAATTTCCTTTCCAGCAAAAGTCTCTTCCTTTTTAAATTGATATAATTGGATTACGACTGCTCTGTTTCCTTCAAGAGGACCACAAAGCTTTCTCATACACTTTTCTCTCCTCAGAAAAGGCAGAGAGACCCACTGGAACTGGGTCATAGTCTCTGTTCTTTCAGACCTCGAACCAAGGCATGTCCCATGACCTCAGGCTCACACCTGCACTGGCCCAGATGGGTAGGGGTTGGTCAGCCCACCCCGATGTCAGTATTTCCACCAGAAACACTTCACTCCTGCTCAGTGCTCTCCTACAAGTACCAACAGTAGCTGGAGGAGATGTGGAGAATTTTATTGATCATTGGTGGTGGCAAGGAGGGGAAAGACAATTGGGAAAGTCCTTTTTAATATAAATGGCTGCTTGTGCACACATGGGAGGACAGAGCTACCCCACACAGCCCATAGCCAGGACCCAATCCCCAGGGATGATGTACTCGCAATATGCGGACATGAGCAACCCCAGAAGAGGTTCCCCTTGTCCATCCTCATCAGGATCAAACAAATTTTTTAAAAAGCAACAAATAAAGTAATTCCAGGTGTGGGTCCATGTAACAGATGAAAACAGTCCTGCTAACACCACCTTCAAAATCCCATTGCCTCAGTTTCAGCTGAGCACGTAAGCAAAATTGCCCCAGAAGCAGCAGGGAGAACCATGTCGTCTCTTGCTCTCAGAGGTACCCTCAGCCCAAAAATGTTGAGAATTCTGGAGAGGTCACAGACACCCACCTGACACAGCAACAAGAAGCACAAAACCCCATGCAATTGCTCCAGTCCAAGAGCCAACCAGGCTGCTCCCCAGGTGTCTTCCGGGGTACCAGTCCATGGGTATAGGGTAACTTTCTACTGGACAGAACCATCCAAAATGGTTGACCACCTCTTTGCACCTGGACTACGATGTTTTCACATCTATGGACATCTCTCAGTGAACACAGGTTTGAGAAGAACACTGTAAACTGCTGAAATCTTTGGGCACGTTGAAGCGACAGTCAAGAACGTCAATGTCTGCTGAAAAAAATACTGGGTAACTGCTTTGAAAATTGTTGCAGCCTTAGGAACACTGAAGAATGATTTTAGGAGCATTCATCAGGAAATCTAAATACGTTCACTTTCTTTAATGACACAAAGGCCACTGTAAATGTCTCACGTTTTGTCATGGAATATGCTTTAAAAAGATCTGACTACTGAGATGTCATTAAATTAAAACTACTCCTGGTGAAAAGTGTCTCAAAATTGCCCTATTTTTTAGTAAGATGAAAAAAATGTTTGTTCTTTCCTGTAATTTGTCATAGCCACACAAATCTATTACATGGCTTGACACTTTTTTGAAGAATAATTTCTGAGAGAACTCATAAGAGAAAGATGAATCCACGTTTCAAGATACAAAGAGACATCTCAGTGAAATAAGGCACAGATCATCAGCAGCACCCACACAACTAATGGACATTTTTCCTCCTTCAATACAAAGGATTTGTATCACTTTTACCCTGTTTTCCATTTCCAGAGCTCTTGGAAAAAACCCACATGGGAATAGGAGGATTTGCTGCTACCAGATATAGATCTTCTAAAAATCCTGTCCTACCCTAACCAAGTCAACCTACCCAACCCCCTGATGTTATGGGAACACCTTGGGTAGGAAGAGCCAAAACAACCTCTGGTGCAAGACAACATCAGTTTTCAGAATGACTCCTTGCCACAGAAACGTCAAGAAAAAGGAAGACTGAATCACTTGCTGACCATCAGAGCAGAAATCTTCACCTCTAAAGAAGTGACATGGGGTATCTGAGTTGATAAGTTCATCCATTTCAGAGGTGAGAGATCCAAATAAGCACTCCATGATCACGGAGTGCTTGAAAAATGCTGAACAAGAGCAAAATTAAAAGAGAAAAACATGATCCAGCAAATAATCACCCCAGTGACCAGGCATCAGAAATGAGCACCCAGGCACAGCACATCATTGGGTACACGAGTCTGCAAGACCCTTTGAAAGCGTTGCATCACCAGCATACATCAAAACCTGCACATGAATAACTTTCAAATGGGAAAGAGATGAATTCATCTGAAAACTGATGACTTTTTGATCACTACTCATATGGATTCACTGTCTGAAAAAAGTGGGGCAGGGGGAAGGGCAGAGAACATTTTTTCATGAACCACAGGTGCACTGTGCCAGTACATTTTCTGAAGTATGAAGTTGGGCTTATAAAGCAGGTGTCATCTAGGCCTCACCCACTGTCTTCTCATCACCATCCATGCCTTCAACAATTTCAAGTATTCAAAAGAAGCTTGCCTCAGATATGACATTTTTCAAGTCCCAAACGCACTATCAGATTTACTTGCTTTCAAGTACAGGCTGATCTAGTGCCAAATCTAGTTTGTTGAGCTGAGCTACAATACCTGATATCACAGTATCGCTCATTTCATATCAGTGCTGATACTGCTCGCTTACGAGTAGTAAGAAAAATCAAAGTCTGAACACTTCCTTTAAAAAGAGTTTTACCTCTTCCTCTACCTTTCAAGTTAGCTAAATACTTGTTTCCAGTCTTCTTAGAGACAGTCCACTGAAGGTTAACGTTCTGAAATTCAGTGGAGAGAATGATTCGTATGTATGGCTAAAGATATTCTTCTTTTTCCTGTGCAGTTCCTTGAAGCACCCCTCAGCAGATCCATTTAAAAATTGCCCTTGGTTTCCTAAACCCGACAAAAATGCAGGAGTTCCACTAAGGTCCTTCACAGACTAATGCAGATTTTACGGTGCCATTTTCCATTATGGCAGGATGTCTCAATCTTAGCCAAATGTCATACGGAAAATAACGAAACAATAAAATGTGAATGCAGTCAGTATTTTTTTTTTTCCTCTGAAGGCACACAGCGTATTTTCTAGAACTTCTCCACAAATAATTACTTTTACTGTTTCCCTCCTCCAGGCCACCTTCAGCTGACTCACCCAACGCACAACTTGACCAAACGGTTCTTGCACCTTGTTCATAAATTCTGGCAAGAAACGTCTTTTAGAGAAAAACACAAACACTTGGGACAATGAAATGTATACAATTTTGCTTGTAAACAACTTAACACAATGGGCTCCTGATCTCAGATGAGGTCTTCGGTGCTTTGCCATGCAAATAATAAAGAATAACATTTTTCCTTATGAAGATGTTTTATCTTTATGAAGATGTTTTATCTTTTAGGACACTGAGCCTTTCTCCAATTGTGTGCTAACTTCTCATTTCAGATTCAGATACAAACACTTTCATGGAGCTCTGTGCTTGTACAAAAGAATTGCTTTAGCTTAAGCACTTTGCTGGTAAAAGTCACTCGAGTACAGACTAACTGATTCATGAAATTTTGCATATATTTCCAGTACTAGTCAGGTATTCATTGCAGCTCTGAGAGCATATATCGGGGTAATGAGCATTCCCATTTTGATTCTTTTATATTGCGTGGTGTATCTTGTCTGATTTATTCATATATCAAACACCAGTCACTGTACTATAAAGCAGCTGCTAAGCCCCAGAAACAGACTGTAATAAGCTTTTCAAGCACCTGATATGGAAAAAAATAACAGCTGCTTATATATTCTGGAAGGTTTGCAAACATGGTTTAAATATGTAGCATCCATAAGACACCGAGTATTTTATTTTACAGCACCAGCAGTAATAACAGTGAGAATTTTTGCATTATTTTGTATCATAGCAACTAATGAAGCCATTGCTTTTCTTTCTGAATTCAGCTCATTAATGATTTCAGTGGAAAACTTACTCAAAACGCTTCACCCAGAGGCAACCCTAATGTTCCACTAGTAAATAACATTTCATTTATAAAGCTGTTCCCTGGCCCACTTGGCTGGTCCTTTAGAAGCCTGTCAATAGGCTAGCGAAATCCAATTTTCGAATCTCCCCTAAATCTCATTTTCAAAAGTGACTTTGATGCTCAGAACTTGTCCTCAGCTCAGTCAAAGACAGGGCTGTAATTCAGACAGGCAACCCTGCGCTAGACAACTGCGCGAGGCACCGATGCCAGAAGTCCTGCCGTGGCACAGGTGTTAGCTGGGAAATATCTACGCTAAATCCTGGGTGGGTTTCTGCCCCCTGTCTGGGCTGCCATGGTTAGATTGCTGCTGGATGCTTAATGCTGGCTTTGGGCTCACTAGGAAAGCTGTAGACTAAGTTTTGCCTTTCACGGACTGGGTGTCCTTGTGCAGAACAGCCAAGCCACTGCCAGCAGCACCCGTAGGGAGGTTCATCCATGGCTCAAGAAGCAGCCAGTCACCACCTGGGGATGACAAACTAAACAAAACCAAACACTTCTAGCACATACTGAGGATTTTGTTTTTCCTTCTCATATGGGTGTTAGGCAAAGGGCTGGGCTTGCCCTTTGTAGTTCAGTAAGTCCTGAATATGAGTAGGTGTTAATACTTGCAGCAATTTTTAAAACTGAAAGCACTCATACAAATCCACTCTTCACTTTGTTCAGCAAAATATTTAAGTACATGTATAGACCCCTCTGAGACTCCAGCAGTACTGCCAGGAGCAGCACATTGCTGAATTACAACATCACAGAAATGTATCAAACTATAAAAAAAATCTATTGCAGGCAATAGGAAAATAGGAATCTAATGAGCTGAATTATTAATATGAACATCCAACAAGACAAGCAGATATTTGCTTCCCTTCCAGTTTGCACAATCTGTAAGAGGCAGATAAGTGTTCCTGGAAGCCCTACCCAGAGACACTTTGCCTTGAGGAGTCAACTGTCAAATGAGCCCCAAAGTTCAGGAAGATTTATATTATTATTGTTACCATAGCTGATTCAAAGGAGTTGAAGGTTCAAATTAACAAAAACATATGGATCATTGAAATACTCCTACAGCACATGCAACAGCTGAAGAGGCACCAAAATCTTCTCCAAATGCTTCCTTACCGTTCCTTACTAAAGCAACCCCTCACTCTCCCATTCCCCCATCTCAACAATGCTCAGGGACAAGAATGCAAAAAGAGGTTATTTTAAAATAAAATTTATTCTCCAAATCCAAATGTCTTCTCCAGCTATGGGAAGAGACAGAGCATCGGCTCACAGAGAAGCATTATTGGGTGCAAGTAAAAGACAAATTCTTTGGAAGAAGAATTTTTCCTCATTTAGCAGCTGCAAAGTTTTAAGGACTTGTAAAACATTATATGATGAACAGAAATAAGTCATAAGAAAAAGAAATCTGTAACCAATTACATTATTTTATCTAGAGATGACAGTCACCGAAGGCTTACGAGATGCATGCAGTACGTTAGCAGTTCAGATAGAGCTCGTTGCAGGCACAAGAACACAAGAATTGGTAAACCCAATTCCACATAAGAAATGTACAAATAAACAGACCCCACAAAAAGCTACTACATCCAATTTTCTGTACTCAGCAAAGAACATTCAGCCAAGTAAAGGGCTGGAATTGATTTCTGATTTAACTACCTGAATTTCTGATTCTCCGAACGTTCACTCCTACCTGCAGGAAAATGACCTCACAACCTAGTGTAGGACCGAATAACACCACGTACAAAAAAGCTGTAGCACTTTACCTTGCTAGATACTGCCTAAAGAACTGAGAAAAACAGTAAATTTACTAACTTGCTTACTCACTGACAACACATATAGTCAGCTTTTTCTACTGTTAGGTTTTAAATGTACTGTCAAGGTGCCGTGTTTCTCCTCATCTTTAAAATCCTGTTCGTTTTCTCCCAGTATTATTTCTAAAATCCTCTGGAAGTTATTTGCTTCCCTTGACTAAAAAAACACTACAGTATTTTTTGCATTTTATTATGTACATGTGAATGACTTATTATTGTAGGATTGCTCTTAAGTACTTTAGTAACAAACAGTTATAAAAGAGCAAAACAGGCTTACACTTAGCAATCTCCCCAAGTTTACGAAATAACTGCAATTCCAGACATTTCAATATACCGTTGATTTTAGAACTTGCACAGATCTAAGCCATGTGTTACACAAACAATTCTAGCAGGATCTTTTATAAATATATTCCATAAGGCAATATGGAAATGTCAAACTGTTGAGTATTAAAGCTGCTACTGTTATTTTAGGAGATGTCATGCTATGAACAAATGAGGTTATTACATCTTAATCATCGTACAAAACAGGTGTCATTCAGAAAATCAGTTTCCCTCTGATCAAAGAGAATTTGCAATTCTAAAAAAGGGAAAGAGAAACCTCCTTATGAGTTTAGTGATTAAAAAAATCTCATCTGCTTCAACCTTCTCAGCTTGAAGGCATTATGAGAAAGCACATTCCCCTCCACTCTGTTTGACAGCCTAAGCTTTAGCAGAAGCTGGTTTATTTTCCTTGGAACCACCTCAAGATGCTGAAAACCTCTCGCCATAGAGGAAATATGCCAACATGCAGTACTGTGAGGATCTAAAAAGAAGCAAGAGAAAGCCATGCACAAAAGCAGCTGAAGGTTTGACAAGCGTTTTGTTGATGCTGCTCAGTGTGGTACTGAAGCAGGAAAAGCTGGACTTCTCTAGCTCTCCGTGTCCTAGTCTGTCAAATCTAAACATCAGCTCTTCACAAAGAGCATAAGGCCCTACCAAGACCTTACAGGTCGGCTGGAGACTTCCGACATGAAAAACCTGACTGATGCACGCCATTCTTGGATTACTGAAACTCTGGGGTCAGCCTGCTGTTAACGAGGGGTGCTTGCTTTGATTTTTATGATCAGAGGGGATACATTCATTTATACTCTTTCTATTGCCTTAGAAATACCATCAAAATTGTCGAGAGAATTAGGTCAGTCTTCTTTTAGAAAACTCAATGTCCATTATAAGAATGAGAAGAGACAGGCAACTCTCCAGTGAACCCTATTTAACGTAAATTGAGAGGAATTGCATGTTGAAGTGATATACAGCCTTGTGTCTGAACTCTACAGCATCAAACGTATAAAACAAACTTGGCTTCCCTTTCTACTCACTTTTGATGTGCCTTATTGATGGCGATGGGAGTTCAACATAACGATGATTTAGATGCCATTCAGAAGATGGGGATGCAAACCATCAGCATTTTCAATGGGCAGTTTTCTACAAAGCCTAACAAGCCAATCTGTTATAAAATTAACGCATTTTAGTGTCAAAAGCACTAAAACATTCCTGGGTTTCCGTTGTGAACACATCCAGTTCTCAAGTTCTACCAAAGTGACCCACAAAGGCTCTCTACAGCTCCCAGTACAAGCCCTGAAAAATTGTGGTAGTCTCCATGCAGCAGTCCTGTGAACAGAAACCTGCTCTGCATGCACGGAGTTATTCTGGTACGTGCATGGGGTGCAGGTAGCAGGGATTGGCAGTGGGGGTCTGCAGGGGTGGCCTCTGAGACAAGAGTCTGGGGGCTGCCCTGTGCCAGACACTGCCCAGCAGTGAGGAACACCAAGGTCTGAGAAGACCACACCACGCTCCCCAAAGATACCAAGAATGCCCTGTACACATTTGTATTGCCATTCTTGGACCTTTTCTTTATTAATGGAGACTGAAAGAAGCCAGAATGTGTCATGTAGAGAAATGGGACTGACTCTTGGAAAGAAATGATTCAAAGATTTGTAACTTTTATGCTCTTGTCCTCCCAAGAGGATAATTCTTTTCCTATTTCATTGAATATTCAATCTGCTTGCTTCCCACAATTATTTATGCGTTAATCTTTCAGAATGATGTAAAGAGAAGGGGAGTTGAGCCCTAGTTTGCTTTTTTCTGATAACTAGCAATTTGTTTCAGCTTCTGAGGAAGCTGCAAACATACCACGTGGAGCCAAATACCTTTGAACCTGACAGCTACTTTCCAGTAATTTCTCTAGCTCGCTTTTAAAAGGATCAGAAGTCACCTAGCTGTTCTTTCACTGAGCTGACTTGCACTGATTTTAATGCCCTGAATTACATTAAAGTAAGAAATGTCTACTTACAAAGTAAATGTGGTTTCCCTCCCTCATTCAAAGGGGACAGGAATTAGGTGGTAGTGTCCAGTAGGAACAGAGAAAACAGCATAAACTGTAGTGAAAAAGATGGAGGTGCAGCTGTCAGAAGAAACAATTTATACTTTTAAGGTTTTCTGTATGCAGGAGATGAGGATTGCCACAGAAAGCCCAGAAGCTTACTTTAAAATTATTTTGAAGGTATAAGTATTTCAGGCAAAAAGGTGAGAAAAATTCATTGACTTTGTAAGCTGCCAAGTCCAACTCTCCTTTGCAAGATCATCCAAGAAAGCTTGCCCTAGGCACACAAGGAAAATAAAAAAGCCTTCATAAATTTCTTCTACCTGAAAATTTTAATGCCACCCTCTCCCTCAAATGTAATTCAAGCAATTATGGAAAAAACTAGCTGAGAATTGTCATTTGTGAAATGTGTAGAGTAGCATAGCAGAAGGCTTTGTTTCCCATTAATGGTATGACATGTAATGCCACATGTCTGGTCTTCCCTCAAAATTTAATGAGACTGGACCCTTGAATCATTTCAAACTGCATCTCATGAGCCCAATCCTTCCTTCAGGTACCAAACAGCAAGGCAAGCAAGTCAGCAAGGAGGAAGAGAGAGTGAAAAGCTTGCCCTTGAGCTCCCCCAGGCTCAAGATGAAGATGTCTCACCAAAAGCTCAGTAACATCAATAGGTATCACAAGGAGTCAGTATTTCTGTCTTAGAGATGGGGGGTGGGGATCATTTGTTTTGGGTTTTCTTTATGAGCTCTCTTCATCCTGCTCCCCTGTTCTTTCTTATCTGTAGAACTTGTGTAGTCCATTATACAGGGCTGCTGCTGTGGGCAACGGTGGAGGCCCGGAAGGGGAAAAATTTGATTTGCTTCTGCTGGGATATTTATTTTCCTTCACCAGATGGTCTAATGGTGGGCTGTAAGATACTGCTGAGCAAAATTTTGCTATTGTTGATTAGCTGTTGCTGGGATGACTAGAGTCTGTTATCTGGACAATCTTTTTATATTTCTTTTTAAGAAAAAAGGTATAGGATTTTATGTATTGAAACACATACATTAGTACCAAGTCAGTTGCAAACATATCTTAAAGTCAAAGCAATTATTATGATATTTAGAAAGCTAAACAAAAGATTAATCTAAAGCCAGAAGTCCAGACTTAGAGCAGGATGTTCACTACCTTCAACTCACAACTCGCATCTCTGATTCTCTTATGATGGTAAAATTGTCATGAACAATATTTGTGTTGTTTTATTCTACTATATTTCAGCCTGAAATAACTCCAGGCTTTTATTAACTGCGTGACTGAGTCCTATTCATCAGTTAGGCAGGTGTATTGCCTGATAATGCAATAAGCTTTCCTGGATGTATGAGTTGTTTTATTTCTTTTATACCAGTAATCAGTTCCAAGAGCATAATAAAAACAAAAGGTTTATTTCTTTTTTACTGGTAGCAGAGCTGTAAATTATCATCCATCAGCAATAACGTTGCCATTTAATAAAAAAATAAACCTTTCCTTAATCTCACATGGAACATAATAGATAAAAATAAACAATGATATTAAAGTAGGTGCCAAAATGAAGGATTGCTGCAACTGACGATGCGCAGTGAAGTTATTTATGCAGATAACAGTTTGGCATCAAAAAGAAACTAATTTACTTATAAGATAGATAATCCAAACTCTTCTGAAATATAAATAGTTGCAATAAACTTAACTCATTCTCCAAGTGTTTGGAAGACTTAGAAAATTGCTCGGAAAAACAATTTAAAAAAGGTTGAATGGGATATCTCTAAAGAAGCATTCTTCTCTCAGTCCTGTCCTGCTTAGCTCAGACCATCAGGACGTTGTCAAATTTCTTTTTTCTTCAAGATTTTTCTTTTCAAGATTTTTCAGTCTACTGCTGAGATAAATACCAACTTTAAATAACCACCATGGAGACTGCTACTTCACTGAGTCCGCAGCTCTTGTGACCACAGCCAGGTATGCACCACATTTATAAAAACACATAGCAGAAGAGAAGTTACTGTCATGAGTAGTTGAAAAAAATCAACAGCAAAAGTCTGAAGAAACAGGCTTTCAAACACAGTCAGCAAGAACTGACGGATAGGAACCTATCTGCAAGAGGTAGCTGGTATGTGGACTGAGTGCTCAAGCACTTAACACAGATAAACACACAGATTGTAGGAATCATCAGGACAGCCAAACAATGTCTTCACCAGAATCACAGTTTTGCCTCTCACAGCAGTCAGGTTACCTTCCAGCTCTCTGCCCTGGCACTGACCAGTTTAACAGACTCGGTTTCTTCCCAGCTAGGGGACCTTTGTGCATTATTTAATCCACTTTCAAACTTTCACACCTCAAAGTGACAAGTGCCTATTTTTTGTAATGTATCAGGACTTTATAATTTGACATTTTCTCATCACATTTTTGTAAAACAAGACAAGGTATACAGCGTGTACAAGTGCTTTGAAGGACTTCCACCCAGCAGCAAAGTCCTTTCCCAGCTACTCACCCCAGGCCTCGCAGTTGGAGCTGCTGCAGTCCCAGCAGTGACAAAGGGAGACTAGCAGCTCAATACACCAACAACATCAACATGTACGAGCAGGATATCATGCTACTGAGAAAACTAATCAGCAGATGGACTGATCACCTTCCCAGCTGTTATCCAGGGAAGGCAAAATTTTGTCCGTTACCTTCCAGCCAGGTAGAAATCCTCCTTTCCACCAGCACTCCTGCCAGCTGGCAACTGGACCATCGCCTCTGTTGTTCAGGAGACACGTTTCTGCATGCAGGAGGGCAGGGGTGGGAGCTCAGCACCCAGGAGACTTCATGTTAATACGGCGTGGGGATGGAGGAGGCAGCACACAGGACCAGGCAATGCTGAGGAATGCCGGCTGCCCCAGAGACCTCATCCCTGAGTGCAGCTGCAGGCTGAGGTTGGGAGGACAGTGCCCACAGCTTCCTATAAATCCTGAAACTCAGTGCTGGCTTCTCTAAATATAGAGATACGTTACCTACAGGAAAGATGCATTATGAGCCAGCCATAAAACTCATAGGGATGCTTTTTTTTGTTTAAGGTTTAAAAATGGAAAGTATCTTCCCATTATCTCTTTTCTTGATATATCAGCTTTATAAATCACTAGCACTCCATTAGTCTACTCTGAGAAACCAATTTATATGAGCAAATAATGCAATTTCATTTTTTTCCCCCTCACAGAGCTGACCAACTCAATGACCAAGGAAGATGCAGACTTGAAACTCCCTGGAGGAGAGGATAAAGACACATTGGTCAGAGAGAATGCCAATGAGGGTAGAAGGGGCAGTCAAATACAGTGTGGCATGCTCACAGGCAGCAGCTTAATATCCACTCCCTCTCATCCACATACCAGAACAGACCATTACAGTGGCTTGCCTGACCCCCTTAGGCACACTTCTAATAAACTCAATCTGCCAGTTTGTCTTTATTTGGAAAAAAAGATCAAGGGATAACTACAAATAAAAAGTTCATCCTGCAAAATCAACAGAGGCACAGTCAGGTTTGTGTGTTGGATAAAGCATGGCCCGCAGCTTGCATGGGCCAGGACATCTGCCTTTGCTAACGTTTCTACAGGAGCTTGCTCTCAAGTTTTGTTGCTTGCCTTCCTACCTCTTCCCTCTTGCAAACCTGCACCTCAACTCATGTAGTGGTCTCCTGCACCTGGACCAGAAGTCTGAGCTCAGTGGATAAGCATTAACCCTTCAGACAGGTGTAGGTAAGCAGCTCCTTGGACACCAGTCACGCAAGCGGTTCATCTGCTGTCAGACATCTCGCATCACACAGACCTCCACTGGGGTTGTCTCAGAAGGGAGAGGATAGACCCCAGATCTGCCCTGGTTTGCCTGAATAGTGCCTTCTTCCCTAGGAAAAGCAAGTGGCAGTAACACAGGCAGCCCAACAGTGACCCGCTGGGGCTGCCCTCACGGTGAGCCTGGAGGAAGGTCAGCCCTGCTGGAGCACAGCAAGCCCTTACCTGGGATGGGACCTTGGGGACAGCTGGGGCTTGAGGGAACAAGGCAGGTCCCAGATTCCAGCTTCACAAGGCAGCCAAAACCTGCAGCCCACCTAAGGGAAAGAAAAGTCCCGCTGGCCTACGCTGCCATACCCAGTTAAGGCTGAAATTCAAACCCCAAAGTACTTAGACCCCCCAGTCATGCACTTGGATGCTGACAGGGAATTATATTTGACTTGCCTGCCAGCTGGACCATACAAGCCATTTGTGAGAAAGGGTTCCATGAAAAAAAATGTTACTAGAAGAGATAAATCTTCATTCCCTACCCAGAGTTGCTTTACATGGATTAGAGTTAAGTTTCGGGAAGTTACATCTCACTCTACTGGCAAAAAAGTATTAACGCATTTGTCTCTTCTAGCCTCTTCCACAACAATTCTCTCATTACTCCCTCCCTTCACATTCTCTTTCCCTATTCCCAGTTGCTGACAGCCCAGGAAAGCAGCACCTCTGCCCCCTCAGCCTTTAGGACCCATCCTAAAATTGACGCTCTGCCAGAGGCTGGCCCCTGAGGATATGGCAGAGCCTGGGGAAAGCCTGGAGGTCCAGACAAGCACCTCCAAAATCTTGAACACAGATGTTTAAAAATATCCTTACTGCAAGATCCTTACTGCAAACGTGTTTATAAGGACCAAGCAGATCATTTGGCTTTGCAAAGAGAAAGAGGCTCTGAACTTCTTTCCTAATGGGTCTCTTCAGAGATAGCATAATGTACAAAGGCATCAACTCATACGAAGAGGAGGGGAAATTAATTGCAAACATTTGCTAGAACAACGAGTTCAGCAAAGCAGCCAGTGTAACATTATAGGCTTTAGTATTTGGGCATGAGAAGTCATACTTCATGAACTCACTCATTACATATCCTAAGAAAATCAGGACATTCTTACTGAAGATGGGTAAGGGAAAGAATTTGTTAAATAGTCTCAGAAAATGATACTATATGCTTCAAAGATTAGCAGCATAAAACTTCTTTCGCATTAACTGTAGTAATTCCTCTGTGCTGTAATAGCTTAACAAATATGCTCAGGATTTTTACAATAAAGAGAAAGTGATAAGGCAATTAGTTACTATCCACAAAAAAAGCTTTGAAACGATTTATTCAACATACCATCAAAATCACACATTAGATTAGCAGGTTGTAAACGATAATCTAGCGCAAACCTCGAATGATGGCTTTTGCATCCCAGAGCGATAACATTATTCCCAGCTAGAAGGGAATAAAAATACAAATTATTTTTTCATTGTGACAGTGAAAACTTTCCAGTTACAATTCACGTGCAGTTCGGTATTTTATGCACAAGTGAAGGAAGCAAGCAACATCCAAATGACAGAGTTATCAGTCTTTTTTGTGTATTGCAGCTGTTTGGAAAGCCACAGGGCAAAGGCATTTACATATGAGATAAGCTCAGTCTGTAGAACAAATTAATGCTGGATTGTGAATTAAATGGCATGTCTTCGGACAGCTAATTAGCTTTGTGCTGCTCAATTAAGCTTTGAAAGGACATGTTGTGTTTCTTGATGGAAGAGAAAATATTTCCAGGCTGTTTCACAGTCTCAGTGCTTTCTGTTTCATTGACTGAGAAGCCCAAGAAGAAATAAAAGAAAAATCCAGCCACCTTACCAAAAGGTAAGGAAGTCTAAACTACAAAGCACACAACAAAGTTGCTTTTAATAGCTCCAGAAATCTTTGATTTGACATCAAATGGCTTAAGAATATAAGCTAGCTTGGGACAGCAAGGAACTATAAATCCGTGTCTACAATGCTTTTTAAACCAGAAAAGTAGCAGGACCCTCTCCAAGGAGAGGACAGAGACACTTTGTAATAGCTTTCAGTGATTTGTTAATGTTGCATCTTTCTTCAGTCAGTCCAAAATTTCCCACCTCTTTTCTACAATGCTACCGTCCTAAACACATGTATCAAGCAATAAACACTCAAAGGTCATTTGGGTCCCTCATTCAACAGCATGTGAGAGACACTAAAGGTTTGGGGTTTAATTCACTAATTGTTTTTCTTACCGTTACCCAAATCCTCTGAGATTCAGCAGTAAGTGAAAGCCTTCCAAGACCAGGTTTCTCTCAAATTCGGTCCTACCTTTTTTCTCTGCTGGTTAACAACTTAAAAGCTGGTTTCTTGCTTCTTTTTCTGCTTGCCAAGCTCAAGCAGAAAAGACTGGTTAAATTGGCATGGAGGGGAGTAAAACCTAAAACGAGCTTCCTGGAAAGGAGTCATGGCTATCAAATCTAAAACCAAAGCTATTCAGGCTGAATTTATCTCTAGGTGTAGGATCTCTTGTAGAGTGAGAGACCAAGTTGTCTTTCTGAGCTAGATTAACACTCTAAGCAGTGGAAATCTATTGTTGATCTACAAGCGGCAGACACATTATTTAATGTAATAACCACCAAAAGACAAAGCCTGTGATCAAATGCTGCGCTTTGGCACAGCGGACATCAGGATCAGCACTTTCCCCTCAGATTTCCTCACTTGGGTATTTTCTTCAGCCTGAATCTTAAAGTAAAGAACATTTAATAAGTATTGTTGATTACAAAATAAACAGCTGGCAATTCTGCCGTAAATCTCTGAAGATCACGCTAAGAAGCGGGGTACAAAATCCAAGAAAATTCAAGCTGTGAAATGGTTTCCACCTGCACTCACCAGTTCTGTACTTTGCCAAGCAAGTTCTGACTTTGAGCAGCTGCACCCCAGAAGCAGAAGTGGAAATCCAGCCCAAGGAAGGGCTGCCATCTACTAACCTGCAGCTGTGAACGCACACTGTATACACAGCAATGTCAATATATGCATACACATGCAGTCATATAATTTATGCATAGCAGTAAAAATGGGCCAAGTACAAACCTGCTTGCTGTTCTGGCACTTCAGAGAGATCCCCTTGTCAGAGACAGATGGAATAGCTGCGTACCAAGACTACTTCTCTGTAACAATACTTTTGAAGATTTATATTTCCAAACCCCCAATTCACTGTTGTACAGCTACGCTGGTATGCAAGTATGTAAATATACATATTCTAGCTATAAAAACATGGTGCACGCACATCTGTTAGTGCACAACAGGGAATCCCTTTCAAATACATGCAGGTTTTGTAGTTTATTTTCCTTGAATCTGTTTCGCCTGAAAAAAAAACACCTAGTGTTCCTGCTCTTGCAACTCCTATTCAGGGAAGAAAGAAAAATTCCTCAGTGCTAAGTAAGAAAATCTTTGCAATCAGAGGTTTCTACCACAGGTAGCAACACCAAGAAAGCAGTGGTTCTTATGAGCTCAAATGGAAACTTATCGAGAAACCATCAGGAAACATTAACAGAACCTCAGCCATTTTCACAGTGATGCCTGGAAGTCACCAAAGGGTTGTTCAGGTCGCTGCACGTGAATTTTTCACAGATATTCCACTATGGCCTTTGAAATTTAAGATATACATGCCATCAAGAGCTTCAGCAAAGACTTCCTCGGGGGTTAACATGAAGAAGCTCTTGATGCTTCTCTACTAGCCTTGGAAGAGGAACACCAGAAGAAAAGTAATGGATGCAGCTTGATGGCAAGCATGCAGACATCACATCGCTTTCACCTGGGAAACAGATGGTGCAGCTGGCAGGCACAGGTCCCCGTGCTGGTGGACAACCACAGTGCCTCAAACATAGCACAGAAGCACTTTCTGTTCATGGGGAGAGGAGTCTGAGTCTTATCTGCTACTGTTGACAGCTGTTCTCCCATAAATACATGAAGATTTCCCCCAGACGGTATCTTTATTACAATAACTATCCAATAGAAAATATTCATCACATGCCAATAACAATAAAAAACCCACTTAATTATGTAAATAATGAAAATGAGAAAGTGTTTGTATTTACTTTTCTTTCTGTGAACCACACCTCCATGACAAGCTGAGACTTTCAACGCCAAAGGATTTAGATCAGCACTTCCAACCACTTGCACAATGGCTAAAATTTTCAAATCACATAGATGGCCTTGAAAATTTTAACAGTTAAGGCTATTAAGCAAATATTTAATTCTTTGGTTACTCATATTATACCTGCCCTTTTTTTTTTTTAAAGGTACCATTAGTTTCGTTTCTGCCTGGACCCTCTCTCAACATGCATACCACCACATGTGATTAAGCCACCTCTGAACACACTTCATAAGCCTGTGTACAGCACAGAAGTGCTTCATATAGGAAGCTGTCAGAACTGAAAAAACTGAAAAACAGCATTTATCTAAGCTGTAGTTAGCATTCTCGGAGTGAATCTGACGCTGTGTCAAGAGGGAGGAATCAGCAAGAGCCAACCATGAAAGGAAGAGAGCTTGCTTTGTTCCACATCCAAGAAAACATTCAGCATCACTACTTCCCAAATTGTATATGAATCCTGCCCCATTTCATTATTCAAAGCCCTTAATACGACAGGCTGAAAGCTGGAATACTTCAAAAAGCATCAGCAGTAGACCTGCAACTATTAAATGCTGTGCTGCGTTACCCCTGCAAATTCTGTAGTGCCGGCTTTCAGACGAATGCTACGAAGCCAGCACAGATGGGAACAGGGGCTCCTTGAACACTCGTTTCTAAGACTTTGCACATGCTAAGGTCACGTGGAAGGAAACCAAGATACAAAGGAAAAGCACGGGGAAGGATCGAACAGAAAAAACCCAATAACTGAAGCTTAAAAATCTATTTTTGGAAGAAACAAGAAACCAAAGTTTTCAGTAAGGTACAAAATATGGGTGAAAAGCTACTGTCCCAGGTATTTCTCAGCCTCCAGACACGCATCCTGCTCAGTTTGACACCAGCGACACAGCTCCCCGGGGTGACACGGGCTTTCCTTCGCCTGGGGCACAGCCCCAGAGGTCCACACACCATGCCCACAGCCACCTGGGCTGCTGAGCAAAGCTGCTGCTCCCCTTTACTTCCTCGCCATTCCCTCCCGAGCAAAGCCCCCCGGAGGGCAGGTTGTGATAGTTTTCAGCCTTGGTGGCCTGTGCACAAAGATTGATGTCAGCTGAAAGCCAGATAAAAGCTTGACTGCATTGAACACCAGAAATGCTCCTTATTTCCTCTTTCATTATGAAAAATGATTTTATCTTGACTTTTCAAAAAGTACAGTGATTGCTCTCTCAATTAACCGTGTTCTAAGTTTTCCATTAGCACAGCACGGAATAACTGTAACCCATTGTACCATCCCAGGGCTCTTTTTGAAGACACTGATTTACAGCAAAAAAGGGATTTTGTGTTTCTTGCCAGTTATAAAATTGCTAAGGTAAAGCCGGGAAGCAGACATGGCAGCATTCATTTCATCTTCAGCTCCTATTTCCCAAGAAGGCTGCAGCAGGCAGTTCAACATAAAAGAAGGTTATTAAAAATTCCACATCCTTGAAGAAGTCTTCATAACACTGATAATAAATTCAATTTCCAAGTTGCCTAATACAGCCTTCTCCTGACTAACACAGTTATCCTAACTTAAGGACCTTTTAAACTAATGACCTGGAAGGAATAGGGGATATTTCATTTGAATCTGTGCAAAATTTGAAAAATTGCTCCATACTCTGATTTTCTGCATCTCTTAGTACAATTAGTACTCCCCAAGCATCCCTCCCTGCCATGGAAACTCACAGGAAAGAACAGGGTGATTCATAATGCAACACAAGTGATTAGGTACATCTGAACTTAGAAATATTAATAAGTTGCTGGTCGTATATTTAAAACAAAGTCATGCATAAGTAATGCCTTACAACTCATTCAAATATTACAAGAGAAAATAATGAAAGTTTACTTAACTAAACTACCTAGGACCCAAACATGCAATAAATGAACTCCAGCCTTGGGCTTTGGATTGGAGTCACAGTCGTTTAAATCTTATGGATCTTTTTCAGATATAGCACTTGGTTGAAAAGAAAAATAAAAATAGACTTTATAGAAAAGCATGGCATGAACTTATATTAAAAAACAGGTTTCTACGTTTGTCTAGCCTAGTGACTATCAGTTACACAGCAGAGAAAATAGTTCCTAAGGAGCATGCTTCCCTACAGAAGAAAACACACTCAAACCAATCCACAGTGGGTCTGAAAATCAGGAGAACACAACATTTCTCTCCATCTGCCCCATTTGAAGATAACAGCCCAGATTTCTCAAAGACTTTGATAAAGACAGCCAGGCAGAGGTAGAGAAGCCGATGGTACGAGGTCCCAGGCTCTCTACCAGCACAGCCCCGCGCACAGGGGCTCAGCACCCAAGCTGTGCCAGCGCAGAGACCATTGCTGCTTGCAGGGTCCAGACCACCCCGCTCAGCCCCCACAAGTAACTCACCCGCTCAGACAAGACTTCCCCATAGCAGAGAGCCTCCAGAACCAAGGAGATGATGCCGGGGCAAGCAGAAGCTGCAGCCAAAATTCCTGATGTGCACATGAACAGGACAGCAAGCCTTTCAACTGCCCAGCTCTGCCTGGTATTTGGATTCCTCTATCTGGCTCACTGATACAACCTAAACATGCACACCCTATTACGAGGCTAGCCTGTGCTGTGAAGAAGCAGGGACAGCCTAAAACATGTGGAGGAAGGTACTATTTTGCAACAAGGTTCCCACATCCCCCATCAAAGCCTTTCACAGGGATGAACCCTTCCTCTAATGCACCGAGATTGTTCCTTTTGAACTTCTGATGGGGTTTTATTTCTGATTCGAGAACAAGCTTGCGCATTGATTAGCAAAAGAAGGGAAAATCACCTTTGAAATTGTTCTTTTGAAGATATTATCTTCCAGCTCCATGTAAATATCTAATGAATTTGGAAAATATTTTCAACTTCAGTCAAGTAGCTGGATGTAATTTTAACAGAAGTGAAAGTCTCTGATCTGATACTACCGAGTGCTGTAGAGATTTGGATGAGTGGGTAAGCACGCTAGTCCACGTGGAATCTGCAATAGTTACTTTTTGAGGAAATTAGCAGATCAAAATTAATTTTGTATTTATATAACTGCAAAAAAGATTTTACTTCAAGTACTTACTTCTATAAATTACACTCATAACATCATTATCTGATTAAGTGCAGTGCGTGTTGTCAAATTCGGGAAGCGATACATTCTCACATTAACTGAGCATATATTTATAGACAACTTTTGTGACTCTTCAAATTTTTAATGCATACAATAGGAACAGAGGCTGATAACTGGATAAGTGGCTCTAAAAAAATTTCTAAGGATGTTTTGATGAGTTGAATTTAAGAGCATGTTACAACCAAGCCTCAAAAACGCCAGGGAAAAAAAAAACAGAACAAGAAGCTCCCATGGCCACAAGAAGAGACTGTAAGCACTTCAGAGCATTGTCTGTGTAGAGACAAACCAGTGAGAAGAGGAAGCCTTAACCCCACTTGTCAGAGAATTCAATCCCTGGATATCCCTGCGAGGCGACCCAAGCCCATCAAACCACCCCGTAGTGTCACACAGTGCCACTTTGGAGAAGCACTCACTGCTGAGTTCTGCCTGCTCCCACAAAATCAATGGCAAGGCTCCTACCGGCTTCACGGTGAGCCCACAACGAGCCTGGAGAAGGCAATGGGAAGAGCTCTGTAAGGTCTGCCCCGTAACACACACGGTGAGAAAGCAATTTCGCTCGCGCCGTTTGTCTGAACAGAGCATTGTCGTGCTTTGAGCACACCTATTTCCCAATGAGCTACAGTGGTTGTTAGAGCATCAGCCCAATCTGCCACCGCATAATAAAGTCAACACATTAGAGTTTAATTGGATGGAGTCATTTACACAGTAATAACAAGGATTAAGACAGAACACAACAACTCATTTTCTTAAATCTATAACCAGCTGGCTTCACTGCAGGAGTAAAGAGTACTTGCCTCACTCACCTCCTATTAGTTGACATGTTTTGCCAGGTACTGTAAGAAATGTTTAACAAAAAAACACCATTTTCAGAGACTGAGGCATTCAGCCACGCAGCTGCTCGCAGGGAAGTCCATTAGCACATGAGTGCAGAGCATCTCCTCCAACTTTTACAGAGCTGTGAGACTTCCAGACAGCAATAATCCAAAAGACATGAACTCCTTTTGTTCTCATGTACTGCCCTCAGCTGAATGCTCCTAGAAAACTTTGGGGCCATTACCTTGCGGCCTAGGACCATGACCCATGTCTCCTGCAGGATGCGGCTGTCAGCCAAAGACAAGGATAAATCTGTTGGAGATGATTTTCCCCACCCCAAGTTTCACTCTCCAAGTAATGCAACAGCAGCCAAAGGCAAAGCTACCCTCACTGCAAGGTTTTAAGAGTTTCACAGGACCTTAGTACTCAAAGCCTCTTATCACAAGCTCCAAGGCAGTGAGCTGCTCCAGAACACCTCCATACGTTTCAAAGGCTTGGGTCAAACTTCTCCTTTCTCTATCATTTTTACTAATCTCTCAGTTTCAGTAGTTTCAAAGGGAGGAGGAGACGAGGCTGAATTTTGCTGCCTCTCGGCATGCCCAAGGCCATGGCTCCGGGCAGACAGCAGCCTCCTCCTCCAGCAGCAGCAGCATGTGCTACAGCAGTCTCCCCCCAGCGCTGCCTCCCCATCCTCTGCAGCACAGGAAAATGGAAAATACAGCTGAACAGATAAGCATGGCTTGCTGGTGGGCCAAACTGCTGTTCTCAGAGTGGCATTTCGTATTGTTTGATATTCTTGAGGTACTGAGCTGGCTGGCATGAGGTGGTATCAGACACCAGCATCCCCAAGGCTCACAGCTGACAGCCAGGCACCGGTAAGAGCAAAGCTCTCCCCAGCACGTCTGCGAGCAGCTATGAAGCTGAAGCAGTGACAGCGTGGTGCTTATTTGCCAAAACACAGCTCAATTCAGTAAGCTGACAGAGATGAGGGCTGTACTATGATGTTTTGAGGGATAACGTAAGAAGAGAAAATTAAATGTAACTGGAAGAGATTAATTACTCACTGCAAGCTATTTGCCAAATTAAATCTCAGTTTTTCTTTTAATACAGTTGCTGGTTGGATATTATTCAAAATGAAGCCTTATAACCTTTTAACCAAATATTACTAAATCACCTCTGCTGGCTTGATTAGCACTAATCAGACAAAACATTTGACTGGATAAACATTTGTCTCATGTTTTCCCTTCAATAGCAAACATGTCCTGGTGGTGCCGCTTCTGCCAGAACCCCAAGCACAGAAGGCTGAAACCTGGAACTGCGCTCCAGTAACACCTCACCAATAAAGCTAAGTGTAATGGATGGCTTTGGAAAACAATTCTTTGAAGTTTGGCAAATATGATTCGTTTCCAAATCAAACGGGTATTTCCATAAATTCTTCACCATAATTCATCTGAAGCTGGTAATTATGTTTCTTCCCCACCCCAATGTTTGGGGAAAGGCTTCATTCCCAGCACTGGGAAATACTGCTTCACAGAACAGGCAGTACAAAGCAGATAACCTAATGTGAGAATATCTATGTCCAGAGATCATCTCTCTGCTTATCTGCCATGTGGTTCAGGACAAACCAGTCAGGCTAATCCCCAAATCTCTTTTCTCTGAAGAGCTCTGTATTGCAGCTGTCTAGAAAAATGGAATTGAAAAAAAAAGAAAAAAACTCCAAGTTCTGTGATATTTTGACATTTCCAGAAAGAAAACGACATTTCTCCAAGAAAGAAAATATCTTCCCAGGCAAGCATCTCCCAGCTGCAATACGTTCCTGCAAGCAGCCCATGCAGCCCAGGTCAGCTCCAAGCGCCTGCCAGGTCCCAGCTCGGAGCCGCAGCCGGGCGAGCTTCCAGCACAGCCTGCCCTGCCTTGAAAAATGAATCCAATTCAGCATGTTTCCGTGAAGCGTTTCGCTTATGACAAATTGGCATATTCTGATGGAGAAGCGAGCCTTCAAAAAACTTCTAAATAGCTTCACTCGGTGTGATTTCGCTACACAAATAGATCTTGACAGTGTTTATTGTCATCCACCAGGACTCCATTAGAAGAATGGAAATTCATCACAAGCCGCCTCTTGTAAAAGGTTGCTGTCATATAAAGTTTCTTCTTCATGTATAATTGTATTTTTTCCACTCCTGTTTCTCCTCAAGACTTATTTTACATGTTATTCTATTGCATTATTTGTCCCCGAGTAATCTGTTCAGTTACTTTGGGGGGGTAAAAACTCATCAGATAGACTGAGCTAAATGTAGGCTTCTAGCCTGTTTAACGCTACTGATTTTGAAACAAATATATTCAAATGCTTTTTTTGGGAGTAAATCTATCTATAAGTGATATTCAGGATGCTTTTATCTATATGTTTAATTTCCATAAACACATGTTAACAATATTCTCCTAACTTCACTGAAGCAATTGGTGGTAAATACACAATACTAGGCCAAGGCCAAGGCAAGAAAATGCTTCAAACCATCCGCTCCTATTGCATTGCCTGAACCCTTGAAAAGCCCCGTCACCTCCCCAAACCAAGGGTCCCCCCCCCCCCCAACGGTGCTGAGGTCCCTTAGCATCACACCCCCTGACAGAGCCTCAGCCACGGCAGTGGGGAAAGGCAGCTCCAGGTGTTTCCAGTTGGTGCCTGACCCACCTCCAACAACCACTTCTCCCCAGCACCCCCCTCTTGCCCCCCAGATTCCAGCCCACCCTGGAGCTCTGCACATCAAATTCAGGTAAAGAACAGTGCTGGGACACTGCACAGAGATTTGCCTTTGAATCAGGATTTGGAAACTACTGCTGCACGCACAGCAGGTCAGTATTTTAAAACATGACTTAGACACGTGATATTGGATTTCCAAGCTAAGAAAAATTAAGACCTAATTTTAAAATTGAGAACAACTTTCTAACAAGCCTAGCACTGATAGCTTCAATAGCAAAGTAGGACTTTTTTTTCCTGCTTTGAATTATAATACAAAAACTGAAATATGCTTAGAAGCAAATGCTATATTATATACTTTCTCCATTTGTTGAAAAACCGTAGTAAAGTCCTAACAGTGACAACAAACATCACAGACTAGTTAAGCCAAATTGCCTCAAGGTAACTCAAAAACCCTTAGGACAAGAATTAGAACGATCAAGTTATATCCCATTCATTGTCTACATCTAAATCCATGTAGAAAAATTAATCTCCAGTTCAGAGAAAGTCTATGAAGTTTGCGAAGCACTTCTCTCTCTAAATTCTTTAAGAAAAACTATCAACACTCAGAATTAGCAGTTAAAATAAATTCATTTAGGTTTCCCAGAGGTAGTTGCAAAGTGGTATTACCTTCCAAACTAACAGAATGCCTTTGATATCAATTACCGCCTTTACCACTCCGGCACTGCAGAAGAGGCTCAAATGATGGCAGAGAGCCAGTTAGGACCCCCAGGGTGCCAGCACTCTGGGTGTACAGTGTGATAGTCATTACCCACAGACATTTTAGTTTTTCAACATTTACACTGAATGCCTAAAGTCAGGCAGGAATTACCCAGACCAAAGCACTGCAGTAGCTTTTATTGAAGTTACAGGGCGCTTCCGTGAAGCCCACCATGGTCTCTGATAGCTTCGTGTGCATGGGTAGAGGAACAGCAAGAAATGGGAAAACCTGTTCTTATTTCTCACTCCAAAGAACCTTCCCTATTTCACTGTATACCATGAAATTAGAGGGAAAAATTACTCAAGATGTTTATTTTTAAGAGAAAGCCCACATTCCAATGGTATAAGGAAGCCTTGGGTCCAATTTGTGTCTTGAAATGCAGCTGAGAGTAATAGATTAGATGTTTTTGTAATTATGAACAAAATATCTTGTCGAAGAACAGTGAGAAAGTAATACACTGTACAGTTCAACAGAAAAAAAAAAATCTTTCTCCGGTATTACCTCTGAGTTACCAGGGATAAATCCTCCCTGGCAGGAATGATTTGGTACCATTCATTTTGTACTGAATTTTCCCAGAGGAAGAGGATTTTGCTTTAGCTCCCTGTATATTCCTTGACAGAGCCTTCACTGGGGCTTACCTGCAATGACTTCACTTCCTTTAAGGAGCCAGATAAGGCAGATAACATGATTTTACTTCTCTGCTGTTGAGAGAGTGGAGGCCAAGGAGCAGACTCGAAAAGTTGCTTTCTTCCCTCGCCATAGCCTTAAGCACAAGCACCACAGCAGCTTGTACATCCCACAGTGGCACACATCGATGGAGAAGCAGTCCAGGCCAACTTGCCTGCCCAGCATTAACCCCACGCTGCACCCAGCATGACACCAGGAGTGCACAGCAGCTGGCTTGGGCTGAGCAGGCACAGCCACACAGCCTTCTGCAGGCTGCAAAGGCACCAGGGCAACCCCAAGCTGTTTTTCTTCCAGCACTTGCTGAAAACAGTTGGAGCAAACTTGGCATCGAGCATTCACCCCATCAGAGACCAGAAAGGGAAAATCTTGTTTCTCTAGAGCATCATCTGCTGCTCAGAGACTGTGTTGCTCTTACTCACTTGTTATTCCCCAATGCTGTCACTGCTGCTGTAACATCAATCACTCCTCCCTGCAAACCAAGTATTCCTGCACATTTCTTTCATTACCCCTCCAAACGAAAGCACCAAAGTATATACGAGTTGAGATTAGGCTGAGTATGCTCTGGTTTTGATTACGAGTATTGTGAAGGTTGTAGTGAGATCCAGCATTTCCCTCACCCTTGCTTATCTGGTTGATAGCTTCGACATGGCACAGACAGGCTGCTAGATGACCTGATCCTGGTGGTAATGGAAAAATCAGATACTGCCTATTTCTAAGGGTCTAAATATAGACATTAAATAAAGACATGCCTCCTGGGCTTCTCGTCTGCTCTCAGTTACTGATGAAAGACGAAGCAGCTACTACAACCAAGTCAACCTCTTCCTAGCTAAGAGTCACCTAAAGACTCGGTCTATCCTTTGCAAGAGGAGGTGCCAAGTAACAAACACCTGTGCCTCAGCGTCTTACAAAGAGACTGTACTAACTGCATTAGGAGTGGCCCTGAAGAAACTGGCAGCTTGTGTGTTAAGCAGTACAAGCCTGTTTCTTGCAGGTTCCCAAATGACTCAAAGATGTTGGTTTTTACCAGACAAAGCCCTAAATTACCCTTGCACCTCTCCATTCCCTATCATAACTGCTGGGGCTGTAGTCAAGCTCGTGAGCTTTGTTAGCTTATAAAATATATATATATTCTTTAGAGCCCTTGGCCTTTGAAATTCATATTTACCCAGTCCCCTATGAACCAGAGACCAAAAATTTTGGGAATTACTTCAGTGCACGTGCTTGTGGTAGGTTACTTGATTTGGGGTAGAAAAGAACTGATAAAGATCTGCTATATATTGGATTCCAGAGATCTCCCAAGACATGAGAAACCTTTAATAAAATAATCCAAGTAAATGACTAAAATGTTGATCTTGTCTGACAAGGCCAAAATAACACAGAAGGTTCTCTACCCCCAGTGCACATCAAATAGGCAAATTACTAAAGCAAAATGCTACAGTTAAATGTTTACTTCTGTGTCTTTCACACCAATATCATTTAGCTCCTGATATTCTGCAAGCATTTTTGCCAGCTGCTGCTACACAGGGACATGCATTATTTATGCACTGGGCATACTTCTAAAAGGGAAGATCTTTGCCATGCCCAAGTCCCTGAACAACCTACGAAAGCGCTGGCTCGCACAGAGGAGCCCTAACACGAGCCCTGCAGAGGCTCTTCCCAGGCCACTCTCCTGGGAACTGCAACCCAGGGGTGTGCCAGGAATGCAGCTGCTGGAAAGGTCGCATCAGGAGCAAGTGGCTTTGTGCAGCTCTGCTGTTGGCATGCAGCGATGGCTCACATCACACAGCCCCAGAGCAGTGAACGACCAGAGGGTGCCAGAGCAGTCAAAGCCATATGAATCCCTCTGTCCCCGGGCTGCACCCTTGGTACTCTGCCTCCTGCACGCCACCAAATCCTGCCCAGGGTTTGCTAAATACCTTGAAGTAATGCAGGATAAGTGCTGCAGAATGAGGGGTGTTGTAATGCCGTGCATATCTCACACAGAAGAGACACAATCCCTATTAGTCACCTAACACAGCTGAGGCTGACATGAAAACTGATTTCTTTCACTCACCCTCACAAGCGAAGTACTGCTTAACCTAGCGTCACATGGAGGACCTGTGGGTGTTTCCACAGTACCTGGTCCTGAGCCCGGGCCCCTTATGCTGGGTGGTGTGCAAATAGAGACCAAAACCGTGCTCCCATCCCAAACAGCAAACACAAAATACAGCAAAGAGCAGTGGGGATGCAGTAATGCAAATGGAGTTGAGTATGCCACTGAGAAGGTCTTACCTTATTTCACAAGAATGCAAGTCAATATAGATCACAGCCTTTAGCTGAAGAACAGGATGATGCTGAGGAAAACCCTCTTTCACAGACAAACAGCTACAGGCACACTGATTGTCTCACACCTGGCCAAGTTTCATCTGAGGGATGGGATCGGCACAGGTCAGGGTACCCAGGGGTAGCAAGGTCAGTCCAAAGCCAGACCTGGCACATCTGGAAGCAGGGAGGGGGTTAGGTGGGTCTGCCGGATGCACCACCAGTCGTGTAACCAAAGCGCCACGTCACTGGTTAGGTAACAAAGGCAGGGTTCGGCCTTGCAGTCCTTCTCCCTGACCTCAAGCTCCTGTTCATCTGGAGCGCAATAAATAAGACTTCCACTTAGTCTCAGTTTAATAAATGAGACTGGGCAGGACTTACCCCTTTCAGGCCAGCCGACAACCATCAGTGTTTTTTCATGTTTCAGACTCCCTGGACTGACACTGTTTGTGATCTTGTTTGTGAGTGTGTCAGTACATGTTTTTATTGCAGTAGTTTTATTTGTTGTATTCCTTAATTAGGATTCTCAAACTTTTTGTGAATTCACTCCTTTTAAACACTTGTTTTCCTCAGTTGCTTTTGGCCCCCATTACGGATGAAAGAGAGAGGGTTATCAACTATTATGTGACTTTACATAAAATTAAATGCAACACAAGTTCAAAATAATAGAAAGGCCAACTACATAGCCATAGCTTGTTTCTCATTAGCCTGTTGGAATTTCAGTTAAAACTTCTGGCAGCAAGTTATCTCACTTGCTTTTGTGAAAAATAAAATGCTAACCATCTTTGCAGAGAGCCAACTGGAACAATATATCAAAGATGCAAGTCATAGTGCCTTCAGGATATACTGCTTCTCAAAAGGCCTTCGCTCAATTAATCAGACATAAAGAGTTTGGCAGTATCACCATCTGTATGTTGGTGTCAAGGACATCACCCATGTGTCACTCCTGTAATCAACCCAATTTGCCAAGCTCCCAAGTTCCTTGCTGCAGCCTTTAGTCTTTGAGATGGAAATAAAGCCCCGTTGTTAATCACAAGGATAATGGATTTTGCTGTAATTGACAGTGACAGAAGCAAAAAAGTATATTGCCTTGGGTAAACAATGAACTAGCAAGAGCCTCAGCAGCAGCCAGCTATGATCTCTATTTCTGAAATAGAAAAAAAAAGTGCAGAAATAATGCTGAAACTAAGCATCAGTGTTTCTTAAGGCACTTGATTTCATAGGTAATTTTATCCAGAGCAACGGGGGACTCAGATATGTCAGGAAGCCTCAGAATATAGGTAGAGCAGGATGCTCTGGGAAATACCCTGTGCAGTGTTGGCCCAAACTTGTGGACCTGCAGGAGACCACTCCTGTCTCAAAAAGTGAGATTCTCCCACAGAAAAAGGTGGGAGCACAGGGGTATTGCTCTCCTGGTACCGTAGTTTTCACCAGGACCGTGGTGAAAAGCAGGTTAAAGCACCACCGCCAGACCCTTCTCACCAGAAGTCAGCATTTGGAGTACTCAGCTACACAACACATTAGTATTTTATCATAACTCTGGGTATTAAAGCAATTACAGAAACGTAAGGGGAAAACGTTCTGTGAAAGTTGTATTACTCAGGGCTATAACAATGATTGAAACCCGTGCTATTTAATTTGTAAATGCTGAGAAGTATGAAACATTTAGTGCGTACCACATAATGCAGAAACAAACAGTCCAAAAGCAGTGAAGGCCAGGGTTTACATGAAAACTTTCTAGAAAAAAAGCTTAATAACAGTAATTTTTATTTGCACCCTGCTGTCACTCCAGTGGGTGCAGTGCAACAGCAGATGTCCATTCTGACATCAATCCCTACTTAAGGAGTATTAAAAAAACGTTCCAGAAAAACACACTAATTTCAGAGCTATCAGCTCCGTGGTTGTGGATCACAGATTTAAAGGGCTACCAGGAGAACAAGATGGGAAGCTGTTACTTTGAGGAGATCACACACTCACATTTAGCAATGTAATACAGGAATCAAAAGGCAGGATGCGCATGGTAATGAATGTGGACATCCAGCCTTATCGTCAGCCTGGGAGCTAGAGCAAGTACTTGTGCTTCCAGACAACCTCTCCCTCTGTAAGCTTGCCATACAGCCTCGTCGCACCATAAAAACAAGGCCCTGCATTTACCCTGTGGGTACCCGAGGACTTCACTTACTTCAGCTTCTCTGGGCACCTGCAGGAGGCAAAAGATTTCACACTCATTTTACAGCGGAACAAATGGAATAATAATGAAAATAAGCAACTTGCTAAAGGACACTTCACCACACTTCAGCAAATGAGTGAATTTGCTGGAGGAGGGCTGGCACCCCTACATGCCATACCGCAGCTCCTTAAGATACCGAGGGTACAGTAAACGAAGAGCCCCGTTACTTGCAGGAATAAAGTTTCTGGACACTACTGGGTTTCAGCAGCAGGTAACAGAGCTAGACATAGGACAAGTCACTGGTTATTTTGTTACATCCATCAAGGCATTTCTGCGAAAACATTGCACAAACAGATCTAACATACAAAGCAATATTAACAGACATCATTAGTACTCTAACTACCAGCCTATTACCACTCAAATTCCTGAATCTTCCACATTTAAGAGGTTCTCTATAACAAATGTAAGAAGTTTTACAGTTCTAACCTTTTCTATGCTTGCTTTTTTTCCCCTTTAGCTGTTCCCATCAGGAGCACTGTGGGCACCGTTTGCAGCCCTGATGCTGCAAAGTGCTGGTGCTCACCTCCCAACGCTCAGCGCATCTCATCGCCGATCCAGCGACTCACAAGCTGTCCTTATATATGCCATAGGTACAATATGAATTCTGAGAACCTGCTGTCGAACAGCATTATAAAAATCCTTTAGAGCCAAGTTCTTTAAACATTTATGGCTAACTGCTATGTGAGTCAATTGCACTGTTTATATTACCAAATGTCATATCTAATTCCCTGTTATGAGCCCTTGAAATAAAATTATGTGATAATTACACAATCTGTTTGAAACCTGACAAATATACCCCCAGCACAAATGATTTATGAAGATAATGCGTTGCTATAGCATAATGGTACTTCTTAATGGAAGCAGTAAAGCTGTTTCCCATGCTCCGATAACCACGGTGATTTCTTACACAACTACTGATTAAGCAATAGATAATGTAGGCATTTCAGGAACCATATACACCACAGATTTGTTCCAGGCTGTTCAAAAGTTATAGCCTGTCTATCTAACTGGCCTGTTAGCAAGGTATGAGCTTCATTTGGGCTGTTTCCCTTGCTCCTACCCAATTTAGCACCACTGCAAGAGATTTATGTTGGGAGTAATGCATGGTTTGGTCTCTTTTTGTAAGAACCACTGCTAATCAGCACATTAATCGCTTGGCTGGTGTGGTGCAAGATGTTAGTGGTGCCTAGCCTGGGCTCCTGCAAGGGACTCTGGATTAGTAACTGGCAAGGTTGCAACTCACACCTGAGAAAGACTGGAATGCTTTCTGCGGCTGATTAGCTAGCTCTGATGAGCGAGCCCTGCTGCTCCGAGGTCACAACTAGTGACAGTAATTAAGGCACAGGCAGCAAAGTGCAGCACAGGGGCACCTTCTGTGTGCCTTCCCTTTGGTTTCCAACTGTGTCCTCTCCCTCCCAACAACTCCGCCCTTTCAAAGGGAACAAGGCAACACACAAAACACCTCCACCTAACCCCTCAGGACAGACCTCCTCCCCAGCATGTCTCCAGTTATTCTGGCTTTTCAGGACATTCCACCAGCCCTTTTCAGCTGCACAGATCTTTCCCCACATGCTTTCAGCAACGCATCTCAACGCAGCACTTTTGATGCCCACAAGAGCACCTGCTTTTCTGCTTTCTGGTCACCCATGCCCCCTGCACACTAGTAAGAAAAAGCTCCTTATTCCACACTGCATTCAGCCAACCTCGCGCATTGCCTTTTCCATGCCAAAACATGCCATCTGAAACAGAGATGGTAACAGGAGTGCTGAGATCGTGGCATCAAGCAGCAGTATATGTTGGTATGTATTCACCTGCAGTAAGTAAAAACGTTACTGAAGCAGAGCTGACTCCTAGGAGTTAGACATGTCTGGGCTAACACCCTTAAAGAGAGATTTCTTTTTGCTTTGCTCTAAGTACTATTACTTACAGATGTGGTAAACCTACATTAGCAAAACGTCACACTTGTGTACACCTGGACAAAACTTCACCAATCTGTCTGCTGGTAAAAATTGTGTGCAAGACCTCAACTTCTACTACTGCAAGAAAAAAAAAGAGACTTCAATAGAGGTAAGGAGCAGGATGAGCAGCTTATATAAACACCTTATAACAAAACAGAATGAGAAGCTGGGAAGTTGCTCAAGAGAAGTGACTCAATACTCTTTTCCCAGTTTAAAATCAGCCCTATCAACTATATATTACATTATTTTCCTACTCCTTTTCCCACCAAAGGAGAATATAAGCCTCTTCTCCACTGTTTCAGCCGCATTATAATTTGTATGTATGGCAGATGATCAAATTAATTGTTTCTGGGTTCAAATCTAATATTGGTAAGATGTTAACAATTTAAATGAGACCCTCAATTTTCTACACATTTCTGCAGAGTTTAGTAATTGCTTTAGCTTTGTTCATTCTGCCAGTCCATGCTTCGTAACACTGATTCCATTAATGAGCAGCTAAACATGACTGCCCTGCTGATGATTTGTCCCTGTGCTACCTATGAAATGTCATTTGAAACGGCCTAAACTCAGTAAAAGGGCACTGAAAACATTTTAAGTGGCAGCACTTTGTTTTATTCCAAATTGCCATGTGCAGCAGAAAAAAATGCATTTTTATACAGCTGTATATAAAAAGACATCCAAAAGTGATTGATGCACATTGTAAAATCATACCTGTGGTGAAGGTTGAAAAACCTAACTATGACAATTTGTGTTTAATTATCTTAAATGTTTATTCTTTGAGTACATCACTGCTATAACTAGGGTCTATTTAAGAAGGGACTCTAACCTGTTCTCTTCTTGCCTTACCTCTCCCTTTTTTCAGTAGTACTGGACATGTAGAGAATGATCATTTAATATTTCAGAACCAATGTCAAGTGGACTTAGAAAAAGGAAGAGGCTTAAGATAGAGCTTTCACACGCACAAAAGCCATTATTTGCTTACAAGGGATGGCACAAAGGGAAGCAGACAGATTCACTTGTATGGCTGAAAAACTTGTCTACAATAGGAAAAAATGGTGATTGGCATGGGGAAAAACACCTGTGCTATTCTCAAAAACATCAGCATCCTTTCAGTTAGCCTAAGTTGCAGCATTTTTTCTTGTTAGCAATATGGCTATTAGAGACATAGGCAGATTTTCAAGTAGCAACTTGTTCACCTTTCCTATAAATGATGTTATGAGATTAAAATAACAGGATAATCCCATTAGACAATTTACCGTACAAAATTCACTCAACCAGCAGTTATCATAACAAAGATTAGTGCATCAGCACCTTGTGAAATACATTAATAACACCTTGATATTTGCAAAGTGTATTTGAGTAGTTGCAGAATTTAGACATTTTAATACATCAAAACAATTCATCTTTGGAAGAAATGGATGGTTGTAGATACAATAGAAAAAAGCAAGCCCTATAGGTTACAGATACACTTGAACTGATCTGTTAAGAAGCAATTATGCAGAGATCAACACCTAGGTATTTCTTGCTAAAATGAAAAGCAAATTTGTAGAGGATTTAGATACTGTTTCTCAAAGGTCTCATCAACTCCTTCACCCATCAAGTACTTTCCTCTAGAACATTTTTCTCTCTCCTAACATATAGGGTACTTAAAGGACATACAGCTCACCTGTTTTTACTGACATATCTTTACTGCAATACTTCCTTTGGTGCTAACTCTCAGAGGTCTCTGCCTCCCCTGAGAGCTCCCCCTCATGGCATGTCTGTACTTCCAACAAGAGGGGACAGCACCACCCTGGTCATTTCTAATTAGGATAGATAGTTGGATTGACAATTTTGTGACAATTATTTTAAATTGGATTTAAGTATTTCCTAAACTTGGCTCATCTGAAAGCAAGACTGGTAAAAACAATGTTTCTTCATCAGTGGCAATATTTTCCTGTGTGGTTAGCTGAGATTTCCAGCCGTCTCCATGTTTTTAAGTGGCGGAGAAGCATTGGCTAAGAGAACAGAACAGTATTACGGATACGTGTCTTGCTAGTTTGACAAAAATGTACCCATATTCATCTAAGCCTCCCAGATGTTTTGTTACCTCGGTTTGTACACGCTCAGAACTTGGCAGCTAAAGCCCCCAGCTGGGACAGCCGGAGGGGAGCCAGGCATCCCGCAGCCATCCTGCCCGGCAGCCAGGGAGGAGCGACAGCAGCAGCAGCATCAGGAGGAGCTCGGTACTGTGGGCCAGGACCCTGTCAGCTAGAAACACTCCCCCAGACAAGGGAACACTTACCTAGCTACACTGCACAAATCAATTCACTGAAGTTCTGGGAAGGTTAGATTGATTGCACTGGGGTTTGCTTCCAACATCTCCCCTGCTACCAACTGAGGTTAGATCTCTTCATATAAGAGGTTGACTCTTTCAGCGCTCTGTTGCCTGCAGATGACTGAGAAGTCTACTAACGCCACTGGAAACAGCTATAAGAACATTTTTAGCAGGAGCAAAACAAGATTCTTTTTCCCTGAACTTTGTTCTGATCCAACAATTTTGGTTGAAGCACTTCTTAAAAAAAAGTCTTGTGTAAAGGACTGGTAGTTGGACAAAGTTATAAGCAAGAAAAAGCATGGTCCTCAGGAAAGAAACAAACATACAGCCAGGAACTGTTACCTGCACTGCCAATAATGCCAAAGGAGGGATTAGTCTTAGAAAGATCAGCACAATGCTGTCCTCATGAATAATTTTAAGGTGGTTGTTTAAATTAGAAATAAAACGGGTATCAGACACTAATCAGTTGCGCAAAATAACTACATCAGTTCTGTGCAATGTAATTGCAAATTAGTATAACAGGCATTGAAGTAGGGGTGGGAGATAGGAGTAACAAGGGTAGAAGCCTGCAGGTGAACTTCATGAATTTATTTTAGAAGGTAGAAATACGAGCTATTCTTAGGTCTTACTGGATATGTAACCATGCCATGGCTAAGCAGAGGTGCCAGAGTGCGGCAGAATTGGTGGTGCAGACCATCCAGCAGCTGCCAGTTCTCTGCAACATGGCAGAGAGCAACTTCAAAAATGCAAACAGATTTTGTAAGGCACTATGTAATAATAAGGGAATAAAGTTCACTGGCATTTTAAAGTGTTCTCAGGTGTGAGAAGGCAACTGCAAGGAGCCTCAGACAAATTTGTTCAACTTCTGACTGCCCACACTCCTTTCCACTATCCTTCAAGCACACACACACACTGGAGATCTCCCACCTCACCCTGGCCTGGCTTGCTCCTCTCCCAGGAGAGGAGGCCACTGCAACCCATCTTCAGGACGAGGCAGGTCCACCAGGGAGGTCAGTTGTCACTGACACAGCCAAACTTTAGCACTCGTTTCTAATTACATCCTAAATACCTGGGTTAACAGCACTCGGACCTACAGAGTAGAAACACTTTAACTGAAAGTTGGTAAAGAAGATAGTTTAAAGGTACATCTCATTAGGTAAGCCACTTTACCTAATGAAAAAATAGGAAGGAGAACCTATGAAATTTTTCAGCTTCAGCACATCACAAATTTCAACTCCAACCAGGCTGTAAACCATGACAAACCTGAGGAAAACAATGTAGTGAAACTATAAATGGTCCTTAAAAAAGTAGGGGAAAAAAAAGTATTTCAGCAGTTTTAAACTTCAGACACTTATTTTTAAATGAGAATTGCTTTTTACTTCTTTGTCTGGTGGAGAATATCATCAACAGACAGAAGAAGAGTCAATGCATACAACTCCAGAAGTTCTATGAAACCCAAAGCAGTGAAAAATTGCTTTTTCATCCTTCCCCATGTCCCAGAACACATAACGCTCCTCTATTTCACATCTTTCCCTTCTCATCTGAAAGATCATCAGTCTACCTAGAGGTTCGCAGAGCATTCAAAAGTGTTTTGATGGGAGACCTTCTTGACTTTTGATGGATACTTCCCTTCCGATCATTCCCTTTCTCCAGTTGCAATTCAGCTGAGGCTGCATTTGGTCCAAGATATTATTTATTGTTCAGCAGCACATCACTTGACAACAGGTGAGATACTGACTACTGACTGACGCCAAATGCAGTCCCATCCTCTCCTGTTAGGCATGCAGCCTGCATCAGCCACTTTGGGAGTAACACAGAAGGCAGTACAGAAAGGGTGCTATTGCATTGCAGAGGATCTTAACTGTCATTTACATCATGTTTAGAAATGAAACATAAATCAAACCAAGTCCGAACGCACAGCTCCTCACAAGAGACCAGTTTATAGCTACAAGAATAGTTTAGGATTGTTTTCTGAAGGACTGAAAAGCATGCTCGGTATTGAGGGATCTTCCTGAAAATTTCTGCTCAAGCCATGCTGAGATTTAAAGTCTGCTTTCAGGAAAAAATACTATGTGCAAAAAGTATGTTGAAGTCAGCCACTTTTTTTCTGTCATGTGCGGATCAACCATATCTGTAAAACAATGTTCTCATAGCACCATAAGCAGTGGAGTCAAAAAAAGTCACATTAAGATTAGTTAAATGGCAAGTGGCTTTTATGAAGCATTAACTTTCCTCATCTCTAACACACCCAAAAAGAAAGCATACACTTAGGAGCACTGGTTGTTAGGAAGATAGGTTTCAAGTTTTTAGCTACCCTTTCTACTCACACAGGACAGATAGGTATCGGTGTTGTGTAATGTGAGCTGAGATGTTCTGCAAGAGCTAGCTGTGTGTGCTGCACAACTCTGAATTCACAAAGCATCTTTCTGAGTGGATGAATAAAAAAAATAATCTCTGCTCCAGGCACAGCAATGGTCAAAAAATCCAATCAAGCAATTGGATGCCTAGAAAACGTGATAGAAAAAACTAGAACAGGAGTAATGCCCTCAGATCAATATTAACCCTTTCAAAATATAAGACAAGGCTGAACAGTCCAGCTGTAAAGAAAGGTGCACTTCAAACTTCAATTTCCATTCTGTATACAGAAAGACAGAAAACTTACAGAGAAAAGAGCACATTGATAATACCCTGATTTTAAAATCCTTTGGTCCCTTCATTACCCCAATCAGTGCAAATCTAAGCAAGGAACACAAACACGAGGCTCTGTCAGCATCTGCAAGCTCTGCTCACACTCTGTCTTACAGGCAGAACGCTATGGCTCAAGCTGTCTGAAACAGATACTGTGGACAGCAGCACAAATACTGAATTTATCAAGAGAGCTGAGGCAGCGTTCAGCACATCTGTAATTGCAGTCTGCCCCTACCAGAAGCAATTCCAAGCAACCACTTCGAAACAATATTTTTCTCCCCCTCCTTTTCTATTTTAAAGAAACTCAGAGAAAGTCTCTCCAGATGACTCAGCGCTCCTCGCTGCTGCGCCCATCCAAACTGAGAAACCAGCCCACATGTGCACTGCCACCCACGCACAACTTGAAGATGCAGCAGCTGTTGCTCATGTCCCCGCTGGATGAGTAGGGTCTTCTCGATCTCTGCTGTAACACTTGGTAGATCATTTCATAAAGAAAAGTGTTTTGCTGCAGCGATCTGGTAAACCTTTTTCCCATTGCAATCACGTTAGCATCCTGCCTTCTTGGGACCGCTGCACCCCCAAGGAAACGCCAATGCCTTCACCAGCCAGAAGGAGCTGCAGAGCTTGTCAGACTACAGATACCTAGGCCATCACTTTCATTTAAATCACAAAATAAAAGCATTTATGGCTACATTTATCAGCAGTCTCTGAAAACACAAAGACGAAATGTCAGAAGCTTTTCTTTCCTAAACTCTTCTTGGATGAATAAGCCACTTTCATTTAAGGAAGAAGCAACTTAGAGGAAAAAGTAATTTTCCTATCACACTCAGCTAGCACACAATATACATTTATCTGTTAAGATATAGTCAGGAGGGAATTTTGGTATGGGTAACTTAATCACTGTGTTATTGATAGAAAGGCAATCTTAGGCTGTTAAGGCTGAGAAGCTGCCAGACACCTGCTAAATATGAGTACGTGCTTAAACCCTACAGTACTCACAGGCAAGTAGAGGTAAGTGTTGGCTGAACTGAGGTCCTCAGTATAAAAGCATTTGAACAATGGCAGACCTTGAACACATCTATTCATTTGAGGATAATGAAAAAAAAGTCTGATACCTTAAATTTAAAAATCTTTGCCTGTTTCCAAGCTGTGAAATTGTAATTTCGTGCATTCTGAAACTTGACTTTATCATCATGCATCTCCACATTTGCTTCTGCATAACAGCTTAAATAAGTAAATACTGCCCCACTGCATAAAATCATAACTGAAACTAAAACAGATGCTTGAAAAAAGCTCAAGATGTTTCACTGTCAATTACAAGAACTCTTAGAGAAGTAGAAAACTTAAAGAACAAAGTTACCCAATACAAGAAAACTAAAGTGTAAGCTAGAATGTTATTACCAATTATAACACCTTCTATTTGAATGGCATCCTGTTTGCTGTTTTCAGCTTTATGAAACAAATTGCTGCCACAGCCTATGCAAAACTGTGACCACACTGCAGAAACTCAGACCCACAACTTCTTGTGCTGCAATTGCCACCTGCTCATAGGAAAAAAAAATCTAATTTTTTTCAGGTAAATTGTTTTGCCAATGTTATTATTTTTTAAACAAATACTTCCAGATCTTTAGACAGAAATCAATGATTACTATAATGAGTTTCAATATAGCAATTCCAATGCCAAGAAGTAATTATGGTTTATTAGATTTGCTATTTTACTGGAAATGCCCACACTGATGATAAATTGTCATACTACTCAGTCTGGATGCTAGACCACATCTAACATTAGAAGAAATGACGAATTTAATTAGACTAATTGCGACATCATGCCAGCGCTCAACAGTCCTGTCTTCATTATGATAAAATAGGAAATATTTGAAAGTTTTGACTCTATACAGCTAACAATTCAGAGTATGGTTCAAATTTTGCCAGAGATTTTTTTTTTATATGAATGTTAAGTTTTAAAGTCTTAATTGCTACCTTTCAGATATATTTTCTCCCCTGTCATTTTAACTGTGTATCTCTTGTAATTATGAACAGGTATAGTTGCTTTAAAATAATAAAGAAAAGAGGTTTTCAATTAACTTCTTTTCTCGTGACTATGGCATTTGCATCAGTGAGAAGCACTGCAGCGTGTACAAGTTCAAAACAAGCTGAGCATACCTGAAGCAGTCACTTCTTCCACAGCTTCCCTTTGTTGTAAGGCAGAGATCCGCTCGAAGGAAGAGGACAAGTGGGCATGCTGAGGCTATCTGCCCCAGGCTCCCCACACCTCTCCAGCCATCGGTCACACTGCCCCACGGGCACACCACTCGCTCTGTTACCAGTGCCACGGGGATGCTGGCTCACAATGGGACTTTGTTACCTACTGTGCAGGTGGCTGCTGGTAGGCTTCTCTGTCCCATAGACAACACAGACCTTTGTGACATCAGGAGGCCACTGACCACTGCCAACCAAAGACTCAGGAGAGGCACTGTTGAACGTTTGTTCAAAAGTTTTGTGTAAAATTGAGGGGGTAATATAGCCCACCGTTATTTGCTTGTCCCACACAGTTGAGGCTGGCTCTGCACAGGCATCAGCACAGGCAACTTCTTTCTTCTGTGTGGGATGCAGCAAGGGTCTCCAAAAGCACACATGCACATACCTTTATTTTTCACTTCATTTCTTCCTTCCTTCCTCAGACAGGACTCTGTATTTCCAGGCTAAGCTCAACCTCTGCTGCTGCGCTCCTAAAGCCTGTCTGAGGGAAACTGGCTACCACCCGAGAGGGGCTGATAAACCCCGACCCTCCCCAAATCTCCTCTCACCTGTGCGGCCTCAGCAAGCCCAGGTGTTGTTGCTGGAGGAGGAAACAACCCAGCTGGGTTGGGGCAGCCAGGGTGCCAGATGGCGGCAGCCATTTGGGGATAACCTGGGAAGAGACCTGAGTTAGCCATAGGTGCGGGCCTTACTTCAAAAGAAGCGCTGCTTTCCTAAACTCAGCTCCCAAAGAAAGGGGATGTCAGAGTCATTGAAGAACTGGAAAAAAAAAAAAAAAAAAAAAAAGGTGTGCAGGCTCCCTGTCTGATCTCTGTCACTGAGGTGAACGTGAGCAGTGCCAGAGCTTCTCTCCTGAGAGCAGTGCCCCCCGGGAGGTCGCCAGCTCTCCTGCAGGATTTTGGTTCAAACAGAGGTTAGAATTGGACAACAAAGTGCCGACTGTTCCCCGAGCCTTCAGCCCTGCCTGGTGACAGGGATGTGACTGAGGACCACAGGCTGAGCAGGAGGAGCTATCACCTTGTGAAATCTCAGCTGAGAGTGCACTTCTCTGCTCGCCTGTAACACGCTCTTTTTTTAACGTTTGACTAAAAGTTCAAGTGTTTCTAGTAAAGTCATGCCAGGCATGCATGTCTGTGTGTGGGCAGAAGGCTCCGTGAGGAGAGGCCGCAGCTGCTCTGTGCCAGACACAGCTGGTTCCAGCTGTCTCTGCAAAGGGCCGCTGAGCCTCTCAGCCATGCTGGTGGCACCTCAGGGACAGCACAGTTAAGAAAGGGCAAAACACTCCAGAGCAGTGAGGGGTGAGGAAAAAAGTGCTGGGTACAAAACACCGGAGTATGAAGGTAGCCACCCTACACACCTCCTGACCCGCATACAGGACAGGCTGCCACCACTGCTAGCATGAGCAAGCCCTGTGTGTGCACGGTACAACTTTAGCACACCAAAATAGTGGATATCTTACTGCAAGTCATTTACTGAATTATTTACCGCATGGTGTGTTTCATACCTCCCCCTTTCCTGCTGCTGAAAGCACAACATTTAGGATTATTGGCCCACGTGCCCTTGCAATGGCATGGCAGGCCACACGTTACATGCTGACGCTTCAGGGAGCCTGAGTCTTGCCTACTGTCAGCTCCCCATCTGATTTCCAGGGAATTCAATGCTGTTCAATAATGCATTTCTGAGATTAGAGGCAACAAACAGATTCTGCCATAAACCGGTCAAATTTAATCAGAAACATTAATCAGAAGGTAGCGATGGCCATGCAGACTGAAATATTTTTCTCTCAACATCTTGCGCTCAGCGGAGTTTTGCTGAATTCTCGGCCTGGTTCCCAGATCAGAGCTGATTTCCAGGCAGACCTTGCCAGGTTCCTCAGATCTAAGGCAGATCTGCCACAGGGCAGACTTCCCCTGAAAAGGGACGTTACCACCAAGCCCTGATGGCCTTTCCAGAGCATTTGCATATCTGCCATACACCCAGGAAAATGTCCTTCCAGCTCTGCCAGTGTGAAATTACCACAAGTACTGGATGGAGTCAGGCTCTTACAGCTTCCGAATTCTTACTTGTTTCTTCTTTAAACTGACACATGCAGATATCCAGTCATTCATCTTGCTTTTCAGGTAGATGGATTCCTGGCAAACCTGCCTAACTCAAACTCTAACTTAAACCTCAGCAGGGGAAGTTCTACACCTTCCCTAGTTGTGGTTCAAATGGACAAGAGGCATGGAGAAATAAAATCCTTGCCTATGACCACTTTACCAAGGGAGAGTGATAGATCAACCAGCTTACAGCCTGGGAAGTGCTGATTTGGGCTATATTTTAGCTTACTGTGATGTATTCTGAGCTTCCCCCTAGAATCAGCAAGCCCAAAAGTACAAATTTCTTCCTAATGCCTGGGTTCTCCTTGCTGCAGCTTCAGTCCAGCACTTCTTCCTTTAGCTGTCATAGGCCTGGAAACAGTTCCTTTCTCTTTGCAGTTTTTTTCTCGAATGTATTTCAGGGCTGAGATCTTCGATCGATCCTCTCTCCTCTACAGGACACAGATGCAGTACTTCAGTCTTTGCTCATACATCTCACTGTCCATAGCTCCGAAGAGGTTTACTTCGTATTACTAAGTACAGCACCAATTACACCTGCCAAGACTTCCCCAGAGCACTGTGTAAAGACTACTTCAAACATTTTAAATGCCATGCACCTACTTACATATTGCAATATTTGCCATTTTTATTTCAGAGGAAAGGAAAGGAACAAGAGTATGATGCTCATGATTTCCTTGACAAAGCAAAACTGCTGGAAGGTAACTCAGTGTGGCTCATATATCTTTTTAGAAATATCTGTCACCTACTTTCCAATTTCTGTAAAAATTCCTTCTAAAATTTCAGCTCATTAAAACTCACAATTTAACTTCACATCCTGTTCTCCACAGCAGGACACTTTGCTCTCAAATTCCTTAAGGAATGGCCAAGTCTCCTGGGTACCTATTTACTATAGATTTGTTTCCCATGGAGAAATCCTACCAATTTTTGGAGGGAAGCAACGTGTGCTGTCTTGAATTCATCCTTTTTATCTTCACCCTTTTTGCCTTCCCAAGGACACTGTCCCTATCTTTTTATACAGTTACCAAAACTGCCTTTCACCATCCTGTTCTTAACAAGTCCCTTCTGCTGATCAATTCAAAGCTAGATGAGTCCACTCTGCTTTTCTGTCCAAAGTTGTCTCCAGATTACTTCAGAAACCCCATTCTGTGTTCTGGAGCAGTCTGTTCCCCCCATGAAGTCTTCCCATCAGTCCCAGTTCTTCCTTTAGATGATGCTATTTGTTGTTACATGAGTTCCCATCTACCTGGCATGCTTACCTCAGCCACTACCACCACCATGTTTATCCTTCATTCCTTTTACATTTATCCAGAGACTTTCAGTGCCTTTATCACCTCTGAGTTTCTGGATCTCAAAGAAGTAATGCAGCTCCTTCCTTGGTTCCTTCCCTCTCCTTATCCCCCAGAGTAGTATGCACACCAGATTCTTAAGACTCTTATAATTCTTAAGATTCTTTTAAAAAACGGACTTCATTTTTTCTTGTCCTTCCCAGTGCTGTACCTTGACTATGTAAATTCCGATCACCACTTCTCTTCTTCTTGTATATTTGTTCAAGGATCTGTTCCTAAGTCCCAGATCTCATTTACTAGTTTGCAAAATTACAAAGATACTCTTTCCAACATTTATATTTTAAACACTATCTTGATTTTCATATCACCTTTTTTCCATAGACTGAATCACTCTAGGCTAGATTTTATGTAAGAGGGCATGTTCTCACAAAAGTGTTGTTTGGTGAGAAGCACATAATCACGGTATTTTGGAACCAGATGAACATACTTATACACTTTTGGTTTTTGTTGTTTTTGTGTTTTGTTGTTGTTGTGTTTTGTTGTTGTTGTGTTTTGTTTTGTTGTTTTAAATATTGGTAGAACAAGAACACAAAACATTTATCTGTATGTATATAGAGAGTTTTGTGGATATATATAGACGGAGATAAATAGTTTTAATTTTATAAATAATGAAATTAGTTCCTCAGAATCTATTCCCTTTAGTGCATTTTCCTTTGGTTTTATTATAAATGGCCTTCTTTTGACCAAAGTCTGGCTTCCTGGAGACATGTTTTCACTATTTGTTAGTTTTAAAAAACAAAATCCACAAATGCTGCAAAATTTCATATGCCTATCATATGACAGTTCCTTTGAATACAGGAGACCAAATCCTGTTGATCCTGTGACAACTGAACTCCCACTCAATAAAGTTACATTTTCCTTAGGGAATAATAGCATGCTTTGGTCCAGAATTGCATTTATTTTGATTTCTAGGGTTTGTTTTCTGTAGAATTTTACAGTGAAGATTATTTCCACAATGCAAAGCTACACAAGCATGTTAATCAACTCACAAGGCTTCAGAATTACAGAATATCTGCTATCCGTTGAAAGAGAATAAGAAAAAAAATTGTTTAATGCTAAGAAAAGACCATGAAACCTCAAGAATGCTGAGTGTTTTAGGAGAAATGGGACAGAAAAGATGGAGGAGGGTGATGATCAGAAATTCCCTCTGTAGCACCTTCCTCTTCACCATTTGTTATTCTTCATTCCAACCACACAGAAATCAGTTTCACAAATCATTTTTGTAATTGAAGTATTTGTGCTTATCCTATGGCCCACCCCAGCTGCTACAAACAGAAAAACTCTTCAAATCCCGTGCTGCTTCTGAAACCTTGCACACGCTGAAGTCTACGTACATGAAGTGACCCGGCAGCCAATGCTCAGTGTTGCTAATGGGGGTCTACGTGACGGACACTCCCCAGGAGCCCCAGCTCTGCAGAGTGCTGGTGCACAGCCCGTCCCGACCGCTCGCCTGGGAGCACTGCCACGTCTTGTGTGGTTCATGGCAAACAAGAGCTAACACAGCTGTCTGTGGAAGTTCCCCCAGTTCCCAAGCTCTGGACGCTTTGCAGGACCAGGATGATCTCAGTAACTGCTGCAGGAGTCAGCCAGACTGAAATGTCAGCCCTGGGCAGTAGCTGAGAGTGTCAGAACGTCTCATCGTTGTGTAGGAAATATCTCTGTGTATCTGCTTGGTAACCACAGGCACTATGCTGGGTGTTGGCAAACCCTCTCCGTCTTGGCCCAGGGCAGTGAACAGAAAGCAGATCCTGGCAAGGACTGCAGAGCAGCATCAGCACAAGCCACATCCGCAGAGTTAATGAACTCAAGGAGTGAAGCTCTTAAAGGAATGAATATCCCAAAATTAATGAATTTTTTCATTTCATTAGGAAGCGAATACTCTTTCTTTTTATTCTACATCATTGAAACCATAAAGACGGCCCCTATGGAAAGAGAAGACTCATCTGAAAAACTGATTTCATCGTTATCCATTATCTTTCTAAAAGCAGCATCTTAGTGCTTGTGCTTTGAGTGTTCTCTGGAGAGCCAACAGGATTTCTTAATGGACTTTGTGCCAGGCTGTGGGAGGATGGCTGTGGTACTTATTTCCTCGCATAGCTTCACATAATGTTATAAACGTAGCACTGCAGCTGAAGAAAGATGGAAGTTGTCAGTTATTGCCCTGCATGTGGGCATGCCCTCAGAGCATTTGGGTGCATTTCCTGACAGGGAGAACTCTGGGGCAAATTTCTATATAATGTTTAAAACTTAACTGTGTTTAACAAACCGAGCAAAAAGTGGCAAGCAATGCAACAGCGAGGTAAAGTCCAGACTTGTTTCCAAACAAGTCCCGGGCTAGTTTAGGTGGGTGGCTCTCAAGAGCTGTCCCTGAGGACGCATCCAGCAGGACGGGGTATCATGGGGGTGGCTGCAGGAGGTACCTGGGGCCCTGACAGGGCTGGGGCTGCGAGAAGTGGGATTTAAGGGGACTTTTGGCAGCCTCTGCGCCTGGTCTCAGTGGCAGCCCCATCCCTGGACCCCTCCGGGGAATCGCGAGGAGAGCCCAGTACCCCTGTGCTGGGGGGAAGGATAGAGGTAAGAGGGGCCTCATGTCTGATTGCCAAAATCTGCAGGTCCAGCCTGACCTATCAGAGTAATTAAATATCACTCTGTTACCTCTCTATTAAGCCCAATATTTTTTGTTTAACTGAAGACATCCTCTCTGGGCTTAAGACAACTGGTTGTGATTCAAAAGCATTGAGAGACTGTGAATCAACTGCTTCACTTGGTAATTTGTTCCAGTGATTAATCATCCTCACTGCTAAAAACTGTGCTGGGATTCTCATTTGAATTTATTTGGCTTCAGCTTTCAGTTATTCATTCTTTTTATACCTTTTCTTCCTGAGCCACTTAACTCTATCATAGCCATTACCTTTTCCATGTGGGTTTATATCGTAGTCACATTACCTCTGCATCTCGTTTTTGATAACCTAAACAATATAAACTCATTAAGGCTGCCACTTTCAGGTGGGTCCCAAAAATCCTGCAGCCTAAAAGTCTACGAATGGCTTTTTTTCCGTATCCCCACTAGCGTTCTTCATCATCCTTTTAAAATATCAGCCTCATTAAAATCAGATTAAAACGCATTTTGCCCAAATAAGCCCGGCTTCCCAAGTGATCTGCACAGCTTTAATAGACTTCCCCTTCCTCGTGCGAGTTCTGGCTTTGTGTCAGCCACAGGTGCACAGCCCGTGCCGTTACATTCACGCTGCTGAAGGGCAGCAGTGCTGCCGTGCTGCTCCCCGCTGACCCCACAGCTGCCCGGGTTGGGTGGCAGCTCCATACCCAGTGCCCATGCAGTAAATTTAATATTTTGTGACATCTGCCTTTACCCACGTCTGATTTCATGTGGCTGTGACCCATCCCTCCCGTGACAGCCGAGGGACTGCCTGGGCTTGTCCCTGACCCCACAGAGTGCGGCCAGCCGGGCCCCTGCACCCCTCTGGATCCACTCCAGCCTTCTCACAAGACCGATGGGTGCGTGTATTACAAGGGGATTTACACTCCTCTGCATCTGTTGGTGTACTACCTCTGCAGGCAGCATGATAAATAAAACAAACAAGGCGCGCCACACAGGTTTCTTGCTGAAGTGTCTTTGGTGCAGTCTGAGCTCCCATTGCCGTACACCAATATCACGTTGCTAATGAGGAGATCTGAGATGAGCATGTGTGCAGCTGAGACCAGCTTCAGCTGTTCAACATTTTACAGGTTTCCTTTTTTTTTAATCTACAGTAGGTGTCATATTTTTCCATTACCATACTTCCCCAGGTGCACTATCTTTTTTGCTTTCCAGTACTGTTAGAGCGTCCACCTTGTTCCAGATAAAAAGCTCAGAGATAGCTCCTTAATTAATCTTAATAGCCTAGCTAAAATTGCAATTTACAACACAAGAGGGGCACTGGGGAGCCGAAGGATGAGGGGTGGCAGCACAGGTGCTGCTCTGTGCCTCTGACACCTCTCCCACCGCCTCGTGCAATCCCCCTTGCTGCACCTGGAGCCCCGGGTTGTGCAGACAGGGTGATGGCCCTGGCTACCAACCCGACCTTCTGGACTCCAGATATTTAGAAGAGAAAACATCTCCAGGGTTGTGGACGCTATCCCACTGGGGTTCATATTTGTATTTCAATAGCATTTTGATCATCTCTGGGGAAATTAGGGAGAATGGGATTATAATGAAAGATCTGTTTGTATTTTCTCTGGGCCTTGTGAAATCCCTCCAGGATGCACGTTTATGCATGCCTTGCATCAGGAGCAAGTAATGCATTTTAGCATATATATTTCATGGGATCTGCAGCTGCGGAATTAGAAAGCAGAGCCAAAATAAATAATAAAAATAAAACAAGTGCCAGAAAGACACTATTTCCATGCTGATCACAAGGTAGCTTCTGTAAATGGGAGCACCAGGCAGAGCTTGCTGGGCTTCCTCAGGGAAATAACAGGACAGCATCTTTCCATCACTGAAATCATCTGGGAAACAGCCTCTGTCAGAAGCTCTCCACAGCTCCTTGTTTCTCACATCTTAAGTCAGGGCAGCCGCTCCTCAGGCACTTGCTGTAGCTTGTAATTTGGCAGATAGGGGACGGCGTGTGCGCGGAGCTGGGCGGCTGGCAGAGAGGCACGCGGGCAGACAGGAATTGGTTCCTGGCCATGCATAACCTCCTGCGTGGCCCAGAGGGGTCAGCACTATGCAAAGCACAAGTTAATATTTAGATTTTTATAGCTAAAGGTAATAGAGAAGCCTCGCCTGACCTTCTGTGCTCTGGGAGGGAGACAGTTAATACTTTAAGGGAGTTGGTTTAGATTTTGTTTTTTGGAGGTAAGCTTGGTATCAGAGAAGCCACCACCAAATGCCAAGCTGTCTTCCTTCCTCCCCCTCCAACCACACATCTGTAATTTTAGTTTTATTTGCTAACAAAACCAAAGCTGCCAGGAGCAGCAGCGTTGGGGCTGGAGGAAACACACCTGCCTGGGTGCTGGGTGCGTGGCACAGCCGGCCCGACAGCCACGGCTAAAATATGCGTGGCTGCATGCTGATTTCTCCTTTTCCCTATCACTTTGCACTAAAAGCCTGGACAGTTTTATTCTTTGTGATGAGATATATTTTGTGAACAGTTTGGGAACTTCTAAAGCTCTTTCTGGTTTTATTCTTTTTCCCGGACGAGGACTCTTCTTCTGTCTGGTACTTACCGGAATTGATTTTTAATTCAAATGACTCCACCTCTAGGTCATCCTGTCAGCGTGAGAGGTGCAGCCATTACACTGCTGCCTTCTCAAGTTTGGAACGTATTTTTCATTTTGCAGCTACAGAAATTAGCTCTCTTTGCTCCCAGAAGAGCAACAGTTACAAGAAATGCTCATCTGGAGCCGCAGAGAGCAAAAAGTGGCACTAAGCGAAGCCCTGGCAGGAAGCCTGGGGGGCACACCGTAGCCCCGGCTGCCTTCTGTGTTTTGGGGCAGCACGTTTATTTGGAGCTAACCAGGTCAAAACTTGGAGCTAAATCCGGCCAAAATCCCAGGGATGGGGGAAGAGTGCTGTAGTGAGGGGGATACGGGTCTGTAGAGGTGCAGCCACATTGCAGGGACCCCAAATGCATCTTGCAAACCCATTGGGGCTCAGGCCAGGGGGAGCAAGCAGTCAAAGCCCCAAGTCCTGTCTCTCTTCTTCCAGCATGGTTTAACACACCGTGTTTCTCCTACACGCAGCCCAGCAGGCTGCTTGGGTTTGCTTTGATGTACCAAGCAGCAAAATACAGGCTCTGATTCCTGAGACCTGTTAGATTTAGCTGCGGTGACTCAAATGTGCTCTTGCACCCCAAAGCCACTCCAGCTGCTGCTCCCCAACCCCGCCGGGGCTGCACCGTCTCACAGGGGCTCACTGGGTCTCTCAGGGCTTTGTGTGTTCCCATGCCCAGTGCATATTAGAAATGGGGCAATTAGCAATTAAACTTTTTTATATATAAAATCGTTTGTGGTTTTTTTTCCCATCAGCCGTGAATCATTTATGCATGAATAGCAAGGAGATGAGGTTCATATGTTTTTAAAGAAGAAATTTAATTTATTAGTGGCTTACCAGAAAAATAAAATAAAATAAAATAAAATAAAATAAAATAAAATAAAATAAAATAAAATAAAATAAAATAAAATAAAATAAAATAAAACAAAACAAAATACCACTGCTCTACATTACAGTAGCCTGAGGGCTCCAGCTTGCCAGCCTGTGTGTCCCTGCTCAGCCTGAGCACATAAGTGCCGTGGGCCACCTGTGTCACCAAAGTGCCACGGGGTCAAATGCAAAACCTCTGGTGCTTCAGGTGGGACTTCAGTGGGCTTCAGACACTTATATCTAGTTCTGTGACTTCGTAAAATCCTGCTCTGCTACTGCCTAACTCTACATGTCCCCTGGCTCTGTAGATGCATTGTGTTTTTAATCTCATGTGGCCTCGAGCACAAACCCCGACCCGGCCCCGTCTGGCAGAGCCGAGTATCCCAGTGCCTTGTGGGGCTGCCCCAGCCTCAGCCTGGATTTGGGACCAGCAGCAGCTCGGCCACATCCCCTGCGTGGTGCCGCTGTGCTCCCGGTGGCAATCTGTGGCTCCCCTTTGGATGCAATGATTGGATCGATACTCAGGATTTTAAAAGTTACTAGAAAATTCAAAGTAACATGAAACAGATTTGAGCCTGTGCTGCTGATTCACATAATTGTTTTAGGGGGGGTTGTATTCTCATTTTCTTCTTTTTTTTTTTAACTGAAATTCTCTTCCATTTTAAAACCCCTCAGAATTTTAATTGTTTAAAATACTAAACCTGATCATTCTTTACCCTCTTTGTGGTTTTCTGCTTTTTTCTTTCAGCAGTAATGCCAACCGATACAGAGCACATTTAATTCACTCCATAGACCTCAGTTATAGATCACTAGAATGATTCCTTTCCTGCAGCACACTGAGATTTAGAGAAATGCAAGTAAGCACAAAATATTGGACTTTAAATAGGGAATCAGGCACAGAAACAAGTTACCTCGGTGGAAAATTTACTAGGAGCAGCTGGGCAGCAGGAGCTATGTCCATGCTTGTAAGTGGAGTTAACCAGGAGGATATTTTTTCTAGTTTTGTCTGCAAGAAGGGAGGATGAGCAAAGCCCAGCTCTCTGGTATTTCTGGTAGGCACAGACCTGCTTGGGCACAGCAGCTTCCTCACTGGCAGTCCCATTGCGCTGCCCTTGGGACAGACATTTTCTTCCACCCTAACTGAACATTTTGGGTGGGCTCTAGGTGATATTGTCTCAGTTGTGTTTTGTATTTCAGTACGCTATTACTCGTTTGTTCTTGAGCTTCCTTTAGGTTCCTTCACAGGTGAGCACTTCCAAGCTGGAACCAGCTGAGGTGCTCTGAATTGCTCTGCACCACACCTCCAACCGCAGCCCCATGGTCCCTGTGCCCCTGGGCAGGGTGAATAAGGTCCCCTCTTCTCCCCAGCCACACAGCCACAGGGCCTGGAGCACAGCGAAGCAAAGGCCCCAGAGTGGCTCGGGCACACTGCTCGCTTTACAAAAAATGCGCATTTTGTACCTTGGCATCATTCAAGAGTCACGCTGGGACACAACTCACAGATCCAAGTGATGGCTTTGCCTGTCAGTGCTCCCAGGCAAGGCCTTGCAGCTGGGCCAATTAAGGCCCAGTCTGGTTACTGCCTACAAGCCTTTTCTTTTAGGATTTCAGCAGTGGGTCTCACTGCCAAGTGACACGTCTGAACACTTTATTCTAAAAAGAAACACTCTCTGATGATCCAAGGCACCCTGTGAGACGTGGGCAGTAATCCCTTCAAAGACACAACCCTCCTTTTCTCTGAAACATTATTGGCAGTTTGCTCATTTCTAAAGGAAAACAGCAAGAGCTATGATGTCCTATATATTTTATTGCTATTAATTTTTGACATATTATTTAATTGGATTCCCGAAATTATTCTGTCTCTTGCAGTGTTTTTTTAGCTGGAATCATTTTCACCATTTAAGATGTACATATTGAATTGGTGTGTTTTGTTTTCCTGGCTATTTAAACTCAAACTGAATTTCATTGCTAATTTTCCTGATATCCATTAGTTTCATACAGAAAAATGGCACATACGTCCTGCTTCTATGCAGAGATATCCGTACGAGGGTATGTCTGAGTGAGGGAGAGCTGAAAGCTTTCACTAGCTTTCGCTGATCACCAGCGCTGCCATCGGTTGGTGCAGAGCTGGAAAAGAGGCACATAATGAGGAAAAGGGGGCTTAACTGAGATATGTGCTTCCAGTTCAAGATCTTCCTTGAGCAAAGATTTTTCTTCATGCATCACTTCCCAGCTCACTTTTTCAAATAAGAAAGACCAATCCTTAGCTTAGACCAATACAAAAAGACCAATAGAAAGCTCGGAGAAAAAGCTGGATGCAGAATAGGCGTTACTAAAAATGCCACCGCAGACCACACAGAGACCACCATCACTTGTATCTGCTCCCAGGCCAGCCCACCCCACAGGCAGTGGTGTCGAGCGCTCCTGTCACTTCCTGGGGCATTCAGGACTTTGTTTCAGCAGACAGCAGTCACAACTTTTCCAAGTTCTAGAGATGATCAAATAAGAAGTTTAAGTCTGTTTCATATTTGGGAGAGCACAGAATAATATGCCATTTTCTGTATAATTCTGCATGATATCCTTTTTCTATCTCATTCTGTCAGCTACAGTATCTGTCTTCATTATTTCTGCAGCCCCAGAAACCCTCACTTTAAATCTTCCTCCATCACTCCTCTCTATCATGTCTACACCATCCTACATGTTATTGTCTCTTTAAGCTTGCTGTGTAGGATTTCATCATATCTTACACTCTCCTACACACCTCCTCTCATACTATCCTATAACTTTATTTCTCATCATTTATTTTGTATTTCCAGGCACTTGCTATTTCTGTCAGTCCTGTTATTCTACATTATCCTCCTGACTTGACTGTATGATCATCCTACCGATTACATTTCTCCTTCTGTTTTCCCCAGATCCTACATTTTTCAATATTTTAATTTATTTTTCTGACAAGGTTTTGGTGCTGATATAAGTACTAACAGCAGTTGGGGTTAGGGAGTGATGTACCTCTGAGAACTTGGACCCCAATTTCCATTGGTTTTAAGGGGAAAAAAGCAGCTCAGTGCTGACCTGATGGTTTAGATGTGGCTGTACCAGACTGGACAGTAGAAATCTGCATTATCTTGAATGAGGGAAAGGGTGAAAAGAGCAAACAGATCGAGTTTATTACAACAATAGCGATATCAGAGCCAGTATGCATTGCCTTATTCCAGATTTATAGCTGGGATCTGTGAATGCCCCAGGGCTCAGCATGCCATCCCGAAGATGCTATATTTGCATGTATTTCACATTCTGTAAATAAAAAATGGAAGTGTCAGAGAAGCACTTTAAAACACTGTGTTATTAAGCAGTTACCAGCAGATCTTGTGCTTTTCGGTCATTAGTCTTCTACAAGCTGTCCCTGTAGATGTCATACATCTACCAGCAGTAGATGTTCCAGCTTTGGTGCCAGACTGGGAACCGAAGCAAAAGGAAAAGAAAAAAAAAGAAAAAAAAAAGAGGGAGAAAAAGTTACATTAAATTCTTTGTGTCTTAAGATAAAATCCTGCCTGGAGACAGCCCCTGGCAGAAGGAGGGATGGCTGATCCCTGTTCCCTGCAGTGAGCAGCCCCTTCACTGACAACCTCAGACATGCAGCCCTACGCACCAAGGGCTACTGATGGCCCATGAAATTTGAGCCTGTATCAATGATACATTTAATTTCCCATCCTTCACTGCAGAGCAGTGAGTTCCAGGTGGATGCGATGCGTAAAGGACAGGTTTGGCAGTTAGCAAACAGAACCAAAGCCATGGTGTTTGAGTGACCGGTCACCTGTGGTCACACATCAGCTGCTCAGAGGAGCAAGGAAACCATCTGCCAAACGTTTCTCTAAGACATACTGTCCAACATTTTATGTACATGAGAAATTTAGTCAAAAGTATTAATTAGGGAAGAAATGAAACTCCCATTTCCTTTGTAAAGAAAGATCGTAAAGGTAACTATACAGTTATTCGCTTTGTTTGTTCTTCCACCTGTTTTGGCAAGAGCAAAGGAACTTTTGTTCCTTCCTCCAACCTCTTTAGCTTGTGTTACTTAACCCTGAAGGACAAAAAGGATCTCTCCACTTCTGGGTAGCTCTCACAAGAGCCAATTCCAGCCCTGGCAGCTTTCTGGGTGAGCCCAAGAGCTGCAGTGTTCCTGACGGACCATGTCCAGCGCAGTGTCATCTGGGGGACTAGCTCACATTTTGGTGTATTCAAATGTCTTAAAAGTGATTTCAGGTCTCTAAGTCATGACCTCTATAACAAGTAATATAACAAAGCAGAGATATTAGATGTAGAAATCCAGAGTTCCTTAGGGAAGAGAAAGTCTCCAAGCCCAGAAGTCCCCCAGGAGCTCGCCACCGCTGCGGCCTACATGGCTGTGGTGCCGGGATGAGAACGGTGCTCCCCACGCCTCAAACTCACACCAGCTTCAAACTCCCGGTGTGTCAAATAAATCCTGTAGACAGGCTGGCAGGTTTTCACTTGTGGAGCTATTGATTTTGTGCACAAACTTAAACTAGAAATTGCAACTACCTCAGTAAGCACAAAAACAAATCTCGCCGTGACCCCAACACAGTGTGGTGGAGCCTCAATCGCTTCACTCTTTGTTTTGCTCCAATTTGTGTGTGCTCTGGGCACTGTCTGGCATTTCTGAGGTTTTTGTGTCCTGCTGTGTCATGTCCCACCCAGGACCTCTTTTCCTGTCCCTTTTTCTGCTGATTCCCCCCTCACCAGGCCCTTCTGATTGCACTCCTGGGCCTCACGCAGGCCCGTGCCAGCTAGATAACCCAAGATACATGACATGTTTAACCACCATCAGCTCCCTTGCCTTCTACCCTCTGGAATATAATGTTGATTTTTTCCTTTCAGTGAAAGGCACAGCACTGCCGGGCAATGACCTCTAAGAGACGAATAAATTTACAGCTCTCCCGTCCCTGCAAAGGCAAAAGCAAAAATGTAATTTGCTCTCCAAAAGTAGGCCCCTTCCCACTCCATTATGTCAGTGCTCACCCACTGCTAGGGCCAAGCTGCGCGGTGTGAGAGAGAAAAGCAATCCCACAGTCACAGGGAAACACAGAAATTTGTGCCGTAAGCTACCTCAGTCACTGGGTGATTAATCTGAGGTTGGTTTTTTTTTGTATTTGGGTGGGAAGGATGGGTCCTACCTCAGTGAGAGCTGAAAGTTTGCGCATCCCAGATGTATTGCCAGCGCCTGTGGACATCCCCTATCAAGGGTCATGCGTAGCCCCTACAAGCCAGCTCCACCAGGCTTGGTGTCTCGGTCAACATCTTGCCTTCTGTTGAGCGCCTTGAAGCCACAGCCCCCAAAGCCAAGCCGTGTGGAGGGGTCACAAACAGCTTTTCTGTCTCACACACCTCCCTACACTCGAGTTCTTCACACTTCTGAAGCAGGTCCTCCTACATGTGCGATGCTTGCTGCCGCTTCGCTGATATACTGCTGGGGCATCCCACAGAAAAAGCACCATCACAGATGCAGCCCTGGGTTTGAAAATCGCTGGCTCAGGCTTTTTGATTATTATTCTGTTTCCTCCATGAGAGATGAGCTGCACTCCCAGCTCCGTGTTCTTTATTTGCAGGTGATTTTTACTTAACTGCGCTATTGATCCCGAGATGGATAGGCAGCCCAGCAGCTCCAGCCCTGTCCCCCAAGGTGTGAAAGCTTCATTAGATTTATGAAATTCTCCAGGATACGCTGAGGCTCTGCAGTCCATCTAGCAAAAAGGCTTTGCATTTTACCCGCACTCCCGTGATTTGTATTCCCTGCTGAATTATTATTTTATTATGATTCTTGTTTACACTCAAGGTGTCTCTTCTAGCTCAACTGCATGTGAAATGCAGACAATTAACAGGTGCAAGCCATGTCACCTGCTTAAGAAAAGGAGAAGGATTTGCAGGATGAGCCACATCGATGAGCTGCCTCTTCTCCCCGGCCCCAAAAAGAAAGGAGTGCAGCTCCCATCACATGCCAGCACTTGCCATGCTCCCTCAGAGGGTGAGATGGCCCTGGCTTCATTGCCTCTTATTTAGCACAACAGCACTGGCTAAAGCGTTAGCAGCGTGCCAAAGGGACTGCTTAGGACCAGAGTTATTTAACACACTCCCTCCTGATGTGGCTAAGGGAGGTAGTGGCAGATTCATGGCATTTGTAGAAGAGACTAATTCAGAGGCTAGGTCCAGAGAGGATAATGAAGTTAGATGGATATCAGCTAAACGAGCCTGAGAAAAGTCTAGCTTGTATATGCAGGAAATATAATCCAAAAATGTGGCATTTTTATTCAGATAGAAAGCAAAGCTTGGAAAATGATAATACAGAAGAAATCCAAGAAGAATGGACAACAAATGAAGTGAGTACAAGCAGAAACTGGTTGGTGCCACCAATTCCTGACCGTTCCCTGGGGCAGCTGCAGGAACGTGGTGGGGCAGCACCAAAACCAGAGGGATGCAAAGTTGTTGAGGACCAGCAAGAACAGGCTTGGAGGGGCCACACAGGAGACAAAGGAGCTGCATGCTGAAGGATTTTGAAAACTGGGAGCATCCAGAGCAGAGACTCAAGCAAATTTGACAGCAGCATGTGGCAGGAGGGCAGAAGAGACAGTCACCCCAATGAACACAGAAACCTGCCCAGCCACAAGGACGATTTGTCTGTGGGACCCTGCAGCTTCCAGGCACAGGGCCGGAGCACCACACACCTGGGCACAGGCACAGAGCACAAAGAACATCACCCCTAGCAGGCTCACACTTCTGTGGAGGTAGAATGGGAACGTTCGTGCTTCCCTTTATCTGCAGTTTTGGGGTAGCTTCAGTGTGACAATCCTTACAGAAATGCCAGCTTTTAGGCAATTACTCGTTTCTGTCCATAGCGAGACAGTATGCTTTTCTTCACAAGAAATAGCAATTTTCCTTGCTGTTAAATGTCTGTTTGGATTTTTGTTACATTTACTATCTGCAAAAAACATTGGACATGGCCCTTTTTTTTAAGCTACCTCTAGCAGTAGTAATGAAAATGGAGCTTTAAAAGAACATTTAGAGCCCTGATTTCCCCCATTTCTGCCACCAAATCTTCAAAGCTTTTTTGCTTGCATGTTTTTTCAAGGCAGCAATTTCCCTGGTGTATTTTGAAGGAGGCATTTCACAGGCAGCACCCCCAGGCAACGGGCAGCATCCCCTTTGCCCAAGCACAGCTGTGGCTGTTTAATTTTCACAGGTCCCTTAGGTGGGCACTTAAGGGAGTTTTCAATTCCAGGGTTACTCCCTGCCCTGGCACTGCAGAAAAGACCCCACAAGCTTATTTGCTTCAGTGGCTATTTTTATGCATGCTTTTAATCAAATATTTGGCTGCTGCAATCAGCGTGATTAATGAACATGAGCAGCACCCCTCCTCGTTCAGCAAGCAAGCGCTCTCTGCCCTTCACACCCACATCGCTCCCTTCCCTCCTTCTGCAGACACGGACGCACACGGGCTCATTTATTTCCAAGAGCCACCAGAATTTATTTCTTCCTCTCAAACTGGAATCTGAAATAGTGAATTACTTGCCTATAAAGTAGGCTGAATAATTAAGCATGTGACCATTCTATTTAAATATAGTATTTCTTAAAGCTCTTGAAAAAAAGCACACGTCTCTTCAAGACCACGTTGGAAAAGTATTTTTCAATCATCCTTTATTTAAAAATACAACCCTTAAAAAAAAATAAAACCCTAAATATCTCAAAAGTTGTCCAAGGGTTATTTGGGCTGATTTAGTGATGCCAGTGTGCTATAGCTAACCAATGCTATGTGCAGTGTCAGGGGAAGCCTGGGTGAAGGTCCTGCTTTGCAAAACCACCTGGCCTGCATTCGCAGCCCCACCAGAGGTGCAGCAGGACATCATCTCCTGAAGTTTAGGAAGTTTGAGGTGCACTTTTGGCACATTGCAACTCTAAAAACAAATATGATGAACATTATATAGCTTTCCTTTGGGGATGAGAGAAAATTACACACGTAGGAACAAGAAATCTGTTAAGTCTGTTAAATATTCAACAGGTAAAGACTCCTGCCAAACTATGCAGTTAGGTTAGTTGCTCATTAGCTATATTAGATACCTGAGGACAGAAGGCACATGACATTACCCTGTGGCACAGAGTTATCCTGGGATTTGTTTCAGGCCACTTGTATTTGTGAGCCCCTGCTCAGGAAGCCATCAGCTGGTATAGGTTAGTTATAGGTTCCTACTTTATACATTGATCTCTTTGAATTACAGCAGTACAAGCTGCAGGCTGAATTACACCCAGCTGGCTGCAGGCTTGGTTTAAGAGAAAATTGTACTCAAAGCTCAGGTGAGCCAAGGGAGTGATGAGGAAGCTTTGCCACTGCACATCTCATCCCTAAACCTCTATGGTCTTCCCCGAGCAGCACTGCAGAGTGGACATGCAGAGAGGAACAACCTACAGAACTGACCCCACGCTATCAGCATCCATATCCAACATCAGGCTTCACAGATAAAATAGCTGATACGAGATAGGAGCAGAGAGAAGATGCATCAATAGACATCTTACAGACATAGAAGGGAAAATGTAGATTTCAGGACGTGTGGCTCCTTGACCAGTTATTGCACAGTGATCTCAAGCAGCAATTTACATTTCAATCTACTCATAGTATTTTCCAGCCACATGAAACAACTGCAGCTGGTTCCCTCTGCTCCCACTGGCCCTGTTGGCAGCTGCTGCCCCCAGCCCACACGACACCAGCACTATTCCCTTGCTTTTCAGTTAGAAGCATTCCCCTCTAAAGCAATAATGTAAGAACATACACTGTATTAGTGCCAATGTTGCATTCCCCTTGGACGGGTCTTCCCTGTGGATTCTTTGGAAAAGTCCAAAACCCAGCTGTGATGCAGCACAAGATGTAAAAATTACCACCAATTTTGCTGAAACACAGGTAAATGTGCTGTAATTATTGGAGAAATGTAAATGTGTTGGGACCGCTGAAGATCTGCAGCGTCACTACCTAACCTCTATATTGAATGACTAAGTAAAATGGGCCCAAAAAAGGTCAACAAGATCATACTGAAAAGGCTCTGGGTTTTTTATATATGTATTTATTTAGCATATAGCCAAAAACAAATCCACTGCTACAGGGACAAAGCAAAAACAAAAAAATCTAATGCTTTATTTTTTGTAATCAGTGCAGTATTTTATATATTGCCTTTCCTCCCAAAAGACCTGAAGGTGCTGTTTGATCTGCAGGACAGGTGTGTGGTCTTGGACAACCACTATCTTGAGAAAGTCTTTAGATCTCTCTGCTATCTAGGGGAAACAAAGGCATTTATAAAGCGCTACAAAATAAGACATTAACCCCACATGTTGTGAAGCATTATGTCCTGCTATTTAATCATTAATTTTGACCTGTATGGCTCCACAAGGCAAAGATGATAGGCAAGGAACCCGTTTCCCATACAAAAGGGAAGAAGAGAAGCAGGCGAGAAATGCAAGTATTTAGGCAGCACCATTTGTGCCTGCAGAAGCTCCTGTTACCTGAGTTTCACAACTCAGAGGCTTGGTTGTCCTCCTCGTGCAGCACATCCCTGCAGCGAGGACCTGAAAGACACCCCTGGGACCCTCACAATCCCCAGGGAAGCAGCCAGGCTGCATTTCGGGATCCAGCATGACGAGCATCATGTCCCCACAACATCTTTGCACCCACTCCATATCTTACCATTTCTCTTTTGGCAACTTCAGGGTCCTGTGGGAAACAAGAGACATGAGTGAGATGTGGGCAGTGCCTGCCTTCGTGGCTGCCTTTATAGCAAGGGGAGGGCAATGTTCAGGGCGCAGGCTTCTCTGGGGGAGCACGAGGTCAGACCCTGGCTGGGAACATGATCCAGGACCAGAGAAACTTCCTGACAGAAGCATCACCATAACGGTAAACTTCTGAAAAACACGTTTTTGTTTTTTAATATATAAACTAACACTCAGGTAAAAGCCTATTTTGCTCAGAAATGTCTGGCAAGCCACACTGACAAAATTGCTGTGACATCCATGCAGTAAGTATCATCACATTAGGGTAATATTACCATTATCTGCACTTTGTGGGTGACAAGTACAATGCAACAACAGCACCCAGCTACAACAAAACTATCAAAACTCTCTCACCTCCGCTCTGCCTGGCTCAACCCCCGTGCATGGGTGTGTCAGGTCCTGCAAAGCCTCAACATCACCCACAGCACCCCCGGGCTGTCTCCTGTGCCCTGCCCATGGCCAGATGCAGGGACAGGTCAAATTAATTCAGAGCTGAGTTGCAATGGGAGTACAGCTTCATAGGCAACACCTTAAGTCAGCTTTACATACTGTGTGCAGCACCTTCCCCTATGCTAATCCTCCCCAGAGCATCCCCAACACTCAGCTCTGGCTCAGCACAGGGACACCAAAGCCGATGGTGGAGGGTGCAGGTCCGGCCCTGCCTCCTTGGGTCACTTCTCACCATTTGTCCTGGAGCATCTCGCAGGGGTCCAGGCACCCACACCTGCAGGGAGGTGCTGGTTTATTGGCCCCAGCAACACTCCAGTCCTCCTCCCCTGGGCATCACTAAGGCACCCGCCTCTCCCTGAACGTTTTCCATCAGGCTCCCTGCTAAAAGGCTTTTCTGGCTGTGCTGATGCTGGATTTCTTGTGGGAAGGTGCCCTCCCGTGGCTAAGCGTGAAACCCTCGCTACTTTGCCTCAGAACTGTCAGCCAAAGCCACCTCAGTGAAATACTGAGGTGGAATATTATTACATTAATAAGCAAGGCTCTAAGCACAGCCTCCCTGCGATAAGGCCAACCGCCCACCACCCGCCTCCAGCCCTCCTTTTGGCCACAAACCTGAATTAAAACAGCCTGACCCTCACGTCTTCGTTACGCTCTGGCTTCCTCCTAGTTTTATGGGGACGCTTGGTAGGCGTCACCTGCTGTTATTCCACCAGGACAACCCTTGCTGCTTGTCACTGTTCTTGAGGCCTGGCTGAACCCCAGGGCCTGGAGGCAGGAGCAGAGGCCCCAGGCAGGTCGGCACCCACATAAGGGGGCTCTGAGGTCCCAGGCCGGAGCAGAACAAGGGCCGGCAGCTCCCCACTGAGACCATTAGTGCCATCGCACCCCACAAGCCTCCAAAGGGGAGGGAACTTGAGTTTGGCTGATGGGAAGCCCAGGACGAGGGAGGTGCAGGCCCGAGTGGCAGCACAAACCTTCTCCCAGGCTTGGTCACGCAAACAGGAACCAGGGTAAAAACACTGATCCTGTAGCTTTGTAGTCAGGGCAGTTAGCTAGCAGGAAAGAGAAAATTGCAGCCACTGCTCCAGTTAATGCTTTTTTGTTTAAAATAAAAATTTGGAACAACTTCAAAAAAGACGCTAAGAGGATTTACCCTGAAACAGACTAAATGCCCATGAAACCAGGTGTCTTCTCACTTTTGGAGAACTGAAAAATGCTGCTTCTGCACTGGTCTGTCTTTCAAACGACACACCTTTACTGGTGTTTCTTTCACCTCATGAAACCAGGAAAAGTTTAATTACTTGACTCTTTTCTAAACAGTATTGGTGTCACTTGTTCTACACTACGCCATACATACGGGAGTTGGAGTCAATGATCCTTGCGGCTCCCTTTCAACGCAGGCCATTCTGTTGATTCTGTGATTTTTGGTTCCTATAAACTCACTGCTGCTGTATTCTCCAGCACTAAATGCATTTATACTAAAACCCCTCTAATGTCTGGGAAAAAGAACTGCAGCCACTCTGCATTTTACTGTGAATCGGAGCAGGTGACAGCTTTCCAAACCACAGTGAAACACTGGGACAAAACACAGGCCACCCCATACACTTCTTCCACATGCACCTATTTCGGGTCAGCCTGTCTTTTCCCTTTAGATAAGTTTCTGATAAAAATGTCGAGATTAGAGGCATCTGCAATACCCAGGAAGGAGCGAGCTGTCCTGGATGGCCCAGTTGCTGTTCAAAACGAGGAAGCCAGAGGCATGGACCAGAACAGGGAAGGGGACCTGCACTCGGAGCTGATTATTCCAGCTCTGTCAGAAGTTAAATCACAAGTGAAATCTGGACTACAGAATCACCACCCTGTGTCATTTGCTTCTTCTGGAGAAGGGAAAAATATTTAAGCCATGACACATTTCCCTTCATTTTACTGCCACAAGAGTTTTGTGAACAAATGTTCAGCCTGCCCAAACAACGAAATGGGTACCAGCCAGCAAACTTAAAAAGCACGTCGCTATCAGCCCGCAGCAATGGCACAAACAGCCCTGTGTCCAACGGGCACCTGTGGTCAGCTCTCCCAGTAACACATCATTTGGCCACACCATGCCTTCTACTTGGGTGACATGTTGAGAGGAAGGACGTCTCGGTCCAAATATCTTTGTTTCCATGGATACTTAAGATACAATTTTAATGAAACCTTTCATGTGACCAAGGATTTCAGAAGAGCAGTTTTCATAAAATGAGATGAGCCCGAACTGATATGGCAGTGACCTCTGGTTTATTCTAAGTTGAGCTACATGCAAATAAAAGCTTTTGACACACGGAGCCAATTAAAACTGGGGTTCTGCTTTTCCTGGGGGAATAAATCGAACTCCCAGAAGTTAGAAAAGCCAGTCAGGTTCAGGCAGGCCAATCTTCAAGCTTTCAGCATTCCTGGGACTTTTCCATGCATAACTACCTTGGCTGCTTGTCACTAAGACAATAAAATTATGATTTTCCTTTATGATGCACTGTAAACATGAATCCTGTTAAACCCTCCGCTATACAGCAAGCATGACCCGCATTTGCTGCCTCGCATTTCTTCTCTGATCCATTCAGCTGTGTGCATTTTGGGCACTCGCTGTGCCAGCAGTACCCCTGCCTGGGGGGCTGCGCTGTGAGGTGAGGGCTGAGCTACCTGCTAATTACCAGCACAACAGGACTTTGAAACCAAGAAAAAAAAAAAGAGCTTAATTTGTACAGGGGTGCAAATTTTTAATTGCCTCTTTACATAACCTCTCCTGACAACAAATTTTAGAAGAAAAACATCATTTTTTTTTTAAACACCTGCCTTTGCAATTAATCTTTTGGATGCTTTATATTCAACCCAGCACAGAACAACAGCAGTGGGTACCATTCTAAGAGCAGAGGGTTTTCTGAAATTACCTCGGCAGGGCATGTTTTATGTGTGCAGCACCAAAATGGCAGCCTGGACTTGGATCCAGCTTTATAGGCACAGAGTGATGTACGCCATTTCCCAAGTTATCCCCAACATAGAAGACTATAATTGAACATCACACCTGGGTGTTTAAGTATTGATGACTTTCTGTTCAATCCAAGTCATTAATGAGAGCTGCTCATAGATTTCTAGTTCCCCAGTGCATGAGAATGTAGCAATGCCTGCATGCCTTCTCCATGATCTCTAGGGTATAAAAAATACAAAATACGTTATGAAAGACACTCAGTTGTTTCATTTTATGGTAAGTTTAACATTATTTTCCGTTACTACTACAAGAAAACGTGTTGTGTAAGGGCAAAGGTACTTCCCCCTCCTTTCTCTTCCGCAAGTGACTGAACAAGCTTAGAGCATCTCTCTTGAAGCCAAGCAAAGAGGAATGCACATTGGGACAAAAAAGTCTAACAAGACTGAGCTTCTGCATCCCTGATTTTGCAATTCCTGTGGAGGTAGCAACACAAAACAGCACATGTCCCACCTGAGAGGCACGCAGCACATGGGCTGTGCAGCAGCACTTGGACATATGCGGTACCTGCTCCCTGGGAGCATTGGCCACAGCAAGGTGATGCTGAGACCGTGCAGCTTCTTGTCGCAGCATGGGACCTACCTCTGTGCCAAGGATCCAGCGTTCGGCAGGGGATGCCCAAAGCCACGCTACCCTGCACCGCTCCAGCGGTTTTCATTCACTGCAGGCAGGAGGCATCCCTCAGATTAGGAAAAGCCTCCTGGCCTTACTCCTGCACATATCAAATCCATGATTAAAAACTCAGTAGTACCTGTAGCAGTACCCTCATTGAAAATACAGCTGTAAGGCAAAAATCCACCCATTTTACACTTGGCAGCAACTCCTGTTCTCAGCCTGACAGCTTCCAGGCTCAAATGTCAATTCTCTCCTGTCAAAGAGCTCCTGTATGATCTGGCTGGTTTCCTTACTGCGAGCGCTGTTTGTCAATGCACTTATTATTGAGTCAGACACAAAATCCAGCTCTAGAGGGCTCCCTGCCACTGGGGAGCAGGCATTCCTGAAATCCCAACCCAAGAGAACTGCCTGTCACTGTCAGGCTGCAAGTCACCATCCCCTCCTGGGACAGCCTGGTCTCACCTATCCCCCCTCCCGCGAGAGCCCAGCTGCCAAAACACATTACAGAATTGCCTGCTTCTCCTTGTGACCAATCTCGTCCAAATTCTGAGCATTTGGACACCTCCGCCCTCTAACCCAGCTGTTTGCAGACCAACCACCCCCTTCCTGCGAGCAGTGCCCGACAGCATGCAGGAAGCCAGCCCAGCCCAGCCCGAGCTGCACCAAGCTGCGAGCATCCCCCGGGGACTGGTTCTGTTTTGCAGTCCACCGTGCGTGGAGTTCCCTGAGGTATCCAGATGTGCTCTGCCACCAGCAGGGAAGTCCCGCAGCAGCCAGCAAGGCACTGACAGAACCAGCGGCTAGCCTTGGCATGGAGGTTTTGCTCTCCAGTGCACAGGTAGCACGCCTGCATGAAGGCATGCAAGTGGCACCTCTTCTCTTCCACCGTAACTCAATGTGGTCCAGTTGTCAGTCATGTTGGTTTCCAAAAGTTCAACCACAAAATATAGGGGCCCCCACATACGCACCTGTGGGAATTACTGGAGGAGACTGTTCCCCTACCTGCCAAGATTACCAGGCAATTTTACGCATATATAAGAGGAATCTATGCATCTGTGTTTCAGGAATAAGTCTTCAAAGTAAATTTGTTTCCCCAGAAATTGGGTCTGTCTTAAAAAGTTGCCTTATCTTCAGGCCATTGCCGTGTATCAGGAAATCCAGCCACTAAAGCATGATACAGTTTTATATTATTATTATATATTATATATATTATTATAATATATATTATATATAATTATTTATATACAGTAAATATATTCTACATATATTTGTTGTCTGTGTGTCTTACCACATGAATTAGTCGGCAGTTACTCAAAAAGTCACTATAAGACAACCTTTCAAAGCCAGGTATACAAAAATTGTATCATTGATCAGGAGAGATTAGTAATAGTTTTGTAATACAATTATTTAACTTTTTGTTTGTTTGTTTGCACCAATGTTCTATTCAATTCCAGCACATCCAAGTTTTGTAATGTTTACTGTAAAAATAGCTTTCCAGCTTTCCATATACAGCTTTGTTTTGGAGTCTCGTTTATCATGCTCTGAAGTAACTGAAAGCTCTGGCAATTGAAGAGCTTCTCTCTAAAAAGACAACTTGAGGAATATTGAATACTGTAGAAGAAACCAAGAGATCTCCCTCTTGTGGTCTTCTACGTAAACAGTCTTAACTACATTTGTGAGTTCAGAAGCGTCTAAATCTGAGTTTTCCATCATCAAATATTAATAGAAATTGCAAGTATGAAGCTTTCTTCCTAGAAAGAATGAGAAAGAGATTGTTTTCACTTCACTTTTTATCTACATGGTATTTTCTTGCAGAAAAACCAGAGATTTAAAACGCAGAGCTGTCTCCTGTATGCCACCACTTGAAAGGAAATGGGAAAAAAAAACAGTTACAGAACGAAGCAGATGAACAAACCTAACAATGCAGATGTTAGGTTTATATAGATAAGTGCTATCTAGATGAACATATAAACTGTAGTTCTAAGAAGCTCACACTTCAGCTTATACAATGCACATAATGATCTCTATCTTACAAGCCAATCTTACTCATTAGAAACAACAGCGGATATGTAGGAACCCATGCTCACAACTTCCCACGTAATGATATGAACAAGTCTGACACAAACATAAAAAGAAATTTTGTGCCTTTATTGGAATGGTGTTAGGCTTTAAATACACCAATTTTGATAACCTGATTATTTGGTTTTAATTAGAAATGACACTACAGAACTGCAATACTGGTCCAACAGTCTTGTCTTTTTTTTTTTTTAAAGCAAGAGATAGAATGAAAATGCACCGAGTAATCAGAAAGCACTAGCAGGCATCAGTTAATCCAAGATACTAGCTTCTTAGTTCCAAAAGCACTCGCATCGTGTGGAACAGGATTTAGACTGGTCATGATTTTCAAGAATTAGTTGCATGAGTCTCAATGACTTCTCTTTAACTTACTTTAAAGATGGTCACTGGTAATTTTTCTCTCAAATATTACAGTTTCTTTAATTCATATTTTTCCTCAAAGTATAAAAAAAGTAAGAAATATAAACAAGCTCCTGCGTTGTACCCATTAAAGGGTACAACTGAAGCATTAGAGAGCTGACTATCTACACACCGTCAAATCCCATCAAATCTTGGATAATTCTTTAATATACAAAATATCAGGGCACAGAAAGAACTAAAACCCACTTTGTTTGTTACGCACAAGTTCAAATAATCTAAAGAAAAAACGTGATCATTTTGGCTTTCCACTACATCCGCATGTTCAGACACTTAAAGTAATCCTGTTTAATTGTGTTTGGTCTTTTTCTTATTGTCAAGGCATGTTTGTTATCTTAATACCAGCCATCAGACAAACGAGTGATCAGAAAAACTCCTCCCCACCTCCCTATCCCTGACCCCTGCAAGGTCAGCTTTAAGACATGACTCCAAACACTGGGTTGTGACGACAGATGCTAGGACCAATTTCTTCATAATCTTTTTTGGTATGGCATACTTGGTAGAATTCAGGCTGTAAAGAGGAAGAGAAAAATAAATAGTCAACAATACTGTAATTTACATAGCAAGTGGGAAAAAGCAGATACAGATGATTTGGAAGACCTAAAAGAAACATTATTTGTCACACAGTGAAACACCAGTGGCAAACATCATGTTCTACCACCAAACCAAAATGTACTCTTTAAAATAAAAAAAAAGTAATTCAGCTTTCATTTGCTCTTTTAGATTTTCCAAATCTAATACAAAAGCTTTGAGGGAGAGAGTAGTGTTTCTTATCCAAAAGCTATTAGAAATCCCCCAGCTGCATTTGGTATGAACTAAAGGGGAGATAAGAAATCCAAAAACATACCCAGGCCTAAAACATGTTTAGCTTTATAGCTAACTTACTGTGGAAGCCAGCATTGATCCTCCAAACCAAACAGCGTATCTTTGCATATGGTGTGTAATGACTTGTACATCAATGGGCTTAGGCTATAAAATAATAATAAAAACAGAATATATTAAAGTTTGCTTCTGTTAGTTAAATAAATCATTTAAATTACTATATTCCAAGCTTACTAATCACAGATTAGTTTTTCTTAAATGCTTGATATGTAAACACACAATTATACTATCAGATTTTCATTTGTACAACCCAGACTAAGAAATAAGTGGTTATTTATTAGCAAGAGCTATCTACTTTTCAGATATTTAAAGATATTTGCATTCACACCAATTTTCTCAACAGCTCCACTACCCTCGTTCCTCTCAGATTATCCACCTTCAATTTTCTGAATAATTTCCTTCAGGGAATAGCTATGCAATTGCAAGAATAGATCCGTACTACTTACCCCTTTCCAAAAAAGGCTTCAGAAACTTAGTTTTTGAATTTCATGTAATTATTTTAACAAAGCATTAGTTGCAGATCAATCAAAAATTTAGCTATGATCAATACACAGCTGCGCTTTTCCAACCTATAACGTAAAAGTGTATCTCACAAAGAGAACTGAAAATAAAGTTACTTGAGCTAAGGAACTGTTTATAACATACTTCAGAGTTGCCTCCATGACGTATGAAGATGCACTTTTTTTTTTTAAGTATTGTTTGAGCTTGTCTAGCTACATTACTACTTAAAAATAAGTGAGAAAATAATTTAATTCTCACCTTAAAAGAAAAAAATTAACCTGCTAATGTCTTATGTATTCAGAGTCAACAGAAAAAATGCAAAAATTAGATCAGAGGTCAGAAGTAGAATGCAGGTAAATTAAGAATCGTGCAGTTCAGTGCAAATGAAGTCATTTCACAGTACCATCGGATAATTGAGGTGGGAACAGAACTCAATGCCTCTAGTTCAATCTCCTGGAGGTCTGAGGAAATTATTCAGAATTTTATCCAACCGAATCTTGAAAGGATGATGACTGCACAACCTCTCTGTGCAGCTTGCTCCAATACCCGATTATCCCCATGGAGATTTTTCTTACATCCAAGCTCAGACTCTGCTGTCCTTCACGTGGTCACCATGTAGCACTATCAAGGGCCTGGTTCCACCTTGATAACCTCCCCACAGGAACCAAGGGGGCTGCTGTTAGGACCCCACAAGGATTTGACTTCTCCAAATAAGCCAGTTCTTCTTAGCTTTTCTTCACAGGGCAAATGCTCTAGTCCTTTTGCTACCACTGCTACTAATGGCTTTGCACTGAGCCTGCACCACACCATTCAGTGTCTTTATGAAATACAAAACACTGAAGACAATTATTTGCATCTAATCAGTAACCACTACACACAAAAAACAAATTGAAGAGCCGTCAACTGTTTTTACATAACAGGTTTAAGTCCCATCCTTTTATTAGGCGAGACCGATCCATATCGGTAACAGTGGATGGGCAGCAAGAGTTCATACCTGCGGAAACAGTACTGTAGCTTCCTACAGTGTTATACAAATGGCCTCCAGTAACTGTCTTTAACTCTCTACAATATATCAATCTCTAAAAAGTCTGTAGGAGAACCTTAAATGAAGATGAGGAAATTTCAAACAAGACTGTCATTTCAGTATGTTATTTTTGCGTTTTCCAGGTAACAAGGGATAAGAAGATGCCACTTAAATGCATTGGCAACAACAACTAACCTTCAGCCTGCCACCACTAAGTTCTTCACTAAGTTTCAGTCTTGCATCAACTGTCCTCTTCAAGTCTCGCTGCAAACGGCGACCGAAGTCCCTGAACATGGTTGAACCTCCAGAGAGGACAATATTCTGTTTAAGGAAATAAAAAAATAGAGAATTAAAAAAATTAACTGTAGGTCTCCACCTTTATCTACTCCATTTTTTTCTATTCTTTAACACAGTTAACAGGTATGCTTTTTCCCTGTTTTAAGTTAACACTTAAACATGAAAGAATATGAATTCAAAGAGGCTGTGACATTAAACTTGACTATGCTTTAAAATCCATTTATATCTTAGTGTGTTTCACTTCTTTCACTTAGATTTACACTTCCCTTTTTTCTTTCCTTTACATATAACTTGAGTAATGAAACATCCCATTCTGAAAAAAAGTAAATATAAAGCCTTCTGCGTGTTGGACTTGCTACCAGAAAAAGTTTCTACTTTTGAAATTGCTGTTTGTTTTTTTTTTTTAAACCGAGTTTCCACTACATATTTCAATATAAACCACAATCCTTCTAAAACAAGTATTAAAAAACATTTTAGCTTCATACCTTATAGAGAGGACGTCTAACATCAATGGGACAATTCTGAATAACTTCATCTACTACTTCTGAGATTGGTTGTGTAAAGTCAGGATTAGCAAACTACAAGCAAGAATAAAAAACAGTAAGTCAACATGCAGGACCATATACTGCAAAGAAAAAATGGCTAAAAATAAGAAGGGGAAAAGAAAGAACCATCCCATTATACTAGGGATACAGTGAAAGTGAAAAAGCTAAGGGAATATATTCATTAGTAATATTTATTGCCATTTAGAAAAGTTTTGAAAGAACAATAAACCTAAACTATCTATTTTGCTAGCTATTCTCCTATACAGCTTTTGTTAACCACAACGGGTCAAAGAATACATGCCCTTTCCAGATGCTGAGCACTGAAGCAAAACACCATAACATGACACAAAAGCTTTCACAGGAGAACACAGAGGAATTCAAGGAAAAGAAAAACAGACTTATTCCCAGCTAGTTTTTCCCTACACTGGAAAAAGAACTTACAGTAACTGGTATCTATTTACCAATGCAAATTTTAGTTGGAATTACCACTTCAACAATTTAAAAATACTATTTGTAGGATACCATCTAAAAACGCACCTAAAACAAAAGGTGAAGACAATTCAAATCAACTTACCTCAGGATGGAAGAAAATCTCTGGCCCCAGGAATCTCTCATAACCAACATCTATGGTAAATTCTTTCTTTGAGATAGCATTAATTCCAGTATACTGTTTAATCCACTTTGTACCATCTGTGTCATACTTGTTAAACTCTTTTACTAAGTCAGGGCAAACGTAACTAAAACGTTCCTGAAAATTAAATATATATAGTTATAAGTTTCTTTTAAGTAGAGCAAAAATCATGGTATTAACTTTTTAAAGGTGTAGTGATTTGAACCTTTAAGAATAAGACTTTGAAATTGGCAAATAATCTTCCTCAAAAACAGCTGAACTGACATTTACTGCATATAGTAATGGCTCTGCTACTAGAAATCATTTCTGTGCAGCACTGAAAGCAGCACATCTTGCTGGGTTAAATCACTTTTCTTCTATTTTTTCCTCTAAACTTCTATAGCACTGAGAAATGAGTTCTAAAGTATACTGAAGAATTGCCACAGAAACAATGTTAAAGCATACTTTAAGCTGAGTGTCTTTCAAAATAGCTTTGTACTGTAAAAAAACATATCAACATTCAGAAAGAATGAAAGAGCGATTACAGCTCTTTACATTACACATCCCACCAAGAACATTTTCTAAGTATCACAATAATAAAGGGAAGGGACAAGTGAAGATTGAAATTCTAGGCCACCGTGCGTACAACCCAACAATACATCTTAAACGCAATGTATTTAACGTTTAGACATTTTAATATTTAGAAACAGAGCAACATTACTTGGAAGGCAATGATTGAGAGAATTTATTTTTAAAAAGGGAAATCAAACTCTACTCTCAAACAACCTGAAGATTTACAATGTTCAAATTACCTTCACTGCTTTAGCTGTTTCCAAGGATTGTTCAGGAGGAATTCCTACTTCTCGTTCTCTCAGCAGCTGCTGAATGAAGTATGTTATATCTCGCCCTGCAATTGGAATGTGTTTGATACAGCTGCCAATCACGTATCCTTCAGCCTATAAATAAAAATGAAGGAAAGACATTGACAAAAATTCAACAAAGCTTGGAATGGAGGAAGAAAGAGTCTAAACACTAATTCACTACCTGTGATTGCAAAACTGAAGCGTTTTAAGACCAGCTCTTAATTACCAGAAGCGCACTTCTTCAGTTGCCTTATTTTACTTTTACAGTGTTTTGCTTTGAGTTTGATTCCCAATTATTACAAGGTTAGGAGGAACAGAAAGGCCACTAGCATGTAAGGCAGACAGTAGCTATACTTGCTATTCCTTGGCCTCCATTCTTTCTTTAAAACGAGGTTACTCTTACCAAAAAGATTAAGGTACCTTGTACTGTACAACATTTTAGAATAAACAATTTAACTCTACAGTCACATCCATGTTACAATTCACATGAAACAAAATTAATTTTCTGAAAGCAGAGAGAAAATGAATCATTTCAGCACATTAACTGAGATGGCTTAGAAAGTAAGGTTGGCACATGCTCATCCATCAGTCTATCCTTACAAGTCATACTCATACTGGGGGACAGTATCGGGGCATTTAAAATATCTGGTCTAAATGCAGAAACCAAAAATATAAAAAATAAAAAAAACACAAGACATGAAACTGTTTTAAACAGCAATTTGCACTACTAAGTTCAATTAAAAATAGCTTAGCTAAACAAGGTTTGAAATCCCAACTGTTTTGTCAAGCCTTATTAAAAATATGCCATCTCAGCTGAACAGTCTGAACAAATAATTGCTGCTATATTCCACCATGATTAATAAGAAAATTCTACAATACAGCACGGTTTTGCTCACAACCAATGCTACTGTCTGGCATAACCAATAAAATAACACCTGAGGTTAGTGTGGCAGGATAAAGCTTTATATAGATTTTAGTCTGTAAAAACTGTAATCTAAATTCTTTTTTAAAAAAATGTTTATGATGCCTAGACATACATTTATCTCCTCAGTGAAAAGAGGGGCAGAGGCATGTTAGCTGCCATTTGAAATACAGAACGTTATTGAATGCTCCAATTTTAAGTATGCAGTTTTGTAAAACTAGATACATGCCCACTGTGAGAACAGCAATTTGACAATTAAGAAACTGTAAGTTTAAGTGTTAATTATTTAATAAAATATACGATCATACCAGTTTTTGCTTTTAAAAACAATATAAGGGAACAGATATTCAACATCAACTAACCTTAGATTTTTAGTCAGGTTGGAACTTCTGTTTTTGCTTGTATCACTGACGCACTAGTATACTACTAAACATTAAGCACAGATTGAGAAAAAACTGTAAACAATGCTACATCTGCCCTTAAATATTTTGCATCTTTTTCTAGCAAGACAAACTGGAAACATGATAAAGCAATAAAATTTCACTGATCACTTAGCACGGGCCTTGCAAATCTTCATTTAGGAGAAATCACTGAAAGCCAATATGCCCTGACAAACTCAGGGTGCAGAAAAGTTCTTCCAAAAGTTTCTGCACTACCAAATAAACAAAAAGCCCCGCACCGACCACCCTGGCAATTATCTGACATTTTTGAAGAATCCTAGCTATACTTCAGTCTGCATGAATGAAGACTTCAGAGAAGCTGCAGGACAAACTGTTCTCCAGTTAAGTTGTTTCTATAGCTTTGATGTACACTTACCACAGGAATGACATGAGTGACACCATCGCCACTGTCTATGACTGTGCCGGTCAGCGTCCGTTCTCCTACTTGTCTTGACGTCCAAGATGCAGCTAAGGCAAGGACAGCCTTGTAAAAGAATACACATGAAAGATTCATCTTACTAAATGCATTGCAAATCCCACCTTCCACTACTGCTTCCAGCAATACCTGATCCGACATCGCTTTACAGACAACCAAGTTCAGATATAATTGGAAAATCTGGATTTTTAAAGTTGTATACACAGAAAATAACATACCATTTCCTTAACTAGGAAAGCTAGAAAATCTGAGTGTAAGAAGAAAACAGTACCATGCACAATACATTCAATTTATTATACAAATGTACTGGCAACAGAAAGGAAGATTTCCTGTGCTCTAAGCAAAGATAATAAGACCATTGGAGCTTACTAGCATTCAGTCTACTTCTACAGACAAGCACCAGTTTTACGGGCTAAGGAGAGCATCACAAAGAGACAGGGCCATAAAATCCATTATTTCCATTAGATGAGCATACAACTACTGCAATTTTTACCCAATCCGTCTTCTTTGGCATCTAAGCATTCTCTCAACAGCAGAAATAAACTGAATTGCAAGCTGAATACGATAATTTGAGAGCAACATATTACAGAAGACCAACAAAGTTTTATGAAGGAACTGGGGTTAAAAATTTCATACTGAAGATGAAACAGTATTTGTCTTTTTCCACAAAACAGGAGGCAAAAAAGGACATTGTCAAAAGCGCGATATTTCTTGCAGTTACTTCAGTATTATAGCTTGGTAAACAGAATGGGGAAAAGCAAATTCGCTAGCCATCTTGCAAAGTAATCAGAGATCTTTCCCTGAAGGAACCAGGAAAGAACGATGGGTCTGAGTTTGCAGAGGGAAGAACCAAATAAAAACTTGAAGAATTGAGGGCATCTTCTAGTGGGCTCCTGCTAATCAGCATTCCAGGTATTTTTAAATGTTTTATTTTATTAAGTAGTACTTTCACCTTATCTCCAAGTTACAAATTTCCAGTGGAAATGTGATTCTGTGCTATTTCAGAAGTTATGAACAGAAGTCATCAAGAAGTATGTAATGTTCTTAAAACTGAAGTCCAGCTGAACAAAATTAAGTATCTCCTTATGCTAAAATACTTTAATCCATCTACATGTAAACAAGAAAAACCTTTGTCTTAAATCCTGCTTACAAAAAAAGTTTCATTAGTCTGCTTCAATATTTTTCTCACCTATTGACAGAAATATCCTCTTAAAAGATGCTAATGAAAAGAAGCTTGTGGTCATTTATGGCACAGAAACTGATTTAATAACATGTGTACCTAAGAGTTTACAAACAAACAAGGCTGCATAAATGCAGTTTTTGCCTTCTGATGCTTTCTAAGCACATTCAAATAAACATCCTTTTTGCTACCTCATATTAAGAGGGATATAGTTCTTGGCCCACTACCATAATTATCATTATTTTTGTTTATGATGCAGCAAGATTTTATACCGTCTAGAGCCCTTCTATACCCAGGCAGGAGGAACATATCTAGACAGACATCTAGCGGTGGAACTGGTGACCTAGACTACATAGAAGTATTCCAAGCATCACTCATACAATTTTCTCAGTGAATTAGAGAACCGTAGCCCTAACTTTCAATAGCCCTGCTCTTACCTGAACAGCAATATATAGCCCTGGAACATTGAAAGATTCAAACATGATTTCAGCAGTATATTCTCTATTTTCTGGAGTATTTAATGGAGGCTCAGTCTGTGGGACAAGAAAAGAAAATTTTACTTACATTGAAATCAAACACTTCTTTCAAAAATCACCTGTAACTAAATTTTGAGAGATGAGCCATTCAACAACAATAGCGTGTAAAAATTGTAATGTGCAAATGGTCCTATTAAATGCCAAGGGCGTAATGAAGAAAATCTAGGAACTCCCTTGACAATAACAGAATTTTTGCAAATCAAAACTGCAAAAGCACGATCTGAGTGAAAACAGATACAACCTAAGTGAGACAAACATTAGACTAATTACTGTTTAAGCATTCACATCAATAGTCCCTTCTGTGGCTTGGTCGGCTCATTTTAACTTCTCTTTCAAAAAGAAAGAAGGACTATCAACCTAAACATGTCAATAGCTACATTTTAGCACATGAAGTACAGCAATTAAGAAAAAACAATTCGTTGAACAAATTTTTCTTCAAGAAGCAATCATTATAAAAGAAGAGTTTATACAATCAGCTGTAGAAACATACTTAACAGAGGAACTAGCGACAGTGTAAACCGCTATAAAAGCATGCTGTAAGCTTCATAAAAGTACTATGCATATAATTAAGTCTCTCCTCTTAAGAGAGCATGTTGAATAGTGGCACAGGGTGTTTCAGAAGAAGTATCTATCTTTTATTACATTAACCATGTAAGGGTAAAGACACCAAGGAGTTTGACTTAATGAATGTGATTCAAGATGTCATAGAGACCAACAGCAACATGGGAAAGCCTAGTTATTTATTCAGAGGAAAAAAAGAGTAGCATGAGGGTTGGTAAAATAGTGGAAGAGGTGCCCAGTTGGCACCTCAACCCTTGGAGGTATTCAAAGCTTGGCTGGACAGTCCTAAGCAACCAGATCCAATAGCACCTGCTTCAAGGACACGGTTGTATTAGACGTCCTTTAACAAGGATGGCTAACGCATCCAATTCCCAATTGCTCTATAAGATCCACGCAAACATATTGCTCATTTTGATGGCTTTAAAGGAAATGCTAAGGAATAGCAGAGTCTTCAGAATAACATTTGATCCCAATTCAAATTTGATACACCCAAATATGACAATCAATCCTGAATTCCACAAAGAAAGGAGACAAAATTTTACTCTAGACACACCATACAGATAACATTTCTGTAAAAACAAAACAGTTGCAATTTCACCAAATCGAAACACACAGGTACTTTTTTGCCTCAAATTTAAACATCACTATTTAACTTGGTGGATAAGTAATAAAAGAGGGAGGAGGCAGCAGTGCATTGGGTAGAATTAAGAAGGGAAAAAAAATTGCAGTTCAGAAGCTGACTTTCAACATCCTTAGAAAATTAAAGAACTTGGATGTGATAAACCAAGCCAGGAAAGTGTCACAGAAATTGTATTCACTTTAGTTTTCAAGGTAAGCATATTCATATTTAAGAATTATTCCACGAATCAGCATAGAATTATTATTAGTTGTATACTACTTCATAGTTTTACTTACCAAAAGAAAATAATGATCCTCAGGTTCTGCCCTTAGATACTTAAAGATTACTTGCTCCATAAACCTCTCCATCAGGTCCCAGTCTTCAACTATACCATGGCGGATGGGCCACTGTCATAGAATAATACCAAAATGTAAAAAGTAAATAAATAAATAAATAAATAAATAAATAATAGTAATAATAATCTGTTTTCAATTGTGTTAGAAGCATATGATCTACATCTGAAAACCTTGCATAAGGTTTTCCTTGTCCCAACCTGACACCCATTTGAAATTCTGACCTTGAACAGTAAATACAACACATTAAGCATTTCTTATTAGCAGAGAATGATGGTACTAGGATAAACCAGAGGTTCCCCCAGGCCAGTATCCTGACTCTGAAGTGGCTTATAGAAGATACCAAGGAACAAGAAAGAATGTCCTGTCTCCCCTTACCACTCTCCCAGCTCCCCTTCACTTCAAAGGAAACATATATTCACTTTTTTTTTTCCAAAATTCCCAAAATCTCCCGAAGATTGGCAAAACTGATATAATACCAAACCTTATCTTCCATTAAAATAGTTAATAAGAAAATAAGATTAGCCATCCAAGAAACATTCATAAGCTATTTACCGTGTACATGATTTTCTTCTAAAGAACATTGGAAAATTAATTTAAATGTCTCTAATACCTTGGTTGCATAAGTTGGTTTTTCTATTGCTTCATCCCCGATAAAGAAGTCTAAATCATCAACACCTTTCAAGACCCTCCTCTGTGCTTGATCCACCACTTTTGCTGATTCTTTGATAGCAATACCTTTAACAAAGAACATAAACAATGCTGTAGATTATACATCCCACACTTTGAAAGAAACAAGAGGAAACTCGACATTCAGAAATAGGAAAACACCAATTGCATTCATCCTCTGGTTGAGGCATAAACACAGAAAAATAAAACACAAATAATTTGAATTCCTGTGGCAGACAGAACTAGGTTTTATACAGTAACACGATACAGATCTAAATGGAGATTTAATTGTTGGGCACTCAACATGCAATCAGGGAGATAAAATACAAAAAGAATCAGTCAGATAGGGTAACCCTGAAGATCTCATTTTATTCAACAAGTGGGCTAGTTTTCTCCACAGTCAGCTGTTAACACCCAAAAGAAAAGAATGCAGTGGTAGGAGTTGTGCAAAGAGCAAGACAGAAGACACATTACTATTATATAAATCAATATCCCATTTCACTTGCTCCAATTTGATTTCTGGACATATTATGAAAATGAGATACAGTATACACAGAAGGAACTGAAAAGCAACTTAAACACACAAACGCAGAAATGCACAAAAAGGAAAGACAGGACATAAGACAGGAAAAAAAGAACGTTGGAAGGAAATAAAAGAAATATTTTGAAAAGAAAAGAATAGGAATTTATATGGCTGTATCATGCATCTTTAGACAACTTAAAACAGATTTTCGAAGCCTTTAATTTCTTCCTTTTAATCCTACTCCTATCTTATCATTAAGAACAGGATGGAGAGTTTCACTTAAGACTATAAATCTCTCCCTTGCTTCAAGGAATAATTGGCAAAAGTTAAGAGCTTTTATCTTGGTAATTTATTCCTTCCAGGATAATTACTCATCATAAATAAAGAAAAAAATTAGAGAAATACCGGCTAAGGCTAAACACAGGATCCAGGAAAGATGGATCAGCGATGAGATATCACAGGAACACAGATGTTCCCTCCCCTCCTCTTTTGTATCAGCCCCCAGGCTACCAGGGTTACAGTGCCAGCAAGAAAACTTTTGTATTTTTTCAAGTCTTCCTGATTGCCTTTAAACACTAGCCTTTACACAAGTGGAAAAATTCATAGAGAAAACCTAAGTATTAAGATCAAGCTCTATTATTCAAAGGCTGTTAACCAAAAGCTTGCTCAAATACAGAATTATTTCGCTAATCCTCACCTTCAGCCAGGAAGTGCTGTTTGCTCAGAACCAAGAGAAATGTCATGAAAACAGCTGCTGCAGCCTCAAGGGCGCAGGGTAAGGGGCTGCACAGCCACAGGGCTGGGAAAGGTAAAGCATGCTAGGCTAAAGCACCGCCGGCTCAGCAGTGGCCCCATCCTTCTCCCTTCTCTTCCCACAAACAGCAACAGAAGAGCTGCGCAGCCACAGAAACTAAAAAGTGCTGTGAAAGACCGAACAGCGTAAGGCAGAAGATATTTTGAGCTCTTCAAGAGGAAAACCGAATCATACCACAACTTCTGTAGCGGCTTACAGGAGGGGAGAGGAAGCAAAAGGCTGGAAGCCAAAAAGCAGAGGTAGGTAAGAAGCAGAAGCTGAAGTTGGGCGGAAGGAGATGTTGCAAGGCCAGCGCTTGCTGCAAGTGAGAAGAAGCATCTTGCCAAATACTTTTCAGGTCAGCAACACAGCTTGCAGACTTTGGGGAAGTCTTGCTGTCCAGATGTGTGTTATCAGCACAACGTTTCAAGTGAGACGCCAGCACTTGCCACAGCAGTCAGAAGCTTTCGAGTCCGAGTGGCTGAACCCTGCTACAAGCCGCCAGCGAGACGAGAGCTCTCCACACACTGCTGGCGGTCGGTGTCAGAAACGGGGAGAAGGAAACAAGCAGAATCGAGAACTGCAGCCCGAACACACAAACGGGAACATTCATCTTGCTAAAACCAGAGCTCGGCTACCACGGCGCTGAAGATGGGCAGCGCTCCAGCAGTATCACAGGGTTTGGCTTTGGTTTGCTTGGCACAAGAATAAGAGCTTTTAGGAAAAAAAAAAAAAAATCAATTTTTCTGCTTAACCACTCCCATGGCCTTTTTTTTTTTCTTTTAAATGCAAGTAAAAGGTCATCTAATATGTAAATTATCATAGATATTTTGAAACAAATCTGGAGAACCCCTGGGTTACAGAAATAAATTGACTCCTATCTTAATACACAGTAGGAAAACAGGACTGAGTGAATGAAAAAAATCAAGCAATGATCAGCTGTATTTTAAAAGCAGACAGGGATGAGAACAGCAAACAAGTCTCTTCAAAGAATTAACCCAACATAATTTCATTTCACTTTTCACGCAAGCATTTGTCATCTCTACAGAAGCAGAAGACAGAATTAAGCCAAGAACACAATATAAAAGAGTGAGAAATAAAAATTTGTTAATCCTAGCAGTGAGTAAGATAAGCAGAAAGTGAACAAGGGAGAAGGAATGCTGCTACAACCTGTTCCTCAGCAAGCTTTTTTTTTTTTAAAAAAAGAAACTTCGAATTGATAAAATGCAACAACAATTCCTGGAAATCAAAAGGAGAAACCAAAATATTTCTTAACTGTGAATATTATGAAAAAATAAAGATACCAAAGTACCTTGAAAAGACCCACTGTTTTTTTTAATAAGATTTTACTTTGAAACTAACTACTACCATAATCTGTTTTCAGTGAGCTGTAGGAGAATTTAAACTCAAGTGCCTTTTTTTAAACATATCCTATATAAAAAGCTATCAAGAAATCTCATATTCCTCCTCTATTTTAAAAACATCCCTGTTGTATAAATTTCTCTGCTGAATTATCTGACAGCTGACTTCAAGTGTCAGAATACCTCTTTGCTTTTGTAACAAGAAAGTAATTTTCAAATGAAATAAACCAAGTCTGAATATGCAGAAAAAAGCATGCAAACCCTAATTATATGAAATTAATAATTTGTCTATTTTTTAAAATTAAACTTGGCTAGGAAGCAGAAAGAGCAATGTGAGGTTTTTCATATAGATCAGTAAATCTAATGTTTAGATAAGAGTTTGCGTGCAAAAGACTAAATTAAATTGTAAGTTATATTTTATATGCCAGAATTAACCACGTGATATTTGGAAAAAACAAATGAATTGAGAACCACCTATTAGAAGTCAATCTAGAAGAGATTGCAAGGATTCTCTCACATGTATGACAACAGGAGAACGCATTAAGCGATTTAACACTAGCTTCCCATGAAAATGGCTTTGACGCACATTTTGTACCCCGAAAAAACAAAAACAACAAAAAAACAGAGCCTGAACTACCAGAAATTCTTTTCTACAGCGACTAAGCACTGTTACTTCCAGCTCTTTTCCTGTTGTATTTACAAGGAAAACTGGGTGTACTAATTACTCCTTTCTACCAGGATGCAATACTTGATTACTTTGGCCCCAATGCACATGAACACTGACAAAACACCAAGTGGTGCAGAAGGCGAAGTATTTTGAAGGGAAGCTGACTGAGCTCCACTCTCCAGACGAAAGCCACATCCCTTCATGTGGCAGAAACATTTCAGAAGGCAGGGAGTGAATAAATAAATAGTTTTACATTTGAAAGCATGTGTTTCTTAATTTAATGTTTTGCAAGTAAAATAAACACAAGCTGTAATACTGAATAATACCTGGGAAGGGTAATATTTTTTTTTTATTATTATTTTTTTTCCTATTTACGATCACCTGAAGTTTTATCTAATCTATTAACTAACAGAAGAAGAACCTCCTAAAAAGCAAATATAGCCATGCTATTATTTAATATTTGAAGTTAATTTCTTGGAAATTGAAGCCATCATAGTATGCTATTTTAATGAATTTATCTTTCTGAACTGAGCATCCAGAGCAAAAAAAGTCATGTAACCGCTCTGTCATCAGGCACGGGTCTTTTCTATTTGCTTGGTTTTAACTGCCCTTTTACATAGCACATGCCCAGAACTTCAATGGATCGTAGCAACTCTTACAACTCTCACATGTAACATATACTTACATGAGGGAATAATGAACTGTGGTTCAGTGTTACCGGCATATCCGAGCTTCGTATACCTATTAAAGCAAAAAAAAAAAAAAAGCGTAGGTTATAGTATTTCTTGTAATAAATATTAAAGATGTACTAAAGATTTTTTTTTTAAAAAAGGGGGAAATTAGTCTTTTTTGATCTGGGAGGAGAGGTGTGTTCGTTAAAAACTACAAAGCCCTTTTAAAAGAGATGAACCAATGCCTCCTACTACAAAGGAAGTATTGTTGCTCATTTACACTCAAGTGAAACAGCACTACCAAGCACTAAGTAATTCAGTTTATCAATATTTAGGAGTAAAATTCAGAGTTGCGGCAGTTGTTCTTCCCCGCTCAGCGATCAGCAGGAATCCTATAGTGTATTTTCCAGAATAAATGTTAGTGGTGGAAGTATTTTTGCAACTGCTAACCATAGGGGAAAAAATTCCCTTGGCCACAAGCTGCCAGCCAGACTAGACTTGAGGCAGGACTGACAACCACAAGCCTCTCCTGCCACTCCTGCCATAGGTGCTACCAGTGACAGTGGTTTAACAGAAGTTAATAAATGGAAAATATTCTTGATGCGTTTAATAAGACTAAGGAGAACAAGAGGAAGAGAACTACACACCTGTGCCCACCTGATTTCCAGAACATGCTATGGATATCACTTACCGTGATGAAATAAGAAATCTGACAAAATTACCGAGGTGTTCATGGAAAAAAGTCAATGAAATCCACAGTAGCAAATCTATGCTGCTGCGAGAAGCGTTATGAAAGAACAGCACAGGCAAATCCTAATGTGTGTGAAGCAACACACACACTGCATTTTGGGTTACAGCCTACAGCCAAGGTTAACACACACAGATCTAACAGAGACTGCGTTTTCCCCATGCAGCCCCACAGCTGCCCCAAGTGCCCTGGCACCAGCAGCAGGAGCTGGAGGCCCTGCAGCAGCACCGCCACAACTTTCAGCGGTGCCGTACAAACCTGGCACATCCTAGGCACCACGAGGCAGCGCTAACTTTAATAACCCATAAATCCGTGTCAACAACACAGCAAAATGCCAGGCAACGCATACAGTAACAGGCTAGAGGAGTGTTTTGCTGCGATGCTGACGACACAGTGGCTCCCGGGCTGCTCACGTGTTCACCACCACCTACACAACTCCTGCTGCTGACACCAACTGGGCACGTTAGCACTGGGCCAGAAGGGTTATCCTAATGAACAGGAAGGTAAGTTCCCCTTTAACAAAGTGCTTAGCACAGGACCTCATCTAAAACCAAAAACGCTTTGCAAGAGTGTTTTAAAAGCTATAAAGCCCATCTTGTCTATAACCCACTGCAACAGAGGTAACCGTGCAAAAATCTTGACTTCATATTGATCAACTGCAATGTTTACTGAAGAAAAAAGGCTAAATAAAATACTTAATGGAAGAGAAAAGAAGTTAAACACCAGAAAGAAACGTACACTTCACACAGAGACCAGCATTATATACTGTAACTTGAGTCTGCAAAATCAGAGTTGCCTGTCCTGAGTTATATGAAAAGTTTTGCTTTTTTCCCTTAGATAACTAGTTCCTAAGAAATCTCAAGTAAGAATCCCACAAGTTGATGCCTCTATAACCAGCTAATGCAGAATACAGCTTTCAGTTCCAAATGAAAATTAATTATAAACCCAGCAAATATTGACTCACTCTCTCCACCTTCCCATGCAAATCAGAAGCTGTGGCACGTAGGATTTTAAAGCCGAACCTACAGAGGAACTTTGGACTCTGATGGCTACATAAGCCACTAGATCAGAAGTGCCTCCTCAAGCAATAGTCCAGCTTAGCTTTCTTTAAGTGACGTATTGGAAAAAAACAGAAGTTAAACTGTTGCAGGTAACACGCTGTTTAGTTGCTTGTGGTGTTGGAAACTGCCCGGTATGCAAGCATCCAGCGGGCAGGAAGAAAACCAGCCAAATGAAAGACGTATTTTAAATAAAAAGACTGTATTCAGACATAAAATCAGCATATCTAAAAATACTATGGCCTACTCAGCAGAGAAGAGTCTCCTGACTCATGGAAAAAAAGCCCAGTTTTTAGGTTTCCGAAAAAGGACAAAGAAAAACCCACGTGGCTTCTGGTGTCGGAACATTAAAGCCTTAAAGCAGCTCTCCAACGTGGTCTCCAACGCAGTGCTTCGTGTTTCTAGTATATCCAAGCTTCCCAGCCAGGCTCTGCTCCGCATGGGGAGCGCCACCATGCCCAGCTGTGGGTCGGGGAAATAACCCACCCTCCTCACCTCCTGCAGCTTCCCCTGGCACCATCCCACAGCCTGGGGCTGCAGAGGACTGAGTGGCAGACTTCCTTTTCCTAGCCAAGAGGCAAAAGACGCTCTTGAATGAAAACAGAGTGTGAAACTGGTTAAGTTAAAACTATGAAAGTTAATACAAAACTGCAGTTCTCCAAGCGTACAGTCTAATAAAAGCCTTTTTAATGACTGACTTTTGCAAAGAGTACTGTTCAGATTGGTGAGTTCTGTTCTACCAGCCGCTTGAAGTAAATTGCTCAAATCTTCTGAAAAAAACGATACCTTGGGCAAGCTGGATTTTCCAAGTCTCTGATTTCCACAGAGCAATTCACACAGAGCAGAGCAGAGCGTGCCTGACTAATGGATGATTCACGGGGGAATGAGGCACGCCCTGCCTTATTCAGGGTAGCAATCCAGTGTCTTCTGGCACTCCTGAAAAACCTCCTGACATTAAGATATCACAAGGCAGCACCAACGCTGGATTGCACTTCCCCTGTAAACCATGGCTTCGTTTGCTTGCAGCACGCACTGAGAGGTGACAGGAGTGACGTCCGTGGAAAAGGCAGGCACACATCACTTGACGAGACACGAACTCAGCTTTCCCACACCGAATTTGAGGCACTTGGCAGTAAAAGAGCAAAGCGCGGTACAGACAAGGACAAACATCAGCTACACGGACTTCTATTGAAATCTGCAAGACAGAACTGATTTACAAGACCCCAAAGGTGGAAACCTGCACTCAGCCTCCATCCCGCAGATGACCTTCAGCTACCTGACGTGTTTCTGCAGCCCTATTAGCTCGCTTAAGGAAAAAGGAGAAAAAAAGATTAAAAGATGTCGGATAATGACTTTCAGGCTGCCTTTAGAAGATGAACTACAAAATACCCAACCCCAGTCCACAAAGCCATGTGCACACGTGCACATACAGACACCACCCCCCCACACAGCCCATCCACGTGCACGTACGCTGCTCTGACATTCCCTAGGGACTTCCCTGCTACTCCTCCAGAAGCCCAGCAGGGCCTCACGCGGCACCCGCTGGCCTGGGCAGATGCTGTGACAACCACGAACGTGCCATTGGGGGGGACATTCAGAAGCTACTGGCAGTTCCTTCTCACTTGACCCTACTCATCTACACCTTAACCATCAAAGCAGGAGCATCGCTCGGGTCCCACCCACCTCAAACTCACCCCCTGAAATTAAGAAGTAGTTCTGCGCTACTCCGCATGAGAGATTTCTGCAAGGACAGGCGAAAGGCCCTTCACAAAGCTCTCACCTGCACTAATGGGATTTCTTCTGTGTACTCTCTCACCTACAATGGATGTTTCTAAGGCTAGGCCATGAAAGCAGTAAGTTCACTGGAAGGTTACTTGCATATCAGTCACGCAGACGATTTTAGAGCTAAGAGGAAACAGCACTTAAAGCAAGAACTTCTAATGAGCACGTCATTAAAAACCTCCATCTGCAAACCACAAACCCTGACCACGTGCCTTTCCTCCATTTCTCTTCTGTCCACAATGAGTGTCATTCTGCTTATGTTCACCCAAATTATACACCCGAATTCTAACACAACTGCAATTTTAGCAGAAGCCTGAGGAATAGGGGGACAACTGTTTCTCGGATAACACATTTAACTACCGAGAAACAGATGAGAAATGGGGTGGCCCCATACAAGCTGAACCCTACACCTTCCGCTGCTGTGCAAAGACACACGGAGTTTGCCAAGCGCGAGCAGAGCGGAGGCACGGGTAGCGTTCTGATCCCTGCTGCAAAGGCTGCTAAAGGATTTTATTCTGTGACAGTAGAGATATGGATACCTCAAAGACATCACATTGCTTCCTGCAAGAAACTGAATTTTGCAAGTTACACTGCCAATGGGAGTCAAAACGATCGTGCGCTCCCAAGTGCACTTTCTCGATTAAAATCCAACCTAACAAACTTCTCCCAGGACCCCACAGAAGTAAACTCTCCACACATGCTACCTGAACACCAGCAAGGAGCATTTTAGTATCTGCACACCAATCTGCTCGCTGAAATAAGCTTTGTTTATGCAGATATCCTCCATCGTAGCTTGACACACTGTGCTGCGTAACTAATTCTTACAGAAAAATAGATAAAACAACTGCACAAAACAGTGCTTTCCTTTCATATTCCAACTTATTAGGTTCCAAGCATTACTGATTTTCACATTTACATTAGCATTATTAAGTAAGTGGCATCATTATGAATGGCTCAAGATGTTAAAAAAAAAAAAAGGTTATCTTGTGATTTTATGATTTCATCGTTTCACAGCAGGCCACTGTTGAAGTATGCAGGATAGCACAGATGCCACTTCAGGTCACCGAAGTGCGTAAATCCTTTCTTGCAGGTGTGCACACAACAGCAAAATTCTCTTCTGGCAAAATTACCCTCATTCTAGGAAAAGAGTAATTACATGAGCAGGTTGAAGAAGGCACTACAGAAAAGCTGAGAACGTGACCCAGTTCTACGGGACATACAGGCAGGCATGTGCTAAAATATTCCAAAGGGCATGAAATACATCAAATGACAAAAACAGCAATTTTTTAACCAGAAAGGAAAGGGATCCCACCCATCAGCCTCCAACTCCTTACAGACAGTCTGTCCATGCCACCAGATAAGCTGCTGGTGGAGAAAAACGCAAGGGGTCCCGCTTCACTTGAGCAGAGACTGCACAACCTCAAAAAACTAGAGGGTAACAAACTTCAAAGGGAATGATATCCTTTCCTGTTTTAACTGGTGAATTCTGCACTGACATAATTTATAAGATAGATATGGTGGTTTTACTGTCTTATATCTTTTGATAACAAAACTGCCTTAAAAAGAAGTGGAAAACTTTTCCAACACGGATAAACCCATAGCTTTTAGATGTGGAGCTTCACCTGACTGAAAAGCCTGAACAAGCCTTTACGTTTGTTTTTCTCCATTCAGACTTCTCAAAAAACAGATGAGACTGGGGAGAGAAAAAAAAACCACCTAGGGAACATTTGCTTCTTAAATTCCCCATGAAGAGAAATAATGGGAAATTGATGGTGAAACAGAGGAAATCCATCCCGCCCCCTTAAAAAGAGGTCCCATGCTCCAGCAGGTGTAAATTGCTTAAGCAGCAGCAGATCATCAGAAGCCCCTGAAGGAACTGATTATATTAGGAAAATGGGGCTTCCTTGAATGAATTAGTTTACTAACTCTTTTCAGATGTCCTTGATAAAACACAAGATAACAGAAGACTTTGGAATGAGTCATGCCCTTCATATTATTTTATATCTTTAGCTAATAGGGATCATCTTTCACACATTATTAGTTTTTGTTTGGTTGTTTTTTTTGTTGTTTTTTTTTTCTTTTTTTTTTTTTTTAAATAGCAGCTGCTTAGATGAAAAGTTTTTAAAACACCCGTTGATCAAAAACGTTTCAGGCACTCAACATTGAAAGCCAAAGACTTAGCTCTACAAATGGAAAAAGCACACAGGATTAGAAATGCTCTTAGATCCTGGTTAGTACATCAAGTGATGGTAAAAGTACTCTCAAGTATGTATGGGAACCCTGGGCACCAGAGACAGATTTGGCAGTTTGCAACCTCGGCCTTGGAATTAACAGCATTAGCACGTCTTTGAAGCTATTTCCTTACTTCTCAGGTGGAATATTGCATCAAGGCACTTGAAGAAAAAAGTCACCTTGACAACTGATACTTCTTTGCCATATGCTGTAACCGACACAGTAAAACAGAACAGACGCAGATTGAAGTGGTATGCAATTTGAAAGGTAATGTCAAAAATTAAAGAAGCGCAATGTCAAAAGCAGCTTGAAATAAATGTTTGTTAGAAGCGTTTCTGTTTCCTGAAAGGGAAAAAAAAACCCTAAGAAAGGTTAACATCTTTTAAAGTATCTGAATAAAGAATCTTCGACAAAAACACAGCTCTGCTTTTTCTTAGCAGCTACACCTGCAACTCAAAGTACACATACCATTGCAATGCTCACCAGTAAAATCTAGCTTAAAGCACAATAAAAACTGCCAAGTCATGGCCGCAAATGGACAGAAGCCTCCAGGTGTGTAAGAGGAGCGCAGGCAGCAGCAGGCACTACAGAATACTCACAATAAGGTCAGCTGCATTTGAAAACTGGCACCTGGAGAATCTTATTAACAGCAGCCTGGGGAGAAGACAAAGCTCAAAGCTACCACATTGCACAGCTCCTATTTTCCTAACGTTTGGGCAGAATTTTTCCTAATACTTGGGCAGAGCAGAAGAGAATCTACATTCAAGATTGCTCCATGTTCACTTGCATCTTTAATTTAAATTAAAAAACCCAACAGCACTGAGAGCTTGACTCTAAAAGTTCTCCCCTCCTGAAGTCAGCAGGAAGATAAGACGCATTTATTAGCAAGAGACCTTAGGTTACGAGTGACTCATGAGCAGCATACCTGAAAGCCACCCCTATTTAAATGTCTAAGGCTAACAAAATCCAAGGTCAGGCACTCTGATGTTAATAACGTCTAAACTTGTAGTCCTAGTCAATTTTATTTCTATTTGTAAAATCCCTCTCAGATATTTAATGCTGACATGTCCTTTAGCACAGAACGGAGTTAGCTTTGCTTTGAATACATTTTCCTCAAAGTCAGAGAGGCAAACAGCCTTGGATATTATCTTTGCATAATGAAAGCAGTTTGTGTTGGCAAAAGCAGAATGCTCTCTTTTTCCTCGCTGCTTCCTTCGAGACTTTTATATTAAATCATTTTTAACAAGCATTTTAACAGTGCCTCTGTGTTACACCACACCCACACAACACCAACCTATACAGATTTCTTTTTAATTTATATTTAATTTGCTCTCTGAGCACTTTCTATAGAGTCTGACTCCTCCATGTAGGATGTCCAAGTAAAAGGAAACAATACCCCACGTCCGGAAGTCATCACAACTGATTCCTTACACTGTAAATTACTTTTTATGAGAGGGAGATTAACTTGGCCACTTTGTACACCCTTTGTCCAAAATAAGCTGAACACCACGCAGACGTACTGAAAGAAAAGAATAGATTAGTATACCTAATATTTGACAGCTGAAACAAAAGGGGACCAATTTAATCAACAAAGACACGATTTCCCATCAAACAAAACCTCACGCTGGGGATGCCGGTGACCAACACACCGCAGCAGCAGGCTCACAGATATGGGATTGGCAAAACCTTCGAGCCGTGATCCAGATGGAGCCACAGCATGCATAAACCTGAGTGAACTTGGTGGTTTTTCCCAAGCAAACGCAATGCATTGGCTAAAAGTGTAAAGAGTTACTCCAGATTAAAAGAGAGAAGATCATTTCTGCTTGCTATTGGCACTACAGCTGTACCTGAGAGCTGCAGCCCTGAACGGACAGCTGCGTGCTGTCACCCCAGCTGCACCGGTGATTTCTCAGCAGACGGCAAGATGAGCCCAAAGGGACTGGCAAACCATGGAGAGGAGACCAGGAGCCCTGCTGGCAGCTCACGCTTCCCACCTGCCCAGTACTGGCCACCTCTTCAGCAGGTGGATGAGCGCTTTCTGAAAAGGATACGCTTGTATAAAATTACCAGTTTACATACATACCTTGTCACACCGCACTTCTATTAAAAGATGACTTCAAATTAGAAAGAGTTGCTTGTAGAAAAATGTGCCCTACTAAGCTGGGGCTGAAAATCTATCACTGAATTTTGGTGTAATAAAAGATCTCATTAAGCAAGTCACGTTGCGAGAGTTCTTGCAGACGATAAACGGCACGAGAAATCTAAGGCAAGTCACGACAGAAAAGCGGATATTGAAAAATTGATGAGATACTGCATCAACTAAATTATTAAAATTTGGATTCATTCACTGACAGCAGGGCGCAATCAAAATAGAGTGGACAGCCTCCTGCCTGCATCTTGTTCTCTACAGACTGATCACGACATAACACATCCAGCACACAGCTGCAGACACTCGCAGTGACCACAAGAGAGCTATGCAGAGAAAAACAATATCTAGATTTACCTAGTTTTTCCACATCTAGGCTTAAAAATGCAAAGTCACGCTCAGGTCAAAGAGAAGAGGGAGAGAAAAAAAGACTGACATTGTGACCTACAGAAAGCCAGTGGATGAAACGATGAACTTGTTCAACTTGGATATAATCCTCCTTGGCAACTCATTCCTTTGCAGAAGGTTAAGGCAACATCAGCAGTAGCACTTGGAAAGGACAGATGCTTCATTTTGATGGTTAAAATAACCCTGATATGGGCACTTCTAAGCCTGCATTCAAACTGGTATTTTTAAGGATCTACCCAAGGATCTATTAGATCTGCACACCTACATATATTTTAGTTCAACAATTAAAAAAATGAAGTTGTAAACATTCCTTTTTCTAAGCAAAGCAGGAAGGAGGTCAGGATTTCATTGGGAACCAACTAAGACCTTAGTTATTTTACCTTCAGATTTATGGTTTTCTCCTTAAAGTCTTTAAATGAAGAACGCCCAAAATTAAAAAGAAGTTTTGTTGGAAATCAAAGCCTTTTTGCATTTTTTTCAAAGAAAGTCAGCAATGATGAAACATTGAAACTTTTACACTGCATGAACTAAACGAGAAACTGCAGCTGGTCTTGTGCCTGTGAAATAATACAGAAGATGGATTGCTACTCAGGAACTAGTACAGCACTTCTGAATTCACGGAATCTGTATTTTCAACTAATTCAGATGCTCAAACATGCATCACACTCATTCAATCAACATCCTTTCTGGGCAAAGCATTCACACCAGGTAATAATAAGCAACCAAGAAGGGAGCAGAGAGCCTGCTCTGTGCCACCCACACCTTCCCCAAAGCCGCCGCCACCGCCAGGGCCGTGCTCTGCTCTCAATTGCTGCGCGAGCTTCCCACGCACGCCCGACCAGGAGCTGTGCTGTACATAAAAGGGGGCTCATTTATCAGCAGCTTCACAGATCCTGCCCATGGATGCAAGCAGTTTTGTCCTCTGCTCAGAAACGTATTCCTTCCCCCCTCCCATTTTGTTTTTTTTTTTTTTTAAATATCAAGCTTAAGTGGGAAGCAGGGCAAGGAAAGCAAAAAGAAGGACCAAAAGGTGTCACGAATCTTGAATGGCTTCTGACAGGCCTTCAAATAACATGTAAACTGACTCCTATAATGGCATTCCTACAGAGAGAGAGGAATATACAGCCATCTGTGTGTGTAAAGGAATACAGATTGTAATGGACATAACGTGTGTTTATAGCGTTACAACATGGACTGTGATGTACTAGAATTACTTAAGAAACCTGGTCAATCATAGGTCCACAGAACCTTTTCTCAATTATTGAAGATATATATTTTTAAGCCACAAAACTCAATCTAGCACAACACCTTTTTTCATGTCAAGGATGAAGCATTTCCTCCTCCGTCCCTGACCACTCATTTACTGGCAAGCAAAAGATATTCTGAAAATCCTGGAAGAATGTTTTTCCATATTCCATTAAGGAATGATTTCATTCATGCTTTCCGTTCTGAAAAATTACTTCTCGGATAACACAAAATAGAGAAAATTCATCCCAATACCAACAGTTTTCACGAAGACTAGAACCCATGAACAATCACAACAAGACATCTGATGGAAACGTTAACTGTTAGAAAATCACAGTGCTGAAACAATTCATACTCCGTAGAAGCTAGGATTTGAAAATCTGTGGAAATAGCCCACACCCCAAACGTTAGGAAAGAAAAATCTTCTCAAGGCCCAGCATAAAATAAACTTTAAAGAAACTTATGTTAAGTAACTAAGAGAACTACAAAAATTGCAGATCAAACAAAATACAGGCTGTTACTTCCCCTTACATTGGTTTTCTAGCACTTGATTGCTTGTCTCATGTATGTTTGCTGTCTACTGAAGATTAGATTCTCATGGACCTCATACTCCTTTACACTACCAGGCCAAAACCCAAAAGAGAAACAGAACAACACAATCCTGTTACAACTTTTCACACTCAACCTATAAATACTTTTGTCTACTTAAGACCATGAAGGTTTACAAGCGTTGCACGAAGATTAACTAGCAGTAAGATTCGTTGAGAAGTTCCCCCCAAAGCTTGCTCTGCTGCACGCACCAGACAAGCCACAGCCCCAGCATCTCTGAGGTTTCATACACTGAAGCCTTCCTCCGTTTTTGGCAAAACTGGTTACAGAAACTCCCCAGGAAACTCTCAAGGAGACAACTGATTCCAAAGAAAAGTTTGCAGCTTTAAAACAAGACTTGGAAATCCTGAGCAGCCTCAGCTTTCCCAGCTCTCAGCTGAGAGACTCTAGGGACACTCGCACTCCCACCACAAACAGCACAGCTTTCTCAAGTCTGATCCGAAACCTTTAATTCTCCCCTAGTATTCAGGAAAAAAAAATAAAGGAAGAAAAAAACACGCACCTATTTTTGTAACCTGTGTAAGGGAAATAAAAAAGGTGCCTAGCTTGGCATGTAAAAGGAGATACCAAAAAATCAACAAGGGAGACCAACCTTTTTTCCTTCACAATCATGTAAGCCAATTCACCCAGAGGGATCACAATCATCCGTGACCCTACTGATGCAAGAGAATTCGGGGTACACTAGAACAAAGCTTCTCGCTGATGACAGTCAAGTATTGGTTGGTAACAGATCCACCTGGGAGCCACAGAAAACTGCATGAAAGCCTGTAACAATGTAAAGTTGAAGTATGGAAAACACAAACACTTTCCTTCAAATCATTTTCCTTGCTAAAATTAAGTTGGAACTTAGTTCATTTGGAACTGCAGCAGGTTACACAGCCACTTACTTCAGCTCAACTGAAGAGCCATTAATTTGAACACTTGCAATTATCTGCCATCCCGAATGAGCTAATTCGGTGTTGTGCAAGTTCATACTAAGAAAAAAAACACGTTCACAACAATTACAGAAATACAGCTAAAATCTAGATGTCAACCTAATCAAGCTAAATTCTGAATTGGCGTAGGAAGAGCTTTTAATCGTGACTTTCAGGCTGTTCTATGTTCACCCATAGAAGAGAACAGCAAGAACTATTCAAATACCCAAGAGACACACAGTAAGAGACTCCAGCCTACTGAGATCAAAAAATGACTAAGAGGCTTTTTCTTTCTTTGGTGCGTTGTTCATATACCTGAAATAAATAATATGGACTTATTTCCTTTTTGTATTTTAAAATGCACATAGTCCTTATACCCCCCTCAATATGAAGTATCATTCACAGAACGCATACAGAGTCAGTGAACGTCATAAAAATCTACCAGTGTTTGAAGGATGTGAAAAGAACAGCACGCAGGTACTACCTCACGGCTCCGAAGAGGAGAGAAAGGGGTTCACATTAGCCAAGTTAAATCCCATTCAACATTACCATGGACAACTACTTCCTGACACTAGCACCTACAATATTGTTTTACAGATTTCCCAACGAAGCAGCAATATACTTAAAACTAAGCCAGACAACACTATCGATTACAGAAAGAAAGAATCCTGGTTTTAACAGCTGTGCTAAACTGACTGAGCTCTTCAGATATTTCATTTCCACATCTGTAACCTCATTATGTAATAAAGAAGAAACTGCTTCAAATAAGTAGTTTTTGTTTTTTTTTTTAAACTGCAATTAGGTATTTTACCTGCTCTTACTAGGCCCTCATTACCCTATTTTCTAGATAGCAGGTTTGGTCAAGCAAAGAACGCACAAGAACTTCTGAGGAATGCATCACTCAAAATAAGAAGTGTAATTCTGGAAGAATTTTTGCTGCGCCCATAATCTGATTGCCATGTCACTGACTTCACCCATTTGCCAGCTCCTGCTACACGACATATACTTGGACTATCCCTAAAGCATTTGACTAACCGTTAAAACATCAAACGACAGGTATTACATGATCTTCCTAACCTCTTCTGTGCTTTGTTCCCTTTATGCTTTAAAAGCGGTTCTTAAAACGCGCCTAAGCTGTGCAGGCGGGTGCTGAAAAGCACAACTCAGCCATCTCATCCATCTCCCCCCCCCCCATCCTTCTCCTTCCCCTTGATGCGAGCTGGCCAAAAAAACGTACACCACTCAGGTCAACAAACTGAACCCAGCTGAATCTGTAGCTACATGCATAAAACATGGAGGAAGACACCCTTGATATCTCTTCTACAACTGCCCTTTTGCTGATTAAGGTTATTAATTTACAGTCCAAGGACTGTCTCTTCCCTGTAAAAAAACTTGGATAACTTGTGCACTTTTCAAGTATTGCCTGTTCTAAACAAGACAGCTTCTTTCAACCTTACTGTATTGGTTATGCTTTCTAAATCTCTTTTCCTGCTTTCAATGGCTCTAACTTGTCTCGTTCACCAAATTAAAGCAAGCACACAGTAACGTAGCTGAAACCTCAGCTGGTCTGCACAGAGCACAAGACTTACATCATTTGTGTGCAGTGATCTTGCTTATACACAGAAAACGTGATGGGGTTTGCATTAAAAAAAAAAAAGTTGTGTGATTATGCTATCACATCCCATCCCACTAGAGCACCTGTTTCCTAATTGTCTCAGGCATTAGATTTTTCCTTTATTAATTCACTACTTCACACCTTTATCTACTTAAATCAATGAAATCCAACAAGCCGAACTCTCTGGTGTGCTTTCAACACTAAACATCTTTGCCCACAATTTTATGGAGCAGAACGTCAGGGAAGAAAGAAGAACCTCGCTCTATCAAGTGCTTAAGAAACAGAAGTGAGAGCAGAACTGTTTGGGTTGTTTTCAAATAAACACGGACTGACAAAATACTACCTTAGAGAGTTCTACAATGACTGGAAAAAAGGATAAGTAAATAAAACAGGCAGAAGATTTGGTCAGCATCATACAAAAGAATGCTAGAGTATGCCCTGTGCAATTAAGTTAGTTAATGGTGTACTTATGTACCGATCCTCTCCAGGAAGATTTGTTTTTAACTCTAAGGTCCCTCAGTATACCTCTCCCATTAAAAAGACAACATGGTTTCTTACACAGCTATATTCTAGCATGCTGTTTCTGCTTGGCATCACTGAAAGCTCTGAGCGAATCTCTTGACTCCAGTGCTCACGACCTGTATTTTGCAAGCCTAGAAAGACAGAATTACTAAAATGGGACTACCTGTAATGCACAAGCACGCAAGATGGAAAGAAGCTTCTACCGGCACGTGGCAGAGTGCATTACAAATCTTGGTTCTGGAAGATAAATAGTGCATACAGACATCATGTTACACTCTTGTATATTTCCATTACTCGCAACTACACACTCTCAGTCCTGCTGTGCTCACCTTCCTTCCATCCCACTGAATTCAAGGTTTTAATTCTTGCTCTAACTACAGGTATGACTTGAATATCTGTACGTTTAACATTTGTATGGAACAGACATACATGCCTGCTCTTCTTACAAACCGATTTGTTAACATCCTACACCAAATGGATTAGCTTGAAGGGAAGACAGGGATGTGCTTTCAAAAAGCAAGTGCCTGGATTTCAAATGAACACGCCCTTTCAGAAGGGTAGTGTAAATATCCATACCTACACTGCATTCACTAAGAAACTTCTTCCACTATTTTCAGGAAGATGGATGAGAAGCGAAACAGAAAGATAAGCCTAGAAACTCGCAGTGGTAGCTGAAGAGCAAGAGCTTTGAACAGACACTACTGTTTCTCATCACAGTAAAACCCCAATGCATAGCAGCTAAAATAAAACACTCCATCTTTAAAACCATATGCAGGGAGCAGCTCGCAGAGCGGTTTTCACTTCCTGAGTGCTCTGCTGTAAGCGGCACAGCGTGACCCTTCCCACAGTCACCTCCGAGGCTTTGCTACCGAGGTCTCCAGAGACACCAAAAGCCGTGCCACGGCGGAAAAGGAGGCTGAATCCCAAGGGCTTTCTCCCGAAAACAGGTTTTAGGCTATATATCACTGGCAATTCATCCTCTTCACCTCCTGGCTGCTGCTAGATAAAAAGAAGAGTTTCTAAAACGGATTTGGTTCAGGTTTGACACTGAAAACTGCCTTATAAGGTATAAAAGCCTGAAAGCAGGAAGAGGCTTTGACAAAACTAAGGAAGTTCCTCTGCGCTTGCTCACTAGCGGGGGAGGCTTTTTTTTTTTTTTATCCCCTTCCACAGAGAGAAGTAACAGAGAATAAATGACCCAGACAGCGGCGACAATAACGGGGGGGCCCCCGAGTTAAAGCTACCGAGGGGGGACGGCTGCAGGCAGGGCCCTGAGCCCAGGCTGCCCCTCCAGGAGGGCTCGGGGCTGCTGCCCGGCTCCTGCCCGGCTCCTGCCGGCACAGCGCGGCCAGGCAGGGCCGGCGGAGGCCTCCCCGCTGCCGGGCGCCGTGAGGGAACCGCGGGCGGATATGCTCCCCCCCGGCCCGGCCCGGCTCAGCTCAGCCCAGTCCAGCCCTGCCCAGCCCAGCCCAGCCCAGCCCGGCCCCGCATCCCCGGCGCCCCCCGCGGCAGCAGGGGGGGAACGCGCCCGCCTCCCCCCCGAGCTGTCAGCAGCCGCCCGCTCACCCCGTGCCGCAGTCCACCACGCAGGCGGGAAGCCGCCCGGCCATGCTCCTCGGTAGCGGCGGTGCTGGGGACGGCGGCAGCCCTGGGCGCGCTCCGGCTCGGCTCGGCTCGGCTCGGCTCGGCTCCAGGGGGCGAGGGCACTTCCGCAGGGCGGCCGCGCCTCCTCCTCCTCCTCCTCCTCCTCCTCCTCCTCCCCGCCCGGCCCGGCGAGCCCAAGATGGCCGACCCGCCCCTCCCTCCTCCCGCGGCGGCGGCGGCGGGCGCGACAACCGCAGCCCTCCCGCTCCGACGTCCGATCTCGCGGCCTCGCCGTTGTGCGGCGAGGAGAAGTGGAGCGGGCGGGAGGTGTTTTTTTTTTTATTTATTTTATTTCTCTTTTTTTAAATATATATTTTATTTTTTTTTTAATACAGTCACCCGCCCCCCTGCCGTCTGAAGGTTCTCCTGAAAGGACAGCATAAGGCCTCCTGTCGAGTCCCCAGCGGAAATAGTATTTTAACACCGAAACCCTGACAAAAGGCAGCATGGTGTTAAAAATGATGAGGGGATGGCTTCCTGCAGGCACTGCCACTGAGGGCCATGGGTGGCTGTCCCTGCAGCAGCACAGACAGACTTCTCCAGGAAAACCGCCACCAAAGGGCAAATACAGAAGTCGATGCTACTTGTTCTGCTTTTTGTTGTTTCCAGAGGCGCCACAGAAGATACTAGGTGGCTGCCTGCAGCCCTGTTAGCACGCAAACCTCTCCCTTGGGAAGGTACCAGATGCCTCTCACCCTGCAGCCTGCTTCCCCTCCGCCATCTTGAAGCCCTCAAGCGTCTTCTCAGCCACACACGTCCATAGGAGTGTTGACCTGAGGTCTCATTCCTGCTCTGCTGCCCACCTTTAAGACCTCTGTGCTATAATCTCACGTAATCAGAGCCAGAAGCATAGATTCTGCCCCAGATATTTGTCCCAGAAAAAAATCCAGTGGGATCAATGGTGTCCATTGCTTCTTGGGTTTGACCATAACCCCTTTGCCTGGGACACTGCAGCTTTGAACAGGCCAGGAGGCCATTTCTGATTTAGGATAATAAATTGCTCACAGTTCCCTATATGAGAGGCACCATGCTGCTATTTTCTGCTGAGCATAACTATAGTATGTGGCTTATTAGCCTTACCCCTCCCAGACTTTCATACACAGCAACATTGGAAGCCATGCTCTTCCCATTTCTGTTACCCTCTCTTTCCTGTAGCAAAAGCACATAAACCTTCAAATAAGAACAGGTCATGCCCTTGCCCACAACAGAGCAAATGAGATGACAGAAAAGAGATGAATAGGTAAATCAAATCAATGTACACTCGAACTACAAGACTAACAAGTAGCTGTCAGCTGGAAATGACGATAAGTAATGAGGGTTGGCTGTGCAGCTCACCCTACTCCCACACTCCTTTTGAAGAATTTTTCATCCCAAAAGGGGCAAGGATGCACCCTGTTGGGGTTTTGGCTTTCAGATGGAAAAAAATAAAACTGTTCAAGGGGTCACTATTTTCCTTCTCTTCCCACCTTTCACAGTCCTTCAGGCTTTGAAGAAGACTGCTGTGTCTACCAGATCTGGCCCAATTCTTGCCCCATGGTATACTGTAGCCACACATTTTTTGTTTGCTGTCAAAGTATTTTAATATTTTTGCTATTCGTGTATTGTGGCTTTCAGGTATTTTTAGCTTGCTGCTACAGCTGTGGCAACGTGGAGATGTGGGATTTGATGTTGTAATCTGATGTCGCAACCAAGACATATTTGGTTGCCCATCCAGAGGAGTAGTGTCAGGGCTCAGAGTGCACTAATTGACCTTAATGGCATTAATCTGCCTCACCTGGAGACTCTACCCCACACTCCCTGCCCTGAGCACAGGAGCCACATTGAAGCCCTGGGCTCTTAGCCCTTGTTTGTGTTATGGTGCAATGTGTGTGGTTCCAGTCTGACTTCCTGGCCCAGTCTTGGGCCTACTTCATCCCTACAGACCTCCCTGTTGGTCACCGGGCTGTGTCTGATGTTGTTTTCCGTTATTGTCACCGTTTGCTGGTTTGCAGTCTGATCTTCTGGATTGACTTTGGACCTGTCTCACCCTGTCTCGTGAACTTGTCTGATGATGTGGACTCTTGTTTCAACCTGGTCACTATCTTTGGTTCTGCCCATCTCCCCTCACTTAGGTGCTGCAGGACGTGCTCTGGCTGTTACTGCACCTGGCTGCATGTCCCTCAGGGAAATCACCAACCCTCAATGCATTCTTTCAGTGGTCTTGCTTCCTTGTCCAAGCATTGGTACTTCTCACTTTGATGAGTTATCTTTGAATAAGGACAGCCTTGTTTCTTGAGTTGGCTCTATTGTAGGGTTAGACAAAGGTCAGGGCCAGTGCAAAGGGAAGGGCTAAATACATGCCCTTCAGGTTGAGATTGGAGGGCACAAAAACATCCCTTCATGTAGCAGCTAGACCAGTTCAGTTGTGAAGTCAAGCTACCATCTGGCTTCTGTGGGCTGCTAGAGTTTCCTGAGGAACACAGGCAAGGAATGGAGATACTCAGAACATTAACATTTTTATTTTAATATCAAAGTAAATTATGAATAGAACATAATGAGTCAGTTTGCAGATAATGAAAGGGATTTCTGAAGAATATTCTGTCGGCTGTGAGCTATCCTCTGCTAGAATGTGAAAGATGAATATCTGACAGATTTTCAGAGAAAGTGCAAATAGTCCCTTTCGAATGCATATGCCCATGTATGTTTACCTAAGTACATATTTATCTAAAATAAACACAGCTAGTATATAAAGTACCATGTGGACTTTTCACTTTCTTCTTGGTTTTATCACCTGGTATTCAGGGTTATACATGCACTAATACAACTGCTACATCTGACAGCTGGAGCCCTGGAGTGAGAGAGCAGCTGAGTGCTCCAGTTGCAGGAGTTCACGTAACCCCAAAAAGGAGAATGAGACAAGGGCCAAAAAGATGTGACAAGTAGAAAGCATAGAGATGGTAGTTCTTGTCTTTGTTGTACAGCTTGAGAGCAAGGCACAGAAGGGATGAGCACTGCCTAGTTAGCATGCCTAGCTGTAGTTTTGGTTTTGGACCGTGTAATTGTTAGTGTGCCATGGCTGACTATAATTTATTACCTAATATTTCCAAATGATACTCTAGCTAAACTTTGATAGTAAAGTCAGAAGACAGAGGTAGTAGAACTGCTCTAAAAGTATGCTGATGACTTTTTTCTGACAGAAGAACCTATATTCATACTATATCTATATTCGTCACTATAAAACTTTAAATCAAACACACAAGCACTCACTGTAATGCACTTTACTGAAAATATCCCATGGCTGGATTTTTTCTCACCTTGTCAATATGAGCATTTTCTCTGAACTTGCAGGACACAGGGTGAAAAAAAAAATACTACAGTTCATACAGAAAGTAAAACAAATCTGGTAGCTCCATTAGTGATCTCTTGTTATCAGTTGTGCTCTTCCTGAGTCTGTTTTAAGAATGATATTGAAAAAGAACATGGCTGTTGCTTTTTTTTTTTTTTTTTTTTTTTTTTTTTTACTAAATTACTGGGGCATTTACAATTGAGAAAACAAAGACTAGGACTTCTTTCAATATTGAGGTGCCAAGCCAATCGATGTTTCACAAGGGAAGGAGTTGAAAGACTAAAGTCTCTGGCCGTGAGCTCTCAAGTTTCATTTTATTAGTCTTTCCAGATGCGGCTCTTCAGGTGGCTGTGGACCAAGACCCCAGTCCAATAAACTAAAGGTGAAAGATTTCTCTCTAAGTAATATTATCCCACCTCATTGTACCACAAACATTTTTGCTGTACCGCTCATCAAAATTCAAATACATCAATTTAAATTTCAATACTGATTCCTTTACAGACCCTTTGTAGTTTCATGCATTGGTACGTCAATTATCTTTGTAGATATTTTTACTGTAGGAGTCTTGTGCTCACATTACAAAATTGAGCCTATAAAGCTAAAACTCAGCTAGACCCAGCAGGATTGCAGTGATGAATAATATACTTCAAAACTTTCTTGCATTTAAATGTTTTCCAGCCCTTATTTATTTCTTCAGTACAGGAGCAGTAGGAAAGGACATTTTGTCTCTTTGCATGTTATAATTTTCTGAATCTTTTCATCCTATTTTGGCCAAAAGTCAGTTCCAAACATATGCAAAGCTTTTAGCTGTTTCAGGATGTACCACAAATAGATTTTTTTAATGTGTAGAGGCAATGTCTTAGTATGTTCTCAATCTCTCCAAAGGAATTGGAGTAAAACCCCAAATTGTTTTTATCTGGCACTGTCCTGTACAGCAGCCATAATTCAGCAGTATCATCATCCTATGATGCACAATTGTTCAGCTTTTATAAGCACGGTTGGATTGCATGTGAACTTTTCCTGAATATCTGTGATAAGAGAAGTAATTATCATTGGAGAGCATACTCCTTGTGTTGCTTTTAGGCAGTTTACAATGTAAATAGAGAACAAGAGAATGCAGATGAATACAAATGCATAAGGAATGAAAAAAGTTGAGAAGTAAAGTGTTCCTATTAGTCAACAAGTAAACACGGGAACAATCTAACAGTTTGACTCAGAGGGAGGTAATTTTCAGACAACTTTCTGCAATTTTATATTACACAAAAAAAAAAAAAAGTCTTTGGACCCCAATCTTTTGCATGAAGTGGGTACAACTTAGTAGCTCTGGCAGCATTAGATATTGAAATTTTGCAAGTCCTTCAGCTTGGAGAAATGCAGACCTAGACAAAAGCATTACAGATCACGTACTGAACTTAGCGGGAAGCTTTTCAGCATCCTGCTCATTCTGGATCATTTTCACGCAGGTAATGGCCTGCCCTTGTGCATGCAGAAAGAGCAACTCTGTGATTTCACATATAGATTAAGGCCCAGGAAGCACACTGAAGTGCAAGGAACAAGAAGAAACAAAAGGAACTAAAGTCACAGGGGTGCAGCAATTTTGGAAATGCCCAGGAGAGTATGATTAAAACAAGCTGAGAATCTGAGCTTGCCCTCATCAGCGTGTTGCCACTTAAACTCGTATAAATTGAACTTAAAAGGTGGGTTCATTTCCAGTACATCACACTGAACATACCTTAAGGCCAGGAACGACTGACAATAAAAGCTAGAGAAACAACCAAGGTAAATCAGGTCTCAGTTGTTCATTAGACAATATTCACTTTATTGCATGCGTTTCTTATGAAGTACATTGCTTAATAATTTATCCATCATGTTCTGAATATTTTAATATAAGGAAGTTTTACCAATTGTTGGTGAACAAATACAGAGAGCTAAACAAGAAAACTTTTTACCGTGATATTTGACATATGTAGATCTCTACCAGGAAGGGCCACAAGCAAAATTACAATGTTACTGGTTGATTTTGGCATAGCTATAGTAGCAGCCATATGGGAGACATGTAATTTCATGGAGCTGCACATGGTGAAGTCATGGCAAATTATCAGGATCTCATTTGATGTGGCTGCTCTCCAAGATTTCTGACTTAGATGAACTAAAAACATTAACTTTCAAAATATATTTAGTCCAATGATATTTTTTCAGAATAATGAACAGGAAAAAAAGCCTATGGTCCTTTATACACTGAAACAAGTAAGGAGTGAGAGAAACTTACAAACAGGAACCTGTTTATACCTTTGATTATTATGGTGATGACACCACTACTGCCTATTATATTTGCTAGGAATAGCAACAAAATGTGCATCAAAAAATAAACCAGAAAATACAAAGGAAGAAGTAGACTGAAAAAGTGATGACTTAAATAGAAACTCGGTTTTCTGGACAGAGCCAAAATCTGCAAAAGTCACGCTGTCTGGAGAAACACTGAATTCCTGTTAAAGCTTGCTTTTGCATTCAGAAATACTTGTCTGTATGCTACTATTCTGTGATTTCTCGTAACAAGTATGTCTTGTTCCTTTATAAAAGTTTGTGTGAGGGCATTAGCGGAGTGATGCAGCAGTATTCCCAGCCCAGCCAAATGCCGTCTGATTCTCTGACTTTGTATTGTACCCGTACTGCACAGACTCCACACGCTCACACCTGGGAGATGAGGAATAAAAGCACGTAGCTTGGCCACGGTCAGGAAATCTGTGCTTTCTTATGTAATAGAGCTGTTCTTACATGTTCCGAGTTGTACCTACTTTCTTGGCTGGAACAAATTTGCATTACTACCTTCTTCATAAGACTTCTAGATAATACACACTTAAGAGGAGTGAAAACTTCAAGCAATCACAGTTGAAGAATCCACTTGCCTTAGTGGATGCATGGAAGGCATCAACTTCCATGTTCACCATGTCATGAAAAATTGATTCAACTAAAACTCATAACTTGCAAACATGTAAAACACCTTTTTTATCTTAGTGTTTTTTCTTATTATTTAAAAATGTCAGTCGTGCTAAATCACACCACTAAGTCTGAAGTTTAGCAGGCACTGCAGGTATCTGTAACCACTGAGATTTCCAGCAAAGCAAAGAAGCTCACTGGAGTAAAACCAAGCCTTGAAGAAGTGACAAGTACAATTGCAAGAGAAGTGCCAGATCACAGATTCTTAGAACACAGGAAATAAATATCCAAGAGGGCCACCTCAGAAATGCAGGAGCATGATGATTCATAGAGCATGCAATGATGCCATAGCTTTTTGAGCAAAAGCCCTGCTGTGACAAGCCTTTAGAGTTACTCAAACATTTGAAGCTGCAAGCAATTGAATCTATGATAGGTAAACAAGTTAGTCTCTGTTCTGAAACACTTGTTCAGGCTTTAACAGATGTTCACCAACTTTTGAGAAGGTTTTGCTGCCAATATTTGACCTCCCATTCTAAAGTGCTTTTCATAAGAGGATGCTTTAGAAACACTCACATTGTACCTTTTGGGCATTTTTCCTTGTTTTGTGGCTTTTGGAAAAAAATATGATCTTCAGTTGATTCAAACTACTGACTCGTCGGATTAGCTTTTAGAAGAAAAAAAAATTAAAGACCACAAATATCCTTGTAGTGTCATGTTATTATTCATTTTGTATTTAGTTCAAGAAATTAGGGGAGGAGACTTTGGAGCTCACATAGACAGATGCCCTTCTCTGGATCAAGCAGAGTGCTAGTGAAAAATGGTACCAGCCTTTCCAATCGGCTGGATATTACAGCATCCACAGTTCTATTGGCTAAGCTATGAATAAGTACTCCCTAATTTGCTTTAGACGAAATGAGACGTAACTAAAAATATCCTCTCTGATGGGTTAAATAATGTGTCTGCTTCCTCTCTAGCAGAATAAGGAATGCTCTCTCCAACAGAGCTGGGGACATGCAGCATCTTTTTCAATTATCACAACTATGTGGAGCCCAAGTTTGACTATTAGTCAAGTAGGTCAACAGTGGAAACCCTTCAAAAACACTGTGTTCCTTACAAAATAAATCTATTTCTAGTGACAATGCTGCATGCGTAAAAGTGGAAAAAATTTCAAGGCACTATTTCTGAATGCTCAGTACTTCTACAATAGGTTTATTCAGTCTATTTGGTAATACATAGAGAAAGAAACTCTGCCATTTCTGTGAACTTGACATTTCTTGCTTGTCCTGCTGAAAGACTGCAGGAAATTTTCCAAAAATAATACTTTAATCAAACATAAAAAATAATAAAAGTTGATTTGCAGTTCTACATTGTTGTGTTAGACATCACCAGGATTTTAAGGATGTCTTTGAAGAAGACCACAGAAAATTTGTGAGAATGTGCTCGTGTGTAGTATCTTAAACATAACAAAACCAACAAGCATTTTATCCAAGTGTTTCACTCACTCTGCTGCTTTTGAAAAACTGTACTACGCAAATACTGTGGCAAATGTTATTAATGAATGTGTTAAGTGAATGTGAAATTATAATGAATGTGTTAAGTTGGGCAACATTTTATAGACAAACAGGTAACATGAATTGTGTTAGCCCTTACTGCAAGAACGAGGACATTAGAATAGTTATTTGGAGCACTACATGCTTTTTCAAGTTGGTGTGCTAGCTTGAAAGCCTGACAACTTGAAAGCCAGCTAGCTTAACCTTTAATGACAAAATGTTTTGAAACCTTACTATCTGAAGACAATGCACTGGCAAAGCCCAAAATCCATAGCACTGTCAGTGCAGTTTTTCCTCTGATAAACTTTTGGTTTTGGTGTAACTTAAGAGTCTGCACTGAAGAGACTATAGCTACTTTTTACTTTACAGGATGTGAAAAACAGAAACTGTCCTGGATTTCCCTGTGGAATAACTTCCAGTTTAATCCCTTTGCATGTTCTACATATAGAACCTACATACACAGTATGCCTCCCATGGCAATGCTGCGAGAATCAGTACAGAACATTTGTTCCTTTGCTTTAGGCCCTTTTTATGAGAATGCCTGACTTATCTTGAATATCATGCATGCCCAGCAAGGGATCAGTTAACTATTAGCATATTGGGCAATACTTCAATTCACTTTCAATCGTACCTTATGTTGCAATTAGCCTCAGTGAATCACTGTGATTATTCATACAGGAATGTACAAAAACACAAATATCAAAATCTGTTCTATGTTCTCTTGAACATACAGGGTCAGATTATATGCAAACCACATAGCATTGTGCTAAGGAAACTGCCTGGCTTGACGTTTAGAAAGTTGCTTTTCTGGGAATATTCAGTGTAAGTAAAAATCACATTCAACTCCCCATCAAGAAACATTTCTTTTTTCTGATTGAATCTCCAGACAGAGCAGGTACCCACACATGCACTTCAGCTCGCTTTTGGTATTCTTGCCAACACGTGTGAAGGTTACGCATGCAGTCCCTTCCTACGCTTATTATTTTTCTCAATAGCATGGTGAATGTGGGATTCAGAGCACTTCTGAAGGCTTACTTTCCATTTACTTTTTGTTTTGCTTGGACAGGCTTCCAAATGGTCTTTTAAATTGCCTTTTCTAACAAATTAATTATGATCACAATTTATCAACTGAAAATAATTGAGTAATAGCAATTTAGTAGTATTTCCAGTTTGGGAAATCCCATTACCAAAAATAATAACAATAATAATAAGCCTGTAAGAGTAAAGAGACTCAAGTAAGTGACAACAGCTATGCCAGATAAGTTGTTTTACTAGTCTGTAATCTCATTAGTAGATAATATTTGCAAGTAATGTTCAGTAGGAAGCAGAAAAGGCTCTGGAGTCCAGTTCATTTTCTAAAGCTATTAAAAGCAATACCTGATAAAAAGCTACATTGCAAAAATATTTGTGGGTTTTGCTTCTAAGACATCTGCAGCATAACATTTTTCCTTTAAGTACTGGTAGTTTTCATACTAATGAGCATACATTTTATTGCAAATAATACATTTCTAAGCACTGAAGTCTTACAGCTTTGTCATATGATGAAACAGGTAATAGTAACCATATAACAGCTCAGCAAGGGTCGAAAATACGAAACGTTAGTAAATATATAAAAGAAGACTGAGAGCAACGTGGAAATCATAATTATCATAGTCTGACTCAAAATATGCCCTGAATTTGATGTTTTAATTTCAGTATCTCAGAAATTGGATCAGAAGTCTGGGAAGGCAGCAAAGGTAGTTGAGCAATAGAACCATTGCCTCAAGCAGTGGTGGTTTCACGCAAAGCGGGACTTGGGATGCGAGGACACATCAAGGACAGCTGACGATGACTATGATGACTTTAAAACACAAATGGTGCAAAGAAGGTGAAGTGGAACAGCTAGTAGAAGCTATGCAATAAGATTATTAACCAGAGGGCTAAGAAAGCAAAACAAAGCGTTTTCTTTTACACTGAGAAACTACCTAAATAAATCCTTAGCAGTTAATGTTTTACAGTACAACTGGGTTTAACAAAGGAATTAGACAAGTTCATAGGTCCATCAGGGACTATTAAATATGTTGGCTGAATTACAGACTTCCAGATAAGGATGCTGTAAACCATTTATTTCTAAAACCCACAAGGATGTTCCATAGAAACAACTCCTGTGTAATTGCCCCATTTCCAATACGCTTTTCCCAGGTATCCATTACCAGTTGTCATAGAGACCTGATTCTGAGGTAGATGGATTTTTGGTGTAACCCAACAGAATAATGCAAACACTCTGCTGTGTTCTCTACCAAGTCTAGCCCTGCACACCTGGACTGCATCCTTCCCCCAAGGAGAAAAGAAATTGATCGAAACTGAGTTTTTCAGTTTAAATTTTAGTATAATTTCTTCTGCTGCTTAGTCCTTTACATCTTATTCATCAAAGATCTGATCCAAATCCTTCTGAAGAAAGCATTTATCTAAAATAAACAGATAAAATTTCTTTTGTAAAGTTCTAATGTGAGACTTACTGAAGTATTTTATTTCCTTTTTGGGATCTGATCCATTTCATCCAAATCAGCTATTACGTTCTTGTAAGTAGAACATGCAAGAGCAGCAACTAAATTCTAATTCTCTTTATAAATGCAATTTAGCAGGTCTGTAAAATAAAATCGAGGATATTTTCTCTTATGAAAATATTACAGTGCAGCTGGGAAGTAGATATAATTTTGCCTTGCCTATAAATGTGCTATTTATGTAACTGTAAAATATTCACCACAACAGATATAAATATGCAATATATGTATACTGGCAATATACTTAGAGTTTTATTACATGGGATTACTCAAACTAATTCTAAAAGGAACAGTAAAAAAAGGGGAAATCATAGTAGTTTCTTTCGGAGAAGACACAAGATCATCATGTGTACTTGTACAATAGGAAGCAAATTACTTAGTCAAGAGCTAAAAATATGAGTCCTGTGATATTTCTAAGTGTAAAAAATGCAGGCCTGTGGGTTTCTTACAATGTTGACCCATTTTTATTCAAATGCCTCAAGAACCACAGCCTAAGTGCCTCATCATGTGATGAAGAAATGTCTGGCACTCCACCTTAAGATCTGCAGTTTGCTTGCCTCAGTCAAAATGTTTAAAACTAAAACAATACCGGCTTGGATTTAGCTGTGTTGCTGCCCTGAGGTGCGAACTCCATAGCCTCATAAAGAAGAAAACTTGCATACGAGGGAGGACATATGAAGCTACGCTCAGAAAGACAGTTTCAATTCATCATTGGGATTTCGTATCCTTTCCACTAAGAGACTGAGAAGAAAATACATAAAATTGGTGCATCTCCAGATATTTTGCCGTCCCTTTCACCAGTCCCTCCACTTTCCAGGTACAACAAACTGAGCTGAGCTTTATTATGCTAGGCCTTCAAAGGTGAGGTCACTTTTTCCAGAGTTTTTCTTCCACTGCATGATCAGGTAGGACAGAAAACATTGGGAATCTGCACTTTTTGTGTTGCTGTGGGTGCTCTTTCTGTTCACGTCAACGTATGCAGCTTGATTTTAGTAAATTATAGAACAATCAGTTAATTTTAATATGTTGTGCATAAAAATTTCAAAAATTTTTTTAGTGAAAGCACCATTAGTTATAAAAAGTTGTTATGTGTAGTCTCTCTGTCAGTGCTGTAGTCATAACTTTTTGGCCGTCTTCTCAGGTTTTGCCACATATTAACTAGGTGACCTTGGATAAGCCATGGAAGTTTACCAAGTTCCAGTATAAATACTTAGAGGAAGGATGTGCAAGATCAAAATAAAATTAGATGCTGTGAGATGCGTACACACTTTCATAATTACATTTTATATTATTTTCAGCTCCTCCAAATTCCACAGAAAGCACTATTTCTAGAGAACTGTTTTTTTTTTTCCCTACAGCTTTAACTAATTAATTTTATCTATAATCTCTTTTGAAAGTTGTGAAGTCAAAATTTAATAATAAAAGCACCATTCTGCATATTTTGTCTTGAAGGCAGAAGACAGTAAGGACCGAAGCACAACATATCAATACAGTATCAGTTATATATTCAATATTTTTTTTTGAAATAAAAAGTTTAAACCAAGAGCATAATTCACTGCATTCCCTGTATTGTTTAAGCTGTAAATGCTTCAAGGCAGGTACTGTTTATCATACTACTTCTAACAGTTTTATGTGGCATCAAACTTGTTGGATGTCTCTTAGTGCTACCACATGCAAATAAAAATACAGCTATATTAAGAAATGAAGACTCACTAAAAGAAAAAAAAAGTTTAATTAGGACTATAATTTCTTAGTTCTTTTCCTATTAAGAAGCAGCTTTTCTTTGTATCGTCAACAGCTTATGCATCTCAAATGTAACGTAACACTTTGTCTATCCACTTTCACATTTTTATTCCGTTAAAACTGTGTTGATAGCAAAGTAGCAATCTATTTTGAGAATTTAATTAGTTGCCGCTACTTCCTGGTCCTCTGAGATTTTGTATCGCAGGCTGCAGAGATCTATGTCTTCATGAAACAAAGCTTCTGCCACCTCAGTGTATTTCAGGACATTTCTCAAGGGCCTCGCTCACTGTTTTTTTTTTCTTTCTTTCTTTCCTCTTTTTGACGTACTAGTTTCAAGCTCCCTCCCACTTCTCCAATCTAGTTCTTTAGCTTGTGCTGTTCCTCCGTGCGTTGCTTTGGTTTTGACCTGCTTATCTCCCTCCGGTATCTCGCTGTTTGGAAGAGACCGCATAAACGCTGGACGATGACTTCTAACCGAAGGAAATTCTCTTCCATCGAGGCTGTTTTGTCCTATTTCTTTTCTGGGAGCAGGCTGTATGGTTCTGCTGAAGCCCGCAGCCGCCCTGCTCTGCACAACCTGGCACGGCGCTTCCCAGCCACAGGGGGGTGACCGATGCTTCTGAAGAAACAACCAAAAGCCCCGTTTTACCACCCCTTCTCCCAAGCCCAAGAAATCTGGGTGTAGTGAAACGGCAAGGTTTCAAAGCTGTTTATTTATAATTATTTAGCATGCTAACGCAGCTAGCCCGGCCGGCGAGGCAGGGCTCTGCCGAGCACCTCGCAGCCCCTTCCTCCTCCGGACGCCTGCTGAAGGCCTAATGCAGCCCGAGGGCGGCAGTGGGGAGAAAAGGCCCGCAGAGGGCCGTACCGAGAGGCGACAAACCCCCTCGGGCTGCGGGGTGCGAGGGGGAGCCCCAGCGCCGCCATTTCGGGTTGAAGGGCGCTGCTCCCGCCGAGGGGCGCCCGGGCAGGGCTGGCGGGCGGCTGGACGGGGCCGGGAGGCTCGATGGGGCCGGGCGGCTGCACGGGGCTGAGAGGCTCGATGGGACCGGGAAGCTCGATGGGGCGGGACGGGGCGGTCGCTCCCGTGCTCGGGGCTGGGCTCTCTCCGCGCCTCCATCTTGAGAGGGAGGGCAGGGGGAGGGCAGCGGGCGGCGCCGCCGCCGCCGGTCGTAGCTGCGGGCCCCCCGGCGGCGCTCAGGTACCTCCGCCGAGGCGGGCAGGGGGCTGCGGCGAGCCCCCCCGAGCGGCTGCGGGCGGTGGGTGGTGAGGGGAGGCGGGCAGCGGAGCCCCCCCGCCCGCTCGGCCCTGCCGCCGGGGGGGTGCCGCGGGCCGGAGGCCTCGCCCGCCCCGTGCCCGAGCCGAGGGGGCCGAGCGGGCGGTGCGCGGCCGTGCCCCGCCGGGAGCCGCCGTTCCTCGCCCCGGGGCTGCTGGGGGCGTCCGGCGGGGGTCGGCCCGGCGGGAGAGGCCCCCCCCGGTGGGCCGTAGGGCCGCCTCCCTCCACGGGTCGTGCGGCCCCTGCTCGGCCCGGCCCGGCCCCTGCTGCCGGTGTCCCCGCGGTGTGCGGTGTTTGCTTTGGGAGGGCAGGAAGAGCCCGTCCTTCCTCCCCCGTGAGCCCCAGGCTGTGTTTCTTTCCCCTCGGCCGTCTCCTTGTTCTGGGGCTGACTCGCTTCCCGCTCCTCGTTCCTGCGGCTTTCGCCGGAGATAAGCGGGAAGGAAGGGAGGAGAAGCCCCCGTCCGGGCTGTGCACGCCTGTGTCTGGTTTTGGTGGTTTTCCCCGCTTGCCTGGAAGGCTCAGCTTTCAGGTGGCGGTGACATGCGATTCTGAAGGCTGCTGTGCTTGTTCTTATCAGAGGTCTGCGGCTGTTTATCCCGTGACAAAGTGCGATATGTTTAGATCTGGCAGGATTACACGGGTAACCTGTGAAGTAGATGTCACTTGTAATTCTTAGCTGTTACTAAATGTATAACTACAGGTGTTTAACAGATGTGTGCTGCTCTGTACATGATAACAGTTAAAGAGCTCTGGCAGCTTGACATTATTTTTTTCATCTCTTTTTTATTGGAAGGAAGGAAGAAGCAAGGCAATGTCAGTTTCACTTGTCAGCTTTCACTGCCAACCTGAAGCTACTCGCTAATTCCTGCGGTGCTAGGGGCGTGTGTCCAACGGGGTACAGTCATGCAGGGATGCTGGCGGACTGGAGCTCTGCGGTTACATGCTGGAACAGCTGATAGGCACTGCTACGTAGGCAATAGATTAGTATAATGCATTATTCAAAAGTCATGAAAAAAGTTTGCATAAGCTTAGTTTTCATATACAGAAATAGTAAGTACAGAATTAGGAAACATTTTGAAGTGTTCACATTATACCTTAGGTACCAGGATCCAGCTGTACCATAACAGTTTGAAATATTACGTAGATTTTCCAGTATGGTCCACTAGCAGATTCCCAAAGTACCTCTTTATGTGAAGTTAAACTCTCTTTTTTTTTTTTTTTTTTTTGGTAGCAAACTTGGTGTGTTCTCTGTGCCTATTTTGGGCTTGTATAACTTTTCATTTAGCTAAGAATGGTGATCTTTACCTGCAGTACCTGATACTGGCATGAAAAACTTAGTTCAGTTTCCTGTTTTTCAGTACTTTGCTTCATTATATTCTGCAGGAAACTTGCCCTGCGTGAAGATTACAGGGCTTTAAGGGAGCACGATTGTCATATTGCATAAGTCTCACCTTACCATCTCTTTTGAAGATTTTTGCTTTTACTATCATCCAGTGATACCTCTTGAAAGTTCAGTGGAGGTCAAACTTGTGTTAGTTGAACATTGCTTTAATGTATATTTCCAGATTTAGAAGGAGGGAATGTCAGCCACTTTACCTTCAGTTTTTTTTTTCTGATTAGTCAAAGCAGTGTCTCTGTTTGTCTTATCTTGAAAGTAATCAAACACAAAGTGAGAATCACCTGACGGTGACAGTACATATTCAAGGAGGGGGGTTGTATCCCAGAACTTGTATGATTGGAGCAGCCAGTATAACTGGAAAAACTAAAACTGTTTCTTCTGTGTGCAAGCCCTATCTTGGTATGTTGTCTCTTATATTGTATGTGAAATAATCTTGAGTAAATACAAGGAGGAATTTCAAGTTGACTTGTCCGCACTATAGCTTGTGACTGAGCTTCTCTTCTGGGTCTCTTGTTATTCTTGTTATCAAGTACTTCTTCAGAGGTTTTGTTTGCTTTGTAAAACAGCTTGGGGCAATAATCTTGTGCTGCAATGATTTTTTCAGTTCTTGTAATGACCTCTTCCCTAATCATCAGTAAATCAAGAGTGATTTCATATTTTGTGAACTTCATGTAGTTTTCCTTTTTAGGGTTGAACTCTTGATGTGGAAAAAACATGATAGTGTGCCCAAGGAAATACTCAGTGCTATAGAAACAAGATTGCACATTAAGTACCAGTAGTGGAGTTATACGTGCTGTCCTAGACATCACTACTTGCATTTTTAACGTAGTAAGAGTTGGACAGGCCTGTTGTGTACATACATTGTGGATTACATTTGAGAGACCATTTAAAAAAAAATCTTTTGAGCATCATAAAGTGGTGGTGACTCAAGTGATCTAAGATACAGTATGTTAAAAAACAAAATACAGCGATGTGACAAGGAATGTTAAGTACTTTCTTTTTTCTTCTGCAGAAGACCTTCATGTAACTGGCTGAAAAATGGTTCTACAAGATGACAACCCCAACTCTAACACTATTGAAATGGTAAATAAAATTAAAAAGACTTTAAAAGATAGACGTGCTGTTTGCTGAAAATCATAATGGTATCAAGAAATGCATTTGAAATGAATATTCCCTCAAATGTCTCATTTCAACCAGTATCTTTAAAATTATACTGTGTGGAAATGACATTTTCCTATAACGGAAACAGAAGGCAAACGTAGACTAAAGTGTCTACTAGATTTAATAGGGTGGAATATTTTATTTACTTCTAAACCATCATTTCTATTTCATCCTATGTGTCATCTGGTAGCTTAAATTTATCATGGGTTTATGCACTTCATGAATTTAAGTGTTTTATAATGGGGAAGCCGTGTTCTTCAAGAGAAAGACCCTTCTCTTGCATGGTTCTCAGTTTAGGTCTCAGATGTGATATTAATATGCTAAACTATTATCCTGGAATGAACTTATTCTTGCTAATAATCATTGAAGGGAGTTCTGTGCGACCAGCTCCACAAGGTCTACAGCCCACAGCACATCTTGAGGGCTGGTAGGGGGTAACATACAGTTCTTGCATGATAACTAAATTTGGGTGTAAATTCTGAACATGGTTACTTGAGTACAGCTAATATGGATTAAGTAGGGATGGAAAATATGCAACTGAATGGTATCTTTAGCCTAGTGATATTTCATTTAGTGTGCATGGAGAAAAGAATTTTTGAGCATCTTTTTTTCTTTCTGTTTATTTCTGTTAATGTTATATACAATTACTTCTTTTGGGAGATAAATTAGGCCTGAACAAACTGCTTGAACTTTTTCTGGATAAATATTTTCTGGTTTAGGTCCTGATTATCTGAGATGCTGATTGTAATCTCCAGTTACATTGATAGCATAAGGAAAATATGACCAGCAGCTGTTTGCATGTGAGGGCACTGAACTAGACAGGCATCAGAAAGTACAGTGTGTACATTGTATATGTGGTATGTGAAATGGATAAGCACATGCCTGTGTCTTCAAAGTGCATCTTCAAAACTGTTTTGACTTGTTTTAGTCATTCAGAAGACTGTATGGTGAAGGGATTGAATTTGCTGGATGCTAGGCAGTGTGTAAATCTTGATGAGTTCAGTGGGGGCTGAATTATAAACTTACGTGATCTATCTTTATAGTCTCCCTCTTAATCTAATTTAAAATAAATGAGAAGCATCAGTTAAACTCTTGTAGGAGGTAAAAGTTAATAAACTTTTAGGCAAGCGTGAGAGGTAATCACAGGCAAAATTTCAGCTAAACATTTAGTGCTGCCCTTACTGCTACATCTTCTTATACACAGTAATTTGTTACTTACTGATACGGGGTGCACATATATATATAGGGTGTATGATACCGAGCATCCCTATATAATGATGAGCAACATGTAAAATCATGTTTCCATGAGTAAGAAAAGAAAAAACCTTCCAGCACTTCCGAGCAATAAAACTTGCAGCTTTATTATTCTTGTTTGTCAGTTCCAGTTTGGTTGTGCATCCTTTTGTTGTGCATCATATATTTGCTAATGTCTGGATTTGCATATGGTTAGATATTAGATGGGCTCCTGGTTTGTATAGTATAACGCTTTTCCTCAATCCCTAACATATTATGGTTCTTTTTCTATATAACAATTAAAAAAAAAAAGTGTTAATAATAATACTGTATCAAAGCAAGGAAAGATGATGCACTTACACCAGAAATAATGTGGAAGTGTGCCATCTGTCTAGGTTTTTTAAAAGGCTGAAAAGCCTATATGCTCTTCCACTGCTTTCCTAATTCTAACACTTCAATTTTTGCTTAGGAACGTAGGCTTGAGAAACAAGATCTTTCACTGCATTGCTTATAAAATTAGAACTAAATATTGTCATCTTCTTCCTTCTCATGTGAGCCTCTTGCATTCAGTTAATAAGGAAGGGACAATGTTCTTTGAAATAAAGATAGTAAATGATCCTGTTTTCATGCAATTCAGTGTTGTCCTCCCAATATTTTTTATGTGGACCAATTGTTGAGGTTCTATATTTGTATATCTCTAACATCTAGGACTTGAGCTGCAGTAGATGCTTGTTGAACTTGCAATTTTAGAAAATATTTTGTGAAGCTAATTGTATAATATATGCACACATTTTTCAAAATGTTGTCTTTCTTTTTAGGAGACTATCTTCACTGTGACGTGATGTGTGAAGTTTGTTAGCATTTTTTTGTTTGTTTTTTACACTTATTGTGGAAGGTATGTATGCGAAAAGTAAAGCTTATTCTTTCTATGTTCTTTTTTTATTGTAGTTTATTGCTGTCAATGTGCAGAAGCCAAATATAAAGAAATGTGTGGAATTGTTATTTCATTGCAAGTTTGGAAATACCAGTGATTTGTCAATAAGTTGAATAATGTGGCTGTCTAAAAATTCCCAAAATACTAGTTTCTATCTGTCTTTGCATTCTGTGTGACGTTTTACAGGTTTTAATTCTATCCTAAAACTTTTTATGTAACATTCAGTAGGGTTCTGCTGTTCTTTTTTATTTGTCTTTTGATAAATTGTGGGTGAGGTATGAAAAATCAGGTACTAAAAAGGACATTGTCCTAATGAAAGAAATGCAAATTAAAAAACAATGTTATAGACACTTTGGTATTGTCACTTAACCATTTTTTAGTCATCTAGTAGCTTGAAGATGCATCTTACTACATGATCAAGAGTTGGTAGTCACCTTTTCTTGTTAAACTTTTTTTTCTTGTTATGGGAGAATGATGCAAAGAGAGATTTATTAGGCACCCAAAAATGTTAAACAGATACCTTGCAAATCAGATGAGCAGGCAGTAGCTGCTATTGCGGTAACATATTAAACCCCTCAATTTTGAGGTGTAAATATGTGCTTTTTAATTTGAATTTTAAAATCTACGTAAAGGTAGAAAAGAAAATGTGTAACATGTACTTATGCTCCGAATAGCTTCATATGTAACCTCTAATCTGCAGAGTACAAGGAATTTTATTGTCCTTTACTTCACTCCCACTGAAGGATCCTCATGCTAGGAATTTGTAGGAGTCTAACACAGCCAGGTTGGATACGATGTTCAGCAGCTACACTGTGCACACAGTCTCTGCACAGACTACACGTGCTGTATGCTTTGACACGGTTTGTGGTGCAAACAGAAGAGCTAGTTGTGTAAGCATGTCATGTAGAGATTTCAAATCCACTAGGCAACTGCTGTTCCTTCCTGTTTCCAGCTACCTCTCCCCGTCCTACCCACACCACATAAGTGGTGAAAGGCTGGAGTAGTTTCCACTTCTGTTATACCTTACCACTGTTATTTTGTCACCTGGTAGCCTGACAAGGAGTGAGACTTTTCTTCTAGCTCCTTTGGAACTTCTTTATGCTCCCCTTCCATTTTGGCTGCATGTTATGAAAATGTGGGTGATCTGTAGGCTGCATATAATAAAATGTAATACAATGCCTTGTAGGCTATTAGTCATAATAAAATGGAGGCAAGGTTGGTAGAGCTTAGTACATAGTATCTATTAAACTAATTCTTAACAACTCAAAAAACTCACAAGCTCTCAGGTACAAAAATGTTTCTGTTTGCGTACTTGGTTTTAAAATAATATACTATTTATTTTCTCTTTGAAAACAAATGTTTTCTTCTTTATTCTGTATTGCATAAAAACTGCAGTTCCTTGCTGAATCTTTCATAACGTTGCTCCTATCTACTTACAGACTTTTGCTTTCTTTTGTCAATCCCACCATTTTATCAGAAAAGCAGAATAATTATCCAGAAGTAATGCCCACACATGGAATATACGAGCATAGAACTAGTGGTGTAATTATACTTCAGGAACTCTGATGACTTTTTTTTCTTTGGAAAGAAGCCCTTTGAGAAATGGAGAAAGAAAAAGTGTCTAGATTTGAATGTGGCAGAGAGTATATAGCAAAGGAGAGGCATGAGGCAAACAAAGGTGAGAAACAGTGTAGCGGTCTGAAAAGCACTTGTGCACATGTAAACATGTAAATAATTAATCTGAAGAATAGGCTAGTCTGAAGGAAAAATCCTGTAGCTTCCTTGCTGAAGATGTTGTGGCACTGTCTCCTTCATAAAAAAATGTTCAAGTAATGAAAAGGCAGTGAGTAAGGATATGTTGACGTGTGGAATAAACAAAGTGTAGTGTAGTTTGAAGTCGTATAACTTTATTAGCAAAGCAGTTCACCTCTATTACTGGAAGAGTCAGGATTTGCTCCATAAAGGTGAATTAGTTCTCAGTTCCTTGAGTTTTTTCAAAGATAGTGAGTTATGTTTTTATGTTGATAAATAGCAGGGTATGCTATATATTCTGTAGCGAATCAACTCTTAATGCATTTTCTTAAAATAGACCCAAAATAAGATAATGTTAATCATAGGACTACCATGTGCGTATCTCACAGAGTTTCATTAGGAAGTATTTGAAAGAGTCTACTATGAGTGGACAGAGGTATGAGATGTCCATCTCTGACACATACCTAAACTTGTGTTTGAAGCTTTTAATCATAAAGTTGAAAGTTTTCCTAAGTTTGGGTCTTATAATCAGCAGTCATTAAGCTGTATCTCAAATCTGAATCTTCTACTAGCGTTAGTGAATATAAGTGCATGTAGGTCTGGCACGTTCGTGATTAGCACTTGAGTTACAACACAACCATTATTTTTAAAAGCTTCCCTGTCTTTATTTTTTATTTTTGTTATTTTTTTGAAAGTACTTTATTGATCTCCTAATGTTTACTGAAAATACTGAAATTAATACTTAATTTAATGCAAGTTGTGCAAAGTCAAGCCCTCTAAAGTCAGGATGTGCCACTTCTTTGGCCAACCCAAACAAAAGCACTTCTGTTCTCATGTTTACTCTGTGATTTGAATAAAACAGAAGTACTCTGCCTACTGAGAGAAAAGGAGAGCAGGTTGGTCTACGCACTGCTATAGTGCTCATCTCCTGCATACATTTTTCTCTTCAGAATTTTCTGTTGAGCAGGAGTAGGAGTATACTCCTAATCTTTCAGTACAAAAAAAAAAACAAAAGCAGTTGAGTAAAACATTTAAACTGAGCTGGGCTTTTCTGGTAACTCACTAGAATTGCTTTAATTGAGACCTTTCTATTAATACCTTGGACAAAGATTTCTAAGGTCCATGAAAAGGCTAATAGGCTTGTGTCTGTCAAAATCTGAACTTTTTATGTTGTGATTTCAGGGAAGTCTGTATGGCTTTCATAAAGCTGTACTAGATGACAAGCCTAAACTTTGTGGCTGTAGTTTTGACTTCTCAGCATATGAAGTGTTTATAAGTGATTATTCCTATGTGTAACATAGCAGGGGCACAGTCAAAATCATAATCAAAACGTTTGTGCTTTTTTATCTTAACCAGGCAAATCTTTCTGTTGTGTACATGCTTACTGTTAGTTTGAAAGTTTTTCGCTAGAATTGGTGCATGCCTGTACCTCATGAATTATGTATATATATATTAAAAAAAGTTATAAGATAATATATAAAAACAGTTCAAGTACATGTGTAATCTGTTTTTTTTAAGCTTAAAAGTAGGTATTTTTTTCACATTTTACATGTGGAGGGATCATAATTTACTAAAATGTGTTGCCATATCTTCAGAAATGTTTGAAGAATCCTAAAGTTTCTGACTACTGTTAGTTGAATTGTATTTGACATAACATGCCAAACTAATTCCTACTGTAAGCTTAGAGTATCTGAATTTACAGAAGTGCAGTGGTTTGAAATTTTGCAGATCTCTCAGCATAAAAGTTCCAGACATTTTATGCTTTACCTACTTTTGCTTGTTTCAGTGGTAGAATGGTAAATAAATTCTTGAAAAGCCTAGACTGACATTTTAATTGTCTCTTTCACTGAAAGTCTCACGCCGGATATGTCAAAGATACCCTTTCTAACAAGCATACGCATCTGCTTCCTGGCATACTGGATCTATTTTATATATGCAGCATTTGGTCTTTCCTACCCTCACTGTGATTTTTTTGTATGTTTTTACATTCTTGTTTGTAATATTTTGGGTTTTATTTCTTTATTAATACTGAACAGGTTACAAATGGTGTGGGTTTTTATCATGAATCGAATGAGCTCCCAGAGCAGTTCATCCTCTCAGCGCAGGCGAATGGCTCTAGGAATCGTCATTCTTCTCCTTGTTGATGTGATATGGGTTGCCTCTTCGGAACTCACTTCTGTAAGTATTGTTCTGTGAACCTTAAAAGAAAATAAAAGCCTATTTAAGAGAAAAATCCAGGGGGAACATGGTCACTTAGGCTCAGTAGGCATTCTAGTGTAAGGTCTGACATTGTTTTCAGTACGGGGAAGAGAGTGTCCTCCTTAACTGAATTACTTTTACTGGAATTACTTTACTGGATTACTGAAATAACCTGTATACATTAAACGTTATGAGCACGCACAACTCAGTGACTACTGCTTTCAATATAGAAGGTATTATTGGCAATTTTAAAATGAAATAACATAAATTCATAAATGTGCACAGTAACTTGGGAATTCATTTTGTTTATTGCCATATTGATTAAAATAACGCCTCAGCTTTTCCTGAGAAGTAGTAAACGAGTTGTAGCATTACAAGTTAGGTAGTATGGTAGATTTTGGTATGGACCGTCTAGAAGCCTTGGATTAAAGCACTCATGGGTCACGGAGTTAAGCCCTGCAATTGCAGACAAGCTTGTCGTATTCTAGTTGATATATTCACCATCTTAAAACTGGTCTGGTATTTACTTCATGTTAAGTTTTAGGACCTAAAGCAAAGCTTTAGCAATGGAAATTGATTTTTTTAATAAATTCTTCTTAAATTCAGGTTTCTGAATAGTTATTATGTTTTGTGACAGTTCTGAAACTAAGCATTTACAAATATTTGTGCCTTAATGTGCTATTATTAATGTAACTTTTTTTCCAATCACCTGGTGGAAACACTGTTGATTCTGAAATATTACTTAGAATAATGTTCTCTAGTTTGTGAATACTATGTTATTGGTTATAAAAGTCATTTTTCGTTTAGGAAATGTTTGTATATGAGTGTATCTTTGGTCCTATTTGAGTTGTATAGCATATATCACTATGTTGCTTGATAAGTAAAAAAAAGTAGAAAGTAGCTTTCCTCTGCTGGCATAGTGTCTTAAAAGATGGCATTTAAGATGCTTTGAGAAAGGATATCTCCAGAATAGGTGGGACCACTTGTCTTTTGGTTATAGTTGCCAATACTTGCAACGTTATGACTTTGGAAACCAGACTATCCTGGACTATATACCTGAAACTGTTCATTCATTTTTATGAATTCGTACCTAACTGGTAATTTTGGATACTGCAATTATTTTCTTTCCACAGTATGTTTTTACAAAGTACAACAAACCTTTTTTCAGTACGTTTGCAAAAACATCTATGTTTGTTCTATATCTCTTGGGATTTATTGTTTGGAAACCGTGGAGGCAACAGTGTACTCGTGGGTTTCGTGGAAGGCATGCAGCTTTTGTAAGTACTTTAACTTACATAACCGTTTCGATGTCTGTAGAAATTTGTACAGAATTATTTAAAATAAGGAATAAAAAAAGGTGGAATTTATATACTTGCTAAATAGTGCTTTAACAAAAGCAGTTATAAACTGAATCACGGCACAGGCTGAGGTGGCAATCATTACAGTAATAGTCTTGTGAGGAAAAGAAAATGAAGGAAAAAGCAGTATGAAATATGTGAGGAATCATAAGAAATCCTCTACTAAGCCAGGCCATGTGCCCATTTATCCTGGTGTTTTACCTTGGGCAGTTGCAGAGGATGATTCTTTTCAAGAAGAGCTTACCTGTTTCACTGTTGTTGGTTTCCTTTTACTTCCCCAACGTTTATAACCAATAGAATTAGTATTTGAACGTAGTAGTTGATTTTTTGACTTTTTCAAAGAGGTTTTGAGGTTTTTGGCATCATATATAGGAAAGGTAGTAGAATTGTGACTTTTTTGCTGTTAATGCTCACCAAAAGTAAGTATTGGCAACCTTTTATCCATGTGAATGGCCTTCTGTTGCCCATCTTAGAACTGGGCACAGTTTGTTCTAGAGTCTAAAATTATGACAGAAATAGAGGCATTTTCCAAGGAATTGAGAGATGTTGGGAAGAGCTCTTGTTCTGTGCCAGTGTTTCAGAATGCTGAGCAGCAGGACTCAGGAAGCAGTAAGACATTTAGCCTTATCCTAATCTCACATTAAAATAACAGAAAAGGTGATCCAAGAACATGCTGTTAATCAACATGTCTCGATTAGAAAAGAGCTTGGATGAAAGGAATATGTTGGATATATATGGATATATTGAGCGTCACTGATAGTGATATTTTAGGTGTAACATACTTAAAAGTCACTGGGCTTAATGTCACGTAAAACATTGCAGTTAAAACAAACTTGTTTTAAAAACTTGTGTTAAACAAATGGAAATCATTTAGAGTTGAATGATATCTTGAAATATTTTTTGGTAGGCCTTATGCTGTTTAGAATCTGCACAAGGTAACTGGGAAATAAACAGAATTTACAGGTTCTTTACTGGCAGAAATGACAAGGATGTGATGAAAGCACTGAAGGATGATTAGTTGTACAGAGCAGTTGAACTGAGCAGGTTTACTAATCTGAGCAGATGAGTAGAATAAGTGTCTCTCTCCTATAATGACTAGTAGTGGTTATATTGACCACCTGAAGACAGTGCAGTGCTATGTCAAAGAAAGAGATAATACTTAATTCTCATATGAACTGGGCAGCAACGAGTAAGATCGCTGATTCTGTCCCGTTTTGTGTGTGGCACTCATGGGACTGCTTCTGGAATCCTGTAATTTTCCTTTTATTTTACCCTCTAACGTTAATTTTTAATAACTTGTAGGAAGTAACCATTGCTTTTGATGTTTAGATACTTTGAAAGAACAACACAAAGGACTGTAGAGTGCAGTGAGAAGTAAGATTTTTTTTTTTCAGAGACTTTTGAAGAAATTAGTTAGATATTCAACTGCATAATTACTGTAAGTGCCTTTAAAATGCCGTGTGTTTATCAGCCTGGAACAAAAATGATGTATTTATGAATTTTTATTTCAACAGTGATCGTTTAGGCAAACACGGTTTACTTTAAGCCCTTTTGCACATTAGAGACTTTGTAGATTTAGTACCAAAGTGGTAGAACAGCTCAGCTGCAAGTCAGGGAACAGGGGGTAGCCGTGCTTGTAAGGATGTAGAAAGGAAGAGGAAAAAGGATAGCTGACCTTATCCTGACTTAAGTCTTGTTAAAACTGAGGCAGAGTTCTCTGTTTTTACGCAGAGGAACTTTGCCCAAATAAAATGGCGAAACAAGAGGACTATTGTAATGTCTGCACAATAACTTAGTGCAACATCTCACTGACTGAACTTTGTAGGTTTTGGCTTTCTAACAGGCTGATCTTGCAGTGACACCTGGGTAGTTGAATTCAGTGGGGTTCTCCAAGAGGTAAAGGGAATTACCAAAATGGAGTTCCTTACTCAACTTCTAAGCCCTCTTGGTTTTGGGGTGGGGGTGTGTGTGTGGGGAGAACTGTGACAGAAATATGGAAAAAGGCATTAAAAAACGTGTTCTCAAAAAAAAACCACCCACAGATTGTCTTCATAATTGTTACATTTAAGGTTCTTTTAATTAGTTTGCAGATGCTGAAGGTTACTTTGCTGCTTGCACAACAGATAATGCTGTAAACAGTTCTCTGGTAAGTTCCATAAGTTTTGAAGCTCAATGCTTTGTAGTAACATGACACCATTATCCTGACTTCTTGCCTTTAAAATATCTATGTACATGTAATAGTTCTTGGCAAAGGGGCTTGGTAGCTCAAGTATTTTTTAAGCACTGCAAATAATGCTGTTACTTATTATGAGAAATAGAGGTTCTCAACTTGATAAAACATTTACTTAAATGTTTCTGTAGTAGTTCGTGAAAGAAGTATTTGTCGTAAAAAGGAAACCTTACTGTATTCAGCTTAGTAGCTACCAAAGCAAAATGTGGAGAGCTAGTGGTAAAGCCGAACATCTTCCAAGACAAACACACAAGAGCATCATTCAGTTGGTTCAGTATCTTGTGTGCTGTGATCCTGCATTGCAGTTTGGAAGAGAAATGGACTGCCTTCTTCCATCCAGTGGATGAAGTGATTACAGTTTACTAAATCAAATGTCATTGCTGATAATTCTGCTGATAAGCCAGATGTCATTTTTGCAATGATTTTCATCATCCACAAATGATGTTTTTTTTATGCCCCCGTTGCTCACAGACTGCTGGCTAATCTGCATGTTTAAATTGGAGACAACATCCAGAAATGGATCCAAAACACAGAACATCATTAAAGCTTGCACTGCTTCTGTAATAAAGTAGGGGAAGACAATTGAGTGTTGACAAACTGTGATACGTAACTTATATTTTCTACTGAATGAGAAGTTGGAGAGTTTTTTTTTCAGAAGTATTCTTCAATATTTCTTTTTCAACTTAATTTATCTCATTTAAAAATAATCATGTTAGTCTACTTGGTGCGTAAAGATCATCTGACCTTAGAAGAAAGATTCACTGTCAACCTTGAACAATTTTGCATTAATATAAACACCCACAAAAATTCTAGTCCTAAGGAAGGAGCCTAATAAAAATGCAGCTACCAGATTTTCTTTTTTTTATTATTTCACTCTTACAGCTTATTAATTTAATTTAAATAAGCAGCTTAACTCTTGCATTGTTGGAAATATTTTAAACAATTAAAACTTCTGCAAAGTGTCTTGTATACTGGAGGTCTTTTCCCATTTTTTTTTTTTGACGTTTAGTTCTAGTTCATCAGTTTTTGGGAAATGAGTATGTATTCAATTTTCAATGTATTCAGTGTATGGGTATTCTGTATTTTATGTTTCTAGTTTAGCATTTGGACAGAGCCTATAGATCTACTGACACTTATGTGATTTTTTAATGATTTTTTTTAAATTTTAAATCAGTAGGTTTGGATTGTGGGGGAACGACCTTGGTGACCTTTGTGTTCATGAGGATTTACACAAACGCACACAGTTATTTGCATGCTGCATTTTACCAGTATGTTTAATGTAAAATACAGAAAACATGAGCATTCTTGACAAGCCTATCTGCTCTGTGTAAAAACATTCAATTAAATTTGATTCTCAATATTAACCAAACTTTTATTTTGTATTTATTTTCTAATAAATTAATTCTATTGCTTATAATTTAAATATCCTGCTTAACTTTATTTTACGTATACTGATTCATTTCAGAGTGAACCTTTATATGTTCCTGTAAAGTTTCATGATTTGCCAACTGAAAAAAGTGGCAGTAATAATAGTGATGCAGAGAAAAGTGAGTAAAGATTCTTTGGAATGCTGAAATGCTAGTTCTTTGATTTTTTTTTTTTTTTTTTTCCCCCATTTGTTGGTATAACTGCTGTCATGTTGCAGGATTGACTTTTTTTTTCCTCCCCATCCCCTCCCCTTAAATCTCATGTTGCATGAATTGCAGTCTCATATTTGCTTTCAGGTAGAGAAAACATAGGCCTATCGTTCAGTTTACCTTTCTTGGTCACTACAGATCCAGCCTATGTTTATCTCAAGGGACCAGCTGGGTTCAGTACTTGTGATTCTTTCCTTCTGGGCTTGTATGACCAGCAGCAATGAGTCAGCCTCTGGAAAAACAAGCTATTGTCCTTTTTAGAGCAGGAGCAAAGCAGTCAAAGTAAGAATTTTAAGTCTATGTGCGTTCTGATTTTATTTAAGCCTCACTATCTTGTGATAGTAGCTGAAATGGGCCTAACTCGCCCAGATAATTAAAGAAAGGTTGGCTGTCGAGAGTCCAGTTATCTGATCCTCAGCAAAAGTCCCTGCTTATAAAGGGGAAAGTCTCTTTTAATTTCTAGATGAGAGATGTTTGGAACCACTTTAGTAGGTTCTACTGTCCGGTGACAACAGGCACCAATCCCATGGTGGTTGAGCTAGAGCTTTTACCCCCTTTTTTTTTTTTTTCTAATTTAGGAAATGAGGTATTGTTTCATATCAAATCAAGTTAATATTTGTATGTAGCACATACCGTTTTCTTTCCATAGGAAAATAATACTACAGTAATCTTACAAGTAAAATCTGAAACTGTCTAGTCCTGATACTCGGATTAGTTAGGGGGTGAATTTCAAATGAGAAAGCGACCTTATGATCTCTGCTAAACTTTGAGGTCTGCTGGACGCTGTCATCCTCTGAATAGAACACTGTCCTTGCAGTTAGGTATAGTTGTATATAGAGTTTTTGGTTAATTTTCTTTAGCTGATTAATAGTCAATCTTATATGTAATATTTACCAATACAGAATCGTTCCTACCCAAAAATTCATTGTTGCCTTCTGGGATTTTTTTTTTTGAAAGGGAGAAGGGATGCTTTTTTTTTTTTTTTTTGTGGATGGATGGACAACTGTACTGATTTAAAACAAAAATTGTGCTTTGTCTTGGTAGCAGCCTGCCAAATAGCAAAATACTACTGTAAGAAATGAAAACAGTGGCAAGTGTTCTATTTGGATAAAAAAAATTGTTATTATTTATGAATTATTTAGAATCATAATTTTTATTGCTTGTTGTGGGTTTTTTTGAACGGTTTAATGATCATGTACAACTTTTTTTCTTTTTGTCCTTAAGCTCCCAAAAAGCCTCGTGTAAGGTTCAGTAATATTATGGAGATTCGACAACTCCCATCAAGCCATGCACTGGAAGCAAAGTTGTCTCGCATGTCATATCCAACGGTTAAGGAGCAGGAATCAATATTAAAAACTGTAGGAAAGCTCACTGCAACTCAAGTAGCAAAAATTAGCTTTTTCTTTTGCTTCGTGGTACGTGCTCCATTCTCTTAGAAAACTACAAATGTAATTAAAGCTTATATAATAATAGTGAAAATTACCTGTACGGTATTGAGATGACTTGTATTCTTTCTGTCTTTTTTTGTAAAAATACTGTAACTAGTAAAACCTGTCTTGTGCTAGACATAAAGGTGGAACTTCTTAAAGGATGGGTAACAAAAAGAGATCTAGGGTGTGTAGTTAACTGTAAGGTCGGTTGTAAGATACATCATGCTGTCGTGCCCTGTTGTCCAACGCTGGACACGTTTGATACAGCAAAATCTGGGGCTATGTATAAGGGTTGGTCGTACCTCCAGTGAGACTTCATGAAATGGTTAAATGTTACTGTGGCTTCTTTCCGTGGACCATCACAGAAAGAGTGCCATCTTACGTGGCATTGTGCTCTTTGATAGCATGAAGAGAAGATGGTTAACTGTACTTCAGCTCCACTGAGGGCTGCAGGTTTTTCTTAGGAGACTATTGGTCATTGGTGTCTCTGCATCATGCCTCAGTGCCAGAGGGAGAGAGCTAATGGTGGCAGGATTTTTAAGAGACAGTAAAAATGTATAGGGAAGAGCAGTGAGCTTTTCTAGGAGTGAGTAGCTTCACTGAAGGTTACACATAGCGTGGACCTGCCAGAGCTTTTCTTCAGCGAGTGGTACTAAGTAAACATTAAAACCCAGTAATTAGTACTGTTGATGCATGGACCAGAAAACAGTGATAAAACTTGCTGTGTATACATAATGTGCTTACAGCAGCAAGAGAAAAATTAGTCTCTTGTGAATGATTTTTTGGATGGTTGAAATACTTTTTCTTAGAAGTTATTTAGAATTATGTGTCTGAATAAATTTCCATATATACACACATGCAGAATTTTCTAGAGTAAAGTCATTATGTTCAAAACAATCTTTTTATGCCATTCATGGATGCTGCTATTACTAGAATATGTATGTATTTATTGGACAGTATAAATATTCCTCTCCAAGACTTTAGAGAGTGGTAACTTCTCTGAGAATATACCTGAAATTTTCTTAATAAGATATTAATCAAGAATTTTATTTTTTAAACAAGCAAACTTGCTGCTACTTATATTTTGAAGGAATTGACAGACATGAATCTTTCCAAAGTGTTTTTGTATTAAATGTGATGCTTATTTTTTATACTGGAGATTAGGCTGACTAAAGTCCCATGTATCACCAGAAATTTCTTCACAGCCCTTGTGTGCTAATCATCTCGAAGCACTTACAAAACATGATAAATGTATTTTTAGATACCACAGAATAACTGTTATCATTTCATTTGAATTATTCAATTATGCTTAATTTTTGAAGTATGTTATTTCAGTGTCACGCACATGTTGAATGTGGTCAGTTTAACTGTGTTCTACTCTTGCCTGCCATGTAATGTAACCACTGAATTATTTTTCTCGTCCTCCAGTGGTTCTTGGCAAATTTCTCTTACCAAGAAGCCCTATCAGATACTCAAGTTGCTATAGTTAATATCTTGTCTTCAACCTCTGGTAGGTTTTATTTTTAAGATCATACTTGTGTTATAAGGCTGTTTAAAATTCTTTTTGGTTACAGTATGCTTGTGTAATGTTTTAGCTGTGGTTTTGGGGGATTCAAACCATCGAATGCATGTATTTAAAAATGTCACTATGTAATTGCAAGGTTTTAGGCTTTCTTTATGATTCCCTTGCTTTTTGCATTTCAAGGAGTGTGTGTAAATATAAAGTCTGTATATTAAATAACTATGCTTAGTTAGTATGCTTAAATAACTAGTGGAATATGTTTGAAGGAAGGGTGGTATAACTTTTTGTCAAAACAGGTGCAATTCAGAGTAAAGTCCTCTTGCTAATTATTAGTTTAAAAAAATGGGGTTTGAGTGTATAGAACTTAAACCGCCTAGATATTGTACATATCACTTGTTTTTTTGAAAGGCTCAAATATGAGCTTTAAAACCAGCAAATTATGTTCATGTTTTGAGGTGTAACTTTTGCTTTATGAAGTCAGTTTTAAAGGCACAATTACGCATTTTTGACTGACTTTTTAAGCTTACTGCAGTTTTTGTTAGTAATTCAGCCCTTCTCAGAGTTGAGTGTGTATTTGTTCATCTGAGGATTCAGACCATGATGTTTTAGTTTTATAACAGTTCTGTCTTAAAAATATGGATGCTAAAATCCCATAGTTGACACAAGTGTGTGAAATGCAAAGAATAAAATGTCAGTGCAGCTTTCTGAGCAAACTAGTAGCAAAACTTAATTGTATAAACTGTTCTTATTTTCTCTTGCAGGGCTTTTTACTTTAATCTTAGCTGCGGTCTTTCCCAGTAACAGTGGAGATAGATTTACTCTTTCCAAATTATTAGCTGTTATTTTAAGGTAAGATAGTGGAATGGAACATTTGATCAAAAACTCCCTGATGCAGTGTGAGGACAAATACAATTATGGTATCTGTGATGATATATTGATATGCTTCTAAATCCTTGCTTCATGAATAAATTGAGGAAACAAATTAAGAAGTCTTTTTACCAAATCTCATGCTCATATAGAAAATAAGATTAATCCAATTTCAGTTGGAAATATGTGGGTTTATTTTCTTTTTGTTTAACGTTTTTGTGTTTTAAGCAGCATTTTGTATTACTTCTTTTTTCTTAGCATTGGTGGTGTGGTACTCGTTAACCTTTCTGGATCTGAAAAATCTCCTGGAAGAGATACAATAGGTATTCATTTACTTTTTTTTAACCTTAGAATATGCAGTGATGAGTACCATCTTTTGTCAATTATCAGTACATTGTACAGCGAGTTATGTTTCTTTGTGTAACACAACTAAAAGCCTGGCTTTGTAGTTTCAACTTCTGAAACTAGTTTATAGCTTAATTGAGTCAGTATTTACATTATTGAGCTTTCTACATTTTCCCTACTTTTCACATAGTAATGGATTCTGTAATAAACAATTTCTATCTCTGTTTGACAGCTTTATAATAGGTGTGTGTTTTGAAGAGCTGATCCTAGCAACACTTGGCATGACTTAAATCAGTGTTTTTCATCTTTACAGGCTCCCTTTGGTCTCTTGTAGGAGCAATGCTGTATGCTGTGTACATAGTGATGATCAAAAGGAAAGTAGATAGGGAAGATAAACTCGATATACCAATGTTCTTTGGTAAGAATAAAAACAATGCTATTGAAAGTTTTAATTCAATGTGTGACTCAGTTGTTTGCTTTCACGAACTTAACTGTATGTGAGTGGTTAAGGGGCTTAGAAGAGCCAAAGAGAGAGCTTATTGTTCCCGTAATTATCAGTACTTCAGAGACTAGTTGTATGAGATGTTTCTTTTTTATAGTCTCAACAAGGAAGGATTGTTGTCCTACTACCTGAAGGAATGTGGACAGCCCCTTTTGATTCAGTGGATTTTTTTTTTCCATTTCTAAACCTGTAAATATATGACGTAACTCTTTGTCAGTGTCCTTTCCTCTGTGTATGCATATTGTCAGAATAGCAGAGTTTGAGATTTTAATTATGTTGAAGCTGAAGAACATTTATTGTGATTTACTTAATATTGTTTTTATACTCAGGTTTTGTAGGGCTGTTCAATCTGTTGCTGCTATGGCCAGGGTTTTTCCTGCTTCACTATACTGGCTTTGAAGCATTTGAGTTTCCCAGCAAACTGATATGGATGTGCATTGTCATTAATGGCCTTATTGGAACAGTTCTGTCAGAGTTCCTCTGGTTGTGGTATGTACTACTTGCTTCACGTATATTTCACAATATAAGCTGTCTTATATGCGTTATCAAATGTTGAAAATAGTAGAAATTGTAGAAATAATGGGAGTCAGAATCCAGCAAAAAAGTATTCTACAGTTTATGTTCAAGTCTTCAGAGACACACTGCACCATATCTCATTAGAATGTGTTAATCACCAAGGTATGGCAATTCATACATTAGCCTAACTTTTGTTAATTTAATGATATGATAGTCTGGATAGGTTGGCCACAGAGGATCAAACAGGAGGTTACTAGCAAAACAGCTCAAAAGCTGTAGCAGGGTTGAAAACTTGTGTATAACTGTCAAAAGGACAGTGTTCTTAGAGCAGTGGTTAATAAGTTGGAGCTTGCAGCCTGCAAGAATTCAGGCAGCCAAGGTTTTTCTAGACCAGCATTAGGTTAAAATAGACAATTCTACAAGTTGGAAAGTTGTATTTTATTCTGGAAACACTAAGAAAGAGTTTCCAAAAAGAGAAATGTGCCCTATGCCATACAGTTGCTCAGCGAGCTAGAAGTCTGTTTCAATGCTATGTTTGCAATATGTATGGCAGTTTCTGTTGCCTGACAACCGTTGGCTTTCAGTCTCTTCTCTTTGTGGTAGAGAGGGTGGAAGAACTCATGGGTTAGATAGACCCTATATCAGAAATATTTCTGATATAGGACTAAGTTCTTGGACAGTCCTACAACAAAAAAACTCAACAGAACCCCCCTTTTTGTGTGTGTATGTTCAGGTGAAGTTTAACGTTTAGGAAATTTAATCATTTTTTTTGTTTGTTTATTGGCAAACTTTTAGCTAGTCCTGGACATAAATCTATTTCAAAATGTGCTTTTGTAATTTAATTTAGTTTATATATTCATTGAATACTTTTGTTATGCTAATGGCATTCTGTAAGAATAGTTCAGTGTTGGTGGGTAAAAAGGTTAAATGCAATTTCACCATAGGCAAAATAAAAACAAACAAACAACAACAAAAAAAAATAAACTCAGCTCTTGTCCCAAAATCAAGAACCAGCATAGAAGTAAGTACCTCGGTGGGCACAGACGATTCTTTGGACTTTTGGACTAGGACTAACCTCAGTTCATGCTGACTTCATCTTTTCCATGTATAGTGTGGAGCTAGTATGGCCCTTTAATCTTTCTTTGGATGTAAATAATACCATTTAATGCACTTCTTCACTCTACCCAACCACATGCTGCCAAGTAAATAATGTTGTGATAGATGTGAACCTTTCGTTCTTTTTTTTTTTTTTAACCTGCTGATAAATTTGGATTGGATTCTATGCTGTTTATTCATTTATGATGTTGTAGTGGTAAGGTTCGTTCTAATTCAGTAACAGCAGTCAGTGCTGCATTAAAGAAGTACTCTGTGATGATGCAGAAGGGGATTTAGAATATCGGGACGGAAACTTGCAAAAGTTCAGAGCATGCAAAATGCTTTGTTTCAGTTCTGTTTCTTTCTCATCTGCATACATTTTTCTTTCTTTTAAAGACACAGAACAAACCAAAAGTGATTACAAATATTAAAACTGGTCACTTGTGTTTGTTTAAAAGTCAGTCTTATGGAAGGACCTAATGGCTTGGTATAGGAGTAGTCTTTTAGTTTAATTGGAGAAACGTGTGCATGAAATCATGTTCTGGAAAATGTTTTCCACATATTTGTTCAGTTCTTTGTGTTTAAAAGCTGTTAATAAATTCAACCACTTCTGTGAGGTGAAAATAGTATTTTCTTTAGTGAATCACATTTAATGATTATAGTTTCAGTGGTGATGCATCTGTTTAATATTACAGAAGCCAGAGTAAAGATTGTGTAAGTTTTAAAAAAAATAAAAATTACAACTAAAGATTTTTCTTTAAAATTAGTTATTGGCAGAACGGATAGCAGTTCCACAAAAAAAAAAAGCACAGCTAGCACTGTTTTCAGTACTTCTCAAAGATGAGGAAAAATGGCTTTATTTAAATAAAAAATAAATAAAATCCAGATGTCTTTGAAATAAGAGATAACAACTCACTAATAAACATTATTGATTTGGATTGGGTAAATACCATTTTGTCGTTATTTTCTTCATACGGTAGAATAGACCATTTCATTGCTAACGAGACTCACTTTATGCTTGGGAATTTTTGACTTGGTCAATCATAATATGGTAGTTGCAGTTTTTATTTTGGATTTTATGATGTTCACTTTATCAAAATGGCTCAGACTAGTCAAATTTTATTTATAGAGCCTTTGGTTTATATCAAAGTGCAGAAGATCTCAGGAGCTGTTTTACAAATCAGTGACTGTGGATATTACAACATTTTATTAAAGATGACTGAAAGTTGAGCTTAATCATATACCTCCTGCAGTTTGACGTATTACTTTAGTTGTCTTTAAACTTTTATATAAGATTTCTTTTTTAATTATTATTATTTTTTAGGGGCTGCTTTCTTACCTCATCACTGATAGGCACACTTGCGCTAAGCCTTACAATACCTCTGTCCATAATAGCTGACATGTGCATGCAAAAGGTAATGTACTACTAAGGTTTGAGCATTGTTAACAGACTGGAGCTGATGGTTCCTTTTTTTTTTTTTATCTTCCCCACCTCAAATCAGTGGCAGTGTTATTTTTCACAATGTATGTATTGAATAGTATTCACTTATTTTAATTATTGAACTGCATTGTAATTAATCCTCTCTTTTATATTGACAGTTATAGTAATTTTGTACTTGCAGGTGATCACTTGTGTACTTTAATTTAGATCTGATTGAGATGCTGCTTGGATGAAAAGTACCCCAAGTCATCAATAACGCCTGTCAAATGCTTTACCTTAACAGGCACTTTTCAGAATTAAAGAACAGCTGCAAGTGCAGCCCATCTTAAGTTACAACCTTTACGATTACAGAATTGCTGTAGACTGCCTATCTTCCAAATGCCCAATTAGTAACGAAATGAAAATTGTATGGGTTTATGACATAGGCATGTAGAAGCTACAAGGCTTAATTACACATTATGAGGTTAATGTGGATATTAGGCTTCCATTTAACTGTCCTGCTATAAGTTAGTCTAGTTTCATTGTTACTGAGCTAATAACTGTGGGAAAAACCCTGCATATAAGGAAAGAAAAAAGAAACAGGCAATCAGTTTAGAACAGAAACTATATGAAGTTAGTTTGTGTTACTTGTCAAGCTGTATAGCTAGTTCTCTTCTCATGCTGATCGGGTAGAACTTCCAGATTTTATTTATGCATGAATTTCAACTCTGACTTTGAATATTTATTTGAATTTAATATTTAATCAGTGGCAAGGAATATCAAATTCTTAATTTAATGTGAATTATGATTATTTAGCATTTTCTGCAAGCATACAGTTACTGTCTTTTTTGTTTAAGTTGAGGTCATGCAACTGTTTCTGTTTTCTGAAGGCAAGATCACTTTTTTCCTGATCTTTATTTTGGATTTAAGTAATCCCTAGTGTTAAAATTTTTATTCGAGAAGTTAAGTTTTAATTTGAAAGTTAAACCACCTGTTTAACTTTTTTTTTTTTTCTGAGCGACTTTAGGCCCAATTTTCTCACGCATCTGTGTGAGTTTAATCTTTCTTATAGTGATAATGCCTTTTTTTGGGGACAGGGCATCCTCTACCTAGTCCAGTATGGCTATAACTTTTGGTGTTTCTCGTTATAGACACAAGCGTATCTGTAACATGGCTAAACTGTAAGCATTTGCCATCACATGCTTGTTTGCATTTTGACCATTGGTAACCTGCATTACACCAATGTTAGATGCTCATATAGTTGAGTGGTATGGAGAGGCTGCAGGAGTTGGTGCCTAGTATGTGCTTTCTGGGATGAAAAGGGTGAATTGGTCAGCCTTTGAGCAACTTGGCCTAGCTACAATTTATAACTGAAATGCATGGAGTTAAAGAACTGGGATGCTAAATTTTGTGAATTAGGAAGCAGATTAGTGATGGAATAGCTTAGCTGAAGGTGATAGAAATTAAAATGGCAAAACTGTCCAAACTTAGAATGGTTTAGTGGGTGACATTGGTAGTAGGGGGATGGTTGGACCAGATGATCTTGAAGGTCTTTTCCAACCTTAACGATTCAGTAATTCTAACCACAGAATACTGCCACTGAAAGTTCAGAGTAGACTGGTGGTCACACTCTGCCAACTACTGCTTGCTTATACTGCTCTGATGCTCTCTTGAGTTCTTTAGCAAATACAGCTATGTTGAGTTTGTAAGCTCTGTACACATAGAAATGTGGAAGAACTTCTTTACTGAAGGGGTTGTTAGGCATTGGAATGGGCTGCCCAGGGAAGCAGTTGAGTCAACATCCCTGGAGGTCTTTAAAAGACATTTAGATGTAGAGCTTAGCGATATGGTTTAGTGGAGGACTAGTTAGTGTTAGGTCAGAGGTTGGACTAGGTGATCTTGGAGGTCTCTTCCAACCTAGATGATTCTGTGATTCTATTTCTAAAAAAAATCTGACTATGCCTGGAATATAACTTAAACTGAGCATTTTCTGAGTAGTGTCTTCCTTGAAGCAGATGTGGTTCATGCAGTATCTGTGGTGGTACAATCTGTGACTTGTATTCACTCACTACATTTGAATTTTCTTCTGTTTCTTTTGAGGTTTGTGTTTGTTTGTACAAGACTTACAAGAAATGAGGCGATAAGTCTTGCACTTAGAATGGTTCCTGCCAAAAAGAAGCTATACTGAGAAATGTTTCTACAAGCAAAGTGTCAATTCTAATGAAAACTTTCTGACTTCTGAAATTTTCTGGCAGACAAGTAAAATTGTGGGAGAGGAACACCACAGAACTTGTATTTCACCCTTGCTTAATGTCAGGGGGGATTTGGGGGAAATAAAGCAGAAAAATAAAAGGATAAAAATGAAAGGAAATTCAAATTGGAAAATAAAAGGGGAGACAGGCCTGGAATAAATAGTCTTGTAACGAATGTGAGATAAAGTATGTTTCATATTAGTATTACCTGAGTCTTTCAACTTGGACATACAGCAAAACCTTGCAGCGATTCCACCTATAATAAAGCAGTCACTGGTAAGATAACTGCATTCCTTTTGCTGTTCAAGTGTCTGCAATATACACTCGGGACATAAATTGTAGCAAGAATGTAAATACTTCATGGTAGGTATTAAGGAAACAAGGAGAAAAAAACAAATTTCTTACAAAAAAAATTACTTCAGTGAGGTGGAATTAGGTTTATATGTGAACTAGTTTTAATAGCAAAAATTTTTTTTAAAAAGTGTTCATTTATACTTATTTTTTATCTAGCTGTGTGTGCAGATAAATTTTTAGATCATATAGTTACATATTACATATATACAATAGTTACATATTGATATATGAAAAGCTTAGGCTGTCTTAGGCTGAAGTGATTCATCTAAACTTTCTTCTGGAGTACAGTGAAAACTGGAATGTGGTTTTTCTAACTCTTTGTAAATAATTTCTTCTCTAAGCTATTTAATCTGAGTAAACACAGAGTCCGGATCTTTAAAACAAATTTCTTTGTCGTGTACACATGCAATATTGAGTTAGCTGAAGTAGCAGAATCATCTTTAAAGCTCTGTTGGATGTCTTTCAGTTGATATTGGTAGCACAAGGGCAACTAAATTTTTTAAACTCATTTTTATAGTTATCACTGTTTTCTCTGCTAGAGTTGCTCCATGTGATATGTATTTGGTATTTATTTAAAAAAAAAAAAAAAAAGGTAGTTAACTCTTAATCTGACTTCTGGTACACCTTGTTCTCATTTGCTCTTTTCACATTCCTTATCTTAAATCTTCACCTTCCTGTATTGTCTCAGTTTATGTGCTGGCAACATCTTTCATAATCTGAATATTCATGCCTTTTTCATTCCCTCCACCATTGTTTTCATTTGCCTACACCTGGTTCTTTCTGGAGGTTCTGATTCAGATATTTGCTACCTTCCGTTTTTCTTAATTTTACTTGCCTTGTGTAAAAAGGCTGCTTTGTCTTCCTTGGGGTAGATACAAAACCTGACTATTTTTAGGCATTTTTCCATCCGGTGATGCCTCTCTCTTCATCTAACAATTGCAATTTGTTAGGTTTTGAGAGTGAGCGTCAGTACTTGCTATCAAAACTGTACCTTTTTTTCTTTCCTCTGAAATCTTCAATTTTGGACTTTTTTTTCCACAAGGGGGAGCTGTGCTTATGTTTCATTGCTCTGTAATCCTTAAAGATGTTTCAAACAAGATTATAATTCTTGCACCCTTGATTTATGTAACTTTCTACAATTTTAAGTTTAAAACTGTTTTAGATGATCAATTCTGAGTACTAATAGTAGTATAGGTACAAGTAGAATTTAGTTTAAATTGGGCAAGTATTGTGCCATGCTTTTTTTTTTTTTTAATGAAAAAAATTACTGTAAGTTTCCAGTGGGGTAGTCTTATCTCTGCACATTGATTTCATCAGTGACTGCTCAGTGACAGGATGTTCAGAGTGGATAATCAGGTGTACAGATCTTTCAGGTGAGGTTTTTTTTGTCCAGTGTTTTGGAAGTGTTATGAGGACTTCCTCATTTATAACCAACAGATAACTACAACCTAAAAATGAGAGCATCTGTAAATAGCCGATTTCATCTACACCACGGCACAAACAAAATGCTTTGTTGTACAGAACAGAAGTGTTATTCACTTACTAGAAGTAGTGGTGACTGTAGAAATTGTACCAAATCACTTGCAGAAATATTTGTAATATTTCACCCCATTCAAAAGAATTGTGCATCTTAAAATTGTAAATAGTTTTATAGTAACTGCTTCTAATATACAGTATACTTAAAAAACAAAACAACAAAAAAAAACCCACCGTGTTTTGAGTGATTGATGTCTGTGTTTTAATTCCAGGTGCAGTTTTCCTGGTTATTTTTTGCAGGGGCAATCCCTGTATTTTTTTCTTTTTTCATTGCAACTCTTTTATGTCACTATAACAACTGGGATCCAGTGATGGTGGGAATCAGAAGAGTTTTTGCCTTTATTTGTAGAAAACATCGAATTCAGAGGTAGGGCAGTCACAAAATATAATCCTATGTCTCCTTTCTGGTATCCTGTAATCTTTTGTGAGCCACAGTACGCATGCTGTATTAATTTTCATCTAATTTTGTATCAAGATCACCTCCATGGCTGACTTTTTAATTGTAGTAGTTGGCAATCCATTTATTAACCTATGTAATGTTCAGAAAAGGGAAAGATTTTAAGTCTGTTTATTTTTTTTAAATAAGTTTCCTACTGGCTATCACACTTGTTTATTTTTTTCTTAATGCTATTATAATAGTTACTGTATCCAAAGCATGCAGTGAAAAAGTGCTAACTTTTTGAAGCGAGGGAGGTTTTGTATATTTTTGATGGTGTAGTTCAAACCTCTATAGCACATTTAGTACTTACGAAATGAGTTGCTTTGATGCCAACATATTACTGTGTAATTTAAATAAATAAATCTGTTTCTTTTAAGAATGCCAGAAGAAAGCGAGCAGTGTGAAAGTCTCATTCCTATGCATAGTGTTTCACAAGATGGAGATAGTTGCTGTTCATAGACAAAAGGTATGCTAATAAACTTGAAACAATATGGTGAAGGGTGAGGATTCTATTTCATGATGGCATTTGTTACATAAGTACACATTTTTACAGAGCATACAGTTAATCTTGTTTTGAGTTAATGTATAGAGTTTTAAAGAATATCTTCAAAATCCATATTATTCTATACCAAATATTATTCTTACCTTAATGTACTTCTTGGCCAATGGTTTTGAAATGGAAAGTAGATTTTACTTTAATGTTTACATTTTCTTAACGCGGGTTTGGGGTGTGGGGTAAGACAGACAGTGGGGACAGGAGCAGGAAGAGGTGGGAGGACTTAGGTAATGTAAAAAGAAAGCACCTGTACCTTTGAAAAGTCTCATAGAAACTTAATTACTCAGTAGACGTTAATTTTCTTCCCAGTACTGTAACCTTAATGAATAAATTTTACTTGAAACTTTAAATAAAAAAAAAAAAGTATTCATAATGATGGGGAAAAAAGAAAACTGCCTTCAGCGGGCACAGATGCAGTATATTACAACGAGGAATAACTATGGAGTTTGCAAAATAACCCTCTAAGAACGGGTTACACAAATCTCTAACAGGATTATTACAGATGGTTTGCTGATACTGTCTTGGAGCATGGAGATGGACTTAGTTTTGGACTTTGGATCTTTAATTATGTAGCACTAGTAACATTTTTTTTTTCTTTTCCTTCTTAGTTTAGAAACGGAATGATGCCTAGCGAAGAGACAATCTCTGGAAAAGTCCCTAAGGAATCATGTTTCAGTGCCTATTCTGAATTTTTAGTAAAAATAAGAAGTTTTGGTTCTTGTGAAACGTTAATGTTTTCCTCTTTCTTGCTTTCATCTGGTTTTATAAATGAACAAATTTACTACATGCATATCACTGTAGGGAGTCTTAGTCCATCTGAGCAACCAAACCTGCCTTACAACACTGAGCTGGTGAAGTTACTTGACAAAATCAAGAAAATGAATGCTGTTAAGTGATTTCTTTCTCTTTTTAACTCACAGTTTTGTTAAATGCTGGACAACATTGTTTTTAAAAACACTTTCAAATGCGTTATGTAAATAAGTTTGCAGGTTATCACGTCTTACAGGCTTTTTGATGAAAAGCTAAATAGATATGTTACCTGTAGTAGGTACAAATTAACTTTTTTATGTTGTATAGACTATTTGCATATTAATAGAAGAAAATAGTAAAGTAATTTATTAAGTGAATTCTTGTAATTATTGAGGCAGGATCTTTGTACGGTCCTGGAACACTACATATATATTGTCTTATCCCATTTTGAGAAGCCTTGTAATGGCAACGGGTGCCGATGTTTAAAAATCTTGTATTACCTAATGTTCTGGAATGTTTACAATTTTAGTGAATGATAAAATATTTCTAATGACAGTACATTTGGGTGTGCATTCTCAAAATCAATGTTTGTTTTAAACAGACCGATTCTGTAACCTGTCATTCTGAATGATCTCATACAGAAAACTGAATTTGAAAATTTTCATTAGTACAGCTGCCAGCTAAGAAACAGATCAAATTAATTGTTAAAGTTTTCAGTCAGTGGGTTGCACTATGAAAGATAAAGATAATTATATTGATTTCTTTTTTTTTCCAGTTGCATTAATAAATTTATTCTAAAATTGATCGTTTTCCTTATAACCTGTATCTTCCTTCTACTGCGGCATTTTTCCTATTTGATTCTGAGAAGTTAGGAATAATTAAGTTCAGGGATATTTGACAAAAATCAGTAACTTTTTCCAAATTCTGGTTATAAGACACTTATATTTTAAAAAATAATAATAATTTTGGCTTTTGTATGATTTTATTTTCTTATAATGAATATAGGACAGATTTTTAGCCAATAGTACTGTTTTCCACATAAGAAGTCTGTTAATAACATAGGGTATTCCCGTGATCCTTCCAAGAGCAGTTTTGGTGATTTGGTGACACCACTACTAGACTAGAGGGAATGCAAGAAAGTGACATGTTTAGTGATACAGTTAGAAGGATTGACTCAACCAGCAGCTAGAATGCAGAATTCTTTATGTAGAGAACGGAAAATATACTGGGGAGAAATGAGTGAATCTGGGGATTGTTCTTGTTGAGTATTGCACCTTAATAAAGTTTTCCCTTCCGGTTCTTAATATTGGATGTCATTAAAAGTTACAATTATCTGAGGCATCTCTTTAAGATGATGTAATAAGTCTTTGGATACCTGAGAAAGGATTTCTTTTTTAATATTATTTTAATAAGTTAATAAGATTATTAAATTTTCCGTGGCATTTTCAGAAACTTTCTATTTCAATTCCAAAGCCCAGTAGTAGAGGGGTTGAAAATACAGTATGTAAAACTAATTTTATATTTTACTTAGTTAGAATTTTCAGAGATTTCTTTGGTAAGAGCAGTTTACAGTAGGATTTTTTTTTCTAAATTAGGACAAATTAGAGAATGTTACTTTCAGCTTTTTCAATAAGTGTTGTTAAGGCTTAGTGGCAATAAAAAGCTAATGTCCGTTTTCTTCCGATTTTAACGTTTCAATGAGATCATGCCATATACTCAATACCAGCCATTAACTACAAATTTAGGTCTGTTCCTTTACAACATCTAATCAGTTACAGCTTTAGCAAACTAACCTTAGGAAAACTGAGTTTGCTTTCAAATGGGCAATTACAGTATTTTTAGCAGGGTATTTTAATAATGTCTTCTGAAATTGGTCACTGATAGCATTGGAGTGATAACGCATGGTGGGCAATTGCTATTCATATTTGTTCATGGCTTAAAAGTGAAAGATCGTCATGGTCTCATATGTATATGACTTCTGTTAAGTGGCTTTATTATCTTAGAGAGGTTTAGAAACTAAGTACTAGGAGAGAGTTCTTCTATCTCTGACCCAGTCATCTTTCTGTTCAGCAGACTCAATGTTAGGGCCTTCCCACTGCTTCTGTTTTTAACAAGAGATGTATTAATCTTTTTTTAAAGATACTTAATATTTTAATCTTATGTCACTAAGTAGCTTGAGCAGTCTTTTTGCATTAAATTACAGTTCTTTACAGAATAAAAAAAAAAAAAGGGCAAATTATCCTTCCTGAAATGCCATGGATTTTTAAACAGTGGTGCCCCTGTGGTTACAAGAAATATACTGCAGTTTTATTTACTGAAGTTATGACATGTAACATTGTTCCTGCATTTAATAGAATGTGATGAGATTTTTCTATAAAATCTTGTGATTTTTAGTACAATAATATTTTATAAATATATCGTCTTATTTGAAATGTAAATTGCATAGTTCTCTAATGGGTGCTTGGTAAATGCACAAGAGATTTAGCTTTGATTCTCAGGTACCTCTGATGTAATGGTGACATGCTGTTTTTTTTTTTTTCCTCATGACAACTGGAATGTGAAGGCGCTCCCCTAAATGCTTTAACACTGTGTGCTAGCATAAATTGTCATTGTTCCTACTGTTTCATTTGGGAATGTCTTTAATCTGACTTATTTCTCATAGGAAGTACATACTTCAGATGCTTAAAGAATGATGATTTCCCATGCCTACAAAACGGAAAATGGGTACTGCGTGTATTGTTCTGTCAAACAGCTTAAGTAATTTCTACAGTCCTATGAGATAACCAAGAATTTCTTCCGTGTGTGATTTGAGCTTTTGAGTTGTTTTTATTTCTGGAGGAGGAAATGACGATAATTTGCCAAATGCCATGTAGCATGTCTTAGCTTTTAGGGTTCTGGTGAGTCTTGCATAGTTCAGTGTACTGTGTACTGCAACCCAGAAAAAAGGAGAAAAACATTCTATAGAGATCACTTTTTTTCTAGCTACTTTCACTTCTACGCTGTAGATGTAATACTAATTCAGCAAAGGTATGAAATACATTTGACATCACTACTCAGCAGTTAATTAGAAAGTATGGGGCACAAGAATGCCACTGAAGTCACCAGAGGCCCCATATTTCTGTTGTCAAGCGTGCGCTGCATCTGGCTTAGGCATTGCCTTTTTGCCCATGGAAAATCGCTGTGGGGGATGTGACTGATTCAGCTGAGAAGCTGCAAGGCTAAGGCACAGCCTGGTTATCTTACTGGGGGGGAGCAAAGGCTGAAGTATTTTGCCACAGCAGGGTGTTAAGCAGTGGTGTTCTTGAACTGAGAAACCATGGTGCTGCGCGTGAGAGCTGAGCCAGTATGCTGCTCTACGCATTGCGTGCTGCCATGTATCATAAAAGAGCCTGTGAGTTGCTTTTCTTGCTGTGTGCCGTTGGAATTATTCTCTTTCACTATCCCCATTGTGCCTAGGTACTCCTATTTACTAATACAATTGCCTTAAATAAGGTGGTGACTTTTTTTTTTTTGTAAATTTTCATACCGTCTCTCCTTGGGGTGAAAGTCATTCCTATTCCCTACTAAAAGATCCTTCTAGTTTAAGGAAACTAACTTACTGAACTTAAACTAAGGCAATCGGAGGAGGGGAAAAGTAGTTAAACTCAGTGTCTAAAATTTATGGTCATACTTTCAAATTTCACATGAAGATGGGCCTCATGAAGGCAGATTGTGTGTTTGTAAATGAAGTTGTAGGAAGTGGCGTGCTCAAAATTCAAGAAACGAACTAGTGTTTGAAAGCAATGTTGAGTTATATGGCTAACTATAGGGTAGTGATTTTTAATCAGTTTTCTGTATTTGGTCTAAGTTTTGAGTTAGTTACAGTTTCTGTTAGGCTTGTAATATGTAGTGTCTGCAATTTAATAGCTATCTGCAATAGCATGGAAGTGTTGATGGCTCACTGACAGTTGCTATGCATGATTTTTTTTTCCTTTTGAATCTAGGATTGCATTAATGGTGTGTTTTGTTTTATATGGTTATTGCATGGCATGACTTCTCAGGGAAATATGGATGATACCATGCATCGTATGAGCTGATAACTAATTCCTGCTTGTAAAATTGTTCCAAATTTTCAGATTTCACTCAGACATTTCACATCACATGACTTTCATGTTGAATTTCCTCTTGTTTGTTAGGTGAATCACAGTGAGGGTGTTAATAGCATCTAAAGGTGTCTGTAAAATGCACAGTGCACAATACTTCGTTAGCTTTTGGACACACATCCATTCTAAATTGATTTTGCAATTTGTGGTTTTTTTTTTCCTATTTTATTGCACCATGCAAGAGTTGCACTGTTGATTTCAGAGCTGCACCTGAGGCATGAGAGTGACATTAACTTTCAGGGTTAGACAATGCTGTGGTACTACAAGGTCTGATTATGGGGTAGAGTACCAGTATAAGTCTTCTAACATAAATATATTTATTTTTATCATTAATTTTTTACAAAGAGTGTTCACTTTGGGGATTTTTTGTTTGCTTTTCCAGTAAAGTTACTTTGGCTAGGCTGGGATTTGATCCAAAGCCCACCAGTATCATAGGCAGCATTAATAAACTAAAACTTTATTGAAATACTCTGCAGTCAGGTTGACCTTTTATGCCTTTGCAGTATTTCAGTCTGCAGCATACATCTGAAGTAGTTTGCTCTAGGACTTCAGTAATATAAAATTGAGGGATTTTGTGCTGGGAGAAATGGTAAACATACTGTAACTGATCACAGACTATATTTCTGTATGGCTGACATGCAGCTTAATTATTTAGAAGGTGAATTTGTCTTGCTACCTGATTTTTCTTTAAAATCATCAGTATAAGAGATGTTAACCACTTCACTTAGTCGTATACTTCCAGGAGAATATTTTTTGTCAATAGTGAGAATGTGAGCATAGTGATCATAGCCTTGAGGATCAGCTTCCCCTTGATGATTTCTGATTTGACATTTCCATTTACTTTGCAAAGAATATAACAGGACATTTCCAAGCTAGTTGAAACTTCTGTAAGTATATTTTGATCATCCTGATTCTCTCTACTGCTATAAACCTAACATAAAACGCGTAATTCTAACAGAAATGTAACTGGTCAGCTTTCTGTCTTCTCGCTCCCTCCCAGTTGAGGTATTGCATCATTACATCTGGTGTTTGCAGGTAACTGGACTTTTTCGGGAATGCCTGCCATGATGAGGAGTGCATCCAGGCTTTTATCTAGTTGTCACTTCCTACTTTTAAAAGCCTAAAAGGCTTTTCTCTGAGGGTTCGGTAGAAAGCAGCTCTTTAGTTGAGCTACAGTTAATAGTTAAAAAAGTTGCATCTGATTTTTTTTAATGAACTTTTGACTGTTTTGTCAGGAAAGGTGCACAATTTTTTCACATGTTCCACAAAAGATACATCGGAATGGCCTCAGAAATAATAGTGTGGGGATATTTGTATGGTTCTTGATATATGTTTCTGAAGTTTTTCCGTAGTTTATTTTAGGAAAAAAAAAATCAAGCTGAGGGGAAAGTAGCCATATAGCAAAGAGCTAAATTTATGATATGCAAATTACCGTGCTTTCATTAAATATCCTTCAGTGTATTACTGATGTTGTCAGCCCACAAGTCTGCTCTTTCTTGTCTGTTACAGATGATGCTTCTCTTCTATATAAATCTGACCTTTTGCAAGTCAATTAAACTAGATCCCTTATCACAATGAGTGATTTCTGAAATATTTTAGAATCTCCCCCTTTTAGCCTTTAGCTAGAAGAACAACAGGGGCTTTCCAGTGTCCCTTTCCTATGGGACAAGGAAAAGAAAAAGTAAAAATAATAATTTTCATTGAAAAGAAATAAAACTTACTGGGCAGCATATGGGATCAGCTGTAAAACCATCGAGGTAATTGCTTACATAGCACAACTATGTACAGGATCTGTTTAGGCAATAATTGTGCATTAGATTGATCTCTCTGATCTTGATTTACTATAGAATGTACATATTTTAAGTTTATTAAATTTGTATGGAAGCTGAATGTTTAAGCCCTGTGACTATAAGAATCATGGAAAAAATATTTAGAGAGGTAGTGTAAATGATAAGGATTTTCTTGGTTGCATTTTGGGGTTCTTAAGTTTTTTGTGTGTGTGTGTGAGGTGTTGAAAGTCTCACGAACCAGTTACAAATGAATGATCTGCCTGTTAATCAAAAATCTTGAAACTGTTCACACAAAGCTATTGTGAATGCTTATCCCCTTGTTCAAGTTGATGTTATCTCAATGGAATTAGAGTAGTGCAAGAGGTGTGCGCTATGGACTTCAGCATTGTACAATTGATCGAATCCTTGTAATGATTTAAAACTTACTCAGATTGTCTAGGAATGAATATCAGTAAAACAAAACTGTACCTGAAACTTTTTGTTTAGATGTTTATACTGATTGATTTGTTAAACATCTAAAACTTCTGCATTAAAAGATGCACAAACCCAATAGTTAGTAGCTTTGGTCTTTTTGGCATTAAATTCTGTACTAAATTTCAGCTCTCTGTAATTTGAAGAGAATTCTGAATGTTTTTAAAGCAGAAGCTGCTTTAACTGAAGAACTTTAAACTGACAAAAACTTCTTTTTGCATGAAGTTTGTACGGTTTGCTGATAATTCAGATGTTCTGAGAGCACAGATTCTTCCAGGTATACTTCCTTTGTGAAATACCTTATGCATAACAGTTTAACCATTTTCCTTAGTGAGATCAGAACATGAATTGCTGATGAGTATTGCATTTGCACTTAAATACCTGATTTCAGAGTGTGTTAAACCTTGTCTATTTCTGACAAAAAACATAGCATTTTCATCTAATTTCCATTTAATGATAAGTATATTCATGCAGAGAAAAACATATAATCATGGCTTGATGCAGTGATTTATGCCAAGAAAACAGCAGGATAGCAGTAGTAACTCTGAAATGAAGATGCACATCTCTTAAGAGAAACTCTAGCTTCTTGTTCTTTGCTTCCCTCTGTTCTAAACAGGTGTCTCCATTATTCCCGATTTGTACAGCTGAAGCAAGGACCAGAACTTTTACCCTTTGTTTTTTAAAAGTGAACGTTGACTTTTGCCTGGAGTGTCTTTGTCCAATCACTTCATTTTCTGAGGGGATTCAGTTAAATGAGAAGTATAGAATAAGTATTTTTTATTAAAATCAGATTTAAGCTATTAATTATTTTGAAATTCTCAATATGAATAGAGATCTAATGAATGGAAATTATAGGCCTATACTGCAAATACCAAATACTGCTTATATATTTTTAACAAAATCAGTATATATGTGATTATTTGAAACATGTATAAAGGTGAAAATGGGAAAATCATTCTTGTGTTGACAGATTTATAAATTGAAATTCTTAATATCCAATACCAAAACCCTATGAAAGGGCTAGTGAAAAGAAAATGTAATGTATTCTGATAAACAGCCTGTGTAATACAATCGATGGGTGTGATGTTTTTGTTCTGTATTATATTTATTATGTGTAAGTAAACAATAAAGATTATAAATCATATTTTCTTAACAGGAGTTAGTATTTGGTTGGGGTTAATGCTTAATGTACTTTATAACGTCAATTAAAGCCTGAATGGTTGCTAAGGGTTGCTACCTTGAGAGAGCAACATAGTGGTGAAAAGGTCTTGAATTGGCCCCCTTAATTCCCCTCTTCCACTGCTAGAGGTGAGGCTCAGGATGTCTTATCTTACCTGAAGTCAGCTAGGATGCCAAAAGGTTACAGTTTGGTCTCAGATCGGTCTGGTAATTAAGCAGTGGAATATCCGTTTTTAATCCATTTTCATGACTGTAGGTGGCTTTGCGTGCTAATATATGAATTATAAAATACTCTGGAAGACTGCGTTTCATCAGCAGGGGGAGCTACTGTAGTAGCTATCCATTGCGTTCCTGAACTCCAGTGACAGAAATGCCATAAACAGTAAAATATGCTTAACATAGCTGCTTGTCATCCTTGATCCTTAACCGGTTAGAGTTAACCAGGACTAGATACCGGCTTGCTTTCACGCAGTTGAACTTTCAGTGTCTTTAATTATTACAAAACTCTTGGGGATCATAGACACCTAAATACTCACTAGAAAACTTAGAGAAAATATTTTGCTACCATAAGCTTTTCTGAGTTTTCTGAAATTTAGCTGAATTCTGTGCACTGATACAATCAGTGTTGCTGCACAGGTGTAGCAAGAAGCAGGTTTTGACATTAAAACAAGAGGATACTTACTGTGCCATATCAAAATCTGCAAAAATTTAATATGACGCTACTGACAATGCAGATACCAAATAAATGACTCTAAGTTTTATACCAGCGTTTCTTAGAAAAATGGTGAATGTAGGTACAAACACACGCCAAATACAACTCACGATGTGGAGAAGGAAGAGTGTCACTGCTGTGTACTGATTTCTAAAATCTAATTACCTGTAATAAGCAAGCATGATGTAATCAAAACAATTATTTTATGGAAGCTGCAATTACAGTGACTGCACTGTCTTGTGAGTGTTTCATTACCAGGAAGAACTATTAGCATTGAAGAATAGTTGGCCTTTTTTTCCTTTCTTTTCTTTCTTTTTTTTTTTAATAGACTAATGAATTGTGGTGAGAAACATCTCTACTTTAAAAAGGGCTTATAAAAATCGATTGGCATTTTCACTTATGCAACAATTTATCCTTGATATCAAAAGGACAAGTATAATACGTCTTTTTTTTTTGGGGGGGGGGGGTGGGGAGGGAAGTCTCGTGTCTTTCAGCATTTGGCAAACAACTTTGAGAGACAGCAAATGTAGCAAAATTTCTTAGTCGGGACTTAGTGCACTTCAGTACTTCAGGTTGGTGGCGTTTTTTGATTTTTTTTTTTTTTAAGCTAATTAATGCAGTTCATCTGATTGATGCCTGGCAAACCACAGGAATTCTGGAGCTCAGGTTAAGAACCTGAAGCGAATTTGTATTAAAATTTTCTATATACTTGCAAGGGGAACTTTGCAATTCTATGCCTTGTTCTTACTAGTGTCCTAACTGATGAATCAATGTATTTTTATCCCACTAGGCTAGCAAGATCTAAACTGTTTTCTGTGGTGTCTTGGCACCTCGTACTTTTCTGTGTACAGTGGGATAAGCTAGCACAGGCTCACTGGGTTGCTTTTCACTCTCTGGGACATAACCTGTGGGCATATTCTCTTAATCTACTCTATATTCTCTTCAGTTTTAGGAGATGCATTTCATGAAGCAGCCTTTTGCCAGAAGCTTAATGTCACTGCTAGGGGAGGTTTAAAGCTTCTGAGATGTTTTATACCCTACTTCAAAGTTTTTTTCTTCTACTATCAGTAGTATGTATGTGGGAGACATTTTTCTTGGTTTTTATTTATGTCTGTAAACCAAGTATATCCCATTTATATTGATTTAAAAAAAAAAAAAAAAAGAAAGGCCAGAATGTAAGTTTTCCAAAGAACCCATGGTTTATTATCTCAATGTGAACTCTCCTTCCTTTCTTCTCCTCCTTCACCCTCCTTCCTATCCCTAGTGCAAGCTTATGCAAAAGAAAATCCATTTCTAGTTCGTGGGGTTGCAGGCTCTCAGGACTTATTTTTGGTAGGGTTATCCACTGTCTTAGAATTCACTGCAACATGAAGGCGTTCATATCATAAAGATTCCTTAATTACCGAAATTGGCTATTCTTTGTGGGAACCTTACAGTGCTGTATCATTTACTAGGCTTTGATTTAACTACTAGGATTATGCTGCCAATAATGATAACCCCACGCTTCCACTACAAGTGGGTGTTTACACAAGGCAAGGTAAAGACGTATTCTGTCTGTAACAGTGTTCACATTCAGAAAGTATTCCCAGAAGCTCATATGCCAGTAGATTTTTTTTTTTTTATTTCTTAATCCAGTTTGGAAGTGAAAGACTTCAAATTATGTGCAGATAGCTTCTGTAGCTGTGAACGGCAGTTTGTGGTGGTACAGGCAAGCTGTGGTGGTGCCCCAAGGCAGGTTTCTGGCCATGGGACTTGTGGCCTGAGAGGAAGGGAAGATGAGGAGGTTTGATGCAAGAACCACAGAAAAATGGAGTTTTCTTATGCCCACCTTTCCCTAAGTCCTTCTTGCCTTTTTATGCGTTTCCTTACTCACAAAGTAATGTACGGAACACGCTTTTCACCAACTGAGATGACATCATTAGTTTATAACATACATATAAAATATTATGACGGTGTATTACTAATTTAACAAATGTATTTTGTTAAAAACATTTTGACACAAGTGCTGACTTTGCCTCCCTCCTTCATTGTTGGGTAAAAGCTGATACATCTGTCACTCTTCTGCATATGACTTTTTCCCAGAATTTGCATATAATCAACCACCAGTGAATGGAAATGTGCCTCAACTTCTATAGGTAGTCCTATTTAATTGCAAGTGGCTCATTCTTGTATGCAAAACTGCTTAAAAATGAGGCTGGAATCATTCTTCCTCATACAGGAGTGTGTCACCCACAGTGAATTTCACGTGTAGGAAAGGAACTTTCTGAATAATGTGTTCATAGAGGAGGGTAAAAGAAAAAAGTCTCAAAGTATTTTTTGTGAGGAAGTGGTCATGGACTAAGCCAGGCTCCAGTCTGAGATACTAGTGTGCTGTTGGGACCAGCCTAAGATGGAGAAGAAAAAGAATAAAAGCAATGATCTACCACGAGCTGATGGAGAGACGTGGGAAGGGAAAAAAGACTCCTTTAGAACCAAGAAGAGTTCCAGTATGTGGGGTACAGCTGAGCTCTCGCAGAAGGAGGCAGCCTGAGATAAAGTTATTTCTATCCTTATCCATTCCTCTTGTACTTGAGGGTAGGCTAAGGATTGGAGCTCATGGTAAAGCTCTAAGACAACACAATTTTGTGAGAATCTTGGCTGTTACATGAATAGCGAATAAATAAGCTTCAAATTCTTATGGATGAAAAATTTCAAAACACCAAAAAACTTCAATGGCAGAAATAATTCATATTGAAACTAAAATTTTTTTTAAATTGCTTTGAGCAGTCTAACTGCTACAGAAGTTTGATGACACAGATTCAGTCAGGAAATAATGCTAATATTGTATTGGTTCTTTGCCAAAGTAATTCCTCAAAATGCCTCGTCAATGCTTTTAATGATGTGTCTGTGCTTTCTGGTTCTGGTCTGCCAATCCATATCCTCCCTTTGCAGATGATTTTTAAAATTGCCACATTTATGTCTCCCTTTATAAATTCTTCATTTTTCCTTTTCTTTTCCCTCATAGCTTAAAAAAAAAAAAAAAAAAAAAAAGAATGCTAAATTATTTGCAAGATTGGCACCAGAGGCATGCTAGCAGCATAATACAGAAGCACAAGTACAGAGGATTTGAGATACTAGCTTTGACTATTTCTACTTTTGACTATTTCTACTGACAACATAACCGTACAAGGCATACGTTAGCCTTGAACTGTATCTTCAGGAAAGCTCTGAACAAAGCCTCTTGTTTTCACATAATAGTTGGAGCTCGTTGTTTTACGTTTAAAGAACTTTTTGCATAGCTTTGTTTTCAGGGGGTAATAGTTTTGATGTAGAGGTTCTGTGTAAATGCAACACAAAATGGACTCCAAGGAAACTTTATAATCTTAAAGTAAACTTCTTGGCGTTCCCGCTGATTTGGCATGTACCAAAGGCTGGACCTTACAGTGGGATGCTTTGAATATTGAGGGTGGACACGGTACTACTTCTTCCTCATCATTGCGGGTCATACGTGGGAAAGTCCCTTTGCTTTTCTGTGGTTTCATTTTCTTCAGTTTCCCTTCCCTTAAATGTTGGTGATTATAGTTTTCTTCTCTGTGAGGTGAGAACATGGTAACAGGGTGTTATCATGAGGCATTCTTAAGGAAGTAAGAACTACAGCTTTCAGCCCAAGCCCAGCAGCAGCATTGCTATGCTCACTCTCATATTCCCTTAAATCTCCTCAATTCCTCTTGCCTTGCCTTACCTCTGCTACTTGGGCAATCAGTCCACTTCCAGAAGTCCTTAATCAGCCCTGCTGATTGTGTACCTGTACCATGCAATGTTGTACCTGTACCATGCAACGCCGTTGCTGCAATGGTGTTGCTGTACCAATGGCCTTATCCTACCCAGTAGGAGTCCACCTACTTAGGGATTTTCATAACCAGGAGAGAACTCACAAAGAACATGACAAAACTGGGCCTGTCTATACATAATTATACTGTGAGCTATTTTTTTTAAAGTACTGAAATAATTTTTATGTTCACTGTCCCTTAGTCCAGACACAACGTGCAGCAGCAAAACACTCAACAATGTCTGCGTATTTTTCTGTTCTAGAAAAATCTGCATATAATAATAATTAAAAAAAAAAATCCTGATAGCAATATTATTTCATCATTCTACACCCACAATCTACTGAGATGAGATTTTTGCTTCCTCTGAGCCGCCTCACTGCCTCTAAACCCATTCATGTGCCTCTAAAAATGCTTCTGCTGCACTCTGCAAATCAGCAAGCTCAGGTTAGGTAGGAGAAATTCCTCCGCTGGTAAATGGACTGATTATAGTAGCACCCTGGTGTGGTTTTTGTCTGTTTTTTAATCACGTGTTAGTCCCACAAACCTACTGCATTTTTCTTCTCCTCATCTTTGTATGCACAAACATACCCCTTGGAGATGGTCTAGCTTCCAGAAGTCTGAAATGTGTGCCTGTTACAGAAGGGATAATTGCCAACATGTAAATTGTAGTTCTCTGAAGATACATCTCAAAAATAAACCCTTGCCCATGTACTCACCTTCCCACTGAGCTGAGATTTCTCTGCACTTTATGGGCTTTAAAAATAGGGTGTTCCTCCTTCTGTTCTTAATTTGCTGCTGTATTGGGAGATTTTTAAAATTTTTTCAAAAAAAACTTTCTTTTGCAGACAAAGTGGGCTTTTGGAGAATTCAGGATAGCTGAAATATCTCAGCAGGTGCGGTGTGAAACTACGCTTGCTGTGAACATTGGCTTACAACTTTGAGCTGAGCAGCATCCCCCTGAGTCTCTGTTCAGGTGAACAAAATCCCACTTTTTCCAAGAATGTTACAGGTTAGATCATCAGCTGGGACAAAAAAGCATTGCCCCATTTTTTTCAATGGAGCTGTGCTAATTTACATCAAATAAAAAACTGATTTTGAAGGATAACCTGCAGCTGAGTCCCACAGTGGGTAAGTATCTGTCTAACAGGAGCTGCACCTGGGCTTCATGATGCTGGGAGGGTCGGGCAGGCTCTGAGGGCTCCTGTCACAGACCCACACGTGTGGGTACGGGGCTGTTACAGTGCCATGACGAATGAACTGGTAAAGCTGCCCAGCAGGAGGCTGCCTTTGAGAGTTTATTCTTTCCCCGTGAGGAAATGGCCTTCCCCATGCCGCTCCACAAGGGTGTCCTTCTCTGGCCTTGTCGCAGCTGCACGCCCACGGGCTCTTGCAGACGACGTGTTTTGCTTGTTGACATTAAAGTGGTTCTCAAGGACTGGTCAAAACATGACCTTGAAATTGTAATCTTATTAACAGAAGCTTGTATTTGTGGTGTTTCATTTGATCTACTTACACGTCTCTACAGACTTGCTTTGACATTGCCTTTGTCTCATCTGGACGTTACAGCATGGCCTACATAATGCCTACTAAATTTATTTTACCACTGGCTTTAGCATAATACCATCCCACAGAGCAGACATGCTGTGATCATCAGCGTGACTGTGGAAATAAGCAGATATAACTGGAAAAACCTTTCTGAAATGGCTAGCTCATACCCGGTGCGTGTGCGCTCTCACAGGCCTGTGGCCTGGCTCGGCCTTGTGCCCTCATGGCCGCAGGTACGTGCCCTCCTTGCAAGGTCTGCACCCACTGCCGGGTCTGGGGCACCACGGCTTTGCTCGGGTGCTCAGCTGGCTGAGAGATGTTCCCCAAGTCCAGCTTGGCTCCGTGCTGAAGGATTTTAAAGCTCAGGCTGAAAGTTGAAGGTAGAGAGGCTGCTGCTGTGCCCAAACCTGTGAGTCTGAACCTGGGTTCAGTCACGTCATCTGTTGTGTTCTCTGGTGTGAAATTTAATTTATAAATGTATATTCAATTTTAAAATTCAAAACCTCTTTCTGCAGGACGTGATGTTGTCTTGCAAGCCAGACCTGAGGTGACTGAACCTGACTGCATTTTGTAAATTTTGATCAAATAAATAAGTAGACTCTGAAAGAAAGCTAATGGCTCCAATTAAATATGGATCTTTTTTTTTTTTTTCTGAGGAGAGACCTTGACTTCCTTGTCCAAAAGCAACAACAGCTACTTTAGTAAAAGGTTTTAAAGTTATAAAAGGAGGAGCTAAAGGATCACAGATATAAAGTATTATATACAAAATAATCTAGTAATAGCATACATTTTTTTTTCTTTATTTCTGTAGTCCTTTTTCCAAAGAAAGAATGCGTCCGTCACATATGGTAGTATTAGCATTGGTGTAAACAATATAAAACGTTCTACATAAAAAGTGGAAGTGAATTCAAATGGGCCAAACCTGCTGTTGCTCCAGAAATGATCTTTCTTCAAAGCTAAATAAAACAGACATACAGAATGGAACAGCAAAATAGAAATATCTTGTCTAGAGTTAATTCTTGCTTGCAATCTCACAGCTGGAGAATTACAGGGCAGCACACAGCTTTACCAGCCTCTCAGAGACTGCAAGTTTGTGAGAGAGCCAGGCTGCCTTAAACAGCTGCTTTTTAAAGCTTCTCTCCCGGCCCACAGCTGCCAAAGGCACCGGCTTAGCAGCTTAAGCTGGACTCTCATTAGAGAAAAGGGGTAACAGTAAGAGGAGTAGTCTCCAGAAAGAGAAGGATACACATCAGGGACAGGACAATACCAGAAGTTCAAAGTCCACTTTCCTGGTTGTTTGTGGGTTGCTCAGGCTGCTGGAGGTAATATTTCTGATGGTTTCATCTTTCCTTCCATGCCTGGTCCGGGCTTCTTCAAATACCAGGGCTGTGACGTGGCGTCATACCATCTGAGAAGCTCGTCAGGTTGGGAAGTCAGGAGAAGGAGCAAAATTTTTTTGAGTTCATCTTTACAGGTGTGCCCAATAGAAATCTTGTGTAGCTACTCCAAAAGGACTGGCAAATAACTACCACTGCTGTATTTTTTGAAGAATTTATCTTTAACCTTGGCACATCACCTTTGTTCCACTGATTTTCATTATTCTTTTGCTTTCTATTTATAATCAGAACACAGTTCTTGGTACTTCTTTGGATAAATTTAGTCATAGTAATCTTTCTGTACTAAATGTTTTGACAACATTCATGACTGGTAACTGGTGCTTTATGGGCCTTTATCTGTGAACCAGATAAAGCTTAGGACCCCATAGGCCCCAGCTGTGAAAGTGTACAAAGCAAGGAATTATAACCTGATTGAAGCTACTGAGAAAACACTTTCTTCAAAGGCAGGGATAAAAGAACAGTATTTTGGGAAATGCTGGACATCCATAAATATAAGTGTATAATGTCTTTTTATACATCACCTTCAGAACTAAGATGTTATCTATTAAACAAGGCTACCATGCCTGTTAAGTCCTCGTGGGATTTATCCCCTCTTAGCTCCCATTACAGTGCCTATTAGAAAATTTTGGAATCTGGGTAAATTTCTTACTCCTAGAAACTGTAATGTGTTCTGCAAAGGAACCTTATTCAGCTGGTCTCTGTGGTAATGTTACTCCAGGTAAATGTGTGAGCCAAATGAATTGTCAGGCATCAAGTAATGGGCATAAGCATGTTCATTCTCATACAGTGTGAACACAGCTTTTCTGTATTTTTAAGTTTTTGTACTAAATATCACGATGGTCTTAATTGTTCAGTAGCTATTACGAGCCACCAAGATGAACGAGAAGTACATTTCCTACAAATGAAACATGCAAGGATTCTCTAGGCTATTTTAATGCTAATTCTTTACACTTTTTCGGAGCTTGAGCTTTAAGCACCACAACCGTGAAAAGATTGGACCAAACTGAGAAATGCATTTGGGCCATCGAGATGAAATTGTGAATTGGCATTTAATTGTGGAAAGTGATTCTGTAACAGGTCGTTTCAGATTTTTCAATTGGTGTGAGTCAGTGAGCTTTTATGGTAACAAAATTGCACAGTAGGCTTTAATTGTGCATAATTATTGCACTGCATGGTGCATAGTGCTATATTGCAGGCATTCAACTGCATTCTGTTAAATTTTTTATTGAACTCTGTGAAGAAGTATACCTGATGGTATTTGATAAGCCCTTGTTTAATCTGCTCATGTTTTTGTCTTAGGAAAATGAAAATAGTTATAATAGATATATTTTTTTTCCCAGTTTTCAGATGACTAATTGTGCTGCATGGGCTACCTATGAGCTTCTGCTAAAGTTAACTGGAGTTTTATTTCCGATTTCAGCTGCAAGAATCTTATAAGAGGTCTTTGGGGTTTAGGAGCATAACTTTAAATAATACAATGCTTGGGGGGTGGGGAGGGAAGGGCTGTTTTTGTTTTGTTTTACATTCATCTGTGCATTCTTCAGGCTGAGTGATACTTGGTGGACTTTCAGCTTGTTACTTCAGTAATCTGTAGCCTTTTCCAATTCAATTATTTTTCATTCCTGATCCATTTGCTGGATCTGACCAGTGCATCCAGCTAGAACACAGCCTGTGGTTCAGAATTAGGAAAATTTTATTACCTCCTCTATAAGTAAAACATTTTCATCACTGTGGTTACAAATCACAGTGATTACAAAATCCTGTTGTACTGTTTTTTTTCTTCCTCCTGCTAAGCTTTCAAGTCATGGGGACTGATCTGTTTTTTCCCCATCTTTTCACCAAAAACAGAGCCCAGACCAGTACTCTGTTGTTGTCATGAATTTAGTATTACAGCTCTCATTCATCAAGAGGCCTAATTATGATGCTTGTGGGATGTGACATTTCTGTGGCAAAACAGCTTTGAATTTGGGGCTTGAGTTTTTTGGGGGGATGGAAAAATAGTCTGACATTTATTGTAATTACTCAACCAAAAGATTCTGTAGTTCTCTTTCCCTGCCAGGGATGAAAGTACTGTATAACAAACAGTAGCTCTTGCAGATCTTTTTCCTATCTGTATTGATGAAGGAGCTGTTGTTATAATGTAGATAACAAATCTTACAATAGTCCTCTTTCTTGTTAGCATCTTCCAGCATGGCAACTTCTGTAGCTGGTCTCAAAGAACAAGCCACAGGAAGAATGAATTTTGATTGCACTGCTGCAAAGCCTTTTTTGTTCTTCTTGTAAAAATGAAGAAGCAGGAAGAGGCTTTTTTTTTTTTTTTTTTTAATAATCTATTTTGTATTCCTCCAAGACATTCAGAAGAATATTGTTACAGATGGGGGTAAGCTAGACAGGACTTTTTTTTCCCCTTCCAGCCTAGTTACACATTATACCTGGTGGTTCCTGTAATTCAAAGGGAACAAGTGCAAAATTCCCTAATTACTTTACCGTTCTTTCCCTAAGAATGTGTGCATTCAGGAACATTGCAGGGTTCTTGGCACCCCACCCTACTCCAAATTGTTGAATTTTACCAGGGAGATGAGCTGTGCTCCTAGCTTTTATTATTTCTGCTTCGGTGCTTGTATCAATGGGAAGTAACTGTGCAAACACCACGTCCTGTCTGACGCCTGCCTTCTGTGGTGCTCTCAGGCAGGAGCGCAGAGAGAACAGACACCTCTGTGGGAGGGTGAGGAGGGATAGCTGCTCACAGGAACTGTGAAAGGAAACATTTAAACACTTTTTAAGACCCTTCTTTTTTTATAGGCACTAACTGTTAAGTGGGGTACGATCCGCAGTTAAATAAGGTTATTTTACAATATTGCAGGTTTAAATATTTATTTACTTCAAAAGCCATTGCACTTCAATCAAGTGCAATGATAATCTAGTCGAGATAATCAAGTCTTTGACAATGTGCCATAGAACTGCATCAATTGTAATGCTTCAGTCAGATCTTTTTTTTTTTTTTTAATAGGTTCTTGTTTTACTTTTATTTTTCTTGCTTTAGCTTTTAGTGGCAGGAGGAGGAATGAGCAAGAAAAGAAAAGGAAGAAAATCTTACTGATTATCTTATTGCCTTAGAAGAGAATCTGGATGCAGTCCCAGATTATACATCTGCCCCTCTAATGTACATCTCAAATAATATTAATATCAAATCAGACATCTGTGCACTAGATGTGTTCAGCTGCTTCCATGTGTGGTGGTGCTGCTGCATCTGCAGAGAACAGCCTGAGCTTCCTCCGGTGCTTAGCAAGGAATGGCGAGAGGATAGAGCAGCTTCCATGCTTGGGCTCGCTGCCTGATTCAGAAAGGTCTGTTTGGCATTTCACTCTTCGTTTTTCATCCTTCTTGCTCTGACAGCCATAATATTCTGTAGTTCACGTCTGCAGTCAGGTTATGCTTCAGAATTACAAAAGCAATTAAAATAAAATGGGTTTCTCAGCATATCGCTAACTGGACAGAAGCCGGCACCAAGGTGATAGGTGATCGGGACAGTCTTTCCATACAGAATTGAAGCTTGAAACGGAGAAAATAGCAATTGTCTGCCATGCACCAGCTACTCAGGCTTACTCCTCTAAACGTTCTTAGCCAGTTCTGATAAATTAATTAAATTTACTTACACATTTGCAGCCTTTGAAAGAGAAGTGAAACTTTTTTGTAGTTTGGCTGAAGGGGCAGGCAGGGGCAGGATAGTGAAACCATCTTTATTTATTCATATAAATATATTTATATTTATATTTTTTGTATTTTTCTAATATTTCTAACTATAAACTAGTTACAGAGTGGAAAGATCTTTTGTGAAATAGCTGCATTTACAATGTCGAAAGAACACTGATATTCAACAAGTCCCTCCTTTCAGGTTCCTTTTCCAAAAGACTTCATTTACAGGTTGCCAGGTAACCAGAAGTCTTTGACTTTTAAATAATACTTTATACAGGTACAAAAAGTGAGATTTTTTCAGAGCTGAAATGGCAAGGGCTATCTGAAATGAGCAGTAGTCTAAGCAAATGCCTACGGAGCTGACCACTGCTATGCGCGCACACAAAAGTAAAAGAAGCAATTTGCTAAACTCTTCAGTGGCTGCATGGATCCAATTTCAAGTACAGACAGCATGTATTTTCCTAGTTGATTATTAAATTCAGTTTGTGTATTCTTACTTAAAGTCACATTGCTGTTCAACAGGTAAATCATATTCTTCATCTCCTCCAGGAAACCAGGTGTGTGCTGCTCCCAGTCCACTTTTGCTTCTCCACCAAGTTGGTTGGGGTTTCTGCAGTGTGGAAGAGAGGGATCAAAAAGATAAGGTAAATAAAATTGTCTGTGTTATCATGACCAGCCAAATGTCCACAGAGGACAAGGGCAGCTCTTCTTCTGCCTTCATCTTAGAAGAAGGAGCCCTGTGCTGTGGATGATGCAGATTCACCCGCTGAGCTGAAAGGAATGCAGAGTGCCCCAAACAGCTTGGCCAGGAGTCTGCCAGTGTCTCAGCCATTTGCAAGACTATGGCTCAGTTACCTCTTAGTTAGCTCCCTTCTTTTATGGATCTAATCCAATATAAGACAAACATGCTTAATTACTGTCCTATAAAGGCATCGCTGAGAGGATGTAGTTAATTTTAGCTGTAATCCCATGTAACTAAAGCCCCCCAGCCCTGACTGTGGGCAGGGGCAGGAGAGGCCAAGCTGGGACTGCAGTTTGGGGAGCAGGATCATTATGGGTCTCAAAAGTTGTTGATGCAGCCCAAGAGAGAGAAGTTTTTGGTCTGCATCTTGCTGTGGTGAGTCCAAAAGGCAGATCACCTGCCTCGGAGCGATCTCTAATGACTGCCTCTCTCTGATGCTTAGCGCCAGGGCAGCAGTTGTGCAGCCCTGCCACCGGGGAGCTCCCTGAGACCACCACCGTGTTTCACACCCTGAGAGTCCCAGAGTGGCAGTGAGTTTCTCTTCTTTGACCAGCTTTGAGTTTAAGCTCTCCCCACTACAACATGTCCCCTTTCCCTTTAAAGTCTGCGTTTTGAAAGTCATCTTCATGTACCAGCATTTTTACTGTGGATATATAGTGGAGGTCATTGTGAGATATCTTGAACGTTCAAGCCAAATCAATTATACTTCCAGAGCTTTGTCATGGCAGCAATGTAGTGGAGCAACTTAATGAAATGTTTATGGCAATGATTGAAGTTCACAGTAATCTGAGAGCGTGCAAAGACAGCTGTAGGATAAGTTATACAGCTCAGCATTGAAACATGACCATGGTACAAAGTATATTGTTTGGAAATCTATTGTAGGACATGAAATCTACTTCTGCAATTTTTGCTTGAGAATGTACACTGACAACTTCTTTATCATAAATGAGACACTTAAAGTCATCCTTTGGGCATTCCGGTCCAATCTGAGTACTTCAGGATCAAAACTGGTGCAGAAAACACAGCCTGTGTATCATTAAAAACAGACAGACTTTTTCTAGCAGGGTGTTTGTGTTGGCTATTCAGACAAGGTAAAACTGGTAACACATTTATTGTGTGTTTTGCTACATCTGTGCTCTGGAATTACAGCGTGAAGACTGCAGGTTTATTTCAGCTGAATCCCAAAGGCTTAATTCTTTCCTGTTGCAAAAGCAGACATCTGTACTTATAAGCAGCCTGAAACAGGACAACACAGAGTCCTTCCACACAGTCACTGCAGTTCTTGGGTAGTAAGTAACCTATTTGTAACTCAAAATACAATTATTTAGTTATGTCAAACTACAAGATGTTCAGCAACATAAAGTAGAAATTTGGCCTCCTCAGCCTGCCTTTCTCTTCATTTCTACAAAAAAAAAAAATAAGAAAGGAAGAAAAAAAAAAAAGTAAAAAAAACACACATACCTCCCAAAAGTACAAAAAAGCCTACACCAAACCTGACACATCAATTTGCTAAAATTGCAAATGGAAGTGATTCATCTCTTTCAGATACTGACTTCCTCCTATTAATTCAGAAACAGTGAAGAGGTGTGGGGGAGCTGGAAAAGCTCATTACAGTGGCTTTTTTCATTCATAATTCAGTTGGGGTTGGACCCAAACCTGTCAAAGAATTATTGCAGTTGATTGCAATAGGATTGTAATATCCATCCCTGTACTACACGTGCAGAGAAAAGAAGAGCATAGAAACGATATACAGCCACTCAGTGCAATAGCATATCCCAGTCAAATTATAGCCAAATCCTTCAGACGCTGCTCAAGCAAAATTTTTTGTAGTGATACAAAAATATTCAACACAGTTTCTTGTTTGATACCACAGAAGGATGACTAAAACAAGTTTAAACTGGCAGATTTGGATGTCTTGCGCTCCACAAAACTGTTTAGAAGTTTTTTTAAATGTCATCTTGTGATGCTGCTTTTTTTTCTATTTGTTTGTTTTTTGTTTGTTTTGTTCTGTTTTGATTGGTTGATTGTTTTGTTTTGTTTTAAACCATGAAGCGTGGGGTAGAGTAGCTAATGTAATAGCATATTTCAAAAGCTTAAAAAAACTGACATGGGTAAGGAACCATACTCTTAGCCTTCTGTCATTCCTGGGCAAAATAATGGGAAAGTTAATAAGGGATTAAAATGAGAGAGATTCAAAGGACAGAAATATAACAAATGCTAATCAGCATAGTTTTTCTGAAAAATACAGCTTATCGAGCAAACCTGATTTCAAATGAGATTATAAATGTGTTGATAATAGTGGCTGTGTAATGTTGATAATATTTTCTTCATATCCTGATGAAAAATTGTACGTTATACAGCTTCAGTGAAACGTGCATTAAAAGTAAGCTAATGGATCAAAAATGAGATATCAATGGCAATTATTACAGAACTCTTACAGTGCTCTAGGGAGGTTGGTTCAGGAAATCATACAAAATGTGGCAGAGAGACTGAACAGCTAGGGCTAATCAAAGGTCTGGAGTCAGGCATCCCAGATGGGAATCAGAAAAGCTTTGATGTATTTCAAACAACATCCAAAACTACTGGACATTTTCATCACTAATCCAGCTGCAAATACATGAAATAAAGGCAGGGGCATGATGTAGGATGGGGGTGGGGTACCCCGGTTTGCTGTATAGGTCATTTAATAATCTGGGCCCACTCACAAATGCAACCAATGCAAAAGGACAAGGTGTAAAGTCCACATCTGCAGCAGAAATAATTTTCTGGAAAACTCTAAAGATGTTTTAGGAGGTCAAATGAAATTCAAGGCAACTTGTTGACAGGATGCTGCAGCAGAAAAGAGGAGGAAGAAAGGCACACGAACTGAGGAACAGCTGACAGGACTAAGAAGGTGAGGCCCTGACTTAAAAGATGTAAAAAGTTGAACACCATGAAACAAGCAAACAAACAAACAAGCAAATAAATGTGACTAGAGGGATGGAGGTAGCACCTTGATATAAATGGAAAAAATAATCAGAAAGACCTCACACAGATGATTGATTTATATAGGTGACTGGAATAGATGATAGGTAGTTGTTTTTTGTCTGCTGTTTAACTTCAATTAGAGTCACAACAAGAACTAGTGTCTGGAGGCAAAATCAAACAAGTTCAAATGTGAAACCGGACATCCATTTTTAAGAAACTACAAAGAGAAATGTTGGTGTCTTCATCTCTTGAGGTCTGCAGGTTAAGATGGGAATATATATTTTAGCCAAAGAGAAGCTAATGTACTTACTGCAGGGGAACTGGTGATTGTCATGGGATCCAACTAACCTGTTCACTTCTGATCTTAAATTTAATGAACCTATGAATGAAAAAGCAGAACTTTCATTGAAGACGGTTAAATTTTGCCTACAGAAGTAGTGCAGCGTAATTCCCATTTTTGGAAAATTGAACAAAGTTCTTGGTTCTGAATACAAATCCTGCCTTACAGTCCTGCTGTTCACACACATCACAAATTCTGGAGTTATTTAATCCTCATTAGCACGGCATTATTAATCAACAGCACTGAAGGACAGGAGGTGTAATTTAGAGAAATCCTTACGGGAAGGATCTCACAGGAGAGAAAAAGGAATTGCAGTCTTTCAGTAGACTAGTAAGACAAATCATGGCATTCTAACGCAGTTATTTTTTAATGTTGCAAATACAGAACTCTGCAGGAGAGTTTCGATTTCCAATGGGTGCTATAGGGTTAGGGAGTAATTTTGATTTTTAACTTGTATGATATCTAACCTGGTCTATGCGATTTTTGTCTTTTCCGTTCCGTAAGTCTTTGTAAAACTGTAACATGTTAGAGAATCACTGAACTGTTCAGCTCACTGTCTTGGGATTATTTTCTTCTATGCTTACTAGCAGTTTAACCTGTCAAAAGCAATTATTAAGCAATTTGTAATATAGTAGACATATAAATGGTCTCAAAAAGCTTATGACAGAAGAAAGAATGACAACAACAACAAAAAATAGCAACAACTTGCTAGAATTCCCATATTCATAAAAATCCATAATAATTTGTTTCCCAAAGGTTAGAATTAATGAAAAGTATTTGGAAGGTTAGAATATTTTGAAATTATCCATCTGGATTTTTGAGGATCTCTCTGCTGAGATAAATATTGCCGTCTCGTGCAATGGCCTGCTCTTCGCTGTGGAGCAGGAGCAGCCCTGCTCAGACAGCAGTCCTTGCAAAGAGCAGTGCCTTCAGCTGTGCGAACTGGGATCAAGTGGGGTTGTCGCTCCTGGTCAGCTCGTGGCCGTATCAGACAGGAGTGCTCTTAACAAAAACCCTCAAGTTTGTACTGACTGAGCCAGACTCACCGCGGAGAAGTACAGGGCCACATCAGTATGGTGCTGATGCTGCAGAGGCAGGGCTTTCTTCCCCACTTCTCAGCATTTAAAAACTGAGCCAACCCCGCTGTCCACCCCATAGCATGTACCAGGAGAAAGACAAAGAGCTTTATGGCTCAGGGAGAGAGGGAAATCCCTCTTGCCCGTATGAGTCATTTTCTACATTTCTGGTAGGGATTGTGGAGAGCGCATTTCTCAAGGACGCATCCCAGGTCCCCAGGGAAGGACATGCCTCCCCTCCATTTGAGAAGCTGGATCTGTCATCTCTCACAGCTTAGAAGGAAGAGATGTAATGCCTTGGAAACAGCAGTCTCCATGAGCGATGCTGCAGTCAAAGTGGAAATGAAACAATGGTGCTTTACACAGCACAATCAGAAAAAGGGTACAGGCGTGATACTATACTCCAAAATGTTTCAGTGTGGGAGGCAAATTATCTCAGTCAGTAACAGCAAAATGAACAAATAAAAGAGCTTGTATTTTCACTTAACAAAAGGAAATGGTTGTTTTGACCACATTTAGCACTTCCTCAGCTCCTTCTCACTGGGTTCATCCCATAGTGGTGCTAAAGACAAAATACTTACATTTAATGCACTTGCAGAGCAGCAGCATTCAGTCTGGGGCTTCCACAACCCCTGCCATCAGCCCAAAGCAGGAGAGAAACCTCAGCATTGCCTGCCAAGGGTGCCAGGCCTACAGCCAGAGAGGTAAGGGCCATGTTTAGGAGTCTCTTACTGCAAGTCTGTTGAGCATGGTCTAAAATGGAAGATACCAATTATTCTCTGACACCCACCAGAGAACCCTGTTTCTTTCTTGTTTTGCTTATTTCTTTTTGAGATTGTGAGTATGTACACCTCACCCAGGAGAGGAGAAGGTTCATGAAATGCAGCATCCTTCCCACTGACAGAACCATGGAGTCGTACAATGGTTTGGGTTGGAAGGGACCTTAAAGACCATCTAGTTCCAACCCATCTCCGTGGGCAGGGATCCTTCAGGTTTTCCGTGTGAAAAAGCAGTCTTTGGCTCTGTCTCTCTAAGCAGTCTTGTGTACAGATCCTCTACCAAGCATTTCTCCTGGAGAAAATCGGAGTGCAGTTTGTTTTAAATCCTGCATGGCCTCCAGAGCTGCACTGCAGCTGCAAAATTCCCGAGTCAACCATTCATTTAGAGACTTCTGTACAAGTTTCACGCAGATTTTGCAAATGCATTTTTAAATATAACTTACACATAGACAAAACCCTAGACAGACGCTAAAACTTGCAACCACCTACATATAAAACACTTCCTAGGAGACCTTCCTGACTTAGCACCCTTTTAGGATTTTGATTCATGTTTTGCAGCCCCAGAAATCTTTCTTCCTAGACTGTCTTTTCTTCCTCTAGGTGGCACAGAAATCTGAGTAAAGACTTTGTATTTTTACAAACTCCAGTTCCTTCTATCTAGGTACTATCTGGAGCTAACATCTGGAGAGACTGTTTCTAGGCTAGTGTCTTCTGATAATTTCTGCTCCTTATCAAATGTTTATTTAGGACCAAACCAGGCAAAGTCCACCCTGGAAGAATTATTTCCTTTGGTCTGGAGCCAAATCTTTTATCTGTTTGAATGGATGTCCTGTAAAACTAATGACTCTTAAGCAGTCTGTATTGCTAGCTCTTTTCTGCATTCAATGATTCTTCCTGATAGCTCTTAGGTCAAATTGAAGTTGAGACCGCATGCCACAATTACAAATAAATGTCACCCAACAGTTGGGCAATCGAAGTAATGTTCACAAAATGTGGAATTTATCAGCTGATGTATACACAAAGATTGTATTTGTCTCACTTCCCTTCACACGCTCTCTCTACAGAGGGCTCTGGATATTGCAGCTGTTATTTGTGTTGTAGCATCACAGAATGGTTTTGGTTGGAAGGGACCTTAAAGGTCACGTAGTCCCAACCCCCTGCCATGGGCAGGGACTCACAGGGAGCCCTTTTGTTGACAGAGGGAAATAGGTACTCGTAGGGCTGCAGGAATATTTTGCACATCTTCCTAAGGATGGCATTAATCAGGTTGTGGTTCCTCTGAGGAAGATCTTAATTGAAACGAGGCAATCCTGGGGTGACAGTGTTGGATGTCAGAGTGGGCCTTGTGGCAGCAGGTTGGCATTTACAGCTGTTGGAAGCACGTATTTCCCTAGTAGGAATAGTACACCAAAGAACAAGAATAAAATATATTGTCGAGAGGGGAGGAAATGAGGGGGAGAGAATTACAGATCCAGAAAGCAAAGAGAAAAAAGTGATAACTAAAATATTTTCACATTAACTTTATATAATTCATGCTTCAAAAACTGCATAATAGCACTTGGTTTGCTCCAGACAAAGGAGTTTCTGTATTTTTCCAAAATAGAAGAGCTCTGCTTACCCAGTATGGGAAGTCACCACAATTTATTGATCATATATTTGTACTGCGAGGTAGTTCTGGTTGTACCTGGACAACCACTTGGACAGAATATGGTACCACATAAACACAGGTGAAAACACCATTAAAAAAAAACGCTTTGGGATCCCGTTTCCTATTTATTTCCATGTTCAGTTTCAGGATTTAGGTCTGTAGGACAGTGACCAGCCACTTCCAGTGTCAGTCTTTAGTAGAAGAATTTCAGAAGTCAAGGAGGTTACACAGATGAAATAACACTGCCAACATGTCCAAAGCAAGTGAGGAACACCCCTCACAGCCACCGTGCAGGGATACAGTAAATAAGCATGGCAAGCAACACAAATGCCTACTCCTATGTAAAGTCTGTGCTCTAAATTTAGAACAGCTCACTTTCACATTTGTTTGTTTTAGATCTTTGCTTGACTTAGAGCTACCAATATAGTGCTAAATTGCCAAACAGTCCCGTTACACTGTTTATATTTGCTTCTGCATCTCAATGACAGCTAAAGCACAGTGAAGAAAAAGTGCAATCCTCCCATGAGTCAATACTGGGAGGGTTTAGAAGTGTGTCGCTGCCACGGAGCTAATATGGGACACTGCTCAGTGCTGGTGGAGGGTGGCAGCAGCGCTGAGCTGCTGGGGACCAACGGGAAGCAGGGCACTGTGCCAACAGCCCCGACACGAGTCGGTGAGCCTCAATGAGCCTTCACTGCCTGTTGCTCCTGGGCCAGTGCCTCCACATTCAAGCACATGCTGTCCTCCAAAGCTTTCTCACATTTTCCTGGCTGCTGTGAGCCCGGCGGAGGAGCAGCCTGGCACGCAGCAGCACAGATCTCCTGCCCCAGGAAGCCCCGGTGATACACAGCAGCATGCGGAGGGCACAGATGAGAGCAGAAGCAACTGGAGTCTGGCATTTCAGCTGGATAAATGGGGGCTCAGAGCTTCACAGACTCTGCAGTGAGTCAGGGAGCTAAAACTCCTGAAATTCGCTTAGTGCTTTCTCTGAGAACAAAAACTGAAGCCCATGTTCTGGCCAAATTGCAGCTCTGATGGATTCTGCGTGTTTTACTTAGAAGCCCAGATGTGGCATCCCCTAAACCTATAAACTGCTATGTAATGTTAATTGCCTGCTCTACCCAGAGGTAGCTGCATCATTTCAGCAATAGGTGAAGCAGTCCACTTTTTCTTACAAGCTATTTAAAATTGATTTGGTTGAAATTCCTGCAAGAGAAGGAGCTATATAATGATAAAACACAATTTCCTTAAAGCGAGGTGTTGGTTATTTTGAGCTTTGGCATCACGTATGTGTTGTTAATGAGAAAGAACAAGGTGACAGAAGTACTCTTGCCGTGGTGACATGCTGCTAGGATTCTTTAGATGCAGGTCAAAAAGCCGTCATTAGCTTGCTTCAGGCTAAACCCCATCAGCTGAGTTTTGAAGAGAGGCAAAATGGTTCTGTAATAGCTCGGCTGGGCATAGGAGTGCAAGTGCTGATGATGACAAGGTGGCAAGCACAAGAAGGGAGGAAGAAACCATTTCTTTTGCTTCTCCTTGCAATAATAAAGCTTAATATGGTTATAAAGAGAATTTTCAGGAGACCAAGAGTGAACCATCAACATTTTTTAGAAGATTCCTAGTTGGTTTGTTAGCAAACGAAGAAGAGAGTGTACTCTGAGTTGCAGAGGTTTTTCATTTGCATGTGATGGCCATCTCCATAGATTATTGACCTTGCAGATTCACAACAAAAGTTATGGTGAATTCAGGTTATCAGAAGGTGCATTTCTGCAGAAGTCCTTTCTATCTGGTACATTTAGGCAACAAGCTACATTCAGAGAGAGGTCTGAAGTTTTTTCTAGTGCAATGGCACAAGATCCAAAAGGATGAACCTCTATTAAAAGATGGGTTGGAAGAATGCACTGTGCATAAGAATTTTTATTTGTCAGCTTAAAAATGTGGCATGAGGAACTAAGTACGCTCTTAAAAAGGAACTTTGACATGTATTTGGAAGTCATTGCGACCTATTTGGACAAGGCATTTCAGAAGTTACACAGAGAAAAATGAGATTTCATTCAGCATGCTGGGGATTGTGCCCCAAGGCTCACAGTGGTAATTTCTTGAACCAGATGTTGTGTTGTGGTGCCACTGTGCTGCAGACAAAGGGGAGTCCGAATGGGTTATTTCAGGAAATGTGTTCAATATGGTCGATTCATGATTGTTGAGACCTGGGCTTAGTCTATACGTGTAGTTTATTGTTAAGTTACAGCTCTTTTGTCAATGCTGGGATATAAATAAACTCAGTTCCTCCGGTGCCTCATTCCCAAAGGATGCAAAAAGGACCATCTAACTGCAGTAGGAGACTTGCTTTTCCCAGCCCTTCTAATCAGCTTCTCTCCATATGGGGCCACAGCTGCTGGCCTTTTTTTTTTTTTTTTTTTTTTCTTTCTAACAGCTACAGCAGTGTCAAGGGAGGGAGAGGAGCACACCTCTTACCTTACTCCAAAAGTGAAAAATTAACCCTTTCACTTTCTTGCCAGAGAAATGCACTTCCACCTAATCACAGCAATCCACAGACATCCTAGTGCATTTTGTTTACTTCAGACAGTGACATATTTGAGGGAAGGCTTTGAACATCTTGAATGTCTTTGATTTACCAAGGTGATCGGAAAGCAGGTGGTGTATTGTTCAACAATTTCAGATATGACTAAGTACAATAATTACGTGTTTTGGTGCTGTAAATGTATTTTAATTATTTTGAATTAACATCAGTTAAAACCATCAGGACAACTAGTTAACAGCTGTGTAAATACATTTATTGCTTTGTAGACTGTTAGCTGCAGGTCAGGTGAGAAATTTAGCTGAAATCCAGGTATCGGTGAGGAGGCTCAGGCATTGCACAGATTTTCTGTGTCTTGCATAAACCATTTAGTCTCACTGTCACCACTTTCTTTTCTTGTTGCTTGCCAATTTGTAAAATACACCATAAGAAGTGAAGTGCTTTGATCTATTTATTTATATAGAGTGATTTGGAGCAGAGATCACTTTCACAGTGTATCCTGGAAGCATATTTGCAAACCCATTCTCTCCTCCAGATGAGCAAACACTCACAATATGATCTTCTAAGAGGATGGCACTGCAGCAGATAACTCTGTACATAGCTAAATAAAAGATGGCAGCTTTCCATATGTCACCTTTCTAGAGGTAATCTAATTAGACTAGAATTAATTATGGATATGCAGGTTACACAGCGCATCCATTGCCCTGATTTCATAACCCAGTCTCTAAAGTTGTCAGAAGAAAAGGAGCCGAGCAGTTAGCAGCATGGCAATTGTTAAGACCGTGTTGCCCAAGAATGAACTCTTAAGGAAATTAAAAAGTAATGCATTTCACAAATGACTTGTACTTACTTATATTAGTAAGTACACCATAGACTTCCAAAGAAGGAGAATAGCATTCAAGAATAACTTACCAGAAGCATACAAAGGGATCTTAACAGTAAAGAAGAGGTTTGTTAGATATTGAGAAAACAGCAAGAAACCTTGAGTTAGTTGAATGCAGTCTTTAATTATTTATATTTTTAATGAAATATAATTTAAAAAGCCAACATGACCTGTCTCTGGCAAATTGATTTTTTAAAACATTTAATATCATTTGGGCTCCTCACTTTTGTCTGTGTTATTTCTTCCTTTTATTCCTGCAACACTTTCCCCTCTGTCTGTGCAGATCAGAGTAGCTGTCTTCTGCAGAACAGCAATCTCATTTTGTTTACCTTGTGTTTCCAAGAGAATTGAACAAGCCCAGGATTCACCTCCTCTAAACAAATACTTGCAAGACAAAGGTATCGCAGCTATTCTAAGGACAAGAGGTTTGTTGAGATGGAGAACAGTAAAGACTGGCAAGGAAAAAAAGTCAATGTGTTTTTATCTGAAAAAAAAAAGTTAATCCTTTGCACAGCCTCATTTTCTTTGCTTTTGAGATAGCTCTCCTTTTTCATTTAAGTTTTAGAGTTTTTCATCCAAAGGAAGCAAGAAGCCGAGGTATTTTCTTTGTTGCTGTCAAGTAGCTCGAACAGTTTGAGAACAGAAACCAGTCAGAGCACTGTGATTAGCGTAGCCAATTAGGGTGGATTTGCATATTCACAACACGGCTATCGAGAAATAATTCTGCAGAGATAATGCAAGCGTGGCAGCGCCTGTCTGCCAATCAGAGCACCCTGGCTCCCGTGCCGTATGGTAATTGAGAAATAACCATGGAGCGATCCTGCAGATTGGGCACCCCGCGCCAATCCACATGCTGGCACTGCGCAGCTGGGGAAGAAAGTGCATTTGCAAGGCAGTCGCTGTACGATACCCCTGCACACTGGAAAAGGTTAATCTACACTCCATTTGCATAAAATGCAATGGCATCAGTCAAATGAGTTGGCTCTTCTAAGATTATTTCCAGCTACAACTTGTGCTAGCTGCCACTTTTGGGGGCCCAACCTCACCAGGAGTCTGGGGGACGTGGCTTTTAATGAGGTGGCAGGTGTCCGAGCCCTGAGTGTCCTCCTGAGTGTCCTCCATCCCTCAGCTCAGCCAGGCACAGGGTATGAGGTGTAGGTGAGCTTTGCACAGTGGCCTAAAGGGCGGGCCATAAAACCCTGCTTGTTTTTGCCCCATCATTGGGGTGTTATCCAACAAGCAGGCAAGAAAGCAAACAGGCCTTCAGGAAACCTCATAGGCTCTGCTGGAAAACAGACCGGGGTGGCTGATCACAGCAGCTTTATTATCTCTGAAAGTGAAAAATCACCTTATATACTATAGTGACAACGATCTGTGCTCCCTCTCTGCATTCCTCTGGCTCCCACTGCTCTTCATCTCATACCAGCAACCATGTTGCTGCAGGCATGTGGGCGAGCACAGGGCAGAGCCCCCTGCTGCCCCGCGCCCACATAATCTGCATTTTTAGGACGACGTTTGCTTATCCAGGGGCTGACAAGTCGCTCCCTGCAGTGTGCAGCAGCCATGTGTTCTGATTTTAGAAAGACTGATGGTGATGTCTGTCCACAGTACTCCTGACTTCTCAGGTGCAGGGGCTGAGGCCCTGGTGTCCAGTCATGGCGGATCAGGTCAGGAGGGGCACCGCGGGGCCTTCGCTCAGGTACAGCTCCACAGGCCACGGGCACTTTCAGAGCTGCTAAGGGAAAGACAACACCACAAAAAATGAGCTTGTGGGTACTCAGGACTACGAGATATCAAGGAAAACTTAAAAAAAATCCCTAAAATTAGGCCATTGCACAAATCATAAGATTATAACCTGGCATCATATCTACCAGGATAAAGACTATGAGCTCTCAACCTCTGTGCCACAAAGAGACATTAGGCACATTTAGTTGGGTAGAAATGTCTCCCTCAAGGAAGATATATATTTTATAATAACCCATGATAGGGATTTTATACCCATCTCTAGAATACTCACCACTAGTTTATCTACTCCACTAACTTAAGTAAGATTTTTTTTTTTTTTTTTTGTAATGGCCTCCCTTTATGAATAACCACAATCATCTCTTTCCTTCCTATCCCCTTTGTGGCACAAGCTTTTTATTAGAAAGTTAATAAACTTTGTGTATGTTCTAAAGATAATATTGAAAACTGCAAAACTGTGTTCTGCATTTTATAATTGGTGTGGAAAAAAGGGGGAGATCTAATCCAATTGGGTCTTCTTTGCTCTCTTTTGCTCTCTCTCTCCCTTTTTCCCCTTTGATGGTAAGCAGCAAATTTTAATTAGCTTCATTTCCACAATTCAGTCATGCATATGTAATCTTTGTTCACACTTTTATAAAGTAAAATTAAGTGAAAGAAATTGGGTAATAATAGAAAGCTTGTCTGAGCAGAACAAATGTGAATTATCAAACATAAGGAAAGATGACTGGGACTACAAGGCTTGAAGTTGTGCAAGGTTTGAGGTGGTTTTGCTGAAATAGGACTGCATAAATAATGCATAGGAACAGGTGCTGATTATCCTGTTTTGGGCATCTTTTGTTCATTATGTACTTGGGCTGCTGAGGTACAGTGATAACCAGTGAATGTGAGCAGACTGCTTAATAACAGCTTTCTAATGTTTCTCTTTTATCACAAGCTGAAAGTGTCACATGAGCTTGTCTAGTTAATAAAAATCACTTTGTGAACCCACTGTTCTTAGATTTGGTATTAGAACAGATCACTGTATTGGGCCTCTCTCTTGATTATAGCTGCAAAAGCTGTTCTGCCGTTTTGCATTGTAATTTAAAGGTTTCCTAATCCATATACACACCCTCTAATTAAATGTTTCCAGGGGTTACCTTGGGAGCCTTCAGTGCTATGGTTTGAAACTAAAACTAAAGAGTGCATTAAATTCATTCTCCCTGGGGTGAGACACAGGAGAGGGAAGTACATTTTCATCCCCTGCTACTCCTGATTATTAGAAAGCACGAGCATGATTGGGACTGCTAACTTCACTATTTTTGTTATCTAACATGAGAAGATGGAAATCTAAAGGGAGACAATCAAGTTCAGCTTATCACTTCTGAAGAGATTCATGAAAAACCAGAACCTCCTGTTGACGTAAATGGGTCCATGGCCACGGAAGCTGCACAACAAACACCGCTGCACCAGACGCTGAGATCTTCACTAAAGGAAATGTAAAGTGGTGAAGCATGTTGGTGTCACCACATAGAGAAGTAAAGTATGAACCCTGGTTAATGTTAAACTCATGAGCAGATACTTTCTCTTCAGCGCCTGTGCACACACTCAGCCTCACCCCACCAACCTAACAGGTCTCGGGGAAACACCTCTTTTTGTCCCTGAGAAGGAGCTCTTATTACAGGAAGTGTTTCAGACTTGGGAGTTTCTTTTTTCTTTTCTCTCTAAACGTGCTTTGCTATCAGTACATAGGGATAACCAAGATTTAGGTTAATGGTTAACAGACCAGTGATAACCACATAGAAACTCTGACTTCCTCCTGCTGTGGTCAGGACAGAAAACTGCCTTCACTCACAGAAGAGGCAAGAGCTGAAAGGAGTGCAGTTCACAGCACAAAGGGCTGGAGTACGGCAGCTTTGCTACAGATTGGTAAGAGCTAAGACTTTCTCTCCCACTCAGATTACTGACTCAGCTGCTGCTGCTTACAAAACCCACAGGTGTGTCTAGTTCAGCCACTTTCATTGTACCTGACTGCTCTGACCTCTGCGTCTTGGTGAAGGGGGCAAAGCGAGAAGGATCTATTTTCTGTGATTTTGGACATCAGGGAGGCTCTTCTTCCCTCTTCCTCCTCCCAGGGGCTGCTCATGGAAGGACAGACATCCTCTTCAGACTGTTTTCATCTCATTAACCACACTCATATCCCAGAGTTTGAGGTGTCTCATTGGATCAAGATCACTTTGGCCTCTCTCGACATCTGCATCTTTGTAGCAGGCATCTTGGGCAACAGCATCACCATCAAGGCCACCAAGATCCTGCAGAAGAAAGGCTACCTGCAGAAGGAGGTCACGAACCACATGGTGAGCTTGGCCTGCTCAGACCTGCTGGTCATCCTGCTTGGCATGCCCGTGGAGTTCTTCAGCGCCATCTGGAGCCCTTTTGCCACCCCAAACGGCAATGTGGCTTGCAAGCTCTACTGTTTTCTTTTTGAAGCCTGCAGTTATGCCACCGTGCTGCATGTGGCCACCCTTAGTTTTGAGAGGTACGTGGCTATCTGCCACCCCTTCAAGTTCAAGGCACTCTCCGGACCCCGCACAGTGAAGCTGCTCATCGCCTTTGTCTGGGTGACATCTGTCATCGTGGCTCTGCCCCTGCTCTTTGCCATGGGCACAGAATATCCCCTGGAAATCATCGAGGGCTACCAAAGTAGGATGGGCTGCGTGAAGCCGACTCCCAGGCACCTATTACCGCATGTGAAGGACAACATGACCATCTGTACCAGCCTCTCCTCCAAGTGGCCTGTTTTTCAGGCCAGCATCTTCACTGCCTTTGCTGTGTACATCATAGTGCTGGGGTCTGTCACCTTCATGTGCCGCAGCATGATGAAGACCCTGAAGATCCACAAGAAAGGAACTGTGGCAGTGAAGGGTGAACTAGGACACCAGGAGCAGTACCTAAGGAAAAGTGAGAGCTCAGAGGGCAAGAGCTCCAGGAGACAGATCACTCTATTCCTGGGTAAGAGCCCTGTTCTACTCTGCCTCTCCTCCCCTGCCCCCTTCCCACAAAGGTAGGAAAACCAGAGGCCTGCGTCTTGCCTCACCAAGTTCCCCCGAATGGGGGATGTGTGGTTTGAAACTGGTCCGAGATGGAGAGGCATACTTCTGGTTGCAATGACATATTTAAGAAACCTGATTTCTCTGCATGTTTCTGACTATTTTTTTGTTAGAACAGGTGGGAGGGAAGAGAGAAGAAAAAATCCATTTACTGTCTAATATTTATGTTGCCTGATTATACTGCATGTCTACATGCAGCAATAGTGGTAACAGGATGTTACTGCTTGACCTTTGTGGTAGCAATAGCCACAGCTGCCTGGATATAAAGTAGCTCTACTTGCATGTCTTCCCATTAAATACATGCATATTTAGTAAGGCACTTAATAAGAGGGCAGACTGTCTTGCAAGATCTAAAGCTTGTCCCGCTCTGAAGGCATGTCCCTGTTAACTCGGGATGCTCCCTGAAGTGCACTGATTTAGCTTTGCCGTGGCTGTGTTGCATCCGAGCATTAAGGAAGCTGGGTTGGGCAGCTGATCTGGTCTTGCAAATTGCTGTTGCCCTTTTTGATTTTTTTCCTGGTTTTATTTGAAGGCCTATAACCTTGGAATTATGTTTGATTCTGATCTCTCTCGCCACATTTGTCAGACAAAAACTAATCAAGCTGTCATTTTACCAACTTGGACTCTTTCCAGGCAGTGATCCATGCAGTCTCCACATTTGTTGATGCTCTTAGAGGTACCCTTAATCATGTCCTGGCTGAATTACAGCTAGTTCTTGTTTTGTTGGGTTGCTTAATACGATACTGGGTATAATAAATGAACCATCTTGTGTAGGAATGAACAGCAGACCTAGGATTCCTGTGTTGATTTTTGATCCTCTGCTTGATATTGCAGAGGGGGAGCTGAAACTCGTGGATCTGCCCACTTCTAGAGCTTTATGTAGATGGTGATGACTTGAGAATCCCTTGCTTCCTCAGCTAGTCCTGCTTCTGCCCTGGTCTGGGGCTGGGAAGGGTGCAGGGCAAAGAGTCCAGGGTGCAACCGGCACCTTTTCTGCTGCAGGCGTGGTGGCAACCTGTCAGACGAGGCCTGTGACTCAGGCGTGGGGACAGGCTGGAGCCGTGAGCTGTGCCCGCCGTCACCCTCCAGATGGGAGACGTGACGCTGCAGGCTGCGCGCGGCTCTTCCGCATGCCCAGGGTGCACATCTGAAGAAGAAATCATCTCCTCACACAAGGCATCTATTAGTCAGGGACGAGAGCCCCCGTATCAGGATGATTAAAAGGGCTCTTGATACCCGAGTCCACCAAAAGTACTGACTTCTGGGCTGGAAGCTTAACAGCTGAAGCTAAATGCAGCATGTTGCACAGAGCTGAAAAAGGGATAAGGCTTTGCTCTTTAAGTTAAGTGCTACTGTGGGATCCTTAAATGTCTGTGGATCTCGCTCTCCTTGTAAATTATCACCCACAGCTACATTAAAGTCCAGTTTAAGATCCAAATCCTGTAGCAAGTTCTAGTCAGGTTGAGAGGTGAAGGTAAATTACTGCGGCTTTTCTTCCCCTCCTTGATTATTTTTCTTGCTTGCTGATAGTCTAGTGTGGAATAGTGCAGACCTGTTGCTGCTTGCAGAAGTGTTAAAAAACAAAATAAATGAAAGGACAAGCGGGTTGCTTTATCTTACGGGAATTTGCCGCCGGTATCTGACGCTTTCTCTGCTCTCAGCTTTCTGGAGCCGGTAGACACTTCTGTGAATCCCCTGAAATGATTTCCGTGGCATATTTTAAATGGCTCTTAATATGAGTCTTGCTAATTAACTTGGGTTGGGAAATAAATTAATAAACTGAAGAGGAAGAAACGGTGGCTTGCATCCCTAAGAACAATGCAAAGCAATTTAATTTGGAGATTTCATAAGAGTGATGCTTTAGGGCAGTTTTAACCCAGAAGAAATGAACATATAAATTGTTTACAAATTGCTGAATTTAAATATAGTGATTTAGAAGTCCTCTTTGTTTTTCGTTTAACAGATGGGTCAAATTAAAACAAATATTTGCTCATTTACAACATATTTCACTTTTAATGTGAAATGTAAATGACAGCATACAGCAAGATGTCTTCAAACATCTAACAGCAATAAAAACAATTTAGCATTTTCTTCTTCTTCTAGTTGTTAAAAGTGATAAGTTCTCCAAAACGGAGATTAAATTCATAAATCTCTTGACGATGAGGAAAAGCTAAGTGGAAAGAGACACAAGAAGGAACTGGTGCTTTTTTAGTGTCACGTTATTGTGAGGCACTCGAGAAAATTCATGAAAACAAATTGTAAATGCTGAAAGTGAAAAACTGTGTGCTGTGGGAGGCACTGGTGCTTGCAGGGTGAGCCCTGGCCAGGCTGACACCACAGCTGGGGTGGAGGAGGAGGGGGAAGAGGGGCTAAAAGAGGGGAGCACCATGGTGCTGGGCAGGCTGAGCTCACGAGGGGAAGGGCTTTCTTCCAAGGGGTTGGCTGCAAGGGTCCAGTCCTTTGGTTTAAAGCCTAGAGAGGCTGGCTGGGGCTTTGAGGTCCGTGGTGTAGGGATGTCTGCTCCTGTCGCTGCTGCCCTCACCATGCCCATGGTGGAGAGGAGGGGATGGTGCAGCAGTCATTGTAATTCTGAACCTGGTGATGGAGAGGGAGCACTTCCAGGGGCTGTTCAGCTCGAATTTTGGTGGGTTTGCCCCAGTGGGGGAATACACATTTGTCCCAGTGTTCTGGAAAAAATTAGTTCTGTTTTTATAAACTAGGCTGCGCAGTGCTGCGCTTTCCTGCTTCTTTCCCATTATTACTGTTGGCTTCAAGGATGATATGGTAGTACATGTAAGGCTTTGCTTAATGCTCCTGCTCCTGAAATTGGGCATTTGGGGCTTTGGGTAGCCTGGGGCATGCTTCCTGCAATCTCTGTGCATGTGATTTGTTTGATCATCTTCTGAGTGAGGTGGTAAAACTCCAGTGCCTCCAGTGGGTCGGCCCATCCACACGAGCAGGGCAGATGAGACTGGGTGACACTGTGTGGGTTTTCCATAGCTGTTAAAGCAGCTTTGCTCATGTTGGGACAGCAGATCTTTCTTCTAGGGAAGGGCAACATGGGTCTGGTCGAGTGTGGGCTCTCCTCAACAGCAAGGAAAATATAGCTGAACTTAATTTTTGAGTGGCTCACGGCAGCACTTGATTATAGAAGTTTCTCCACCCCCAGCAGCAGAAACTGAATAGTTACTGTGCTTATGAAAACACTGGGTGGATGGCACTTTGATGAAATGCAAGCTTTTAATAGTATTTAAAGCCTCCTAATTCTCAGCCCACCGTGACGCTCTTGTCTTTCTGCTGGGACTGTGAAGGGCCGGACGGTGAGGAGAGAACTACCCACATGGTCACGGGGTGCTGCTGGGGCCCTCTGGCTGCTCTGGCACCCGAGCTGAGGCACCTGCCACCCCATCAGGGAGCTCGTGACAAAGGGTGGGTTTGGGGACTTCGGCTGGGTCATGGCAAAGAAAGGGAGGGAATATAACAGAAGGGTCCTGCAAAAGGGAGACCCAGCTAGTGCAGTAGTACACTAGTGCTGAAACTATGTCAGTTAAAAATCTTCAGGAATCATTAACTTCGTCGTTAATCTCCAGCAGTCATTAAGGGGAGCGGTGCGGGACAAGGCCCTGTGCAAGCCGCCAGCAGGGCTCACCTCAGCGGCAGCAGGCCCGGGCCAGCCATGTGGGCCTCGGCTACTTCCCTCCTAATCTGGTCACTAATCTAAGACTGCTTTTATGCAAAAGCACCTGCATGGTTTGTCATCAGGCTAGATCTGACTGGCCTGAACTTGTACTCAAAGATGAAGTGAGTTTTGACTGTCCCAGATGGAAAATTTATCACTTCTGAAGCTTCTGTGGTATTTCCCTTGCCAGCTTCAGTTTTGTGCTTCTGCTGAAGGCTTTAATTATTTTGTATAAAGCAGCCTCAGGACTACCACGGTAAATACATTGAGCTTGAAAAGTCCTTTCGTGTTGCTATATGCACTGCTTTTCTTTGTTATGTGCTTACAGCCTGCCCTTTTGGAGCAGCAGATGGGTCTGGCAGCGTGGGGCTGCAAGGCGCTGCAGGTGCTTTGTCGCTTTTCTGCCGGCATCCAGGCACGCTCTTCTGTCTCCTGACCACCACGAGATGTGCAGCCATCCCACCTCTCTCTTCCAGAAGAGGGAAGTATCAGAGTAATCCAGCTGCTATGAAACTGTTGCACAGATCATAACCTGTGGCAGTGCCTCCATTTGAGAAAGGCAGTGTGGTGGCTTTATTTAAATTTTCCTTTTATCTAATGCTTTAGTATGTTTGTCAGGTACACAGAGTGTCAGCTTGAAGATGGTAGCAGTGTTGGTTTCATGTGTTGTGGTATGGTACAGGTAGCTTCTGGTCTGTTTTATGGAGTAAGAGAAATTAGAGGCTTTGCTGAGACTCTGGTGAGTGCCGTTGAAGGAAAGGCAGTCCCTCCCTCTAAATCCAAATAAAATGAGCAAAAGGGAAGGGCTGGAAAAGCAGAGGTGGTGGCTGTTAAAATGATGGTAGGCTATTCTGTAACAACCCCAAATGCCACTATAAACACCATGGACACAACTGAACCTGGCCATAAGCTAAAGACAGATAAAACATTGAGTCAGAAATTAAAAAGATCTCTCAGAACTTGAGCTGGAGCACTGTTTTCTCCCCCTGATATACTACTGCTGGCAGATTAATATTTTGCTCAGAATAAAGGTATTGTGTGTAGAAATAGCCTTTCCAAAGATCACTAAGGAAATGTATTTCGCAAGGCACTTGGCAATTGGATTTTCAGGAGGACAAATTACTTCAAGTACTCTGCAAAAAATACATGGTTGTCATCTAGAGATGACTCAGGCACTGCATAGCTTGACAGTGGTAGGACTTCTGTTACAGGAAAATTAGATGCTTCTTCGTAGGCTGGAAATTGGCTTGGTTTTTTTCCTTACTGAAAAAGGTAAAACTTGGTAGAACAAAAATTGAAAGAATAACCTAATTGATTAGATTCCAGAAGAACTCAGCTCCAGCCCGTGTTCTTTAAACTCAGCTTCATTGACTCCTCTCGGTTCATTTCTTTAATCATTCCACTCAGCTGCCTTTCTTCAGAGACTTTGTTGGAGAGGTGCCTGAAGATAAATATATTGTAGGCTGGATATGATTTTCATCTATGTGTTTTATATGGTGTCTTCATCTATATATTTCCCTGAGCAGGGCTTCGAAGTACTCAAGACAAGCAGGAGACTGCATGCTCTGAAATGAGTAGCAGGGGCTGAGCAGGGGGCATCAAACACCTGGACCCAGAGACCAGGGGCTGACTATTCAGCCGAATGAGACACCCACCCCTGCCACCAGTAAGATTTTTCCTTTAGGTGTTGCTTTCTGGAAAAGAGATCAAAGCAAGGGATTTACTTGGTGGTGTTCAGGAAATTTTGCTTTCCTCTTTTCTGCAAAAGTATTAACCTGGTGTCAACGGCAAAACTAATCAATGCTAGTGAACACTGGTAGCACAAAACCAAAGCTCAGCAATTCAGCAGATGACAATGGAAAGACCGCACTCAGGGATCTCAGCTTCTCGGGGCAATTGTGTACAGCCAGCCTCCTCTGATGAGCTATGGGACTTTTGTTGTTGTTGTTTTTAACAAAACAACACAAAACAACAACAACAAAACATAGCCACAGTAAAATACACTCAAGGCAAACTTCCAAAGTCCAGCTATCTAGATATTTTCCGTTTTTCCACAATGCAATTTAAAAATGAACATAAGCAAAAACAGCATAATTTTCCTCCCTATTGTAGAGAAAGCAATTTATCTACTGCTGCTTTTAACTGGACTCATGTACTAGGAGATTGTGCTTTTGGCTTAAATAGACGGTCTTCATTTCCTCCTACTCAGAGGAATGGCAAAATGGTGCAGAGAGAAAAAGAATGTAAGAATAGGGACTAATTGAGGCCAGTACCCCCAGGGTATTTAAGACTTTTGTAGTTTTAATGGAAAAATCAATGTGTGATTACACTTTGCATTAGAGTACTCAAAAATTGCTTGAAAGTGAAGTCTGCAGCTTTAAAAACAACCTAACCCTGAAAATACTATACTTGGAGAGCCAAATTCACTACCGGTGTAATCCACATCATTCTTCATGTGTGCTGTCCTCGCAGATGCGGTCTCTGTGCACACACAGCTACTGTCTTTGCTTCTGTACACAAGTAGTGGTGAGGATGATGAAAGCTTCACTGGTGCTTAGTGAAAATTGCAGCCATGCTTCTGACTCCCAGCTGATCCTTGCAAGGAAACGGGTATTTCACCTGGTCTGATGGTGAGCTATAGGTGTTGGCATGTTGCTTCAGCCTAGCTCATCCCGTGGCGCACACAGCACGAGCATCTTTCCGCCTCTTTATACTTTACTTTATTTCCATCAAAGTGGAGAAATATAGATGTTGTTCCAGGTATGAAATGAATTGAGGGAGATTGTTCTCAGCTAAAAATCAGCACCCCTACTTTGGGAAACCCTGTCCTATTGATTCTGGTTGACTGCCCTCATTCTTTGGTCAAGAGACTATTTTCTTAAGCATTAATTTTCCACTTTCTGTTTTCTTGCTATCTCTTCTGAGCCAGACACCATCTCAAACACAGATTGCTCTTCAAACTTTCCAGTTTCAGTAAATGAGACTCATTTGTGGCAAGTTCACACATGATTTATTGAAGTCTTCACCTGTGAAAATTAAATGCATTATCTATTCCTCTATTGTTTCATATTCCAATTATACCACATTTCGCAAAATTAAATCTTTTGTTTTCCTAGCTGATGTTAAGACCATTATCTTTAAACAATGATTGCTAGCCCGTGAATTTTAATAGAAGACAACTTTAATATCTGAGCATTTATTAGTAATGTGAAGCTTTCAATACTACATAACTTCTTGATTTCCTAAGGGCAAAACTTGTATTAGAAACAGAACCAATGAACTGCCAACCAACAGGTTAAAGATTATTTTTGTCTCTTTCATTGTTACAAGTGAGTTCCTAAGCCTATAATTTCACTGGATAGGTAGAACAGTTGAAAAACGAACAAGATGGAATTTCCACAGAAGATAAACAGTTAAGACTTATGGTTGGCACATGTTGTAGCACCTTCTTCACCTTTTTTGAGGGCATTGTAAGCAAGTTTGTACTGCTAGATGTCAGATGTAAGTGAGAAAGCAGTTATCTTCTGAACTCCGTTGCAGATGTATGAGTAATATCAAGGTCAAACCATTATGGATTAAATGAGTTTGCCAAAAGCCTCTTAATTGTATAAATACTAACTTGTAAGGAATGGTGAAACTGAGAAAGAGGTCCAGTATTGTTATGAGCTAACTTTCCCTTGCTTCTCCTTAAGCTGTTTCCATGCCCGTGGTTGTTACGTTTAATTGTCTCTTAAAAGCACTTAGCATATTTGTTTCTATGAATTTTTAAAGAAGGTATTCAGGTTGGAAGTACAGTTTATGGGGTTAGAGTTGAGGGTCTCTCTGAAACCAGCTGTCTGCTTGTTAGGGAGACGTACAGAGGGAGAGAGAGTTGTATGAGCACTCAAAAAACACTTGACATCCACCTGCAAACAGGTGCACATACATAATAATTACCAGGAAACTCAATTATACTCATGTGTGTAAAGAACCCCAGACACAGAGGTGTATTAGAGAAGACAAAATTGCTTAGCTATCCATACCAGTCCTCACCCAGCATAAATGGCTTTCTCTCCTCGTGTTTTATTAGGTAGCATCTGCGCAGGTATTCAGGCAGCCCTTCTGCTCCAATCTCTCGTTGAACCCCGCAAAAGAGCTTCTCAGATATAGCCCTTTTCAGAGGAGAGACTAAATATTTTGTCCCTATTCATATAATATTTCTGCAAGGCTGCTTTGTTTTTACTCTTCCATATAATATTGCCAGGTTGCTTTTTGTTGAGTGCAATGATTGTCTCGTGTAGCTCAAGGACGGGCTGCCTTCGGTTCACTCTTGTTTTGGTGCTATATCTAACAGGGTGCTGCTGAAGGTGATTTTGATTTGAAGGAATGTTAGGAGACTCTCCTGATTGCTCCTTCCTAGAAAAATCCATGGAGTCCAGTATATGTGTACCCTTTAAAGTACAGCAACTACAATTATTCCAGCACTTCTTCCATGAAGTGTAAAATCTGAATTGTGGAATTAACTGTTGTGGAGACCAAATGTAAAAGTGGGCTCCAAAATGGATTAAATATAACCTTGAAGGATAGTGCTGTCAAGAACAAGATACAGTCTCTACTTTGGAAGGTCCTCATGGTGGTGAGTGCCAGAAACTTGGTGTGAATACTACAGGAAAATCCCTCTTGCTTGTTCCTTCTCCCACAGGTGCCAATGTGGGATTATCACAAAGAGAAAGGAGTTGCCAGATGACTGCTAGGTCTGTCCAAGTATGACTGCTCTGAACTTTCTGTATTATGTCAAAATAGGCAATTAATCAGGGGCTGCCTTCAGACAGGAAGAAGAACATATGCTTTTTAAGGTGGTGGAAAAAGGTGTTTGGCTGAACAAGAAAAAATTAAAACGCTCTCTCTAAAACTTTGGTTATTGAAAGGTCATTTTTCCTATACACTCCTAAACCATAAACCTGTAAAGAAAAAAATTTATACATTACTGGGGTGCATTTATTTTTAATCTAGAGGAGTCAAAATGTGTCTCTTTTGATCAGCTCCAGTATTTGCTGAATTTTTTCTTCCTGTGCCTCACATTATGTCTCTGCAGTAAAGAAAACTTTTGGGCTCTCCTGATTTCGAAAAGGAAAATGAACTTAAATTTGTCCCTTAAAGGCATTAAGAATGAAGGTGTTCAAGAACCGAATCTCAAGGGAATGCTTAAGATAGCTGTAGAAGAAAAGCTCTTGAAGCTGCTATAACTGGGCCAACGATCAGAATTAAGCCTTTAAGGTACCGAAAGATTGCAGTACCTCAGCAATAACGTACAGAGAGATTCAAACAGTCTTTGTTGTGGGTGCAACTTCAACATGGCACATTTCTGACCATTAGATAAGAACTAACGTCGTATGGTGAAGGACAAAGTCAAAGGAGAGTCTGCTGGTCAAGTGGAATTGTTTGCCCTTGCCCTGTCGATAGTGACAGCCTTCTGACTCTGTCACGAGCTCATTCAACAGGTCAGAAACTCAGGTCTGAAATGGCTGGATTGGGTTGTGTCAGAGGTGTTCAAAAGATGGTATCTGAGTAATCTTTTTGTCATGAAAGCCTGAATACTTAAATTCTAGTGGTAATAACAATGATACCAACTCCTGCCTAGATTTGTAAAGGCTTCTGTTGGTATTTGCAGGCCTACACATACCTTTGAAAACTCGGACATTGATTCTAGGGCAGGAACTTTGCTACTGAGGTGTAATGGGTTAAAATATGTTCTTGTTTAAACTTGAACTTTTGACAAAACGTGATGTCTAACTACCCGCATCGAGGCTGGAGAACAGGGCTACTAAGGTGACTGGGGAATGTGGAGATGAACCTTAATGGAAGCTAAAATTAGGTTATCTTGTTTAATGTAGCAAAACTAAGAATATGTCTGGCTTTGAGTTGTCTGTAAGAACATTGGGGCAGTGAGTACTGAGGAAAGAGGAAAATCTGGTTTGTACCCTGATCTGAAAATCTTGCAAAACTGACTCAGAACAGCCATCAGTGGAGTTACTCCAGGACAATCAGTCTGATCTCTTGGTGCAACCAGTTAAGCGTAGCAGTCTTGCTGTGCACCTTCAGAAACAGCTCAGGGCTGCCCGGCCTGTTAAGGTTAGACCTTATGTCAAGGAGTTTGCAGTCACCCTTGTCTCAGCTGTGGAGCCAGGGACCTTCCCTCCAGCATGCACGAGTCTTCCCCTCCAGCTTAGAGACTGTCTCAAAGTCATAGTACCCTTGATTAACTTTGAATTTATAGAGCTTTAAATCCATGCTGAGTATGGATTTGCTAATTTGGTCTATAAGGAGAATAACCTGCAATAGAACGGCTGGAAGAGAGAGTTCTGAAACTGCAGTCTGCTCGTCTGGTGAGTACGAGGGGCCATCGGAGCTGCCTCTGAGCAAAGCCAGAGCAGATCTCACCTCTCTGTCCCTGTGGAGGTTTGGGACTGTGTACCTCGTCTCTCTTTCAATGCTTCTCTTGTGCCCTTTCTTAAAGGACTTTCCCCACCTGGTGTACTTGGAGGCAGCCGTGGGAGTTCACTGTTAAAAGTGAATGTCTGGAGACAGGAACTTTCCATTGTCGTGATTCCCTTCACTTTTCCTGTTCCCACTTATATGCACGTCTGCTGAATTCTAAGAAGCTTTTTGATAGCAACTTGAAATTCAAATGTCCCTTTTCTTTTTGTCTTCTAGTCCAAGCCAACATTTAAATGCATTCCTTTCTATTATAAAGAGCATATTGACAATTTAGGAAACATTGTCCTGCAGTACAAATGCTCTGATATTACAAAATATTACCATGTTCTCTGCATTGATCTAAATGATGGCGTTGGCACAAGAACTAATAGGTCTACAGGGGCCATGAATGAGTACAGACAGAAATGAGAAAATTTCTAATCATGAGAAGGACATGTTCAGGGACAACCTTCCAACTGGAGAGCTGGACCAAACTAGTTCAGTTTCTGGGGCAGAGAACATGCTGATTTCTGCAAGTCTGTGGTTTGGATGCCCATGCCAGGAGTTAAGGGATGTCTGGTCGTGAAGCCCAGGCCTCCGGTGGGTTGGAAGGAGGAGGTTATGTTTGTCACTCCTTGGTGTGGCACTGCGTGACTCAGCATCCTGCTTTAGGAAGGTGCTGGACTTGGAAAGGTGCAGCAAGCAAATGTTCATAAGGTAAACATTTTCTTGGCAAATACCTGCTGGCAAAAGCAGACTTTCAGAAATCTGGCCTGGGACCACACAGCCCGGTGCACACATGGGTTCCTGTTGTAAATGAAGGATCCATTTCTTGTGTGTTGGGGTTTCTGAGTATCAGGACATCACCTTTGCTTTCCTCCCCTGGCTGCCCGCAGGCCCTCTGTACCAGCCTGCCTCAATACCCTCCTCCACCACCAGCGTGCCCGTTAGTCCCTGTGTGCCTGATGACTGGCATTCGAAAACCTGCCTCCGAGTGCCTTTCTCCGAGAGAGAATTGCTTTAACCTTATCAAATGGAAGTGAAATTTAAAATGACTTCACGTTTATTTACTGACAGGCAGGAATGTCCTCTAAATTGACTGTCACAGCACGAACGCAGTGCGGCAGGACCGAATCATAACCTCTTGTTGGCCTTCAATCAGTGTTAAATTTGGGGAGTGGGGATATTATTTCGGCCTCCCTGGATGTACGGATAGCATTCTCATTTTGAAGTTTTATACAACGAAGTTATATTTGATATTTGCATAATTCAAATAGATGAAATCCTCAAACAGGCACAGAAGACTTGATTTCATTAACTTGGGATGCAGCCATTCCCATCTCTCATGCATATGGCAAATACCTTTCCTGTAAGTATACTTTAAAGATTCATTTCTTTCTCTAATCAAGTGGTGAAATCCTACCCACGGGAACCAGAATTGATTTCTTTTCCCTTCAGACTGAATGGCACAGACCTTATTTGGGTTAACTTTTGTCGTGAAAGGTAAGGTTAACCCTTCTGTGTGCCGAGAATCAGCCAGTTGAGTTCCCGTTTGCTGCTCCAACACCCTGCAAATGTGCACGGTGCAGTTGTCCTGCAAATGTGCACGGTGCAGTTGTCCTGCAAATGTAGCTGTCAGCTCCGCTAAGCTCAGAGATGCTCTGCCTATTCTCGGCAAGGGCCTATTTTCACTGAAAGCCTGGCCATGTAAGCTGGTTTTTAAATTTCCTCCTGGGCTTCGAATGCTGTAATTGATCACGTTTATTTTGGTTTTAGCCTTTAACGATCAAGGTGAGGAATTGCTCCCAAATCAGTTAAGATGTTAGGAGGAAGGCAGCTTCTCCGTGCCACGTGGATGGTGCCAAGGAATCACAACAGGCTCTTGCAAGCCTTCCTCAAAGCATGATGTTTTCTGGTAGGAAATGGAAATCGGGCAGAAATGCTCCTTTCTTGGAGCTGGCACCTGTGCCTTGCTGTCTGTGGGGGACCTACTGGGGCATGGGAGAGGTCCACTGCATTAATGCAATTTAATAGACATCGGTGGAGAATTAAAGCAATTTCACTTTAGGTATCGGATGTTGCTCCAGGTAGTCTTGAGGAATGGTCCTGCATGCTGTGTAGTCTGAGCCCATGGCTGGGACTCCTATTCGTAGCAGCACCGAGGTGAATTTCCCTTCTCTTTACTACCGAGTTGCCCAAATACATTTGTATGCTGTTTTCTTGTTCACCTTCTTGGTAATGGAGTTCTGCATTTTGTTTTCTATCTTTCAGATACATCACTTTTCACTTCAATTGTCTTATATTAGTTGAAACTGATAACCTGACACTTTGGCTGCTCTGCTTCTCTGAAACATTTCCCAGTGCTTTTACTGAGATCAGGATGCTCTGCTACACTCTTACAGGGAGCTGCTTAAAAAAAAAAAATAGGGGGAGGGGGAGATGAGGAAAAATATATTCTTTCTTGGTAATTTGGGAGGCTTAATTTTCTACTTCTTGTCTTAGAACACAAAGTAGTCACTGGGGAGGGTTTTCTTTCCTGTGTTATTAGTGAATTTATGGTGTGCTTTCTGCCTCTCCTGCCTGCCAGCCTGCCATGTAAAAGACAGCAGTAGAAGGTCAGCTGCATTGAACACCTCAAGAAAAGCCAGGATGCCCTGGGTTTCCCTCCTGTATTAAAGGAAGAATTTATGCTGTAATTGATAGTAATTGGTAAACTCTCCGTTAAATGTATACACGCTTTGGTATTTGAGCTCTAAAATTCCTGTTGTGGGGATGCAGTGGTCAGGAAGCACTGACCCTGCTCTGGTGTTTCAGTTCCCACATCAGGTGTCAGCTGCCTTTCACAAACAAGTTTATAAGCTCAGCACTGTTGTTCCTGAGCAGTTTTGATTGGTCTGACTTTACTGCTTTGTTCAGTGAAACTCTGCACTGCTGGGCACACAAGGGCCGTCATGCAGAGATTTTCAGCTCAGCCTAAGGAAGCAGTGCCCTGTTTCTGCTTTTCTGGGGTTCCTGTGGCACCAAAAGTGGGCCTTTTTGACAGCAGGGAATGCTGAAATGGTCTAACCATTCTCACCAAAAGATTCATCCTGTCTCAAGGCATGTTCCTCATGCTGGGCAGCTTCCTCACACTTGGGAGGTAGCAGCCCAGAGCCCCTCGGTTGGCACCATGTTGCATTTTGCAAGAAAAGCAGCCCAAAATAACACGGCCTGACACAATGTCTTCCCCTTCTTGTATCTGGAATTTCTGGTAGTTTTGTTTGATTTTTGTGGGGCTCTTTTTGGATTGTTGGTTTGTTTGTTGTAATCTTTGAGCAGGCTGAGCTCAAGGGGACCCCAGCTCCCACACGGAGTAGCCACATTTTGGAAAAAGCCTCATTCAGCAGAAGCCCCAGGAGCCTAGACAGGCACATGTTGTGTGTTGGGGTGCACAGGAGATCAATGCACTGAATTCAGGAGGACCTAGAAGCACTTTGGACCTTTGGTATCAAAAATCTTGTTAACAAGCCCCTGAACTCTGACTTTAAAATCATTTCAGACCAGGAATCATTGCCACTTTACACCACAGTTTTCAAATCTTTTATCTTTTGAAGTAACACTGAGAAAGTCAGTGTCCCCAGGGTTCAAATCTTATTTATTTAATTTTCCTATTATTTCAGTACTTCAACAGTTAAGATAATTTTTGCTCAATATGTTTTTGGGGAGAATATTTAGAAGCCTAAAAAAATATATTTAAAGTGAAACATAATCCTTTTGATCCAAGGACTGGTGTTCTGTAGGAGAAATTAAAAAAAAAATCTCATGATAACCCCTCTGCTTTCCTAAAATAGAAAACCTGCATAGTTAATGAATATAAATGAATGTACATTCACTTCCTTTTTTTTGAGGTTACTAAAGCTGATTAACATTAGGTACCACAATTTATTTAAAGCAGTTGAGTAATTATTCTGCTTCCTATCCCATGAACACGCAACTTATTTATTACTGAGGTTGTTTTTTTTTTCTTTAAGTGTATCCTTGAAATCACATTGGGGACATATCTTTGTCATCATCAGAGTTTTAAAATAAGTATTTTACAGTAAGTAATTTTTGGTACACAAGCAAAGAAGAAAAATTGGGCAATGCATTGAAATTCAATGAACTGTGATGAATTGTCTTACAGGAAAGGACCTGAAAGGCTCAGGAATGAAATAATATATTGACAATTTGGGGTTACACAAGTAGAATTCAATATTCAGCATAATTAAATTAGAAATTGATAGCTTCAGCAAAACAAAACAGTTCTTCATATAAAATCCAAAAGAGGTGAAGCATCTCTGCTTTATTGCTACGCTGTGTGGGTCAAGGTGCTTCGGCTGAGAGCTGTTTTCCAGCAGATCATCGTGAAGCAACTTCTATGTGTTGGCCCTTCCTGTTATCTCAGCCGAGTGTCGATTTCTTCTCTGCTTTCTGGGCTGCCATAGGTTCTCCTGTGTTGCTAGTCATGCCAAGCAGGTTAAGTCCCTCTGTCTAGGTCGATCTTTCCTAAAACTGCATGCATCCATCCTTGGGACCAAGAAAGAGAGAGAAGCGAGCAGATGCCAGATGCATTTGGAGGTGGCCAAGAGCTGTGCAGTTGTGGAGATTTTGCAGGTTTTTTCCTTGTTGCCCCTTTTGTTAACTTTTAGAAGTTGGCCGTTGAACAAAAATGCCTTTAACCTGGTTAAAAGTTGCTCTCTAATTTGCCACGCTTGGTAATTTTCTGTAAGAACATATAAAATTGTGCATGAAGGAAAAGAAATACCAAGATTCTTAAATACAATATTACTGTTTTAAACATAATAACAGCACTTCATAGTAACTATCACTTCAGTACAAAAACCGAAAGTATTTGAGGTTTAATGACTAATCACAGACACCTCTAGCCAAAATAAAATCAATGTGAGCACTGTAACAGAACGGAGAGTTTCAGTATTAGGTCTGCGTCCCACAGGAACACATGCACAGCTCTCATTAATATTTGCAGGTTCTGTGCATGCGCCTGTGGAGGAGCATACACCACGCTAAAACAAGCTGGGGAAAAATCAAAAATAATCTGCTCTGGAAGTTTCCCCACCAAAGCACTTGAACCTCCTCTAAGGAGAATTATGGGACAGAGAAAAGTTCTGTAGCTGGTGAACTTTATGGCAAAGTTGCATTTCACCCTCAGATCAGTTGTAAAAAAAACAATTTAAAATAAATCTTCCACGTGCTGCAGATGTACAGTCAATTCATGAATAAAACGTAATTCTGCGAGTAACCTATTTATGGCCATAATACAAGTTTAAAAAATCCAGAGCAACTGGATGCTGCTCATTTAAAGTCACCAGCTTATGCTGGAAGCAATGATATCGAGTAACCTGTCGTGGCTTAGCAGAGGCAGTACTGATCTATACAAACGCAGGCACTTCAGTGACATATCTTGTAATTTCTCTCTTACATGGTAGTATTTTGGAGCCCGATGTGAGACCAGGGGCCCATTGTATTATGCAGTGTACAGATAAGAAGAAAGCAAGCATCCCTGCCTATGAAAACATATAAAATCTCTGTACTTAAAACCGGAAAGAATGGTGAAAAGGAAACTGCACGTACAATTGATCTGCTCTAGCTTTTAACAATACAGTTATTGCATTAAGGGCATGTATTAAATATTTTGAAACTAAATGAGAAATGTTTATTTACTGAAGAAACGTGGCCCAGCTTCTTCTGAGAAGTACAGATGATGTGCTACAACTGTGTAGCATGTTCAGTTTTTGTTCTGTTTTGCATTTTCTGTGGCTGCAGATGCAAGAACCTGTTTTAAAAACAATTATTTTTCTTTGGAGAGTTCACCATTATCAGGTGCTCTGACATGTATTGCATTTTTCAAGATATTCATCAGTAGATGCAAATAGGCTTTGTTTCCATGAAGAAACCTCCTTAATTTGCAGTGAGGCTCTGAAATGCAGCCTGGTTGTATTTCTCTCATGGCAGTGTTTGAAAACCTCATCTCTCCCTGGGCTGCATTTGAACCCTCTTTGTTTTGCCCTCCTAGAAAACCTGCTTTCAACAATTCCTCTCTCTCCCTCTCATTTGAGCATGGAGATGTTGGGAGGGGTTTTTTTTAATTCATTTTGAGCCAGGTCCAACGCAATGGCTTTATAGTGTCTCTGGTTTGTCCTTGATAGGCAGCTGTATTTCCAAATGGACTGACTACAGCTCTCGTGGGTGTCTCTTTTGTCTGACGGCATCTTGGGGTAACCCTGGGAGAAGCCTGCGGGCTTGTTTGTTCCTAGCCCTGGGCACTCAGACACGTTGGAGCATTAAATGTCTGTGCTTTATGCGTTTAGGATGGCAGGCTTCCCATGATGCGTAGGGGGTAGGCTTATAATTTATAATAAATTTCCAGTTTGATGTGCAAAAGAATTATATGGAGTGTAGAAAAATTAAGAGAGCAGTGAAACCGTACAGTTTAATTCCGGCGCACATCACTCCGCAGGAACAGCCATTTGTGTGAGTGATGCGGGTGTCACCGTAACGCTCGCTGTGCAACCAAATATTTTGGACTTTTCGGAAGAGCAGCATTTGATGGTAATAGTGCAGGTTTTCCAGGCCAGTAATATCAAGATGTGAAGAAATGAAGCTGAAACCTCTCCTTCCTTTCCCCTTCTTCCCTCCACCACTATGCCTGCTGTAGGTCAATCAGCAATGAACAAACGTGCAGGATCTCTGAAACGGAGAAATGTGTGCAGTTTACTACCAGCACTTGATTTGAGACCGCATGTGAGTAATTAACCAGTTTTTTGGAGGCTGATCTTCCTTTTGCCCTACCAGCAATCCCTTTCTCCTCAGCTGGCTCAACAGCAGCTTGTGAAGAAATTGCTTTGAAGCCTTCTTTCCTCGAGTCTCTCTCCCGCCTTTAATTTGGTAGTTTATATGTGGAAAATATGATTATATAGGCTGTGATTTGACAGAGGATGTTTTCCCCTTGAATGCCCGTAAGACCAGAAGTGATTGCGAAGTGACTACTGCTTTATGCTTCGAAGACAACTTCCTCTTTGTAGCTTATAAAATCCTATAAGCCAGGAATGTCTTATGTTCATAAAATCTATAGCTCCCTCTTGCATCCTAGCCGTAATAGGTTTTTTACGGCTCTTGTGCTCTTCCTCAAGCGGACAGGACAGTCGCCCAAAAACAAGCACCGAATCTGCATAGCTTGATTGAGGAAGAACTAATAATTGTCTTGTTCTGGAACCTGGCCTAGTAGGGCTTTTTAATTCTCTGGTTGGAGAAGGCAGTGGCAGCTTCATAAAGCCATATTACTTGCTAACTGTTACAGATGAAGATAATCTAAAACACAGGAACTATTAATAACGGAAAGCACTGGGCAGAAGAAGTTTTTCTATATGGGAAGTTGCTCATCTGCAGCATACTAAGGATTTTATTCCTTCCATAAGTCAGGATTCTGACTTCACCCAAAAGCTTTTATGACTTTAAGCTTTTTTTTTCCTACTGTCCAGCTGCTTGTTCTTTTATTTTGGGGAACCACTTAAAGCTTTTCTTTTTAAAACACCAGTTCCTGGCCTCAACACCTGATACTTTGCCTACAGCCTGGCCAGGGTTATTTATTATTTAACCTGCTTGCAATTAGGGTTCTCAAAATGAAACTAGTTAACCCCCTCAGAGAGCAAACAGCAATTTCCTCAGTGCTCAGTTGTAGCAGCCTCTCTCCCTCCACTCCATTCCCCAAATCAGAAGTAAATAGGTCTTAATTTCATTCCCCCAGCCTCTGCCTTAAATTGTTCTGCCTCAATGGTGCCATCACTGTGACTTTATTTAACAAGATTTTGTATTTACACCTTTAGAAATAAACATGTTTACTGACAATAGCTTTGCTAAATTTGTAACCCTTTCACTCAGGGGCTTTGCCCTCCGGTCCTCTGTGGTTTTGCTGTGGAAAAATTGGACAAGGACTTCCAGTGGTGCAGCTATTTTACAACCTTCCCAGTCAGTATCTTTTGCTTTTCTTTTAAAAAGCAGCAGAAATTACTTCAACGATGAACAAAGATTTGTGTTGCAGAATAGCTGGAAAGAGGGTTTCCCTCTGTTTGTATTCATGACAGCTTCTACATATCCAACTATCAAAACCTATTATGAAGAGTCGTACTGTGGTGCAGATAGATTTGTATGCTTGTCATAATACAGATCTATAGGTAAACTTGTCAGTGATGAATCCACTGTCATATTGCTGTATTTCTTATGGAAAATACTCCTAGTGATGAATACCCAGTTGAATATCCTTACTGTGTAGGTCTGTCTGAGTTAATTTGGTTGCTTGGTTTTAGGAAGAATGTATTAAATTGTCTTTTTTTTTTTTTTTCCAGTTTGAAGCAAATTTAGAAATCCAATATTTAAACCAAAAGTAATTTACTGAGCTAGTTACTTTCTACATCCTGTTTTGTAATAAGGTATGCACGGTCCAACAAACCTCTTTCTATGACTTGCAGTGAGGTTTTTCCTTCTCCCCGGTTAGACATGACTTGTCCAGCCCTTGTTAAGAGCTTACTCTAGAATAAATTTTGACAGGTTGATGAAAAATCAGCCCTCCTTGATTCCCATTTTGAAGCCAGGGATTCTTTGAGCTCTAGGGCTGTGTTTAAAACGTAAAAAAGAAGAATTCTCTGTGTGATTTTGTTAGAAAACCTCCCAATGAAAGGACTAATGTCCTCTTTCTCTCCAATGTGTTAGTTCTTGTCCTGTCCTCCCTCTCGTTTCTCCGTTCCCTGTTTTTAGCTGAACTGTGGGTGACAGTGGAGTGACCATGCGGTTCTGAAACATGTGGGGAAAAAAGATCACCCACTTGTTCCAGAACTGAAACTCTTTTTTTTTTTTTTTCTTTTCCTCAGGAAGCTGGAGATATTTAGAGTGAAAATTTGTTGTGAACAAATCTCTTTTTTCTCATAAAAAAAAAAAAGTTGTTGACCTCTTTAGCTTGGCTTTTATGAATATGAAGGCCCTGATAGACCAAGATTTTATATCAAAAGGTATTGCCTTGATGGCTTGGTCTGATCTGCAAAATCAAGAGTTGAAGCGTCGCCAGTTCCTCCCACCCCACTGATAGCAAACCCATCTGGGGCAGGGGAAGTGGAAGAACTGAGGGCAGGGCCTGGTTTTGGTGGCTCTCCAGACTGTGTTGCATGCATGGCAACACTTCCCAATTCCTTCTCATGCACACTGACATTGCTTCTCGTGTGTGCAAGCCCAGAGGTGCGTGCCTGCTGGGACCAGTGACTGCTGTTATCCTTGACCTGTGACTAATTCCCTTTGCAAATGTAAAAATATCATCAGCCATGGACTGAAGGATAAACTAGGTGGTGCCAAGAGGAAAAAGACATCAGAGCTAAAAGATGCTGGGAGCAATGCTGGGGTCAGCAGCGCCAGGAAAGCTCAGGACATGCATGTGGGACAGCTCTGCCAGCACAGTCCATCTCTGCATGTTGACGGGAGCCACCCAAAGGTGCCTTTGTGTGAGGTGTGAGACAAAGGACAGCTGCTGGTCCCTCCCCATGGTGGAGTCAGGAGCTGGACGGCGTGACCTTCCCCCACAGTGATTTTCCAAGGCCTGGTTTTCCAGTCCATGCCTCTTTGCTAGAAAGCCAGGTTTATGTATGGGCACCGCACGGCGTTTGTACAGGCAGTGAGGTTCCTACTCAAAATGCTTTGGCAGCACTGAGTTGGATACGCCTGCTGCTTGTGAGATTTCTCTGAGATCTCTGCATCTGTTTCTGGGTTCGTTCGTCTTCCCCAAACACTCCCTGTCTTTGCAGGCTCTGTCTTTGCTTCTGGTTTGGGTTGTGAGTGCATGCAAAAACATGCAAATTAGCTAATTTCCAAAACACAACGTGTGGTTTCCCTAATGGGGGGCTTGCACTCTGAGAAACAGGTATACAGCCAGTCACAGGAGCCTTTCTGCCTCCATTTTACTGAGATTCTTAAGTGTTTTTTTTTTCTTTGTTTTTTTCCTTCCCAAATTGCCCTGCAGGTTAAACTGCCGGTCCATATTCCCTGTCGTTCAGCCCAAAATAGAGCACAAACCACAGCAATAGCATTCAAGCTTTTAAAGGAGAATAACGATGAACCCAAATTAGGTCTGTGTCTGTGAGGGAGACAAAATAAAAGCACAAACTAGTTTAACTACTCCCCATTCAGATGTAATTCAGTTGTATTACACTAAGAAAAATAAATGCTGCTGGGATGTTATGAGACAATTAGTAAGATAATGGAAAATAGTTAATGCCCCTCATGCCTGTGGAAAGAAGCTCTCCCCACTGCTTTAACGTAGTCTTGAAAGGGTTTTCTGAATTGTATTTCCAAGCAAGAATATCTTTTCCCTTTAGAAATATAACAAAATCCTCTCAGTCTGAAATGGTTATTTAAAGTTCGGAAATGGTGTGGTTCAAAGAAATCACCCTGGTCCTGATCCAGCGCCAGGGCACAGGTCCAGGCGCTGTGCGGATGCTCGTGCTTGGGGAAGGTGCGACAGATGCGGTTCTGACTGTGCCCTGCTCCTCGCAGGCACATCTAAGTGCATCGTGGGCCTTTCCTGGTAGTCATCCCAAACATTTCACCAATATCTCAGGCACTCAAAATGCATCCCAGGTATCTTCATTTGTTATATTCGAGGTGGAGGACTTCTTCCTCTTGCACAGTGACAAAATTAGCACAGCAAACTTGCCTGCTGCTTCTCAGCTCATCTTCCCAGTGCCTGTCGGCCCTAAAAACTGTGCCCTAAAAGTCTCTTGGCTGTGGGTCCGAGACCCAGCCCCTTGTCCCTCCTTCTCTGTAGTTCTGCTGGGTGACCTTGTTCAAGCTGTACAGTCTTGCTGTACCTCGGACACTTACGTGCCACAAGGATAATGGTTTCTGACCCCTTTCTGTTGCGTGTTTTATTTACTAGAGTCGAGTCCAATTATCCCGGCTGTTGTCACTGCATGAATTACTGGCTTCCAGCACCCATGGGCACAGCAGGGTCAACTTGAGCATGTGTGGCATTGACACAGGTTTCCTCAATTCTCCTGTTTTGAAGTTGTTTCCTCAGGGTAAAGAGTTTCTGATTTTTTTTTTCCTGTGTGTTAGTCCCTCAGCTGCACAACTCCCATTAAAAGTCAACCTCTCCGTGCAACTTGATCAAAAAACAAAAATCCTGTTTAATGTGAGATTAGTTTAGGCTTTTGTACTTGGTTTCCTTGGGACTCTAATGGCAGTCTGAAAAAGAAAATCACCCTGAGAATGTCTAGCACTTTGGGTTTCACATAAATGTAATCCAATTACCCCAGTCTGGGCCATGCAGAACTATTTGGTCTGAGGTACACATCAATCTAGGGGAAGTACAATATACTGCGCTGAAAAGAAGGCAGATTGGGCATATTTCTTAATAGCATAACACAATGCAATTGCCAAAGGAAAGGCATATGCTTCTGTCCTGCATTAGTCAGTGTCTGAACTGAGTAATTCGGGGGGGAGAGGGAGCGAAGTCCTCGCAGGGAGGGATTTTAGAGGTATCTTCCCTGGAGGCCAGTTTTGTAAAGGCACACCATCTGGTGCATTCAAAATGCAAAAAGATTTGTTCTTCAGAAGTCTGAGCCAGGGATAAAGGTCCATCCCTGCCAGGGATGGCTTAGCAGTACCCAGAGAGAGGGATGAGTTTTATCACAAACAGCGAAACTCTCCTTTCCCTCCGCCCTTCACCTGCCATTCAGACATCAAATAAGCCGATCGTACTGTGGCTGCTGCTTTCCGTAACGGAGGTTTCTGTGAACTGAGCAACGAACTCTTTCAGTGCTGTTTCTGCTTTGCTTCCAGGCACCTTCTTTATTCAGAGAGGTCAGAAGAGGGTTAAACACAGACGCTGACTGTACCCCAAGCAAAGCCTCCGCTGGGACTCGAGCTGTCTGCTCCTCTCCTGCCTGCCTTGCGCGGCAGTCAGAGGCCTCAATATCGGCGTCTTTTAGGCCCGAGCTGTAATGATTGAGTCTTTTTGCAGAATTAAGCATTTATTTTACCCTGTACCTTGAAGGGTAGATTTCAAATTGCATTTTAAAAGAACACTTGGATGTTTAGCTTGCCCCAGAGACACCGCGGGCTCTGGTGGTGGAAGTCCTCGATGCATCACTGCCACAACTGAAGCTCTCTGCGGAGGCTGGAGGCCTGCGGGAGGCGGCTCCTGGTTTATGCTGCCTCCGATTTGGGGCCTACCGCGTGCTTAATACTTGTATCACGTGGGCTCAGGCTATTCACAGACTGGCCAACAGGATATGGTGTCGAAGCAGAAGTTAAGATTTTACAACAAAAGTTGGTAAAAACACTAGGTGAGGAGACATTGCTGCATCGTGCCTGAATGCTGAGTGTGATCGGAGCCTTGTGGCATCGCTCATGACTACAAGGTGAGCTTCCCTCTGAAAGCTGGCCACAGACTGCTCTGCCATAGCCTGGTAGCCCTGGTAGCCCTGATCCTCACTGTTCACATCCACAGAGCTTCAGTCTTGTCTTTATTTTGTTAGTTTAAACTTCTTAACTTGCAGCAATTGATGCTCTAGTGAGATTTGAGTGCTGTAAAACCTCTTTGGATGCATCTTTCCTGGTCTAAGCAGTTAGAAAAGAAAATGTAACCTTAATAAATTACTTTACGTAAAAACAAATCTTACACTGGCTTTTCTCATACTATGAAAAAATGTCTGTGTGTGAAGTAGAAGCCTGTGTCACCTCATCTTCCACAGGTATTTCTGCAAGTAAGAAACTTGTAGAAAATAACTTCTGCTACACTCCTTTTAATTTCTGCTGCTCTTCTTCCAGATTTGTGGATAGATTTTCATGTGTCTTTGGAGCCTCGTAGCCTTAATCTCATTCCAGGCTGTCCTCAATCTGGACACGTAATGTGTAACACTGAGGACCTCAGAGGGTAATAACTCACTGAAATGTCGGGCATCTTCCTGGCACCCTGTAAGTAAAGGATGCTCCAGTCCTGAGGAAGCAAGCTGGGTCCTGGTGGTGATGCTTTGCTTTGTGATCCCTTTGTCTGTTCCTTATTAATCTTTGAAATCTATTTGATGCAATATTATTGAGTTCTAACAACTCCCACATGAAATCTTTGTCACTAATTTTGTGACATTTGTTCAATGAAGTGCTTACCTGGGTATAACTAAACCTGTGAACATCAGCCACAGCTTCTGTCCTGCCCATCTTATTCCTGGCAATTGAAGGAGAAGAGGAATGCAAGAGAAAAATCTGTTTCCCTATTATGATAAATCATGTCATCAGGCAAATTCATGCAAAATAATTGTGTTATGGAGGAACAGTGCTAACAGAGCCCTTGCATTTTCCTTTGTGTGGCTCTTCTAGGGCTGGCTATTAGAAACGAATCAAATTATTTAAACTGTGACTTTTTTTCTGGTAAGTCATGTTTTCTTACCTGCTCTGTCTGGCCTTTTTTTTTAAGGAGGATCGTTGTGGATTGACAGAGCTCAAGAGAGCTGAGGAAAGCTTATTCAAATGTAATCTGTATGGGATGGTTAAACACTGCTCTTTGCTTTGCTCATGTATATGTCCCCCTCCATGCCTACCTCAAGTCTCACAGCACCGTATCAGTGGGGCCAAAGGAGTGTAGTCATTGTCAAACTTGGGAGAATGCATTAAAGCCCTCTGAAAACCTGTGGAAAGTGAAGAAGCAGTGTTATTCTTCATTCACCTGTCCCTTTTAAGCTCTTTCCTAATCATCCATGTGGTAAATATCTCTGACCCAGAAGAGCGAGCATTTTAGGGTGGAAGCCACAGAAAAACAAAAAGTGTGGCTTAATTTAAGTCTCCCTGAGGAAAAATGTGTTGGCCATTACAGCAAAATGCCAGTCATTAAGTGCTGTAAATACCCTATTAATACAACACAGTTATTTAGGGTGGTTAGCCCTAATTTGCCACACTGCACAAAGGATGTGTGATTCAGAACTTCTTTCCCCTGTCATCTTGAGGAGGGAGGATCTTGCTGATTAATGGTGAGATGGTAAAGGGGAGAAGTGGTGAGAGAGGCTGTTGTTAGCATAAATTACCTTGAACTTTCCACTTTAAAACTCAGTACTGCTGCTCTTCCCTTTTCTCTTGTGGCACCTTTTCTCGCCAGCACTAAGAAACCCTCCAGAGGCTCGCGAGGTCTCAACCAGAAGGGTTGCTTTTTGCTGCTTTTTGTTCTTCATGTGCCTGGGCTCCTTTTGCACGATATGTGGGCCTTGAGTCATTTCAGCTGTGAGGGTCAAGTTTCCCTTTTGTCTCCAGGCATATAACACTTCTAGAAGTCACTGAACTGTTGTTGGCAATGAGCAGGAAAGGTGTGTGATGTTGACAGGAGTAAATGCCAAGGCTATAATGATACAGCTTTCCGTCTGTCTCGTTCCTCCCTGGAAATGCTCAAGACAAGCAAGACATTTCAAGCGTCTGTAATTGAAGGCATTAAGGTTTTCCTCGGCTCTGCTTAAATCCGTGGTCTCAAGCATACAGTCCGCTGCAATTATATATTGCTCCATGCTTGGTTTTTATGGATCTGCACACATAAACTTCTGCTGGAGCTTTTTCAGGCATAAGTAAATCTGAAACGTACAGATCATTAGAGGAAGTATTGAACCATTTATTTGTAGAATAGACATAGATTAACTGGGAATGGATCAGCGCGCTTTTATCACATAGCATCAATAGTAAGACTGAAAATCTCTTTGGGATAAAACCAGAATTGTCGGCAGTTACAAGGAGATGAGCGACAGCTTGAGAGAGCACGGTGTGAGATGCTCTGCAGCTTGCGGCCTCTAAATGGAAATAAATATTTGTAAAGCAGACCTCAGTCCTAGTTTAAGTGAAATCTAAGAAGGGAAAACAAACCACTGAGGGGATACAGAGGGAGACGAGGCTGGCACCGAGCCACACATTCTCCTGCCACCCACCTGGGCACTGGTGACTCTCCTGTATCTCAGCCTGGCGTTGCTCTCCCCTCCTTCCTCCGTGCTGCTGCTGCAGCGGGGATCGATTCGGCAGCAAGGTCCTATGGCCCGCGTTATTGAGCGGGTCGGACTAGGAGATTATGGTGGTTCATTCTGCCTTTCTAATCTAATAACCTGCTTTTATCCGGTTACCCTCTGGACTTTAATTTGAGATACTATTCCATCAGAGCAGAAGCAAATGATAGAAACCTTCAATGACAGCATGCCAGAGGAAATGCTACAAAAACAGAATTAATTGAAAATATATATTCCGAGAGTGAGATATGGACCCTTTTTCTAATAGACTTAGACTTGGATATTATTACTGAAATACTGGCAAATTCACACATCAATGTAAATTGTCTTGCAGCATCTGTCAACAGGCACCTAAAGCAGTAATAAAGGCAGAATAGCACCTCATAAATATCCAATATCCTAATTATCAGAGCTTGACTTAACCAATGGCAGGATAATAAAAAGTGAGCTTTTTTTTGATCTTTTGCCATGAAAAATGCATACTTTATTCTTTGAAGACTGACTGCAGTGTCACAACTTTTGTGGCAAATAGAGCATGAAGCATATTGTCAAAAATATGGTTAGGGAATATGAAGCCACTAAATATTTTATCTTCCTGGCAATGTACTAGGAGAAAACTATAAACCTTAAATCTATCAGGTCCCTCCTCCCACCTCCCAAACTGTTTTAATAATATAGAAATTCAAGTTCCTGAGAGAAAAGCAAGGCATCCATTTTCCACCGTGCCTTGATATAGTGAATATCATGAATTATGTAGTGTTTGCATTGGGGTTTAAAATGTCATCAGTGTATATCTCTAAGAATTGTTTAGCAGTTGTGTGTTATGAACTTCCTTTTTTTTTTTTTTTTTAAACTGATGACTGATGAATCAAGATGCACTGGTTGGATGCAAACTTCTTCTGACAGGGCGCCTCGAGGGTGGTGGGAGACCAGGGGACAGGGGGGACACCAAGGAGGGACAGGAGGTCACGTACGCTGTCAGAAAGCCTCATCCCTCCTGGCAGAGTGATTCCTCTGCGTGCCATCCCTCTCACAGAGCCTCTTCCACCTGCTTTGTCCCTGAATCCTGCTGCTGAGAACCCGGCAGGACGTGCTGCCTGCCTGGGTGCTGGCTGTGGGTGAGGTAAGCTGATGGCACAACACAGGCCTGCGGTGCTCCTCCTGGGGTTTGGCATGGAGCCTGCTTGTGCTCCAAGTTGAATTTCAACTGAGAAGTTATCTCTGTGGCACAAACAAGCCACATTCCTCTCTGTAACTTGCATTCCCCAAAAATTAAGTGTGGCTAAATTAACCTTCCTCCTCTCTCATCACCCTCTTGTGAAAATCAAGCGTCTACAATGTATTACCGCTGTCGGTTTTGGGATATGGTGCAAGAATTTTCTTTTAGTGACCCTGTCTTTGATTGCCAACATGGCCTTCGACTTCTCAGGAACAAGGAGATGATCTGCTCTGCCTCATTCCTCATTAGTAACACTGTCTTATCTTGGGCTGACACATGATTTTGTCATTAATGAGTATTTGTCTCCAGGTGCTGGTAGGGAGGGGGTAGGAACCGTGACACCAGTGGAAGCAGCAGTCCTCCGGCTTTCTGCTCAAAGATCCCTCCAGCAAAACAGCTGGGTAAATAGAATTAGGCTTTGAAGGGAGAAGCGTGCAGAGGAGCAATGGGATCCATCCCATTTTTTTCCTCCCTGTGGCCATTTCTGCAGTTGGGAACACATGGCTTGCTCAGTGAATTGGTAAAAAGCAGTACTGAAAACATGAAGTTCATACCAAGCACCTGGATAGATGCTGTAGTTCACGTTTTAATTTATTAAATCAGAGCAGCTTTTCCCAGTGTACGAGGACGTATTACCTTTGTGGCAAGGATATATAGGGGTCCTGACTGACTGCTGACATTCACCTGACCCTCGTGAAAAAGGTACGTGGGTGCAGAAAGTTTGTGCCTCATAGAAGAGGAAAGTTAAATTGGAAGGGACTTTCAAAGATCCTTGAGTCCACCTGCCTGACCACATCAGGGCTAACCAGAACTTAAAGCATGTTGCTGAGGGCATTGTCCGAGTGCTTCTTGACCACTGACAGACACGGGGTATCAACCACCTCGCTAGGAAGCCTGGGCCAGTGTTTGCCCACCCTCATGGTAAAAATTTTTTTCCTTGTGTCCAGTCTGAACGTAGTCTGCTGCTCATCGCTATGTGAAGTAAAAGGAAAAGAGCACGTGTGTGCAGAGTTGGGTGACGTGAGGACCTCGGTTACGCAGCCAAATAACCCAGCTTTAGGCTGTCCAAGAGGTTGGCTTTTCTGTTATATCACTGGTACGGGGCCAAATGATTTCAAAGTGAGCAATCAATTCCTGCTTTATAAGTAGGAGTCTATAGATGTAAAGGCTGCCTTTTTTCTCCTTGGATTCCTTGAAAGCACCAAGCGGTGGTTTCCCATCGGGGAGCTGGCTCGCACCCCCATTGCCAGCTGGGCGGAGATGCTGGCGTTAGTGCTCAGTGCCAAGATCCCGCACATCAAATTATTTGTTGAGGCACACATTTGGCACAGGTCTTGGGGAACTCTGCTCTTCTGGTGTAGGAATTTCAGCGCTCTGTACAGAGGCACCGGCATAAAAATACTGCATTCACTGCATGCCACAGTGTTTGAGATAAAAAGGACTTTGAGCATGTAGTAATGTTTTGACAACAGTGCTTTTTGGGAAGCTTTATAACAGGGACTGTTGCTTTTTCGGTGACAAAAGCTTACAGATGAATGTGCATAAAGCAGAGGACTCCAATTTTTCGCAACCTGGGAGGAAAAAAAAAGCTCTTTTTCGTGACACACCGCTCATGCTACAAGTGTTTTCGCCTCTCTATTTTAAAGCATGAGAATGCTTAACAGCCAGGACGGCGCTGAGTACATCCTTTAGAAAGGATAGTCTATCATCTCGTCTCTGGCTTTATATTCCCTGTTGAACAAATCTGCCAACATGACACTGGATACTGATGAGCAATTTGTATGGTTATAAAAATATTGGCAGAACTCCATTGTTTTGCTGCTTAATTCTTAATTTACATTTTTAATGTGCTGTGTCCTCATTCATATTACAGGTTTTACTCTTCTGTGTACATCTATAATAGAATGACTTTTTTTTTCTAAAAAATAATTATGAATACTAAAGAGCTGTTACAATTGCACTGTGTTTAAATTAAGAACTGTGCCTGTCTTTTAAGATACGCTTCCTTAGGAAGGGAGTATGTTTGCAGGGGACAGGGGAAAATAGAGCAAGTATTTGATTAAGGTTAAAAATCCTGAAGTGTTCTGCTTAAACTACGGATTGCCTTCAGTAATCAGGCTGGTGAAAAGACGCAGTAAACGACGGGCTCTGGAGACCTAGCCTCTGGAAGGCCTGTCTCAATGTGTTTATTAGTCTTTCCTCTCTCTCTCTCTCTTCCCTGTCACTATTTTTTGTAGAAAAAGATGACGGCCCAAGGAAATAAGGGCTTAGCAACACTACCCTTGCTCTCTGCATCCAAAGCTGTGTTTTTGAATTGCCGTGTCCAGTAAAACTTTTTTCGACCAGGCTGTGATTTGCACAAGAACTAAACTGCTGGCAGTCGCCCTGTTTCTTACAGCCGGCTTTCTGCTGGCCTGCAGGGTGCTGGCCGTGGCTGAGCGGCAAGGGGAAGGGGCTAGGGAAGGGGCCGAGCAGTAGGAGCGAGCTGCGGCTGCCCAGGTCCTGCTCGGCCCCACCTGGGGAGCTGGAGGCGAGCAGCCCTGCCCCGGGCTGGCTGCAGCTGGCACCACCTCCTGCATGGAGAAACCAGAGGCACCAGGTGCCATGGAGAGCACCGTCTGCAAGCATTTCTTTGTCTGTCCGTCCCAGTGATTGTGACTTGGGGAACAGCGATGCGGTGAAAGCACCGGTGGTGGGTTTAAAGCATGACTTAAGGACTCCGAACCCAGAGAACTAACAGTGCTTTGCACAGCGCAGGCTTGTGAATTTTCTGCTGTGAGAAACTCGGGCAGGACAAAAGAAAAGAAAACGTGTGTTTTCCTGAGAGGGACATGTCCGCAGGACACCACAGTGCCACTGGAGCAGGGCTGCAGCTCCTGCGCCCTGCAGGTGCACTGAGGAGGGCTTCTCATTTGCAAGGCTTTGCTCCAGCAGAGAGCTTTGAAGTTGCCATGAAAGTTGCAACTTTGGGGCTCCTTTCCCTAGCACAGGCTTTCCCCCAGCTGGGACCACGTGTGTGCCCATGCCGAGAGCGGGCGGCAGCACGGGAGGGTGCAGCAGGAGCAATTTCTGCTGCGTGGTCACGGAGGGACTTGCGGGAAGACTCGAAGCAATTCACCGAGCGGAGGAATTAGACTGGAAACAAGTTTTTACATACGCATGCAGACCCATGCATTTTTATGAGGACTCGTTAAGTCGTGGTGGAGATAAAAGGGCTTTGGGGAATGGGAACCTGGTTGTTCAATGGAAGAAATAGGATATCGATTTGATCTGGGATGTATAACGAACAGTGTTGAACCGACCAACTCCTCTTCGGGAGCTGCTCCTGGGAGAGCTTTCTTGAGGTTTTAAAGCTCGGATTGTGCTCAGGGAACCTGGAAAATATGGAAATAGTTTTAGCGAGCTCCTCACTGTGCTGCAGAGGAGCTGGAGCCCACGGGGCACCAGCAGAGGAAGAAGAGGGGAGCAGGGGGGGATTTTGGAGAGAGTGGCCCAGAGCCAGACGCAGGAGACTGCGGGGCTTTGTTCTTGCTGCTGTCGAAGCGCAGCTCCTAGGGCAGGCTGAGCGCTCCCAAGTACCTGGGGGGCAGAAATGCCCAGTAGGACTTGGTCATCTTGGAACCAAAATCTGATTGACCTCTCGTCTGGCACTTACTCTCTAAAGTCAGACCAAGCCGTGCAAGGCCGGGGGGATGCCCAGATGTGTGCTTCGAGGAAGTACAGGCGTTAAGGAGAGCTCCATTGTGAACATAGTGACTAATCTGTGCAGTCAACGAAGCACACCTGCACCCTGTACATTAACTTACCTCGCACTGAGCTTTCAAGGGAGACGAATGGCTGCAGAAACATGTATGACCCCTGGCTTATTCTGTATTTTAACGTAATATGTTACCATCACAAAAGTCTGCGATGAGCTAGTGCACTCCGTGGGCTTGTTTCACAGGCCTTTTTCTCAAACAAGCTGGAGTTCGGAAGGAAGCGTTGCTGTCTCATTCGGGGGCTTTTTGCTGCTGAATGTTGTGTATGTGGGAATTGTAAAGTAAAGCCCTCGTTAAGTCTCCTGTTCTGAAAAAAATACTAAAAGCTGAAGTGTGATTTAGGAGCCCAGGCTCTGGTTTCTGTTGCTGAAAGATGTCGATGCTGGGTGTCTGCAAACTGGAACAATGCTTCCTCTCCAGAATAGTCCCACCGGTTGCTTAACAGGAGGCTCTCTGTGGGGCACTGAGCGTTTTCTGGGATGGAGATCTCACCAAGCAGCTCTTTGAAATGAGACTGCTGTCTTTAGATCTGTCTCTTGGTTACCCATGCTGTTCTTAAGCTCATGTGTTTACCTGAGAGACATGTTAAAGTAAAAAAAACCACTAATTAATTTACTCAGTTTTGAGTTCATAAGACCCTGTGCATCCTAGACTATTTTGCTTGGATCATTGGAGATCTGCGATGTATATCTTGGACTCTAAGTGGTCATTATATGGATTTATATTTTTAACTAATAATTTAATGCATTACTTTCCTTTACAGTGAGCAGCCACAATGCTGCTAAAATTAGATTTTTTTACTTTTTACCTCCAGATTTGGATTTCTCTTGTATCTAGCAGCTTTTCAGAGGCATTGGTGAGGAAGGAACTGGGGCATTCTCTAACTTTCAAGTGAGAGGAGTTTGCCATCTTGGTGGCACTTGAAAAATTTTTTTACTTTGCTCTAACACTTTTGAAATGATTATCAAAAGAAAAATCATTACTCAAGAGAAATTATAGAAGCTCTGGTGAGCATCTCTTCTCCCTTACGTGATTTCAAATAGTCACGGTTTCTTCAGAAAAATTGTTGGGTAATTAAAAAAAAAAAGAAGTCTCTTGCAGTGGCTTTACCCTTAACAGCAGAGTAAGAGCTGGAGGCACTGCCTGCCAGGATTTCAGGTGCGATGCTGGAGAAGAGCTCCCCGAAGACCTGCTGCTTTGCAGCATCCCCAGCTTTATTAGCTGGGGTCTTCGAGCGGGTTTGACACATCCACCTAATGGCCCTGGCACGGCTTTATTAGCGCGGCTCCTTCCAGCTTGCTGCACCTCGTTTTACCTGCTGCAGATTTTCTAAAGCATCGGGCAGGTAACAAAGCACATCCCCTGCAAAAGCAGGGCCTCTGTTAGCTGAGGAGCAGGGAAGGGTGGCCCTCAGCGCCACGGGGCCAGGCGTCAGCAGCAGCCGTGCACAGGGGCCTCAGGAGCTCGTGCGCCACTCATCAGCTGGGAAGGTGGCCAGGGAGGGAGGGAGGATGCTCAGGGAAGGGTTTATGCCTGCTGCTGGTGCCTTCTCCGAGGAAATATATTGGAAATGCCACCCTCGGCTCCCTGGACAAACATTCTTTGCTTCCTCAGAAGCTGCATAGGGTGTAATAAACTGTTACTGCAGGGAGTCTACCGAGCGCTTTAGTTTTAATTCAAAAGATGTCTTTAATCTTCCTGTTGCTTTGTGTAAGTTGTAAATTACACATTCCTGCAGAAAATTATATGTAAAGTAGGATTATGATCCTTATTTTTATTATGGAACTGGCTCTGCATGGTAAAAACCGATTCTCATGATCACTTAATTTTTCATTTGCACTCTGATTTACTTTTCACATATTGAATTCCTTAAAATCTGGGTGGATTATTGTAATTGGGGTATTCCAAAGGTATTTATAAACAAACTAGCCAAGCAGATGCTGTAGAGATGACAGGGCTCCTGTAAACGACCCCAGACATCCCCAAAGCCCTGTAGTTGGGGCTGATGTGTCCAAGCAGCAGCCTCAGCTGCTCAGGTACTGCAGCCGGAGCACGGGGCTCAGGGAACGTTACAGGTCCGGCCTTGAAACAGCTCTGCAGGCTTTTTTGGGATATATTGAGTGAAGAGGCACAGCGATGGAGAGCGCACCTGAGAAGCTTGAGGTAACGCCTGGTCGTGGTGACAGTTCTGGCGTAGGGACAGCGGTGTGTAAACATTTACACTAAATTATTTCTTAGAGTTTTGCATCTCTCTGCACTTATTGCTTTGGGGATTGTGGTGGCTCCGACAGGGTGAGGAGGGCACGATGGGGCAAAGGGCTTTCCTGGGGGTGAAAACAAAGCTGGGGGGAATAACAACGCAACCTGATGTTCCGGGTCACTGCAGGTGGTTCGGGTGGCATGGACAGTGCACCGGCCTGCAGGCACATCCCTCTGGGAAGCCCACCCTCTCCCTGCTGCGGATTTCCAGCTAGCATTGGAGTTGTGGCACTAATCGGACCTCTGGTTTTAAATGAGAGTAAGGAAAACACCTCCAAGTACTGCACGGTGCTGGTGGCTTGGCAGCTTCATGGGACTACGAACAGTGCCGTGGTGCTGCAGAAGAGGAGCGAGGAGGCTCAGTAGGACAGGAGAGAAAGGGGGGGAAATGAGGAGGAAAGAATGAAATGCAAGAATTGGAGATGATTTAGTATAGCACATTAGGCGCTAGCTCAAGTAATGTGAAGATTCCCAATGAGTTTCTTAGATTTTAGTCCTAAAATAAAATGATATAAAGTGCTGCATTATTTCACTGCTGATGTTGAGTGCTCCTTGAATGTTTCCTGACTGGTAGGGAATTCTTTTTTTTTTCCCCCCACAGGTTAAAGTTTTTGTACTTAGTCTTTCCCTTCTTTCCTCTCCCTTTCTTCCTTCTTTCCTCACTTCTCCTTTCCTTTCTCTCTCTCTCTCTTTCTCTCATTTACGCAAAATTGGTTCAGCTGGTTTTGATTTATGCAAGCACGGGGAAAACGTGTTTTTCCCATATCTTCAGAATAAAATATGTGCAAACTCATAAGTCTAAGCTGGCTGGAAATAGCGATGTCAAATTAGCTTGTTTATAGCCCTCACTGGGGAGTTCCAAGTTCTGGAGAAAATTGGTTCCATGTTTTTAAGTTCTGAACGCGCTGGAAGTCAGCGTTTTTATGTACACACATTAGGTGGGGTTTGTTTTTTGTTTTTCTCCCTCCCCTAATGCTTTTAACCTGAATCAGCTTTGAGCATTTAAGGATGCCTTGCTAGGAGACTTTTACATTCAGTTCAAGTTGTCTTGCTAAAGCACTTTGGTCACACATGGGTGCAGGGAGTAGCACACTTTCCTTCCTTTTAAATAAACGCGTACGAGAACCAAAATGCAATGGGGAATCTTGAATAATGCAAGCCTAGTGCTCCTAATGCAATGTTAACCATGGGAAATACTGACTTTTCAGAACGATCGGATTGTTTCAAAGACCTCTACCACAACGTTTATGGCAGCTGCTGAACGACACGCTCTGCAGCACACGGCACCAGGCAGGTGTACAGTCATCTGAAGTGCTTTCAATGCACTGGTGCGTACCACCCTGTCGTGCCTGGGTGTTCTTGGTGAACCCCCAAGGTGCCAGCCCTGTACCTCTGTCTGGGGCTGAATTTGTCCGTTCGGTCCCAGCCGTGGCCTCAGCAGCCGGCCAGAGCTCAGACCCCAGCTCAGGAGCTGGCCTCACCGTTAGCACAGATCCTGCTTTAGACAGGTATTGGCTGGTGTTAACTCTGGGAATAGAGTGCCGAGAGGCAAGGACTAAAGATAACGGGTGAATTAATCTAGCTACAAGGTCTGTACCTGCCTTTTGGCAGCTGCTGGCCTTACTTGCTCAGAAAGATGCCCCAGCTCCCTCCTGCGGCCCAGGCGCTAACGCTGCTGCCCCTCGCAGCAGTGGGGCTGGGCCTTCGGGCCACAACACTTTAAATGTGAGCACTTCCTCAGTCTTGTCTGTATACCTTTTTTTTTCCCTTTTTTCCCCGCCTGTTTATGCTGCTCCCCAGCTGCCTTTGAGTGCCAGCAGGTGGTAGCGCAAAATGTAACAGGGATCCCTGTCTGCACCAAGTAATTCACACCTCGGAGCTGTTCTTGTTGGGGAGAAGGAAAGAAAAGGAGTCGGAGGCCCTCTCTCTCTTCCCCAGGAGTTCCTGAGGCCTCCCCTGTCCCCGTCCCTCCACTGGCAGAGAAAAGCAGGGGGGAACCTGGTGAACCTTCTTTAAGGCACTTCTTTAAGTCCTGGTGGATGTATTTGACTATTAGACATTACAGGGCTTATTGGTAGCCTTTCAGCATAACCTGCTTCTGTGCTAATGTATCCGAAATCCCTCTCTATCATCGTTAACATTTATCATTGTTAATGAAATTACTTACTTAATCATCTTAACCTTGATGCTACCCTGGATAAAAGACCTATGATATATCTGTAAAGGAATAACTACACATTTGATACAGATGAAAAGATAGCAGTAATTTATTTTAGCCTGATTTATGATTAGTGCTGCACAGCATGAAGCACTCAGTGCTGCTCTGTACATCACTTAGGGTCCATAGGGTAAATAATTGCTGTACTCACCGTCCCAGAAGCTGTGTGTGCGGAGCTGTTTTTAGGAGGGTTGGTGACACCAGGCCCGCTGCCAGGCATCGGGGCGGCGTTCCGCGGTTATTAGCTCTGGAAAGCTTCGTGATTTTAGTTTCCAAAAATATATATACGTGTTTCAGCAACAAAAAGGCAGCTACGTTTGCAGCAGTAGGTGTTTGAGTTATTGCCCCGGCTGCATGTGCACACATCAGTAATACCTGCTGTGGGTGGCAGTGTCAAAGCCCAGGAGTACCCCATGGGTGCCCACCACAGGGAGATGCTGAGCCAAGAGCAGGGCAGGAGGAACACCAAGGGGCTTCCAGAGCTCCAGGAATCGACTCCATTGAAAAGGCTCCACGGAAAAGGCTTTTTTGGGGTCGTACACGCTCCTTTTAAAGAAGTCACCTCCAAAGTCTTTCCCATTTAGCCAACAGGCTGGCTGTGGAGGGACCAGCTTTTCCCAGTAAAGTTGCCCAGATCTACAAGCCACCCTTGTAGTTGTGCCAGGCAGTCTGACAGTGAAGCTTATTATTTTTGGTTCTTACTTTTAATGTAAGATGACTTTTTTAGCCATACCTTAATCACGTAGTACATCTCCAATCTACAGAGAGGACTGGAACATTAGGATAATTAGAAGCCATTAAGTGTATCGGATAATACCACTACAAAGCTGTACAGATGTTCTGCATTCTTCAGGTCTCTGTCAATGGAGGAAATTTAACATATGTCAAGTCCTGCCGATGATGTCTACTTTATTCCTGTAGCATATAGGAGACTTGGAGGGATTCATCATGCCAGACTCAGAATATTTTTTCCTTCCTTGTTTTCCAATAAAAAAGTACTTTCTTCTTAAAATCAGCAAAGATACTTTTCTCTTGCTCCATTACCCCCTCCCAGTAGTTGGACTACTAGTAGTAGTCGGAGTAGGTATAAAACCAGGAGCTCCTGCCAGTTATTTCTCTCTGAATTCCAGCTTGCCTTTTTGTCTCTTACATTTATTCAGCCAGTAATCATCAGTTCTGCATTACATGAACCTGTCTAACCTGTCACATTTTACTACGGTAAATGGAAGGGGTGGCTCTATCTCATCTGCGGTGGTACTGGGATTGGATCTCGTACATCCACACATCCAGGCTTGAACAACTGACCCCACAATATGGCCACACTTTGACTTAGACTGATACCTAGGTGGCCACTGATTTTTCTGTGGATAAATCCAAGTCTTGGTGTTTTTATATTCTGTTTTAAAATGTTTAATTGCTTCTTTGTTGTTGTTGTTGTTTTTAATAAAAAGCAGTTGCTTTCTCATGTCCCCCATACCTAACTGGAGACTGCACTATTTAGATTTTTGCCTCCCTCTCTCAAATGCATATTTTGAGGTTGTTGTCATTTTAGATAGCATCTCTGAAATAGATTTCGAGATTATTTGAATGGATACCAAAAGGTATTTTAAGTCTTAATGTTAGATATATTTCATGTCTTTTACTTGGTCTCTCTTGGTTGAAAGAAGCTTTCAAAATGCTGAGCTCTCGTCCTATATCTGAATGATTGGCACAAAGATTTAATAATCTCTTTTGTCTTTATGGCAGTTCCATTTGTAGCAATTTAAGCATCCGTCTCCAGCGAGCCTGAGTCAAAAACTTTATTTAATATGAGCCAGCTAAATATCATTTCCCATTTCTTTGATCTCCTCTATTTTAATTTGCTTCTTATCAGGTACCTGTAGGGCTAACAAATACAGTTTATGGTTTGCTGCTTATGGAAAGATCTAGTTTAAGCTGCATGGATTATTGTTGGTGAGATATTGCCACATTCTTCTCATTAGGGATATGGTAGAATAGGTTATAGATGTTATTGCTGACAAACACCCTGCGGCTGTTGTGGGTAAGGGCTTTGCTTCCTGAATCTCTTACCAGAAACTTCAGCAAAATGTCAGGAAGGGATCTGAAGAGCAGCAGCTGAAGTAAGTTTGCTGCGTTAGGATCAGGATCAGGTTGCCCCAGCTCCCATGTCCCTGCCAGGCCCGGGGTGCACGAACTGATGTTTGCGGTCCATGGCCTTAGCTGTGAGGTTGCAGAGCGAGCGCCTCTTCTTGAGTAGCTTCCAGTCCAGGTTTAAGCAAGGCAAGGGTAAAAGAAATGCAAACAAGAGCTGAGCGTGGCCATCCTGGCTGCTCGTACTCACCAGCGTGTCCCCTCAGCCCAGGCCACCCTGTGCAAGCAAATTGCATGCTGAAATGCCTGTCGTGGAGGCAGCAGAGAGGAACATCCAAGCTCTCAGTATTTCTTTGGCTGTGTCACTCGTTGCTTGGTACAGCAAGAGGCAAACTGCTCCAAAATCCCTGGAGGAAAGCATCTCGGGAACAAGTGTGAAATGCAGGGAGGAAGAGCCAGGCTCGAGCGATGCTTTGTGCTACTGCCTCCACCCACTGGAGATTTAACCTGCTGTTTGCATCTCTCCTGGCCAGAAGATGCGTGTTGAAAATTGGCGAGGGTAGGTAGCTCAGTCCCTGCATCCTCCTCACCTGTGGAGACCACCTGAGCACGTATTTGTAGGAGAAAAAAGCAGCCCGCCTTTTATGTGGGTTGTGGCACTTCTGTTCAGCAGTCTGATAGGGACCTCGGTGCTTGTGAAGCAGAGATCAGGTGTGCGCATGCACACACAGGCACATTCTCCTAATTAGAGGCAATTTGAAAACCAAACTCTTCTGCACTATTTAAAACACAATAAACAGCTTTGCTCCCTAAGTGTTAATCATCTCCTGCTGTTCACTCTCTGAAGCTAAAACCCTCTCCTCACTTCAAAACACTCTCTCAGTAACCAAGTGTGACATCGCAAAAAGGATTTTGAGGACTTCAGTCTGGGAAAAAGCAGATGTGTTCAGGAGAATAAAATCACCAAGGTCTTTGGATCTACAAAGAAACTCCAGGCAAGGGAAGGACAAGAAAGGAGAAAAAACAACCCAGTCAGCACAAGTGGAAATGCTTTAAAATTCGGTCTCTCGAGCCTCCCTGGAAGGTAGCACGGATGCCGTGTGATGCCCACGTGGCAGAGCAGGGAGAGGAGCCATCGGTCTGCGTGCTCCTCGGGGAGCCCCAGCCACCTGTGTGGGGTCACAACCCACAAGGGCACGGCTGTTGCTTTTCCTCCAAGTCCTGACATCGCGTTGTGGGCCAGTTTGGTGACAGCAGCACGCTGCCAGCACGCCTTGCTGTTAGGAGGCAGTGAGTTGCCTGCCCTGAGGAGATCTGGCCCCGCCGGCGCCTGCTTCTCAGCCCCTGGCAGATGAGATGAGATCCTGCCACGCCATCACCGCTGCGAGGCGGAGTGTGTTATTAAGCTGAGCCTAGAAATAAAGAAAGGGTTGAGAAATTGCTACAATCACTGATCCATGCATTTATTATAATTGAGTCCATTAGCCTTAATTTTATAATTTCTAAATTAACTTTGCACATTTACAAATGGCCTTAATTGCTTGATGGAGGGAGTTAGGCTTTAACAAAGCTAAATGCATAAAAACTGTATCAGTTACATCAGTATGAGTGGATTCATTTGTAATATAATGCTGCCAATTAGATCAAGCAAACTGTTTAGAAAACACATTGTTGAAACATCAAAATTACTTTAAGTCATTGGAGCTGTTAAGAGAAAAACAACCCCCAACTCGATGTTTCCACATGCAGGTTCCTCCCTATGCTGAAGCCCTTGTACATATTAAGCACTTAAAAACAGTGCTTATGAAAGGTGTTTGCATGCAAACATCGAACCCGAAATTATGTTTCTTGACTGGCTATTGCCTCTCCATATCAAAGTCCTCATCCAGAATTTGAGGTCATTATCTGGCAAGCTGACAGCAGTCTGTGAAGGAAGTTCAGCTTTTATTTTATGATCTGAAATGTGGCTTTCCTTGGGGCCTTCTCGAAGGACACTCCAGTTTCTAGTCCTACAGCCTGGTGGGGGAAAGACTTCTAGACAGGAACTGTTTAATCTACAGATGCATATCTACATATATACAGATGCAATCTGTAGATGCATCTACACATGCAAGAAACAAAGTCCTTAGGGGACACTCTTGGAGAGCAATCAAATCCCCAGTCTTTATTTATCGGTAACAAATCTAATGATTAGAAGAAGGTTCCTCCAGTCTATTAAGAGATGTGAAGCGATGAGTGGTTTCAGAGGGCTTACAAGCTCTGCCTGATGGAGGCAAGCTGTAAGGAAGTTGATGATAAGAAATCTGTTGCCTTTCAACTTTTTTTTTTCCCTAAAATTCACATAATTGAAAAAAAATTAAAAACCTGACTTCTGTTTTGAGTATGATGCTGAGACTTGAATTCAGACCAACTGGCATGTTACCCCAAACTGCTGTTCCCGACGTGAAGCTTTTCAGATTGTTTTCCTCACTACTGAGAAATGCCAGACTCTAACACTGAAATGCCTTTGTTGTCGTTGACTGCAAGGTGAATATTTTAATGGTTTTCTGGAACTTTGATGTTTGGCCCTCTTCACAGGTAGCATTTCCTGAAGGCACTGTGAAGTGTAACCAACTATTTGAAGGATCAGTCTATGCAGTATGGCCACAAAATTGCTGCTGTACTAAACATTTTAGAGCAAGATGTTAAGGCTGAAATTTTCCTTTTGAATTCTTTTACTCAAAGCAAGAAGGGGTATGAATTAGAAGTTGTAGTTCTCTGATCTTTATCTAGAGGGAGTGAATTGGGGGGAGCAGAAAAACAAGGGCTGGAAAGTAATTTATTCAAGAGGAAAGAGAATTTTATATATTTGAGATTATTAATATGCAGCAGTGACATCTGTGCTGGAGAAGAAATTGAACATAGAGGCTTCAGCAGACAGCCCTGGTACAGCATGTGACATTATGGTATGTTTGATTGTCAGTAGTGTTGCATGACTGACATCGAGTTGGGGTGGGCAAGACCAATTTACCCATGTTTGTATTTGAAGATGGGAGATGTTTCTTTGCGGATGCGGATGCTTTGATTGAAGCTTAGAAATCGAAGACTCTTAATAAAGTAGGGAGCAACAAGAGTTATAGCTAGAATAAATACTTTTCTTCCTTCCATCTTCCATTTCAAAATATCAGGGCATTTCTTTTCTGCACAGGGATTAACTGCTTCTACCTTTTTTCCCCCTTACTTCTTCAAAAGAAAACCCTCTCTTCCAGTAATTTGATGGTAGGGGCATTCTTGAAGGTAAACAGCAGAGCCAGGGCGATGACCTAGTCTGAACATCCAGGTTATTGGCTATTTTGACGTTGAGTCTCTGTTATTACATAAACTGTTTCCCCTATGACTGGAGGCTCTTTTCCTGGGGAAATTTTTGTTTAAAACTTTACATATATTCCTGTAAAAATGTAGGTTTAATAACTTTTTTTTCCACGATTGGGAGTGGAAAATAAACCCCTGACAGAGAATCATCTGGAATTCTGGTCCCAGTGGGGCCTGAGTTATTTTCTGAAAAGATGGACCTGTTCAACGTTATTTTTATTATTTCATTTTAAACAACTTATTTTGTTGCTTGCTGAATTGGTTATGAATCTGAAGTACCCCTGAGAAAAAGGGAAAAATTAAAAAAAAAACAAACAAAAACACAACTGAAAGAACCTATGTATGGGGAACGGCTATTATTTCAGACGGTAGTGATTTTAAAGACATCACCCACGAATTGTAGCATTCAGGTGTAGGTTAGCTCTGGTGTCCTTCACATTTATGGTGCTACGTTACTAATAACAGGAGTCAGAGAGGCAGCTGAAGAAATCTTTACAGAAGTAGCTCGCTCTTCTGTCACTGTACCAATTTTCCCTGTCTAATCTTTCACCTCCAAGGCCTCCATTAAATGCTGTGGTCCTCTTAAGTGCAGAATAGCAAATATTTCCCAGCGTGCAAGGATGTATCCCAAACCCATTAAATCTTTCTGCTCGATTCTTTTGTTGGAGTGCTTGGCCTGGAGGTTATAGTGTGAATTCTTTCTGGGGCCACTGAAGGCCTCTTCAGTTCCCCGGATGGGAAGGAGTCTAAGAGTGCATTTGAACTGTGCACGACCCTTTTGTCTTGACCGCTGTCTGGCTCGATTTGACCTGTTTTTTGTGCTATTATCGTTAAAGGTTGCAATGTTAAAGGCTACATATGTTAAAAGTTCAGAGAAAAGGGAAAGTGACAGGATGCAAAGAGATGTTGATGATCTATATAATACAGAAAGGCAGTTTATTCCTATTTTTTTTTCTTGCTCAGAAGTAAGTGAACAATAAGAGAGAAATCAGATGGACTCCTTAAAGCTTTATCACACTCATCCACTGAGCAAAAAGCACGTGCAGAGTTGTAGGAGTCCAGGTGCTTTGAACAAGACCTATTGAGGGCTATTGTATGAAGATGGTATAGAAATAAATAAAGGTGCAGTCATGACCTAACTGAAAGCTACCCTTTTGATTTGCAGGAGGTTGCAGTACGGATTATAATGTTCAGATTGGAGGCTTTAATGGGATGATTTGTACTGCATCCTTTGATGTTTGATAACAATCAACATCCTTTAATGTTTAATAGTACAGAAACAGCAGCCACGAGCTGTGCTTGAAGCCCTGGTGAGGCCTGAGCCAGAGGCCTGGGCCTCCTCCTCCCTGGCACTGGTGTCAGCTGGAAACCCCACAAGTAAATGAGGCAGTTTTGTACCCCAGCCAGTCCTCTACACACCCTGTGCAGAGAAGAAATGCCTTTCTCTTCTGTGAGGCTTGGAAAAAGCTGGCACTATGTTTTGTGGGGCACAGGAGGTGAGCTGCTCTCTGGAACTGACCTCCGTAGGGAAAAGGAAAGGCCCTCTTGGATGCCCATGGGACTGAGTCTAGGGGTATGACCCCAGTTCCTTTCAGACGGGGTCTGTGGAGCCCCATGGAGCCCCAGGTTCTCCCATGGCCATGACACCCCCTGGCCCACCACGCTAGGGTTGGGCCCGTGAGCTTGGAGGGGCTTTGCAGCTCCCACGTGACACTGGCATGGAGCGTCCCAGGTGGGAGAGGCCTTCACAACTTTCTCCCATCCCAGGTCTTTTCATATGTGTCTGTCCACCGTCATTGTTGAGATTTATAATTTTGGATTTACGTTGAGCTAAGGCACTTGGTTCTCATACCGAGAAAACAGCGAGGACCCTGACAAGTACACCTGCTGTAACCTCATCACTTGCAAAGCAGAACTACTTAATCTGTAGGGTTTCCTCAGGCTTCGTAGCAGTGAGGCAAGTGTGATCCAAGACCAGCATTCTTGCGAAGCTGGGGAAAATGGATGCTTCTGGCAGTGGGGTTTCCTCTGGAATACCTTGGAATACGTTCAAGAAAGAGACTGCAGTGGAAAGGATGTTGAGATGAACACAAGGATGGCGTCATTTGGTTGCACGAAGATGTCAGAATAGGCTCCTATTTATCCCAGCATAACAAAATTGGAGAGGGGATGTGAATTGCTGTCTATAAATACATCAGAGTAGTAAACACCAGGGAGAGAAAGGAGCTAGTTCAGCTAAAGGACAGTGCTGGCACAGGAGCAAATTGATAATAAACTGTCTGTGAATAAATTTCAGATGGAAATTAGCAGAAGCTTTTTAATCAGTAAAAAGGTGAGGTTCTGGAACAGCCTTTCTCTGGGATTTTGGGGGCAAAACCCTAACTAGTTTGCAGATGGATCTTAATCAGTTTATTAAAGGGATTCTGTGTTGTGGTTGTCTCCAATATCAGGAGACTGGACTCCGTGGCCTGTATGTCCTTTTAGTGCTGTGTTCCTACATATTTAGCTAGTAATACTCTCTGAATTGCAGTGGGGACAAAGAAATGCTGTATTCTTCTGACACAATTTATTTTTTTCCAAAAAGCATACCAAACCATGAATGCACAGGATGTGGATAGTGCTGGGGCACCTTTTTATTTAACCTACTTTAAAATGAAACCTGTGGACTAAATGGCTTTAGTGACTAAGAGGACATCGGCCATATCTCTCCCCCCTCCATAAGTAATTTAATTTCTGAAACTTGTACTTCCAAAAATATTGGCTGCTTGGAATTGGAAGCGTTGGAGGATATATAGTATTCAAGGTTACTGTGTGATTAAGGACAGCAAGCTGCCATCACATGCACTAGGTGTTAGCATAGCCTTGTCCACAAAAAGACCAGAAACTAATCATTACTGCTTGCAACTTCCCATAGTGGTAGACACTTCAAGCAACAGAGAAAGCAATTTCTTACTTAGAAATTGTTTTACCCTTTTTCCTTTGAACATCTAGAACCATCACTCTCAGGTCCCTCCCTTCTGATCGATTGATTGACAGTTTCAATAGAAAAAGCAGTTGGCTGCTAAAAAAAAACCACCAAAACCCTCTCTCTAGTTTTATACATGGGTATGTGAGCTTTGAAATGAATCCTGTGAGACTAATTGAATGTGATTGGCATCTGCCACTGGTACAGCGAGGAGAGGAAAGACCTAAATTCCTGACAGGGAGAAAACAGGCGCCTTACAAAAAGCTATTCTTTTTCCTTCATTCATCATCTCTCAGGGTTCACAACAATAGCTAAATAGCACAAAAACAAATTCTAGATTCTGAGTCTGCTGTTTGAAATGCTAAAAAGCAAATCAACAGCCTGGTTCTTCCTGGGCTAAGAGGTCTCAGAAATTAAGTCAAACTATGATGAATGTACCATAATGCTGAGTTTCCAGCAATGATTACTGTGTAAACATTATAAACAGCTAGTCTGAGGGAATAATTTATTTTGCATTGAACAGAGTGCACTACTTGTGACTGTCAGCAGAATCTAATACTGGTCCCAAAACTCATTTTTATTTTAAAAAAGGTGTAATAAGCGGATCAAAGAAAGTGTGAGAAGAAAGAAATCTAAATATGATATACAAATTTAGAAAATATCCTCTGAACAGAGGATGTGCATTCATAACATGCAATTTGTTTATGTAGGTTTTAGGAGATTTTGTGCACTTTGCTGACTGTTTGTTGTGTGTAACAAAGCTTTTTGCACTTGGGCACTGAATTCTGCTTTGCACCCTGCTGCCGGGGGGAAGCACGATGTGGCGCAGAGCTGCTTGTGTTGGCAGGTGTAAAAGTGGAGGGTCGTGCTCATGAGCATCAGATCTACTTTATTTCCCCCGTCGATAATTGCCTCAAATTTGGACAGAGCTCTGATACATCAGATTTGTGACATGTGCAGGCTGCCTCTGCAACACGTACATGCGAGTGCTCTGCGCCTGCAGACAGGTTGTTGGTGTGGGGCTGCAGCTGAGGCTTGCTCAGGGCTCTCTGAATTAGCTGTTCAATTACAGGGAAGAAAACAGGAATCTACTGACAAAGTAGATCACACTGGCAGCTCTCCTGCAATGACTGGAGAACAGCCCCACCTTTCCTAAATGTTGTCGTCCTTTTAACCGAATTATTTTTTATTATTACTGGAGGCTGTTTTTCCTGCTAGCTGAGGGGAAGTGTTAGGAGGGGACTTGGCCTTTGGAGTGCTTTTCTATCTGATCCTCTGTTGTCTTAACTGGATGGCCAAATTCTCCTCCAAGTTTATTTTGTTGAGCATGAAATGCAAATAAAGAATAAAGTACTTATTTTTAATAGCCATGTTTCCAGGGGAAGAAAGTAAATATGGCCCAATGCTCCTTAGGACTCAAACAGGAAAGTGATATCTCGAATGGTAAACATTTTTTTAATGTAGATACAACTCATTTTCATCACCTAGTGGAGGAAGCTCACGCATGTTGAGCATTTCTGTTTGGTGATGCTACCTACCCTGTATCCTTTCCAGCCTGACTATTCAGTAACAGTAAACTGGACATGTATAAGAGCCCAGATGAGGGTTTTTGACATGATAAATTATTTCTGAAAAACACAACATTGGACTAGTCTACCAGGGAGCTATCTGCTGCTGCAGTGGATTTACCCTGTCCTCTGGCAGAGGCTTGTTAGGAAGCGGGACTGAGTGGGTTTCAAAGCGTGGCTTTCGGGGCTCTGGGGGAGAGGCACTGCTGTGGGAGGGATGGAGAAAGGGCGAGGAGGGACCGCGGCTCCCACTGTGTCAACTGCTCTGCTCCCAAATCAGGAGTTAATCCTGGAAAACCATGAATGATGATTGAGACTTTATGGCCCTTTCAATTTTTGGAGTGAAAATCAAGGGACACAGGCCCCTGGAAATGAATGCTTGAGGAAGGGCAGCACATGCTGTGAAGCTCACTGCCCTTGGAGGCTCTGGGTCCCTGTTGCTCCAGTTAAACCCCACCTTCTTGAAATAAGTTCATTCTGTTTTCATTTCAGTGGGAAAGAGGGGCGGTATTACTAACGTGCAGCACTGAGCCTTGCTGCAGCCCTCATCAGGTAACCAGGTACCACATTGTAGGTACAACAATGAATATTAAAAAGGCATGTAAGAAAAAATTACTATAGGGATCTGAAAGGAGGAGGCTGAGATCAGTTTTGCAGGTGTTCACTGTGTGGAGAGACACCTGGGACAGAGCGCAAGCTGCTAATTAAAACCAAGGAGCAGATAAGAAGGCTTGATGCCACGGGCAGAGGAGACATGGACACCAGTGTTTCATCTGCTGCTGGGGAGTCAACGTTGGGTAGAAACAGGGTGCAAACTATGTCCCAGTTGGCATTGCTTCTTTTGTAGGGAGACAGGAGAGGTGTCCATCTCAGCCACCCGGGTTAAAAGGCCTCTCAAGCACTTTGAATGGATGCGAACGAAGCAGAGCAACATTTGCTGAGGCTGAAGAAGAAATGAGTGCAGCCTGGGCTGCACACGGATTGCTCAGGTCCATCCCAGGCACTCAAAGAGGACAAAACTCAGTCTGGCCATCTCTGCCAGAGGCAGGACAGGAGCCACAGCTGTGGGACAGCGCGATGGGCAGCAAGGAAGGGCCTGGAGGAGATCTGCGAAAGAGGTGGTGGTGGTGGGGATTCAGTTCTTGCTCGAGCCAAACCAATGGCGAGTGGACAGCTGGACATCCAGGGGTATGTCAGGGAGACAGGCTGAGCCCCTCGCTGGGACACATCGAGACAGGCGTGAGGGGGAGAGGCAGATCAGAGTTGTCGGCATGGAAATGGCAGCAGAATCAGTGCTGGCAGCAGAGGGGGGACCCAGGAATGATCTGTGTGGTCCTGCAGGAAGGAGAATGAGGAATTAATTGTTCTGTGGAATATTTTCCATCTTGCGAAACTCTCTAAGATTAAAAATACAAATCTTGCATTTTTAGAAGTTTATTGGGAAACACACATCCCTGATAACCAACAGCCTCACGCTTGCTAGAAGGACACAGCATGCAAAGGAGCGCCGTGACCTGAAAATCCACCCTGTGACGGCAGAGCTCTTTCCTCTCACATTGGCAGTAAAACCAAAATGGCACAGCTAGAAGTGCTTTGGACAAAACTTGAGAACACAACTGGAAAACGAGTGCCTTTGACAAGCCGAGTTGTTGGGACCAGCTCTGATGCAGTGAGGTGGGGGGGCTGCTGATGCCCTTGCAGTAGCGGCGATTTCCTTTTCATACAGCGGGAGCTAGAAAGATGGAAAAGAGGAAAATAGCATGATTGGTACAACAAACAGCTGTCGCTCACCTGTGAGCGCTGAAGTCAAACATCAAAGCCTGTGGATGCATTAATGGGTAGGCAAAGATCAAGGAGTGCCGGTGGAACAAACAGCGCGGTGGCAGCTCTGCGCGGGCAGGCAGGCTGCTCCTCCCAGAGCAGTAATCTAAAGCCACCAGAGAAGTGCCCCTGCCTTGGCAGGAGGTGTATTTGTCTCTGTTCAGCAGCAGAACGTGGCTTTTAGCAGCGGCGTGCTGTGCTCGCAGCTCTTGGAAATCCCATGCCTCGTCTTGCCTGAGGCTGTCCCTCCCCGTGCCGGTGCCCGCAGAGCCCTGCCACATCTGGCAGGTGGAACGACGGCCTCGCTGATCCACGTGCGTCTTGTGCCTCCCTGTGCCACTTTGCTTTGGATTTTTTTTAACTTTTTGAGTAAGTTACGATAGCTGTGTAAATAATTGAAGCTGACTTATGCGGAGGGCTTGCTGGCAAGGAGGCAGCCTGGTGCTCTGTGGCAGCAGCGGCGTAGTAAGAGGTGAGACGGGTGCTGTGTCCCCCTCCTTCTGGCACTAAGAGCTGCCTTTGGCTTCTGTCTTGTGAAACAAACCACGGAGGAGGGGATAACTGAGCAGAGAGCAATCTGTCCCCTAAACCTGCTGGGTTGGAAACTCCATCAAAGGTGGAGCAGCTGAGACTGAGAGCAGGCATGGAAAGCCAATGAGCTTTGGGGCCAAATCCTACGACTTTGGAAGGTTCATTATCTTTTCAAATCTATTTCTTGGAAGAGGCAATTCACAGAAACCCAGATGTTCACATGCAAATCAGTCTGTCAGAGGAAATCAACAGGAAATAAAATACTTGTTTAGCATTTTCCCCTCTGATCCTCTTCTTCCCTCCTGACATGGTCGCTCGGAAGGGCTGTGGGGCGCTGAGGTCTTCCTTGCCCCAAAACCCTGCACAGTTGCCGTACAGTCAAACAGAAGTGCAGCAAAAGTCTTGCCAAACTAACTTGTGATCTTTTGGTTGACTGAGCGGAGAACAGAGAAAAACCTGCAAAAAAGTAGTGACTTCATCAATGGCAAGAACAGTACACACAGAAAAGGGATGAAACTGTGATTATTAACCTAATGGTTGCATTGCTGGAAGATTGCAGGGCTTTTTTTCTGTAGCAGTGCCAACTGCTGTTTTTATTTACACTGTCTTATTTTTTCCTGTACCTCTTGTAATGTTCTCTTTCATAAAGACACATATGAGGCTCCCAGCAGCATTATCTCAGGGACTGTCTTTTCATATTTCCCATGTGCAGCTGCAAACTGCCATGGAAACAATTCCTGGTCCAATTGGAAGACTTCTTCTTCTTTTTTTTTTTTAAATAAAAAAAACTTTCTCCTGGGTCTTCAGTTATTTTTATTTTAAAATATTTTGATGTGTGGGAGAAGTTTTTATAAAAAGAGGCAGCAATTGATTTCTGGAATGTAGTTTTAATTAAATTGCAGAAACAATATCTGCTGCAGTACTAACAAACTACGTTATTAAAGTAATAAAAGTGAAAGAAACAATTTATTGAGGACAAAGTAGAGGAAAGCAAGAGGAGAGAGAGCTGATGAAAGGCAAGTAAGGGTTTGGCAGCCCTCTACAGGGCAGAGTGGAGCTGGCAAAGGTCCAGCTGGAATATGTTTCCTAATTAACTTTAATTCTCCACTTTTGCATTCAGAATAGATTGCAATATTGTCATTTCTCTGTCACGTGCGCTTCTCTTGCCGAATTTTCCTTCCGAGCAGGAATTGTACACTGAATGGCGAACGAGTAAATAAATAAATAAAGTCAATTGCCACAAACCATTCCAGTTTTGAAGACTACAGGATATGCTTTTAATGCTCCTCTCGGAGCTCCGCGTTCGACTGCGGGAACTTCATTAACACGCTCATTAGTGCTATCTGATTCACTGCTGCAGCCTCTCACTGGGAGCTGCGAGCAGCAGCTGGGAGAGCGGATCAGCTCGAGCTAATGCATATGTTAATAACACTAATGTTGTAGCATTTGGTGTTGCTAGAAGAGAGAGACAGTAAAATATCTGCGCTGCCTCCTGCAACACTTAAAAAGAAGAAAAAAAAAAGACCAATGCAACATAAAATAAAGCTATCTGCTAGGAATGTTTATAGTCAGTATTTAGAGATTAGTGCGCTATGCTGGAAAGTCACACAGCACAATGCACACACGGAGACCCATTCAATGAATTATTCAGGGAGATCTATTGTAAAGTGCTCCGCTGACAGGGAAAGCAAAGTAATGTTTGGGTGAGAACTGAATCTAACACCCCTGACCCGCCACCTCGCCCAGCAGGAGAGCTCCGCGGGCGTAAATTCGGCTTTCCACCGGCTCTCCACACATTGCTGGTGGTGGCGTGACGGAGGTGCCGCTGCGCTCGGGGTCGTGCTGGAGGTCCTGCCAGGATCCAGGGAAACCAGCAACATCTCCATGGCCAGCAAGACGTGATGTGGGTTGCTCCGCTCCAGAACACACCGTGTGGTCCTGTAGTTGTCAATTTGAGAATTGTTTGGACCCGCAATGTGTGTGTGCTCTGCTTGCTGAAGTGATCGAAGTAGGCAGAAAAAGCAACTGTGGCATTGAAGGCGTTGCAGGTCTGTGGAGGCGTGTTGGCCTGTTTGCGTCCCGTTTGCTCTGAATTTCAGCGTATCCACCATGAGAGGTGAAGGTGGGAGCCAAGGTGATGAGGTTTTTTTGATTTACACCTTCTGGGCTTCTTGACTTGTGTCCTTTTGTGTCCTTGGAAGGTCGAGGCATGGGTCAAGGACCGGTGTCTGCTGCCAGGAGAGTTCTCTGCTCCTGTTTCCCCCTCCCTAAAATCACATCCGTGTTGTGTTAGCAAAGTGTGCCTTTGGACAGTGTGGGAGAGCTCTGCCGATAGTGAACACTTATGAACACAGACAGAGATGGGATTAACCACGATGAATAGTTTAAAAAGGTGCAATGACTTTTTAATAAAAAGATCTTGTACGTGCTTCCTTGCAAAAGCATCTTAATTCTGGTGTGAAAGGTGGTCTGAGTGCCCCTGGACACTCCACAGGGCTGAGATACTGTGTAGCATGCACTTCTCAACTCAGAAATAAGTGAAATATTAATTTTGCATGAACTGCTTACAGCTAAAATAGATTTTCAAGCTTCCTTGCCTGGTTGCAGGATTGCAACCTGGTTCCTCTTATTCACATGGGGTAAATCTTCGCTTCTGGTGTTGAGTGTGTGCTTGAACTTGTGCATTTGTCACACTCTTTGCTGTGGTTTTGTTTTCCTGTACATAGTCTCTGTTAAATACTGATACATTCTCAATTATTTTTTTTTTGATCTGATAAAGCTTTCAGCTAATAAGCAATTCACCCTTCCAAACTGTGTTTTCAGATCTTTTATCTGAAATCCCAATCTCCATTGCAGGTGCTGCTTTCTGCTCACCCACTGAGGCTTTGCACACCAAAATGATGTGCAGCACACTTGAGCAACTCCCTTTGAGTAGACTTGAAAAGTATTTGGTCCACCACTGGGTGTTTTTTTCCCCTCCATATCTTCATATTCCACATTTGAATGTATCATAGTGCTGCATTGATGTTACAGTGAGAACGCCTTCATGTCCCACAAAGTCTTTTATTGCTGCGGACAAAGCGTGCCCTCCAAGTTGTGGCGTGGTGACAAGATCGCGATAATCTGTAGAGCTGCGGTGTGCGAGGGGATGTGGAGAGCCTCAGCTCCTTCCCTGCAGCGAGTGCACGCCTGGTCTGGGCATCACTGTGTTGTAACCTGCCGGGAGAAGGCCTAGCCAGCAGCAGTGCTGTCGGAGTCAACAGCAAATTCCCCAGTGGCCTGGATATGTTTTTACTGGTATTGGGGGAATGAGTTGAGCTTAGTGGTAATTATGAAGGCCTTCCTATTTACTTTATGAGGTAAAGTTCTCTGATCTTCCTCATCGGTCTCATGCGGCCCACTTGCCTCGTGCGGGCCCAGGTTGTGTGCCAGATGGATGTCCCTGATGTGCCAGGATCTCCCCAAGACACTGGGATGTCCCCGACACACCGGGATGTCCCTGATATACTGGGATGTCCCTGGTATACTGGGATGTCACCACCACGGCAAACCCCATGCCCGAAGCACTGAGCTGGGCTTTGTTCTCTGTGCTTTTTCTTGTGCCCCATGCTGCACATACAGCGCCGCTATCAAAGCGGCGTGACTGTGGCGTGCTATGAATCACCTCCTGTTTCTGACACGTATGGGGACCTTGCATACAAAGTATCATCGTGGAGCCAATTTTTACTGTTGAATCAAATCCCATAGAAACTACTTTCTAATGGAAATGATAATGAAACTTTAATTATAACTGTGCTACTTGGTTCCCTGAGCATACACATCCCATTAGATGGTTTCTGCTAAGATAGTGACATCTTTCAAGCTCATTTCTATGCATATTAAAAAAAAAAAAAAAAGAGGATGATATTTTACCTGTGATGTGTTATAACTGTTGGTATTTTTTCTGGGTTCATCAAAATCTCGTTAGCATTAATCAAAGACATGACCAGAGAATAATATAGTTCCTTGGGTTGTAGACTGAACAGAAATATTTGCACAAGCCAGAAACAGAATTTTTGTTCAAGTTTTAGATTTTTAATTTTTTTTTGCTCACAGAAATCAGCAGCACGCCATAAGGGCTTGTAGAGATAGACGCACACAGTCAGGTCTTGCAGGGGATTTGTCTCCTCAGCCTCAGTGCCCTGGGGTAAAACCATCGCCACTGGCAGCAGTGAGTGGTTTTGGGGCAGGCACCCCTACGTCGTGGTGCCAAGGTGACCCAAGGCACAGCCTGCTCCCTGGCACCATGTGACTGAACTCCCCCGTCCAGGATAGCAGATTTTGGGTTTTAGAACCAACGTTTTTGTCCTTTTCTGTGAGCACCTGAAAAAGGAAGAAGAAAAAAAGGTAGTGTAGTCTCCCTGACACTGCTGGCTAATGGGGACGTGAGGGCCTTTGCAGCATTACAGCACTGGAAAGTTAGCAGAGATTTTTCACAGCTGATTTTGAAGAAGGGGAAGAAAAGAGGCAGCTGCTCCAGTGCAGAAAAGTGTAAGGAAGGCCAACGTTCTTAGTTTAAAATAGCCCCAGAAAGCAATTACTTTTCTTGTGGGAAGTGCAGGATTCCTGGGCACTTCTTAAGCCTTTCCTGCAGGTACAAATGTGCCTTTTAAAGTTTAACCTGCTCTGTGATTCCTGCTGGGAGCTCTGTTTTCTCTCCCAGGCTTTGTGCTGTATCTTCAGCTTGCCTGCGCGAGCAACGCCAGATTGCAGTAAAGAAAAGTTGACATTACAACTTGGAATAAAGCCTTCTTCCCTCTGCGACACGAGGGGCTTGCTTTTTACAGATAAGGTTAACACCTTTGGCTCCAGCAGTACCCTCGAGATAATGATTATCATATCCCAGGCGCAGAACCGGGGGGGCGATGATGGTGCCCGCAAAGGGAAAGGCACTGAGGGGATGCGCTGCCTTTGACGTGACAGCATATATCAGTGGTGAGCTGCGGGCCTGATCTCTCGTTTAGTGCCTCCAGAAACCTGGCTGTTACTTTGAGTTCTTTCCCTCAGCCTTCGGTTCGGCTTTGTATTCCTGCTATTAATTTTTCAAAGATGCCAGGATCAGGAGGAGCGAAGGAAAATGGTTCGTCCCAAATACCTCGCTGCAGAGCCAGACCTTTGCACCTCGCTGCTAACAGAGTGACCGAGGAGCTCGGGTGTGAGCTGCAGGGCCGGGCTGCTGCAGTGTTTCCAGGTGGGTGCTACCAGCAGCACATGGACCAAAGCCCGGCAGTGAACGGCCCTGGCCTTCCATCATTGTAAAAAAGAAAAAAGAGAGTAAAAAAAAATGTGTATGCTGCTCAGGAGAATATTTTTCACATCTGGAATAACCGACCTGTGTAGATCCAGTTCATCATCTCCCTGATGGGCACTTCCCTTAATGAGCCGACTGCTTGTGACACAAACTGCTGCACAGTGGCTGTGTGAGCACCATTTAAACTGTCATGTGGGCTGGGTGCAGATTTTGAGAGTTTGGGGGCCCCGTCTGCCCCCCCGGCCCCAAGGGGCATGGGGGGTCCCACAGCAGGGCAGGAGAAGTGCAGAGCAGATCTGCACCCAGCGGCTGCCTTCCTGCGTGGCTTGCGCGGAGCCAAACCCTGCGCACTGCAGCACCAGGAACAGGGACTGAGCTGGATGGAAGTGCTTTGATATTTTATATATACTGGAGGATTTCTCATTTAATAAGTTGGTCCTTCACGTGGTACCATTCTTCTCTACCTCATGATCTCCTGATTTCGAACAAGCACACCGTACGGAGCACCAATTTGCATGGAAATCTTTACAAATGTGGGGAAGTGCTCTTCGTGTCAGCAGTTTGACTTTCTACTCTGGAAACTTCTTTCAAATGTAAATCAGTACAACTCCATTAAAAAAATAAAATACAGCTACTACAACATGTGGATTTTGTTTTAAATTAGACTCTAAGGTCCAGTCTTTAGAACTGAGTCTGGCCAAGACCTGTAGGATCTCAGTACCTGATGTTACAAGCCTAAATCCATATTGACAAATGTAACGCTGCAAACTGCCCCCCGTGGCTCTCGCTGCCCCACACACCAGCACCAGCCGCCTCCCTCGTCCTCGGGGATACAGAAGCCTGGGATACAGAAAACCTCTGCAAAGCAAAGAGTGCACTTTATCATACAGCATCTAGATTTAGAAAACAAAATGAAGGCCACCAGCTTTTTTTTTTTTTCTTTTCCTCCCTCCCTAAGGCTATTGTGAAGAGAGATATAATTTATTTTACCAAAATATCTAATCTTATCTGCAACATCCCTCTGTTTTTAATTGCTGTGATCGTATGGGAATAAGGGAGAAGAAGAGCGATCTGGAGGTAGGCAGGAACCAGGACGAACCCACCCAGCTTCCCAGGCAGGCTCCCTGGGGGCTGCAGGAGCAGGTTTCAGAAGTGCTGTGAAAGTGAAACCTGATTAGGGAAGGACAAACAGATTACAGCAGAGGCAGCAACAGGAGTTTGAATGAGGAGAGAAGTGTGTACCCGTGTACAAGCAGATACAAACAATCAAAGCCTTTTCATTTGAGAGCTTGCAGAGGAATACCTTGCTAAGGTACACTTTTATAAGCATGAAACAATTTTTGGCACTCGTGATAATCACAAGGTCCAAAAAAACGAAGGTGGAAAATTGCCTTTTTCTGGGAAAGAGCACAATTAATATTGAAATCATTAAAGCAGCCAAACTGTGTGAAGGGCATCTTTATTCCCCTTTGGCACATCATGACTACGCCTCGATCAATGCAAGATACATCCCCACAGTTTTCTTTGTCTAAACCAGCTTTGATCAACTCAATTGCACAAATTTCTTCAGGCTGCATCTGTAGTAAGGATGTGCGCGCCAGGCTGGTCGCAGGCGACCTGTCCTTATCCATGTGACCCTTCTGATGAAGAAACAAGATTTAGAAATCAGATTTTTAGATGAAGAAATAACATTGAGGGCTCAGCAGATTCAGCGAAAGGACACAGCTGCGCATTGCTGCTTCACTGGAGCCGCTGGGATTTATTCCAGCCAGCGGCATGGGGCGCCCGCTCCTTCGTGTTTTGACAAAATATGAAAACTCCATCCCCTTTCAAGAAGAGAGCCATAAACGAAAGGCTGATGGCTAAAAGCAGTCCCTCCTGCGGTTGTGGGCTGTGCAGGCGGTGTCCAGCCAGGTCTGGCAGCCGGGGGCAGGAGGGGAGGCTTTGGGGCTGCAGCTCTGGCAGGAGCAGCATGAAAGGGGCATAAGGGGGGATTCAACAGGCAGAAAACAACACCTGGTTTTAACAGTGGGTAGAGGGGAGGTTCTGCTGCTGAAATGCTTTTGGTGTTAATCTCCCACCTGAACTGACGGCTCCTCTTTTCTTGCCACCTGTTGCTCTCCTGGCAGGAGCAGGGGGCCTCGCGGCCGGGATGCCGCCCAGGCAGAGCAGAGAAGAAGCAGGGAAGGACACGGGGGACACGCAACACTCCGGCATGCACGGAGAGCAGATCGGGGTGTTAAACAAAACCTCTGCTCTCAGCTGGCTAATGTTTCAAAGGAAAACATTTCAAACGCTGAGAGAGATTGTGCAGTTAGCCGGTGATGCAATTACATGGCTGTAAGCTGTAGAAACTCTTTCAATGTGGCACATATTAAACCTTTCAGAGGTAGTGCTTTGATTTTTAATTTTACGCTGTTGGCAGGCAATCAGGGTCTTTAATAGTATGGGGGCCAGAGGGAAAATGTTTCAAAACAGCAAGGATCTTATCATAGTGTGCAATTAATGAATAATTATTAGAAACCAGAAATAGCTGGAAGAGCAGGCAAGAGCTGGCAGTGCAATTCTCTGGTTTCAGGCCTATAATGAAATCTCAAGAGAGGGAAGTATGATATGCAGCTCCGTGCAATTAAAGCTGGGATTTTTTCCCCCTAGTTGAAAGATCAGTGATCTTGAAAAAATATACCTGTCACTTGGTTCAGTTTTCAAGTCATTTAATTGTCATGGTAAAGCATTTAACGTTTAACAAGAGTGGAGACATTCTTCTGTGAATTAGGGAGTTTTAAGGGTTATTTTGTATTAAATGGTGAGGTTTGTTTTTTGTTTGTAAGATGAGACTTTGTAAGATAAACTCCTCAATGGGGGAGGCCTTCATAAGGAGTGGTGGGTAACCTCAGATTTAAGGCTTTATGTTTTCTTTCTTTTTCTTTCTTTCTTTCTTTCTTTCTTTCTTTCTTTCTTTCTTTCTTTCTTTCTTTCTTTCTTTCTTTCTTTCTTTCTTTCTTTCTTTCTTTCTTTCTTTCTTTCTCTTTCTTTCTATCTTTCTTTTTCTTTCTCTTTCTTTCTTTCTTTCTTTCTTTCTTTCTAAAATGCAGCTAGATACAACATGGTTGTGTGTTACCTCTGGTCTCATTTTCCTAATCCGAAGTGAATTTACGTTCTGCATTTCCACTTGGCGAGGATAGGAACTTCCTGCCTGGAGGTGTGATCAGCCTCCTTTTTTGCTTTTAGAGCTGCATAACAAATCTGATAATTAGAGTAGTAACATGTGTTTTGTCACTGAAATGCGTTTGTCTGTGTCACAGTGAGTGTCTCTGGCATGTGAACTTTGAAAACGCATTTGCTTGAGCATCCTCTTCCTTTGAGTACCGAGCTGCATTTGCTCACAGCCTTTTCATTATATATGAGCTAAACACAGAAAAAGTTATTTACAACTATCAGGCATTTTGACATGCAATATTAAGAGAGGTTTTCCATTAGCTTCAAGAGAGTACAGCTTAAACTGTGTGTGTACGTTTTCGCGTCCCTGGTGCTAATCCTGTTGCATTTGCATGCAGCAGTAGTGTAACACCTTGCGCCCCCTGTGCCTGCAGTGGGCTCTGGTTCATGACTGGCATTGACAGAAGAAATTGTGAACTACTTGGATCTGCACTGAATGGGGAAGAAAAGTCTATTGGTTTCTTGGAAGGCTTTCTGGCTTGAGTGCACTTCTGTGTATTTATTTAGACACTTTGATTGCCACGGAGCACAGCAGCTTTAAAGAATTTCACGAGCGAGAAAGTGCTTCAAGAAACAATTAGACTTCCCAGACACATTACATTGAAACCCAACAGCACGCTATCGGGGAGGAGGCCAAACTGCCTGGCGGGGGCACGCAAAACCCAGATTGGATCAGCATAAGCGAGCTGCAGCGGTTTCTGGAAGCTGTTTCTAGGAGACAGACACAACCTCCGCCACCGCGCCTGGGCCCTCTGTGCCGCCGTTCTGCTTTCTGGCCTCGGGGTCTTTTCTGTCTTCCCTTGCTCCCGGCTCCTCTGCCCCCTTGCTCTGAGGCTCTGGGGACGAGTAGGCCTGTGCTGGGGCCTGGGCTGGGGCCTGGGCTTCCCAAGGAGATGTGGTAGCTCAGAGCCTCCCCTCACATGGAAGCTGCCCCTCTGCACGGATGACGGCACAGGCCGTACAAATCTCACGTCCCGTTTCAGAAGGGTTTTGCTGCTCTGGCCCTGTTCCCATCGCTCTCACACACCTGTGGGTGCTGTGGTAGTGAATTTCAAACGGTGGGGTGCTCCCCTCTGCCCATCTCACTTGCTTCAGGAAATTCGGCTGCTGTTTCTTCGGCAGCTGGAAGGTCAGCCCTCGCTGGCGTGGCAACACGGGGCACTTCTGCCGTTGGCACAGCCATCGGGGACATGCCGAGCCATGCTGGCTGGCGTTAGCACTGTGGACGTGCCGTGAGATGTTTTCGGTTCTTGCCAAGCAGTGGGGATGGGGGCCATTGCCCTTCTCTGGGGATTTCTCCACATACCTGAGAGGTACCTGCGGCTTTTGGGCTCGCAGGGGACCTTCACTGCGAGGTGTGCTCAGTGCTCCTGGAAAACAGGCCGCTAACGCACATTTGTTCCTGACGCAAGGCAGTGCCTTTTTTCTCTCTTCTCCCTTCAAAACATAGCACGCACACCGGTGAAGTTCATTACAGGGTGGTAGCTGGCCTCAGCCCCTGCCATTAATTCATAATCTTACCGCGTCTGCTGTAAGGCAGTGCCAGCTCAGCAAGCTCCGAGGAACTCTTGGGTAAAGTGCTCTCCATTTTGAGACCGTCGTCGGCAGCTTATCATTTGATTTATCTCTCATTTCCAGGTGTGGAACTAGAAGTAAACTGACATTGTAAATCACTAATTCAAGCAGAGTGCGAGAACAGCGCACAGTCTGCATATTTCAATACTGCTTAATTAGAAAAGAAAAAAAAAAAAAACAACACTTGTTCCATGGACATGTGCAGTGCAAATTCTTTTTCTTAAAGCTTTGGGTGGGTAAGGTGTCCTTTTGAGTCCCACATGTCTAATGCTGCTGCTTATCTTGTTACATCAGTCTTTCAGTTTTGCCCCCAGGCCCAGGTGGGGAGCAGCCTGCTGAAACACCCAAACCCACCCAGTAAGTGTCTCGGTTGGGGAGCAGCCCCTGCCTGCTGCTGCCACGTACACCAGCACCAACGCCAGCCTCTCATCCCAGCCCTGAGCCTGCTGACCTTTCTCTTCTTAATTAAAAAAAATCCTTTTCTGCTTGCTAATTGCATAACTGCCTTTTTGTGCCCTAGCAGTCCTGGACGAGGTTGAGCTCTGTGCTCTCCCTAAAGGTGTTCTCATCTGACTCTTGTTCACAATCAGCTTCCAGTTGCAATTGTGCTTTCGCATGACCAGAGCTTCTTCTCTCGCAGCCCCTCATTTCTTTGAAACCACCGCCACGGAAAACAGAATCATTTGCTGGATCAGTGGGAATAACATGCTCCTGTGGCACGCCGCTTCAGAACAAGAAGTGATTCTTGATACGATCACTGCCTTCGACTCTCCCTTCATGCTGTCCCCCTCTTCCATTACCCTTTACACTCCTGCTGCGCTGCTGGATGACTGCACCTGCAGCGTTTGCATCTTGTCACTCCTTCTGCTCTTCCTCTTGGTGGTGTAAATTGCTCCAGCAGCCTCGTCATTTTGATCTGTGGCCATTTTGCTCCGCTAGTTACACTGCTCACTTTTACACCAGGGTGGCTGCTGCGTTCTGGTCCCAGTGTCTGTGGGGCTGAGGCGTTCGTGAGGTGCCACGTGCCCCAAGAGGTGGAGTAAAAGTAAAGCAAGGAGAAAGAGCTCCCCTTTTAATAAAACATCCCACTTTTTGGTTCCTGCTTTTTTTCTTTCAGCTCTTACCCACCATCCCATTATAAAGTTAAATATGCTGCTTTAGAAAAATGAACAAACAATAACACCATCTTCTGGTTTATTGGCATGATTTTTTTTTCCAGAGGTGATCTCTAACAGGCTTTTCTATTGTTGCTAAAAATATAGCATTGTACATAAGATTTTCTTGTTGAGATCAATTTGCTAAATTTTCATTTAGTTTCAAAGTGGTTCATTTTGTTGAGGCTTCATTTTGTTCAGGCTAGCAACTCAAGAGGTTTCCTGTAGCTTAGAGAGATTGCTTTTGAATTGGCACATTATTCAGTCATGAATTGTTTCTTTAGTATATGAACAGCTGAGTGGGGTTTTTATTACAAATATGAGTTTGAGTGCAGAACTACAACTATTTTGGCCAAATAAAGAACGTAAAATTAAGCGTGAGTCTTCATAGTATACTGTGATGCTTTTCTATACTGTGCCTGTTGTTTTTTTTTCCAAGTACTTAGTGAAACCCTCCTGTAGGGCACAGTAATATGATCAACTGCACACAGAATTAAAAGAAATAATACAGGATTTTGTAGAAATGTGGCTGTGCTAGTAAGAAATGAAATCCTTTTCCTATTATTGGAAGCTAAAAATGAGTAATTTTAGTCTTCCTGATCAGCTGCTAATTAAATACATCTTGAGCTGTGTTCAGCATCTGATCCTATTGTGCTGCTCCAGGTGGGGGCAGCAGGATTGCTGCAGTCCCCGAGGTAATGAGGTGTCACAGGGCAGCAGCACAAGTGCAATTCCAGTGCTATGCAGCAGCCTTTTTAAATATGGTTTTCCTCCGTGCTGTTTCTTGTTGTTTACCTGCGTACGTGATTGCTCCTACCTAACTTGAATTAGTTTCCACCTCCGCAGGTTTTTTTTTTTTTTTTTTTTTTTGTCCAATAAAGTTAACTTGGGTAAATGGAAAGCAGTAGGAGAGAAATATATGTTTCCCGAAGATGTTGGCTCCGGGCTGCAGGTGGACGATTCTTGTAGCAGATCAGCTGGCATTTTTTGCCAGGTGCATGGAACTGAATTAAAGGACCATGTGTATGTATGCCAGCTGCCTGAAGTGATTGAGGATCCTGCCTGTGCCCCAGAGCAGATCTCCTGCCTTGTTTTGCTGCCATAGGCTTTACCACCAAAAATCAGGTTCCCCGATTTCCTTTAGGAGGAAGGCTGTGCCTGTAAGGGCAGCTGCCCAGGGTCTCTGCAGCACCAAGTCTCAGCCCTTTGCTCTCTTCCTTCAAGAAGTAAGAGGTGATTTTTACTCAGAGATCCTGGGAGAGAGCCGCTTGTCCTTTGCTCTGTGACTTAGCAGTTGAAGAAGTTTATTGCCAGAGGAGAAGAGAATTTAGACGTTTTATTTCAATCTCATAATCTTGACTATTTTAAGATTTTTTTTTCCATTAGCTCTTGGGAGTAAGCATTTCATTCTTTAGTAGGTGAAAACCCTACAAAGCTCAAGAAGGACTCTAAAAATCTTTCTTACCAACATGGCTTAGTTGATAGGTCTGATCAAGAAGTTATTTCAGAGTAAGATATCACTGGAATGGGGATGAGCAATGAAAGCCTAGTGGCTCTAGCTATGTTAATGGGGGCAGAGCAGCTACTGAATTATGTGGCAGTGTCAGAAGCAGTAGGAGTATTTATTTCTGTCATGGAACGGGTCAAACTAAAGACCAGCAGTTGAATATAAGGTGCATAGGGAAGTCCTTCAATGCTTATGATTGCTGTGAATGCTGGTATTTAGTCATCTTTCTTTCATATTCATATATTTATTATATGTGGGAGGGTAATTGGAAAAGTCTTCATCACCGTGGTCCTGTGTGCCCAAAGCTGGAGCCAGCTGCATGAGGCTAGAAGAGGAAAAGTGCTTGGTAACTCACAGTCAGGTAGATTTAGTCCTCGTTAAAATCCCCTGCATCTGCACTGTGCTCCAGAAATCATCACATTTATCGCCAGATTCCAGAATTTCCATTAAAAGCGGCATAATTGAATCACACGCATTGTCACATTGTGGTTCCTCTTTCTTATTTACAGGATTTCCTCCAAAACACATGGTCTCGTCCCTGTAGTTTTCAGGAGAAAGGGAGAGAGCAAGCTGTCGGGTAGTCGGAGCTCCGGCTTAATTAGTTTTCTCAGGTCTGCAGTAATATCTGCTAGTTCGTAGTGTTTCTTGGAAAGGTGCTACAAAAGATAGAGAAAGCTGCGTGCTCCAGTTCCACCTGGAATACTCTGGTTAGCTCTGGGTTCTCCTCAAGGAAATAAAAGAGAGCTAAATGGACAGTAAAAACATACCCTGTAAGGCTTGGATAAAGAAAGGAACATCGCAGTTTGTTTTTTTTTTCTAAAGTTAAAAATGATTATAAGGGGGTTTGCTTCCTGTACTTTATAGGAAAATGAGCTGCATCTTTCGGAAATACTGAGATGCAAGATGGAGCGTGCACCTGGGAGGGGGGACGGACGGCAGCCTCACGTGTGCTGTGAGCACTCGCTGCGTGCCGGCTGGCTGAGGTGCTCTGCGAGCCCCCAACAGCTCCCAAAGCAAAGAGCAAATATCACAGAACAAGCACAGGGCTCCCAAACCAAACAGTGCTCGCATTCGATGAGCGCATTCGCCTCCTCACCCGACACGGGGAGGCTTTAGTCTCACGGGCTTTGAATTAGGCTGCCTGCATGGTGGTGCCGGGGGGAGGATTGCTCTTTATCTTGTACACATACTCCTCGAAAAGGATTGAGAAAGGTGGTTTTGACATGTTTGCACTCATTATGATTCTCTGGACAGCTCTGAAATGTGAATAAAGGGAGATACAGGTGTTGGCAGAGGGGAAGCTTTGCTGAATGGAAATGGCTCTGTGCCCTGGAGAAGGCTCCGGGAGGGGAGCCGGGGACCAGGGGCATCTTCCTTGGTGTGAGCGCGGAGCTTCACCGCTGCCCGAGGCTTTGAGCTGAGTTATCAAAGCGTAGGCTAGTTTAAAGACTAAAACTGCCTTGCCGTGCCACGGTTACTTCATGTTTCCTCCATTAACACGCCTGCCAGGGCACGCTTCGAGGACTCGGACTGGAATTCAGTCTCTGTGCACCTGTGGCTTTGAAATCGCCCCTGTAACTGTACTGGGGGTGCCTGAAGCAGGCGTTCCCCTTCTCCCCACTCATTCCAAAAGACAGTAGTCTTTCACCCCAAAATATCTTTCATTTCTCACGACACACTTTCCAGGCAAGAAAGTCTTCGTAGCTCTCCTGCTGATTATGGTCTTCCTTAAGCCTTAAAGCAAATTGGTTCTGAGGACATGCGAAACTTTGGCTGTCGTTCTGACCGCGTTTGTTTATTGTTTCCCATCTGAAAAAAAGAGGAATCCATTCACAGCAGAAAAATACTCTCTGTTGTCAGAAAGGGAAGCTTGTCGGCATGCTTAGAAGAATGTGGGGTCCTTCGGGCTGCCCTCACCTGCCCACATCAGGCCTTTAGTGGGCAAAAAGAATGATGTGGCTCGCCGGGCACCTCTCCCACAGCCAGGGGCACCTCTGGGCGATGCAGGCGGCCTCGGCAGGAGGAATAAGCCTGTACAGCGTGCTGCTATACACGAGCAGCAAAGGCAAGCCATGTGCAGCAGGGGTTAGCTCCAGAAGGGATGTGGGATGCCCACGTAAACATCGTGGCCAGATTGTGAACCAGAGGTGGGGAAAGAAACAGGAGGACCAGTCCGATGCAGCCCTGGAACTCTTCTTTTCCTCCCACCAAGGGTGATGGAGGTACCGGCGTCTCACAGGGCTGTCGCAGCCGCCTTCCTCAGGGACAGAAGAGGACAACCATGTCGCCCTTGGTCCCAAGGCGCAGCCCCCGAGCTGCCAGCCTCTGTGCCACTGCCACCACCTCTGCCTCTTTGTGTTCCCGCTCGTCTGCCCCCAGGATGCTGCTTCCTACCTCGGGTTTTGCTGTAGAATTTGAGTAGCTGCACATAATTTCTATGGCGATTTGCTTTGGTTTCTCCTCTCACTTAGGCTGCTGAGCATAAGCTCCAATTGTGTTTGTTTTTTAAAGCAGCTGGCAGTCCTGATCTCACTACCATTTGTGCATCAATAATGCCATTTTCATCTCGCTAGCTACGAAGCCTGCAAGTTTTCTTCATTTGAGGGGTTTTGGCACAACAATCTGACTCGGAGATTGGTTATACCTCTCTCATTTAGGAAGAACTTTAGTGATTCCCCCTAAGACGATTGGTTCCATATAGCATGTAGCTCAAGCTTGTCTTTCTGGCAAAGCTCACGGGCATCTCATGTGTCTGCTGAGCTAATATTTTGTTTGTCTGTATTTGTATTCTGCAGTTGATTGTTCAATGATTTCTCCTGCTGAATTGCAATAGATGAGCTGTTTAATGTTGCAATGGCTGATTTTGTAATGTAAAAACAAAAAACCTCTCCATTCCAAATTGTGTTTGCTAGTTAGAACACTGAATTTAAATGAGATTTGTATGGAAAATGTATTTTTCCATTGTTTTGCCAATGCAGAAAGAAAACGAGACTTCAGCCTTTCTAAAAGGAAATCAAAGCAACCATGGCAAAAATTTGTTTTGCAAGGAAGAAGCATCAATAAAAACTAAGCTTGTTCCCTTCTACACATTTGTGTCCATATTGGCATTTAAAAAAAATATTTTCTCGATGCAGAAATAACCATTTCCAATAAGCATGTCCTTTCTGACAACTGGAATATTAAAATTTCTGAAGAAGAGTTTAAAATATATTTATTATACCACAGTACATCTTCAGGTGGTGATTCTGGCTATTTCCACAATATTCTTCATCTTCTTTCCCCCTAAAGTAGCCCCGATTTAAAATGTCATGTTTTTACTGGAGAATTGCTGCCGCGAATGGAAATGAACGACCCGAAAGCTGATGCTGGATTCTGTAGCTCTTATCGATAAACCACGAGATGGGCACCTGAACGACATGGAGCAGTCGATCACTGCTTCAAATGCCACGTTGGTATTTTCCGTCAGGCGTAACGATGGCATGACTCTTACCCACCCACCCACACGAAGGAAAGTGACAAAGTGGACAAGGGACTCTCCGAAATCCTCCTGTCAGCTCGTGCCCTTCCTGGTCCCTGGCTGTGCAGGGGGAACAAACATCTGGCTTTGGCCACGGCGCTGCGGCGCCTCGTCGGAGCGAGCCAGGAGCTCGAGGCGCTGCGGGATGCGCGTGCTGCTCCACTCGGGAGGATGCTGCTGGGTACAGCAGCACAGACAGAATCGTCCTTGGTGCATAAAGCTGTGCGCATTTAAGGCTGAATTGGAGCTGATGGCAAGCTCTAAGATGAAATTTTCAATTGAAAGATTGAAGCCAAGGAGCGAGATAAACTCATATTTGAAGTACAGGTCTTAATATAAAGAACGGAAGAAATAACTCCATTAAAGGCAGGAACTCATGTGGGGAGGATTTTCAGAGGTGCTTTTGTCGCTGCGTAATGGTAGCTGTGAATGCGTTACCGTCTCCATCATCATTTTTAAGTATTAACGCTAACATGATTTCCTCTCGTAATGTATGAGCATGTATGTCTTGTAAAAGCACATCGTGACTTTAATCGCCGCTTTGCAGAAAGGCTGTTCGTGTTCAGTAACGATAATTCGGTCATGAAACTTCCTGGAGTATTTGCACTTTTTACTGGTGTTTGCACTACGAAATGACAGTATTTAAAAATATTTGAGAAGCAAAACTTGACCTTGCTAAGAACTGAAGATAATTGTCAGATATTTTAAATTGCAAAGAAGCAAAACTGTTAACACTTGTGTCCTGACTAATTATATTCCGCATAGCTGCCTTCCCCTGACAACTTCAGATGCGCCCAGTATCACTCCACCTAACTGCTGAGGGCTGGTAAGTGACAGTGCAACGCAAAATCAGCGTATTGCTCTGAACACTGCTGGTTGCCATTGCTTGCGGAGTGCGTGCGAAGGGATCCCCAGAAGCTCTCGTGTTTTAACGTTGCAGTCAGAAAAGGTTTTACCGTTGTGCTCTGCAAGTCCCAGATGTGGGGACTGACAAATGCACATACTGGAAACGGACTTGAAGCTTGGGTTTGGCTCCGTGGAAGCCTCTCGTTACGTTATCCTTGTTTAAAGGGGACATCGGTGTTTCTCAACCAATGTGCAGTTTGTCGGCTCTAAAGAATGAAGTCCAACAGATGTGTCTCTGCTCCAAAGCGCAGATGTTCTGGGCAGGTTCCTTTGGGGTTAGCTCCCGTTGGAGGGGATCCTGGCAGCATGCATCAGAGCCTGTCCCGTGGCTGCAGAGCTGCCGACGTGCTGTCCATGGTGCTCCTTCGTCGCCAGGCTCAGGCGGGACAGGGGGGGACATGGCTGGGTGGCCCGGGACTTCAGCTGCAGCAAGGCCTCGCGGGCCTTTTATTTCATTTATTGTACCAAGAGGCTGCTTGCTGCTCTCAGTGCCTTCCGTTTATTGCACCACTTTGTGGGGCTGCACTGTCCTGATCAGCAAACAGAGCTCGCTAACGGGACATATTGTCATAGGCCACCCGTGAGGCTGGGAGGAGCACAGTGAGCACGAGGTGGACCAGATCCCTCTGAAAGCTACGGGAATTCCTGGCCCATTGTTTTTTTGCTGCCAGCTGTTAGTAGGACATGGTTTTTGACTGTTTGGCCCAGGCTATATGCTCAATTATTCCAGCAGCATTTATAAAGATTAGTTGGTTGCTGACTTCAGTTTAAACCCATTCTGAGAAGGGCAGAGTTTTCTTTGCCAGAGCAGCTTCTTGAGTGCTTGAGATTTGTCTGCTTGTGCTGGCAACAAAAATGTCTTGCTAACTCTGTTGTCCTTGTTATCCTTGCATTCCCAGCACAGGCGGAGAAGGGGCTGGATTTTATCACTGTGAGCTATCCACTGGCCATACCTTCTCAAAGCTACCCTGTAGTTACTGCTTGGATAGGGATAGTTTACATATTACCTCCTTCACTTGCAGGGAAGCATTTTTGAAAGACAAATCCATGATTCTGAAAGTTGAGGATAAAAGGAGCAGAGTTACTGAATAATTTGAGCTCATGCAAAATGTATGTAGCAATGCATGTATTGACTTGTTTCAGTGAATATCAAAATTTATTGTCCCTTGAACTAAATATTGACACAGACAAAGCAGCGTCAATATTTATCTCTCAGGTTAATACATTTTTATATTCACCTCAACATACATCAATATGCGGTTATTATTATGATGATGTTTGTCCTTCAGCAGAGGGAAGTTGCATGTGGGTGATCAAGGGAAAAAGGAGTTTTATATTAAAATTCTTTTCCTGTTTCAATCTTCATGAGATGCTTTGTCCTGTACATGGAGCACACTGCAGGCCTCACTCAAACAAAACTCTTATTGATGGTTGTGACACTGCACTGAGTACAGGAGCAAGCCATTGATTTTTAGGAAATGTGAAACTAGCTGTCACTAGCAGAGGGGGCAGCAGAACCATCATTTTTGTTTTTACAGTGTTTTTTTTGGTGGTGCTTCCTCTAGTGACTCTGTAACTAAGTGAGATCTGCTTTACAGAAGGCGAGAGGTAGAGCCGAGCGCGGGGCACAACCTGACAAGAGTCTGGGAGCCACGTGGGAACCGCCACCTACGAAATGATGCTCTTAAAGCGTAACGGGGACATCTGCAAGTCTGTTAGGACCCTTGTGTTACGTTTATCTCATGCCTGTGTTACGTGTGGCACTCTGAGTGCCAGCTGAAATGTTATTTCTGGGCATTCGTTAATACTGTGGAGAATAGTGGCATATTTTTGCCACCTGCATCTCTTCCAAGAAGAAAGTGTGTGTGGGCATGAAGACATTCACAGTGCCTGAGGGCTTATCCTTCCCATCTGCCCCGTCTCTCCTTTTTGGTCCCAATTCTGGGGCTTCGAGAACAAGAGGATGGAGGTTTCCTGGGTAGAAGACGAGCAGGAGCAGCACAAAAAGGATGCGGGTGTGGTGTCAGTTCAGGGCTAGGCCCCAGGGACACAAAGGCCGTCAGCACATGCTTCAGGCTGTAGCGACACATTTATCAAGTAGTGCCTCTGTTCCTCTCCGCACTGTGCTTTTAAACCTCCTGACCTCAAACAGAGGGGAGATGGAGAGGTGGGAAATAAACAGAGTGGGTGTCGCAGGCAAGGCGCCTTCCTCTCTGCCAGCCCACACAGGGCGGAGAGGGGCTTGCTTCACACATCGGGCCGAGCGTCAGCTGCTCGCCAGAGGCTGCTCAAAGCTGCAAGGTTGGGTCTGGCGCTCAGCCCAGCTGCCGGCAGAGCCCAGACCTTCCCCAAACGCCTGCCTGCCGGGAGCAGCAATGCCAGGAAGGCACCGAGGCGAAGGCCGCCCGGACAGGCCCCGCTCCTGCTGCCCGCAGCACTGCCAGGCCGCACCTGCCGCCGCTCGCTGCCGTGCCGGCTGGTTTCCTTGCTGTGCCGGCAATTCAGAGCTGCAGCAGCAGAAGCAACAGCAGTTTGTAAACTGGCAATTGTCAGTAGGCAGTCGGCATATGGCAGGCGACTTGTCACAGGCAGACTACAGCAGCAGCAGGGGTGCACAGCGGCGGCAGGCGCTGGAAGACGGCGCTGCGTTGAGCTGCGTCTGGAAGGTCACCTCAGCACCCAAAACCACGGTGCGTTTTGTGGCTCTTTGTTTTCTTCATGAAAGCTAGAAAGACAACAGAGTGATGACTTATGACCGTATTTGTAATGGAAAACAATGGTTTTGAGTCCTGGTTAAAATAATGCACGTAACATGCCCCAAACCCACCTCCTGAGAGCAACATCCTTAATTAATGCAAGAGTTTTTTTCTTCTTCTCCGGAGTTTAGCAGTGACGGCGCTTACAACCCTCAAGAACCTGATTAGAGAGGTGTGTTTGCTCCTATTTTCGAAGCCATGGTTGGCAGAGTCAAACAGGGGCCAAGTGCTTTCCTCCTGACTAAAATTTTGCTTGGTGATGGCAAACTTAATGGTAAGGGATGCTCTCAGTATCTTCATCTTTTAGAAGCTGATAACTCTGTGGTAGGAAGACTTTGTGACTAAGGCACGGGGCAAATGTCACGCTATACTTTTGAGTATAAAGCTGGGCCAAGTACGCACGTGCAGAATGAGTGCTCAAACAGAAAACCTCCCCCTGAACCAGCGGCACCGCAGCCCGCACTCGAGTCATAACTCAGTAACCATATGCTTATATTCCACTGGCAATTGCCATTTAAATGTCAGTTTACAAGCAGATGTTGAGAAGCCTCCTTTGTGCCATTACTCACAGAAAAACAAAGTTTGAGGCTTAACCCTGTTTGAGCTCGCTGTGATTAGGGTAGCAGCGGTCCTGCAGACCTTGACTCACCAGGCCTCAGTTACAACAGCCCTGGTTAATGGCGATGGCAGCCAGATACAGGATTGTGTTGGCGTTTCCTAAGGACGATTACAATTTTGTAGATGATTCCAAGTTTTGTGGTTGGTTGGCAGTGGCCAAGATAGAGGGGAAATGTGGGACTATAGACAGGGAAAGATTTAAGTGCCCAGGTCCAGAAAAAAAATAATAATAATAAAAAAAAGACAAAAAGAATCTGTTTAACAGAACAATCAAAACCTGGGAAGGCGGTGAAGGAAGCCCTCTCTGCTCTACCAGACATTTGCATGTATTTAAAATCCTTCCCAATAAAGTTCATAATGAATTTAATTCAGTCCCCTATGGCCCAGAGGAATGTTCTGAGTAATAAAAAGTATTGCTAAGGGAGAGATGACTGCCAAACTCGTACTCCGTGCCAGCGATGCATATTTATATTATTGGCACTTAAACGCTAGGTTTATTTTACTACTTAAATGATCCTTTGTCACATATTAAGAATTAATACTATAAGATCTACTTTTGGGAAGTTACAATAACAATTGCCAAATTTAAATCATTGTTAAATTTGTATGCTTTACTTTTTAAGAGGCTTAGTGTTTGTTTGTTGTTGGTTTATTTTTTTTTCAGACTAAAATAGTAACTGAACGTGGCAGTTCTTATTTATGGCTTAGCTTTTTAAAATAGTTTTAGTCAAGGATCTTTTCATGTCTGCTTTTTGTTGTTTTTACATTGAAATATGCACATCAATGTTAAACGAATTATAAGCTCAAACACTTACTTAAACGGTGGTGTATTCACTTACACATAGTCAATTAGGTAACACAAGGTCTCCTGGCTTCTGGTGGCACGGTCTGATGCACTTCTGAAGATTAAACCCAGTGATTCAAATCTGTGTGGGAAATGTCAGGCACCAGGGGTGGAGGTCACCGGACCACAGCATCACTCTGTTTATAAACATCATTATTCCATGGGAGATAAATCTCTGCTCTCACCTAGCATGTCACTTCAGTGCAGTAGGTAGGAAAAGAGAAAAATAAAATAAAATAAAATAAAATAAAATAAAATAAAATAAAATAAAATAAAATAATAAAATAAAATAAATAAAATAAAATAAAATAAAATAAAATAAAATAAAATAAAATAAAATAAAATAAAATAAAATAAAATAAAATAAAATAAAATAAATGGAGCTAATTATTGTTTTCACTTTAATAAGAAGGAGTGGAAAAGGAAGCTCAATATGAGATGAAATGTGAAGGAGTTTAATTCCTAGCAGGCAGCAAGTGCTAGGGAAAAAGTGCATGAGTACTGATATAAGATGCAGTTTGTTTTACATTTGAGTTGATATGAAGTTATTTAAGCACCTTCTGCACATTACATTACAAGATTAAAATCTATATAGCCTGTGTACACGTTCAAATTGCAGCAATAATTCAGTTAAAATATTTAATGTGTTAAGGTCTGAACGTAAAGCTTTTTCTTTTGATGCACTTAGGCTTACTTCATACTTTTAAATGTGAACAGCTGGAAAAAATACTGTGAATTTGTCAGGATGCTTATTTCTATGGTGCAGCTCCTTTGAACCAATATGCTTTTTTTTTTTTTTTGGTCCAAGTGTAAAAATTCAGTTACTTATCAGTGGCAAATGAGGAAGTTTTACAGACATTTCCTCCTAACCCAAAAAAGTCTAACCTCCTCCATACTATGCAAGGGCACGAGCAGCTCATTTTTCACTGGCTGTACAGACAACGAAATATTCAATTGCCCAGAACAAAAGTCTCTGAAGGATATAAGGGGGAATCTCAAGCATTTGGCAGTTTGGCCTTAAAAGAAAGGTCAATGGCAAAGAATTCAGATACAAGTGAAAAATTAGACTTCTCAGTGCACTGCATATGAACTTTAAAACTGAATGCACGCAGTGTTTGCCCAGTTTTTCACAGCATCATTCATAATTTAGGAAACTATTAATCAGGATGATGAAATATCCTTTTTGTAACTAATAACACAAATTTTACACAATGGAGCTTATTTTCTTTCCCCTTGAAAGAGATCATATGGTAAAATTTGGCAAGAACTTTGCAGGCTCTGGTTTGTGGGCTTTGTGTTTAAGCTGCACAGGAGAAGAAGTCACCACAGAAGAGCGGCAGCATCCCACTGCGATCTTTTTATAAGGCTCAGCAAAAGTCACTGCTTGGGGCTCCTTGTTTTCTGCCAGTTCGTGCCAGGACCGCTATCCCTGTATTTGTTATGCTGACAGCAGATAAAAAAAAATAAAAATTTGCAGGACTAATAAAAAAACGCAGATCAGTTTATGCCAGAGACACTCCAGGAACTGAAACAAACGAGGCAAGAAGTCGGGGAAAGAGTCGGGCAGCCAAGCGGGGGCACGGGACTGTGTAAGAACAGGGATGAGAATAAAGAGCCTGTCACTAATGGAAGTAAGGGGAGTTAAAGAACAGAAAATGGCAAAGACGTCCGCTTTTATCACTTGCCTACTAAAAATAGGCTTCCTAGTCGTCCTCCCCCCCAGCCCTGTTAATCTATTGCCGTATTTTTCAGCTAGGCTACTTCCCCATCCTTCCAAAATTAGCGTGACATTAAGTGACTCCTTTTGCTGTGACATTAAGCGATTAGGGAAGCACGTGAGCAAAAAGACGACTTTTATTTGGTATCTGTCATTCAGTGAGATCATAATTATGGCTTTCATTAAGAAAATCAACTTCTTTAAGAAAACGTGACGTTTCATGCCTTTTCTTTGATAGAGATGGTGGTGGAGGGAATGGGGAAATACCCTGTTTAAGTTCTGGCAGTTTCAAAGTAAAAAAACTATTTTTTTCCACCCTTCCCCTTACATTCATGTCTTCTCACTAGTAAAATACCATTTTTCTGGCTTGAAAACAGTGAGAATGTACTATTTCAGAATTGCATTCCTACAGTGATCTGTTTAATGCGGGCATCTGCCATTCTAGACAGGTAAGAATTAAAACCTTTCTGTGCTTCTGCTGGGAAAGGAGGCACGGCATTGCAGGAAATAAAAACCACAAGTGTCTCTGGAAAGGCAAACCACGCACCAGCAAGACACTCTCTACTACTTTGTGCACTTGCAGCAGGGAAGGCAGCCTGCAGCTTGCACTCCTTCTGAAGCATTCACATAAGGCACGCTTCCTGCAAAGAGAAAAACAAAGTGGGAACAGTAAACTTGTGGCTCTATTTCATTTCAGAAGTAAAGCTTTGAGGGGGAGCACTGGGGAGGAATTATCTCCTGTACCTCACAGTTCATGTAAGATGCCAGCACATCCACTGCCTGTGCGTGCTGGAAGCGGTGGGTGCCAGTGAGGACTGGGGTGCCCTTCGTGGGGTGCCCGTCCTGGGTGCCCTTCCCCTGCTCCATCTCCTGGTGGAAGCAGAGCTCGCCCGTCACCGAAACGTTTCCCCAGGGCTGCACTTCTGAGGACGGCATCGCTGCTGCAGCTCCGCTGAATGCCAGTCCACAGAGGCATTTTCAGACATCCAGCACTTAAGCCACCCCCTTTTTAATGCCACTAGTGATGCAGCAACGTGTATTTATATCTACATATAAATACAGAATGGTCAGATACCACATTTTTAAACATAATTTATAATCTGAAACTGTTTACACTTTCATGATTAGGCTCGGGTTTTTCTCATTTACATTCATAATTTAATTCCACTGGAATTCGATTTTAAGAAAGCCCAACAAATCTTAATTACCATAAAAAGATCCATACATATTTTACTTAAAAATATCTTCTGTAAGAGGAAATTTACCAAAAATAACACCAAATATATTATTATGCATACAGTTTCTTCTTTTTTTGTAAAGTACAAACAAGAATCTGATCTCTTTTGGGTATTGCCTGATCTTATATGGCTATAGGTTCTATTTATTTTGTTCATTTGTTTTTCAAAATAAAGGGAAAAACATAAGAATTGTAAGAACACAGACCAAAACAAAGATCCATTCTTTCCAAAGATATAGGCATCGATGAAAGAACACCTCGAAAACTAATAAATGGCAACAGGTACAAAGAAACACTATCCAAGCACTGTGCGATCTTTTGTCTGTAGCATATGCTGCAATGACCTCGTAACAGTTATTAAAACAAACAAACAAACAAAAAATGCTACTGGCAGAAAAAGCTGTTAAGCAAAACACTGAAAAACTGGTACTATTTCCTAGCCAGTAAGTGCAGAACTGATACTAGGTCCTTTCTGTTTTTTGTTTTCCCACATACGCACACTTCTCCCGCTGAGACAACGCTCTCAGATGCATGGTCTGATTTTTGGGTGGTCCTTTGAGGACCCAGGCGTTGGACTTGCTGATCCTCGTGGATCCCTTCCAGCTCGGGATATTCTGTGACTCTATGCTTCTCTTTTTGTTCACAGGGCTGATTGTTGCAACTCTGGCAATATGCTGGATGCCAAACCAGGTTAGAAGGATCATGGCTGCTGCGAAACCAAAGCAGGACTGGACTGTCCCCTACTTCAGAGCGTACATCACTCTTCTTCCCATCGCGGACATCTTCTTCTACCTCAGCTCCGTGGTGAACCCCCTGCTGTACAACATCTCCTCTCAGCAGTTCCGCAGCGTGTTTCTGCAGGTCCTCCGCTGCCACCTGACCATACAGCACGCCAACAAAGAGAAGTTCCTCAGAGCCAACCTGAGCTCCAGTGCAAGGAGCAGACGGTCCCTGCGCCCGCTGTTCTTTTCTTCTGTGCGTAATTCTTCTACAAAGAGCAGCAAGAAAGTTTTTCTAAGTACTTTTCAGAATGAGACCAACTGCAGTCCACAGAAACCAGGTCTTGAATCGCTGGAGCCCAGCTCGGAAGTAGTGCCACTGGAGATGAGCTCAGAGCCCACTCCAGACACACAAACCAGCCTTTGTGAAAATGAAGTATGACTTTATAAGGCAAAGTTAATGATCAGCAATGAACTTAAAAACATGAGTTGAAGTGGCTGAGGAACTGACTACATCTTAAATGCAATAACACAGATGGATTTGTTTCCAGTTATGCAAAAAGAGCAGGAGTTTTGGATCCTGCTGTTTAGATTTTTAACTGCACACTGGAAATTCAATCTGCTAACTGAATTCATTAGCTGCCAAAAATGTCAGCCTCTTTCTCCCCACAGCCACTGAACTTTCCTCACTGTTGATAGGGATTTGGAAACAAATAGAAAATAATTGCTGTGTCTTTGAAAAAAGGAGACAGGACAAACTGTGCAGAGCAAAAAACTTGCTCGAAGTTTAACAATACAAAAACAAGAGAGACAATTTAAGGAGCAGAGCAGTGGTTATCATGTGTGCCCTCGGCACCACACCAGAATTCCCTCTCTTCTTCGGCCGGGGTCCATTGCAGAGCGGAGTGTTGCAGCAGCTGATACAAACAGAGTTCACTTTCCCAGGAGAGCAAAAAGACTGATATCCGGCAGAGGCGATCAGACAGGCTGCTGAAGATGCGCAGGATTTGCGATACATGATTCCTGTGACACAGAACAAAGGTTACTCAGCTTGGCATGAACCTAGTTTTCCTTTATAACATGATTCACGCTTGAAAACTGTTGTAAAACCAGTTAAACCTCCAAAGCAATGCTGGTGATTAAGCCACAAACCTGAGCTGGGACTACCAGCTCTGCACTGCAGGAGAATCACGGCCACCCTTTCTGGGATTTTTTGTTTTATTTAATTCTGGTTGGCACCAACAATACCACAAACTTGATTCACCTAATGTACAGCAAAACATATTTTATAACCAGAATGCTCCATGTTTTGTAATGCATTGTTTGAATAGCTACAACTGGAACGCAGTTTGAAAAGTACTTTTGATGCTGAACGTGTCTGAATTAAGGTGTCTACATAGCTACTGTTTTATATGCTGTTAATATGCCTCTTAATGCTTTTTTTTTTTTCCCTTTCTTGTTGCTTTGTCACACAGACAGAAGTAACCAAGAGTAAAAGGAGAATGACTATCAGCAGAACTTTTTTCTTCCCTTCCCCCAGCTTTTTATTTTGAAGAAAAACTAGAAGTACTTTTCCAAGTAATTGCAGTTCTTGGTCTCTTTGAAGTTTAACACTTCAACAATAATTTCCATTTGGAAAGAAATGGGTTTTCTGAAAGTCTTTTATTTATAAATATGAGTAAATTTAATCTATTTTAATTAGTTAATTTAATTAAATTTATAATTTCTTAAATTCTTCATATCTGAAAAAACCATGTACATTCTGATGCACATAGCTGTTATTTTAAAATGTTCCATAAAGGCTATAAAATAAATAGTTGTATTCCCCCTCCCATCCACTCCCAAACACAGCAGGAACCAGTTGTGGCACTTCTACCTCTCATTGCTCTAAAATTTTCCCACAAGTGATACAGTAGAAATTGTGCTGGAGAAAGGTGTGCAACATCTACGTACTGGAGGTTTGCTTGTATTGTCTTGCAGTTGCAGAAAGAGGTGAACATTTCTAAGGCTAATAAAATCATGATTCCTTTAGAATATTGGATTCTCAAAAGGATTTTTCTTTTCCCCCACTGAAGGACGTGGGACCAGGATTCCCTCAAACAGTGCCTCCAAACCCCAAAGCACTGTTCCATAAAGCTTTCCAAATACACATTGATTAAGATTTTTTTTTTTTTTAAAGAAATGGGGCAGGAAAATAACCTGTAGGTTTTGAACTTACAGCACCTGCAGGTACTTGTTAAATCCCCAGGAGCTTCAGAAACAAGCATTGCAGCACCTACACAGTTCAGTGATACTTCTGCAGTAGCAACTGGCACCACGCTACTAAGTGCTGTGTACAGCAGCAAAAGACTGTTTATTTGGGCTATGTTCAGAAAGAAGGATTTCCTGCCTTCAGAGGCTCTTAATTAAAGCTGTTCTTTTGTACTGTCACTACCTCGCTGCCATTCATACAACGTGGGGACTTCTCTGGTTTGTGTTGTCCCTCCCGCTCCAAATCTAAACTCTGAGATGTGTTTTAAGGCTGTCAGGTTAAACTTATGAAGAGAAGCCCTCAAGACAGTGTTAAATCTTCCTCTGTCTCCAGTGAGCTTCAATCAATCAACACAGCAGGTAGAGTCTTTTCTCAAGAAGGAAGAGGAGCTACAGACGGCTCTAACCGTAACAGCAAAGGCACACTGATCAAGAGGCACAATATTAATATAGTTCACAAAAAGGAGAGCTCTGTCCCTGCTGACAAACCATTGCCAAGGGGCCTCAACTATGCTGCCACTGATAGGCTTGTGATACTGAAATTTCAGTAGACGTCTCCCACAAAGATCTGGTATTTTGTCCGAAGTCTTCCTACAGCTGAGGCAGAGGTGAGCCTTCCCATACCTGCAGTTAACTTTTTTCCTTCCCTTTCTCTCCTGAAAAAAGAAGTCTTGCAGTCAGTGGAACTAAGCACAGTGATTGTTTCCCCCCTCTAATCCAGCACCTCTTCATCATCTATTCCTTCCCTACAGCTACAGCCACCTACCTAACTCGGCCATTCCTCAGTCTTCCATACACACAGCAGCAAATCTCAGTTTTCTCCTCAAAGTCCATGCCTGCCGAAAGCTTTTGACATTGGCAGATTTGCTACTCCCATTGTTTTATAGATCACTGTCAGTCTGCCATTTCTTTTTCATGGGATTCCTGCAAGGCCCTGTTCGCAACAGTAAATGATTTAGGAAAGTCCCTGAAAATATCATATACCTTGCAATATTCCTGTAGACTAGGAGACGAGAGCTGTACAGTGCTATGAACAATTAGGTAATGTGCTCTGATGCGTGTTTTTCACCTGACAACTCTAGGAGACCTCTCCTGCAGAAAACGAAGTCCTGCAGCATAACTCCAGGCATTTACAACAGCTCTGTTCTCCAGGATAAATTCCACAGAATAATCCTGAGCTCTTTTTGAAGTCAAACCCCAATATTCCTGCACAGATCAGAATTTTACAACTTCAGCATTGGAGTTTCACACACAGATGGACCATGTTCATGCATAAACAGAGAGAATAATCTCGCAAGTAATAAAAATCCCATTGCAGTGCTTCTTCTGTGTCTTTTCTGTAAGTATTTTTTTCTAGTTGGAAATTCCACTCCCAAATGATTGTTTACTCCCATTTCCAGCTATAATCTGAATTGTAACAAGATTCTTGACATAATTAAAAAAAAGTCATCACTTCCATCAGTTTTTCAATAGCTACTTAGCTAAGACATGTCCTCCATGTCCAACCTTTTTTTTTCTTTAAGTACTTATGGATCCTTTTCAGCTCACAAATTAGATGTTATTATACACTAATTAAGCTTCCAAGAATTTATGAAGCATCAGGCGTGAACTAAACTTGATCAGGATAAAATGGCTGTCCCTTTCCTGTAGTTCTGTAGTATCTTTATGGCAAGATATAATGAAAACAGGTATAGAAGATTAATGGAAAAAGAAAGAACATTGCTACTACAAGAGTGGCATTTTTAGAACATTTCAGCCACGAATTCACTTTTTTTTTTTTTTACCTTGAGTGTCAAAAAGGAATGACACTTTTAACTGTATGATTTAAAGGCGGGAAAATACTCTTAAACCTTCTTCACACCGTATTGTGATTCCAGTGAAATAAACTGTGGTAGAAAATAAATTAGCACAACTGCCTTCCATGATTCAATGCCAGAAACACTACGCCCCTTGCTCCAGCAATAGCTTAATATACCACCGCTACTGCAGTTCACCACTGGCTTAGACATCCTGAAGGCCCAGGAGCAGGCTGTCCCCACATGCCGAAAGATAAGTCAGTGCAGAAGAGACCAGCCTGGCTGACCAGAGAGCTGTGGCTAGAGCTCAGGAAGAGAAAGAGGGTTTATGGCCTTTGGAAGAAGGGGCGGGCCACTCAGGAGGACTACAAAAACATCGTGAGGCTGTACAGGGAGAAAATTAGAAGGGCCAAAGCCCAGCTGGAGCTCAATCTGGCTATTTACTGTCAAAGACAATAAAAAATGTTTTATAAACACATAAAGAAAAAAAGGAGGACTAAAGAGAATCTCCATCCTTTGTTGGATGTGCGGGAGGCAGTGACAAGGGATGAGGAAAAGGCTGAGGTACTTAATGCCTTTTTTTCCTCAGTCTTTAGCAGCTAGACCAGTTGTTGCCCCCTGAGCTGGTAGATGGGGACAGGGAGCAGAATGCACACCTCATAATCCACAAGGAAATGTTTAGCGACCTGCTATCCACTTAAATGTGCGCAAGTCTATAGGGTCAGGTGGGATCCACCTGAGGGTACTGAGGGAGCTGAGGGAAGTGCTTCCCAGGCCGATTCCCATCATTTATGAGCAGCCCTGGCTATCAGGGGAGGGCCCAGTCAACTGGTGGCTAGCAAATGTGACGCCCATCTACGAGAAGGGCTGGAAGGAGGATCCAGGAAACTACAGGCCTGTCAGTCTGACCTCAGAGCTGGGGAAGCCTCCGCAGCAGATATCTTGAGTGCCATCACACAGAACTTACAGGGCAACCAGGCGATCAGGCCCAGTCAGAACGCGTTTATGAAAGGCAGGTCCTGCTTGACAAACCTGATCTCCTTCTACAACAAGGTGACGCACTCAGTGAATGAGGGAAAGGCTGTGCACGTGATCTCTCCAGACTTCAGTAAGGCTTCTGACACCATTTCCCACAGCATTCTCCTGAAGAAACAGGCTGCTCATGGCTTGGATGGGTGTATGCTTCGTTGGGTTAAAAACCAGCTGGGAGGCCGGGCCCAAAGAGTCGTGGTGAATGGAGCTAAATCCAGCTGGAGGCCGGTCACTAGTGGTGTCTCCCAGGGCTCAGTACTGAGGCCAGTTCTCTTCCGTATCTTCATCGATGATCTGGATGAGGGGATCGAGCGCATCCTCACTAAATTTGCTGGTGACACCAAGTAGGCCAGGAGTCTTGATCTGCTCAAGGGTAGAGGGGCACTGCAGGAGGATCTGGATAGACTGGACTGATGGGCCGAGGCCAACTGTATGAAGTTCAACAAGGCCAAGTGCTGGGTCCTGCACCTGGGGCACAACAACCTGTGAAGCACCTCCTGTGAAGACTGGCTGAGGGCGTTGGGGTTGTTCAGCCTGGAGAAGAGAAGGCTTTGGGGAGACCTTGTAGTAGCCTTTCAGTACCTAAAGGGGGCCTACAGGAAAGCTGGGGAGGGCCTCTTTGTCAGGGGGTGTAGGGATAGGACAAGGGGTAATGGCTTTAAACTGAAAGAGGGTTGATGTAGATCAGACATTAGGAAGAAGTTCTTTACTCAGAGGGTGGTGAGGCCCTGGCACAGGCTGCCCAGAGAAGCTGTGGCTGTCCCGTCCCTGGCAGTGTTCAAGGCCAGGCTGGATGGGGCTTTGGGCAGCCTGGGCTGGTGGGAGGTGTCCCTGTTTATGGCAGGGGGGCTGGAATTATATATTTAAGGTCCTTTCCAACCCAAACTATTCTGTGATTCTGTGGAACGCTACTCTCCTTGCTCCAGCTAATATACCACAGATACTGCTATTCACCCACTGAGCTTAGGCAGGACAGCAGCATCCTTTCCGCATTATCTGTAGAAGACGAATTGCTTTTTTATCTCAAGGATGTCCTTCCTCACACTCAACTCTTGCAGTGGTTTATTTTAGTGTTGAGCCAGTTCTGAGATCTTCCGGCACCATCTGCCACCAGCAGTCTGAACAGCAGACTGCTTCAGAGTGGTTATCTGCCTCATAAGGCTCATACCACAGACAACTGCTAATTACTGGATATTCTTGCTTGAGCAATCAGCCTGATACTGTCATTAACGCATCACATAGAAAGATAATTGCCAAACTTTTGGGGAGCTTTTCTACCTCAGAATGTTCTGAGTTGCTGGCTAGGTAAGGAGACTTCACATTTTGTACTCTGCTTTTACTGGGACAGGGTCGTTCCCAGCTACCTACCCTCAACAGTTTGCACTAGTGCTCAATTACTGTATGTACTGTGCGATCTCTTGATAGCTGAGTACTGAGTAATTCAGCCTTTTTCACTGATTCAGCAGGGCACTGTGGGCTATGCATATGCATAGGTACTATAAAGATGTTTTACTATAAAGTATCTATTGCTGACAGATTGATTTTCCTTCATTTTAGCCTCAAGGTCTATGTGGTTGGCTGAAGATGCACTTTACTAGTACTTTTAAGAAGAGAGGGGAGTAGACAAGGCTGGAGTGCCTGTGTGACAATGCAGTAATATTCCACCCCCTCTTCTTCCACATGCACCTACTACACATTAAAACAAACAAAAGACACCAACAAATAAACAAATCCAACACTCTGAGGTATAAAATCAAACGCTGACAATTTACTCCTGGACTGAGCAACCTGCCAACCTCATGCTTCTCTCTGCCCCACGTGATCATACATTTAGAGAGTGTGAAGGCCCAGAACTATTTCTGCAGGATTTCTGCCCTATTCCATGCAACTAAGTGATGAAGGTAGAGGTCCTGAAGGCTGTTCTATAGCTCCTGCTTGCAATACCAATTTTCTCATGAAGATCCACACTACACCCCCCCCCCCCCCCCCCCCGAACTGCGATGCAATGCTCAAACACCCTGCCTAGCTGCTGGCTAGCTCCACACATCCACACCCTGGTACTCTGTTGCGGTTGCATGCAGATGCATTCAGTCGTGATAGCAACAAACAATTGATGCTACAATTTATTCAAATTTAAAACATGACAGTTCTCCCACCTACCCTGTCTGCAAAGCTCAGTGCATGTTATCTACATGTTGAGTAGCAACTAAACATGTTTCTGGGACAACAAAAAGGTGACATCATACCTACCTACTTCTTACGCTGTATATAAAGGACATCAGAATATCCAAACATTTTTTCTTACTGCTTGAAAAAGGGCCTTATTAGGCACCTCAAATTCTTCTGTTATAGAAGGTACAGAGAAAGAAGAGCAGGTCTGACTCTCCAACCTTAGAGCCAACCATAATCCTAAAAACAGGTAACTTTGCTTTGCATGTGTACACTCAAGACCATCCTTCACTAAAACAGTCTTTGAAGCCAAACTAGGCAACGAAGATACCACCCCCAAGATCCATGACCTCATTTCCAAAAAAGACAGCCACCTTCCCACTTGATGACCCAACTACTCTTAACCTGTTTCCTGCAAAGATACACCTCAGCAAGAAACTGTAGCACTCTGCTCTACCCCAGAACTGGCTATGGCCTCATGGCCACAGAACTGGTAGCTGTAAGTTTAACTCACACCAAACAATGAATGTTGTTTAGACAATGCCAACTCTTCCAAGCCAAACATTCTATCTAATGGGCTATGACTGACAAACCCCCATTAGAAACAAACAAAACCCCGCACTTGCTCCAGTGTTTTGTACATATCCAATTTTGTAGGCATAAAGTCATATTTGTCTTCTGCAATTCCTTCCACAAATACTGCTTTAGTGAAATCTCTGTGTACTCCAAGGATGCCAGTATCAAATCTTCTGCAGTGCTGGAAGAAACTCAGCTCAGCGAGGGTTCAGAAACAAGTCATCCTTGAGCAGTCACAAAATCCCCTTGTCCACCTTGGAGTAGGAGGTGTGGATATACACATAGGCACAGCTTCAAGCACGTAGAGAAGTTCTATATTTTAGGATAAGTAACTTAAAAAGTTAGCAGGTGGGCAAACATTAATTTTGAGGTGTACCATTAACAGACTTTGGCAAAATTTATCCCCCCGAGTCTTTTATCTTTGTCTGTCTCCTCCAAACAAGAGGCAGAAAACTGGCCAACAGTGGGCACTTCATATTACAGCACACACAACCCCTGTGAAACCTGTAATAGTTGTCTAGTATTAGCACGTTTTTATGATTTGTATGCCATTTGTTTTGAGTGTTATTTTTATGTCCATTAAGACAAGACCGAGGACCATGCATATGAACTGATACTCCCCCTCTCTTACAGTATTCCAAATAGCTCCAATCATCTTATTTCACAACGGTCAATGGTCAGGTCCTGGTAAGTCTCCAAGTTTTCATTTTTGTTGTGCTTATGCTTGTTGCCTTGTCTGCTTAGCCACACTTTGACTTTGGTTTCAATTATATATCAACCTTTATTTCTTGTCCTAAACTGTCAACCCTCCAGTTGAGTGAAATTCAGCACCGAGTAGGAGTTATAAAAGTTCTGCGATGTATGCTGAAATCTAAAATGAGAACTTACTCTACAGCAACACGTAAACATCTAATATCCTTTTCTGAGGTACATAAAATATACAATGTGACTATTTCTGGATTTTACTGTACCAGTAAAGTTCAAAATTGCGTTCAAAATACATACAAATACATTTCTAAGTTCCAGTTTTCATATTAGGTTTTATGACAATCTTTTTATGACATCAGTGGTTTTGCCATTATAATGGTCTGCTCCTTAGCTAGAACCTGTTTGCATACTTCATACAGTGACGGATGCAACAGTTCCCATTGTGATTTTCTCTCTGTCTTCTAGAGAAAGAGATTATAAATGCTTCATCTAATAAGATCCTAAATATCTTAGAAAACAACTGAATGTTGGAAAGGTAACAGTCTTCCAACATTGTTCTTCCACAGACAGTCATGATTTCAGTTGGATCATGTTTATATTGGTTTAAAACAGGATTTATGTTGGGGAAGCTTAATTTATTTCCTTTATGATTGTAAATGCAGTTAGGAAGACAAAGTTTAAAGTATAACCACTGTAAAGTATAACCATATCCAACCACATCCTCTGTATTTCATTTTGCACTAACTCTTTCTATCCCATCTTCTCAACTTTCTGGAGCTCATGAGTGGTTCAAATAATTTGCACCTTGCTAGAAATTCTCATGAAATTTACTAAATGCCTTATAAACAACTAATTAAATACTATAAGCAATGATAATCAGTGTTCTTTAGTTGAAGAAACTCAGGCACTGAAATTAGGTGACCTGAAATCTTTTACAAAGCTGGGACACATACTTCCCAATTTTTAATCCTGTGTTTTAGGACCACAGCTGTTTCATCCCTATCTCCTCCCTTTGATGTGTTCAGTAGGCAAGATAAAAGCATATCCATGCGATTAGACTCTTATGGAGTATATAATTCTGAAAGAAAAAAAGCAAACCGAAACCCACCTGGTTAGCATATTTTCATCATAATTTTCAATGAAAACTCACAAATCCTCCTATAGGATCACAAACCCTCCTATATTTGGTGTATTTTAAAAATTGCACTTTTTTTTTGTGGAAAATAATAGGCTTTTGAAAATGAAAGAATGGCCTCCTCATTCTCCTTCTGACCTGAACTTCCACATCATCCTGCAGAAATTAAAATATTTTAGAAGAAAACTGGATAATCATTGACCAACAGATGACAACGGTCTGGATTACCGTGCTATCTCTTCATAAATCATGCCTTCTACTTCTGGTACTGGAAATCTGAATCAAAACCGCACTGTTAATAACGTAAATAACAGCACAAAGTAGCCTTTGTTACTGCTTGCAGCATCATAAAGCAGAAGCAAAGCATTCAACTACTTAAAAATGCATAGACGGGGAAAGTTAAGTACAGCTGCTAATGCTGGTATTACCAAGTATTTTTTAAAGCCACTGGAGGCTACGAACCAAAAGGCAAAGCTCAACTTTCACCTGCATGTCTAATTCTTTTGTTTTCTACCGTCCTTATTAATTTCTCTGCTCACTAATGGGGACTTAGAGCCAAGCATTAACACACACATTCTTTCAAGCAAAGCTGGTTCACAGTTCTCCATCATCTGTATGTTCCTGTTACAAGAACAACAACAACAAAAGGAAACGCCTTGGATATCAAGACCAAAATATACTTTATCTTCTAGCAAGAGAGCTGAACTTGGACTTCACTTTCAGGATTGTGTGTTGGCATTTTTCTTGACACAACCCTTATCTGCTGAAATGAAGTGGGAAGCCACAGTTCTTTATGCCTTTACAAACGTTAAAATGATATACTTTTGTAGTAAGTCCCATATCCCATAAATAGTTTTAGATGCAAAAAGTCTTGATGCATCTTACTCATTGATGATCTTGCCAATTTCACTGGAATGTCTCACATGTTTATACTGGTTTGCCACTATCCTTAAAATCCATTCAGCTTTTATAGCTTTAGTTATTTTATACTTACAGTTTTATAACCTGTTCAACTTCAGAACAGGATTGGCCTGTTTATTTGTTAATGTATTTTTCCCCACATTCAAAGCATCATTGCTAATTTGGCAAAGTAAGCTCCATCAAGCCTTCCAATAAATGTCCAGACTAAAAATGAAAAATGGAGATGAAAAGAGTTTGGATCTAATAAAAATATATTTGCCTACATTTTGATAAAGTCACTGGAAGCTAAGAGAAGTGATAGGGTCAGACCACAGTGAAGGTTTTGGAAATGCAGATCACTTGTGTGTGAAGTGCAGTAGTCTTCAAGGAGGTTTAAAAGATACCAGGCTGTGTGCACTGTATCCTCCCAAAATTCAATTGTATACCTTTCATACGAGTCTGAGAAACAGAAAAACATAAAAAGCTATTGTCCATGTCCGGTGAAAAATGGAATTCACTGGACCAGCTACCACAACTTCCTTAAAATAATACAGCCCTTCATCACTTTTGCACTTGGATATTTGTCATGACTTTTGAGTCATAAACTACTTGAACTGTTAACTCCACCATTACTCTTGTGTATTTAAAGACAGTCAAAACAGCAATCTATTAAGTGCTGTCCATAATTTCTCCTTAGCTGATGCACTTAGTTCATTTCGTCATGCGTGTTTGGAAGTTTTCCAAGCAACTCAAAGATTGGAAACAATTTCCTAAGAAAAGCTTTGGCATCTGGAAAGTGTTTCTGAATGGAAATATATCCACAGCTCTAAGTTTTCAGCATGCAGTACAAATTAACAACGTATACTGTATGCTTTTTATTCACGCCAGCATCAAAACCAAACGGCATGCTTTCAATATTACTGTGCCTTCATTTCATCGGGTACCCAACAGTATGAGGTGTGATGCAACAACTGCCACATGCTAAATTTTTTTTTAATTGTCAATAAAGATTGTATTACACTTTGATTTTAAAAATATATCAAAAGTTGAATTGTTTTGATAAGTCTTGGCCAAAAGGGAAAGCATGGAAGGAAAAAAAGATCCACTGCCAGCTCAGTGGATGTTCCTTACTGTTTCTAAACGGATACTGGAGATACAGCTATTACCTGAAAAACTTTAATGTCTTCAGAATTGCTGTAGGCATTAAACTGTGTTTGCTATTTTAATCATTTAGTCAATACATGTGCACCAGAGTATAATTTCCTCTTGATACAAATGTGCAGTTAGTATTAGTACTAATGGATGCTACGCATGAAAACAGAGAAGAGTATGCGCTTCTGTAACCCTGAACAGCCACACACAAAGCAACTTAAGCATGGCAGCAACATGGTAAGATTAAAAAAATAAATAAATCACAGGTAGAAAACGTAACATAGTCCAAATCATGGCACAACTTAAGACACTGCTTTCCTCTGCTGGATAAATCAAATAACTTGGAAACCAATACTGAAGAAAGTAAAGAAAAAAAAATTTAAAAAAAAATTACAATTCAACGGTGAGATGATCATCTTGTTCCTGATGTTCCCATGCACTGCTCTTAAGCATACAATTACAGTAATTGCTTTAATTACATTGCAGGATGATTATATACAATGTAAATACATTAGAAAGGTCATTGTAAACCAAACAAATAAGAAGTTTCTTATTGCAGATTAATAGAAGCAATGAGCTTGTTTTCCAATTCACTTGCAAAGGAAAATTCATAAACAATCTTAGTTTTATAGATACAGACATTTTAAAATATCAGTCTTGTTAGTGCAGATCCTCCCTCCCCCCATAGTAAGAAAGATATTTTGTAAAAGTACGTTCACTGCTACATTACAGCACAAAGTATATTGTTCAGAACATTTACATAGGCAGGTTTACTTACAGTAAGGGCTGTGAAATTTGCATTTGCTGCCTGCTGGGTTGATGGTCTCATCCTTCAAGCTCAATTCCTTTCTGAGCTACTCATATTGCAAGTTTCATTTTGCCCTAAGTAGATTTTAGATCAGCTTTAATGCTCAGAGGCTGAGCTCTAGCCTTCAGTAAAAGGTAAACATTACGTTTTCTATGACATATGTATAAAAGCACATATATATTATAGACTCATATAAATATCATCAAGATGTTTCATCTGATCCCAGTACACCATGGGATTTCTTTGTCCCTACTTATATTCTAAAATGCAGCAGCATGGAAATTTCTGAGTTGAAAGCCCATGGAGGGAAAGGACAGAGGCATGCAGGATGAGGGAATCTGCCATGGGTATTCCCACAAAGTATCTGCACATGGAATTATTATAAGCAAGAACTCTGATCCTTTGTCAAACATTTCATTTATGCTGTTTTCAAACACCTGCATATCCTGCTAAATGCACTGGAAACTTATCCCTTATGTTAACTTCTACGGGACAAAAATTACTTGGTGTAGTCTTTAGTGCCACATCCCATGTTCACCATTCTTCCCTCTAAAAGTAAAAAGCACCAATAATTTAATCTCTAAAAAAAAATAAATTAACAAACTAATTTGTAAGATTCTGCTTCACAGGCAAAATACTGTCCTTCTGTCTCTCTCACTGCAATAGAACGTTAGCACAACTGCATAAAACTTATTTCAGCAAAAATTTAAATAAAACTTTGCTTGAAGTGAGAAAAATACTTTGTCATTTACTTGACAAAGTCTCCAATTCTGTGCACTGATGGATCCCCAAGTGCGACTAAATATAAATTGCCATAGCAAAGTGCATCTTTGCAGGGGAGACAGAGTTATCCTAGTTCCACATTATCACTCAGGTACATACTTAATTACTGCTCGATTCTCAATTCATTTTAAGTTGTGCACTGAAGCAAGTTTCTTCCTAATAATACCAACAGCTGGGATACCATGCCCGCCTATCTGATTCAAAACATGAGTGACAAATACCTGCATTCTGAGCTGCTCCCATCAGAGGCCGTCACAATAATAGTTGCTTTTTGAAGCTCTGGCTTAGAAATGTGTCTAAGCTGCTGTTACTTCTCTCTCACCTGAAGCTGAAATACACTTTGTGAGATTGGTTCTCCAGAAACTGGGAAAATGTTCTGAGACAACATAGTAGTATTTGAAGCACTAACCCTAATTTTATAGCAACTGAAGAGGAGTGGTTTGTTTAACTACAATCAGGCATAAGGAATAATTTACAACATAAACGGAAAAAAACTGCATAGTCAAAGTTCTCCACTGCGCTGCTTACAGGAAGTTTAATACAGAAATGAGGCTGAACCATCCAAGTGTTGCTGCGTAACTAACTAAGCACTAACAAGTACCCCAGGAAAAAGTCACTGGCTACAAGCTGGGGACTATATTGTTGGCACACCACAAAATGTAAGTGGGTGACCCCCTTCACTGCCAAACTGATGCATATTGCGAAGGCTGGGTGACTGGATCAGTAGGTTACTGATTCAGACCATGAACTCTACCTCAATATATTGCATTCGACTTTTAAATATGGTTTAGAAGAACTTAACGTTTTGCTTACTGACACAGCTATATTTTACTAAGGACAAAAGTGGGTTAGTCTATAAAAATTAAATTATACTCCTTTGGCTGTATCTAGTCAAGAGGAAAAACTCTAATTATGAGATTGCATTGTCAAATAAATGCAAATTCACATCTTTCATATTCTGGGTTAGAAACTCGAACTCAAATCTATTATAAATTAAAATCAATATTTGAAACACTTCAGCTTTCAGTGATAAGCAACAACTAAAAAAACCCACAAAGTTATGAGATGTACTGGTAGAAGTAGAATGAATTATTAAATAAAACTTGTGAGAATAAGGCATTTATATTGCACACATTTAAATATCAATTAGGAATAAAAACAATAAAGGATGATGAACTGAATCATATCAGTTTTACAACCCATTCTCTCTAGAATTGACTGAGAATAACAAACTATGCTCGCAATGTAGATTTCACTCAATTTGAAATACTTAGGTTAAAAATTGTAAATTTCAGCTAGTGAATAAATTTAAATCTCACAGCTTCAAATGAACAAGAACTGCATTTACAGAAGTAAATTAAATAGAATAGAACAGTAGTACCTGCTATGCACAGCATGCTAGTTATCTCCTAAAGGGAAAATCCAAGTACCAGCCCAGAGATGGTATAAAATTGCACAGAAAAGAAAAAAAACAAGTTGCAAATCAATTTCTTCATAGGAGTAAGGTCAAGTTATGCATCTCTGGGTGTCTAAAATCTATTAAAACCGTTCCAACTAGCATTTTCAGTGTGTCACAGCCACACTGGCCGGACTGCAGTTGTTTGCTACTCAGTGAGAAGGAGCATGACTGCCGACCCCCTGGTACATGTGGCACACAAGAGGCTGTCTCCCAACATACCCGCAGGTGTGTGCACGCACATGTGCAGCACGCTTATCCAGAAGCCTTGCGCTTCAACATGTGAGCAGTTGCCCTGACTGAAAACACTCCTCTAACATTCACCTGAAGACATTACAGAAATGTTCCTGGAAGGCTGACACACTCTGAGATAGCACTCAATTGAAACATCAAGGACCCCAGGAAGATATTTAAAAATATAAAAACACGCACACAAATGTTAAGAATTAACTGAGAACAAGTGACTATTGTTAAGGAGAGGTATTTTTACATTTGTCTACATACCATATTGACAGCACTTCAAACCTCCACAGCATCAGCTCAGACTGATTAAAATTATTATTGAATCTTTGGTGTGCAGATAGCAAAACCTTCAAATATTCATTTAGAGATGCTCAGACTTTCAAAGTACCTAGCAAGCCATAACTATCTCACATCATCACCATCTTTTACAAGTAAACTTGAAATAAAATACTCCAATAAAATACAGCTTGGAGGAGACTAATCTTCCTTTAAACACGCATCTTCTTCTCTGCACTGGAGAGCTTCTGAATACTGTACAGAAACAGGCACTGTGGATGATGTTACCCAGGATGAAACAAAGTGCCAGCAGCTCAGCTACTGCTGACAGTTAACAGCAACTGCTAGGATTTTCATATTGCTCTTAATGCAGTGATCTGCAGCTACCAGCCCAAGCAGCACTAGCTAATTGATAAGCATCTTGAAAATACTGATGAATGGTTTCCTAATGCAAAAGAATCAGTTACAATTCAAGACAGAGGCTGCACACGTTTGCTAGGAAGAGAGGGACTCCCTGTCCCTGAAGGACTCGCTGAGGAAGGACATACTTCAGCTGGATTTATATGAACAGCGTAACAGTCCTTTACATCAGTAATCTCCGTGCTCTAAAGCATTACTCTCAGCTGCAAGCTGTTCTGCCACAGGGAGCAAGTTCCCCTTAAATCATGGTTAAGTCCAGTTCTGCCTTTTGCTCCATAAGCCTACCACTTGGTACAGGGGTCACATCTACATGGAGACATACCAGTGCTATTGCTATCTTACCCTTCTAATGCCTGAAAACACCTTAATCTCTGTTTGCAGTAAGAGCAGGATGCTACATAAACTCCAGCAAACACATTTCCTCATCATCTTCCCAGCCCCGAAGTCCCTAACAAAGCTGTAGTCTTCTACTCATGCAGAAAGCCACAGAGCAACATGGTGTTCTGAGAGTCAAGGCAGCTCTCTAAAAATCTCAGATTTCTTCCATGAGGATGAATAAAAAAGCCATTTCTAGCACAGCTCAAAAGACAATAGGGTTGAAAAGCAGAATCACAGCTAGTTTGTGAACACATTTAACTCCAAATATGCTAACTCAGTATTAATTACAGTAAGGGAAAAACCTCCTTAGACTTAGAAAATGAGCACAGCAAATACATCCATTTATGCCCTCCCACTCTGCCCTGAACTCAAAAAAATAAATAAAAAAATTGTTCAGTATATACTTCTCTCCCTTTTGCTTGATGTTTTCTTTTATGGATGAAAGCAAAGATGACTAAACTTTCCTTCCCTTAAGATAAACCTTCAGAGTATATGAATTGCTAGAGTAAATAAAAGAAAGGAGGGAATTATTAATTTAATGCTCTTTCCTTACATCTCTTGGGGAAAAAAGCCATGTAATTAACTGTAATGAGATTAAACTAACTTGTTATTAATTTCCCAGTGCTGGGAAACTAAATCTGAGACCTATAAGACTGTGTATTAACAGCTTTATCAACATTTGGCTTATATCCTTCAGTTTTGACACCAGTTTTAAAGGGAAATGATTAACTCTATCGAGTTGCAATGTCACTCTGAAGTGTAAGAAATTGAATCAGAAGTCTCTCCGTGGGAATACCCCATTTATTTGCAGCTGAAGACTGAAAGGGTGAAGCAAGAAGCAACAAATCCTGCCCAACGCTAATAAACAGGAGCATAATCATTACATTCTTACCAAAACTTTTCTCCATTACTTCTTTCTGACACATATCTTGAACGTTCACTGTACAATTCACAATAAACTCTGGAGAAGAGCAGTCATTGTTCAGCTGGAACTCCTCACACTGGTAGCACTGTATTTGCAAACCAAAACCTGGAACGGACAGAGTTTTGCTCAGAATAGTAATAACATTAAAGGAAACCCAATGTGTGGCGCAAGTCCTGCTTATCCTTCCCTCTCTGCGTTTCACTGATCTTAACAGCTCCGCAGCTCGAAGCGGGACTTCGGCAAAACCAAAACGCACCCAACGCGTCGCCGGTTTCCCCGAGGCGATGCCCGGTGCGCTCAGCACCCCGTTAGGAGCCGGCTCCGTTCCGGGGGGCTCCGGGGAGGGCAGGCAGGTGCGTGCCCCGCTCCGCCGGGCGGCAGCCGCCAGCAGGCGGCGGGGACCCGGCACGGCTCCGCACGGCTCCGCACGGCTCCGCACGGCTCCGCACCGCCCGGCTCCGGCCCCGGCCGTGCCCTGAGCGCACGGTGGGCTCGGAACCGACCCCGCTCCAGGCGGAGCGACCCAGGCGGCCTCTGATCCGCGCCGCCGGGTTTCCTTCCCCACTAATCCAGTACAAACGGTTTAATTACTGTTTTGCCACGCGCAATTACAGCCGCAGAGCATCCTTCACCTCCCGCTTTCGGCATGCAAGCGAGGAGCTCCGCGCGGCTCCGTCGGGGTGCCTCGCCTGGCAGCCGGGGCGCCTCCGTGTGTGTGTGTGTGTGTGCGTGGGGGAGCAGCCCCTTACCTGCACCCAGGCACAATCCCCAGAAAGTTGCGGCGAGGAGGAAGAGCCGCATCCTCCCGGAGCCGCGGCCGCCGGGCTGGCGTGCAGCGGTCGCGAAGGGGCATCAGCAGGAGGGAGGCGCCCCGGGAGCGCTGGTGCCGCTTCCCCGCCGCCTTGCGCCGCGGTCAGGAGCCCCGGGAGCGTCCCTGCCTGCCTGCTCCAGCCCCGCCGGAGTTGAGCGCCGAGGCTGGGAGCAGCCGTACGAGAGGCGAGGGCTGGGGGGCGGCTCCCCCCCTCCCTCAGCACCATGTGATGCCGCCGAGCGGGGCGGGGAGCGCCGACGGGGAAAGTTGAGAGAGGGAGGAGAAAGCCCCGCTGCCGCCGAGCCCCTCAGCCCCCCTCCTCTTCATCCTCCTCCACAGGTGGCGGAGCCGGCGGGGCCCCGCCGAGTGCCGGGGCGTGAGGGGAGGCGCGGCCCCACGCGTGTCCCGGTGCCCGCGGCACACCGCCCCTCAGGCGGGCGCCTCCCGCCGCACCGTGACTGGGGGGATCGGAGCGTGACGGGCGAGAAAACGGCCGCTGGTGGCCGCGGGCTGCCGAGCGGTGCGGAGCCGGCCGCCGCTGCCCCCGCCCGGCCGCGTTGACGCCTCTCTGCCGGCGGGGCGGGGCGGCCGGGATGGATGGAGGGATGGAAGGAGGGACGGAGGGAGGCAGGGAGGCACGGATGGAGGGAGATGCGGGGAGCCGCGGGGCCGGCAGCCGTTGGCGGGGCGAGGCGGCTGAGGCGGCGCGAGCGGCCGGAGCCGTTGGCGGGAGCCGTTACGGGGCACGGCTGAGGCGGCGCGAGCCGTTGGCGGGCCGGGCTGGGGCAGCGCGAGCGGCTGCAGCCGTTACGGGACCGGGCTGAGGCGGTCCCCGGCGGGCACTGCACGGCCCCGGCCAGCTCCCCCTGTGCCCCTTCCAGCCCCCCCAGCGGACATTATACATACTGCATCACCGGACGTACTTAGACAAGAGAAGGTTTTATTTAAGAAAGACGCTTCGATGAAAATTTCTTAAAAGTCGAAAAGGACAATGCGAGTTTACGGCCGCAGTTACTTAAAATATAGCAAATTGCACAAAATATTAACACTGATGATACAATATCATTTCAAAGATTAACAGGCGTGTGCTAGAGAAACTGTAGAGTCTAGAAATATCCCAAATATATCTAGTTTACAGATCGCTGTACAAAAAGCAGTTATAAATACTTCACATCTAGAAAAAATACACGGAACCTTTGAAATAGACTTTCCCTTACATATAAACAGCCTCTGTAGAAAAACAAAAACCAAGACACACCAATCCCCCTGCTCTGAGATATGTTTGAACTAGTGCTGGCTAGCACCCACATCCTCCCTACACGTATCACAAACAGGAGTTGAGTTCCAATTTTTAAAAATTATTTTAGCATTTACGATTTAATTAAGACCGAATGGGGACTACAAAGGATAGCACAATATGCTACATTCAGAAATTGATAGGAAATAATTACAGAGGAGGCAGAAGTAGAGAAACTTTGTTGCTGTCAGAATTAAAGACGTTTGTGTAGTTCCCATTCAACAAGACTCCCATTTGTGTCAGCAGTGAATTACTCTGGCCCTGATCTTTCAAACTGTTACGCACATGATTTATGAAGTCAGTGCCAGCAGTATCAGGCCTTTTAATCTATTCATTTTCTTGCCACGTCAAAAGTCAAAAACCTTTTGAAATAAGACATCTGTTGTGACATTGTAGTAACTGAAATGCACATTTCCCTAGAACACGAGTATGGAATTGCACTAAAAATGAAAAATAAAAAATGTTTCATAAAAGGGACTCCTAGAAAGTTTATTACAGACGATTTGGCAGGCTCAGGTTTATGGTCACGCAGTGTTTCTACATACAGTTTAAGACTAGAACAATTATAAATCTTTTTAAAAAAATCTACCAACTTTTCTTGTTAATATTAACATCAAGTTCTTTAAGTTAGTAATCTGCCATTACAGGAGCATAGCACCAATTTAATATTTATTGCTGTCATTTCTCCCTACAAATATATTTTCCCCCAATATTTACATCTATACAAATATTCATAAAAGTGCAAAATTAAGACTTTTTTTTTGTGTGTAACCATTTGTTGTGTTCAGTGTTGAGTCTCCTGCATCGCAACGAATGCAGTCCTGCCTTTCTTATTGCTGTGTCATGAGAAAAAAAGTCAGGAATACCCCGCTGTGAGTACAGCGATCTGGAGTGAGGATTTTCAACAACTGTCTCTTCTCCCCCCTCTCTCCCCACTTGCCTTTCGCTCTGTAAGTGCTCCATTCACAGCCCGCTGGAAGGTGTCTTTATACATCATTAGAGCCTTGGCTGGCACAAGAGGAGAAGCTATCATACAAAGAATCACTCAAGGATTCTAAATTGTCCACGTCGTGCCTATCGGAGCTATTTAAGGAGGCTTCTTCTTTTTTTCCATTTTCTTCCTTTTGTCCTTCAACCTTACTCAGACAGTTCTTCTCTTTTTCTAATAAAAGTACGGTATTGCTGTTAAATTTATTGAGAGACTCCAGGGAAATTTTAGATAATCTAGTCTGAGAATCTTCTTTTGTTTCTTCAGTTTGCTTCAATTTCTGTAATAAATGAGGAAAATATTAGAAACATATTTCTTATAAAGTTATCATACTGTACACCATTAACTACCTTCTTTCCAAAGTTCACAAGGTTAAAGGAAATAGATTAGGAGATGCTTAAATCTCTATTATAATTAAATAGAACATGAATGTCCATTTTTAGGATAAATCATAGCTTTGGTGATTCTGCTGAGACAAACAGGACTCCACGTACAAAACACGTAAGTGCTATTAAAAATTTAACTAGCAGATCCTATATTTGTATGTGTTAAGCATCTTCAGCTTCTTCACAGATAGTAATTTACATCTTCTCCTTCAAGAGTACTTTGGGGGTATGTTTAAATGGGTAGTTGTCTTCGTGGAATCTGGAGTCTGCCAAAAAAAACATGCTTAGACGCATTCAGAGGAGAAAATAGCATTTTCTATAAATTACAGACAACAATGAAAGTTGCTAGAAGATAACCTCACATTTTGCATGTGTAAGCCTATTGATTTCCAAGAACCCACACCCTCTCTAATAGAAAAGAAAGCAACAAGACAGGAAATTATACTGAACCGGGCCAATCCGTACAGACCAGAATCAATCAGATATTGGCCAGGCCTACTCTGAGAAGTGCTGTAATTCTGCTGGAGCACTGGACAAGGTATTAGCACTTTATATTAAAAACTCACAGTAGGATTATACAAGAGTAATTTTATCCCTTTGTTGCCTACTGATATCTTCAGAGATCTGACCAAACGAATAGTTAGGGAACAGCTTAGGGAGCAGTTCAATAAAAATGGCCTGCCTTCCATATACAGGGTGTTTCAAAACCTGTGTAACTAACTGCTCTTACAGATGATGTTATCACAGAAATACGAGATAACGTTCAACGTTTCATAGGACTCTCGGAGAAGCAAGATGCAAGAATTTTGAGATACGCTGTCAGAGTGCAAGCCGTTGCTCATTTTCAGTGTTACCACCAGGTAGTATAGATTGAATCAGTAAATTACTGTCAATCTAGGACATTAGTATTTTGGTTTAGATAGAAAATGAGATGGTATTTAAGCACACTGAAAACATAGCATGGCCAGGTGTATGGATGATGTGGGTCACTAAATATGCAGTTATAAATGGTCATCAGAACTTCTGCAAAAATTCAAGTTCCAAGTCACTTCATGCGTGCTGGGCTGTTCACCCTTGGAAGCCTTGGGCAAGAAGATGACATTGCTACATAGTTTGATTGCTTCTTTTTATGGCTAGTTAGATAAAAATGGAAATGCCAATCTAATGCCTGTCGATGTTGTGATCCTGTCATTTTTCATAAGCTAACAATGCCTGGATTGGGTTGGTATTTTTATCAAATGTTTCAAGCAAGTATAAACAAAGCAACAGGAGGTGCTAAAGTCTTAGTAACTGAGGGTCTGCCATTTGGTTCTTTAGTCCAAAAGTTTTAGGGGATGTTATGTTAGATTCTGGTTTTAGATGACAGTTAAACCTAAGGTCTTCACTGTCTGGAATGACAATATTTTCTGAAACAGAGGAATATAACGCTTCGTAACAGGAACAAACACAAACTTAAACCCTTCAATAGAAATTTCCCACAATTTCAGCTCAAAAAGTTCTTCTCTTTGCTCTCATTTAAAATATTATATGCTATTATCAGAACAGTTGTTTCACTTCTTTGTGGGTCAGATGAGAAAATTCTGAGACATAGCATCAATAAAATACATATTAGCACTTTTTGCTTGTCAGACTACTAAACCTGAAATACTTTATTATACGAACGACTAAACGGTTTTTCTTTGTATATATTTTTCCCACTTCACAGCTTTTCTTTGGATAAATTGAATGTGTCTGCTTAGCACAGACTTGGGCCTGCCAGAAGTCAATACTGGTGTTAATAAAGTCTGTGATAAAACTTTTATTGATTCAAATAGAGGCCAATTTCAACTGTTGAGTAGGAGGAACTAGAGAGACCTAGAGTGTTTGCTGCGCAGAGCAGTCCAGATGAAGTACCAAAATAAGAGCAGGATATTTGGCTGGCTGAAGGATAGATTTAAATCACAGGACAGACTGGAACAAACTCATCAGGATATTCTACATATATGTGGTATCAGTAATTTATTATACCCTACAAGCATGACCTAGACTAAAACCTTACTTTAATCACACCCTAGTTTGTCATTTAATATAAGAGTAACAGTTAATAAAATATATTAGAGAAACTGCAGGGAACAAAAGTATTCTCTACAAATTTTAAGTAAAATCATTGAACCAAATGAAATTGAAGTGAACGTAAGTGAAGCCCATCACGAAACCCATTCACAAAAGATACAGAGTAGTGAACAGTATAAGAGGCATAAATTTGATGCCTGTAAGTGCTACTAGTATAGTAGACCCTACTACCATTCATGAGGAAACAAAGGAAAAAAAATAGATAAAAGTTGTAGCAAAATTTATTACTAAAATAGAGACAATATTTGTGTCCAGAAATAAGTTATGGATAATTTAGGATGTACAGCTGTCCTTTTTCCACATCTTAATCCCCAGTTATACCCTTTTGTCAAATAAATAAATAAATAAAGTTTTCCTTTCTTTAACACATTATTGCTATAGTATGCAAGTATGTAAAGGTAATGCTCGTGATCTGGAAAGTAATACATAGGGGTTTTTCACTTGATGTAGAATGAAATCTGTTTGGATACGATACACTTTCAGGCGTAGTATTACTCTAGCAGCACCTATTGCTGATTTTATAATTAAACAAGAATGAGAGGTCATCGAGATTAGACTTTGGGGTAGGGAATATTAATATGCTAGAACTGTACTAAGATATCAGATGTACAATAAGAGTGATCTTATCTCACAGCTTTATGACTACAGATACACTTTAATAATCTGTTAAATTTTCCGTTAAAACTTATTTGAAATACAGTCATATAATATAATTGCAGCTAGAAAGTTAAAATATGATATTCCAGTCCTTGGCACACAGAAGAAAACACGTTCACATCCTGTGCTCTATGAGAAAAACTAAAATGTTTGCACAAAGATATTAATACAAGGATCCCTATAACCAGCAAATAATTTTTTCCCACAGTACCAAAATTATGTTCCTAGGGGTTGAAAAGCCACTGATGATTTCTGTAAACTTGGCATCTTGGAACAAATGTTACCCCGAGTTCTTCTTTAAGAATCTTCTCTCTAGTCACTATAGATACAACCTGGAAAAAACTATCAGATTATTCATTTATATCTATCCTTAAATTAAGCTTCCTATTTTTCAGGGCAGCCACAACAGCTGCTAGATGAAACAAAAGGCAAAACCAAACCAACTACTAGAATCTCTTGCTAAACCATGTAAGTATGTGGTTAAATGTGGCCACAGTTCTGTCGATGTACATTTTTATGACTTCAGCAGAGACACAGATATCACAAAGAACAAGGGTTAGCCTAAAGATGCTACTGTTGTGCATTTGAAAGTAGTTAGTTTACTAATGCATTTGAGAGTCACGCGAATGAGACTCGGTAGCTTTTCCTGCAGATAAGGAACATCTGGCAGCAGATCAGATGCATTTTGTATCCATGAGAGCTGGGTGAGATCTAGTAATAGTGTGCAGAGCACCAAGCCTCGAGGTCCCGGGCTCCAATCAAACCTTTCCCATATTTACAGTGGCTTTCTGCATGATGAACAGATGCTTTTATCACCATAGAAAAGAAAAGCACTTAGCTATTTTCTTGAGTGTTGCTAAAAGAGCTAAGATGGGCCCAACAGTATGTTCTCCCTCTCAGACATGGTTCTTCTGAGGGGTAATACTGAAAGCCATTTCCTCCCGGAGGTGTTGACTTTGCTTCTGACTATTCTGCACCTGTCCTATGAATAAATAAAGTGCCTACTACATTCAGTGTGGTCATTTATGTTTTCCTGAATATTAGCTTCAGGGAAAAGATAAGAAGATGCAGTCAGATTTTGGCCCAAGCCAAAATAGGCTCAGTGCAGGAAAGGACTAATTTTCACTGTGCCTTTGTAAAAGCAATGGCCCGTTATCCTAAAGCAGATCAATTTATAGCTTATTTTACTTTTATTAACTAGTTTCAGAGTTTCGGAGCTGGTCAGTTATGGGGTGCCTTACACCACCTGTGAGCAGTGGCTGGTCGTTACAAGAGGAGAAACTCTACCTGACATAACACAGGCATTCACCACGAGCCACATCACTTTGAAATAAACTCACGAGTCATGAATCAGAATAATGTTTCCTTGTTGGCATCATCCTAAAGGGAATAACTAAAAGCCATTAATGATATAATAAAATTTGGCATGTCGCTTCAAGCACAGCAAATTAGGAAAACACAACTAGCCTGCAGCTACACTGATGCATTATAAATAGGTGCTATTTCTACATTAATACATCAAAATAGATTTTTTCAAACTTTAAAAATGGGAGGTTACATGTGGGTAGAATGCATGTTCAGTGCCGTGTGGTCATGGACTAGCCAGAGCTGCTCTGAATGTCAGGAAGGTTTTGCACGTGTAGCAGAAAGGTGGGCAGAAGGACGGGCTACTTCACAGGTACAAAGGGCTCAGAGTCGGCATGCAGAAGGGAGTGCAACAGCAAGTCCATTTCTTCTTCCATGTAGTAACATGCAGAAGCTCTGATTGCCTTGAGGTCAGGCAATGCTTATAAGGCATGCCAGAGTCCAGAATTAGCAATGAACCATTCTGCAAGATGGACGTATTTTCCAGATGTCTAAGTTTAGTTAACCAGCAGTTTAAGGGACTCAGAGTCATTTACACACAAGAATAAAATGAACTTTATTTATGTCTCTCATGCACTGGGCAATTTAGTTTTTAGATTAACACAAAAGCAAAAAGGGCACTGCTTCAAGTGCAGTATAACTGCAAAACACTATTGGGTAAAAACAACTAAATTGCTATGAGAATTAAATATAGATCAACAGAATCAATATTTAATTGTATAACTCAAGGTCTTTCATTTCAGATCTGATCTCTAATAGGAGGTACATAGTATGTTCACTTTTTTTTTAGTTATTTAAAACTTTATTGTGAGAACAATTTTCTAGGTTTTTACCTTTTTAAAAATTCTGTTAGTTACTTTGTCTGCATATATTCAAGGTAAACTTGAACCCACAATGCCACTGTTTATTATTTTAAATGTAGAGTTTTACAAATTTAGATATCCCATAGTCCAGTACTTTGTATTTATGACACAATGCGTCTGAGTGGTATATGCAGTTGCAGCATTACATAGATTGCTCATATATAAAGTTTAGTAGGACATTTTTAATATGTTCATAGCTTCTTGTAAAATAGATGCACTATTGCAGAGCAATATTCTGATCAGGGATATATTGTTGTAATGGGAAGTAACGTCTCACTGAATGGTGTTTCACTACTGGTTTGCAGGTTTTTGCGTTGAGTAAAAAGGTGTAACGTAAAAAGAGCTACCCTTGAGAGCTATTGTGGAGTAGTTTTCTATCAGCTAGCCAGGACAGAACGCAATGGTAGGCTACCTGTGGAAAGTGAACAATCTCCAGACCTCATTTAACCAAACTGATGAGCACATCAGGTGGACAGGTAACACTCCACAGTGAAAATAGTCATACAGACACATCCAGGAAAACTACAAAGGTGAAAGCTGTAACTGCATGACCTCCGCTGTATTACAGCTGAGCTAAAAATGTGATGTTTGAACTTCTTTCCCTTTAAAGCATAACCTTAAATAATAAGTTAAGCCTTGCTCTCCACTGTATATTGTCAGAAGCTTTCCTCCATTTTCTGGACTGACAGTAAAATAATTTTTGAAATAATGAATCACTTTTCTTTTTCCTACTTGAGCAGAAATCCCATGACTATTTTACAGAAAATGACATTCTCAAGGCAACACCATCAAAGTTTCAAGATAAACAATAATTGACGATGTCTTGTCTTGGGAAGAGATGTATTGATACGAAGTATTCCTAAGTTCATGAGTCTGCTCAGCAGTTTATGAGATAGCCACATACGCATAGGGAAATATCAACCACATTTGGCGTTACGGTAATATAACAATGACAACAGAACCAAAGCTTGCCTGCTCTATTTAGGAGTGTAACAATCTACAAATACATTTAAGTTTTAGTACCGCAAAGACAGCATTTCTGATGCTCTTGAATTGTAAGTAAATTACCTTAGAGGAAATAAAGCTGATTAGCATGTATTGTGCATGATTCATAACTGCAGATCTGGACAAAATAGTTGTTGCTTAATGAATAGGTGACTGAGGAATTGAGACTTAGGTTGCCTGGCTTGAATCCTCATGCAGTTTAGAAGATAAAAGATATTTCAGTGAACTGCAACTTACAGTTTTAAAAGCACAGTTTTCACAAAATGATGAGATGACAAGGTGCAATCAGCAGTCTAATGCCAAGAATCTCATTTTCACAATTTACAAAGTGGATGATTTTTTTGTTGTTGATGATAGAACAAAATTGTTTGACCTGATTAGGTATATACCAAACCTCTTTGAGCTTTTGGATAATTTAATAAACCTGAACTTTCAGGACCCAATTTCAAGGTCAGGTAAATCTCACCTTTTACCTTCTGCTCAGTTAAGAACTGAATGTCACAAATATGGTTGTTTTCTTGTAGTGCATCAGGATGGTCACTGATGGATGTGTGGGCAAGTTCATTTAAAACTGAGTAAGAAAATATAATACTAATACCTTGGAAAATGGTGACCATGTAATACACATGTGCTCAGTCAAGTGTGTTGAGAAGAGATATTAAAAAGAAAATCAATTAAATATGTACTTTTCCAGAAGATGATCAGGCCTGACTGCTCACACTGGTGGAATGACCGATTTTGCTTCTCACAGAAGGAACCTGACCACTAAAAGCAATGCTTAGTGCAATCAGAGGCTCATCACAAGGCATTAAGGAAGAAATACCCATGGTGAAAAAGGAAGCTGATGCTCAGTTTTTAGAACTTAAGAGACTGAAAATGAACAAGACATGCATAGGATACACTTTACTTTTGAGAGATCCTTTTAGCTTTACTCATGGAGGGAGTTCAATAACAAAATTGTTCTGATTTTTTAGTGATGAGAAAAAAATCACAGTAAAAAAATTCACACTGATAGGTGACAAAGTTATTGAACTTGACTAAACCATCTGAAGTCCGATACTATTCCTTAACAAAATCAGGTTTAAGGTCATTTTGTCAGTGATGACCTACTGAATGTTACTGGAACTATGTGGTCCTAAAGAACTTCACTGTTTCAGTTGTCAGATTGCATTTTACCAAGCAGTATTTAAGTATAAAGAGGTTATGTCCTACTGAGGAGTTACCTTGATGAAAGCATGGATGCTTGTTTCAATAAAGAAGAGGCTTTATGAACAATGGGCTACAATTTTATTCTAGACCAATTTGGAGGATTTTTTCTATATATTGAGATACTCACTTAGAACTGAATCAAGAAAGGGGCAAAAAGCACAGTTCAAGAAAGATTTTTGAAAGCTAATGCAAAGTGCAGCTCCTAAAGAGACAGATTCTATCCCACATTAGACTGTAGCAAAAAAAATCGTCTCAAATCCAGTAAATGCAGGATCCCACTCATACAACGTATAATCTCCCTGACATTTTCAGTAATCGGGGGCATTTTTCTGTATGGCTGAACTCTTCTCAGACTACTGTTCCCAAGTATTAGCTGTGTTCTTACCTGTCTTCATCTTCCACCTTTGGCTTTTTTGAACAAGACTATTTTATTTTGGTAATTACAAGGGCACTTATCCTCTCACTCTCTAGTGGTGTCTGAGTTCCTGGCCTGTAATGTCTGTATGTCAGCCACCCAGCATACTGATGGAAAGCGGAATTGCACTTCAAGACTGTACTGCAAGTGGCAGTTGGTAGTGGGTAATGACTTTCCCCACTAGTAATCCTCTCTTCTGAGTACTGGACTAGATTCCCTCCAGGTTAGCCTCTGAGTACCCTAGGCACATCAGCTAACCTAATGACAAAAAGACAGAAGGAGCAGGTAGAGAAGGAGCAATGTTAAGTGGCAGGATCAAGAGCAAATCAGCAGTATGAAGACACCACATAGTAATAATTTTCCAGCTGTGAGAACTGGCTTGTATACGCTAATAGGACTGAGTTGTCTGTAGGTGAGTTCAAAGAGTACAAATCTCTGCTGGGCGATCTGCAGAGGACGGAAAGGTAATGTCCCCTCTTACAAGTTCTAGAGATGATTCACAGAGGTCATTTATAAACAGGAGTGCGCTCCACAGCCAGTAGTTTTCTCATTTTTAGCTTCTGAGGAGGACAGCTGGGAAGAGAAAAGCAATCTTTCCAGACCCATCAGTCCACCTCTGCATGACTGCACATTTAGCCACTGTGGAGGGAGCCTCCACGGTGTGTACTTGGTGCACACACATCAGAATGACACCTCTCCCAAGCTCTCACCAGGCAGAAGTACAGGTTTTCTTTATTCTTAAAAAAAAAGTCTGAATTAACATGCTTAGCCACCAACCCCATCCCAACAAAACCAATTATTTTAGGAGCTGTCATTTTCCTTTCCATTCCAGACTTTAATCAACTCTCTAAATATTGGAGGCCTTTTTTACTTCTAATGAATTTAACCCAAACCATTGCCCTCTCCCCTTCTGTGACACCTGGCCTCTGGAAACCAGTAACGAATGCCCCCAGATGCTCTATTGGGTAGAGGGTAGGGCCCTCCCTAAAGGAGGGTGCAACTGGGCAATCCCATCACACGTTGCACTGGTGAGTGCTCCTGGAGGCAGCGGAGGAAGAAGCTGTAGAGCTGGCTGCCTTCTCCGTAGACCTGTTGCAGCCTGAACTGCTCGTGTTCTGTTTCCTGATCCCGTGCAGTGAGACTGCAAAAGCTCCCTTGTAATCAGGGCGCACTGGGACAGGAGAGGTGCAAATAATGCTGGTTACGTGGCTGCACTCGCTGCCTCTTCAGCATTATGATCTGCACAATTTTCAGTACTTATTCAAGCAAAGTATGAATTGCAGAGTGGAAACCTGTGTTTAAGTTCATCTGCCATCAAATCCTACCTAACAGAACAGTTACTTACAAGTACTTTCTAAATCTATGCAAACAATTTAACTTTGCTGTAGGGCAGAACATTTTGAGGGACGGAGGCACAACATGCACAGAAAATTTGAGCAAGAGTTTCAGATAAAGGCTGCAGAACCAAATTAAAGTAGAAGGAAAAATCCTCTTGCAATATTTAGTTCATTTCAGTACATCCAGTCATATCAATAAAGAGCCCATAGTATAAGTCAGCTAGGAAATAAATGCTATGAAGGATGTTCCATTTTATGTGGTTGGAATTTGATTAGTGATTAGTCTTGGCGGTTAAACCACATGGGAACAGTAATCAAGGTTTCTCTGCTGCAGTTCTGTAACAACTGGAAAACACTGTTGGCTCATGTCCCATACCATGATGGGATATTAACCTAAAATCTAATTAATCTATGAATGAATTACGGTTCTAGAAATATACTATATTATAATCAATTTTAAGTGAGTTCCTAACAGAAGATAAGATGAGGAAAAAGCTGTAAAATTACCAGGGGTTGATAAATTCTGTTTACTATGACTGATGATTTTTAGGGGGGATAATTTTACAATCCATCAACCTTTTGTCAGTTCAAGAATCATGCTGCCAAACGTATGCAGTAAATTAATTTTTAAATTTACATATTTATTAAAAATCTTATTGAAAACAGCAGGAAGTAAGCCCTGTTTGAATAATAAAATAACTTGTTATTCTACTGGAAAGAAAACAACAACAAAAAAAACCAACCAACCTTCTATTAAGATGATTTTATAGTAAGGCAATAATTACAAACAGCTACATGAATTAGTTAACCAAACAATGTATTAAATAGCCAACCAAAAATTAATCAAGAATTAGAAAAAACTGTTGGAAGATAATCAAGTAAAAAAAAAGCAATTTAAAAGCTGAGAAATTCACGGCTGAGTTTCAGATGTGCTCGAGGCCACGTTTGTTAACTCAGAGGCCGCTGGCACAGGCTGCCAGATCCCCAGCGAAGGCGTAGAGATCTGCAGGTGTCTGCTACACGGCTTCCCCGCTCAAGGTGCTTCCCTAGTCTCACCTCCATCATTATTCCAGATTTGTTTGATCACCGTTGGTGCTACGTGCTCACACTCGTAGGGTGCCTGCCTCTCCCCAAATGCCACTTTGCACACACGTAAGCCGTCCTGCCTGCGTCCATCAGGCAGCAGAAGTGCACGGCTCTAGCAGCTGTGCTTCCTTGCTCAGCCCTCCCGCTTGTCCCCTGCTCGGCTGGTGTCAGGGAACGGGCCCCTTCACCTGGGCTGTGGAGTACCTGGTGCACTCTGCGCCCTGCCGTACGCCTGACTGCCGAGGATCCGGGAGCATCTGACGCAGCCGTCAGTCACCGGAGGAAAGGAGGATGCCTGCGCTGGTGGTGACAATGCCAAGAATAGAAACAGGCTAAAACTAGATGTGATAATTTAGTCAGTGGACTAAAACGTATCTTGATGGAAAAAATATAGGTTGCAACTAATCTCATGTTTATCAGACAACTCAAGGATAGGGTCCTGGGCTGTGACCCAGTAACCCTGGGGATTAATCCAAAAGGAAATGAGACAGACAGGGCTGCATGCAGGGAATAGGCAATTCTGGTCATAAATGCAGGTTGTAGATGATATTCCTTAGCCCAGCTCTAAAGGATGATCAAAAAGAAACACCGTGAATAAGCGGAATAATGCTGGGCATCAAGATGACTACCGCTGGAGATGCAGATGGAAGTTCCCACAGCCGGGAGATTTCATAAGTGTTCAGCTCACCTCCTCACAAAATTAAAGCAGTGATACAAATTTTGATTAATAAACATATCACTTGGGTGTGATCTGGGGGAATTGTAGTTAATTTATGTTTTTAGGTTTGTTTGCTTCATCCTTTAGATACAAGCACATCTGTTTAAGGTCAAGAGAACCTCTACCCTACTTGTGTTTCAACCAGGCACAGAAGATGTCCCTCACCTGGAGCTGGTAGGAGGCATTGGTGGCTGCAGACTCTCTGGGAGGGGCACAGCCTCCAAACTGCAAGAACTGAAAGCCACGTGTGCTGGACAGACCTTCGTCTTACCACCTTTGCCGCCCCCAGATGCCAGCAAGGTTCAGGCTAAGCAGCTAACAGGATCTGCAAGGCTGGTAGTTTGTGCTGAGTCCATCCAGGCTATAAAAATCTCTTTGAATGTGAGATGTTTTTCTGACAAGGCTTTTTTTTTTAATTTTTTTTTTATTTTTCCAGAGAACCGAAGCCCAGTGAAAGCACGTGTTGGGAACCACAGTTCCGCGGGGTCCGATCCCCTATTTGGCTGTGAGAAAATCTTTGTCAGGAATGAGGAAAGAAGGAATTCAGTATGAAGACGTGGATTCAGTCTCCTGTTCCCACTGCGGGCTTCCCTGCAGTGACAGAATAATGTAATATTTTTGTATTGATTTTGCTACAGTTTGTGTATAAATACAGAAATGTGTAAGTGAAGTGATAGCCAGCCACATGAGTGGATTTGTTGGACAAATGCTGTGGAAGATTTATTGCCCTCAGCAATACATAAGTGTTACTGCAGTATTTACACTGCAAACTGTTGTGAGATACTGGTAGTGCAGAACGTGTTCTTATGCCTAAAATAAAGATGATCATATTGTTAATATAATAGGCCACTAGGAGGACTAAAATACAACTGGAATTCATGCAGACACGTTGTAGAGGTAATGTGCACTCATTTGTGAATGACCAATGATGACACAAACAGGAAACTTAGAGAAAAACAAAGCAGTTCCCAGCCTTATTAGCAAATTAGTAACTTGAAAATTGTTGTTGAAAATGAACAGGCATTTAGTATTTATTGGAGTACAAATCAAATCTTTAAAATGTTGATTTCTTCAATGTTTTAGATTATTCAGGATTTAAATACTTGTAAGAATGGAATACAAATTTCCGCCATGCCGATACAGTGAGGAGCTCTGCACGGACAGTACGACCTCTGAAGGTGGCACAGTTCTGCTCACGCAAAACTCAGGGCAGGATCAGGGTGTAAACTGGCTTTGGATGTTCTGAAGATTCCTTAGCAAAGGGGCAACGTGTTTGTGGTGAGCCCTTGTGCTGCGAGATCCTCTCGTGAGTAAGAGTGCTTGATGAGAAGTGACACCGATTACTTGCTTAGCGTTGCAATAGGGCCTTCAAAGCCCTCAGAGCAGTCAGATTACATTCTAAATGCAGCTGGAAGGTATTATTTATATTCTTTATTTAAAAATGAGAAATTTAATATCAAGAGAAGTTTGGCAGTTTGGACAGTCAGCCAGACCATTACCCTAATCTCCACAGCCCTGCATTTTTAACTGCTGAGCACTTTGTCACTATTTGAACAATTATTTTTTTTTCTTTGCATGCAGAAAATTCTCTGTGGAAAAAACTGATGCAGAGGCCTCTGTTGTTCTCCTCACTACAGTGCATCTGAAATGCTCTTCATCATACAGGACCTGGCATTTGATCCAGTGTATGTGGTAGTTAATCAAATGTTTTGCAGTGACTTCAGTAGACTTTGGATCAGACTCTTAATGCATTAGAGAGATAAATTATTTAACTTACTGAGTTCCCCTAGAAACAAAATATTGAGCTGCAAACAAAGCTAACAAACACCAAATGGGATACCATCTGCTGCAATGAACAGACCACAACCAGTTTCCCCCATGCTTGAGATTCTTCCAAAATGCAATCTGAAAGAGGTTTGTTAAACTCCCAACTGTCTCACAAAATTGGCTTAGCACAGGTTAGCAAATGCTAATGCCATGAGCAACAGCAAGCCAGACTCTGATATATCAATTGGAGTTGTCTGTAATTTTATTTCTATTGGACTGCCCTGTCTGAAAGCTTGGGGGATTTCTGCTATTCAGAGCCTCTGGAGCCTACGGAGAAGTTTCTCTTCATGCTCTGTGTCCTAGGGCCTATGGACACTGAGTAACTTCTACCCCTGAGTAAATATGCATGGTAAATACCTACATAATGCTAAGCATATTGTTATAAATCTGGACTTTGACATACAGACTCCACATCAAATGACCTTCTGGGGAACAGGACATGGAGGCAAAAGAGGCTCCATTTCTCACAGGAATGGCAGGAGCTACCTGAAATCCCCAGTCCAGAGCATTCCCCAGTCAGTATCAAAGTTTTTGGCTGTGGTAGAGAACATGCAGGCTCCCAAACACTTTCACAAGGACAGAAGGACATTGCTAAGCTAAATGGAGAGCATGTGGCACTAGTGGGTGCCATCAACATCCACCATATTTGCCCTGTAGAACAAGACAAGAAGGTAAATGTCTTTATACCTAGATTTCCTACACAGCCAGACACCTTCATCTTCTAGTATCACCACTGCAAGGGATGAAACTACCACAAGCAAACAGAAACTCCGAAGACTATTCAGTCTTTATCAGATAATGAGGAAGGCTACATCTCTCCACATTACTCAGCTGTTTTAGATGGTGACTGCTGTTCTTCGGCTTGCTCTGCTGCCTCTGTTTTCATCACTGTGCTACTGATGATGGCATAATACAGATTCCATTTTTTACAAACTAATTTATTTATAGAAATACTGCATTAGAAATGTTGAACTCTTTGGTGTCCTGGCTTGTTATAGTGGTTCTCAGAAACAATGGACTCTGTTCCAGTAACAGTGATGATAAAAATATTCTGTAAAATGATATAGATGATAGAGTTTTAGCATTTTACAGTCGGTCATACTCTAATGGTATGGAAAATGCAATAAAGAAATAGGTATAGAAGTACAAACAGTTTCATTATATGATATGATCTTAGTCGTAACATTGTAGGAGCAGATTAAAAAATACCCAGCATTTGGCCTTCCCTTTAACTCACGGGAAATTGCCTGCCAAGGTTCCCTGACGTTGCCCATGAGCCAACACACAGCAGTAGGATGCTACAGGTGTAAATTCTGCCAGACAGAGGGAGAATATCTGAACCAGGTTTTGAGCACCTATGTAAACACCATGATTTTCACAGGATCCAATATGAGAACCTGTCACAGACATCAGCAAAAGCTGCAATTTTCTAGCACCCTTGAAAACAAGGCAGCTGAAGTGTCTAAACATGAATTTAGGTACCACCATTAGGAAATGAAGCTTGGAAAAACTGGCCTCTATTTTTACTGATCAGTGCCCACAAGTAAGGATGCAGTTGGCAGTTAGGCCATGCAAGACAAAATAATCCTTGCAAGAGTGATCAGAAAGTGTGCTGGCTGCTTAGCTACTTTTATCCACCATTTTCAGGCATTGTCTGAAAAGCTCTTGCATTTCAAATCTGCTTTGCATCTCAGTACGTGTGTTATGCAACAGGTTTCCCAGTCTGGCAACTCTTCTGCATATACAGTATCTTGGTGAATTTTAGACACTTCTGTTATAAGAAATATCACAGAGTATTAATATATGATTAACATTTGAATTTTAAAAGACTTAGCCATATAATATATTCATATTTAATTTCTTCATTCCCACCCACTTCTGCTTTATTCTTCATCCTCCCAAATCCATTTGATGTATTTTTTTTACAGTATGCTATGTCAAGTATTCAGTAACACACGGGATATTTGCATGTGCAATAGGATGTCAGAAAAATCACTTTAAAATGTTTAACTGTTAATTATTCAGATATTAATCACTTGGGATTTTATTTACTGAGAATAAAACTAGAGTAGTTAAGGGGAGTTCTTAAGGCTACAGTTTTTATAGCATCTAGACATTTTAGTGACCTCTTTTAATGATCAGGCAAAGGATGGAGTAATCCAGAGAAGAAGGCAGTAATGGGAGCTGAGCCATCAGGATGTGCCTCAGTCTTGAATGGAAGGCAGCTCAAGCTGGGGGGACTCTGATGTGCTACAAAAACTTACATCACTCTTCTTACCTTTTGTGAAAGGTAATTAGGTATTTAAATTACATAGCTGTATCTTATAAACTTCCCAAACTTTCCCGTGTCAGTTACTGCTAATAAGTCTGCTCAATTCCATGTTTATTTGTCCTACCAAATACAAATCTTGCTTTCCATTACAATAACAGATGATGCACAAGGCCTGGAATTCATGTAACGGGGCCTAAAAACACAGCAAAAAATAAAATATTTTACTCTGGGACTCACCATAAATGAGAGTGTTTAGGCTCACAAAAAATACTTAACCGATATTTTTCTTCGGGATGCAAACAATCTGTGTGCCATATTGCATAAAATCCAATATGCTTTCTCATTTAAATGAAAGGTGAATCACTTTGGGGAGATGAAAGTAGATGGTGGAACAAACTATGAACCCCTTCAAATTATTTCAGTATGATTTTTGCAAACATTTGATACTAAAATTTGCCTTCTTTTCAAATAGTATGGATATTATGAATATAATTAGGATATTATTTCTTGTGTTCATATGAAAAGAGAAGGCATCCTCTTAAAAAATTGTTTACTAACATATTTCCAGTGTACTGCCACAGTTGCTGCTAGCATCAGCTGTGTAACTTGTTCCTCATGTATTCTGCTCAGAACAGAGCTCTCATACTGAAAGATCTGTCATTCCCCTTCCCTGCATGATGTTTGAGTGCTTTATGCAAAACATATCACTGTTATAGATGGAGAAGGCAAGTTTCAGCTGGAAACACAATTCACAAAAATATTACAGCATTATTCATCTCATTTAACTCTGCTAATCAGATGCTCCTCTTGGAGTGAAAATATTTTCCAGTTTCAGACAACAAACAGCTCACTGAATACCTCTCTGCCCTACTGCACTTGATTGACTCAATCCAGTGTTTATTATATCCAATTTATTTTTTAGCTTTTTCTTTTATTACTAATATCATTTCTACCATTACAACAATTACACTATCTTGCAAGCTTACTAATATTCATCATTTGTTGCTGTTAATGTGCCCTGAATTCCATTTTGGCCTACGGTATTATAATATTCCAAGTCAACACGGAGAAATGAAACTAAAGCATTATTTCCAAAGATGGACGGCCGAAGGGCGGCTGGTTACCAATGGCAGAAACATTAGTGCACTTTGGGCCATGCTGCAAATCACAATAGCTCCATCTGTCAAACCTTTGAAAAACAGCTCAGAACACTTTCCACTCAGGGAAATCAGCTAGCAAATGATACTTCTACTCAATATCTACTTTTGGTTCTTAGTAGACTAAAGCATCTACCTACTTACGCCCAGGAGCCACAGGGTCAATTAAATCCTGATGTAATCTTCAGTTGCATAGGCAAATAGACATTGACGGTGCTCAGGGCGCATCTGCACGGCAGAGGTGTGAAGGTAGGGGTTGGTGGGCTGGGACTGAGTATGGTGGATGGAGTCTTACCAACGCCCCGTTATCGCGGGCACTCAGCCCTGCTGAGACACCGAGCGGTGCTAACGCTGCACCTGAGCGGGCTCACTGTAAATTAGCTCAGGACGGTTCTGCTTTGCTCTAGGCGTCCGTACGCTCGCTGTGTCGGATTGCTCCTCCAGAGACTCCAGCACACGAGCTGCAGGCCTTTCTGTGACAGGTGGGCCAGCGTGCTGTGCGGTTATGGGCTCCTACATTCATTTCTTGAAGAGAAAAGGGTCTCTCTGTAATTCGAAATTACTCACTGAGATGGTGGGGCATGGGGTTTCTGCTCTGGTTATCACGCAAAGGGCAAAGTTCTCCCTGCTTACAGTGCCAAAGGGTCACAGTCAGCGGCACGCCGCGCCAGCGTGGCCGCAGGACAGCTCGGTGTGCTGCCTTCAGTCAGCCAAGCCCACACACCTGCATCTGGCACCTGGCAAACCAGAGGCACACTGCTCTCGGTGCTGTGAGTTATTTGGGGATTTAGCGTTACATGACACCGTGCCATAGGCACTAGAACCGCACCTACGTGCCAGTGATGCCTCACGTCTTTAACTTTCCTACCGTGTCTACAGCTTTTCACTTCCTCCGCATCTTTCTCAGACTCACATCCAAACTATTCTCCTGCTAGCCTTGCACACCATGTGTTTTAAATGCCACACAGCCTGCTGCACTATGCCAAATACTTCATGTCCCTCACCAATATCCAAATACTCTTTTAAAACCCTATGCTAAAAGATACAGAGTTAAAATGTCGCCACCTACCCATCCCCATAAATACACTAAACAATCATAAAATAGAGAGAACTTTTACACCAGCTGGAGGGCTAGCCAGAATGGGATTTGGTGGCACAGTACTAAAATTAAAGAGTTCGTTAGAGTTAGAAACAGAACTGCATCAGCAGATTACAACTTCCATTTTTGTAGGGTATAAATGTCCTTTGCATACTATTTTAAAAGTTTTTTCTCTGGTGGACCCTGCCTTACATATGTCCTTTTGCCTTGCCAGAGCCTTTTAAAAGCTTAATCAAGTTATGGGGAATGTTATCATCCTGTTATCATCCTCGTTGCTAAACCACTCTCCATTGCATGATTTTTCTAAAACGCTCAGCAGCGTAAGAAACCTCACTTGTTTCGCCTGGAAGGCAGAGGGAGAGAAATGAGTCTCTGTATAACTGCAGCTTTTTATTGTTGCCAGGCTAGTTCCTCAGGCTAACTCTAGGAATGTTCTTCCACACTACACAACATTTCTTTTAAGTGATACACGTCAAGTGAGACTTTGGTCCCAGGAGACTGCCTAGCAGTCTTCAAATTGCTTGTTTAGCTGTCTCTTCACTTTACTTTTTGGAGGCAACTTTGATGGCAAGATACTAGAAACAATGAGACCTGATTAGGTGTATAAGACTCGGTAGCAGATCTTCGAATGTGAACTTGCCCTATGGAGGGGAAAAAACATGCAGAGACGTGGGATTTGTTGATGTCTGGAGACATCCTAGCCTATTTCTGATTCCGTATTTCCCCACACTGTATTGAATCAGACTTGAGGCTAGGAAAAATATTTTTAATTCTGTAATACTCCCATGGGTGATAATGTAAAATCTGTTTTCTTATCAGATCATGCTCCTGTGGTTTTTGTCACTTATGTTGTCAAATACTCCTATGAAATTCCCCTGACAATAGATCTTACATCAACTTGGGTAATTACTCAGACAGTCTTTGCTTTGGCGGAACAAGCATTGCATCATTCATCTGAGGATCAAAACCCTTTGGCTAAACACAAAGGAAGTCTCGCAGCCCCAAGCCTGTCAGGAGGCAAACACTGCTGAGGCAATTTTGGTAAGAGGAGGCACACGCAGTTAAAGACCCCCTCACAGACCACACCTGGGGGACATGGGGGCTGTGGGGCCGGCATCTGCTAGGCAAGGCCTGGTGCGCGCTGACAGGGCCGTCCTGCAGTGGCAACGTCTCCGTGAGACCCTGTGCTGACACGCACGAGGCTGGTGAGCTCGGGGACAGCCCAGCCGTGCTGCTGCCAGGACGAGACAGCTCGAGCCGAGCAGGTAAGTCTGCCTGGCTTTTACACCTCCATGAGCCTTCTGGTTGGGGTCCCAGGCAATTCAAGCACAGTGCTCAGAACCAGGGCCCTCTCCTCTGGGTGAGGTAGGTCTCTGCTTGCAGGGCTGATGTGCCACGTCTTCAATGGGCACACGAGTCTGCCAGGCAGTTCGCTTTCCTTTCATAACACTGCCCTTCTTAGAACTGCTGCTGGATCTTCTGTGCACACCCTGCACTAACGTGATCTCAATTTTGAAGATGACATACAACAGCATAAATACAGTACAGGTCATTTTCACTTTTTGCGACAGGGAGGATGAAAGGATACCTGATCCTGACTGAATTACAACGTGTGGTGCCAAACTGGCCTCACCTAACGTTTACACCAACAAACCACCTCACTAAATATACGCGATGATTTGATATACCGATTCCCTACATGGAAGAAAAGCATTGATCTGACAACACAAAAGCCAGGTGAATGACTGCAGACTTATTCCCTATCTGCAAATTTTGTAATGGCAGTATCTTTAGTCTCATCAGGTCTAGGAAAGGAAATATAACTGATTCCCTCCTCACCTGATCATCTTCCTCTGTCTTAAGGAAGGCAAGGAAAATAGCAAAAAGGAGGTGAGGTTTCTGTGCTTGATACCTCGTAATTGAATTTCACTCTCTAAAATATGAATGGTATCTACAATCGCTGCTTTTTATCACCTTCCCACACAGACAAGCTTGGGGCAAAGCTTATCTTCCTATCTTTGGGTAACGAGTTTGGTACCCAGTAAAAGCTAGTTGTGCAGGCTCCCTGTCTCTGGTCAAGGCAAGGAAACAAGTAGTTCCATGGGTAAATACCTCTTAACCACTTTAAAGTCTTTGGTTGCAGCTCTTCCCAACTAATAATTGGTCCCAAATCATTATCTTAGTGGTTTTTCTGTTTTCTTTTTTTTTTTTTTTCCTCACATGTGATAGGCAGAATCCTTCCCTAAGCACATCCGATAACGTGGAAAAGATTAGTTCTCTGTGAAAGCACAGTGCAGAGTCTCCCTCAAGCTACTTTAGACATTTAAGTACAGTCAGTCTCTTTTAAGAGAGGCTCCATTTAAAAGCCCATATAATTAAGATAGGACAAGGCGACTACAGAAAATGATTCAAAGAACCCAAATCAGGCACCTAAACTTCGCTGGCGTGTTCTCCAAGAGCTGCCTAAATAGCTGAACAGTGTCAAGCGCCCAGTGTGCAGCCAATTCATACCCTAGCTCACCACTTACTGATCTCCGTAGGAGACAAGCCGCAAGCAGAACTAGCTCATGCCTTCCTTTGTTTTCCTCCTTCTTGCGTTTAGTGCAGCCTGCAGAGGTGACTTTAACTATTGCTGTAATTCAGGGATGCTGGAACATCCTCCATAGTATCAGCTTACTACTCTGGGATCCTAGAGGATGGCAAATGGTGTGCAATTACCAAACTTTCTTATTGCTGTTACTAGCACATTTGTGGATATTCCACTCTCTTTAATATGATGCATTTGAAGGCTTGTGAGCACAATGAGATAATCATATAGCATTAACTCCCAATCAGCTTACTCATCTGTAAAAAACCTTCAAATTTATCTGGGAATGCCGCCATGCCAGTCCCAAATGTAAGTACGGCCAAAACAGTAGCAACTTCTCTAATTTTTCCTTTTCCTGTATTTGCCAACAAGCTCTAATATCTACTTGAATTGCAAGACACGGTGATTCGAGCACTGCATCTCCTTCATCAATCATCTGCACAATGCATGCAAACTCTGCTGTGTTGAGTAAGACCATAACGTCATGATGCACCTACAAGCCTCTTCAGTTACTTGAGCTGCTTAGTTAAATTGTTGATATAGTTAACATAGTAGTGATACAAATGTCAGATTTCTCATGTATGTCATCACAACTGAGGGAAAGCAAGAGAATTTAGAAACTTGTGATGGGTACCAGCCCCTTTCATGAATGATCTTTTCTTTAAAAGTGCTCCTCAAGTCATTCCTTCAAATACAACCAAGACATATCACAGAAAAAATGTGTGTGATGGTTGGTTAAGGACAGAAAAGAAAACACATTTTTCATGATGCTTTGGGATCATAAGGATGATTAAGTAATAAAGTCTTTGAACAATGCCATTACTTCTCCAAGTGAACAAAGAAGACAAAAAAAAGACTTGTACTGCTTCTCATTTGATCATAAAATAAGTCAATAAACAATAGGCTTGGGTGAGGGAAATTCATCTTGTTTTCTGGATTCTTATAAGAAAAAAAAAACGAGCTTTTAAAGTCTGAGCAGTAAATTAATTGAAATATGAAATATTTTTTTCATTGAGAAAATATGGTAGCAATCACGATGTCAGAAAACTGCTCAAGGTGCTAGCAGGTAACTACTACTAGCAGGAGAAGCAGCTGTGCAATGTAGGTCTCTCTGAAGTTTCACTGAATTGGTGTCTTTCCCACACTGTGACTGCAGTGGACTTTGGCACTGCATATGTTTTATTAAATCGGAGAAGTTCCTGTTTAATTAAAATTAATTTAATTGATACATATAAAAATAATTGTTTCTAGTTCTGAAAATCCTACACGAGGAAAATACACCATGGCTGTTAATTTAACTGAAAGTTTTGTCCACGACTCAATGTATTTTATTCCTTTGACACTGTGATTTGCTTTTCTTGTCCAAGATACTGCAGTGTACAAAAGAATGACATTATTCTGGAATATGTTTCCCAGGTCAAAATAAATGTAACATCAAATTGGTTTTAGGGCCAGGATGCTGTTTAAGACTTTGCAGATAAGGAACTGGAACAATAAATACTTCTTCTTTCAACGCGTAGAAGCCTTTTTGATTTCTCAAATCGTCCATTCAGCGTCCCTTTATTATAGGAATTGCCCATTGATTGTTTCCCCTCTGAAACTCCTTCTGTGCAATACTTTTTGCTGATAAAACTTGTGTGTATACTCTGGGGTAACACTGGTGAATATGTTCGGTGAGGAGACAACTCAAATGAAATAAGTCCAGGCTAACAGAGCTCCCTGCCAGAATGTCTCATTAGAGCACCCAGTCTGAAGCCACTATCTTACTGGTGCTGTACAGTCCAATTTAATTGGACTAAGAGACTGATACAGCACACTGCTCTTTCGACAAGCAGAGTAAACTCATTCTGTCCATCATGACACTTGTGTTTTTTTTTTTTTTTTTCTTAAGGCTTCACACACACCATTTGGGAAGGAAATTCAAAGCACATAACATTTCCTTTTTCAAAATGTCAAATATTCCGCATGAAAGCTGCATTTCCCGCCCCCCCCCCCCCCCCCCCAAAATGTATCTGTTGGTTTTTTTTTTTTTCAGAGTTGCTGGCCGTCAGTGTCTTGGTAACTGATGTCCCCCCCCTCTTTGTGGGTAAAGTTCCAGATCACACAGTTCTAATTTAAACAGGCTGTGGATCTTCTCAGACTGGACAAATTACAGCTGAGAAAAATTTGCCGTTCTGGTTCAAACAAGGAGTTCGGGGCAACCTGCTTTTCACGGTTACTGCTTCTCATTTGTCATTTTGAAAAGTTTAATACTAATAGGCAAATCTCTAGCACTTTATTGAGCTTCCACTGCTCACCGAGAGGCAATGCTGTTTTGAGAGGTATTTCAGATCCTCAAAAGTAATCTCAAAACCCCCCCACCATAATGCATGAAAAACGTTAATGCTGAGTTATACCTGTTGCCTTCCAGTTTAATGATGGATTTTTACAAGGACCCTAAGGCTATTTTAATGAGTTTTGTTTAAGCCATGGTGCTGATTGGGTGCATTGCAGAGATTTGTCGTGTACAACAAATGCACAAGAAGAATGAATTAAAAGCAGACACAACTCTGAGCAACTTTTCTGTAGTGGAACCAAATCTAATTGCTCCATTAATAGCAAAATACCTTGGCCTTCAGAAGGCAGAACTCATTTTATGTATGTATCTATACATATATATACTTATATAATTCATCTCGTCTGCATAATTAAGCTATGAATCTGTAAAAGTTCAAGGTGAGGAATTAAGTGGATGCTCATATTATTTTCCTTCATCCATCCTTCTTAATGCTCTTCTCCTACCTTTTTTTCCCCTTTTCTTCTTCCCAACTATGAAAATAGATTCTTTAAAATTATTCTTTCTAATATGACTCAAATATATTCAGATTGCATCATATTCTGGGTACCAGTAAAATCTGGTTGATCAGGAAATGAGGCTGATACATTTCAGAAGTTTGTGAGTCAATTTAATATTCAGTTAAGCGGGGTTTTTATGCCAGCAGAGTTGGCATAAACAGGGGCACTGCCAGTTTGTTCCACACATTCCTTCTGCACACTTGGCCCAGATTCCTGAAAGCTGTAAGACTCTAACTTTGGTTAGAGTTAATCACCTCTGAAGTTGCAATGCACTGTGATTCTCTGAAACCGAAAACTGGGGTCCGGGAAGAGATAAAAATTCTTTTCACTTCATGAACTACACCAGTACGCTACAAACAGCAGCTCATTCATTATTTTCTGCTACCACCTTTGTTTATACTGTAAGGTACCCAAAATTGCTTAGGCATGGAAATAAAAGAGCTTGTATTTAAAAAGAAGAAAAAGAGCTGGGGAAGGAGCTGGATAAGATGGAGGCAAAATGATAACAGTACTATCATGGCTGGGTGTCTGTGCTTTCAGACAAGTAGGCTTGTTAAAGCCAAGGAGAGACCAAGTGAGAAAAAAGTGTGAGAACGAGAGGAGAAGGCATGAGAAAAAAGAACAGGTTGAAGGGGTGCTTTTCAGGAATGTTGAGACTGCGTGATGCCAGGTTCAGCATTTTTATGAGATAGAAATAAGAAGTGGGTTCACATGAAATAATGGGAGAAAACTAATTTGGTTTTGTTTAGCATCAAGATCCACCGATCAGATTAGGACTGATCACAAAAATAATGTTTAAAACTCTCAAGTCAGGAGTACCAGAGCTACCATCAAGTATATTGCACCAGAGCCCAGAAGGTAGCTGCCTTCCATAACAGAGTCTCATTCATATTTTCAGGAATACTACTTCAGATGTTGAAGTCATTTACTGCATGTTGTGCTACACATATTAGCTAACTGTATATGAAAGAGCAGCCTTAAAAGATAAATTCTGTGTTTTCTTGCTAGCCTTAAATGTCAACTCCTCTTTAATGGCAGAGTGCTAGCTCTAGACTGTCTCTAATTGTCAATTTTGGAAGTCTAATTCTATGACAGACAAACATCACAATGTAACATCCCGTTCTAAAAATATTTAGATCTTTACTCTTCTGGATATCAAGCTGTTTTTTTTAAAGGTCTGCCTGGTTTCAGTAACTAACCAACACATTGAGGAGAAAACAAGCAGCAAGTAAAAATCATGAAGAAAATGAGAAGTAATATAAAAATCATGTCAACTCACAATTGGGCTCTCTTTGCCCCTGCTGTCTTTACTGGAAGGTCCACTGAGCTGCTCAATTAAACTGTAATGTGCTAATTGTTCAGGTCCATCCTCTCCAAAATGGCCATAGAGACTGTGCTGGTATAAATCCAAGATTGACATCGGGTTCCCCAGATTTGACTTTCTCTGCTTCTGTTTTTCCTGCTCAGCTGTAAGAGTTATTAAAAATAATGTTATTATGGCTTATTTACTTGATGAAATACAGTCTAAATATACTGTAATGTAATTTTACAATTTCAAAATGTATTTCAAGTATTTTAAGGTATCTGGAATTCAGTAGTAATAAAAAACATTAGAATACTAGCTGCTAATTCCCCAATCAATACACATACACAGGACTGTTCATATTTAACATTCAAGGTGAAAGAGATGGTATGAGAAAGCCAAAATTAATTTCCTTTCTTTTCTAAATGGGGACAAGATGGTTAATTTGGGAGGATTGTTCCATTTATTTATTTGCTGTAAGTTTTCATTCTCCTCTCTTAATAGCTTTACAGGGCAGATATGCTAAGCTGCTTTAGCATGTCTTTCAGTTTGAAGTTTGACTATTTCTGATAATTCTTTCATTGTAATTGCATTTTAGCTAATGAAAACAACAGTATAAAAATATATTAGCAAGGTTAAAAAACAGGCTCTGTTCATTTGTTATAGATCCTACTGTAATACAAGAATATGAGGAGTAGAACCTCAGTTTCCAAAGTCCAAAGCTCAAAACTCATACTGAAGATCAAAAACAAAGAAATTTTCTGCAGCTTCAATAAAAAGCACAGGGGATAGAGGCCTGAATGATCATTAGCCTCTTTCCTCACACTTCTTGTTACACAAACTTCAACTCTATCTTATAACCTATAGCATTAGAAGAGCCTCTGCCTCCAGAGCCTAAAGAAGAATCTCATCAGAATAAAACCTCTATAAAACTGGAATCAAAACATTCTCATGGTTGAAACAGAAGAAACTGGAATATTTGGACGATTCCCTGCTATTCTACTGACTTTCTCTGTAACACTGGGCAAAGTACTGGGAGTCTCATCCAAAGCCCACCAAATCAATGAAGGTCTTATCACTGACTTTTAATAGTCTTTGCATTAGGCAGTCAGTCTCTCAATCTTTCAATTTCCTGCTCATATATGGAAAATGAAAATCACTCTAACATTATAATACTACTACAATGAAAGTTCATTGATGTTTTGAGGACTCGTCTAATAAACATAATTATCTATGCATATTAAAATATACTCAGTGACTTGGTTTGCTGCAGCCCCTGCCCCAGTCTCATGCGGATGTTTTGAGGCTGTATCACGTGTGTGCATAAAGAAGTCAAGATCTTTGAACACAGAATGGAATAAAGTATTGTTAATAATCTGATGTGGGAATTGCATTTATAGAGCACAGAGCAGAAATCCTGTTCAGAAAGAATGACCATGGCAGAAATAATTTTGCAATAAGGCTTTGTAATTTTCTTTTCTATTTGTCTCAGTCACAACTATGAATTTTAGTTCTCTTACTAGCCAAAAATTTGGGCATATACACAAAATTAATGGTTTGCTGTGTAAAACGGTGATTTTAAGTCATCCTTACGTATTGCTAAACTTGGAATCTGCTGTCATTTAATGCAACTGCTTACACATGATAAAATCCTTTCTTTTTCAAACTGTGATCAATACTGAAAGAATTCCTTATATACCCCTTTGGAAAAAAAAAAAAAAAAGCAAGAGAATGTGATTTGTAAAAAGCAATTCAGTAACAAGAAGTGTTTACTGGCTGAGTTAAATTACTTCCAATGTTTCATACAGATTAAATATAGAACGTTACAGGAATAATGTAAATAAATGGTCCTAGCTTCCTACTTTGCTCTTTCTGTGGTGGAATCACACAAAATGGATTATTTCTGAAAATGCCAAATGTTTAAGTCCAACTCCCAGCAGACACTAAAGAGCACAGTATGCCTGCCTACAGTATCTAACGGTCCACGGCATTTTTAATGCGTTCGTCACTGCAGTATCTACTGTAGGTGCTAATCTCTGCTAGGTCAGGCTCACTGCTGTGCTGAGAGCCGGCACAAATCCTCTGTATCGCTGAAGTGCTGCTTAAGCTCTCAGGGCTTCAGTGGTGGCTGAGACCTTGCACTGGCCTTTGCACTCGCCAGAATTCATCACCAGCAGGGAAGCCATCAGCTGCATAGGATATCAGCCACCGTCTCCTCCCGCTCCCAGGGGACACCCATCTGCACTGAAAGGTGGCTGGCAGCATGGCAAGCTGGTGGTCATGACAAGACAGCAATTTCCCGGGTTATTAAACACACAGAAAACTATTATCTCAAGAACTTTGCTTAAGGTGCTTTCATCTACTGGAATTCAGTAAATTCCAAATTGCTATCAGTTGCTGCAAAAAGGTTTCATACTTGAAAATGGCAATATATACATGGGGGACATTGAGGGAAACCTCACTATGGTATCACAACCAACATCATTTTGATGTAGAGGTTGGAAAACTATGGCCTTGATCATTGGGTTATTACAACCAGCTAATAAAATTTAAAAAAATAAGGGGGAAGGTATCTTTATAGTCACCTTTTAAATTCTGTAATAATGTAACAGAAGACTTTTTACCTACACTGAAGCAATTTATGCATAAAAACCTACAAGTTAAGCCCTTGCCAGCAAAAACAGTGGAAGAGGGGAAAAAAAGATACACAAATAGAATAAAAAGCAAAAAGCAATAAAAAGTTAATGGAAAATTAGACTGAAGTAAGATCTGGGGTTAGAAAGTGAAAATTAGAGACTCCAATGAAGGACATTATCTGTTGCTGAGTCAGTGTGGAGATGAGAGATACACATTTCTTATGTACAAATTTTCAATTACCTTGTTTGTTGCTCTTTGTTAACTCTACTAATGTCTCCTCTGCGGTTCGAAAATAATTTGTTTCATACTCTGGCTCCGGCTCAGCGTCACTGCTGCTGGCAGAATAAGTGCACACTCTCAGAGCTGTGTCCTGTACAAATAAGGGTATTGCAATCACTCAGATGATGCATACATACTAAAATAATGCAGAAGATGGAATGAGGAGTGGAACAGTTTATATTCTTCATGCAATGGAAATGGATAATTCAATTGGTAAAATGTCTGCTTTACCAGTTTAACTAGCCACTTATCCTTCAGGTAAGTAATCAGCTACCACCTACTGTCCTAATTTCAACTGCCTATCCGTGGCTCACTGCGTTTTTCAAAGAGCAATATTAATTTCCCCATCTTCCCAGCCATGGTGCAGCTTTTAACTGATGCAGAAGGCCATTCACTTGAGAGGAAGTACACAGCTGTGAAGTGGGGACCAGACCTGAGGATACCTGCATGCAGCCAGATATGCCCAACACTACTCTACTGCTAAAACTGGGAGGGTGCAAGTCAGCTGCAGTCCCAGAACCATTTAGATGCAGTCACGCTGCTACACACACACTAAGCTCCTGACTCTGAAGCAGACTAATTACCCATGCATCATGTTAACACGTTTTTGGGCCTGGTCTGTCGTAACTGAGGCAGGGTGAATATGACAGTAATGTGGCTGTGACTTGGAAGCCAGCACGTTGCACCACGGAGGGTTCACTGCCAGTTTACCAATAATAGACAAGACAAGCCATTGTTTTCACTCTATTTCTGTCCTAGATATCCAGAGCATGGGCTATATAAAAATGGGAAATACTCCAGTCAGTAAATAAATGGATGAAGCAGACATGCAAAAACGTTAAGCAACAAAAGGTTTTTAGCCGCTTACAATGCAAGTCTTATTAGCTAAAAGTCTGACAGCTTCCTTGCCTTAATGCCCATTTTCTTGAGAGGGCTGTTCTCTTTACTTGCTAACCTGCTGACCCTGTGCTTCTCACAGGACTTGGCAGCCTGGCGTTCCTGAATATGAATAACAACCATCAGCAGTAGGTTTTACACAGGTATGTGTATTTGCCCGTTCTTTCTGCAGTTTTCTTGAAAACGTCGAAGGACAGACAGATCACTGCAGGGATTAACCAGAACCCCACAAAAACACGTAAGAAGACTATTTTCTCTTTCACAATACTTTCTCAGCACAGCTGCTCAAACACTCATACTACACAGCCAAACAGAAAAGGAAACCTAGACCTGGGAAATAAAACTGAAACACAACAGATCTGAATCTCCAAACGAAAGCAAACAAGCAAGATCAAGTTCCTAGAAGAGAAAAGCAGGGTAAAAAGGTCTCGATTTCCTTGCCTATAAAATGGCTGTGCATTTTAATTAATCATGGTTTGCAAACCATGAGGACAAAGTACCTTTTGGTGCTGTATTATTATTAATAATAAATAATGAGGTTGCTAATGAAGGTCAAGAAAATAAATGTAGCTATTAGATTGTTAGTTATTCTCTCCACTGTATTAATAACATTCACCATTTCTGACTCTTTATACCACAATACCTATCTCATTTAAGAGATGACACTTCTTAATTTATACCTTTGTTTTAGTAGTTTTCTTGGTGGTCCAGCCTGGAAGAACTTTTCTATTTTCCACAGTTTCTTCAGTAAGCTGTAATGAGGCAGAGGTCACAGAACTTGGTTCTTGTTCACTTTGCTTTGCAAGGTTAATTATTCCTGAATTAAGAGAGACATTATTTAAACTGTAGGTCTCATCAGCATCTTGAGTGTTTCAATTATAATTTGGTAAAAAATGGGAACTAATCATGATACTTTTATTGTGTCAAATAGTATCTTACTATTCAAATGAACTACTTACCTTTTTACTGAAATAATTCTAACAATGATAGTGGCAGAATTTGATCCAAAGCCTTTTCCAGTTAACGAGAGAAGAGGAAGGCATGGACTTAAATCTCTCTTTTAGTTTTACAATATATGTTCTTTCAAATAAGAAAAAACATTCAATAAGTACTTCCAGGCATTGTAGGATCTGCTTTGCTATTTTATGTTCTCAGAGAGGGAACAGCGTGTTAACATAAATATAATTAGAAGTACCTTTCTAGCAGAAATTCTCAATCAGCTAGCCTTTTTATTTGCTATATTTGCACTATGCAAAATCAGAACATCAAAGAAGATCTATGGTGCACATGGAATCAAGTGATAATTGTAATTTGGAAGAAAAAGTGAGGGAGAGGAGAAGATTCAATTGAAAATATTCTAGTAAAGAATGAGTTGACCTCACTGTCTGGTGTACACTACTTTTTTTTAACATCTCTTCATGACAATTTAATTAAGATACAAACCTTGCAAGGTTGGTGCAGTGAATATTAGCATTAAGATCAGAACAATCTTACTGCTACTGACTTCTTATGAAGCAATTCAGTGCTTGCAGTTTCTATTCAATTTGTTATAATGACAGTGTTTAATCATGGAGTCTACTCTATAGCACAATGCTGAACTGAGGTCACACATGTGGCTATTCAAGCATGTAGCATATAATCTATAACTAAGATTTCTCTTCTGAATCCTTCTTAGCTGTACCATTAATTAACAGTACATTTATTTAAAAAATACTAAGTATTAAAATATCTTTTATTTAGCTTTGATTTGAAATGAGCAGGGGAGACTGCAATGAAGCATACAATGTGTGTTTGCAGTCTATTATACCATTACAATACTGCACTGGGAATATTGCTAAAACAACCAGTTCTAAGACGTTTAATTAGAATTCTTCTGTTATGCATCTTATGAACATATTAAAGAGCCTTCTTTCCTCCTAGGCTCAATATGCATCAACTCATTAGCAGAACACATATTTGATGGTCTTAAACTAAGCTTAAACTTTATACTTAACCTTACATGTTAATTCTATGGAATCTTTCTTGCAGCAATACAGATTTATGGAAGTTAAGCACTCACAAGTTGTTATATGGGAAAAAAAATACTTATGTTGACAGCGTTAACAACCGTAACACCAGTGACATTGCATTTGATCAAGATTTAAAAAAAACCACTCTTCCCCATTAAACTAATTACATTTGCCAAGTTTTGTTCCATACCTATCATACATGAAAAATTGTTTTATGAAGCTAAATGCTATAAGTAATGATTTCTAACATTATTGGCATATATATTAGCTGCTCAAAAACCTTCAAAAATGTATACAAATTGTCAGTGTGCATTTATAAGGAATTGCATAAAGTTCAATAGAACTATTTACTAATATGAAGTTATTTGTTGATGTTTTGCTGAATTGTTATTCCGTTTATTCTTTTGTCAGCTTTTGTTTTATACTTTATAGTAAACATCTACTTGGCTGATAAGTTAAAGTGAAGTACTTTATGTTCATATACATAAATATTTGTATAATGTAGTAAAATAACAGGAGTCCTCTTTGAGGTCAAGGCCATATATTCAGTGGGATAGAATTTATGCACTGAGGCCAAATGAATATTTAGCCTGACTCTGGTTTCAAAAGCAAGTCTTTATGAATGTGTCTTTTCTATGTCACAGCACAGCTATGCATTGTACTTCGCTACAAAGTCTGATCCTGAATACTGCTGAACATCTGCATTCTTATTCAATTCAAATTCCAAAGCTGGCATATGTTTTTTCTTCAAGTACTGTTTCTTGAGAAAAGGATTTAAGTACTTAACGCATTTTTCTTCATCAGTTACAGATAAGCATTATGTGTAGCAAAATTTCCATATGGCTCAGGTCACAAACTTGTTAACCTTATGCATTCACAGAAAGAATATTTTCTGCTCTGCATTTAACATTTCGGTTATCAATCGTCATTATTGTAGGATTTCTGCTAATCAAAACAGACATCAGGACAGAAATAATGTGATTTTCAGTGTAATTGACATTTTACCTGAGGAAGCTGGTTTTGGAAGGCGACTTTGAAAAGGTCGTATACCTTTGGCAGTCATGGCCGGATCAGATGTTGAGTGACTAATTATACTTTCCACAGACTCCTGACTCTTAGCTGTTGAAGGCACTTCTCGCTCAAGAGTTTTGGCTCTTACTGAAGGAGCTGAAAGAAGAACTTGCTCAGACGGTGCAAGGGCTTCTGTTTCCAAGGTCGATTCTTGCTTAGAAATGTGTCGCCCTGCAGATCGGTTCCCTGAGTCGGGGAGGGGGAAGGTTCCGATCCCACTGTCCAGTGTCCTCATCTGGCAGCAAGACTCTAAGACACAGGAAAATTGTGTGACAGGGTGGAGCTAAAGGAGTCGCTTGTTCTTAAAGACAGTGAAAGGGTCTACGGGAAGAAAGGGCATCTTCAAGGGAGGGTTTCAATGGGAAAAAAAACATTTTGCATTTTGTGAGTACACTGTTACCTGTCATTTGCATGTTTTTGACACAATACATCTATTTAAGTGTGTGCAATGAAATACCATTTTCAGGTGCAATGAATCTAACATATGCCAAGACACTGAAACTGGCCTGCTGCAGACTTATGATGTGATAATGAATAGGAAGGGCATTGCCCTAGAAAGTGATTACAGCTGGAATTTTAAATGACTTAGTTTGAAGACCCACAAAGTCTGGAGACCACCAACGTGAGGGATTAAGTAGGGTAACATACCCCTTGCTAAACTGAACTACGCTGCACAAAAGCTTGGCTTATCCTTATTTCTGTTTACTTCATTGTTTCTCTTATAAGAAGAAATGTGTTCACCAAAATGTGTCATTTATTCTTACCAAAAATTAATTTATATATTTCCTAGAGATACTGGTCTCTCAGAGCTTCCTCATAAACTTGGATAGCAACAGTTATGCCTTTGTTCACCTTGTCACACTCTGGATCTGCACATACCCACTTTGGGTAAGTGTACATCTTACAACACAGTGCCAGGCAGGGATACCTTGAGGACTTGGTTTGGAAGCAGGATGGTCACACACAGCTCTTCAGCTAATTCACCCTACTGGAAACATATGCTGCTAAACAAGGAATAGCAGAAGATGCAAGTGCAGATACATGCCCATTGCTTTTCCAGCACCTAGTATGTAACATCACCATCCTGCCCTGACATTTTCTGCTCATTCCCAGCGACTTTTGTTTGTAAATTGAACAAACAATATTGAAGAGACCATGATGGCAAAGTCCTTTTGAGTTGTATAAACATCAAGAAGGGAACTTCAGCACTAATGGTTGGAAAATGAGCATAATGTAGGTTAAACATCTGGAAACATCCCTTGACAGCAAGATCTTCAGTCTGTGGCAGACACTCCCAAAGGAAGTAGAAGAATTTCCTTTGCTTGAACAATTTAAGGCTACACTGGATAAAAGAGATACTGCAGTGAACAACTGTACTCTAGCAGGAGATGCAAAATATGACCCAATACATCTTTTCCATCTCTGCTTCCTGTGTTCCTGAGTATTGATTTTTTTTTTAATGATATCCCCATTTGTTATGTAAGTCTGTTGTAGTTAGCAGTCCTATGTCAAATCATTTTTGTGATTTTTTTCCTCTGTAGTGTTTCTAATACTCTGAGAAATTTGGAAATATTTCTCTTCTACAGTTTTTCCTATTTCTTTTTTGAAAATGAACATTACCATGGTCATTTTCCATTAATATCTTAATCTCAATGGGCCTTATATGATAGCACATAAGGAATTACTTAAAAATAAATGCTTATTTATGTTTCTTGGTTCTTGTCAAAAGAGGAGCAATTTATACTTTCATGTTACTCATTATCTTATCCTAGTAATTCTTAGTCTCTCGAACGCAGTTTTCCTGATAACATTTTAAAGAAGTGTCTTCTCCACTCATATTAAAAATGAAGGATTTAGAATCATAGAAAGATTGGAAGTCATATCGAGCAGTTTTACCTTACAGGGCCTAGTTGAGCTGCATCAACAAAACCAACAACTATGCCCTGTTTTAAAAGGGTAACAAGTGACTCTGATTTCTCTCACAGAATTCCTACACCACAATTAGTTCTTCCCACTGGTAAAATGAGATAAGGTGTGGAAGCCATGGCCAGCTGGCAACCACATTTTCCATCACATTTTTGAGCTAATGTGCCATAATGATTTTAGACGTTTCTGAAGGTTGTCCAGGAAATGTGACAAAGAAGAGAATTATATTTGGATCTGCTAAGTCACGGGGAGGTTTCCAACTACTGAACCCTTGTACAGTATTAGTCCTTACCCTAAGATATTTTTTTGTTTCTTTTTGAATAGTCAAACACCTAGCTGGAAGTGGGTGAACTGTTCCTCTTAGGATATAACAGAGTACAGAAAAGTAAGTTAAAATGTTAGGTGTTTGCCCTTGCCGTTTACACTGTAGATAAATTAACTTAGAAAATGCATTAGCTCATGGACTGGCAGTGCTGTAACTAATGATTATCAGTGACAAAGTCAGCAAGTAAAGAAAAATATAAGATAAGAAAGGACCTCCAGTAGTTTCTTCTTGACCAGAAGGAAGACATTCATGCAACACTGGTTTATTGGAGATTCAGAGCTCTTCAGCAGACCTAGAGTAAACTAGAAGCACCACAGAAAAGCACATCCTGAAGGTAAAAATCAGAAGAGATATCCCTTTGCAGTCTGTATGGCTAATGCCAGACCCGATTCCACAACTCAGTTTCACAGGACTTTAAAGGATTTTGTAGCATTGTTTCCTTCCCAAGCATTCTCTAACAAACTAATAAGGCAGTCCAGTCCTTCCTGCTTACTGCAAGAAAACTGAGTAGACTCAAAATCTGAACAGCAAAGCTATGTCCTTTGCTCAGGGCAAACTGGAAGATGAACTCTGTTTTATCTTCTAAGGTCATATTTCTTAAATTTGCATAATCTATGTACAAAAGATCTTGTCCTGCCCACGGTTACCTTTTGTATGTCTATGAATGGACCATGAAAACACACAGAGCATAAAATCAAGAGAAATGAATCATACTTCCAAGAAAATATGGTCTGCCATTTTAAAAATAATTGAGAGCGTGATAGAGGAACACACCAAAAGCATAACATTTAATTAAAAGGAAAAATAGTTTAAATCAATTCTGCCTTCACTTTATCCACAAGAAAGGAAATACACCATGTGGAAAACAGATTTTTAAAACATCTCACTAATTTTTAATTCTCAACAACTACAAAGTGCTCTGGCTTTCAAACTGCTCAAAGCTCAGCAGCTCCCACTGTGATACTTAAAGACAAATTTTTGAAAACTCCTGACTGGCCTATGCTGAGTAATCCTGAAAAACCTAGTCCTAAATCTACAGAGTACACCACAAAATTCTGTACTAATGTCAACTGTTCACTAACAGAAGTAACTAATCACCCCTTCTTCTCGTTTTATATTCAACAAACAAAGAAGTATCTGTGAGAACAATTTGCATTACTGAATGAATGAACATGCAACATTATCTTGTGTTGTTTTTAAACTTTTATGAAGCAACTGCAAATTCAAAAAGAATATGTTACACATCTCAGTGACAGCTTTCAAACCAATCAGTTCATGGCCCATCTGATTTCATCAGTCGTGCTGACACTTCAAATGGCTGTTATCAGAGAGAGCTGCACAAGAGTACATAATGAAAATTTGTAAAAGTAAAATCTCTGATGCTGCACCAGTACTACTTGATAGATAAAACGTGTTTCTGCAGAACATTAAAGTCTGAAAAAAAAGTGGTATTTGAGCTTAATTGATTTTGCTTGTGAATCTTTCCTGGCAAACAAGGCAAATTCCTTGCCTGATTTTGTTTTGTTTTGCCTCTTTCCCTGTCAAGGAAGAAAGAAGCTCACACAATAGCATTAGCTTTTGTAGTAGGCACAGATAGACTTACCATCTGTCATTTACTGAACAGTCAGACTAGAATCAGAAGACTGAAATATTGAAATAGCCCTTCCCTTCCATCACAGGGATTTGATTCTAGGCAGAAAACAAAGTGCCTGGAAGTTCTACAGTAGAGGAACATATAACTGAAAATGGAAATTAGGAAAGCGTTTAGAGATATTTCTAGGAGATCAAGAAATTCCTTACTGCGTGGGAATCTTTTGACGACAGGCTGTTGTAAGCGGGATGTGGACAATCTGAGGAAGACCTTCAATGTTGAGAAGCTTTTTCTCACTAAGCGTTTAGAGAAAACATCAGCCAAGAAATTAACACTGAGCAGGAAGTTTTCTGAAAGTTTGCTGAACACCCTACTCCTGAATAAATTTGAGGTTTAATATTTTCATAGGCAAGACAATCATTCAATCATTCAGTCCATGTTCTGCGTCAGCTGGACACCATGGGAGTTTGTGCAGTTGGACAGGCTTTGGCACACTGTAACATCACTGGTGTTCCACCAGAATTTTCTGGTATCAATAGACCACCAAAACATCTTCCATATGGAGACTGCACCCAAATTAAATGGAATAAAAAATATCATTGAAAACTGTGCACTAGTCCGAGGGTATGGGCAAGAGGAGAATAGGAATGGGACATACACTTAGGCTGGTAGGTATCAGTAATTCTGAAAATGACATTTTTTTCAACAGGGAAAAATTACAATAGCAACTCCCTCTGTAGGTTTCTTATGTCTTCCTCCAAAATGCAAAAATTAGAAGTTTGAAATAAACATAGCCTGCTGACAGGAACTGACAACCTAGAATGTATTAGTCACATTCTCCTGAGCATATATCATTTAAAAATACATCTTAAATACCAGCAACAGGTCATTAAACCTAATTATTTTCAAACTTTGTTATTGTTTCTAAAGACACTATCTCTAGCTCAGGACCTATCCTCATTACAAATCATTGTGCTGGCTTGGAGAAAATACCCAGGGAAGCCAACTGCTGGCCTCTTTTTTGTGTTCCTCCTGAAGCCTCTGTATTGGTCACTCTAAGGTCAGTGAACAAGAGGAGCTCTCAGTCTCTTACAAAGCACCCTTCTGTGTTCCTCTTTTTACACAACACATGTGAAAGGAAAATCAATTTTGGGGAAAAAAAATGAGAAAACATAGAACAGCTACTATGAAGGGAATTGCTTCCAGCACAACACAAGAGACGTGGGTCTAGCCTCCCTCAGGCTAAGCTCTATACTGATACTTAAAAATAGGATATAATTCAAAATACACAATGGACCAAAACCTCTCTCTCATTAGGTACATATAAGTCTTTCTAGTGTTGAACTTCTGTAAACTTGTATCGAGTCCCAGCACACATCCAAGAGATTTCATGAAGTTCATACAAAAGAAGACACAAAAAATGGTAACACAGCTTTTAAACACAGCTTCTTATACACACCTCTTCACACTTTTACTAAGGGGGATGTAATGCCACATATAATTGTATACAAACTCTTAACTGAATGACTGGAGAGTATTTCAAAATATTTACTCTGATAAAGATTCACATCCTAATAAAGTCCTATCTTAAAAGGGGTTTCAGAAATTATTAGTCTATTCACAAATCACGTCAGTCTTCCCTTCCATAGGGACCATTATAATTTCCAGAAGTTCATGTATTTACCCACTGTTATTTTGAGCACTTGGTTAAAAGAATATGAGTTTTCTTATTTTGCTTAAATCACCTGTAAAAATCTTTACAGAAACCACAAGATCCAAAGTTTTATCCATAAAACTAAAGTAATAAGGCCTCGATCAGCAATTGTATTAAGCAGGTATATTGTCTTATGGATACACATAATCTTATTCAAAATGACCGGGCAATTGACCCACTTTGAATTAAACGTAATAATAGGAGACATTTTTGGATGCGGGCATGTAGGGAAAGATTTACAGGTCCCATGAGTAGGTCCTGCTGTGCTGTAAGTCAAGTTTTGCCTCTTCACCAACTCGTGCTATGACTGACACAGCCACCTCTCAGCGCTGCTTGAGGGGTCAGGATTTCCAGAAGCAGTTCAGTAACTTCAGCCATCCCCTGTCACTTGGAGCCAGGAGGATACTAATAAAACATATTGACGGATTCCAAGATGCAATTACTGCAAACAGACATAATCTCTACTTCAAACAGTTTCTATTTGAAGGTAGCAAAGCTACAGAAGCGTGTATGTCACTTAACTGTGATGGCCGATCTATCTTAACGTCAAAAACGCATCGAACAGCAACAAACAGGACAATTGTATTTTGGGTCAAAAAAAAAAAAAAGATTAAAAAAAAAAAAGATCACAGGTCATTCTGCTTAAACCAGCCTTCCTGTATAATGCTCGTGGCATAGGGACACATTTTCTACTGAAGAAGCATCCCACCTCAGGAGAAGTGTGGAGTTCTCCTCTGTGCTCACCACTACAGCTGGTTTGATATCTTCCTCACATAAATTTTCAAGTTCTGGCCTCCCAAACTGCATATGATTGACACAAATTTCAGCTGAAACTTTTGAATAACAACCAGAATTTTCCACAGAAAGCAGACATTTTCAAGAAAAAAAATATCAGTCATAAATAGCTCTGTATCAAGAACAGTTTCACTGGGAAATTTCCAGCAAGCTGTTTTCAGAAGTACAGACTCACTTAAGCCTTGAAAGAAGGTTTTGAGAGATATCTAACACCAAGTGGGCTTTCTACAAGGAGTACCTACACCACTAAAAATGAAAGGGCATTAATCCCATCAGTACACAAATTCTAACGAACTATCTTTCTCTGCATTAGAAAGATCAAGACTTCTATTAAGCTGACATGGGGAACCAGAGAGTATGTAATTTTTTTTCCTGACACACAAAGGGAGTATCATTTTTCTAGTATTATGAAACACACCAAATTATTAATTAATACTTTTTATTTTTTTTCATAATAAAACCTCAAACGTAAATAGGTCTCTGCAAAATTGCTTTATCAGTTAATAAACATCTTTAAGCTACATGTGGCATTGGCAGGAAGAACTTAAACTACAGATGGCAAAACAGATCTCTTTATTTGCACATCCTTCTCTTCATCTGCAATGCTAAAGCAACCACAAAAAAAATGAATGTATTTCTGCCAAATCAATGTCAATTTTAAGCAAATTATTCCTTCTGGGTTTACGCCATCATTTGATCCAACAAAGATGAATGCATTAGTGTTTTCTATCTGGATCTGAATGTAACCATTATGCAAACCTACAAAAAACTGAAGGCTATCCTAAGTAAAACTATATAAACCACAAGTTTTCACAGCCCTGACACTCCCCTGAGCGCTGCACTGGTGAAACGTAATTATTTCTAATGTATACTAAGAAAGGGTAAATGGGAGGAGGACTGTGCAGCAGATTTTCAAATAATGAATCTGTAAGTAGACTTGAACTAAATTCATGGCTGTTTGAATCTGGGATTAGAGCTTATGCCTATTTATAATAGCAATAATAATAATAATAATAATAAACACTAAATACAGACTTTACCAACTTTACCAATTTAGTATTTCTTCTACTGCTTCTTCCTAAAGTTCTTTGCAAAAATCACTAACCTCAATATGTCATTTGTCCAGCAGTTTGACAGTTGTCTTCACAGTTTTCCATGCCCATAATTGCATCTTTGAAATGTATTTCCTAAGTTGAAACATGCAATTGCTGCCTCATTTCAATTCAAGTCCCGCTTTAAAATACAATTCAAAATAAGTCAAAAGATTAGTTTTAATTATTAGTGAGTACCGATAATCACCAGTTTAACAGTTACATATGGATTTTTTTTGCAATAAGCACTTCCAATCTCCCTCCAGGCATTTAGATCCCTTCCTTGCATACTTGGAAAAACTGGTGGTAAGCTATTTTGAGCAGGGTTGTTACACAGAACAAAACTTTAAATAAGTTGTAACAAGAACTCAGATAATGCTTGAAATTTTGTGTTCCACTTCTCTCAGTGTCTGCTAAATACATAGGTGTACCTGCAGCTTTCACATGGTCCTACAACAGACGACTGCTGGAATAATCTCTCCATATTATGTTGGAGTACCTTCTTTTTAAAAATCTATTCACTGTTCTCAGGAGCCAGGATATTAGAAAGAGATATGGTTTTAGTCCTTTAGAAACGACTTTGAAATCTTTAGAATTGAAATACTGAGACCTCCAATTCATGCGAACAGCAACTTTAAGCTCCGTGTAAAAGGTAATTAACTGCAGTCCAATGCAGCCTGGCTGCCAATGAGGCCAGCCTACAAATAATTTGGGGAGCCATCCCTATTCTTAATGGCTGTATGTCCCTTTAGTTTTACCTCTGCAGCTGCCAATCAGCCTTACAGATCTGCAACTATCTTTAAGAAATCCTGATAGATGAGTAATAGGTGAGAAAAAAAGGAAGTCCTCACACCTGATGCAAGGGGTAAATCCCAGATAAGCAACAGATCTGCAGAAATGCAGAAATTTGGCTTTTCCATGAACTTTCATGAAGAAAGAGTGTCTTTATGTTTCCCTTAGTACCCTGAAATGCAAAGGTCAGAAGCCAATAACTGCATACTGTCTTAAGGAACATCTCAACATGGAAATACTAATTCAAGGCATGGATGGATGCTTCCCTTCATTTCCTGCTGTCTAATAGAAGAGACCCAGAAGAGACCCATCCCCACACTCTGAAATTGTACATAATAAATTAGCAAAACCTAAGAGGCAACCTGAAAGGGCTGCCTCAGCGATGCCTTTTCCATGTAACCACAGGCCTATCTCTTTCTCTCTTTATGCTTCAGTTCTTCATATTAAAACACCGAGCTAATTGCACCTCCCCATTACATAGTGATGGTGTAAGGATAAAGAACCTCAGAGCTTCACAGGCAGTGTATAGCCACCCTGCAGTCACTTCTATCTGTAATGCTTGTGTGGAAATACCCAAACTCAGTTTAATGCAGCTATTTTGGAGGCTGTTCAGGAACTGTGCTGCAAAAGACTTCCAAGAAGCATTATGATCATTATTTTTGCTCTTACTATTAGAGGTAGCTGGGTTGTCTTTAGTTGGGAACATCTCCATTAGACCACATTTACAGAAGAGCCGAGGGCACATGTAGCATCCCATACACGGGCTGCACAGTGCCCAAGGGAACATTTGCTGCTGGTATTATTTGGCTGGTCCCTCGAGGGCTTGAGTTCACTGACTGGTGCATTTGAAGCCCTTAAGGACAAAGGCATGGAATCACTGATTTACTTGCACTTAAACACCTCTTATAAACTGGAGTTTGGTTTCACTCATGTTGAGAGACTTTCTTTGATGTTCTGTTCCCAACGCACAGGACTAGTGATAGTGTGCAAACATAAATGCTCTCCCTAGTAACAGCGACCAATTAATAAGTGCACAGAAAGCTCTGGGTTTTGCAGATACACAGGAGAACATGCTATATTTATTTTAGTAACATCACTGCTTTTTGTTTATTAATAGAAAACAAGAGTGTAATTAAAGCCACATAAATATTAAATGAGGCTTTAAATAATTTATTTTTAGTTCTGCCCTGCAGATGGCTTTACTTAAGGGTACTAGTAATAAACAGTTAAATATATACATGCACACCTGAAAGAGCCTGATTTTATTTCTTAATTAATGAAGTGAAAACTCATTAACAGAGTGAGCAGAGAGAGCTCTGAGTGACTTTTAGGTGAACTATAATCTTTTAATTTCAGTGCTCAAGTTCAGCTCCTCCAAACCAGCTGAATCACTGTGAAAGTAGCTGCAAGGAAGTAGGGGTTGGTGAGAAACCATCACGATTTAAAGCCAGAAGAACGAACAGTGATTTTTTTCAGGAAGTCTGTTTTTTTGAAAAAAAGAAAAAAGAAAAAAGTATGTGATGTTAAATGGTGTTTCAAAAACACCATTAGAATGAGCAGTTTGAAACAACATACTAGATCTCTGCATGTTAAAGACAGTAAGTAAGGAAATGATTCACTATATTTTTTGCTTTTTCTTTTTCTCACAGTGCATTATCCAAACACTGAGAAATTCTCAAGATCATCTAGAATTAAAAACAACGCACTAATTGTATAATTATTATTTCTCTATATTTATTTTTGAAGAGCCTGCTTTTCTATGAGATGCCATAATTACTAATTGCATAATTAAATGTCAACAGTTCAGGCTCTGACTTAAGATACAAATCAAAGCTCCTCAAACTCCATTAAAAATGGCAAAGACAGCATCAAATTAGGAATTGGTATCTCACCCTCAGACTGCAGCTTTAGAAAGGCATATGCTGATAGAGCTTAAATATAATTGATAATTCAGGTGAAAATGTGTTTCCCATGAAAATTCTCCTAAATGTCATTTTAGAAAAGGAACACAGAGCCCATATGAGCACAGTTGAAACAAATGCTTAAAGTAACTGAACACATACTCACTCAGAATGCTTTTCAGTTTGCTCAGTTGTATTTCAGGTGTATGAATTAGAGTTAATAGGAAATGCATGACTGAAGCTCCGTACAAATGCCTACAGATGGTCCTAGCCAGGAGCAAAAACCATGCAAAATGGAAAAGTTTCAAATAGAGGGACTTAAACTAACACAGAGAATACTGGCATATACTAGCCTGTATTAAGTATGATAATCAGGTACAGTCCTGATATGAGTGATAAAAACAAATATAGATTGGGTCAGACTGTAAGCCAGTGAAAACCAACACAGCAGCATTAACTTCAGAGCTGAAGAACCAGACTATCCTGTTTAATTGACATTTTAAGCCTGAATGAGACCAGCAGATTCTCAGTATCTTGAATAATAATTAGACTGCATCCTATATATAATGTATAAAGAGCCACACTTCTACTCATTCTAGTGATAAAAAATAGTATTTCTGGGTGAATAACCATAACAACAAAAGAATGAAATTAACAGAAAATCATTGTGGCTAATAAGGAAGTGTTGATCCAAAATATGAATACTCTGCACCGAAGGAAGACAAGCTAGACAGTAGGCTGCAGCAGCGCTGCAGAAGAACTGGCAATTAGACAAGTGCTCTGTGTACTATCTGTTAAAATACAAAGAAATGATTTGTCTCTGCCAGACTGTGAAGAAGGTAAGCTGACATAAATTAGAAGACACTAATGGATGTTAGTTTCTTATTATTTACATTGGCAAGGTTCTCCATCATCTTCAGCCTACATAAGTAACAATTACAAAAATACACAGAAAGTTTCACTCTATTATAATAGACTCCTTCAGACCGTCATTTCAAAATTAATCCCTGCAGAAATACCCAAATGCCAAAGAAGAGTGAAGAACACAGCACAGCAGACAGTCCCATTTCTAGTGGCCCAAACCAACATTATACCCTTCCTCTTGCAGCTCTCTCCATTCTGCAGAATGTAGCCTATTCCCCTCCTATCTTGCCCCCAAACTAATAAATCCCCACTGAAAAGATGCAGAGCAACTCGGAAGAAGAAGAGGATATTTAATCAGCTTTATGCACCAGTGTATGGGCTGTTTCTGATGAGTAAACCCTGGGTCAGTAAATGAGGCACTGCAGAAGGCTGCTCTGCGCTGACTTGGAAGGCCACTCAACAGCATGACCACACCGATTGTCAGTAACAAGAATAATGCAGCACAAAAACACAGGAATGCTAAATGTTATGTAAAAGCTCCCAAAGCAATGGCGCATTGGCCACGGACAGATTTAGAATAATATCCTTGAAGACATTCAAACCTGAACTGATAAGTCCCTGAGCAAGAGGAGTCTGGACCTCTGGGGGTCCCTTCTGCCCTATATGCTCCTAGGGGTATGTTGCTACACACAAGAAAGTCAGTTCTTGCAATGCCGAGTGGTTACTAAACAAGGTTTCTCTTTAGCGATGTCCTATTTCAGCTACTTGAGCTCAGAAGAGTAAGCAAACCACAGATACAGGTCATTTCAGTAGCGCTGAAGGAACAAAGAAGGAAGATTTTGAAGTACAAAAAGGGGTAGAACAGTGCTTGATAATTGCATTCAAGTGTGAGTGATTTAGGGAAATTAGATGGAGGCATGAAATGCCACAGACTTTGAACCCAGGGAATAAAACAACCAATTCTGCACTGAGTGGAAGAGGGAAAGAAGGAGAAATTTTTTTTAGTGGAGACACTGCCCCTCTATATTCATGATTTAGATGTATGACTAATATCTATATAAAGCTTCTGTGCACGTGACAACATGGCAGCTCCTCCTCTGAGCACACAGCCAGTACCCTGTGTCTTGGGCACACCAAGACTAGAGGAATTGACAGACATTTAAGTGAGTGTAAGTACAAATATAACTGCTTTTTACCCAGCTGAGCTCAGTTCTGCTTGTGCACTTTCACACATACCTCTTGTCTGAAAAATCCTGAGGATAGCGAGATGATGATAGGTAAGGAGGTTGTGAGGGTCTGTCTGGTATCTTCCAGGCCACTTATGGGACTGGATGTTGAAATTTTTTGCTTGTTTGTTTTTTAAGCCACTGCTGTCATGGATGAATTCATAGAGGTAAGCAGCTTATTTTGGTGTTTATTAATTCAGTGTTTTTTTAGCAATTGAGAACGAGTCCTTTGGATTAACACCCAAGTTGGCTAGATATAGTGAGAGTGCGTGTCATTAAGTTGTCTGCTACGCTGAAGTCCCATTTCAATGCTGCAGCCCAGGAAGCACACTTATTAAAGCAATCTAGTCAGCATCTACAGATTTAATACTTACCTCTCAGCCAGCACATGTACACAGGGCTTTAGAAAATGGCTTTGTTATTGAAGTACAAATAAATGCACACATACTTGTACCATTGCCCATATATACGGAATTAATGAAAAATCTCACACTTTATCACAACTTGTATCAAGCCATAAAACTTTTGAGTATGCAGATTCCAAATAACAACAGCCCCATGCTGGAAACTTATTCAGTGATAACTGGTTTTGTTTGATGGCTTTTACAGACAGCAACCTCACACTCACTTGTACAGACTTCGAGATATTCCACAGCTTTACTGGGTGGTGATGGGAAAGATAAAACAAACATTTTTCCTTTATCTGATCATGTGTAAATGAACGAATCAACTCCTGTATCAGTGATAAGATGATTGCTAAATGGTTCTTCTCAACTTCTATCAATGTCCTGATGAAAGGAATTAACACTGACAGGATAAGTTGTTTTCTCAGGCATTGAGACTTCATGACAAAGGAGGATTTCTTTTGTGGTCAAAAGACATTTTATCAGTTGAATATTATTCTTCATTAAATGCATTGGAGGCATCCAAGGATTCGCCTGACATTTAAACAACTTCTGGATTATTCTTTTGCCTCTATGATGTGGATCACCTCTCTTTACTGAATGCACAGGCTGTAATTCAGATCAATTTGTTCACCATCTTTCCTCTGTCACTTATTCTGTTACATTTATCTCAGTAATTCATTACAGACCTCACCTAATCTGCCTCCAGGTTTTAAGGGTTCTTTAACGTGAATGTGTTTGCTCAAATATGTCAGGCTTAATGGACATGTTTTAGGATGATGCATGTCAGACTTAATGTATTTACCGCATTAATCAAGCTCGCTTCCTTCACATCTATTTCCATTCCCTTAGAATGAGAAAACATGAATTAAATAATTATTTACTTAGCAGTCCAGTAAAAATAACCTAAGTTTTGGCAGTCTACAAAATAGTGAATGAAACCAAGTCTTTTGTTTAGCGGAGGGGGTTGTCTGGTATCTTTTGTTCTCCTGTGGGAAGGTTGGTGCAAGCTTATTAAATAAGCAGATGAACTGCTATTGTTTACATCAAGCTTTGGAATAGGCCATTGAATAACTTATAAATTAAGCATTTTGAGTATGTACATGAAATGACACACTTAGAAATAAAACCCGAAACATATTTTTTCAGCTCCAGTGTACATCAGATCTAGATTTCAGGAAGAAACCTAGGCCTATCCAATAGACAAAGGCAGATGATACTGGAGTTGAGGATCCACTGATTACAACTGGTATCAGTATGGAAACAAAAAGGCAGGCTCTGTGTCATGGTCTAGATTTGTGGAGAGTCAGATAAGCAGCAACACTGGGACAGCAGACATCAGTAAAGTTTAGAACAACTATGACTTTTAAACAATGCAGGTGAACAGGCATGAGGGAAAGGTGAAAAATAACGCCTTGGCAGTGAATGAATGTATCTGTGGGAAAATCATACAGAAGAATCAGAAAGAAAAGAAGAGTCAGAGACAAATTAATTTACTTGGGATACTACAGAGAATGTAGGTCCTTTTCCTCAGAAAAAAATTGCTTAGGAAGTATGTTTTTTTTTCTTATCATTTCTATAGCTTTTGGTATAGCTACTGGATGCTGGACAAAACATTATCAGAAAGCACAGATAAGGCTATCATCTTCACTATTTTGATACCTCGATACAAATAATTATAACACTGACATTTCATTTGATGTCGAACCTACTCACATATACATTTTATATGTCCTATGTTTGCTATCATTATATCTTCAAAATTGCTATCAAGTTGCTAGCAACTTCTCTATAAAACTTGCTGTCAAGGACATTCCCGTTTTCTGTTGAAAATGTAGTCTGATCACTTTTCTGCATACAAAACTTAGAGTGGTGGACTTTAAAACACAATACAACATGCAAAATGGCAACAACAACCAACAAACGTTCCTTTCTGGAACATCAGGAATACATAGAATTCAACCAAATGTTCTATGAAGAAGACAAAACCTTCTAGAAGTTGCTTAAAAGATAGATTTTTTTTTTTTCTTTTCTGACCAGATTGCCTTTAAATTACACTGCAAAACCCTTCTGCAGGGTTGTTCTTAGAAAGTAGAAAAAAAAAGATGATAAAGCCTGCTATAAGGCAGATGATTATCAAGAACTTTAATGGAATTGAGCGCTGGGATACAGCACAACTACAAAAGAATCCCTTGACCTCAATGTGTGGTTTTGTTCTAGCACAAAGCAGCACAGTCTACAATGCACTTTTAATGTTGCTTTGATAGTGTGGATGCCCAACCCTCCATCTAGCTTGAGTCTTTTCAAAACCCTTTTAAGTATCTGCAGGCCTTTTCTCTGTATTATAGAAATGCCAGTATCTACAATGTTCCATTTAATGCCGGATGAATCAATTTTGAGCAAATGACCTGGACCTCTAATGACAATTTGACAGAAATTAGACAAGAGTCTCTCTTTAAAGTTTGAAAAATTCTGCCTACACTTATCTTTATAATCTTTACTTGGTTCTGAATTTCACCTGACATAGTCAAAACAAACAATATGGGTCAATGCCACAGACAGATAATTTATTTCCAAGAGCTGTGAAGCTCTCTGCTGTGGATTCTAACTCCAGACAGCTTCAGCGAATTAACTCCCCATACAGCTTCAGTACATAATATCCTGTACTTCTAGTCGACCAGATAGTACCACCAACAACCGGATAGATTTTGGATTGCTACTACCAATTCTTGCATTATCAAGTATTTGCTCTGTACAGTACCCACAACGCTAATGCAAATTGCAGGTCTGTTCAGAATTACTGTTTTTTTGATTTATTTTTACCTGTAATGTCATTCCAAGTACCCAGAGGACAAAACCAGTGCGCTTTCTGATGTTAAAGCTGAACAGGCTTTCCTTAAAGAATGAAATTGGCACTTCAGTTCCATCAGTGGCATATTAAAGTTAACATTTCAAAGCAAAAAAATTCCAGTTCAATAAAACAATTCCTCTAGATGAATTGTCCATGCTTTCACATCCCTGAACTTCAGTGCTTTTGACCAGAATTGCTTGTTTGATACATTTGGGGACTGCTGAGGACTGAATGACCACTGGAAGTCCTCTAGGGTGAATAAAGACATTTGCACGTAGAAATATCTGGGACAAGAAAAAAAAAAAAAAAACAAAAACAGAAAATTCTTTCTTTGTATTGAAACCTGAGTATAGATTTAAGAATAGACTTGAAATCTTCTCAGAAACCTCTCATCAGCCTATTCAGGTTGGTGAGGACATACTGAGACTGTGTGTTTTGTGCAGCTTAAGTATATCATTTTCAATGCTGATTTGTTCCTCTAGTGAATTTGTCATCCCCTTGGGGAAACAAAGAGAAAAGGAAACTGGATCCAAAGAAATGATTATCATGCAGCTTTCAAACAGGGTGTTTGATAAATTACCAAAGTGTTGATTACTGAGAAAAGGTCACACTCGGTCTCTCCTCCTTCAGCACCAGCATAGTTTACATGAACTAAGAATGACACAGTTAATTACTACTAACTCACCTCTTCATTACAGATATATATATTTCTTATATTTCTCACTTATTTGCCTCTATGTGTAAAGGTGTCATTTGTAACTGTCTTGTAATGGTTCTGGCCATTGTGACAATGGGGAAATGCAAGACAGGAAGCAAACACTGAATATTCTATTCTATTGAGAGAATTCTCTTCCTTTGTAAAGTGAAGGCTTTTTTATGTTTACTTGGGAGCAATACTGTCAGAAGCTTGACACATTGTCTTTCTATTCAATAAAGGAATTTATTGATAAGAACATCTTGCGACCCCACTGCACCTGTCTGAGCTGGGGAATCTCTCATGACATGAAGGGAAAGGCAACCTTTTTATCATGTCATTTCTGCTATTATGTACTTTAGCATTTCCCTCTTTCCCTCTTCACCACTCCTTTAAAACCCAACTACTTCATTGCAAAGGGCATGAGGAACGAGCTCTGAGGACAGCTGGACCTGAAAGCGATACTCCTGGATTTTCAGGTCTCTTATTTGGGGGAAGAGAGAGTACAGGTAGCACCTCTGCTGGGGCCACATTTCGCATCCTCACCCACAATACAGCAAAAACATCCAGGGTGTAACACAGTTATCTTTTAAAAAGATTAAAACTGTTTTAAATATGTGCTTAAGCACAATACAACAATATAAATGACTGCTACATAGGGAAATGATGTGTACCTGAGATATAAGTACACTAGACAAGTAATTTTGTATTACCGTGCTTTCCTGAATTCTTTCAATGCAGCAAAACCAAAGAATCAGCAAAGTACTTATATTTGTTCAGATCACCAAATGGCAATAAATTAAAAACCTAGCAACTGGCAATTTACAACTACAACAACACTTTTCTATTATTTCTTTACCACAGTAAAGAACATCTTTCCTACTTAATCATAGCTTCTCTACATCTTCTGTACATTCAGCTCTGTTTTGTTAACATTTCAGAACTAGTAGAATGAAGTCCTTAAAGTACAGCTACAAAACCACGATGAACTTTGTTTCTAAAAAATGACTGTTTATGGTGGTGAGGAATGGAGACCAGTAAAAAATTAATTTACTACCCACTGAAATTTTCAAGATTTCAAAGTAGTTCCTGTTCTTCAAGAACCCTGCAATCTGTGAAACTGTTCCATGAAAACAACAGACCAGAAGCTTCCACCAGGACAGGAACTGCTGAGGGGACAGAGCAACTGCCCTCTCTGATCACACCAAGGACCTGGGTCACTATTGTGTGCTTGACGGCAGTGAGGCGGAGCATTGTAAAGCCATCCTTCCTGTATTATTCCTTTCTGCTTCTGACAACCAGAAACTTAGTTCATAACAAAGAAAGATGAATTTGCCTTTACCACATCTCAAGTAATCCTCCTTACCAACAGGTTCTTTATAATCTTCACAAGTTGTGTATGGTTCTAAGAAAACCAGGATGACGTGGGAGGTATTCCAACTAAAGTTTCTCAAAGCTACACAGAGATCAGTTTTGAAAAGAAAAAGCAAGCAAGCAAGCAAACAAGCAAAACAACAACAACAACAAACACATTTGTTCTGTGTAAACCAGAAAAATGGGGTATGTATCAGAAAAATGTATGTATCAGAAAAATCCAAGAACATCTAGCACGGAATTTGGTAAAAGAATCTGAACCAGAGCTAGGAAAGTTTGCTATCTACCAAAGAGCAATGTGGACATACAGAAGCAAAAATTCCAGTGTGGTATAAAACACAGCCTGATGAGAGGGGCATAAAACACAGCAAGATACTGATTTAGGAGTATTCAGGAAGCTCACTTAGATCCACGCTTCCAATTTCCCGGCCTTGTTCTCATCCTGCTGAAGTAAGTAATGACTAGGACATTCTGCATTAGGACTCTGTGTGCTAGTGCCAAAAACTTTGCTCAGACTTCGATTATTTTTACCATGCCAAAACTATCTACTGCACGTCTCTCATCATCAAGGAGTTTCCTCACATCAACAACTAGATCCTCAGAGCAAAATACTTGAGTTATTCTAGACGCTTTAAAAAGGCAGAACAGGGGTAGTTGCCATACTGTGTTGAGCCTTAAAGAGATGGGACTGTCTAGGGTAAAGACGTGTCTTTTGTAATTAGTATAATTCAGATGATGGAAAGTTCTTGTACAAGCTATACGAGTTTCCCAAGAACAGCACTGCCTGGCTACTCTGCAGTGCCACATATGGTGGACTTCTGCAGACCTGGGCCACAGACCTACCTGTCACTCCATCCATGTGATCAGCCCTGCAAAATGGCAAAGAAAAGGAGCTTTTTGTTGAGAAAAGGGGCTTTGGTGCACAGGAGAGTTAGATCCACAGTGACGATGTCTCCCAGCTAACTGAGGGCCTCATGAACCTAAGGCACAACAGAAGTCTGGCTTTCGGGAGCGCCAGCCACCCTACTCCACAACCGTTCTGTCCTGTCAGAGACTCAGACTTGGTGTACGTGTGAGGAGTAGAATATTAGCATCCTCAACCCCTCCCACCATGACATATTACAGGACCCGCTGACACAGTAATATATGAAAATGCATAGTGATTAGGTGTCAGCCACAACCACCAATTACACTGATGAACACCAAGGAAGCACTGCAGTCTTTTCAGGACAACACTTTACAAATAGCTGTTTCTTCTTCTTCAGTAACTGGATTAAAAAAATAAATAGACCCAAATATTTCACATCAATTCAAAGTAAAAGTTTTCAGAACTTTGGGGTTGGGGGTGAGGGCAAAATAATTCTGAACAATCTTAATTGAGTTATTCTCTTTTGGGCAATTTCTAGTAATAGAAAGAAAGGCCTTTATTCTTAGAGTGAGCAGCAAGTATTTCACTTTTCAGGGCTTGCACCTATCCAGCTGCAGAGCCCCATCATAGTCTTACAGTGCATTGTTCAAAGTTCTTGTTATTTAGTCACTGTAACAGAGCCAAGTTTTGGATGGGTTGCTAGAGACTGAAGAATTTAGGGATCTCTGCTGCCAGGAAGACAGAGTTCTTTTACTTGATATTAGGACTGAAAATGTTGGACAAGTCAATATAGGCACGCAAACATTATCCCGAAGAGAAATATGTTTCAACATGATACCTCCAGTTCAGCCCCACTTTCTGGACTGAGTGCATTAGTGAAATGAAAGAGTTACTGACAGTGTCCTGTAAACACAGAATCAGATTTTAACTACTGCTGCAGACTATGCCTGAAAAGGGAACTTGCTAAAGATTTTTATATATTTTTTTTAAATTCAGAATCAGTTTCTTATATTGGTGACACGTTGCTCTATTACAGATCTCAAAAAAACTTCTGTTTCATCCTCCATTGTCTATTAGATATTTTATAACAAGTACTGAAAGTTCATCTGCAGTTAAAGATTAGTAAAGAAGGGCTGATGGTGCTTCTCCTGAAAAGTGTATAGCAAAGGCAGCTATATTTGCAATTACAACTTCAGTGTTTTCTGAACAGACACCTGGTTTGCTACACACTCTGGGATAGTTTATCACAGTTATTCTGCTATTTGGAATTTTACTCTGAGTTTTACAGACTCAAGGATAGACTGCAGAGTCAAAAATCAGTATTATTTCCACAGAAAGTATCATGCACAACATCCCTTGAGTTAGGCCACCATATGTAACGCCCATGTTTTGGAGACTGAAATGGTATTTCATAGTCAGATTCCAAAGCTCTTCTATCAAACACTGCTTTGATCCACAATCAGTAATGGTACGTACTGATCTTTTATATAGTTGGTGAAATCTGACTGGTGGTGAACACAGAGCTAAACGAATGCTAAAACTGGCATTAGGTGGGCAAACAAAGTAATGAGAATTAAACATGTTTTCTTCCATGAACGGAGACAGCAATAAAATCCAGTGTAAAACATAATTTTGTACCTATCACATGACTCTGACATGTAGTCCTTGTCATGGTGTCCTCCTCTTCTTCTTGCAGGTTTTCTGTCACTACTTTAGCCTGTACATAGTACAACAATGACAAAAGTGAGGAACATCTGTGACTCTGCTTATGTTGCTTTATGTTAACTACAGAATATCTTTTCAGAAGTAAACCAGAGTAAAGTTACAGGGCAGCTAAGAGTGGAAGTGTATAGCCTGTCCCATTCTATTCATGATACCACAGGACAACAACTTTAACTTCATTAAAAGTCACAATATGCAATAGTCAAAAAATACCCTTGGAAAATACAATTCCTCTAAAGAAAAAATATTTTTATTCATTTTAGAAAACTAAGAATCAAGAATTACACTCGGGACTGCTGACCGCATGCTCGTTTTTCTCTAGAAATACCATGTTTCAGTTTCTATGCTAAAAAGAAAAAAAAGTGAACTTAATAGATGATATGTTATTTAATCCAGTTTCCAAGCACTTAACTTTGGCATTTTTGTTTCTGCATCTCTTTAAAAGCATTTTATTAGCTAAACAGAGAGAAAATCTAAATTTACAAATGCACTAAGAGCTCTTATATCGAGCTCTTTAAACCTGTTTCAAGTATGTGTTATTCAGATCCCCTAGATTGCCCTGTTCTTCTGCATGAGTATTTCCAAAGCGTGTATGTAAGGTCAGTATCTTCCTACAATACAGTGAAAACCCCCTCAATTATATGTCATGAGTGGCCATAATTCAGATTCCAGGGACATATTTTTCTGCTATGGCATATAAATCAAACAGGAATGAAGATACTTGTAGAGTGCTGAGAAGAAAGCCAGCCCTGCAGAAAAAATTACTGTCAGTATCTCACAGATCTTAAATAGTTTGCTAATCACTATCTGCCATTTAAACCACTTATAGCGCATTACAGACACATTAGATATGTTCTGTAATCTAAAACAGCAGAATTTATCATTATTTGCATGACATATCTTTGATCATTGTATGTATTTTGCTTGTCTGGCTTAAAGTAGTAGCCCTATGGACCTCTTGTGACTAGCCTAAGTAAAACATGAAAGATTTACTCTCTATATTTATAAAAGTGCGTTTATAATCTCTTAATCCCAGGAATTTAATTACTTTTTTTTTTTTTTCTTCTTCTGAAATGAGGCTCTTCAGGCTATGGAAAATGAAGAGGAGGGTACATAACTATTTGGCATCAAAATACAGGTAAAACCATCTCTCATGCGTGTGGACTGTATGGCAGTCTGTGGCTTGCTAGTGCTGGGACAGCTCTCAATATTAGGATGGATCTTGGGTGTTCCCCAAACACTCAGACTACAGACTGACAGTGCTATACAAAACTGGTGTCTTGATTTTGGTGCCACACTTCCACCTCACAAAGTAAAGCTCATGGCTTTTCTAAATTACACTGGGCTGTAATAAAATCACAAAGGTGAAATGAAGCAGTGCGGCACAAAAATGATGGTATCTCACCTTAAGGTTCAGCCAAGGACATGAAAAAGTATTCAGGAACATGGAATATCCTTGGTGTAGGCTAAAGGATTATGTATTTCTGTTGGCTGGCCTTTAGAGCAAAGTGCTTTTTTGATGAACACTAACGGGAAGCATATCCCTTTGAAGGTGAATGCACAAGGCTGCCATTGGCGGAACATTGCTTTTTCCATAAATTCAGTGGCAGTCAAGCAATCGTGTTCTTTGTATGAACAGAAATCAGACGTAATTGGTGCATATGTTATGGCATAATAATGCCCCAAGCCTTTTCCTGGCGCATCATAAGAGAAGATATTTAATTGTCAAAAATTAAATGGGCTTTAAAGGAAAAACTTTCTATAAAATTAATATTACAAATGTTATGGTTAGACTTAAATAAGAGGTATATACGATATGCAGTTTCTGCACTGTACCTGTATCACTGAATGCACTTTGCGTTGTTCAAAGAAGAAAAAAAATGCTCTTAGTCTAGGGCTTTGCAAAAGATTTATGCTGTTTTCTCCAAAAGTATTCATTTTGTCTTCATACAAGCAAAAAAATGCACAATAGGCCGTTCTACCACAAGCGACTGTTTTCAGTCTCAGCTATCTCCCAGTCCTTTGCAATCTGCTTCAAAGGAAGCTGACACCAAAGAATAACTGAAAATGATAGTAATGAGATGCATGAGCTTTGAATTTACAGACTTTCTATTGTTTTTCTTGTGCAAGTTTGGAGGACAAGATGAAATCTCACATACTTTGGAGTCTTATGGTATATTTCTTTCAGAAGTAAGCATTAACAACTGCAAGCATGTTTTTATTCTCTTTATTCTAGATGTCTTCAGCCTTTTAGCACTAGATATTTCATTCAGGAATTGAATGCCACAAAAACAAAACATGAAACTCACAGAGATGAAGCATATAATGCAACTCAATCTCCCAAAACAATATTAAAAATACTTTGATTCTCAGAGAACAAAAGAGTGCATAGTATAGGATAGGTAATGCCTTTTCTCTGTGACTAATGTGTCCTTAAAAGCTAAACAGAATAATTAGGATTCCTCCATTATTTATATATATTAAGGGCAATCTTGTAGTTCCTTAATAAATTGAAGTGTGTTTCTTGAAGATATACTTAAAGTCCTAAACGACTATTATTGCTCCATTTAGAAAGACTTCACAAATTGACAGACAAAAAGCACAGCAAATTATTACAGCATTAGAAAATAATAAGTTAGAAAGAAATTGTAGAAGCGATGTGCAGAGTTTTTTGTACTTCTGTACAGTGAAGATATACCCTAAGCTGTCAGGACCATATTAAATGGGGCATAGTTAAACTGAGTGGCTCTGATAAGGGGCTCTGCTTTGCTATCAAAGTTCTAGATCAGTTGGATTGAATTTCCTGCATATTGCACATTTCCAGACTTTCATTCTCTCTCTTTCCTTTCTGTGACACTACAAGGACAGCCTTAGATACGCTTATAATTTGTGGTTTTATAATGCAGGAGACATCTACATTTTCAAAGAAGAGATGATACCACAATAGTCAGGAGAAAAAAGTTTTCCAACACACGCATTCTGCGCATATTCCCTTTAAGTTTTAAAAAACGACCTTGTGGATATTCTTAGGAAAGACATTTGCACTGAAGTAAAAAAATCTTTTGCCTGAAGTTGAAACCATGTGTGTTCATACTTCAACCTTAACCATCTGAAACAACAACAGTTTCTCCAGTTCTCATTGTGAAGCTTTTTGAAATGTTTTAACCTTGAAACACATCCCCCCCAAAATGTATTTCAAATTCTCTAAAATGAAATAGTTGCATGTGCTGTACTTCAATAATTCAGTTTTATCAGAACAACAGAAGTAGTAGCTTCATGTTCAGTATATATATTTGGCATAAGTTTTCAGACTATTTTGTGAAAATAGTGATTATTTTTAATAACAATCACAGTAATATGGTCAATACAGCTACCAGGAATGAGAAAAGAATGCTTATGAAGTGCAATTACATAAGATCAAGTTAAAGTATCTCTATTCTCATTGTGCTTGGACTTTAAAACATCATGGGAAAGGCCCTTGCTGAGCAAGAAATTACTCACTAAATTCCAAGGTTAATAATTAAAAGCTTCACAAGGAAGGGCATCCATTCAGTTTCACTTTAGGCTACAATCCTAGGCTGTGCTTACACTATTCAAGGTAAAGAAAAGTTAGCCACTCACATAACCTTTCAAAAATCAGAATCTAGCAGCTAACAGAAAAAAAAAATATTTTTCTTCTAAATCACAACATTGCTATTTGCTAGGTAAATTAAAGAATCGTGTATAGTTAGTACTTTGTTAAAATGTAAAACTAACTACAAGGATTAACAGGGAGATTTTCCGTGGCACAGAGTCATCGGTGAAATGTATGCTTTTGCTTTTGAAAGACTCCCTCTTAAGTGACAAATATTCCCAAATGTGGTCAAATGCTTTGCCTTTTCCCCACCAGCACTGCACTTTTTGGGCTTAATGTTTTCTATAACATTCAGAGTAATGTTCAACACTGGCAGGCATGCAATTTTCAGGGAAAGGGGAAAAAATGGAAAAAAAGAAAATGGTCCTATTATTACACTGTACTGCAGTATGATTATAACATCGCTGTGCATATATCTCCACTGAAATTGAATTGCCAGCAGAAGCAGTAGGACCTTCATGACTAGCTGTATAATCTGGCCTATAGTCAAGCTGCCAACTTCTGTATTAATTCACAATTCTCTCGCTGCACAAAATCATATATAAACAGTTATTATCCTGTTTGTCTGTACTGGCAATAAGGAACACATCCAGAAGTTAAAAAGAAGGTAATAACATTTTCATGTTCTAAAGCACTTACCAGGGTCTGATTCTGCATTTCCATATCAGCTTTTGTGTTGCTGTTTTTCTTGTGGTTTCCTTGAGAGCTGATAGAGTTGCTGTGAAGAGAGGAGCCCTGGGAGCTGCCCTTCGACACGCTCCTGTAGGAAACATTATTTGATCCACTTTCTGTCTGCTGAGCTGCTTTCTTATCAACTCTGCAGGTAGAGAGTGATTCCTCTGATAAATTACATTGCCCTTCTTCAATCACTCTACTTTTCCATTCCTTTAATGTTTAAAGTAACCTCTCCATATCTTTCTGTCTCTAGACCTTTGAGTGATAAATGTTTCTAACTAGCCTTGATCAAATCTGTCACTTGCAATTTCAGGTAGTATATCAATTTAGTCTTTCACATGTAATGATTTATTTTATATTTGTGACTGCTGTGGGGCAAACGTGAAAACACAGTATAGCAATTGCTAAGTTCTTCTGTGACCAAAGGTTATGGTAGCTAGAAATGTAACTAATTCTGACTACTTTCCAAACATGTTTACTGGTTAGAATACATGGAAATGGAATACATTAACACATGTACCTAAGTATCCTCTATATTTACAGATCAACTGCCTACATTCTTGATTTCTGGAATCATTTCTTATTTCTATCAACTTGGATGTAACTTTCCATTCTTTAATTTCAAACACCATTGGTTTGGTTAACAAAAAAAAAAAACATCAACAGAATTATCATCTCATTATTAATGCTTTTTTCCTTTAAAAACAAAAGTCCTGATGGTTTACAAACTGATTGCTCCCATGCATTCTTAGTCTAAGAGGAACATACATTGAACTTAGCATTTGAGGATGCTGGTAAAGTTACAGTGCACAACAAAACATCCCATACCTGTTTAAAAGCTCTTTCATAAAACTGTCTTTTGGTGAGTATGCAGCTGAGGTGGAACCTCTGACTTGTTCACACCCAATCTGGCAGGACGTGTTTTGTGATGGTTTCAAAATTTTACTCTCCATGGTATCATCTAAAATGTCACTGTTGCCTGTTTTCCTGTTAATTTCATTTTCCATTTCACAGTGTTGTTCAGTTTGCTTTTTTTCCTTTCTTCTCTCTAATTTTGCCTGCTTAATTCCAAATCCTGAAACTTTTGCTTCTTTTTTTTCTACCTTTGTTTTAGGAACATCAGGTTTCCTGCTGCTCAGTGCTGGGAGCTTACTCTTTCGAAAGCCAAACCAATTAGCTATAGAGGGCCCGGTCTTTTGTTTAGTCTCCACAGTGGGAGATTTGTTCTGTTCCTGACCCTTCTGGACATTTTCTTGGATGCATAACATGACCTTCTCCTCTATTGTAGGCTGTAGAGCAGGTGAACTAAAAACATCAGTAACCTCAGAGGCTTCCGCTAACTTTAAAGACATCTGGTGTCTTTGTGATTTCGTTGCGTCCAGTTTATGAGGACACTTTATTCCATCCAAGCTTTGAAACGATGAAATCTGTTTGGAAGATGCAGTAGCTGATGCTTCTAACTCCAATTCTGCAGGCAAAATACTTTTTTTATTTAGAGCTTCATGTTTTAAATTTTCACTGTTTTTCTCACTCTGGACAGATGGACTGCGTGTATCTTTTTGAGAAAATGCTTTGTTTCCATCATATTTTGAAGTGCTGTGAAACAAGTCTACTTTTGGAGGTGATCTGAATGGCAGTTTGCTTGGGCTTCCATGCTGGCTATTGCAATTACTCTTATTTCCAAAAGAACCTTGTCTAGAGTACGAATTTTCTGTGGTTTTTGAAGCATTTGAAGGAGTCTCTTGTGTCACTGCTGACCCAGGAATGGCCTTGATTTGAAGTCCTTCCATGGCTGAGTTCTGCCTTGTTAGAGAATTTCCTCTGTCAGAAGTATTTGTAATAATCTGAGTCCGTTGTTTTCCAAGACCTTCTGTAACAAGAGCAGATGGCTTTTCCCCTGTATGAATGCTAAAACTCTGACTACGAGCTTTTGCTCCATTCATGCCCAGAGCTGGTTTCAAGTGTGACTTGTTGCTAGAAGAAGCAGATCTCTTAACTAATTTGCTTTCTAATCCATCTACTCTGTCTACCACCAAGCTGCAGTTTTCATGTGGCTGAGGTGATGCTGTATCCATACTAAGTCCCACAGTAAAATTATCTTTTATATCGGTATCAGACTTGGAGTCTTTTAATTCAGCATCCATTGCACCTCTGGTGGTTAGACATTCATTTTGCTTGTACTTACTTGAACTCACATTGCTTTTGGAAGCTGCATTTATACTGTCTTTTTCCTGCTTCCCTGGGACAGTAGAGCTCTTTCGGAGAAGTTGAGGAGATTTGACAAATAATTTCAGTCCTACAGGGAGACGGGTTTTCATTCCTTTCTCATTAGAGTTTTGCGTAGCATTTGCAGTGTCACTACCATGAAAGGATGACAATGGGGAATTGTTTACCTGAGATAGTAAGGGCTCACCTGTGCTTGTGGCGTGACATTGAGGAGTTGCAGGGAAAATGTTTGGCATCATTTGAGGCTGATCAACCCCACTGTCACTGGAAATATCTTTTTTGCTGGAATATGCTTCCTGTGAAGAAGTTGTTTCCAATGACGGACAGCCCAGGGGAAAGGATCTGTCTGTTTGAAAATTTGTGTTCAGGAGCTCACGATTCCTGTGGAGACCTGGCTGATTAGGGTTTTTTGGGCAGACTTGCTTTGTGAAAACTTTGGAAAGTCCTTGGCATGCACTATGGGGTTGCTGAGATACACATTTATTTTGCATAATTGCTTCTGCATTTTCCTGAAGATAAGATAACTCAATTTTGGCCCCAGAAGATACAGCTTTTGCTTGCAGTTCATGACTAGATTGATTATGAAAGCCGGAGTTCACAGCTCCTTTTAATGGTGATGATTTCAGTATATTTTTTGCTGTCTCACTGGGACCAGCTCCTCCTAACTTTACAGCTACAGGTGATGAATGAGCATAATCAGGCCGAATCAACAGGGATGTTGACCTGCCCGGAGGAAGGGGTGGGGATGGCGATCGGGCTTCTACAGTTGCTAAATCGCAATGGAAGTCTCTGGTTGGAGGTTCTCCGTAGTCACTGGGCTCTATAAGGTGCTGAGGCAACAGTGGTGATGCTGGGCTCTGACTCTTTGGACACTTTGTCCCATTGCCCCTGCCTGGACGCTTTGAGCTGGGCAGGAGGTGGGCAGGGGCCTTTGGAACCTGCAAGTCTACTTTTGAGTCAAAATTATGAGGTGGACTTTGGGCCTTTTTGAATCTGGAAAGCTTTACAGGTGGCAGAGCAGGTGATTTTTCAAGGGTTGCATGGCTCACTGACATAGCTACAGGTGTCTCATGGCTTTCCATCATCATAGTTTTTTGTGGAGAAAATTTCCCTCTGCTGGGTATTTTAGTCAAGTTTGGCTTTTGATTGATTCCTGCGTGAACAGTGAAGCTTGAATTGGCCTTGTATGATACATCATTCACTGGCTTCACTATTTTTTGTCGTTGAGCATTTTGCAATATTACTCTTCCACAGTGTGAAGCTTCACTGCGGGTCAGGGGGACAACTGTATTTTTATTACCTGTATTATCTTCAAGAGTGTTCTTGGTTTTATCTTCAGATCCTTCTAAAGCGGTGTAGTTTCTAGCATTGCTTCCTGCCTGCAAATTAGTTATTCCCTGAGGTATAAGTTCAGTATATTCAGCACTGGACCTAGTTTGTGGCTGGTTGATTGAAATTTCATTTCTTGTTACAGTGACAACTCCAGTTTGATGAGAGCTGAATTCAATAGGCTCACCATCCTCGGCATCAAATATTACGGTAATGCACTCTTCAGAAGAGGTCTTTTTTACGACCTTTTGTTGTTTAATGAAATTACATGTCTTTGGCCTAATATCTAACTGAGCAGATATCTGTTTTTCCTCTTTGTCAGTAAACTGAGAATTCTCTGTGACTACGAGCACGTCAGAGTTCTTTGTGTACTTCTCAGAAAAAGGACTTGATAATAGATCTGATGGACTCTTCTCATCACTGCTTTCTATACGCAATTCATCCAAGACTTCATTGTCATCAGTATCTGAAAGCTGAAAATTAAGGTCCTTCCAGCCCGTATTAGCATGGCTTTGATCTAACTGTAACTCAGGCAGCTTTGCTCTGGTGCACAGTTTTACTTCTGCCTGAAATCCACTGACAAAACTGGTTAATTTTTCAGGTCTTTCCTTTGAATTAAAATATGAACTTCTTTCTGGCAAATGTTTCTTATTAGGGTCCCAGTCAAAGAGACTGTCAGAAACACTATGAGTTAATTTGTTACAATAGATCCTGCAGTCTTTGCTTGGTACTTCCTGCAGCAATAATAAGGATGAAGAATCATCATCTGCATCATCATGTGAATCCGAATCGTAAGAGAAAGTTTTGTTATGTTCAATGCAAATACTTCCCATCTCCATTGGCTTACAATGAGCCTGTTCATTATGGCTGCCACATTTAACACCAGGGGAATATATTCCTTCATTGGAGTTCATGCAGTCTTTGTAACCCCATTTTGATATTACTGAAGGTGATTCAAGTAATATTTTTTGCTTCTGTAATTTCTTCAGCCCTTCTAGGATATGGTTTTCCTTGATACGAGTTGGAGGTAGATCATCTGCAGGACTTGAGAGGTTGCTTGGGAGTGAAGAACCAATGCTTATTCTTTTATCCCAGCTCACGGATGACTGTCAAAACAAAATAGAACTCACATATTACTCACAAGTGCCGTTAATAAAAACGTTACTGTTTTATTAAAGAGATTTAGGAGTGCATAGGGCATTACGTTTCATCCATTGCTATTAATAGCAATGTTCTTTTTTAATACAGGATTTCATACTGGTGTGAAAGCTGCAGTGGATTTAAAACCTGTAGGAAGAACAATATGAATGGCAGGATTAAGATAAAGAAGGAGAAGAACAATTTGGATTGTGAAAAGACAGAATAAATGTCAGAATAAATGAGGAAACTGTGAGCAAATTGGAGTGATAAAGGAATTGTTAAAAAAAATAAATGAGGGAGAGTGAGAGGAGGGAAACAGCAGGGAGAGAACTCCTGAGTTTAGTGACAACTGTTTTAAATACAAAAGAAGGAAGAAAATGAAAAAAATAATAATCTGAAAGGCAGCTTAAGCTAACGAATGAAGCAAATTAATTTCATTTACCCTTTTGCTGCATGTCTTCCCATCATTCCAAGTGTAGGAGGAACCACTGGAATATTCACTGCAAGCACTTGAGAGGGAGAGTTCACTGCTACTGCAGCTGCTCCGGGGATATAGGCGGCTAGGACCTGTCGTATTTAATTGACTCTGGCATTTCAAGACAGGTATACTGGATTTCAGATTCTGCTGGCATTCCTAAAACATGAGAAGAAATAGAAATATCTTATGGCTGGAAAAAGATCATTTAACTTCCCTCTGATTAAGAAGGACAAAGAAAAGCAAGTAAGCTACTTACACCTTCCTATTATGCCATTAGTGTCTGGTGATTTTCATACAGAGAACTAAGTTAAAAATTGCTAATATTTTCATTTGTCAGGGGAAAAAGCCACAATCCTCCATGTTTTTTCCTTTATTCTTGAACAAGTATTGTGCTCTTCTTTTGCTAAAGATTATTCTGAGTCTATTTGAATTATGCTTTGTACATAAGCAGCATGCTCCAGTAAGATACAGAAAACAAAGTTATAAGAATACAAGTACATCTTGACAACTGCATTATAGCCCTGGAATGTAACAGATGAGGCTGTATACCCTAGACAAGGTAAATTAATTTAGTATCCCAAGCAGAATGTCCACTGAGAATGGAATCTCTCCATTACAGTCTAATTTTGGTTTCCTATCTAGTTCAAAGCTTTGTCTAAGAAACTCTCTGACGTAGGACAATCCATCTTTGTGTCACTTGCAGACAGCTGAAGCCTCTTGCTTATGCAATTTATTGACACTTTATGGCTGCCTTTAGTACTTGTGTAGTTATCGCCCCTCTCCAAATGCAATTTCAGCTGACTGTGACTAAGTGCCAGCTTTGAGGAAGAGAGTAATGAAGAGCAGATAGCACTTTAGGTAAAATATTAAACCTCCGTAGGAGTATCTAGGATTACTTTAATTTGTTTCCAAACTAATACTCTTGTGCCTAACAATGTTAGAGCTTCTTTAACGTTAAGTGCCTGCACCATCCTGTTAGGCAATTCTCCAGTTTCCTTACCAAATCTGACATCGTTTTAATTACCAGTAACACCAGAAAGAATGACACAACTCTATTTCATAAAACTTTGGTTTGAATTTCATTAAGGCAGAGTATGATTGTGCAACCTCAAATATTTATTGCTTCTTGAACACGGATATAGGTTCCAATTAATTTTGCATAGATGAAAAATTTACCTTTATATTCAGGAAGTCATAAGAAATCTGAAGTTATAGGATCCACAAAACAAATATCAAAACTGTACATGCAACAGACGCAGCTGCTTCATGCAAATCTCTGGAAAAACATTCAGTTTGTACTCACTTCTCATACACTAGCATGTTTATTGGACTTCTGCTCATTTCTTTCACTTATTCCTCCACAACCTCCCATTCATTATTACTAGGGCTGAACCGCTTTTGGTTAAATGGGAGAGCAGAATTTTTACTGCTGAGGAGTTCATCAGTACAGCTGTTCATTGCTCAGCTGACATAATAATGTTCTGTTTTTGACAAACGTAACTACAGGGCAAATCATTATTCTATGTCACAGGCCAAACTTATGAATGGGAAAATCATTTAGAGGTAGCAAGAGCACATTTCACCTCTGGGAGTTATTGGTACATGTTCTCCTAGAAAGTCAAATGGATGCAGGAGGAATAGCCTTTAAATCTGTGAACTCGGGGAGGAATACGTTTCAGCATCAGAGGCAGGATGATGCCTTTGTTTTTAGCTCTGAAACAGACTTTTTGCTTTGTGGAGACAAATTACACTTTATTTCTGACATCGTGGTTCCCATGGGAGACCCTCTCATCAGCTGCCACAGCCATGACGGCGTCGTTCCCTGTAAGGTTGACTGAACAGAGGCCAATGGCAGCATATGCCCGCTCTGGCTATTTCAGTGCCTTTCAGCTGTGGCACTGGAAAAAGATGTCATGTCAAATTTCTGCCCTTTATACTAAGCTATGTCCCAGCCATCATAGTGTTGAAGGGAAGGATGCCTGGATAATCCTTTCCTATAAGAATATCCTGTAAGAGAAAAGAAGAGATCGGAGCACAGTGAAAAGTACTGCCTTCCCTTCCTATCACCTTGGCTAGTGTGTGGGCCTGTCCATCCCCTCACTTCAGTTTCCTTTGCACCAAAAGAGAAGAAAGGTCCTGTAGTTTTAACAATATGAAAAGAGGATATACAAGCGAAGCAAAAGAACAGTATATTACTGTAATCATCTTTACTGTTGAAGAGATAAGAAAACGTGCAAAAAACATCAAGCCATTAGAGATTCCGAGTTAGGGTGTCTACCCAACATCTAGATTGCATTCAGATTACTAAAAAGGACTGGAATATTCTCTGGCAATTTGCCTTTATTCTCTAAGTTCTCTCAGAAAGTACTTTAAATTGTATGTTTATGATGCATTAATTAAATACATTTAACATGTATATGGGTTTATTAACTGACATGGTGAAATGTTAATTTTTTGTAATCATGACTTTTAAATCATTACCTTTAACAAAATTGGAGTACAAAGGCCCAAATGTAATATTACAATTTAAATACCTAATTTTTGCTAGACATCACAGAGAACTGAATCAGACTATAAAAGAGACAAAACTATATACTTAGAAAAACCTAACCTGAAGGCTTAATTACATATCATACAAAGGGTTGTTAGCACTTTTGTGAACCTTTGAAACAATGCCTTTTCATTATAATACGTACTACAAAGGAGATTACATTTTTGTTGACGCTACTACACTTCGAGATCAAAGGCACACACAGGTTCAATGTTCTGTTCTTGTCCTCTTTATTCCTCTCTATCTTCATGTGACTTTTGTTTTTTAAGCTACTTTTCTCTTTGACAATGAAACATGAAAGCCACACTGGCTAAGATTTTGCCAAATAAGCACAAAGCTAACTCTATCTGGAAAAAAAAAAAAAAAAAAGCAGAGCCCATGAATTTTTAAAAGTTCATACATAATATATCATAAAAGTGGATGAATAATATGGTGTATGGGCTTTAATAAAAAGCTCCTTGACCATTTCTCAGAGATTCTGAGATGTAATCAATACCCAGAAAGGTATCTTGGGGACACTGCTAAGATTTATGCTTTTTTGCACAGAGTGACACTATCTGCTTACTATATCAACCGAGGACACAATATTGAATTTCAGAGAACAGAAGGAAGAAGAAGTATTGTTATCTGCCTCAACAGTGTTTCAATTCAGAGATCGGCTTTATGCCTCATCCCTGACATCAGACTTCAGAGGCGAAAAGGAAGGTGCCGAACGAGGAATACAAGGACAGCACAAAAACTCACGTGGATCTGAGCATCAGCAGTTCGCGATTGCATCAAGCTTCTGTTTCTTTCTACTTCTGAAAGCAAATCCCCAGACGAGAGGTCTAAGATGCGTGAATGGAGTTTCTGGGTGGTGGGGAGGTTAGAAGGGAATGAGCAAAGCATAAGCATTTGTCAAGTATGCAACAGATCAGCATTTTTAAAATTCCAAACTCTGTGGTTAAATTTCAAGGGAAATGAAGACCCCGAGTTAAAAGAGGATTTGTTCTAATTCGAAGTGTTGCTGTTCGTGCTTGTTTTGTTCCAGATGTCCTGTCTGAAGAACAGGTTGTTCTTCATCTAAAACAAACCATACTTTTTCTTCCAGTCTCTGTTTTGCAACTTATCATTATTTAATATGCAACAATGACAAATGAACATGAGTTCCACCACTATCCATAGAGTTTGACAGGTTTCAGGGAAAAAGCATAAAAATGAACTACAAAATTAACATTTATAAATCAATCAACATGTTAATGTTGTTTTATTTACGAGCTGCTACACCTTGAATGAATGATTGCAAAAGTGACCCAATTTTTAAACAGCATTGATCTGCTGAAGGCCTCCCTTGCACACATTTTAACTCAAAGTCATTAATGTCATCTGTTAGGAACAATTAATGTGAATAGAAAATAATTGCATCAGGGAACTAGGGACTCAGAGGATTTTGTGCATTAATATTCAGATGCTGTTCGATTATATACACTGTTCTTTCCTTCGGTTTTGCTTGGAAGAACGACTAAGCTGGTGCCACTTCCTCCATATTCACCTGTATACCAATTACTAAGGCTTTCAAGTGTGCATTAAACCTGATTTGTTTTAATTGCAGTTTCAATAAAATCCATGATTTATGTGAATGCCTTGGCCAATGACTTTACCAGAAGAAATACCTGCAGTCTTGTCAGTCACTGGACCAACATATCATGGAACAGGCAGTATGGATCCTATTCACAGTCCACCAAGATCAATGAAAAAGGACTTTAAAAGAAAAAAAAAAAAAACCTACCCCAAAACACCTTCCACCTGGAAGAATCAGTAGCACAGCCCCTGCCCTGGCATGGCTCCAGGTGCCCTTCCTTGCAAAGGATGTAAACCAGGGGGGAGACTTTTCGAGGCTGCATGCGTGGCCCTTCACTCTGCCCATCCAAAAAACTTGGTGAAAGAGGGAAGGAGAACCTGTACCCACTGAAGTCCTTCCTCACGGCACAGAAGTAACAGTGACAAGGCAGCTCTTTGCAGGGCCCCGAAACATCAGTAACGTGGTACCTTACCCTGCCTGCTCTCCTGGTACCCGCTGCAGAAATTCATCTGTTGGAAGCCAAACAGGCAGAGCCACAGGGCCACTGCTACAGCCTCTGGATCTGCGTGCCGTGCTTCAGGTGCATTTCAGATATGCTAGCAAATCTTTTTTTTTCTAACCAGTAATTAGTAATTTGGGAATCATTTCTCAAGAGTTACATATTCATACAGGTTTTATGTGCTGGCTCTTCAGGAGGTGCTGTCCTGCTGCAGATTATGGCAAATAGCTTCAGTGATCAATGCTCTGTAGAATCGTATTTTGTCCAACATATTGTTGAGTAGATTAAAATGCTACAGGCACTCAGTATCCAATATACATTTTATTATAAATATTAAGTACATCCAGGCTATGTGTTTTTTAACACCAGGGATGGCTATTCCCTAGTTATTCAGTGTGTACCCTTTAAAACGTTATTAGTAGAGTTACCGTTGGGTGTTTGCTCAAGATTTAAGCTCCAGGTAAAATGCCTTCCCAAGCTCACAGATTTACTGACTTAGTACACGTGTTATTCTTGACAATAATTCCAAGTGCATCGTTGAACCACCAGAAAATTCCACTATTTTCTGAAACAGGAGAACCTGATGTTATGAACAAGTGTTGTGCTTGCACTTGGCAGAGGAATCACTTTCTCCGATGAAATCAGCCATCTGATTTTCGCTTCCAGAGATTTTTAGTGCGAGTTACTATAGCCAGATCTGTGCATTAGAACTGATGACAGTGGACATCTGAGATGGATGAACATTTATACCTGAGCATCTATTTTCCCCAAAGTATTCTAGAAATAGTGCTATAGGAGTTTTACAGTTGTAAAACTGTCTTCCCATTTTTCCAGCAAAGCATTTGAAGTAGCTCATTACTTAAATGGGGACATGTATGCATCTCAGTAAGGGGAACAAAATACACCCTACAATGTCATCCAGTGGGACTTAGTGCGCTGCTGTTATTGTCTATGTCAGACTTGAGAGCAGAGGTCAGCCTGCTTGGATCTAATACCTCTGAATAGGCAGAAAAAACAAACATTTCTGGCCTGAGAGCTGGCTGGTGAAAAGACACAGCCCAGCAGAGCACGCTGCAAACAGCCTGGGGCTGCGGGGCTTCGACCACACTGGCTCCATCACCGGGCAGGCCGGGCTGTGCACGTTTCATGCTACGTTTCAGTGGTCTTTGCCAGCATTCAGCTCTCTGACTCTATAATAACAAAGGTGAACCAGCAGACTGAAACACAGGAAAATGCTTTCGAGATGTGCAATGTGATTATATTTCTGCATCAAATGAAAGACCGTCACGTTGGAAATATCCCCCCCATGCATATGCAAAGACACCAACAGACACGCGGCCAGCACAATGACTAGCATTAACAAACAGCAGAGCACAGTTTGAGATCATTAATTAAATACATGCGCACAGCACTGAAGCAAGTCATCCAATTACAGAAGAAAAATGATAAGAAAATTGTTTTTCTTTCAATTATTTGTTTTTCTTCCTTCTCCATTTTCCAAATCAAAAATAGTAAAAACTCTATTTGTTAAAAAAATCTCATTATGATCCATTTAAAATCAAGTAGCAGATTGTGCTAACTATGTAACTTGATGCTGATTTCTTCTCAGATAAGCAAAATGTACCGTGTCCTTTGTAGTTATTTTCGGATGGTCACATACCCAGATCAAGGAGTCACTGCTGCCTTGAAAACCACACAATGGGAAAATCACTGTTGATGCTATCGCAGTGCAGTGCAACAGAAGGCTGACCACAGCACAGACTGCCTTTCACAGAAAAGACCACATCAGTTTAAACGAATATTTAAATACAAACCAAAGAGTTATAGCTATAAATTCACTTCATCTGCCCCATTTGGGGTGCATTGAGGTAGTTGGTGGCCTACGGGGATAAGGGGAAACTGGGCAGTATTTGTGCATGGGACGCCCCTCTGAAAACAGGAAAGCATCAGGAGCACTGGACTGCAGAACCGAAAACCTTTACGGAAGTGAACACGGCATGGGCTGGACCCATTTGCTCAGAAATTGCCCTGTGCTGAGTACTGCTGGGGCAGGTGCAGACAAAAAGGCTCCCAGCATTGTGGCTGGGCTGCAGCCATGTCTCTGGAGCTGGTGGGGAGGCACAGGCCAGGCAGAGTGGAAAGGGCATCTCTGCGGCTGCCTGTGAGCAGTGGCAGAAAAGCTCCACCTTCGACTGCAAGATCGTGGTTTCCCAGGCTTTATTGCCATGGGCTGTCTCCCGGCTTGCTTGTGTTTTCAGCCAAGGTGGAGCAATATGGCTCAAAGTCAAGAATAAGTCCCGCAACCCACATAAAAAATAAAAACAAAGTAATTGATAATTTAGGTGGAAACCTATTATATCAAGTGCAATAGGAAATACAATTATCTGGCAGCAGATAACCAATCCATCAGACAGAAGGCCAGCCCCCCTCCCCACAGCGACATCCTTATTAAGGCTTTCTAGGAAGATAAAAGAAGGCTCCAGCCTCCTGGCATGAGGCAGTATTACAGGGAGACTCCACAGTGCCTTGTGACTGGATCTGTACAGAATATCTATCAGTTCCCATCTCCTTTTTAAAATGTCTAATGGCCTGCAGCATTGCCAGAACAATTTTCAATGAATTATGCCAAACTGTGTATGACTCTCCAATATCGGATGAGTTAATTGCTATTAAATCAATTGGCTTTGTTTTTCTCACATGAGCCAAAGCCCATCATTCACAAGAAAGAAATTCTCGAGGTTCTGAGAGAGACATTTTCATCCCGGTGCTCCGAGCCAGAGCTGCAAATATTTGTTTGGTGCATCCCCTCACCTCTGCTGCTATCCGGGGCATCACAACCCTGAAAAGGCAAACTCTGGACTTCTCTCCCATATAGAGCAGCTGCTGCAACAGGACTGGCAGGGAATACCTTTCTGCAGCCTTCACGCCACCCATTTTTAATACTTCTCTGCACAAAGATTCCTCTCAAATCCACAGGCAGCAACACACCAGGTTCTACCCCAGCTGTACTAAATAAGCAAGCCTTAGTAACTCTACCAAAAACATGCAAAAATGTACAACACGAGAAGAGTGCTGATACAGCTGTGACAGAGGCTCAAGAACTCTCGCTAGGTGACTTTGTCACTCCTGATCCCTTGCTCATCTTTAACTGCTACATCCATCCAAAGCAGAGTCCAGTGATGAATTAATCCCACCTAGGATGAGATTTAGTTTCAAAGGTCTTACAGAAATAGCACTCCATACTGAATCTCCATTGCACCCTGGAAGATAGCAGACCAAATATATATCTGTGATTAGGTATGCAATTCACTTAATACCAGTTTATGCAGAAATAACATCTGTCTTGAAACTGAATGCTGATTTTTTCAGTCCCTAAGTGCATTTTCGTCCCTAGATGCACTGCAGAGGGATTCAGATGGAGAGAGAATAAGTTTCACCTATTCCGTCAGAGGTTAGCTAGATTAAGAACACACACTATTCAAAGCATGAAGCGTGAACTTCTCGTACACTAGATACTCTGAAATAAAGGAGAATGTTAAGTGTATGGAAAAATAATAAAATGAAGTTCAACTTCTGAAAGCAGAAATAGATTTTGCCTTTAGACAAATCACAGACTGCAATACACGTGCTTCTGGCATATGGTAAATCTGCTTTTTAAAGTGAGCAGAACAAGTTGTTGTCAACAGAAAACAGCCAACTATGAAGCAAAAGTGAATGCCATATAAAGGTGCTTCCATTGTATTTAATTCTAATAATCACTAACATGGGAAATACACTTGAAATCCTACGCTGTGTGCATGCAGCAATGCCTGACGTTTCATCGTATGTAACTGATGCAATGAAAATAAAATGATAAATATTTCAACTCTCAGAAGTTATATATTTAATAGAAAATTCAGAATTATGTCTCACTTTCCTACTGCTCACTTCCTATAAACAGAACATTTCACAGTTTATAATGGCAATAGCAGTTGGCATACTGAGCACTTTACATGAGTAAATCAGCTTGGTTAAGAACTTGCCTTCATCCTTCCAGCTGTCTATTGAATATGAAGACAGGCAGCTTCCTAGCAGAGTTCTTGTGCATCATTTATACCACCTCATACTCCTTTTTATACCTGTATCCTTTAGGTTAATTTCAAGGACATTTCACTGTGGAAATATCCATGCTTTTTTCCTTCTAATTCCCTAATAATCTGCTTTGCAATCATTTACCCTAACAGCGTGACATTACCTCTGACTGTTTCTCTCTGATAAATATTTTAGACTAAAATGAAGTCCAGCATTATGGTGCTTCAGCTGAAGAATTCAGGGTGTCTTTAAGAAATGTTTATGTCCTCTTTTACCACTTTTCAGGAGTGCCTTTACATCAAATAAGGTCCCCTATTCACAACTGTGTTCTTGTATTTCTTCACAGAAATAGGCAGTTAATAAAACGAATTTTTCCACCCGTTCTGAAAATAAAACACAGCCTTATCTTATAAGTTGCACAGAATAGTGCAATGCAATACAAACCATATAAGGGTATGCTTTTCTATATTTTTAACAAGTGCTAGAAAGAGACCAAGTTTTATAGGACTACGTGAGAGTATTTTGACACAAATACTTAGACTCGTATTTTCACCTGTACCTATAGCAAAAGTGACCAACCAATCTGTACCTGTGCATTTCCTCAAGCAACAAAATACTGCACCAACAAGCACCCAGGAAAAAGAAAAGGGCAAGGTATGGGTGAAGCACAGGAGCAACGAGAGGTTTGCCATAGCTCTGCTCTGGCCTGTTGTGCTGCTGCAGAGCATCCCCTGGAGAAAGTGAATATAGCTCTGCAGTATGGGCAATGGGAGCTAGTCACAGGAGACGGCTGGGAGAACACGCACCGTGCAGCCAACTTGTCAGGGAGCTCCCTTCTCCAGCCAAACCTTGTACAGGACTGGGGCTAAACGTGGAGTGGGAAACTAACAGCCTCTGTCTGTTCCAAATGCTCCTCCCTGCCCCAAATTATTCTACGCTCATCACTTCTTAGACATCAAGAAGCTGTCAATACACAAGTTTGCCTCTGCACCGGCAGGCACGCACAACTTCTCATCGTAAAGCTAACGCATCACACAAAACTCTTTTTACTCTTTCCTTGTTGTTAAAGGCTCCATTTCTAATAGATCAGGCACTCAGCAAAGGTACTTGATATTTGGCAAAAGCACACAACATGAAACATTATACAGCTCTGTCTGGAATAGACAAAGCAACTCAGAAGTCTTACACCCTGTGGTAATTAGCACCACCAAATACGCTGGCTTTCACACTTGGTACTCTGTTCTGTTTTAATGTCTGTCTGATGGATTACCTGAAATTCATTGCCCTGTACGATGCTGCTAGGGTTCTCAGCTCCTGTACTGTGGGAGACCTGCCACTACAGCTGGTTGGATTTATTTTTGGTGGGAGGAGGGGGTTAATCCACAGCGAGTGAACCCCAGGATAACTCTCAGAGTGCTCGGAGCAAGCAGCGAGAGACTGGTATTTATTGGCCTTATTTATTGGCTGTGTAAAATACAGGAAACAGAATCACAAACTTACAGTATTGCCCAGCGTTAACAGGGGAAAGAGTTATAGAAAATATGAATATTAAAGGATCAACTATAAAACACATTTCAGTAAGCAAAAGCATTTCTTGGTACAAAAAAGGCAGCCTCCAGTTATTCTAGAAATTTCACGTCAAGCAGATTTGAATTTTCTATTAATCTAATAAAAATATTTCCATGCAAGTTCTGATTTGATTTTTGCCATTTGTTTTTGTTGTCTCCCCTACTACTAGGTGGACATTGCTAAAAAACTTGATGTCTGGGGATACAGCAGATGCTAGACTTTAAATTCATACCCAGTATAACAGCAGTTTGTCAGTTTTGCTGGCAAATCCTCCAGGCAAGTTCACTGAGACTTAACTGACAACGTCCAAGACAAAGTACACGGGTATGATATTACAAACATTTGTATAGAAGATTAGGGTGCTAAAACTACATCGGAAAATCCTGTTAACAAGGCAAATCCAGCACAAAAAAAAAAAACCAAAGGCTTCACTTGCATCTACTTCAAGTTTTCCAGACTTGCTGCTCTCTGTTATTACCAAACCATTCAGAGAGAGAAAAAACCAGTCAATTAGATTCCAAAGTAAGGAACTCAGAAGGTTGAAAACTTATATCCTAGGGTATAAATTGGGAGGTATTAAGCAGACATTTGATGCATAAACATAAATAACATAATCTCTCTGAATTCTTCACAGAGTTGGCAATATTATTGTAAGCCTAAAATTACTCCTCTTCCAAATCCCTTAGTTTCATTAATTTTCATAAACTGTTTTAAATAAAAGTTACATTGAAAGACACAAAGTAATCCTCCCTGATCCTAGTTTTGTTTTTATAACTCTATCAGTGTTCTCAAGCTCTGAGACTCCAATGTGTTTTTAATAGCACTACAGTAGGAGCCTGTAAATATTGCAGTAATAATAAAAGGAGCTAATGTAATTTCTTAGGAAAATGTACGTATAAAGTTCCCTGTGGTTTGTAATTACTGTAAAGTCAACAGTTTACATCAATGACCTGGTAATCAGCTACTCAGAATGTAAACAATTAATGAAATAAATGTTTTCAACAAGCTTTCTCATGGAAGACTCCTTGGAGTATGGTAAAACAGCAGTTTTGCAAGTATAGCATTGTAGAAGAGTCAGGCCTCTTATTAAGTTTATATTTTCACTTTTTCTCATTAATTTGGTACAGAGCAGTACATGCTTTTTGTAAATACCTTTCTATTGATCTGATAGCAATCCATATGTTAATTCCACTTTGCTAAATGGATGCCAGCCTCATGCTGGTGCTATGAATTATAGGAACATCCGAGCGTGGAGGCAGAAATCTGCACGTTCTGACGCCTTCCCTTCCTGCATTGCTCACAAACAACACCAGTTTTCCTTCACATCTCAGCGTGGTCAAAATCAGTCTAGAAAACAGCTTTATACTAAACTTCTGTGACAAGGAAGAACAATGCCATTAATCTTTTATGGCATGCCTTTCACATGCTATCTATGCTTTAACAGTGAAAAGGTGGAGTGTTATTATTTCACTGTATTTAAGAAATGCTTTAACATGAAAGTACAGATGGAAGTTGTTGACGGTTTAGTGTCACTTAGACAATTGCAATTGCGTTATCAATAACAATCTGATTAAATTACTCACTAATTTCAACATGCTGCTAAATTGATACTGATCACTGATATTATGACAGCCGGAGATATTCCTGGTAGCACAAAATAATTTTGGTCTTCGAATTTGTGATTCTTACAGTTTAAAACTCATTTTCACATTCACTTTCTGACTATGCCCCAAAATCATCTAAAGGAATTAGGCAGACCTCAATACGATCTTGTTATTGACATTTATGTTGATCGATGTTGGCTCTTACAGAATTGGAATCTACAGATCAATTCCCTTATTAGATTCGTTCTCAGTGCTGCCATGATCATTTTATCACAGAAGCTGCTGCTATCAAATGCTGCTTTATCACTTTATAATAGGATACGCTGAAGCTTTCCTCTGGCATATAGTTGGAAATGAAAACTGTCTGAGCTCTAAGAATTGTTTGAACTCTAAGAATTGTTTTCACAGATTTTCAAAATTATCCTTATTAACAGCATATGTCTATTTTTAAAAGCTATTTTAAACTCAATTTACCTAACTAGTAAAAATTTTCCCCACGAGAAAATACCAGTTCTCAGGGTGGTAAAAAAAATAAAATAAAAAAGGTTAACACTGGACACTGCCCTGGATTTATTAATCACCTTCTTTCTGTTGACTCTAAGAACAAAGAGATGTTAGACAAAAATGAGTGTAAGAATGTAGATATGAGAGAAGAAACAACATGGTTTCAGGAATGGCATTATGTGAACACAAACACATGTACGAGCACTCAAAAGCACACAGAACAAAAATATACTCGAGGTTTGTTGCAGAGGTTTTTATCTGGTTTTGAAAATATGGAGGGCAATGGTATTTTTGTAAGAATGGTGTTACAGCCCCTGTTGAGAGAGGAGTTCATCACATTAATTTAAATCTACAATAAAATAAATTAGCTTTTTTATTGCCAGGTTGAACTAAGGGGCTATGATTGTTATGTATTGCTACAATCTAAGTCTTAATGGCATTTTAGCCCTGTGGTGGTCAAACAGAAACCATTTCAAACCTTCTAAAGGCTATTAAAACATGTGCAGATGTCTGGAAAATTAATACTATTATCTAACTCTAACCTTTTGCCTGTAGGAGGAAAAGGCGAGAGAAGGCTCGGGGAAGATGTTTTAGATCAATACATGGCAACAGAGGAGGGTGAACGCTGCTTCACATGGAAGTTCATTGGCTGTGAACAGGTGATTCAAGCGAGCAGATTCATCCTTATTTGGTTTGCACTGAAATCATTCATTTACTCAGAAAAAATAATTTAAGAGAGATGAGCATCATTTTTACAGTCCTTCCTCACTGCTGTTTCTCAAGGTCCAGCAAGCTAGACATTGGAAAGGTTCATTCATTTAAATGACAGGAGCACGAATTTGTCAAGGTTAATGTTGAACATGTCGCATTTTCCTTGCTTCAAAATTACGCGTTTGAAAGGTTTCTCCATCCCTCCACCCTTTCTTTTTTTTTTTTTTTTTGGTGAAACTGTTGAAATGCCAGCTGGACTGAAAAGAGTGTAAAAGTGGTAGGAGGATTTAAGGAAATAATGTTATTGTTAGTTTAAGGCTTTTACATACATATTTTCTCTCCAACACTAATGCATTGTTTTCGGCTCTGGCAGAATAATTTCAAATAAGGAGAGCCTTTTTACAGTGGTTTTCTTGGATGCCTGGATACAAGGTACTTATGGAAATGGAAAATAAAAACCATCAGCCATTGCTCCTGGGCCAAACTGCTCCTGCGAGTACAGTGCCCTCTAAGTGTTGTGCAGGACCTGGACCAGCCCTGCAAGTGCCAAGCCCTGGCACATGATGACATTAAAGAGAGTCCCTGTCCCACCCTGCTGCCAGAATGTCCCCGGAGGCAGCCTGCCCCGGGCTCGAAGCAGCCATGAACTTTACCTCTACCACGGGAAAGCTGAGAGCTGCAGACCCCTTCGGCAGCTGTATGTGTTCGGAAGAAGCGGTGCCAACTTTTGATTAGGAATCTGTGACCTTGTGAATTGATCATTATTTCCCCGTAGATAAAAGCAGAGCTTAGGAGGTATTATATAGGAATTTCAAAAAGGGTCAGCCCCCGGTTCAGCACCAGATAAGGAGCCAGATTTTTAAGAAAGCTCAGCGAAATGCCTGAATACTTGAAAGTCTAGGCCTGTGTACGCGAAGGACCTAAAGACCTAAATTAAAGGTTAATTCCATTTGTTATTCCCCCATGAACTGGTAAAGACTGGTAGCAGAGCTGAGTACCCATATGTCTAATTATTGTCAAGAACCTCCTAAGGACCATTTAGTGGAATGAATTTAAGCAAACCTCTAAAATACAATGCTAATGTCTGATTCATGTTCACACTCACATTGTCTATAATCCATAATAACTTTACCTAGACATATACTTATCTACAGAACAGGAAGAGGATGCAATGCTTATTTAGAGAAAAAAAAGGTAAGAGTAAGTACCTAGGCTAAGAGTAAGTAAAGAGTAAGTAAAGTAAGTAAAAAAAAAAAAAGTAAGTAAAAAAAAAAAAAGTAAGTAAAGAGTAAGTAAAGAGTAAGGCTAAGAGTAAGTAAAAGGAAACTTAAAAACATTAGATGAAGTATATCTGCTTTCAAAATATGACTGACTATATAAATTTAGAATCAAAACACTACAAAATGAAGTAATTCATCTCAGAAGGTGTATACCAGAAGAAGGAACTGAAAAGTGGTATCTGTTTGAGTTTTTAAAGCACTGATATTAATTCCAGATGTCATTACTTCGACACTCTGGTTTTCATACTTTTAACCCAGTAAGATGGAGTTTAATTCATAATGTTCAAGATGCCCTTGTAATGCATACAGGACACAGACAAATCACTGCTCCTCCCTGCATCCAGACATCTGTTAGTGACTAATGAAACAGGGCTTGCTCACATCCAGGCAGAAATGAGCAGGAATGCCATCTAAAAATGCTAAAAATACAGTAAGACTCAAGTTTGTCAATATCACATTATTAAAGATTTAATGACAAAGGTAACTTTTCCTTTTAGCTTGCCCTTATCAAGAGATACCCAGATGGTAATACAAGAGTTAAGGCACTAATGGACTCTTCAGTTTCACTGAGCATCTATGTGCTGATTTTATCTTGCAATACAGTATTTCACATTCTCAGCGAAGTCAACAGAGACGTAGTCAATAGTGTCACAGCCTCTGGATGAGGATCTGAATCTTACCAGTATCCAAACCATCATTAAAGAAGATAGGTCATTTGGGAAACAAAGGAGAGCATTAGTAAAATTCAATACTAAAAGATGGGGTTGATTCAGTAGGTGTTTTATGATTCATTATGAATAACATTTCATTTTAATTACCAACCCTTTCTTCCATGCACAGTATACATAAAAGTACACAAAACATACAGAGTACATGCCAGGGAAATGATTTCTTTTCATAACAGATGGCAACAGAAAATACTTATTGAGTAATTTTATGTGCTAAAAACCACTTAGCATGATGTTGGATTCATCTGATTGAATGTGTAATTTAAAATTACTAGCAAATTACACTGACCTGATATAATCTGAAATGCTTAAATGTTACCAAGTAGAGCACTTACTGGCACACTACTTTTTAAGTAAAGGAGACATAGTTCCACATTGATTCATGTCCTTAAACTCTGCCACTATGCTTAAACAGTAACAGAAACACAGTTATGACTGAAGTACACTTTAAATGAAATTCCACACATATTAAGTGTAGTAAAATTACAAATGAAATTAATCATTTACTTATTGTTATTTATTTCATATATGCATACTTTTGAGTAGTTGTCCTTCATTTAAGTTTCAAAGTCTTTTAGGAAAACAAACTACACACTTAGCTCCACTAGAGCAATAGGAGAAACATGACACGTCTGTAATAATAATGGTTATGCTTTTATACTGCCTTAGAATTTCAATAGATTTCCACTTTGCCACAGGAAGAAGGCCTCAAAATCTTTGAATCATTTAATTTTATGCATTCTTTTGGTAATTCATTTGGGAGTTATGGAGTGTGAAATATGCACCATGATGAAACAACAATTATCTAGCACACCTGTTGTTTATCCACATAGTATTTAAGAAGGGCCTGCAGTGGCTACTATTTTATTCCACTGTGCAATTCAAAATCAGGAAGCTTTAAGAAATGACCTGATGACACAAAATTACACTTCCGTATGTAACACATGGCTTGTACTGTGCGTATCGTACACTGCAATAGCATTAGAACAAATACATGCTAATTCCTGCTATCGGAATTTCAATGAGAAAGATTTTTCCATTTAGAAAGGAAACCGGAATGAATGATTTTTGATTAAATACACCTAACATAACAAAAACATTGTAAATTTAATCAAAACCTGAATTATATCAGCCAAAAAAGAAAAGGATGCTGGTCATACGAAATTCAAAGGCATGAATAACCCAAAGAGCTTTCAAAGTTCCCAATCTATGATAAGCATTCCTTGTAACCAGCCTCTATACTTACACTTTGACCATTCATGCAACGATTAACACAGTAAGTTACCAATACAGTCAGCAAATAGCACAGGTTGAAACAACTGCATCCAGTGGGTTATTCTCTCTAAGTTAAGCATTGCTATAGGTTAAATGTAACCACAGAAAATTAAAAAAAAAAAAAAAAAAAGTGTCATCTTTTTCATTATTACTGTAAGTTTGAAGCACAGGGCAAGTTTGGAATACAGAAATACTGTTTTGTACTGTGGGACTCTTACCTTTTGTCTTAGATTTATTCTCTTACTGAATGTACACAATGATAGGAAAAGCCTTGAAAAACATTGTTGTACTTAATGACTCTGCTTACATACTCGCTCAAGGTTTCAAATGCCATATTGGATTCCTGCCATCATGTGTATCATCACTGATAATAAAAATCCATGCATAAAATAAAGAGAAATCTACACTTCATTCAGCATCAGTTGCATGTTTGTCTAAAAAAATAGGCAGTAAAATCTTACTTCTTTTGTTCAGGCCTGTCACATCAGCACAGCCCCACTGTTTCCTTGACATATGCTTACTCTGAAAGACCGTCTCTGCTCTTCAGCACATGGTGAGCTTTAGTTATTATTTTCTTTTTGTTTAAGAGCACGTTGGTGAAGAGTTTAGGTACTGAAATAAGGATTAACAGTCTGACAGGAAGGGAGGTCACCAAGACACAAATTACAGATGGGGCAGACCTATCAGCTAAGTTGATCTAAGTCCCTGATAATAAAAATACCCTTCTCCACTCAACACCTAGCTGTGCTTTGCTTGCTTTAGTTTTAAATGCTGTGAAGGATAATACCCTCTCTCTCCTTTCATATATCATGCCACAGTCTATAACTTCTTTGTGTGTGCGTGTGTGTGTGTGATGTTCCTTTATCAGCCTGAATTAGATTTAGATCCAGCAAAGCATTTTGGCAAATGTTCTATTTTCAGAATGAGAGTTTTACAGTTTCCCTAGTTAGAAAAGAGCATGACAGGTTTCTCCTGTGTTACAGACCAGTACTCTTGAGGGACAAGAAAGGCCTCCTCAGCCATTTGGTTGAAGTGATCTATCTCACAAAGCTTTCTGAAAGTCTGCACAACACAGCCATGATTTTCACACTCTGATCTTCCTGGTAATCAGTGATATAACACAAAGAAAAGGCACAAAGCTGCCTCAGGGGAGGTTCAGACTGGACACGAGGAAAGATTTCTCTGCCACGAGCGTGGGCAAACACTGGCATAGGTTTCCTAGTGAGGTGGATGGTGCCCCAAACCTGTCGGTGGTCAGGAGGCACTGGGATAATGCCCTCACTAATATGCTCGAGCTTTTGGTTATCACTGAAGTGGTCAGGCAGTTGGACTCGAGGATCTTTGTAAGGTCCCTTTCTACTGAACTATTTGATAAGTCTGTTTCTGTCAGCTTACATCCTTGTGACTAGAGACAGCCTGTAGGGAGCCACTGTTGCGGATGACATCCGGCGATGCCAGGTGCTCTCCCAAAAATCTGCTCATCTCAGAGCCTTTTTCTAGAGCTGTCAGGTTATCAGATACCTAGCCTAATTCTTCCAAGCATTCTCCTATCGCTGTTCCTTCAAAACTAGAGGTCACGCAGCTTAATTTAGGGAGGTTAGATGGACTTGCTTTGGAGGATGATATTTTCGTTCCTTCTCTCATCACTGACTTTGGTCACCCGTTCATTTAAACAGCAGGCTCTCAGGCATACTTTATTTCTCTAACATTTCTTCAGCATGTATGCGGAGCTGTAAAAAGGGCAAGAAATATGGTTTCAATAATATATTCCGATATATGGAATATATTATTCCATGCTGGTGATTTAAGCTGAGATGAAATACAGAGTATTATGTATCACTACAGAGGCTGTTAGGCCTTATTTTTATTTTAATATTTTCTGAGAAAAAAAGCCATTTGCCAGTCTGTTCTGGAGTCGGAGTTTCAGAAGATTTGCAAATACGAGTGCCCTGACAATCTGATGGATACCAAGGAAGAGAAGTAAGAAAATAAGCAGGTCAACTGCGGGAGTTTCCAAACTTCACACACAAATTTGCTGATCTCGGTCTCAAATCTGCGTGCTCTCTGAAGAGCCCAGAGGCAGCAGGTAGGACGAGTGGCTGGCTTCTGTCAGACGGGAATTATGCTGCTGCTCAGCGTGTAACGATCCAGTTATTTAAATAGATTTGGACTGCTGACAAACTGTTTTCTAACAATATGTGATGATCTTTAGCTTTAATTTCAAACCCTCCGATACTTTCTTTCTGAAATACTTAACCATTTCATATATCTAATTGCTGGAAGGTGATGCAACTTCAATTTTAACCTTCCGCATTCAGACATCATCATGTCTAACGATGTCTGAACCAGAGGTCAGGCTCCGAGGCCAGATACTCCATCTCCTTTTGTCAGGTGTTAGGGCAATTAATTGCCCTTTTTCCTTCTCATATATAATAATGTCGTCAGTGTAATTTACCCCTTCCTGCTAAGTTGCACAACTGTTTCCATCTAAGTGCGTACAGTTACAGTCTATCTCATATGTCTCGCAGTTGTCAGGTTATTACAAGAGCTAATGTCAATGCAGTTACAACAAAGTAGTTATTATTTGAATCTAAGGATTCAGCAGACTGTGCTGGAGCACTCTGAACAAAATCCTAGACATGAAATTAAACAATGTGGATGGTCCGTGAGTAATAAATGAAACTAATCTAGCCAGAGAAACACAATGAGAAAATGGATGCTTCAGGAGTTCTCCCTACCTTGTTCTGGAGTTGGTAAAGTAGCATTTTTATTATGGGAATAAAAAGGCAATGAAAATACAGTTTGGGATCAGAGATACTGTAAATCTTGTGATTAGTAATATTATTTTATGCTTTCCCAACTATGAAAATTTTATTACTTATTTAATCAAGTAAATCAATTCAATAAATGTTGCTACTCTGCACTTTTTAACACCTTTCACTGTAAGTTCCCTGCCTGCTTTATAAACAGCAACCTCCTGGGTGAAAAGTGAAAACAAGAATTTTATCCACAAGAAGAGTTCAGCTAACAAACATTTTCCTTTTAATGTAAACAGAGATACATTATATAAACGACCGCAGTATCTATCAGAAGGCAAACCCTGACCCCTTTTGCCTCTCAAAAACTCTATAAATGTCATCCTTGTTGCAAAGGAAAAATATTCAATATTAGCATCAGGTTTGATAGCAATCATTATTTCGTCAGGTATGAGTAGAAAAGGAGGGCTAACTAGAAAAAAAAGGCCTGTGAAAGATCTGTCTCAAGAGCGAGCAGTCTATACCCAATAAAGTCAAACAACTGTATGAGAAGCCACAGCTAAAAAGTGAAAAAGTCTGTAATTTAGTTATTTTAATAGTTTTAAGTTTCTCTGAACAAAACACTGCACCATGTATTAAAAAAAAAAAAAAGGCAAAGACAGAAATACAGTGATACTAACATTTACATTTAAACCTATTTCATATATGCTATTCATGATCATGGGCAAATCAGAAGTGGTAGGCTTCATCTAAGGCTGCTTCTTTTTCCTACCATTACCCTTTTTCTTACCCTCACCCTCTATTTAGATATACCTCAACTCTTCATCAATCTTCTGTGCATCACCTGCACAAATTTGCCTTTTCACTTCCAACGAGTTCCACTCCACCTGATTTTAAATCTTAGTCGGTCATTCCCACCTATTTCTCCCAGTGCCAGATGAAACACAAGGCAGCTCACCAAAACGGAGTTCCTGCTTTTCTTTCCCAAACCTTTTTTGCCATGACAGGCAGAATTTCACCTCCTTTTAGCAACCATATCAACTGAGGAAAATGAAAGCTGTCTTGGCAGAAGCCACTCCTCTGTGATAGTTTCTAACTAAAGCTATTCCTCTTCTTCAGATGGTGCTGAGACAGAAGCACTTTTCCAAGGCTTCTAAATTTTCAGAAAGCCATTTCAGAGAGATTTGTTGAATAAAATAAAACAAAAATAAAAACAAAAAACCCACAGGTGATCAGATTCCTCCTTATTTACCTACCCTAATAACCCTAATACTGGCTTTGTAAATCACACCATTCAGTTAGAAAGAATGTCCCTAGAAAGACAGGGTAGCTCTTAAAGTCATCCACAAAAGAAGCGATGAAAAAAAAAACGCTTGAGTTATCTCTCTCTCCTCCTCAGATTTTGCATCAGAGCCTGTGTTATTTAATCTTTTCATGACAGGAATGAGATGTCCTCTGTATCACAGTCACTACAAGCAGTAAGTACACCAGAATTTCTAGCAGCAAAGAAGTTATACGGCAATCTACTTAATCACATGCCTCAAGAAAACACATGTATTTCTTTTAAAATATTATTAGGCCCTTCAATTTCATGAGTACTTACTTTTCTTGTAAATGCATGAGAGTGTAATACTTTCAATAATAGTTTTACAGTGAAGGATTCCTGAAGCAGTCATGAAAACCTTCACTACATGATTTTGTTTTTAAATTGGAAGCAATCAGTTTTTCCTTTGATCTGTGTGAGAAGCACGAGGAAAAACAACACAGTGCAATCAGTACTGTACACAGGCTACTATTCTGCAGTCAAGTTCAAAACATTTAAGTCAATTTGTTTATTGGGAAAGAAAGTGAACAAACTGATTTCTAAGAAGACAAATTGTGCATTATTTGCTTAAAATGAAATAACAAAGAAACTTAGGGTAATGGTGAAATCTATTTTACTTTATTTAAGAAATCTATATTTCTGTTGAAATCTGCTATACTCAGAATGTTTATGATTTAAAAATCAGCTTAGTCTTTTGTACAAGAATTTCCTAGTGCCAATCACAGGACGAACTGATGGTAATATACAACTAAATCACAGATGATATGCAGACAAAGTAACTAATATTACTTATTTTTAGCTTAGGCTCTGCAGCATTATTGAAAATTTGTGATTGTAGTGAGTATAAATACTCGTAGGATGAGATCGATATGTAAATAAGATTAAACTTCATTGTATCAGACAGTACAGGAAAGTTAAAAGTAACACCACCACCACCCCCCAACAGTATTTGTCTATTCACTTTGATCAGGGCTATGAATTAACAGTGATGTCCTTAAGCACATATTTAGTACTCTGCTGTACAGTGAGAGATTTAAACAAATATTTAGTTCTTGCTCTAAACCTGCGGTTATGCATTTCCAAAAAGACATAATCCAAACTTTTCTTCCTTTTTTTTTTTTTTTTTTTTTTTTATAGGCACACAACGATATTTGCTTAATTTCAGTCCAGTCTTCTTGAGATTTTACATCTCAGTCTACAAGATCACAGATGACACACCACTAATTCAAGTCTGGAGTAAAATTAGAGAATAAATAGATTTCTGGAAACTCACTAATTGACTGGTGTTTTTTTTTGTGTGTGTTTTTTTTTGTTTGTTTGTTTTTCCTGTAAAAATGACATAGGAAGTGGTTTAACAGAAGTTCTTCATTTTCTCCTGTACACTGCAACTTGTTCGCTGCTTTTTCTTTTTTTTTTTTTCCCCCCAGAGGGGGGTTAAAATCTGCTGATAGCACGTATGGGGACATAACCCATTTTGCTGTCATCTGTGCAACATGGACCTTAAGAATGATCTTAATTCTCTTTCTTCTTTGGCAAAAAAGACAAAGCAGTGAAAAGAGGGCAGGGGTGAGGGGCGTGGGGGGAACCTACACACATTATCTGCCTGCCAAACTGTGCAGGGACAAGAATGTAAAACAGTTTGAATCCCTCTCTAAAACCTACTACATCATTTAGTCCTTTCTTCTACTTGGTGCAGGTTCATCCCTTTCAACTTCTTTTGCAGCAGTGACACGATCCAGTTTCAAGGAACTGAAGTCAAACCATCGATCCCACTTGCTTTTCAGATGTTATCTTACACTTCTGTAACGCTCCCAAAATAACCTGGCCTTACTGTTGCCACATAACTAGGTAGTAAGTAATGGGCAATGTGTGGCTTCTCTGCAATTTAACCCGATACATTGGGTTAACCCAGTAACATTGACTAGAGTTAGGTACTTTGGAAACAGAAAGAAAGAAGAAAACAGGAAGAAGGAGCAAGTGATGGGACTGTCAAAACCAGAAGTGAGCAATAAACGTGCATGCTGCAATGGATGCATTAAAGACTGAATAAATACAGAGGTATCAGTCCTACACAACAACCAGGAGTCTACAAAGGATGAACAAACAGTCAGGAAAGCAGTGGGCAGGAGAGAAGAAAACAAAAGAACGAAGGTCCTGACCTAGCAATACCCAAACCAACACAAAATGAGGAATCTGAGGACAATGCAAGAACCCAGATCCCTGTGATGGTGACCTAGCACCACTCTGCCTGTGCTTTAGAGTTTCACAGCTATTTGCTCTCACGGTGGGGATTCCTTGCCCTTAAGCACCAGTTGGTGAGCAGACCAATGTCTCCTCAATAAAGAACCCAAAGTGATGAGAGTTAGCAGCTGTCAGGTGTTGAGCGACGGTGCAAAGGCTAAATTTTACTTCAAGATATACATGCATAGCATCAGAGGATTTTAATAAGACACACATTTAATATCATTTAACTAGGTGAGTTGCCCACATTTCTCCCCTCAAATTTATGATTTTTTTTCTCTAATAATAAGTAACGTGTATTGCCAAAGCCAGACTTTGCCCCATTGCTTGAAACTTGCAAAATCTAGTTAGTCTCCATTTACTGTTCTTCTAGCTCACGGTCAGATTTGTTGGAAGTTCTGCAAAGCAATTCTACTTCTACAAAAGGATGTCAAAAAGATGGATTAATTCATAATAATGGGCTTTGCCAAATCGAAAGGGATACTGAAACATCTCTTATTATTCCAGAATGGCCAAGGAGTGGGAGATGGGTCAATTGGTTCCTCAGCTATATCCTTCCATGAAAGGTTAAAAAAAAATCTCTGTAAGCTTGTGAAGATGTACTTAAGTCCTCGTAACACATATGGCAGAAGTTAAATAAATGGGCTGTCTTCTTGCAGGAAATTACACTGTTCACCATCAAGCAGAATGTTAAGGAATCTGAGTTTCTCTCCTGCAGAGGGATAATGAACCCATATAATTCCATTTATCATAGTGAAGAAGCACTGAAAAAGTAAGTCACTCCACAGGTATACTCCTTTTTCCACATTTGCCCGTAATATATAATCATAACTCATTGGTGTACACTTTCAGTTTCAATGGTATTAGATTATAGATAACTGACATTCTTCTAATATATTAAATCTACCAACTGTCATTTCCTGCTTATTGACATAACCTTAAGAAAAGGAGAAGAAGAGAAGAAGAGAATTTTATAATTGTGAGAAATAAAAAGCTCATAGCTTTCCTTCTGCAAAGCCATTTCCTACCTGAAGGAGGAGGTCAGAAGCTGGTTTGACTCTCTGCTGGAAAAGCACACTTAGCGTTCGATTCTGTTGTTCCAAATCAAAAACTCTCGTTTTCAGCTTTATACATTCTTCCCTCAGATCCTGCAGCACAAGGGAAGACAGGAAGATTAGAAAGCAGGTAACAGAAGCAATTTTAAAAGCTCTATGTAATGTCAGATACTAAGAAGGAATTTAGAATTTAGAATAGTGCAGTCCTACTGGGGACAAGGGACCTACAAAGATCATCAAATCCAACTGCCTGACCACTTCAGGCACTGAATAACTGATAACAACAACTTAAAGCATGTTATTGAGGGCATTATCAAAATGCCTCTTGAACACTGACAGGCATGGAGCATCAACTTGTATATATATGAACAACATATACAGCTTTTAAAATAGTACAGATCAGAAAAATTTGCTACTTCATTTTCTCTGGTTGGTCGATCATTACATGATAACATCAAAGAAATCTTGTAATGAAAAATAGTAGTTACATGCTACATCCTTTTGGAGTTTTCTGTTAGTATAAAAAGTGACTGCTAGCAACGTGTTTCATTTTGCACCCTACTCAAAGCACAAAACAGCAATTAAGATATGAATATTGTAATAAGCATACGCTAAGGAAAAAGCTTCAGCCACACCATACCAGAAAGAAGTTCAAAGAGGCACTGTGCCTTCAAGGTACTCTTCTGAAGTCGTATCCCCTCCCTGCTTTTTCTGGAATAACCAAGTCAGCAATGCTGGCTGCATGTTGTGGATGGTCTGTACCTTCCCCACTGTAACTAGTCGCTGTAGAGGAGGCCAGGCCTTAGTTGGATGTTGATTCACCAGACACACTTGTGAAGATGATCCTGCCTGCCATTTCCAATATGAGGTACCAAAAAGCCTTCAGATAGGCCATTAGAGCAGAGGTAATGCATAAAGACCATTAGAAGCAGAGGCAGAGTGTGAAACGTCTGCATCGTAAGGCACAGGATGTAACTGCCACAACCGAAAGATGCAGGTCTTTTAGCCAGGGCTATGGCAGGTTCATCACGAACAAGCCATTAGTGGCTTCCCTATACAGCAAATTATCTATCTATCTATCTATCTATCTATCTATCTATCTAATTTCTAATGTCAATACAAGACCTGCTTTTCCTGGCCACGTGGAGGAATAAAGGATTCTATCAGAAAGAGGATTTTGATTTTGGAAAGAAAGCTGAATCTGACATTCCACCTTCCCCCATAATTTCTGCAGCTGTCTACTTTGAGGTATGGGAGCTTCTTAAATTAGGAAGAGCTGTTTGCTAATAAAGATCACATATAAAAGTAATAAGCTACGGCCACATCTAGTTTTATTTAAAAAAAATAAATAAAAAATGAACCCCCCGAAACACCTTGCCTTATGCTTTTAAATTTAGGACAGTTGCTGCCCTGTGGTATTGCCTAACTGATTTTACTTCCCACCATATGAAGGTGGAGAAACAGGCCTCTGGATCCCCATATGCTGTCCTGTCAATACCATTATCAACATAATGACCTACCCTCATGAGAAAACAACACAGAGGAGGAAACTGCAGTCAGATGTAGACTAAATTCTTGCCTACAGTAGCTCGTCTCCACTGCAGCCAGCACTGAGGTTATAAGAGGTGAACACACAATAAAGTAAGCTCATCTTGAGACTTTCAGAAAATTGTAAACATCTTTTTATGCATATAGTATGCATCAGACTTTATGATGCCACTGGATGAGTGCAGTTATTTTCTCTTGATATTTTCTCAGCTTAATATTTGTTTTAAGTGGCCATCAGGCTGTAAGTAAAATTGTTAGAGCCTTTTAATATAACCCCCCAAAATCTTGAATTCGATGTTATATAAAAAATCTAAAGCTTTGATTTCTGACAGTGAGACCTATTTTATCTCCGGTCTCACACAAAGCAATCACTAATAGGAAATTGCAAGCATCAAGTCTCATCATTATCTGCCTTTCACAAATAATCAGAGAATTTAAAACAAAGCCTAAGTTGCTACAACATTGTTTAACATTTCAACACTGCTAAGTATACTGAAAGGGAAAAATGATTCACAGAAACTGACACTGTAGAAAGAAATTAAATCTTAGCAATGCCTCTGCTCAAAACTTTCTTATCTTACAGTCCTAAAACCATAAGATTTATGTTTGAAACTTTAGACTTCCTGTAAAAAGTGAAATATAAGATAGTAGATTACCCACCCAGATGCTATAAACTGTGCCAATGGCAATGCCACTTATAGTACAGAAAAGAAATGAAGCACATTAAGGTAGCAGTATTCTGGTAAAATAAAGTCTCAGTTTAGAAAGCTGAAGTCTTAAAATTACCAATTAATACAACTATCAAATGTCTGAAACAACTATTTCCTCTCCTGTGTGCAAAACGACCAGCTATTAAGATCACAATCTCCCAAATATGTAAGGTATTCCTACGGTCTCACTATAGCAATAACTGAGCATCTATCTACTCCTGCTTTTCTGTTCAGTATGAGACTCGTCTTCTCCAAAATGGCATTCAGTGCCCATTTCTAGAGGTTCCAGAAATGTGCTGCTCTTCCTCTGAATGTGCTTCTTCTGTTTGAATAATCCAGTTCATTTTATTTCTCTGATGAAAACGGAGGAGAAATAACTTTCCTACAAAACCCTGAAAAAACTATATTCCCTCAATATACTAACGAAGAAGAAGGTGATATGCAAAGAGCAAAAACGTAGATCAGAAGATAATTTAATTAAGTGGTATAACTCAAATTTCAAACTGCTGATCTAGGTTTTACATGAAGAAAATACAATAAAACATACAGTCCCCAGCACTCTTACCATCTCATGTGATATGAGGAGTCTTTGGATAGAAGGAGAAAGAATAGATGCTTCCAGTAAGTATCATAGCACACACGTTTGTCTCAAATCATTTTTTTTTTTGACTTTTTAAATTTCCCAGAGGTAAAATTTTCTATTAGTTAGTGGTAGAAAATCCATATAATTTTGCTACATAGAATTGTGATTTTTTGCTGTTTGGCTAATTCAGCACAAACCTCAACTTAATATAGTTTTTCCATAGTCCACAGTAAAAGAAAAAAAAAAATCCTCCCACATTAGAGAAATTCTATATGTATTGTAACAACCGACAAACTTGAAACGTGCACATTTAAGACTGTAATTCCATTTCAAGGTTTCAGTGACATTGATAAATCACTCAAGCTTTGCTCACTCAATTTGTGTCACCAGAATCTCTCGGTGGAATCACAGTCCTTCCACATACTGGTGAGTACACAGTGCTTTATTCGTTACATTACAGCATGTACTTAATTTAAACAAAAATTAGTCCTTGAGGGACAATTTCAAACTCACAGCAAAGCCTACGCAGTGTGCGTTACTGTACAAAATCACTCCTCTCCATTTTCTGAAAGCTCCCGGCTTTTCTTCATGTCTCACTATGCCCCAGAGGTGTGTTATCTCACTGTGGCATGACTGGCTCTGTCTTACTGCTTAGCTGCACTACCCTAGATTTATCTGTTTACTAGTTACTATTTGGATTCAGATATCCACTTATTTGGGACTGGCGTGAGGAGCCCTGGTTCCTCTTTATTGCATGCTATTGTGTTCCTGTCTTTTCTTATAAAAGGACTTGTATGAATGGTGTCAGGAGAACTCTAACAGTTAAATATTCATTAGCATTTAGAAAAGTACCCTCTTTCCTCTTTCTATGGATATTAAATTAGCTGTTATTACTCAGTAATAGGTAAGCAGCTGTTACTTCCCATCAATACTAAGTAAATCACTTTATTAAAATGTATTCAGATCTGGTTTTATTGTATCCATATGAACTCCTTGGTTCCTATGGGCTTGGGAGGATTCATTACTGAGAAAGTACGTAGTCATCAAAATGTCTGACACCTTTGAAATGGTATTCAGGAAACTCCTCTCTTCAGTGGAAAACAACCATGTTATTCCCAAACTAGAAATTAATATATTGAGATTAACCCTCTGGTAAATATTTAATCACATATGGTTTTATTTTACAAAATGTGGATCAGGTTTTTGTGTGTGTTAATATATAAGAAAATGCCTCCATCTTCACTTAAGCTGTATTGAAATGCAGGTTTGGGATTTTTAAAAAATAGCTGATGTTTCTAAGAGGTGTTACAGCAATAGCTCTGTAGGCTGCAGTCCTCTGATGATACACAGACCATACAGCATATGCGAATACAGAGTATAGGGAGTATAGGCAGAGTAATACAAGGCAGACAGCAGCTGTGCAAACTTGCCCATATGTTGTGGTTCACAAAGATCACCTCCAAGTTACAATACTTCCAAGAGCTGCAAGGAAACATCCCTCTTCTAGAGCAAAAGGCTTTGTCATGCTTCAGTAAGTCATGGAATGAAATAATGATACATGAATCCCCAACCTGTGGAAACAGCTGTTTTGTGGCCGCAATTCTTGGGGGAAGAGATTTAGGGAATATTCTTACTTCTGGGTTTCTGATTCCAGGAACATGTGGCCCAAACTGGCAATGGCACCCTCCAGAGTCTTGCATCACTCACCTACAAGTCACCTCTGCCCATCTCTGCCTCCACAGCAGGGTACCCAAAAGCAGACTTACTGGGGGCAGAACATCTCCCTGAACATCTCCTAATCTGTCCAGAAGGTCATAAAGTTGGTTCACAAAAAATTGGCTCATCAAGGCGCTGAGCAGGGTCTCCATCCTTTTCCCCGCTGTCCAGATGAACAAATGCAATAATCTGCACGTACTTTGTATTCACTGACGTGCAGATGTTTAGGGCTGTAGATGTTTGTCTCACCTGCTGCCAGGGCATGCTCCCTTCTGTTAATTTAGTTGGCGGAGCTCAGGGTCATCTCGTTCATGCCAAAGCAGCGCAGCAGCCACCCTGCAGCCACACCTGTGCCCAGCCTCCTGCCTCCTCAGTCCTGAGCTGTGTCCTGACCCCTGGCTCAGTTTCCCTTGGATGCCTGCTCTGAGCAATGAACCTACCAGAGGCTTTGGAGCCTCTCCCCTAAAACTGTTCCCGTATGTTGCTATATCTGCATCTGCAAAGTTTTTGGGTGCATGGAGGAGGTTTTTGATTATCTTAACTTGGTGTTTCTTGCTGCATTTTAAGAACATTATTTCTCGTCCTGTCATTCAGTGTAGACAAAACAGTTTATATTCTTCCTTGCACTATCTGCACTAAAAGACTGTATTTATGTTCCTTTCAGACTTGTCTTTTTAAAGCTAAATGATCCAAAACATTTTAATAATTGCACATTCATCAAGTGTTCTAGATCTCACAAAGGATCATTTCATGAATACTGCAGTGTTTTATAGCTTATTATAAATCTTTATATCTTTTTTTTTTTGTGTGTTCTTTTTCCCCTAAGACAATGACGTCATGGAATTGTGTTCAACTTAAAGACCACTTTTTTGTATAATTGTTTGTCCTACCAGTTAATCCCTGCTCTCTCTGGGTAGCTGATTATTTCTGCTTGTATGTAATTACCTTGCTTTCCTCTCTATTGAATTCCATCTTACTTTTTTCCCAGAACACTTTTTCATTTTGCCAAGATCTTTTTTTAATTTTACTTGTCCCCCTAGGTTCTATTTGAAACTACCACACTTCATATTCAACAATTTGGAGTGTGAACGGAAACTTCAGACATGACTTGATCCAGAGCAGACCGTTACACAATCTGCAGTGAATGTTTTCTTTTTGACAGGTTTGCAACAACCCCACAAGAATTTTGTTTATACAGTACTTCCCTTGCTTATCCAGAAGAATGGAGCATGAGGCCATCAAAAGACAAAATACATGATCTCTACTGCTGGTCCCCAGCCCATAAGTAGAGTAGCTGAATTGCCATTCTAGACTCGGTGCCCTCTCTTTTACCCGGGGAAGCACCAGCTGATACCTGGAAATCTTTCCTTTCCCTGAACGTGAGTGAAAGTGCCAACTACTGACTTGCACTGTAATTTTTTTGTATTTTATTTCACACAGGAACAGTCTGTGGGAGAGCCATAGCTAATTATGGATAAGGAATGGAGAAGTCACCATCTGGGGATGATTTTCAGACACTGTTGTCTCAGTGTAGGTAGAGTGTAGGCTCCTGTTTGACTGAGCCTTGAAGACGTACAGTTTCATGGACTTTTATTGACCTGGATTACAGAAAGCCCTTGAATTTGGGCCTGACATGTTGCAGCATTGGTAATTAAGTGTGCGAACACCATTTAAAAAAATGTACCCTATTAAGAATACATATATCTCAGATAGCCAATGAACTTCTGTAAGCTTTAAGTTAAACCAAAATACAACTTACCTTTTGAGTAAGCAAAGCCTGAACAACCTGATTAGCTACCTGAAAGAAATAGATAATATAGTTTAAGTACACGATCACATGTGTTTTTGCATAACATTACCTTCTTTTGTGGCTTTATACTCCATTTTCCATCTACAACCAGCACGAAAACTACTATTTTCATTATTTACTAGCATTTTCATCAGGTTATACTAGCAAGAATATATAAAATGCCAGTCATTGCTTCTATGCTAGTCCTCTTCGTACAAACATCTATCAATTTTAGTGTGACATGACGGACATTTCCTTAATTTCTGTCATCTCTTCTTTAAACTAGATTAAAACTTCACAGGTTTATATGCAGCTGTTGTGCATCAGCATGGATTGACTTGCATTCACTAGAGCTGATTTTTACCAGCTGAGGAGTCCTGAATGTTTTCATGAAGTTTAATTGCTTCTTGATTCAATATTGACAAAATGGTACATCTATCATGACAAGCAGAAACCATAAAGAGCCACAGAAAATTAAAGTACCTACTGTCATCAAAATGTGGTTGGAAGGCATTCACACCACACAGCATAATTGACTTGAATGACATTACACACCATTGATTAGCGGAACTATATATTCAGTGGGGAATTGTTGAAGTTATTTATATTATACACCCTTTCTAATTTATATTTACCAGCAGGCATGGGGGGAAGAAGGAGGAATGGAAAGAAGGGCCAAGGTAAGATTTTCTGTTGATGATGTCTAACTTGCAAGTTACATTTTCAATGTAATATAAGAGTTGAAGCTAATTCATTTCTGCAAAAGATTCAGTTCTGTTGGATCTAAAAGTTACTTTTGATGTGTACTATGGCAAAATTGCCTAGTATCAGTCTTTTCCTCCGAGTTGTTCCCTAACTTAAGGCAGCCTGTGGAACAATGGTCCCATAAAATTGCTCTATACATGATTTAACAGAAGACACAGGCTAATATTAGAACAGTAATAAGCAACAGGAGTAAATATGTTGCAGTTTTGAAAAACCATGTGCCTTGCCCTATGGGCTTTCAGAATCTACATCCAACAGCATTCCTTCTGGCCTATTCTTTCAACGTGTGTTTGCTCTACCTGAAAATTGAACAAACCATGTCTAATACATTATTTCTTTACTTTCTGACATGGAGTTACTTTACCAAGAAGAACCGAAAGGTTCTTTGAAGTGTGTACAAGTCTCTTGCAACAGAATTGCCTACAGAATTACACCTATACCTTTATATATTGAGTGTAAATGGCATGATCCTCCAAATGAGAAAAAAACCTGAATTTGCCAATGCATATGGGACAAATTTTCTAACTCTGAGTGTATGAAGTTAGGTATCTAAATGGAAGTACTTGCCAGTGATCCATAGCTCCCCTAGATCTCAGTAAGAAAGATATGGAGCTAGTTTCTTAACAAAATTAGGCTATTTCATTCTAGTACCTAGCAACATGGCAAAATGTGTTGCTATTACTATTCCAAGATTTTTAGGTCTGTATGCTTGGGGGGAACTGTGGTGGGAAGCCTCCAGTGAAATGTTCTGCAGCATCTACAGTTAATTTAGCAGTCTGTAAGTGGAATCGTGTCCAAACTTATGCATTTCAAATGAGGTTGTCATTCTAGTCCTACAACAGGGTTAGTGTCCAGATGGAAATACATTGCTAAGCTAGAAGATCATTTTTATTTACAGGTATCAAGAGACACCATGGATATGAACAACGTCAGCCAGTACTATAAAACTTATAGTCACAACTACCAAAAGCTGAGACCATTGAAGGCAGAGGGACTGGTATCTGAGATGCAGAGTATGTGAAATTCCCGCTGATATGAGACAGAACTGTGCCTCAATCCCTGCAAGAAAGAGGCTGTAAAATGACTTGACCTGTGACTCATCAAGTTAACAAGGCAAAACAAGGCATAGAACAGACATGGCTGGTTCCTCACTCTGCTGTTATGCAGCATAAGACACCACTTGCCTTCACACTGCCTGCCTTTCTTTTTGGCTTAATAGCCAAGATTTTTTGGTGAGGCTTCTTTTTGTGGACTGCAGTGAAAGAGATAAAAGATCAAGCTTCACTTTTTCCTTACACAATTATGTTTACATATACATGTTATAAAGTGGTCTTAATAGAAAAGGTAAAACAGAATGAATCAGAGAAAAGAGACCCTAGTGTAACATCTGTTATACCTTTTACAAGTACTCGGATTTTACACGGCTGCCTTTAATGTATTTTTTCATATGCACAAAGACATTTCAACTGTACTAAAACGAAAGGTGTTATATTTTATTCAAACTTCAGAATGAGTTTTTACGATGACTTTGTATTTTTTATTAGCTAAGTGGATATGTATTCAATAACGTTACAGTTTAATTCTTAAAACATCACCAAACATATTATCTAAGATAAGTTACATGATTTCCTGCTTATAAGTATAGTGAAGCTTGACAGAAATCTCAGCTGGCACTGTAAAGTGAATAAACATGACATTACCACTTGCCAATAAACTGAGAGCTGAATTCTAGGATAGGAAACTAGGATTAGGCATGCTAACCTCAAACACTGAAGGTACAGGAAGACAATCCTGGTTTTAGCATTAAATTTTTCAGAGATGGAAAGATACGTATATGTGGTATTTCTGAAATTAAATGAGTTCTTTTAAGTATTAAGTACTGGAACTATTCAATAACACTTTCTTCCAGATATTTTTCTAAAGTTGTTTATATATACATTCAAAAATGAACAATTGCTTTCAAAATCAGTGAGTATTTATTAAAATTCATGAAGGACTCATTTTTTTTCCACAAAGATATTCATGCAAAACATTTTATTTTCTTGAGATCTCCAGTAAGAATCTTTTTTTGGAAAGGACTTTTTCACATGCAACACATCCTCAGAAGACTCTAGATGGAAGTGAAGGTTCTCACATCAACTGGGTTATTCACTAATTACTTTTATATCTAATCTCTATATTAGTACTGTAATGAAGCAGAATTTCCTGGGGAGCTCCCCCAAGGGGATGTGCTCAGGTGGGTGCTAACTCAGGAATCCTGCAGAACTTATGATTATTAAAAAAAGATTTTGCTGCCTAAGCCAACGGTAACAACGTCTTCACCTCCGTGCTCAGAAAGGAGTAGGTCCAAGTCTGTGACCGCTGAAACAATGCTGGCTGCAGTGTCCCTGCCAAAGCACCATGGAAGCTCAAAAGGGAAGGAGGAGAAAAAAGTGATACCGAACAATGGAAAGGACAAGAAAGGGCATTGCACACAAACAAAAAGATAAGCAAACAAAACAAATAAAAAGTAGGGAAGCACAAAACCACAGGTGACAAGAAGCATCCTCTCCTGAAAAAAGTTGACACAGTGGGAGAAGATGGATACAGCTGTGATAATATCGAAGAACTGTAAACAACCAGCCTAATGTTGAAAATAATAAAGTTCACAGCATAGTTTGGTATAATTATTCATTCTTCGAACTGCAACAGCATGTAAAAAATACAGCCTTGGATCAGAAATCCATCACGTTACTGCAAACACAGAATAAATACATATCATCTGTCCTTGTAGTGTGCCTGCAGTGTTTTTTCTGGGAGGGGCAGTTATGGTGCTTTACACATCTCCAAAATGTAGACAGACGTAGACAGATTTTGTCTAAGACAATCTAAAAAATAATTTTAAGCTCTGTAATTTAAACTAAAGTAAGTAACTATATGGTAATTTCATCCCCATCACCAAGAGTGCACTGAATAGTGTGACTCAGGCCAATGCAGACCAAGGCTCTGCAGCTGGCCCACAGCCACAGAACAGACAGCATGCAGCTTGGTGGGAAAGTGGATCTGCAAATATACTACACTGGTGAAAGTGTGGATTTGCTGATGAAAGTCAACCTAAATTGGAAGTTTGTTGTACCACAGCTATATTGATCATGACAGTAAAACTTCAGCAAATGCTAATTAAAAATTTAAAAAGCTGGTATGAATGCATGAATTGTTAGCTGCTATGTGTGGTTTAGACACTCGTGCACTCTTTTTTCAAAGGTAAAGCTAAGAAGCCAGAGTAGGTTTTTGGTGTGTTTTTTTCTTTTTTTTGGTTGCATGTTAGCTAAGTACTTACACTACTATGCATTCCCATTCCAGAACGAATAAATGATTTCCACTAAGTAACACTTTAAGCTACTGAAAGTCTTAGACTTATTTTAAGTTCTTGCACATCCTGAAGAGCATTATTTCAGGAAAATGAGAGGAATGAGTAAACATCAGTAAACATCTCATCATACAGAGAAAGCTGTAAACTATAGGAGACACTGCCCAAAACCTTGTATGTCCTAAGGCAGACATTTCTGGAATGGTAAGCATTGATGGAGTGCTCAGGCAGTAACTGATGGGTGAATTATATAGCTGTAAATGGGAGGTCTGATCAGAAGATGAGCCATGCAGTAGAAGTCAGCCAACAGATAGGAAAAAGAAAAAACCAAAAACAAAAAACCAGCATAAAGACCCAGGTATGTAAACATGAGGGGGAGCAGAGAGACAATTCCTATTACATAGGAAAGCTGGGGGATTTCTGACAGAAGTCGTCATTGCCACCTGTGTTCCACACTACAGACAAGCAAGAGCACACAAAACCAAACAGGTAAATGTTAATTTTCTGCTCTTATAATCATTTACTTGGAGTAGGCATCCCTGCAAAAGGACATCTGTCTGACAGTTTAATTCCAGAATAACAACATCTTTGGTGGCAAAGCCAGTACACCAGTCAAGTTCCAAATATTGGTCACAGAGATAACAACTTTTTGGTGAAGAGATGCAATCACAACAACAATTTACAGCAGATGTCAGATTTGTGACTGACAGACACATGTTCTTGGAATTACATAGACTGAGGTAGTACTAGGAAATTGCAGAACAATGTCAACCTTGTATGAGAGGAGAAATTCGTTTCTATTCATTTCATTGCAGTACCAGGTAGGAACACCCCTTTTAAGCTACCTTACCTCATCAAGACATCTCTCATACTGTTCTCTCTGATTTTCATTTTCCAGAGCCAGTGCTGAATTCTCTGCCTACAATAAAATACAATAAACAAATAAATATGTATATTAGTCAATGGGTATCTCGAATTACAGGACAATTCATAAATTTTATTAAGGTGATTACTTTGTGTGCTTCTTCAAGATCCAAAATAAAAAGCACCATACAATTTGAGTAAAAATAGTTTATGAAATAATTCACACCGTGCATTACAATTCAGAACAATACACCAGCAGACATTCAAAGTATGTCTACAGTCTCATCTTGCCAGGTGCAACAGAGTCTGCAATGAAATAAAACATCTTGGTATATCTTTTTTTCTCCCTCTTTTACTCTTAGAGTGAACTTGCTGTCTGAGAAAGCCACTTGGAAGCGAACAGAAGCAGCTACTATCAAAACGTAATGATAGGCAATCTTATGTAAACATTTACTCGTGGCAGCTTTTCATAAGCCAGGTTTCTGCATCGAGTAACTCCAGATGCACTGACATGTAATAGATAATTGGTAAATTACACCCTTTAGCAAAACCAGAGAAACTTATTAATCTTTACCTTAAAAACAGCTACCATCGTTTCAAGAATACGAGTGGTATTTTCCTACCTCTAAATGCAACCTTAAAGTCAGAAAATTTTTCTCTAGTGCATGTCAGTTTAAATAACATAAAGTTTCCTGTACAGTAGTGCCTTTTATCTATCTTTAATTTCCATTACACTCATATTTTTGCATAGTGCAAACTTCAGAATGGCAGAATCTGGTACATAAATTAAAGGAAATCAATGCATTTTTCTATATATTATGACTTGGACTTTAGGAATACTGTCAGCGTTAGAAAAGGAAAATCTCGTAAGTGTGATGTATACAGCTGCATCAGAACAAGTTTCAACTAGTTTTCTTTTAAAGACTGAGAAACTAAAACAATATATAAAAAGCTATGAGTTAAAGCAGGCTGCAGAAAGCTCTTTGCCTCCCATGTATAACTTCTCATCACGTAACCATAACACCACAATCACTGCATTCAGATAATTACAACTATTATACAATTTACATTACTCGCTTCACTTTAACTGTTCTGTCAATCTGTAAAAGTTTAACAAGTGCCGTTTCAAAAGAGTCATGGTTATATAATACAACACTCATAAATGTGGTTAATGTATAATTTTAGAAGAAAAATTAATGCAATGTACTATATGGAAAGAGTCTACAGAAAGATGCACAGTTATCACTTCTGTGTTAAGAAAGGTCAATGATTCAGCAAAATGAAAATCCCTAAGTCCAATAAATTGATTTAGTAACAATAATTTAAAATTCAGATAAATCCTAAAAATAGTATTAGGAAGGAAAAGTAAACGCACATAATTATCCAACATATTGAGTAATGAATAAAAGGGAGGTAAGAAAGAAAGGCATATAGAGTTTACTTATTTAAGAGTATAAATAAACAACTGTATAGAATTAGCACTTTATCTTGTGGGTACAGTCCAAGCTAGCAAAGGTGGTAAAATGCTCAGCATAATATTTTCACAGTGCTTCCTCCCAATGGATTCAACATATGGCTATAAAAAGTCTATGGGTGATCCTGCAGGGAGCAATGTAAGACGAGGGAACAAAAAATACAGATGCAGAAGTAGCAAGGTAGAAGCAGAAGCCACAAAAGCAAGAGCAGCAGTAAGAAATCAGGAGCTGGAGGGTAAATAGTCCTCCTCCACATCGAAGACGCTATCACATACAGTTATCAGTTTGCTTTTACAGATGCATTCCAGCAGATTGATTGATAAAATAAAGAGACGATTGCTACATAAAAAGGTATTTCTATGAGTTAAAGATCTTCAGATGTTTCCTCTATGACTATCACCTTAAAATGTCATCCAGGATAAATTCTTACTGTTTTGAAGCTCTCATTAAAGGATTAGTCTGCACGGCCGTTTAACTCACTCATGTGGTGTACCTATGGGTTTAATTTTTTGAATTTTCATTTTCCATAGTGTGAAAATCTACTGTGTGATTTTATCCTAGAATAGTTTGAGCAGATTGCTTCCATATAGAGATGTCTAAAAGACCTACTACCTATAGTTGTACTATACAAAATACCCAGAGAAGTCCCCATTATTTCTTAGTCTTTTTTTTTCCTTTGAATGCTGTGAGGTTTTAAAATGAAAGCTAAGCCTTCCTGGCTCTGTTAGCTGAATCTCTGATTCCAGTGAGCTATCCCTTTACAAACAGGCTACCAAAATTAGGAAATCTGAACTTGACAGCATTATAAATAAATGGTACATTTTTCCTCTTATCAAGCCATAGTGGAAACATCTGTACAATAAAACCCTTTTCACACCAGTGGCTCTGAAAGTGCAGAGAAAGGATGTAATGCAGCCAATGTTAGCTTGACTTCTGTGCTTCTTGATTGCCAAGCAAATCATGCCCATTTATTTGGCGTTTTTATAATGAGGACTGGACTAGAAGGGAACACTTGACCGACTTTGCTTAAGATTCTGCGCCAGTTCCCACAACTTGGGAAAACCAGGACTTGATACACTAAATTACTCTATTCAGCAACTGAATACTTGATAATAATCCACAATCCCCCAAAAGTATTCATTTAGAAAATCTGTAATAGCACTTGTGGTCTCAAAACCCTGCCTCCTAATCCAAACCTTCATTTATTTAACAGAAACCACTGGGCTTTGTTGTTGCCATACATCTGCTCTTTCTTGCTCAGAGGGACCTGCCCACCTCCAGTATTGCTCATTCTGGGTATCTTCTGCCCGTTAAGCAAAGTAGGTCTCATTGGAGGAAATCACTATTACATTTTATTTTCATTTTTATTTTCAGGCCGTGCTTTCAGTAGGCTAAGCCGCAACAAGAAGCCCACACTTCTCTCAGCATGAAGGCTATTGCACACTTGCAGGCACCCAGAGGCAGTGGAAGAAAAGTACTGACCCCTCTGCCAGGCACTTCTCCCACACACAGATAGCCTAGCAGGGCAGCAAAATCGAGACTGCTGAGATACCCTCTGAGATACCACCTGATTTCTACGGTGATTTCTAGTTTTAGGTATAGCTATCATCTAGGTATTTATATGCATTTTGTTACAGATGGAAATAAAACATCTCTGCCCTTCAGCCTCACAGACTAAAAGTGAAGCCTAGCAGACTGCTGCAGGCACATGACATTCAGCCACCTGCCACCAGCGCCCATAGGCAGGCTCGTGTTTTCCTGGGGGTCAACTCCCAAAGCATGGTATCATTCTTACAGCCAGAAGTAACTGTGGCAGAACTGACCACTAAATGAAACATTGCATATGGTTTTTGGATCGCCATAGATTCAAGGACCCTACAGATGTCACAACAGAGGGACTTCTGAGTTCTGATTTAGAAAAATTATTGCCCACAAAAGTCTCTCCAAACATTGGAAAATTTAAATATTTCTATGAAGACTCGGGTAATGCTAAACAGCCGTCAACTGCCTTAATTAGAGACAGCTTTGTTATGAATGGTGAGAGTGAGTTTATGGAAAGTCAATTTGAAATTGAAAACTTCAAATTACTTTGCATAAACCAGAAGTAACACTGCTAAGATACAGTCATTACAGAAGACTTTGTCAACTCTAAGTTTAATCCTTTTCTTGGGGTGGAAAACATAGCCATAGCAACAATGATTATCTTCAGGTCAACTAAGAGCCTTTCTTTCTCCTTCACAGATGCTGAAGAAAACTACTTTCACCTACGGGGCAGCTGCTCACTGTTTCCATTTGAGACCAGTAACAGTCAGACTGCAGGGCTGATACTCTGAGTTCCAGTCCTGTTCGTGCTGAAGTCAATACAAATCCGGCATTTATTTCGTATGAATGAAGATCTAAGCCCAATGCAAAGAAATAAACTATATTTGTTTTCACATTACACAATGTTTCCTTAAAACTATTTCTTTTCTCTGGGATAGCAGGAAGCTCCTTGGTTCACAATGATTGGTTGCTCTTGATGCTATAGAAGAAACAAGGAGTCAGAAAGCAGTCTTGGCATTTTTCATGTTACCAAAAAAGCGTTACTGTACTCGTAAAGTAAAGGCAGGCCAATTAATTACAATTAAAAAAATAATAATTGTAAAATGGTAATGATCATTAGGATACCCTTAACACTGAAACACAAGGAGCATCCATTCAAGCACTATAATCACCTAACCTTCAAATTATTTTGAAAATCATCATCACCTGAAGTCTAAAATGTATGTCATATATGCATGTCAGACTTACTTTTTTGTTATCGGACAACAAAAAGCACTACATACTTTTGCCTCATAGGCAAAAAGAAATATCCCCCCAATATTCCCAAAAGAGAGAGAAGTGCTATCTCCCCCAAAGTAGTCATTACCAGTAGGCTCTGAGACAAAAAGTGCTCTGCTGCCTTCCATTTTTTTCTGAGTTTTTATATCCTCAAGATATCCTCACCCACACTGATAGAGCCTGGCACCTTTCAGCTAAATAGTATCAGACTATAAATAGCTGAAATCAATGTGTTCATCATAAATATACTCTTACATCGATACACACATTTAGGATGATTTCTTCATTCTCTCCTCTTCCCTCTTAACTGTCTTAGAGAGGATTATTAGAACAGGTTAAGGACTGCCTACTAGCTATACTTCGTTCAGCACTTACCCATGTTTGGTAGAAGTGGCAGACATTCTCGCATCTGAGAACGCCATGAGACATCCATGTCTCCTCCAGATTTGCTTCTCTAAGTGGCACTTGAGAGGACATCTTTCACTTAACATCTTGCAAAAGCCCCTTCTATGTGCTTCTTGCAAGAGGAGTGAAAAGCTTAAATCATGTTTGAAATGAGATTTGGATTTCAGTCCCTAAAGTGCTTTTCAAAAAGTTTAATCTTAACCTTTATGTGCCTTGATTTATTAAGTCAGGAGAACAGGAACAACATTTTGTTATTTAGCTAGCCTATTTCAATGCGATAAGAATGAGGATATGCTGGGTGCGCTAGGGTCTTTAAGTGAAGAATTACTTAATGTACCTATTAGGGAATCTTCAACAGGCAGTCCTCTACACCTTTAGCACCATGCTGAAAAGAATTAAAACACTGAAGTTTCTACTAGAAGACACGAATAAAAGAGAAGCACATAAAAACAGTTTTCCTTATTCAACCATTGTAGAGTTGAAACAACATAAAAGAATGGGTGGAAGAAGGGAGAAGAAAGGGAAGGATAGAAAGCATTTACTGTGCACTGAGGGAAAAGCAGATGAAGGTCTAAAGGTTGTGTGTCAAGTTAGCAGCTCAACATGCTTTGAAGGTATCATCAATAAAGGTCAAGAGGAACAAAGTTATGACAGTGAACTTTAAAATCCCTGACAGAATGCTACAACAGTGGTTACCATGTGCACTTCTTTGCTATTCATACTAAACCATTAGTGCATTTATAGAAAGGTTTATCGATTTACACAGACACTCATTTGTCATGCCCCGCGCAGTATATTAATAGCTGTCCAAGCACTTCAGAAGTGCTCAGCAATTTTTTCATGCTTTCAGCCTCTGATTTTGTATACTTCTGTGGTCACAGCTGCATACAGCACACTATTAGAGAGGTCAAAGCCTGTTGCTGGTAAAAGTAAGTAACAACGTTGTTGTAATCTTCCCCTAGGTCCTTATGGCATTTTTTTTTTTTTGCTAAGCTGCCACCCTAGGAAGAGTTTACCACTTGAACCACCTCCATATATTTGGTTGCAGGAAACTTGGTATTATTCTGCCCACCTTATACAGAAAATTTGTCCTTTGAGATCTAACCCAGTAATCACACTTCCTTTTCAATTAAACAAGTTGTCAAAGTTTAACAGCAGAGTTATGCTGGCTAGAAGTAGATAAAATGACATCTTTGCTTTAAAATCAACGTAACGATAGGAACAACAGCCTAAATTTATTTCTAGCTGTACAGAAGCATCGCCACTGGCCACTTGCCAGCATTTCTTACGTTGCCACAGACGCCTCCTTGCTAGGAGTAAGCTGGGAACTGCTCCCCACAACCTGTCAGCACTGGGCTGCTCCCCGATCCTGTCCCACAGCAGGACAATGCCGGAGGGCCCTGCAGCCTCCCTGCCGAGCTGTCCCCCCCCAGGGCAGCGAGCGAGACTGGGGAACGCCACGTGCTGATGGAGTAACGGGGCGCTGGGCAGGCTAGTACTTAACTGAACATTACCAGATGCTTTTTCAACTGTTCCAGTCTCATCTGTTTCTTCCACCTCGTGGAGATGGGGAAAAAAAAAGCAAAAAGGACAAATTATTGATACGACAGCCAAGCTTCTCTGCCTTGCTTGGGAACACAGGGGCCCCTTCTCAACTGCAGCATTTTCAGATTTCTTTTCAGCCTTTCCTCTTCAGCCATACTTACAAGATTTGACATATTTTATCTGAAATATTCAGCCAACGCTCAGCTCAATTCAAACAAAACACAGGATGAAAGCAACACGTGCAATTTTAAATTACAAAATACAGACCCATAAAAGAGTTAACCATAATTCTGTCTGTAAGAAGGCCACAATAAAGCTCTCTGGGAGGGATCATTCTTGAAATTAAAAATTTTAGTATTGTTTTTTAGTTCTTTACTGACGCAAAAATCCCATGAGATTAGAAGAAGCCACCACCAGTTCCCACAAGCAGCCTATCTCATAGCCGTGCTAAATTATAGCTGTGCTGCCAGCAAAATGGGGTTGTAGCCTCACAGAGAGCAGCATAACCTTCCTGTTTTAATGTATGCTAGAAATGAGAAGATTATTCAACATCAAAAGGCTAACCACTTAAGACTATGTAAAAACTTGGCTTTAAATGTTTTTAAGAAAAAGCAGCCCAAGGTCTCTGCAGCTGCATATGGTGTTTTACGAATTATTGATGAGCTGATTCGTGTATTTAAACATGAATTTACACTGGAGATTATATTAGCTTTAAAAATCATACAGATTTCATGCTGCCAGAGATCAGAAAACAGAACTTGCCCATTTTATGCCCAGATCTGGAGCAGATGGCTGGGAGACCCAACCCTGGGTCCTGGACAGGGCTCATAGGCAGGGAGCTCCTCTCCTGCCCACCGAGTGTCTCCCACTTCCCATAGGAAGACAAAACTCGTTCTCGGCTTAAATGGCAAAGCCTCCTTTTTGAAAGGGGACAGCTATAACCTAGTCCTTTAAATCTACTTATGATGGAGGAACGTACGAACTTCAGTAAATGAATCAAACAAACCCAAATCGAATGATTCATACACATCTGATGAGACTGCCTCCTAAAATGTGCTAAAAATGAACCTCATATTCCTGGGAATTCCTCTGTGATTTTTTTTCCCCCCTGTTCTTATTTCCAGAAGTTGCAGCTAGAAATTTTTAACTGGTTCAAGCACGGTAATATTTGTCTTTTTTTTTTTTTTGGTTGTCTCTAATGTGTTTAAGAATGACAAGCCTTTAAAACCTTCAACATTTTCCCTCCTGACACCACAGAAATGTCTAGAGTTGACATTTTAAAGAGAAGGTTAGGAACAGATCTAGCAAAACAGACTGCCCAGGCTTATCTTCCAGCAAATAAATATCTAGGCTACCAACAGATCTATCAATAATAGCTTTGTCTGTTTCCTTGCATACAAATTGTAGCAAATGGCAAATTCTAGCTTTATTTACAGAGACTATAATAGACTTACAATATGCCCACTGGCAATGCACTGTCAATATAGGCCTTTGAACAAATAGGTTAAAATTGTGAAGGATGACTTTTTTTTTCCAAAAATTATTCCAAATGATCACCAATAAAACATTTTTGAGAACAAGAAATAAAATAGAATCAAAGATATATAGAAATATATATAGATAAATATCATATATATATCACATATATATATGATATATATATCATAGATATATAGATAGATCTCTAAAAAAAATCATAGATATATATATAAAGAGAGAGAAAAATAGATACAAATAAGCAAAGACAGGCAGCATAAAGCTGTGTGTATTTTCTGAAGTTAAAGATACACGTACAGAGGTGATAGTACACGTACTGTACACACACTTGATGAAGCACAGAAGTACGAGCACGGAGACCCAGAAGCCCCAGCAGAACTCCTGCTTTTCACCACTCGCCCTCTGCACAAAGCGCTGAGCTGTGCGCCTCAGTGTGACGCCACGCTCTGCACAGGGACCGCAGCGCTTGGCTCGCCTGTAAACCACAGGCAAGACACCTCTCGCTCATGGCCCAGCAGCCCCAAGAAGCTCTGCGATACAGAGCCGTTGATTTGGGCAGAAGGAAGGAGGAATGCTGAAAGTCATTCACCCACCCCAAAACTGCCGCTGTGCCAACAGTGCGGGGCCTCTCCCTAGGAGCGTGTAGCTGAGCACGATGCTACAGGCCACAACACCATCACACAATTGCATGATATAAGACTGAAATGTTATGCAAGGAACAGTTTGTGCCTGTCGCAAGATTTGTTTATTTGCTGATTTTCCAATATTTACATTTGGTGATCCTTCCCCTTGCAAACTGTGAACCTGAGGCAGCTTCTCCATCCCCTTCATTTTCCTCTTGTTTTAAGTGATTTGTTCCCCTTTGAAACAGGCTGTCCCTGAAGAACTCAGAGGACCTCACTCCAGCAGACTTACAGTGCTTCCCCATGTAATATTGAGGCAGTTACTTCCTCTAACAAAGAACTAAAAATAAAATCCCTGGTCTATAAAAAAAAGTAAGCAGTCCTGAAATTGGAACTGAAATTAAGACTCTTACAATTAATGCAGGTAGATAAAAGCAAGCAGTGTGGACCTGATTCAACTTAAAGGACATTTTGTGTTTAATTTGTATTTAACGTATACATAAAGATCTTTGCATTTTAAGCTCTTACATGGATTAATCCTATCACATTTGTTCAGCTGCATTTGTTTCAATTTTATTTTATTTTTTTATTTTTTTTTGGTAAAAAGACCAAACTCTTCCGGGAAAATTCTAATTCTTTGAAATTAGTAAAAAGTAGTTGAAAACCTTTGGCTATGTATGCACTCAACACAGAAGCTTGATGAAAAAAACTTTCATTGAAACCATTTTCAAGTAAAATATTGATTTTCATTTGAAAGGAAACCTTTTGCAGAAGGTTTAGATCAAATTTAAAAATTACACTGATATACCTATATATATATACACAAATATTTGTACAGTACAACTATTTGCAGGGCTTTGGGTCCTTCTGAAGTGATATACATGGCAACCATTTAAAAAAAAGAAGTCACTTGACTAATCACAAAATAGATGTTCTTTTATAAAAATAAAAAATAAAAATCAGATCTTAAGCAAAACTCGTATACTTTCAGGATGGTTTTTCAAGCAATGAGCAAGGTAACTTTAGAATCATAAAACTCTGAACAACTTATCCTTCAAACCTTTGCAATCTTGACCATGAGGTTAGTGACGCAGTCACAGCTTTCTATTCTCTACGACTCCATTATCTACACCTTCCTGAGTAGCACACTCAGCACCAAGGTTAATCTAAAGTAGAGTATGAAAAGAATGCAGCATTTCAGATTTATGTACGAAAATTAATCTTTGGACAACTTTGTTTCAACAGAACCCATTTCTTATTTTTCCCCACTTGTCTAGCTGAGATTTTCATAGCAAATAGAGGTAATAATACTATCGATTCATAGCCTTGGGAAACAAGTATGGAAAAGAAACCCAAGAGATGAAGAGTTCGTCTTTAGAAGAAAGACAGTATCTAAGTATAGGAATAAACCACAAAGGCCTTAAGCTTGTTTTCTTCAAAGGTGAAATTTAGCTATTTTTTTAGCAATTTTATTGCAGCTTTTCAAAGTTTGGCAGGTCACACTAAAATATTCAATTCAGGAATATAATCCAATTTTAGAATCTAATTTAAAAAATAATGATGATGTACTTTTCCCTTAAAAACTACAATTAAAATCATAGTCAATGGAATGAAATAGAAAACCTTAAAATAAAGCAGAAGAAAGCCAAGGAATTTAAATATCTATATATAGGAATATTTTTTTTAGATTTCTAGAAATTCTATCTATCAAGAACAGCTTTTCTCTTTTAAAATGGCTTTTATCTATTTTTTCTAATATCACTGGAATGAACATGGGATATAATTTCATAGGTTAACGCAAGCAATGACCCTCAAGCAATAATCCCAGAGTGCTCCTTGCACCCCAATGGAAAGAGTATTAATAAATGATAGTAACCTGCAAATTTGGATCTAAAGTTGGCACTGTCTTCATGGAGCACCAACACACCCCACGCTCCCTGTTCCCCAGGAAACTAAGGAACTGAGCATGTTTGGGACTGATACTAGAAAGGCAACATGCAAAACTTTAAAGCATTCCTGCCTTTTCTCCCTGTGTACCTTTTAATGTACAATCAACGATACTATTCACTGTCTCCCATTAACTGGTTATTTTAGTTCTCACTGAAAGGTGAAACAACAGATGTTTTGCCCTGTCTCCATGAATGAGGACGGTGAATTTTAATCGTGAATTTTTATCAAGAAATCATTTTTTATCCCGATTATTTATTCAAAGCTTTTGCATGTAGTTAAAACAAAAATAATTCTATGTAATACAGTAATTGAAACTGACAGCCTGGCAGACACAGATCCCCCTGTGCTGAAATGTTACATCCATTGCCTGTGTGATGTGAAACTCGTATTAGTTCCCTGGTATCCAATGATTCTTTAAGTGGGAAAACCTGATTTTTCTTCTCCAAGTAAACATGTGTGATTTCTGTGATGCAATGGCAGAAAATACACAAGTGGTTCTCCTTTATAAAAATATCCCTTGAGCTTATTTTGATTTGAACTGTGAGAAAAAAGAATGATTTTTCTTTGCTACACTATGCAATAGATTTAAAGTATTACACAATATTATAATTGATATTGTCAGAAAATTTCTTTTAAACATAATAAAATATAAAATGTTATTTTCCTCCTTCTATGATGAATCATTTTATTCTACTCCTTTAAAGACTCAGAGTTAAAAGGTTTCCACCACAATAAGCTATTAATGTCAACCATTTCACAAGGCATAACGTAAATTTATAACAAGTTTCCCTGTTCTTAACTACACAGGAGCATTGAGTTATTTCTGAAGGCAATGTTTCCTGCAATTTCACTTTCTTCATCCAAGTCACCCATAAGTCAACAGCCCCAGGTACTTAAAAATGAACTTCTTTTGATGGTTTCAGTTATGTCTCTCCCTTCCAGGTAAGGAGTCGAGAAGCAAAGCAAAGCAGAACAAGGTAGTGGTTTGCTGTGCTACGAATAGCATCGAATGCTATATAATGTGCAGGAATTGTTTTGTAGCCAATAGCTAACTTCTCATAACTGAATCACAAAATTACTGTTTCATTTCTTGCTAACTGAAATAAAACTCAATTTGTAATCAGTCTGCATCTCCTGAAAGCTTTTTATATAATATACATATTTTTAAGAGAAAGAGCAAGTACCAAACGATGCCCCTCACTCCACACAGCAACACGTGGTGGGCTGACTTCTGCATGGACATTTGTTAAATGATTAATTTTATTTTTAATCTTTTAGAGCAGAATAGTGAATTTACAAAGTAATTGCATTTTGCTCGACAGATAAACAGCTCAGGCCTCAAATTCTGTCTATTTAAAGTTTCAACAGTTTGGAATTCCGTCTGTTCTTTCTGCCCTGTGGACTGCGTTCACGTTAAAGAAGACAGATGTAGGGGAATGAGAATCCCTTAGAAGCTGTCTGATGTGACAGTACCTGACTGCTACCCTAATTTCTCACAGGAAATTTCCCCCATTGGGCTGGTTGATGTCGGGTGCACCTACATCAGCTTTTTGGCTTGGATAAGCAGTGAGCATCTTTCTCAAGTATTTTTCTGATCATCCCCCTGACCAGGCTACGGTTCACACTTTGGTGTGGCTTTGGGGCCAACAGACTGAGTTTCTTTCAGACAGAACTGGAGGAGGAACTCCTACCACTCCGGGGCTTGACTGGAGCTAGGCCAAAGGACTGCACCGAAGGGAAAGGCAGGCCTGTTGGGAAGGCTTTCTCCTACATGAAACAGAGATGTGCCAGAGGCATTTTTTTTACTTGGATAATTTTACAACTTGGTATTTCATGAAAATATAAAATATGAAACTGTACAGAAACATAAACATTAAAGTTAGCTACACAGAAAAAAACACCAACAACTTTATTTTAATTAAATATTATGAAGTGTTACAGTGAAATACTAAATGCTTTCCTACTATTTATTCAACCTTGCTTTTCAGTATATAAAATTTTTCTCAGAGCTTATCCTTTGTACTTTCATTTACTGGTAAACTATACCCCTAAGAGGTCCAAGAAAAGCCTTACATTACGCACTATGGGAGCACGTAGCAAATTGCAAAAAATCTCAAAAAAAACAAGCTTTGGATAACAATAACAGTTTCATATGGATTTTTTTAAGACAGGAAACACTCAGTTATTTCTTAAAAGTTGTGTGTATTACAGAAAGTGCATTCATTAACATATTGTACTGAGTCATTTGCTATTAAAAAAATAAGAATAGATAAGAATAATAGAATAAGAATATATTAAGTCAAATTTGATGGGATTCAGATGTGTTCCAGTAAGAAACTCAGGCATGAAAAGTGCAGCAGCAGCAGCCCAACAGCCCGACTTGGATCTACAGAATGAGCCAAAGTGGCATCACACCTAAGTAAGCACAACTCAAGTAGAGCCCCTGGAACTGCACCCACCTGCACACGTCCCAGTTTGACACAAGATAGCCAAATACACTACTGCTAGGATCAAACATGAGGATATGTTGCTGTTATCTTATTCCAAGCTGCTGTTCAAGAGCAGTATCTGTGATTAATTGATTGGCCTAAAGGGAAAATGTGGAAAAAAGAACAAAAATAAATCAATGTGTGAAATACTATGCGATGTAATATATACCTAGGATCGATCATATTACTGCTCTGTCAGTACAGGCTGTAGTTGGGAAATATCCCTGCCTGGCAGAGGTCAGCAGCAGGGCAAATCAGTTGCTTAAAAACATCAGAAGTTCTCATCTCTTATTTCTATTCAATTTCTGTGTGAAAAATAGATTTTTCTCCTAATATTAGCAAGTCCTTTGTTACAATGAACTAAGAATGCCTAGTTTTGCCAACCTAATTCAGTAAAATTTTGAATAGATACCCTTGGGTCACTGTGAAGGACAAAACATTTGATAAAAAGAGTACAAAAAATACCAGCACTGTTATGGAAAAAAAATATATATATACTGCCCCACAAAGAGGAACCAAGAGGAAGACACTAGCTCTTTCCCTAGCTTTGAAGACAAGTCAACACTCACCAAGCAACTCTGCAAAGATCCCCCAAAGCTAGCTCAGGTTGCTAACATCCTGTTCTAGCAGGGCTAAGGCCCTGGGTTTCCAGAGGAGTTAATTAGTCCCAACAAAAATGATGCTTCTGCTACCTGAACTATCTTGCTTGTCAGTGTGGAATGCACAACAGCCTCCACAGCCCAACAAACTTTGGATCCACTTCTTCAGCTGACCCGAAAGTGTTGTTACGATAACTTTACAGAGGACATTGGCTAACAAAATAACCATTTTTTAGTATTTTAGTCTTAGATTTGTTAGTGAATGTTTGTTTACTGAAAAGGTGAATGAAAAACCTTGGTCTTACTTGCTTCCTCTTTTTTCTTTTTCTTAAGAACTTGAATATTAAGACCAAGGTCATTAAAATCAGATTATTCTGGAAGAACACGTCATTTGATTGTTGGAAGACAATAAGGAAGCATGAAAACTTGTAAATGGGAAGAGTTGTAATTACAAAAGGAACTTTTTGTCTTCTAAATAATATCCTTATCTTGGCCAGCCTTGCATGCATCTATACTAACCAGAACAGGAATAGAAAGTCCATGAATTGCAAAGATGAATGGGCTCTGTCACCACACGGAATGGAAGGCTAGTAGTTATCTCAGGTATTCCTGTGGGAAGGGAAGAAACTCTGCCCTCTAGATGGCATTATGCACCTGCATATCCCAGACGCGTGCAGAGCCCTGCCAGGCAATTTAATCATTTCTCCACCTGTACAGGAAACGCGAGCACATACGTCAAGGAGATCAGATGGCAGTTCTTGGTCTCAACGGAAAGGTGACAGCTGCACGTTGCTAAAAGGCAGAGCAGAGGCTACCCAGGACAGAGACCCTGTCTGAGCCATTTGACGTGGGAAGCAGAGGAAAGGTGCTCATCCTGAGAAACAGCAGAACGGAGGCTCTCCCCGACGCCATATGGGGAAAGGGAACTTAGAGCAGGCAGTGATGGGCAGTATGTGAAAACAAATAATTCAGAAACACTTGCAGGAAAAAAAAGAGTAAGATTGTCCTTATGAAAAAAACAAACCTATACTTGGCATTTAATAGTATTATATATTTGAATCAGACAAATGTGTACTAAAGCATGGATATATACATGCAGGCATTTAAGTCAGTAGACGTAAGGTTACATCTTATCCATGTATAGCAATTTTGATGAAAAACTTAAATTAAATATTTGGTTAGTGGTTACCAAGCATCTATGGAACCATCAAGAAAAATCACAGTCCTGCATAATGGACCAAAGTGAGACTATTCCACGTTTGATTTATCTATTCTTTTTATGTTTATTACTAATCTTAAGATCTGGGCTTGTAGACATGATAGATTAAGTAGATTTAAAAATAATTGTTTGAGTATTTTCTGCTGTAGATTTTTGAAGTGTCTGCATAATAATGCCCGTGAATATTGAATTCTACAGCTATGTTCACTGTATAGATTTCACATGTGTAGTTAAACATACAGCCAACAGAGGAGCCCAAATCCACATCATGACAAGCACTTACATGATGCCAGTCAGCATAGCTCTGGTAATTCTAGTAATTTGAGTGTAACTACACCTGCCCAGAGTCTCAGCTGTAACCTCTAATTTTGTGTTCCTGCAAGATGGAAATCACTGTCAAACTACTAAAAAGCGCATCACCATGTGGACCTCATTACTGTTTCATTTTCCAAGGCCAGTGAAAAGAAATGAAAAGAGAGTAATTATTTTTGCTATGTAAGAGTTGTAAGGGATTCAATCCAACAGTTGAGGTAAATTAATCGGGATTTCCTGCGCAGCCAGTAGAGAATGCCCACAGAATACAGGGATTTTCTTGATAATGCTACTTTGACATGAACTGCAGCTATTTATTTAGTTTATGAACTATATGACTCCCATTACTGTCAGCCAAATTGCATGCATTAGTATGCAAATTAAAAATATAAGGCATGATTCTAAAATCCGTTACGCAGAATCTTTCCTCTGAAATAAGTGCCGCCGTGAGGAATGAGAAAGCTCACAAAAGGGGCTTTTGCAGAGCCTGGCCCAGCCTGGCACACCTGATAGAGACTGTTTTAAAAAACTTCTGAGTCTCACTCTTTGAAATGATATATGTGTTGGGATAAACATAGTCACCTAGATCTCTAACATACTATTGGAAAATCTCATTTCACTCAGCTAGGAGAGTGAATTTTCAATTGTATCACGCCTGATTGCTATAAAAGGTAAGTCGCATTATCTACTGATTACGTGCAAGAAGGCACTATACATGGAGAGAAGGGCACTGAAAAACTACCCTTACTTAAATTATAAAAGTCAGACCAAAATATCAGATTCCTTCAGTGCAACCTAGCAAGGACTCTTTGCAGAACATGGTTAACATTTATTTCAATAGAGAAAATTTGACAGGTTTAATAAAACCAAGATGATTTTCCTTCACTTCTGTAACTTACCTTTTCTCTACTACCTAGACCTATTTCTCAGACCTTCTGGCACCAAATCATTATTCTTGTTGCTATATTCAGTATTTTGAACTTCTTACACAGTGGTTGTTACATCAGCCAAGTAAGTACCACAGAAAAAGAACTATAAGAAAAAAGCCACTGTAAAAAACTGGAATATCATAGAAAAATCTGCCCTTACAATAAATACAAGCAATTACAATTAGCTGTGCTAAAGCAAACATCGAAATGTTTATCTCTGTTTTTTGTAAAAATTCTAGAGCTCAATATAACATCTTGAGTACCCTAAAGTATTCCTGTAATTTTCAAGTGTGCACACACCGTAATTTGGGCAGAAAATGAACAGTACAGGTAAACTAAATACATTTCTAAACAGTATCCTGACCCACGTATGAATGTAAATTAAAAATTGTACAGAAGAGATGTTTCTTCCACATGGAAGATGTTGGATTTACTGTCATGGAAAATGACATCTTTTGTCAATCTACCCTGAGAAGGTACAAATCAGGAATAACGTAAGTTATTTACTCTGCCTTTCTACCCCCCTCTCAGGCAGAGGTGCTTTGTACCTCACTCAGACTGATGTGTGTGGTAAGAGCATATCTGAAATATCTGACTCTAGTTTAGAAAGCTACCAACCTTTACTAAAACCTAAATTCATTCCATGAGCAGGCTAATGAAGAAAAATTCTGATATCAACTAAAATTCCCGGTGACGGTGTATGACACAGAATTAAATGCAGTTTTAAAACTTCATAGAACAGGAATGCTGATCAGCACGTATTCTGTGGATCAAAAAATTAGCACATTTTGAAAGATTACTGCTACATGTGAATCTCATAGCAGAAAGCAGAGAATCAATCTGAAAGCTTTTACCTTCTCACCACACGCCAAAAATTCAGAAGCCCTGCATGTTTTGACCAAGCCCAAAACATTTAACTTCTGAACCACTGCTGTGTTGCTTTGTGGGAGACGCAATTGAATATTCTTTTTTTTTTATTTCTTCCCTATTTTTTTTTCTAGACTTAGTTAGAAAAGAAAACAATACCATCTGTCATTTGGACTAAAAATCCCAGGAGGCACCACGGTTGATTTTAGAAACTAAGTACTTTAAGCTCTCATTGAACTGGATAGTCAGAAAAATTCAGATATGCAAGACCTCCCCCCACCAGTCATGGATGCAATGACTTACCGTGCAGACTTATTTATATGAATGCTCTGTCCTAGCTCAGGAGATGGAGCTGTTTTGGTGGAACAGAGGATCAGCAGTCTCTCTCTAATGATAACATCAAATGGTTACAGCAACAAGAAAGAGAGCATATCTCAACAGCTCTTCCAGTGGGCTATTTTCAACCTCCCTGTGTAAATTTATATCCACAGTATATCTTCTTGATTTTTTGCATGCCAGAAAAGAAATTGCCATGAACTTTGTCTGGCTTGGATAAAAAATTGTAAAGGGAGTGAGAAAATAAGAAAGCCCATTTAGATCCTCAATATTTTAAATGTCTGTGAGAACTATATTCTCTTTTCTTAAATACTTATCACCTACTAACTGAATTCAATTAGTCTGCTCAGGGGAGGTTTCTTAGTATTCACCTTCTGTATGAATATATAATTTCTATTAACATCCAAACTGATAAGGTGCATTGACAGTGAAAGCAATTCAGGGTGTGTGCGATCTATGGAGAACGCAGATTCGTGCACTCATCTGCAGCGTGTAGGATGGGATGGAGAAACCACAGTGGAAGACCTGATGGGCAGGAAGGCCTGTGTTGGCAAAAGGGAAGGTACAAGCATGTGGCAAAGATGTGCATTTAAAGACTGCAGCAGGAAAGGGTAAGGACAGACGGCAAAGAGGAACTCATCCTAGAGCACAAAGGCAATGAGACACAGGTAGAAGCCACGGAATTTGTTTCTCAAAGACTAGGAACAACTGAGCCACTGAAGATCTACAACAAAAGAGTTCAAGCATCAACAGATTATAGCATACATTCCGCATGATAGTGCTTGTTTGTTTTTCATTTAAAAATTTATTTGTTTCTTAGGAAGCCAAAGCAGTTTGACAGTACTGTTACCAGCCCAGAGCTGGAATAAACTGGGCTGTATTCGAAACCAGTGATGTGAGTCAATGCTGATTATTAGCCTTTGTGTAACTTTGGAAATAAAAGTTTTCCAGCCTCATCTTCTGATCCCTGGCTATTAAAAAAAAAAAAAAAAAAAAAGACTTCCTAGGCACAGTTCAAGAAACAAATTATAAAAGTCTCCTACAAGGAGAGATTTAAAAGGAAGGAAGATTTAAAAGTAAAATAATCCAATAATTAGGATTAACTAGGTTGGCCTTTGGTGATCAGCATATTGAATCTATTTATGTGGATTGTCAAGGCACTGGGCTACGAAGAGGCCTCTGGCTGAATCAGTTTAAATGCACTTAGATATTGCATGTTTCTTTTCACATAAAATGATACAATTATTAATTTTCTTAAAAATTGACATTGTAGTACATGGAAAATGAGAAAAAAACAGGAAACCATGTAAAAGCAAAACAAAAATCACACAATCCCAAAATAAAGCTCTCTTCTCAACACACCCAAAGGAATTAAGTCACCTTCTCATCTCTCTTTTTTATCTCACAGTTTGTTAAAACCATGTGTCTCTTCTTCTACAGGGTAATAAAAGCATAATATGGGAAATACTTGACATACTTTCTCATTTGTTTAATGGTGATGATACAAGGGAAATTACCCCTCTAATATATTTGAACATTTAGCTTATTATCCTGAGTGAGTTTTGTCCCAAAAGCTCAATTTATTAAAACAAAACACATCTTTCTATGATGAACTGCAAAAGGACAAGAGGGCAAAATTCGTAATTAAAATTAGAGTATTTCCTTGACTTTTCCCTAGCGGATATTGGTTCTACTGCAGCTTAGTTTGCTGAAACTTTCATTGAGTCTCACTCACCCGCAAGCAATGAGATTTTCACACATGAATTAGGCTTTTCATTTGATAACTTCAACGTTACAATTTAATGCTACTCCAGTGGCTTGCAATTTGGTGCCAAGTTGCAAGGTTGTGAGCAGCCTTCAATCATTAGTTTTTGAGGCCAACAGAGTTTGTTCCCATTGCAGAAGGTCTGGAAGGGAAGTGAGGGCACTCAGCAAACTAGGGCAACCACTTCCTTCTTAGCAGTGCTTGTTTTAATTGTAATGTATATGCTGTGTGTTTAGCAAGGTGTTCATCGTGCCCCATCACAGGCTAAAGTGGGCAAATAATCTCTTCTGAACAGTGGAAACTGTCCCCACATAACTAAAACTTACGAATTCCCCCTTCAGAAATGCAGCTAGGGAGTCAGTCCTGTGCCTACCTTCACAGAGAACCAGCAAACAAAGAAGGTTAGAATGAGTAGGGGAAATTCCGATATTTTATTTTTTTTTCCTGCAGAATGGATCTAGAATCTATAGTTTAGATGTTCCTTTTATGCGGTAATGGCTGGATAGACACATCCAGACTTGAAACCTTAATTCTGCCTCTTCTGTTGTCCATTTCCTCTTTGTTTTATGTGTAAAACATTACTCTACCAGACTAAACCTGGGTATTATGGCCTGAGTTGTTTCCAGTTCCATGTCTTTAAGTAAAAGAGTATGTTCAGACAGAAGAAGCTATACAAAACCAACCAGCTTCCCAAGGTATTTGACTGCAAGCCCCATTCTAACTCTTCACCTGTCTCCAGGTGTAGTACCAAGGTAGAAATAAAATAGTGTGTACAGGATGCAGGAAATCTGGAGCTGAGACAGAAACTGAATCCAGTCTTCTTGAGTTTTCATCCCATCTTGACTCACAATCCCCCTTCTTTTTGAAGAATTGAGGGGAGATGCACTGTGTGAAAGGACATACTATCAAGAACAAAAATTTTTACTGGCGAAGGAGCATCTCTCATATGAGGAAAGGCTGAGGGATCTGGGCCTGCTCAGCCTGGATACGAGAAGACCCAGGAGGGATCGATCTGATCAACGTGAATAAGTATCTGGAGGGAGGGTGTCAAGAGGATGGGGCCAGACTCTTCTCAGTGGAGCCCGGTGACAGGACAAAAGGCAATGGGAACAAACTGCAACATAGACGTTCTGCCTGAGCATAAGCAAAAACTTTACTGTGGGGATGACTGAGCCCTCAGGTTGATTTGTGATAGTAAAATCAAAAGCAAATACTGTGAAAAGAAAGTTGCTTCGAAAAGAAAGTTGCAGTACTGCAATGGCAAAGAAGGAAGTCTGGAAGAGCTCAAACATTTCATACAGTTAGACATAGTTAATTCATGCTGAATTATTGTCACCGCATAAATGTCTGTGCAAATGACAGACTTTAATAAGCCTTCAAAGCTGACACACTATTTATCACTGATTAAATTTTTTAAATCAAAGTAACTATGGCTTTTACAGACATGTTTAGATTAAGACTGACACTAACTCAGTATATCAGTTTAAGTCACTTGCAATTATGCAGGTGCTTGGGCAGCCTGTAGTTCTGTCATTTAAGGCTAAATTGGGGCAAAGAGCCCGTATCCATGTTGGATAATGAAGCCCTTGTCTCAGGAGACAGATAATGATTTTCAAACGTAGAATATTCCCAAAGTTTTCCTCTGTGCACTGTGACTGTGTAATCTGTTCTTGCTGGAAAAAGGCTGTCACAAGGAAAGTAATAGTATAAAATCTTGCGCTTTGAGTCTGTGTAGTACCTACCGTACCCAGGAGATCAAACAAAGGCTTTGTGAAAAGCTCCCAACCTATATGCATATGACTTTGGAAAAGCAACAATATTATTTTAATGTAATTTTATATATAACTATATAGACCTGAAATCATTATACAGGGGTTGATGCATGTCCAGAATAAATTACATTTTTTGTACATTGCTGGCTACCAGTTTCAAAAACAAAACATAAAAGAATGCAATCCTTCTGCTGATGAAAGCAGATTAAAAAATGAAATTCCACCAAGGAGTTGATGTTATTCCCTGTACTTCGTTAACATTTCATTTTTTGCAGCACTCCAAATACAAAGAGTTATCAGGGATTTTTTTTTTTTTTTTTGCTTTGTAAGAGTTTTAAGGCATTTGATCATAACTGCTGAAGTAAATTAAGTGGCATTTCATGAGCAGCCAGCTAAAAATGCTGAAGGCACAAAGCAGTTTTGATATCCAGGAAATCACAATTAATTTCAACTACATAAAACGGAATACAAGACTGTACGAACCATTTGTTATTTGTCACCTGTTTCATTTGATTAGAAACGTATGGTATTTATCAGTCAGTAGAGTGGAAATAGAATTTGCTGTAAACGATAAAGAATATAAAAAGATTACAGGTAAAAGGAGCAATGGGGAAATATGTATATATATTTCTTATTGAAGTATATGATAGCTTTCACTTGGGCTGACTACAAAGACACTGTATTATACTGATTTTTATTGTTCGGTGAGAAAATTTCTAGGTTAAACAGAATTTAATAAAACCTAATACGTATTACAGACATTTATTTGGCAATACATTTGACAGCACCCAAGTATAAGAAAAGAAATGTTAAATACAACCCCACTGATAAGGAAGTCATTTAAAGAAAGTTTTCTCTGAAAATGAAGCCTAAGCCCTTTTTTCCACTTAAAGTCGATAATTTGCTGGTAAATATCTGACAGTCCAAGATGACTACAGCTCTCCTCACCTTGCCAGAACTTCCTGAAGAAAACCACCACTCACCTCATATCTACCATAGCAGTAATTGACAAAGGACAAGATAAAAACTATTTCATGCATGGAACAGGAGCTTTTTTTTTTTCCCCATGTAGATATTAAAAACAAAAACAAAACAAAACAACAACAACAAAAAAACAATCTATTATCTTGTATATGTACTGGCTGAACTGTCCATTTATTCCTGTGCTGGTGGATAGCTTTTCTCTCTTTTTCTCTTCATCCACTCAAAAATCAGCTTGGACTTACCCAACTTTTTTTGTTTGAATATGGCCAGTAAAGAAAAGGTATTAACCAGGAAAAAACAACTACTGAATAAAAACCTTTCTATAACAAAAACATTACACCACTTCCTCACACTTTTCCCCACACGAACATTGTAATATCCCTTTATACATACATACATACATACAGGCCCTCACTTCAAGAGAAGCACACCCCAGCAGTAGGACAGGTAAGGAGGAACGATGGAATGTTCTAGGACCAGGCTACATCCTGGTATGGGTTAAACTGGTAAAATGGACAGGAGAAAACCAAACTAACTAAATAAAATACAAAGTTATATGAAGACATATTAATAGATTTTTAGAAGTGCTGATATTCATGAAATTATAGTAAGAGGTATTAATGAGTTAGGCCCCACATTTTCAGTAGTTCTGTTTATATGCAGTGTTCAGATTCTACAGTGCACAGATGGAGGACCAACTTTACTAAGTATTTTACTAGCCTTGCTGATTTTATTAATTGTGTATCATACTGTAACATCTAATAATGTGAAGTAAGATTAAAGATTCTGACACCCACTGCACAGGAACTAGCAAACAGCAATTTTTCGTTCCTTTTTATATAGACTAATAAAATATTTAGAGTAATTACTTTGCAAATAGTAAAGGATTAGAACTGCTGATTGCATCTAACTAAAAAAAAAAGTATGTCTCAATTAATAAACCATAGAGTCTTTGACATTACAATTTATATTCTTCACAAGAAAAAACAAGTGCAAGAATATATGCCATTAAACAACACACAATTAACAACACTTTGTTTTAATTATCTTGGGCCACAATTAATGATGGTCCTACAGTTCATCCTTCAACTTTGATAGGTACTTAGACTACTTATGTAGATTAATTATTGAAGTATTGGCATTCACTAATAAGTGTTTTTTTAACAAGCCACTGCACAGCACTGACATCAGTGAGGGGACCTGTTCACTCACCTTCCAGGCCTGGAGTCTGTCTGTCCATTATGTTATGTTACATATCTGGGCAGTTTGCCACAGCTGATAAAGGCCGTGACATTGCTGAACAACTTCCTATTAACTGGGGACATAAAGAACTGAAACTGTCATGCAAACTGATTAAGATTCTGGCCAAGTAAACACAAGTCATGCGTATTTGAAAATTAAAGACCACAAAGAACATACAGTCATCCTCCACTGACAGATAAAGCAAGACTATAGTAAACTGTGTATTTATCAGTGGTTTATGGACCTTAAAAATCTCCTATTGCGCAGTTGGTTTCTGTGCAGAGTTAAGGTTAATTAATATTCATAGATTCATAGAATGGCTTGGGTGGGAAGGGACCTCAAAGATCATATAGTTCCAACCCCCTGCCATAGGCAGGGATGCCACCCACTAGATCAGGTTGGCCCCATCCAGCCTTGCCTTGAACACCTCCAGGGACGAGACATCCACAGCTTCTCTGGGAACGTATTTAATGTGTTTACTTTACAAATTGCTCATTATTTTAAAGGAAAGAAAAACTACAGAGACTTTCTGTGCCTTTCAGATTTCAGAATCTGTATTTAGATCCAAACAGGGTTATAACTGTCCATGTTTTACTTTTAACAAAGTCCTCAAGAACAAAAATCCAGAGTTTTATTTTGATGAGAGTATAACTCAAAAATAGAAACTGTGATGCAAAAGAGCCGTCACTTTGAACTGAAAATGTATAAGGCCAAGTGATGAAGACCTTGTTTACCAAGAGCCTGCTTAGGCAAAAGGCCGTTACAATCACTGTAATGCATTCATTTATAAATACACAGAATACAACATAGATAGCTTGAACAGAAGAGAATGAAGCAAATGCTTGGTAAGTTCAAAATGTCTTATTACTAGTTTTAATTTATATTAAACTCTGCATAGTCTTAATGTTTTATACACATTGAAATCCATGTTTCTATCAGGGAGAACTAAGTAAGTTCATATATGTAAACATACATATATAAATATATAGTGGTTACAATCCTACCTGCACCTTCTTCATGGTTGCCTAACAAAACTAGAACTTTTTCTTCAGGAATTTTTAACCATCTTGAATTCTAGTGATTATGATTAGTAAGTACCACAAGATGCAGTACTTTGCATGTCCTGATTTTCCACTGGACTAAAAATGTGAAGAGTGCAGTTTTCCTTGTGGTCTACAAAGAAACAGATTTTCCACAGTCCAGCAGTAAAAAGACCTGAGCCGAGCCTTCGAGCACGTTGAGCAATAAACTACATTGAAGCGGCATTGGTTTTATGACAGTTGTTAAATCATCTGTATTTGTCCGAAAATATTAATAATTGAAATAAAAACAGTAAAAAAAAAATCTCTTTAAATGATCTCAGTTGAATTAAAATCAAGTATGAAGACTTTTATAAAGATATATGATGCTCGACATTAGAGAAAAATCCTTTCAGTGATACTAAGAATGAGTTTCTTATTCATCCCTGGTAAATGAATTATAAAGAAGAAATATCCCATAATATGAGTATAGGTGAACTGTGAAAGATTAGATTTATACTACAGGGGAGATTCAGTGACAATAAAAGAATGAGGCAGGGGACAAGGTGGGCTTTTGTGTGTGAAACTGTTGTATTTCTTACCTCCAGAGCCTTCAAACGCTCTAATAGCAATTTTGTCTTTTCTCTTTCCTCTTCAGTGCTGCTGCTTTCACTCCTTGAATCTTCATCTACTACTGTGTGAATTTTTTCCATGCCTTCTTTACATTTCCTACTGTCTTCTGACAGCTTTTCCTGAAACGATTTTTTAAAATGTCATTACTCACAGGTGGAAATGAAGTTAACTATGCAAGTATCTTCAAATCTTCCTTGTATATGAATGAAAAAAAGACAGAGCAAATTGTGACTTACAGAACTAAATAAATGGAGTCATGAAGGGTTTATTAAACATGCTGATATGCCAGTTCTACAAAAGTGTATGCACAAATGAACTGCTACATCTACTTAAGATTTTTAAAATTTGGAACTTATCATTTTTAAATAGAGTAACTTGCATTTTCTTCTTTTAAGGTTGCAATGAAAATTGAGTGTATCTTCTTTCAATGGAAACATTCTGCCACTGAGATATAAAGCAGTTTATTAAGGAAAAGCTAACATATGTTCATGCCTGATGTATTTCACCTTTCTTCATCTTGAGCTAATATTTGAATTACTAAATAATGGGCTGAGAACCAAGCTACTACCTGAACACTGATTTAAGACCCACACTAACAGACAACTAGAGAGAATCAACCTGACAGCAAAATTTTCCGAAGTGCCCCAGTCTATTACAAGTCAGTCAGACTGGGTATTATTAGCTGCTTTACGGCTGTTCGGTTTTACAAGATGTCTATAAAAATGCTAGATTTGAACACTGAATGCTACTAACACCATTAATTATGTGCCCGAGTTCTCTGTTAAGAGAATGAGATAGAGCAAGCAAAACATCCAGACTACAAAAACAGCCAACAAAAACTCTAGACATAAAAATATGTATTTTCATGAAGAACTGTCCAGCCTGAATAACTGTGCAAATATCTGATAACTCTTCAAAGACTTAACAGCAAAAGATTATCTTAATTAAAACCCATAAACACAACTGAATTAAAAATCAGCACTGTGAATGACAATTCTAACAATGCCTTTTTTAAAAATTAGCTAGCTCAGTAATGGACTATTACCATGTTAAAACTTTAATCAAGAATCAATTTTATAAGCTATGGGCTTAATCATTACACACTCTTACACAAACCATGAGGCACAAAGCCTCAAAACATTGACTTCAAAGAGCCATTCCATCAGGTTTCCAGCATTAGTGTTATCCTGATCACATGGGAACCTTAACTATAGTTCTCTTTTTTTCTTGCTTGCTACTCACTGGTACAACAATCAAGCATCTATAGAATAGCCATTAAACACCTTTCCCTTCAAGTTACCCTGAAAAGTACATTCACATAAAGTATTTCAATGAACTCAGAAAAAAAAAATTGACAAAGGTACCTCTGATGTAACTCAAAAACAAACAATTATTTTTAGGAGAGAGACTGACACGTAATAGATGTGGCTAACAATGGTAGAACAGATAGGAGAAAGCACAGGCTGTGAGATTTCGTCACAGAACAGGAGTAATGCAACTTCAATCAGAGTAAATCCCAGATGTCCATCACCTAAAGAAGTAACCAATTCATCTTCTAATTACAAAACCTGGTGAATTTTGCGCACCAGTGGCATAAAGAAGACTACACATCCTGCTTTGCTATGATGTGCACTTAACACTGTACCCCTCCTTGAGTGTTTAAATACAGCTCATATATTTAATAATCTAGTTTCAGTGTTTCATGGGCTAAAAAGGCCCCGATATATCACATACCCTATCTGGAAAAGGTGCAGGATAAATACTATTTGTGCTTAAAATCAAGTCAAGTAAGGGGGAGGATGACAAAGGCTTTTGGTATGACAGAATCCTCTTAAAAGTGATAAGCCAGCTAATGTCAAAGGCAGCTGCCTGCAAGGGGGAGACAGGGAGGGCAGAGACAGAGAGACTGTTTTGCAAGAGGAAATATGCATCTCCTACATGATGTTGATCAAATCTTACAGAAAGCTCTGGAGTGAGCATGCTGAAGGCAGCAAACAACGGCATGGAACAGCTTTCTTTTTTTATTTCTTTTCCCTTAGCTTCCTGTACTGCTGGAGTTACCTGGAACAAAGACCATATTTGAATCTTCTACAATGTGTCTGTTCTGCACCCCATGCATTGCACAACTAAAGGCAGGCTGGATTTGCAAGCTGAACAGCAAAATACTTTGGGTCGGAAGTCCTGCAAAGGCAGAATAAGTGTCGTCCTTCTGATCGATGCTGCTTCATTTCTCTTGAAAGGTAGCAGATGGAAACTGTACTCTGGAAGTAAGCTGGGCATCAAAAAATGCGCAACAGCCCAGCTTGGTCTCCCCAGAGCACTAAGAGTTTAAGACACTTGTCTGTACCATAAGAGGATGCAAGCACAGCAGCCTGGTGAGAATTGTACAGTAAAGACTCATCCACATCTCTAATGCTCTGTGTTAACAAAGAGACAATAAGAACATTAAATATTCAAATCTTACTAAAAGGAAACTAGGATTGTGCAGCTCACTACGGACCCGTTCCCACTGAAACTAACGAGAGACTTGCTATCAAGTCCCACCTCGTGGAAGCTTCTCAAACTGGTTTGAACTGTCATTGCTTTTTTGAAGCCAACATTACTTTTCAAATCTAACATGACATCCTAGCCTGATCATTATTTCTATGCTTTGTTTGCTCTATAAATCAAACAAATAGTACACTGATGATGAACCTTTTGATCAAACACTGTAGGCCCTACAGCCAATAGAAAACAAGCGATGAAAACACAGCCGGCAGTCTGGAAATGGCAAGCTTTCTAGAATCAATGGGAAGGTATAAATCACTGAAGACATTGATCTATGAAGCTGTACAATACAGCGACCTCACTGAGACTCATCAAAAAGTTGGTTTTCAGTTAGATCAAGTAGGAAAGAACAGTATAATACTTCCTCTTTCTACTAATAAATATAAGTGAGAAGAATAAATTAAGAGAGCAGGAAAGCCAACGGAAATTCCAAATAATAATTTTCCTGGAATATGTAGGAATACAAATAAGCATTTTAAGCCAGTCTTCCCCCTTCTGCCCACCTCTGAGAACACTGAGCAAAGAAGTGTTTCTGCTGTTTATAAATAAAGGAGTGTAACTAAAGTGATAGGAAAGATCACGTGGAAGATTGCAAGAAGATGAAAGACACCAAACTGCTTACTTGAGGAATTGCCTCCTCCTTCATCCTGAGGAAGGCAACAGGCTGACCTTCTGGACACAGCATTAGTGGCTGGGAGCCGTGGTCAATGCCTGTCCTCTGAGTCTGGTCACCTTTCCGGGGAACAGCCAAATGTCAAAGGGATGCTTAGCCAGCTATTTCTTAACCACTGCAATCTCACAAACGAATGTACTTTTGAAGTTTTATTGGCAATACCATGGCTTGTCATTCCATGGCCTTTCATCTTTCTTAAGATGGTTTCTAGGAATTACACTACACACACACACACGTGCAAAAACTGGAATAAAAAATAAACACAATTTAAAATATTTCAATTTGTAACTACAAAATTTAAAAACAAGAAGGCTAAAAGTCAGATGATGCAAAGAATCATAATAAAAAAGGTAGCTCCAAAAAATCTATTCTAGATTTTCTTTTTTTTATAATGAAAAAAATGAATAGGCACTAATTGGAATCAGGACTTTTCTCTAGTAGTATGGACAAATACATTATACAAAATGATCATATAGTTCCTCGGGTACCTTATGTTCCAGTTTTTCCTGTTTTGAGATGTTACCATGCAGGAACTGCCTACACAAATGAGAAAGCTTTAAGAAAACAGAAGTCATTAACACCATTAATGCAGCAGACAGGCTCCCACAGGAGGAGCTCTCACCAAACATGAAACAAAAAGAACCAGCAGCAGCAGAGCACATGCCATAGCTGTCAGCATGGCAAATGCAAAGTCCTGCACTGGGGGAGAGTGGTCATACGGTCACTGGAACAGGTTACCCAGCTTCTCCTGAATCAGAGAGATTCCAGAGTTCACCAGACAAGTGGCTATAATATAACATAGCATAGTTTTATCCTGATCTAACTGGATCTATACTCTACAGTACTGATTATAAACAGCAATCTCACAAGGACACGTGACAAAATCCTGCTTGAACCAAACAAGAATTAAAAAAAGATCAAGATATTTGAGATGCTGATTTCCTCAATGAGCATTTGACGATGAATTGCTTGTCTGGAAACTGATAAGTAATAATTATAAATGACATCTTTACTTACAGGAGCTAGAGATCATTCTCAGGTGATTAACCCAAGCCCTCCACAGAAGTGAAGTGTTTCAGATGCAACACAGTAAAGATCCCTCAAATACAAGCTATCCCTTTTTCCATTTGGGGTGTCAGATTGTGATGCTAGCATTCTTTTTTTTTTTTTTTCCTTTTAATTCTTCAACCTCTGGAATTTATTAGACAATGGTTTTATAACGGTTACAAATTCAAATTCTTTGGAGATTCGTGCCTGTATTTTTCCAAATAAAACACTTTAATGACAGAGTAAAAAAAATTATGTAAGACATATAATTAAATAGTGTTTATAAATGGCTATAAAGACTGATTTGAGAAGAAACTTAGCATCTTTCACAATGTAAATCTCTACTAGCAGATTGTACTTGGAGGTGCCCGAGAATCCAGTCAATACTGAACCCAAGCTATCTGGCTAGCTCAGCATCTCAAACCAGTTAGCACTTCTCATGAGCATGTCTCAGGAGCTTCTGCAGTACTTTCTAAGTAAGATAGGTACTGAGCTGTCAGTAACTCAGTTTGGTAATTCAGGTAAATTCCTTCAGTTCTACACTTCTAACGCTCTCTTGTGCTATCATAAAGACAGACTCTTAACCTACAAACCTGAACTGCAATTTACAAAACCATATACAGCATTGTGTCTGTAATAATAAATTCTGAATGCTGCTTCTTGCAAGGCCATTCTATAGTCTTGATGTATTCTTAGATTATGTACTTTCAGTGTTATTTCCACTGCAGACCTCCTAGTGTTCAGCACTATTCTTCACTGCAAGTGAGCAATATGAAACAAGAATTTTTAGACTGTCAGTGTAGACAAAAACAGTAGATGAGGGTTTCTTTGTACTTTCAGGAAAAAACAGCCCCAAGCTATGCACAACTAGCTCCAACAATCTGACTGCAGAAGCTGAAAAAGACAGCATTTGCTCCAAGGACTACTGACTTAACATTCCAACAAGTTTAAAATTGTTTTTCAGTGGCACCTTGCTCCTCTTTTTCCTCCCACCATAATGTTTTTTTCCTTTATCATAATTAACACTTGTTTACTGGGGCTCAATCCCTCTTAAATACGCAATTTGACATGTTTGCAGTTTCTTCTGATAGGCTTTTGGGCCAATTTCATTTGGAAAAACCTGAAGTGCATAAAGGACGCTTGTACATTAAGTCAATGCAATATGAAATAGGACTGATGAATTCACTAAGTGCTTCCTGCAAGATGCCCTGTACACGAGTAGTTACTGATGTCACCGTGACATGAATATGTCTGTTCTAGCTGCAACTTTTTTCTTTTATTATTATTTGCTCTATTTGCTAATGGCAATCCAATTGAGCACCATGACTCAGGTCTAAAAAAAAAAAAGTAACCGAACAATCAAGTTAGAATGAAAAAAAATTACACGCAACGAGATTGTGCAATCTAAATGATCTCTCAATATAAGGCTACAAACACGACTTCTGTTTTACCCTGCTTACTTGTATCTATGTATTCAGCTGTTTTCTCTTCTTTCACTTCTTCCCAGTGGAAGGATAGACTAAAATATAGCTTTGTTTTAGATAGCACATCAGCAAATGCAATAATAATATATTTTTGTTTAGCCAACAGCTTTTGTTCCGAACAAGCTGACAAAATTGAAGAAAAAGAAAGGGATGCACATATATCACAACATTTTACACAAACATCCCAAATTGTTCACAGGTTAACATTACTGTTGTCAGGAAAAACATATAAAGTTCTTCTTTTTCATCTCTGGTTTTGACTTACAGAGTGAACAGAGTGAGCAGTAACATTCCCTAGATTAAATATGGGTGATGGATAAGAGAACAAAGTACTTTCTTTATGTTTCTGATACGAGCCTCCTACCGCTCACATATCAATCTCAATGTACTAGATATTATTCTTCACTCAAAACTCTCTTCAGCAGTGCAGGCTACCACCCCTATGAGCAGTTCTGCAGTCACATTAATAAACTTCCTGATGATGCTTTTATTGGCTGCTCCATGCATCAGAAACAAGTAGTTTTGAAAAAGTTCTAATCAAAAAGGACTCTAAGAGAAGAAAACCTTCGCACCGAAGTTCACTTGGAAGTGAACTGAGAAAATCAGAAAGATTAGATGGAACTTTTTGTCTTGACGTCCCCAGATTAGAGTCCGTCCTGGGTGCCAAAGGGAACTGCACCAACCTGTGACCAAATATTGCTGTCGACACCATCCTGACTTTAGTAAATGGGCATTCACAGGATCAGCAGCACCCTCACCTCTGGCACTTCAGCTGTCAGAAGCGAAATCAGAGAGTGACAATTTTGGAGGTGATCCTTGCACGCCAGGTCTCAGGCACGTCGATGGCAGGGCAAGGTGGCAGCACGTCTGCATGTTGTGTCACTGCCTTTTCAAAATGGAAGGCTTCAGCAACATTCAACAGCAATTGGCAGAAAGAAGGTATTCGAGAGCTAAGTTGTTTCTTCTTCTTATGTTTCTTCTTCATACGGCTTTATGAGAAGAATCTGCAGCATGATTTTTCACGCAGATATTCTCCTACTAATTGGTTCGTTAGTACCACACTTGAAGTAACCATCTTTCTTCACAGGAAACCTACATGCAGCATTTCAACTTTCCCGAATGAGTTTGTAAGTGTTGAAGTGACTACACTTGACTGAAGTGACAGTATTAAAATATCTACCTTTGACTGAAGTACAAACAAACCAAACCATTATGAAAATTAAACTGGGTAAATTTTATGTGATGGCAATTAAGGCAACAGATTTACTCTGGAGTTAAATTGCTAGAAACAGGCCTATTTTTCTTCCCTTTGCAACCCTTTCACATTTTTAAAAATAATATCTTTTTACTACTTGGATGAAGGCCAAATTGCTCTTTTTAATGAAATGAAAAACTTTGAGTGCAAATTTTTTTTCAACCACAAGAAAGTCTCCTGAGAACTTACACTTGTTGATCCAGTTTTCTGTACATTGTTTCTCTTGGGAATACCACAAAGAAGCTCTAAAGAACAAACCTGAATACAAGTATTAACTAGTATTTTGGAATGAAAGCAATACATTAACTGACTTGTTCCCACCATAAGCACAAACGTTGAAGCTGACCTAAGAAGCTACCTGTGTGATTTGGACAAAAAATAAACGTGTATTATTACATAACTAGGCAATTTTTGCAAATTGCAGGACGAAGTTGGTTTGTCTCACAATCTTGTCAGGACAACTGAAACAAACATCTTCACAAAAGCATCTTCACAAAAAAAATATAATACAGGAAAAACCATCATCGATCTCATCAAAACTCCACCTTTTCAAATCTGTTATTATAGTGTGTATCAAATACATTAAACTGAATTAAAAAATATATATATGCTTTTCTTGATCAGTACTGTAAATTATTTCCAGAACAGATATACCTGTACTGGTATACTTGTAAGTGTGTTATTATGTTTAAATTATTTTCGAAGAGAGTTTCTATGAATATATATTAAGTTCCTTTTTTCTCAGAGAACAAGGAAAATTTTGACTAGATTTTTTTCAATCTTTTACAATTTAAAAGATAGCATTACCTACTGGTGTTTTGCAAACATAAATGAATCACAGTTCAAAATGCAGAGGGAGCAATATCTTTAACTGAGATGTGGAAATAGAGAGCAAGTGACTTGGCCATGTACAAGACCCATCCTTGGAATACCACGGAACACAAACTGGAATTCAACTTCTCTGTCACTAGGCAGCTGATTGCAGTCTCTATTGCTAATTTCTTATTTCTAATTTTCTTTCTGGACTCTATTTATTATTTCTTATTCATTTTTTTTTTCTCTCAGAAACCACGAAAGGATTAGAGAGATAAAGATGCTTCTTATTTACTCGCTCGTCCCTCCTGCCCAACTAGAAGCTCTTCAATAGCAGCCCAGGATGCACGATGCCGTGTAGGTCAAAAAAGCACTTCTGGATCCCAACAGGGATCCAGCCTATAAAAATCTTCTGGTCAAGAGCCAGGAGACACCCTACAGATCTGGGAGCTCGGAAAGCAGTCGCCAGGTGGGAGATGACAACAACTCCCTGGGGATCTCACTGCTCTGCTGAGAGTCGGAGCAGGGCTGCAAGTGGTGCTGGTCCCACAGCGAGTGCGCTGCAGCAGGCTTGCTTCCTCCCGCTGCCGAAGTGTGGGCCACCCTCAGCCCCTGCGCCAGCACAGCTGCTGCTGGCAGCTCGGAGCTGACCTGCTTAAGGAAGACATGCAGATAAGGAGCAACAAATTGGCCTTCGCATTCCAAGATACTGGCATCTCTCCAAGCAGCAGATAGATTATCTGAAAACTGATAGGTGCTATAAACTCCTGGAGGTTACTGCAGTCTCTTAGGACTACCAGGCAGAGGCATCTTAGAGCCATGCAAAAGATACTGCAAAAGACAAATTCTGTATTGTAGAGAAAAATCTAAGCAGAGAGTTACAATCAGTACAATACATAACAGTATCATCTCCACCACTTGTTACTAAAGATATATAGAAAATCCCAGGAAGGAAAGAGCAGCTTGTTTTCTGAGAAACACAGACACACAAATTGCAAATTTCAGTTATGAGACTTCATTATGTTAAACATAACTCCACTGCTTCGTTACTGTACTACAAACAAACAATCAAAAAGGAAAAACTATTTGCATACAACTTCCTTGCAGCGACGTTGTCGTTTTGAGCAGTGTCTGAGAAGCACCATCGCTCCCCTTTGGGGGCAAGAATCCAACCTCGATTTAGATAAATGGGGAACAAATATCTAACAGAGTCCCTGCACACTGGTTGAAGGCTACCAGAAGAAAAGCTGTAAGGAGTTAGTTGTTACAGAGCTAGCTCTGAATTTCTCAGTGTTGAAAAGTGGTCTGAGAGCAGATGCTGGTATAGCTGACCGCCCAGGATTTCCGGTGGAGGTCCCAGGAGCGTGGGTGGGGGCTCTTCAGTCCTTCTCTGGGAGACACAAAGCTGCCAGCCTTTGCCTAGTGATATTCTCCTTAGTAGCCGAGGGGACCTGGCTGATGCAGTCTCCTGTGTGTCCTTCCAATGCAGAGATGTAAGTTTAATTTTAAGGATATATTTCCTCTCTCTGCAACAGCAGTTAGCATTAAAAATCCTATGTGGATTTCAGCTAGGGAATTCAACTACTGCCTTTTTTTCAATTCATGACCATGCCCCTTCTATAAAATGTTACGTATCAGCGGCCTGAACATCAAACTTGCATAATTTTGTGTTACGATAAAATTATATTGCCAAAAGATAAAATTTTTCTTCTCCTGAAAGACCTGTTGACACCAACGGCTGTGCAAATTACAAGTGCCAGCCACAACAACTGTTCCACATTTGTTGTTCCACACAACACAGACAAAAAATTGGGCTGATCTGCCCAACAATGCCACCTGAAATGTGCCTGCATCACCCATGCAGTCACACCTTGCTGACACCTGCTTCAGAAAGGAATCGGCAAAACACTGCAGCCTTCATGACCAAGAGCTGGAGGGCTTGCAGAATTGGCACTGTTTTATCTTCATATTGAAGTTATCAATATTAACACTCTTGACAAATATTCATCTATCTCCTTTCCTACTTTTCATTAAAGCAGGAGCGTGTACACATATTTATACCAGCAAGAGGGCAGGAAAAGGAACTGAACTCTCTTTTGTTCAAAGCTACTGCAGCGAAGCAGATGGCTGTGCTGGTGGTGATGTCCTGCAATCTTGACAGACCTCCCCCATGGGGCTGCATGCCATTCTTCTCGTGGTGCACACGGAAATCTAAGAAGACTCTTCGGAAGTCATTCCTTCCCAAAATCTTGTCATTCCTCTGACTGAGGAGAAGACCAGAGCTGAACCACCATCACCCAGCCAGCTCTTACTCGGCAAGAAGAGCCCATCCAAATGCTCAGGCTGCAATTGCTCAGAGTGTCTGCTACCACTTTGATGTCGCTTCGGGTGCAGAAGTGGGCAGAGGAACAGAAATGAGACAGGACACATACCTCTACCAGAAAGAACTGGAAGGAATCACACTGCTGTTCTCTGTTGCACCCTGGGCTAAAGAAACCTGAAGCATCCCACTACAAAGCATCCCACTACAGTCTCTCAACCAGACTTCGTTTGGTGATGACTCAACAGCACTGACCACAGCATGGGAATTTTCTTCCCAACAAATTTCCTAGCACAGAAGTTCAGGCATGACAGGGCCTGTGATGTTAGACTGGTATGGGCTTCGGGCTGTGTAAAACCCAGGTTTTCAGATCCCACCGAGCAAAAGACCATGCCTGCTCCTCACAACAGTGTTCTTTTGGAGACCAAATCTCAAAGAAGCAGAGTGGGGCTCAGAAAAGGCTGCAATGGTTTTAGTCACAAGTGCTCATTTCCATAAAACGAGCAAATCTCACTTCCACATTTTTAAGTAAGTCACAACTCTACTCAAAGACCATCCAAGCTCCACTTCAAAATTGACTCCTTTCCTATCAGAAGTATTTGTATGCCAAGCAAACTCTTTGGGAGAAATATGCCTTTTTTCAAGATTACCAAAAAATATCGAAATTCTGTTTTTCTTTTTCTATTCATTACCTGGCTCAGTACTTATAAGAGTTCCTGTTACCAGAAATAGCAGTTCATACATACTGATGACATTTTAAACATACCTGAGATTAAATAGCATGTTGTTACCATCTTTTTATAGACAAAGTAAAAGATGGACAGATAAAGTTTATTTGTCCAAGGAAATGGAGACATTTGTGGCAAACGAAGGAATCAAAGTCTAGTCTCCCAAATGCAGTGCTTTAAACAGCAGATTGTCGTCCCTCCTCTCCTCTCTGATGTGACTGTGCCACGTCTGTTCTGAGCTTCAGTGCATATATTGATGGTTCCTGAATTGAAACAAATCATAAACTCACAACAAACACTCTTCCTCATCTATTTTGATTACTACGTGGTGACAGATAAAGTCAAAAGGAGTTCAAAGAAAACTTGAAAGACTTTGTTTGCATGATTTGTAATCAGGTAAGAGTCTAGATATCCAGTAATGCGACCCGGCAGGGAACAGACTAGTTTTTGATATCCAGAAGACAAGGACAACACTAGGAAGAAAAGTCTGCAGTGGTGCACGTTTTAACTTCTTGGCTTCAGGTACTGCTCACAATTATTTCTGGGGATCATTTTCCCTCTTAGATAAAGTATTAGCATGTTGAATGACAATAAAAGTACTACATAAGGTATTGGTTTGGCCTTTCATGATCTTAATGTAGGTGGATAATGCCTCTTGGAAGCAACCTAAAAGCTCTTATATACTAGAGCCTTTTAGTCAAGTACATTATAAGAAGTGAAAGAAGCACGATGCTTCACATCAATTCAAACAACACATATTCTTATCTACGTTTATGTGAGCATTCATTATAAATTTTCCATCAGATATTATTATGCAGAATGATAACAATGAATTTTATTTACAATCCCGCTTCTGAAGTCATTTACCCCAAAGAAATCACATCGTCCATCTGTAAGTCCAGCAAATTAAATTCCCACAGGGCAGCTACCTCTACAGAAGGGGTTAGAATATTTTGCTTCAAGTAAGAATCCTGACAAGACCTAACATAATATTGCAATAATACTGCACGCTCTGGGCTCTATCTTATTATTATTCTTCTAACACAAACACTATGCAACATTTAATGTTCATTAGCAACAATATTTATTCTGGAGTCAGACGTATTGATATTATAATAAGAACTCAATTTCATACATCCCAGAACAATAATTAGATTTGTAAAAAAACAAATATGTAGACAACGGTCAATAGATCAACAGCGTTTATTGCACAGAGGTATCTTTTATGACTATTCAGATATTAATGTGAACAGGCTTCACACACTAAAAGTAGCTTACCATGGTGTCAAAGAATATGGGACATATGTTGATATGTCATGCTGGAGATCTCCTAGTACATGTCCTCATTTGTTACAAAATACGTGGCTGTGAAACAGCAGTAAAATCTAATCCTCTAGAGCACTGATCGCAGAACATATCATACTAATTACAAAGAACAGTTGCCAATACATTCTATAAGGTAGCTGCTTGACTGTACAGGATAGCTTTCAAAACAATGGTAATATTTATATATCCAATACGTTTTGTGTATATATATATATATCACTTGCTATTCATGTCATAAAAATCTTTTTTCATGTGTTAGCTCACATCTATAGTTCACTCCCAAATACAGGATGACAATATGGTTGTCATGTTCCCAAAAAGCTGAATACATCAGGGTATAAAGAAACATTACCTAGGTTGTACTTTCAAGTTCTACCTCCATTTGTGAATTACCCATATAAATATATCAAAAACCTGTCCGAGCACATTTGAAAAAAGGTATAAATGAAATGTTTCTGTCACAATATTTGTGCCTCTTGCCAAACCTGGACTTAGTATCTGCAATAAAATTCATCATACATTTCAATGATATGTTTGTCCATGATTTCCACAGTTTGTTTCAGTAACATATCCATTATTCATACAATACTTTATTAATGTTTCTCAATGCTAAAATACTTTATGAACATTTTAGATTGCAGAGTTGTTGCCAACTATTTGTTTCAATGAGTCTTTCAAGTATTAACTTTTGTTATTACATGTGATCGTTGCCAAAATCACCGCATAGCTTTTACCTGGTGACTGAGTAACAAACAAACAAACAAACAAACACCTCTAGCCTACACAACAGTGGGAGGGTAGAAATGCTCTCTTTTGCATGTGAATAGAGCCATTCGTTAACATTTTCAGTAAACAAACTGTTCAAAAGTTTGGCATAAAACATGAACAAAAGGTATGTCAGGAAGAATAAACCACAACATTCATGGAAATGTTCCATGTTTATACCTATTTTACTCATCACAGACTGGTATATGATGCAGTAGACTAGCTGCAGTAGACTTTCCTTCAGGAAAGGAAAAACCATTGCTTTTGAGTCACAAATTGGGAAAAGAAATTCATAAGCAAGGCAAACAACATATTGGCAATAAGGAGGAGATGAAAATTGCTGAACTGCAAGCTGACTTGCATACCATGAGCCAAATTAAAACAAACAGTAAAACTTCCCCAAGAACAAGAAGAGAGCAGGAAGAGAAGAAAGCTGCTATGCAATGTGGAGCACACAATTAAAAAAAAACTCCGGAATAACAGGCATATGGGTCCTTGAAGGTCCTTGGATGGAGGTGGCTTCACTCTAGGTTAACAGTCAATGGTTGGACTTGATAATCTTAGAAGGCTTTTCCAACCTAAATAATTCTGTGATTCTAAAAGAGAGCTAGGCTCTGTCTGGGGAATAAACCTGGACTACTACCTAGCAGATTCAAAGAAAAGCCCACGTCCAGAAAGAAGGGAAAAAAGTGTTAGAGAGCACTTTGCTAGGTGGAGGAGGCTGTTTGCTAGAGCTGAAAGGAAATAGGAATCGTTCTTGTTACTAACTGGGCAGAACTTTTTCTTTTGTTGGACTGAAAATAAGCGCATGAGACTGACTGTACATCAAACACACCATGGTACCCATTCTGCTGGCTGGCAGGAGACAACAAATGTCTATGCCCTAAAGAACGGAAAAAAAAATAAACAACAAATTCTTTCTCTTTTCAAAAATTATAATGCAAATAAAACACAAAGGAAAAAAAATATATAAAAGTACTGAAATGGGAATGATGAGTTTATCTCTGCTCTAGGACAGCAGCACATGAAATTTCAGATCTCAGAAGACCACATGGCTAGTATTTTTCTGGTTTTGTTCCCAAAAGAAACCTAGAAAACACCCAAACCCTCAGTCTGACTGAAACAAAAATACTTTCCTACTTTTCTTCAAAGTTCAAAGAAAAACAAACACAACACAAAACGTCAAAGAAGTTAAAAACAAATTGTGGTACCACCTTAATGTGGTTTCCAGGGTAAAACAGTACACAGAAAAGCAGGTAATAAAGTCATTCCAGCATCTGTTATAAACAGACAAACATGTAATCCACCCAAGGCAGAGACAGAAGCCAAGCCCACTTCAGAATGCCCACTGTATAGCGGCAGGAGTGAGGAGGAAACATTGATTTAAACTCTGTACCAACAGGAGGGAACTGAGCTCCCTTTTCACATCCCAAAGGGCAGTGAGTAAAATATAGATGCTTTTATAACCAGTTTCTGAAAGCACAATGGTTCTATCATGAGTTCAACAAAAAGTTTAATTCATCCTGAAATTAAATTTTACAGGCTATCATTTTAACAAGAAAAATTGATTATTTTGGAAGGTTAACCTAAAGATTCTTTTCCCCTCAATTCCAACTTAAAATGAAAATTCAATTACAGTGATAAATACTCTCCAGTATACTTTTCTGTTTAGCTGTATAGCTGTATATTTGATCCATCGGTTGCTAGAAAGGACTAAGGTAACTACGATTTTATGAAAAATCTCTTATCAGAAGGATTGCTACCTGGTGGCAGACTTTAACATATTATTTCAGCATTTCATATCCTTTAAAAATGCTTATTCTATTTTAAAATGAGAAAACACAGGACTGACCTTCATTAGGTGCTTTTTTTAAGAACTAATGTGCAGAAAATCTGGTTAACTGGGATGTATATCTTCCCGTTTCCAGAGACTAAAAAAAGGCTTTCTACCACCTCATGTTCCCTGCTTCCAGAACACAGCAGTACATTAGGAAAGTGTTATTTCTCATAAACAGCATAAACAGACCTGATTCCTTTGAAAACCTCTACAATCATTGCTCTCCTATAATCTGTCCTGAGACTCTCCCTTTACAGCAGGAGAGTAATATGCACCTACTACAAGCAGTAAGAAGAAATTATGCAGATTCGTAAGGAAATCTCAAACCCAGTAAGAATATGTGTTGATAAATATTATCCATCACAGTCTGAAGGTCAAGTTGCCAAAAACATCTATGTCTTTTAGGGATGCCAGAATATATGACTTTATTAAAATAATAAACACTGTAATAAAGCCTTCAAAACTAGTTTCACTGTCCCCTGCTAACTGTGAGTGAGAAGCAACAACTGCAAATAATAATGTCAACAAAAACGGAAAACCTGTAACTGAGGTGAGAAAACACCTGGAAAAATGTAGCTGGTACCAACAGCCACTTACACACATTCATAACTAATATAACAAATAGAGGAAACAATGCCAGTCTCATTTATCTCAGTAGTGAGATTTTTGTTTTAAAGAACTTTTCTAACACAAGAAAACAGGCAGTAAGTCACTAATACCTGATATACCTTCATGATATTGACAGTTCCTTCTCCATTCTGGCCTGGGGATCCTTGGCTCTGTAGTAGATTTCTTACTGTCTCCTCCATTCTAGAGAATGAAAACATTTATGTAAGTCAACCATATGGAAGAAAATTTTAGAGTTGCATTCAGTGTTTTTGTTCTTTAGAAGAGCCTAATGCATCCATGGCTACCATGAAATTAATATTTAAAGGAAATCCTGGCCTTATAATGTTCTCATACTCCATGTTATGAATAACACATTAAGGGCACTCTTTTATCTTTTGAATATGCACAGTAATTAGGTGCATTGTTAAAATCCTACTGTAGCTCAGTTACAAAAATTAAAAACAAGTGTCAGCTAAAAACCTCACCTTGTCAACACTGTAACCAAACACCATCAAAAAATTACCGTCATTTAGGAACAAAATCAGTCAGATTCCAAAATAAACTGTTGTATTGCCAGCCAATTGTCAGTTTTGTGCAGTTTAGGCAAGCTGTCAAATACATTACTAGTATTTACTATCTATGTTATAGGTGCAGCAGCGTGTGCCAGTACATTTGTTTATAGAGGCACAGCTGCTTGAATACATTCACCCCTCTTTGCCCTTTCAAAGGGATGTAAAAGCAAGTGTAGGCTACAATCTGGTATTACCATCTCATGAAAACGTAATCAACTTCAGTTCCATCAGAGAAAGAAGGAAGGTTTGTACTTTCATTTTACAAAGTATTAATGGCTACCATCAATGGTTGCCTTTGCTCTTCATACATTCATCCGGCACATCAGGACTGAGAATAACGTTAACTGCTACCCCTCCTGGATGGCGGCGGAACAGAGCGGAGAATTCTGCCCCTCCACACAGGAGGACCACTGCAGGTGCCTATGAAACACAGGGGCCCATTCCAGGTAGATCGCAAATTAAATCCTGTAGGCTATGGGGATGTCACTGAGACCAACTACACATCAAGCAAGTGGGACTACAGCTGGTTTCACCTCTGCGAGTACGGGTAAGAAGCGGAAAGAGATCACAAGCAGAGAAGCAGTCATGGCCAAGCCATAAAGAGGCTGGGTTTCAGGACAAAAATTGCAGAGTGCCATCCACACACAGCTCCTCATGCTTCTCCCCTTCACCCGAATTCTCACCCCGTGCAGCTTCTTAGCTGTGCGGATGCAAGTTTTTCTGACGCCCACTTTTGTTTTCTGTTCTTCTCCTTGTAAGCTGCCTAGGTCTGGAAGACACAGCTGGAAGAGGGGCTAGAGAAAGGAAAACTGCCGTGGCATAGGTGTGAGGGTGACGTGAAGGCAGGAGAGGAGGAATACCTTATGCCATATTGCCAGATAAGCGGTACATCAAAACTGCAACCTTGAAAAAAGAGCCAATATTCCTAGGAGTGTCAGGCTAGAAAACGTCTGTTGCTCATTCCTACTGTGTTTAGGGAAACATGACTTTCGTGTACCATTCTTAGCAAATGCAATTGAGCAGAATTATTCACAACATATCTTTTTTTATTATTATTTTATTTTATTTCTAAGGTAACAATCTAGTGAGACAGCAAATATTAGCTAACTGCTCTGGCCAGAGGCCAATAACATTATCTTTTATATAAGCTATGTCTGCCTCGTAGCCTTTCTGTTCTTTCAGTCTTATCAGAATGAATGGTATTGGCTAACGTAGCAATAATACGAGGTTTTACTAGGTTTTCTCCTTTCAAGTCAGCCAGCTAGGCTACTTTTCAAGAAGCTGACACTGTGAGGTATTCATTCTACCAAGGTGCCCACTGACATTTTACTTAGATGTATGATGGTTTTTTTTGTCATTGATGTGCAGACTTCTACATTGCCAGAATGCCCACAGAATAGTTGGACCATCTGTTGACCAAATGTGAATAAAAATAAGCCAGCTCTAATCTCTCGTGCAGACAGTGGTGCAGTTTTTCACTTGCAGATTGGAACCATTTCTGTTCACAGGCTGACCTTAATCAGATTCATTTTACACAAAAGAACAAATCTTTTTGTGGTTCACAATACAAGTATCCTTGTATTTCCTTTCCTAACGTGCTTACTATTTCATTTTTTAAATTAACAATGTAGTACAATTCTTATTTTAATTACTGGGTTTATATATTCATATGCAATTCCAGCTCTACTTCTATAGAAAGTTAAAAAATAATAATAAACAACTACAAATGGGAGAAAGGATAGAGATTCAACTTTCACTAAAATCAGAGTTTTTCAATTTAGGCCTAATAGTATTAATGAGAATAAAGTTGAGCTGCATATTAGCATCACCAATAAACCGCTCCGAAAAATTAAGCAGAATTATTGAAATCAGTAGGTCGTTTCCCCTTCAAAGTCAGGTATTTTGGATAACAGGCCTATCTCATCCAAAAACCTTACAGGGACTGGCTGGCACACTGTTTCACGTGGCAATTAGAAACACCTCCCAGCGGGACATAGATTTCTAAGCAACATAATAATAAATATTTGCAACCTGACAAAGAGCTCAGCTAAGCGCAGGGGAAACTTGTTGTTTTCCTTGCAGCTATTAGAAGAGTTTGTAGAAGTCGACAGCCATGAAGCTGAAGGACAGGGATAGCAGAGACATCGCCTGAGCTGTCAAGTCACTGCAAAACCAGCACGGAGAGGAACTCAGAAGCTTTAGGTACCCGTGGCATCTCCGAAAATGGAAAGAGCAAACTAGTTTCTGTCAAACAAGGAGGTGAAATATGCTTTTGGTCAGATTTACTGCAGAGCTCCGATGGCCAGCGCTCCTACAGCTTAAAAGCTGCTGCTTCTTCACTAGTATCCCAGTTTGCTACTTTTTTTAGGAAGGATTGTTTAACCAAATGTGGCATGGGGTAATAATTCAGACTTTTCCCCCATAAATTAGACTCTTTGAAGCCTGAATTAATGGCGCAGTAATTAAAAAGTGATTGTTATATCACAATCTGTAACGCTCCCCACAGTGACATTATATGCCAGAAAGATTTAGTATAAATTCTTTTAAAGAATGCAAGAACAGTTGAGCCTCTGTAAATTTAATGCGAAATACCATGTTTTATTCCCTGAACAAGGCTTCCAGAGGACATGTAAATTTTGGAAGTGAAGCAGAAAAATAAAGCGCTTTATGAAAGGCTATTTCTACACATCAAACCGTGCCTTTGCCCCTTCTGGTAACCACGAAAGGTTATCTACTCTCGGTTACGATTCGACTATCCTAGATGGACCCACTCCAACATCAAGCACTTGCCGATTACATCTAGAATAGCTATCCCCCACGCATATATTCTGGCTGCTTGCTGGCCGATGCTAAAAAACCTGTTTTGTCAAGGATTCTGTGTATCTTACATAACTATCAAGCTGTTACAATCTGCAAAAATGGTCTCTAAATCTCTCCGTTCCCAAGTCTACATTTTCCAATCACTTTAAGAACATTTCTTTTCCCTTTTCTTTTAGTGTGGTGTTTAGTGTCGACTCATCTGAAGCATCTTAGTTAGCATCATTAAAATTCTTGTTACACCCATTATTTGAACAGAAAATTGAGGTTTCTTAAACTGCAGTGTTCCTTTCAATTTATATATATTAAAAAAAAAAAAAAACAAAGAAAGAAAGAAAGAAAGAAAAAAGAAAATGGATTTTCTCTTCAGGAGAAAAATAAATGAAACCTGTGTTTGATAGAAGCTTTTTAAAGTTTCTTGACAAAATGTCAGAGTAAGGAAACAGTACTCCACCAGCCCTAAACTAAGGATAAATTTCTCAGAGCATTAAACAGAAAAAGAAATGAGGCACTCTGAGACCAGAATCTGTTCAAGGAATATAGGAGTTTAAGGAACATAAAATATTAATGTTACTGTGGAAAGCACTGTCAAGATTTCATCTAGAATATTATCTGCAATTGCGATTACCAGTGTTCAGGAGCAGCTCACTCACAGAGGATTCAGTGAAGAGGCAGCTCAGAGGTTGTTTAGAGGAACGGAGAATCTGTGTCATGAGCAGAGGCTGAACAACTTATCTTCCTGAGCTGAAGAGAACAGGCTCACAGGGGTATGACTTCCCCAAATGAATCAGTGAGAAAAAGTAACACGGAGAAGAAAACATCAAGCTAAGGTCAATGACTGATAAAACAAAATGAATGCAATGGCTACAAATATATTTGAGCTGAAATTAGAATGTTTTTAATCACTGAAAAAGTGAGACTCTGAAACAGCCTGCCAGGAAGCGTAACGGGATGGGAAACCTGGACAGCTTTAAGCCAGCTGAGCAGTTTATGAAATTAATTAGATAACAGGGTCTGACGACTTGAATTTATGACCCACAGGTCCTTGCATCCTGAAACAAAATCAGTCATTCCTACATTTTTAAAATGTAATTTGCCCAGTGCTGTTGCAAGAATACCAGGAAATCAACCCAACTGCAACGTACATTATTTATTTTGGCTTTTTTTCTCTGTGTTTCTGGCAAGACAGGCCCTGCAGGGGTAGACAGCTCCCTGAAAGGCTGTCAAGTTCCTGACTGTCCCCTCACTTTTCTTAGGGCCATCACCCTCACAAATCGGCAGCTCCTTTTGCTGTCCCCCAGCAATGCTGGGACGTGGTCAGAAAACTTGCCCATTTTGTGCCTGTCCCAGTTCTGCCTGTTCAAGTGCACCAAAGCCATACGCTATTTTACTGGGGTCCCCCCCAAGAACAGAATTTAATTCCATACAGGAATTAAAGTTCCCTCACATACATACACCATTCCAGGAGGCACGGACGTCCAGTTTTCTCATCCCTCCAACTCTGCAGAACCTTCCCCATACATATCCTTCCCCAGAAGGGCTTTCAGACCCTGTTCAGTGAGGTTTACGGATTTCCTTCCTTGAGAGACGTCTGTCTCACAGTTTGCCACTGCGGTTTCACACAAAGAAGGGATTTTCTCCGACCAGCTCCCCACTGTACCGCACACGCCTTTATGCCCTGTCTCACTGCAGAGGAAACTCCTTCTCTTTTGTGGTCCTCTGCAGCGTATTGCTTAGAGGTGTTTGATCTCCCCAGACCTAAAACCTTTCTGTGACAGAGCAAGCTCTTCTTGAGAAAAAAAAAAAAAAAAAAAAGCCTTTCCATAAATCCTGATCTTCGATTCCCCTTCCAGCACAGGGGATATACACTCTCTGTAGCCTTCACTATGCTCAGCCGCATCCCCACAGCCCAGTTTATGACTCTCCCCCCAAGGGACAGGTAGCACGTAGTCACTGCAGCTCTGGAAGGTGCACGACAGTTCCAGCCCCTTCCCCCGTGACCTATTTCCTTCAATGTTTCCACAGGCTGGCTGCTACCTTTTGCTAGGTGCCATCACCTTCCCTCTTCATCACCCTCAAGCTGAGGTGACGGTACTCGGTGGTTATTTCAAAGGCATGTCACAACAACTCCTGCAGCTTTATCCTGACTTACAGCCTTACAGAGAGGTGTTTCTACAGAGCCTTACTGCAGCAGTTGAAGTTTGTATTTCATTTTTTCCATTTTCCCATGCCATGCAGCAGGCACGGGACTCTTTTTAAAGCCATAGACAAAAGTATCAATAGCAGATCCTTCTGCATCTTTAGCTTAACTTCCTCTGTGTATTCTGAACTCTCAGGTGGGTATTTTATTCCAGCTCCTCTCTGTGAGACAGTGGAGCTTCCTGCCTCTCCCCGGGCAGTCTCCAGCTCAGGTTTGCTCATTGCTATTTCTAGTTACAGCCTCCCTGGAGACGTGGCCTGGGTTTCAGGTCCTTGAGCTGTCTTGACCCTTCCCTACAGACCGATCGTGGACCAAGGAACATGTTCCCATGTGGTGTCTCAGCTCCTTCAGCCTCTGCCCGCTCTGCCCAGGCACTCCGGTGAAGCACCGTGACTAAATATCGCCCAAACTCAGGTTTGGAGCTACCTGCACCTCGGGTCCCTCACCACTCCGACAGGACCCAGAGATGTTCAAAGGTGAGACTTCTTCCTTACGGTGAGTTCCTCAGGCTACCAAAAGGCTTCAGAATAAACAAGCATACCTCCCCCTCACAAACAACGAATCCAGATTTTAGATTAAACACTGGACTTTTCAAACAGAGAAAATATCAAAGGGGCTTTACAGGCCACGTCAGAAACACAAAGAGCTCAGCAAACAACTGCTCCTGTTCGCTGCATCCTTGTACCTGGCGTCAGTTCATTCAGCAGCTCTCCGAAGGGTGGGCTCTGCCCACCCCCTGTGCCCTTCAGGGGCTCGCTGCAGCCCTGTCGCTCCTGTGAACCAGAGCACGGCCTCGAATGGTAGGCAGCCCGGAGACGGACGCAAGCTTCTTCAAATAATTCAGATATTGAAAATGGATTTTAAAAAAAGCAAAGAGAGAAGTGAAAACAGATACGTGGTAAACTTTAAAGAAAAGTGACAGATGGGCAATGTTGAGGCTCTAAACCCCAAGGGGTTTTCTCGGCGTTTTCAGTTCTGCTTAGGATATGACACTGGTACGTGCCTTATAGCAGCGTGCTGGGCGAAGCCTACAGATTGCACAAAATCCAGCCTTAGCGTTTCAGCTGGAAAAGAAAGTACTAACACCCTCTACAACAGCAACAGAAAGACGCCCATGTAACCTGTGAGGTACGTTTAACTCATTCTTTTTGCCAGCCCCGGCTCACCACCGCAGGAATACCAAGGCAAAGCCTCCTCCCGCAGCCCCAGCGCGGCCCCGTGCCCACCGCAGGCTCGGAGCAGCCCGCTCAGCCCCGGGGCTTTTGCTGGTGGCAAAGCCAAACTGCGCCAGCCGTGCGCTGCCCACACGCTGATGCTAAGCCACTCTTCCGAAAGCACTCAGAGCCTACTCAAACTTTTGCCTGCAGGGCAAGCTATCTACCCAACAGCGGCACGTAAAACAAACAAAGCATCTTGTGCAAGATGAGGGCAATTATTGCGAGGCCATGCCAAAACGAATCAGGTCTCAAGCCCTATTAACACGAGTGGAGAAGGACCCTTCCTTCAAGTGGAGAACCAAACCATGTGCTCTCTCCACTAGCCCATACCACCACTTGCAAATTACACAAGGTTGAAGCACTGAGCACAACATGTACTTAGTTGAATCGCTGATGATTGAACCCACTGGAAATTTTCAAGGTATCCTGAAAATAATGTACATGTCACAAGCCTGTGATAAGTGGGATAGGATTTTGGAAGACCTCAGCATTGGCACATCACTGCACCCACGCAAGCCTGAACTCTGTCATCGTGCAATGGCAGACCTGACATTTCTCTGAAACTGCTCTAACTACCATCGGAGCCAGGAAAAGTTGGGAACGTTTCCATTGCCTCTTTCAGCCATACAGATTTCAATCATCAAACTTATACCTACAGCAAAAAGTTTCTGAGCTGCAATAGAAACCAGTGGTAATGTTTATTTCTGTGTTGACAGATAGACAAATGCCATATGGACTGTATGGGTGTCTTCCATCACCAGCCCCATGTAAGATTTCGTAAGTTACAGGCATGGAGGAGGATTAAACAAAATATAGTCCAAGACTAAGCCTCACAGAAAAGCTGCTTACAGGCTACGGAAAGGATTTTTCAAATGCTAAGACTGTCCCTCCTACAACTCCCCAGTAACACATTTGGGACCTTATGAAAGGAGATATTTTCATTAGCTATAAATGGATAGAAGCAGACACATAGCGAAAGCTAATTCTCATGTCAGCTTAAACATATGCTCATAAGTTCAAACTTTATTCATGCTAGAGGCACCAGAAATAGTTGCAGTGTTTCAGCACATCTAAAAGCATTGGAAAGATTACAGACAACTATATGACCAGACTGCAAATATTTCCAATTTCAAGCAACGATTTTTTACTCCTCCCTCCGTTTTCTATATTTTAAACAAATACTTGTTTTTCCATATTTGCAAACACCCAGATAGGTGAATAGATGCATCTACCAGCTCCCCCAAACACATATTTAATTTTGTATGTATAAGCACCCTGATACAAACCACTGTTGCTTTCAAGTACTTACGGGAATGTAATGCCACCCAAAACCAAAAGTTTGTGTTCCACTTGGAGTCACAGCTTCAACCTGTATGTGCTGACATGGCTACATGAATTTCTCTGCCATGAACGGAGGCAGCTTTTGTGGGGTTGAAGAGATACAGAGAAGCACAAGCTGAAAGCCATGTCTGTCATCTGTGAGCATTTGCCCACTGCCCACAATGCAAACTAGTGGTTCTCCTGCATTTTCACATTAGGCAGCCCATCAGGAAACTCTCAGGCTCAGACCGCAAAGCGCTGTAGTAGACACCCACCTGTACTGTCCAGCATGCAGACAGCAGCTGAAAGAAAGCTAAAAAGAGGAGGATTTTTTTTTTTCTACTACAGAAATTATCACGATTTGTTTTCAGCCTCTACAACTCCCCAGTGAAGGCTTTTTTAGGCCATCAGATTCTGGATTCCAATCTCAAACTCTACATAATGTGAAGTTATTTCACTCTCTTCATAGCTCCACCTCTTTGCATATCTTATAGGAGATTTGAGACAGTTCCAGGGCTGTGACAAACATCTGGAAAAGCCCTGGGAAGATGGGTGGGTAAGGTTTTCTGTAAGTAAAATGCCAACTTCATGGAACCAATAAATAATAGTATTTTCTTTACCGTAACATTTTCACCTATAAATTTAGATTCTCCCTAGGTTTTACGTACACCACTGATGGCAACAGAGGATGTGTTCATGTTTGGTGACAGTTTCACTATTAATTACCCTTCACAACACACGTGCAGTAGCAGTACCTTTCCAATTCACACAACATCTGGGAAATCCATTGCAAAGTATAGACATTTTCCCAGTAGTGAACAACAGCAATAAAAATCCAAGGATGATTTATCACAAAGTGGAGTTTGTTCTTCTAACTGACAGATCAGATTAGCTTTGGTTATCATAACTCACCATGTGCTAGCAAATATGGTTATTCCCTTAGAAAGATCAGTGATGTGAGTCCTCATCCCAGAATGTACTTGTGAGAGGTCTGAGGTTCACAGCTTTTGTGCTGTGATTATGCACGTTAACACAATATACTATATTTTTATCTTACAGGTGAATAAAAAGGCACAGCAGGGTTAAATAACATGGCCAATATCAGTGTTAGAAGCCAGGATGCCAACTGTTGACTGTGCTGGGTCTAAGCAACAGATGAGGTCCTCTCTACTTCATATCTTTCTGCTGATATGACAACAAATCTTAAGGTCCTTTCATCAGTGATTTGCACTCTGTATCTCAGAAAATATTTGAGTAACTTCAAATAAACTGGTAGTTTTTCTGTCTCTTTACCGACATGTTAATGTTTCACACATTTCAATGAATAGCTTATGCTCGTGCTTACATAACCTTAAACAAGCCGTTCGATCTGGAATGAGGTATGGTATCAAAAACTTCATTCTGTCTTTTTATCATTCTGACATTTCTACCATTCTGCATTAAAATGAAACCTGGAGGACTTGTGAAATGATACAAAAAGATATTTATCTCTCACCATTCTACAATTGTTTAGCAATAAAAAGAATGAAAAACGTTTAAAATATATAATTATTTTGATTAAGCGGCTAGTGAGGATGCATATTATTGCTGTACAGAAAGATACATAATTCCTTTGATTAAGTGACCACTAAATATGTATATCATTAAAGTTTTTTCGGAAAGTTTCATTATATTTAACTCTGTGCAACATGCCCCAATGCCTTGAGAGAAGGCATTGGGAAGGACTTGGGAAGTTTTTCTAGCGTATTTTTCTCTTAAAATGCTATTTGTGAATTTAATGTCTATAAAAAACTAAGTACTAATGGGAGCTAATGGGAGCCTAACTAAACAACATTAAACCACTCCTGGTTTAGTTCAGTAAACTATACCTTACATTAAAAATCAAATTCATAAGAGAGCACCAGCCTTTTCCTGATACCGTACCACCTACTGCAAAGGCACAAAGGCCAAACTCCTGCAGATGTAACTACACAGGACTCAAGTATGTCAGGAAAGATTTACACTTTGAACTCAGATGCCCCCCAAAACGAATCACCTCAGATGTTCACAAATACAAAGAACAGCAAGAATCAATAGAACAGCATGAAAAAGACAGGTTCCCAACCATGCAAGTTGCTTAGAAATACTTTTAAAGACAACATGGAGTCTTAATAAATATAATTTCTTTTAGCCTGTTCAACTTAGCCTTTCCAAATTACAGCTCATAAAGAGTAGAATAAGACAAGAAAAAAACTTGAGATTTTCAATTCAGCTATTGCTTTCTGAAAGCCTCTACATATGAGACCATCAAAGGTGGATGAAATGTGTAGGAATATTCAAAGTGATTTCTGTGTTACATATAATGATACATTAACATTTTAATTCCTAAGGGAGACAGTGTGCTATTGTAGGTGTGTATAGAATATGTCATTCCGTTTTTCTCCTCAGCAGAAAGCTTGCTCTGAATGTTCAAATAGACCTTTATAAACAGGGAGTATGAGACAGTTCTTGACTGATCAACTACGATCAAGGGTTTTCCTGGTACACTTCATGAACTGCTGATGCCCTCTCTGTGTGACTAGGACCTTCTCACATACCTCTGCTGGTCAGGGAGGCTGTGCAGGCACACAGGGATGGCCTATCATGACATTAGCTAAACCCCGGTGAAGTTTTTTAACATGGAAAACGTGCATAGGATTTTATTTCCCAAGGCTGAAATCTTCCTGGAAGAAACGTTTTTTATAAATGATCTAGATGCAGGACTCGAACGCGTACTAATTAAATTTGTGGATGATATTAAATTAGGAGGAACTGTTGACTCCCTTGAGGGTGGAGAGGCCTTGCAGAGAAATCCTGACAAATTAGAGGGCTGGGCAATCACCAATCACATGAAATTAAAAACAAGTGCTGGATTCTGCACCCAGGGTGGGGCAAACCTGGATATATGTACAGACTGGGGGATGAGAGGCTGCAAAAAGGGATGTGGGGACTCTGGTCGATGGCAAGCTGAACATGAGCCAGCAGGGTGCCCGGGTAGCCAGGAGGGCCAACCGCACCCTGGGGTGCATCAAGCACAGCACTGCTGGCCGGTCAAGGGAAGGGATCGTCCCACTTTGCTCTGCCTGGTGCGGCCTCACCTCGAGCACTGCGTGCAGTTTGGGGTGATCCAATATCAGAAGGACATAAAACTGTTAGAGAGTGTCCAAAGCAAGATTACAAAGATAGGGAAGAGTCTAAAGAAGAAGACGTATGAGGAGTGGCTGAGGTCCACGGGTTTGTTTGGCCCAGAGCAGAGCAGGCCGAGGGGAGGCCTCATGGCAGCCTGCAGCTCCCTCACGAGGGGAGCGGAGGGGCAGGCGCTGAGCTCTGCTCTCTGGGGACAGCGACAGGACCCGAGGGAACGGCATGGAGCTGGGACAGGGGAGGGTCAGGCTGGGGGTTAGGGAAAGGTTCTGCACCCAGAGGGTGGTCGGGCACTGAGACAGGCTCCCCAGAGCAGTGGTCAAAGCACCGAACCTGCCGGAGTTCAAGCAGAGTTTGGACACTGCTCTCAGACACAGGGTCTGGTTTTGGGCGGTCCTATGTGGAGACAGGAGTTGGACTCGAGGATCCTTGTGGGTCCCTTCCAACCTGCGATGTTCTGTGATTCTACAGTGGCATTCTGACACCTTACCAACACTGTGTCTAGATTTTCAAATGACCAACTTAAAATAATAAGTAATTTAAATGAAATATATTTTTTTCCCCAAAAGTAGATGGGGAATGACTGCCAGGATAACGAATGCCATATGCCTTCTCCTGAGCCTGAAGAATGCCTCTTCCAGCAGGGGTTTCCTGCCGCAGTGCCCTGGATCAAGGCAGTTTTCTATTCTAATGGTGCCCAGCTCAAAAGGAGTTTGATCTTGTGAAGGCCAGATTCAGTTAACAGCAACACATACCTACTACCAAAGAAACCTGAGACGTAGAAGTAATTACTCCTCCAGTTTCAAATTTCAGGTGGTTAGAAAACAACCATGAAAACAAATCATGTTGGAGACATAAGAATGAAAACTTCCTGGTTATAGATTTCCAAACCCTAGTAACACAGCAAAAGGGCCTAAACAAGTAATACATGGTTAGAATAATGGTCTCCAAGGGCTTAATTGGCTGTATCATTACATAGTGGTAATCTCTCTTAAAACTGTATTGACAGCTCTTCTACAACTAAGCCGTTGATAATGAGGCAATAAAAATACAGGACAATGCACAGAGAAGAGGGCTGGAATGGCGTCACATAAAGCATCATCATCCTTGATGCCAATGAACAAGAAGCACTGAATTAAATTATTTGTGATCTGATCACAAGAGAATCAGAAAGTACCCGATATGAAACATTTTGCCATCAATCACTTTTAGTGTTCTCCCTTTCTAGGTGTGCAACCCTAATAGAAGGGAAAAAAAAAGGAAGGGAAGAATATCAAGGTGCAAATAAGATTCAAGCAGAAGATTTAACAGCTGCATTAAAAAAAAAAAAAAGAACATTTTTGTGACTCTGTTAAGTGGCATAAAGCAGTCCCCGTATCTTTCATATCTTTCCAAACACATTACTTGGTCACAACCGTTATCCGTTGTATGACGCAACAACAGGAAACAAAAACCTGATCACATCGGCTCAAAATGCCAAATTCTACACTATCGAAGCTCACCTTTTTAAATTGCATTATCTTGGAGGTTAATTGAATAAAGACAGGATGAAAACATTTGTGTTTCTCTGTGTATGATTTACACTAAAATATACAGAAGAAGCTTTGTGTATGTATGTGCTTCCCCTGCAGCATGTTCCCACTTTTCCCTTGCTGAACTTGCTGCCCCTGTATCAGATGCAGTGTCTGAAATTTTCCTTGCCTTGTAGGTTCAGGATGTAAGTTGTCTGATTACAGTAATTGGGTTAGAAGAGGAAAGGACACTTCAGAGGGCTGGGCAGCTGTCAATATGGAAGAAGAAAAAAAAAAAAAAAGAACAAGAAGAAGAGAAGGTAAAAGGGTGTAGAACAACTAGACAAACAAGATTTGGATTAGGAGAAGAGAGAAGGAAATACTTATAAACAAAGAGGGAAAAGAGAGGGAAAAGTTTTGAGAAAGCCTTTTAAGGAGTGAATGGAGAGAAAGAGAAAAGAGCATGGCATGAGAATCAGAAATAAAGAAAACAGCATAAAAGATCTAAGAGAACTTTAAGGAAAAGATGATAAAAGGATATGCAAATGTAAGCAAGACGTAAGAAAACAAAAAGACTAGAGCGGATCAACATCAACAACAAAAAGGTAAATGTAAAGACAAAAGAAGAAAGAGGACATCTAGACATCTAGGTATCTCAAAGATGCAAATGTATGATTATTTGCATAGTATTGGAATTTCATTTTCAGAAACAAGAGAGCTATTAGCTTGGACTTCCAACAGAACATCATTTATGAAGGGTTTAGAGAAGGATTTTTAGTCTAACTATAGCCCTAAAGAGAATCACAACATCGCTCTCTCCTTCCTTTTCAAGCACTCATTCTTTAATCATCTATCTTCGGCACAGCACGGGATACATTTTGAAACTGCTTTGCAGGATTTTAGCCATACAGCTCCCATTGTGTTTAATGGGAATCCTGTGAACAAAGCTCTGTATGAGGCTTTCAAAATGTACTCAAAAAATCTCTAAATAATGCACTAGTTGAACATTACCCTGTTTACTTCTCACAGTACACAACTAAAATGAAACAAAGGTTAGGCCTTTTATAAAAGTAGTATTTATTGGGAAGCTCATCAGTGTTTCCTATAAAGCTATTTTTCCTATTAATATTTAACACGACTATTTAGAATTTACTTTTTTTCCATAATATCTAAAGAAGAGGACAAACTTGAAATCAACCGCATTTGCTTCAGAAAGGAAGATCTGACAGTTAACGCATCAGCCTGAGATTTGAGAAGCCCTTCTTCAAGACTTCACACTGTGACAGGATACCTCTGTGGTTTTGTTTCAGATTTTCCTCTGAAAATTGATTTAACAGTTTCTATTTCATAATGGCTTTACGATGATAATAAATACCAGTGAAGTATTAATCAAAGATTCACCAGAGACAGAAGAATGCTCCCGTATTCATTCTCTTTCTCCCTTCAAGATGAGGACTGTCTCCATGATCAGGTCTGAGATAACATGAAAGTTTTGAGAAATGTAAATTCTTGCCACCTGTGCTCTATAAAGAAAATACCATGGTTTCTGTGCTTCCACCTTTCAGAAGCAGCCTTCAAAATAAATCCACAAAGATGCAATTTTAATCAGCTTTCTTGCAGCCAGACAGTGGATCATATTCCATCATGTTTTGCAATATGATCCAAATAGCCTCAGCTCCATAAAAAACTTCAGGTATTTCAATTTCAGAGGACAGATCCTCAACCTCTGCAAAGCAGAACAGAGCTACCGTAGAGAAGAGAAGGCTGGCACATTTGTTAAGCAAAAGTTTATCCAGGGAACAGCAAAGAGATAACATACACAGCTTACATTTCTGGCTTCAGAAATGAACATTAGATGTAATGTTAATTTCAACAGCTCACTGTAAACTTATGCTTAAGCTCACGCATGAGATTTGTGCTACCATGTAAGTGGGAGATCACTCAGGAATACGTGTACTTATGTTAAGATAACTCAAAGAATTAGGCTCAGCAAATAAAATTCTTCAGTCATGAACCAATTAGGCACTTTTTTCCCAGTCTTACAGAACAGATACTGAACATAAAGGTCTGCCATTACAGCCTAGGGAAATATCTGTAACACATGAAATTCAACCTTTTGCGAGATTCTGAGTTTGTCAATGGAATGCAGAAAAATTAGATGACTAGAAAGTACTGTGTCTGCCAGCTTCAACATGTACCCACATGAATTACCGCGAAATTGAATAGCTTTGGTCCGAAGCCATTTCATTGAATTAACAGTTCATTTCGTAGAATCAGGGTCTTTGTGACTTAAGTGAAGTGAGAACGTGTATTTTAGCTAATCTGGCTGAAACAAAGCTTCATAAGCCCGCTGTACTAAGAAATAATTTAGTAGTTCTCCTGACGGAACTTGTTTCCCCCCTCAAAGCAAGAATCAACACAGAGAAAAAGATCCTTTTGAATACTTAATTAATACAAAAAGTTGAAAGAAAACAATTGTTATCTTATAAGTACACCCTTACAATGCAGGAGACCAACTTCTGAAAACCCAATTTAGATATCGGTGTTCATAAGCAGAAAGGGCAATACCAACAAAAAAGCCATAGAGACATATGGAAGAGATGGGAGAGAGGCTGGGCTGGATATACGGGAAAACTGCTGAACAGCAGCTCACAGCGCGACAGCCTTAAAAATTCTGTTTGTTCTTCAGAAAGGAAGGCCAGCTTACCTTCCTCGTGAGCAAAAACACTACATAGGGCAGGAAACTGTGTGTGACAGGATTCTGTTAATGTGAGAAGAAGGTACGTCAGGTCCTTTTATATCCATAGCTGGGCAGGGGGAAGGGCAGGACTCTCCAGTCCTTAAACAAATGTAACCTGTGGGCATAGGAGGCAACTTAAGACTCCTGCTCAGTCAGTTACAACGCAAAGTTTTATGACAATTATAGTAATTCACTCAGGTTTTAATGCTGTGGTCCTAAGGAACAAATACCATGCTCATTACAGATGAGAACAGGAGAGGCCAGGTCAGCGCTGTGCCCTCATTCTGCTGCAGATCAGGGGCAGGGTGAGGGCTGGCTAAAAACCACCAGGCTGCAGGTCCCCTGGAAGACAAAGCTCTTCCCAGCACAGCTAGCCTTAGATAGATGGCAGGGAATAGGAGGTAGAAGGAACAATAAAGCAAGAGGACAAACGTCATAACTCTGCTAAAAGACTGCATCCAGACCAGTGGAGTGCTGATGGTGTAGGTCTCCCTGCTCGCTGTCTTCACAGCCAAGGCAATCCGAGCTGACACAAATGCAAGTAATGGCATCTTGAGAAAATCTAATGCTAGGACTGACTGCAAAATGGAACTAAAATGAAATAGAATTATTTTAGATCATCCACGATCACTTTATTTTTAAAATAACTGCCATAATAGTAATTTGTAAATTATCCATATTTGCCTGTTTTATCAGTATCTTCTAAACAGCGCTTTTGTTTCAAGATTATTATAAAATAAAGACAATGACAGTATTTTTATCAAGATAGTGCTAGCACCATAATTATTTTTTTTACCCTTGTTAAGCTCATAGCTCATCATTAATGAGTCATTTCAAAATAAGTTCAGATTACCAAAAGGAATTGTAATATATTTCCCTTAACCTTCATTTTCCTACACCCTCATTCGCTGTTCATGCCACCAAGCAAACTGCATGTTTTGAGAAATCCCTTGTTCTACAACCTACATAAACTAAACCTGCTAAAAAAATAAAGGTATTGTTTACAATTGTAAAAATTATAAATCCCACAGTGTTTGAATTGCTGAAGGAATATGGTAACTCCTTTTGCAATAAAGGCCACATTCTTCTGTAAAACATGGTCATTTTTTTTGTTTTGATATTTACACTGATGCATCACCAAGTGGGTAATAGTCTAGTGGGAGGAAGGGAACCAAATCTGTATCTGGCAGGTTGATCACTTCCAGTGTTTGACTCCTAACACTGTTTGCTAAAGACAAATCTTTTAAAACTTGAGCAAATATATCTTGATTTTATAGATTATATCTTCACCTCTTTGAGCAAGTGGAAAGCTTCTGGGTTTTAAACTCATTTGGGAACAAATCTTTCAGTTTATCACTGATGACAAACAACAGAGAAAAAAGCTATTGTTAACTTAAAATGTAACCAATCGTACTCATTTTATTATTGGTATCCCATACTGCTGTTAAAAAAGTTCTTTTAAGGACCTGCTTCCAGACTATATAAAGACAAATACAAACTTAAGAGGAACCTGGGTTAGTTAACCATTAAGGCCTGGAGAATGGCTTATAAACCTAAAAGACTGCATATTATTAGTAGGTCTAAAAGAATGTATCTGTAGGACAAACTTGGCTTGTAATAAACAGCACAGTCTTCAATTATGGATATAAAATTCAGATATTTCTGTGTTCGGTAGAATACCTGATGATATAAAGATATCTGATATTTCTTTACTCATGTAACTTAATTCATTATTATGACACTGTGAAAAAGTCAAACACAATTTCGAGTTGTTCTAGAAGCCAAGACCTAATGATGGGAACAGTACCTCGAACAGTACCTTACACTTACACCACCATACATCCATCGCAATAGTTTGTCAGAACTAGCAAGTGGATCACATCTGCTGTTGTTTGAGTCTGCCTTAAACAGGCATAGATTGCACAGGCAAAATTCTGTCCTGGGAAACCAAAGACGTTTTGAACAAGCCTCATGTTGGGCAACCAAGAACCAAGATATCCACAGTCATGCCGCACTTCTTACATCCTGTGTTTTGTCCTAAAAGCTTTCACATTTTTAACAGAAGTAAAAGGAATGGTAAAAGCTAGGTAGCTTGCCTAGAGCCAGTCACTCAGAAGGGCTCAAACTCCCTTTCAGATTTCAGTGACAGCAGTGTCTGACTGGCTTAGTAATTTAGTCAAGAGCAAAACACAGCAGCCTAGCTTCATCCTTTATTACCAAACTGCACCAATTATACTTTGCTCCCATTTTCTGTAATAATTTAAAGGCATTCTTTTACATCTTAGTCCTTCGTGTAGACACAATACGAACTCTGTGGTTTGGTTTAATCTTTGCTCTGATATCCTAATATTTAAAGAGCAATGCAAAGGTGAAGTATTAGCTATATTTGTCTAAGCATTTATTTTTTTCTATGACTTTCTCTAGCATGTGAACAGCACATGCAGAACAGAACCAGAAATAATAACCAAATGAAAGTTAATTGTTTGTATTGTCTTAGTAGAGCCAAAGATAAAATCACAGCATGAGGGAAGTGTACAGTAAGAACTACAGGGAAGCTAACAAAAAGGAAGCTTTTTTCTGAAGTTTGAGGATTTTTTTTTGTTACCTGTTAAATTTGCAAGTATTTGTGACAAACATAATAATGCCAGGTATGTGCCTGACTGGCTATTCACCAGGCTAAGATTTACTTATAATATTTTATAATATTTGCCAGAGCAACCAGCCCGTCATTACACAGAGGGAAGAAAAGCTGCGGATGGATACGAGCTGCACCAGCAGCTTTAACTGCTGGAATATTCCCAAAGCTATTGTACCTGTCATACTCTGCATTCAACATTTATGGCTGAATTTACTGTTTTTAGCTGAGAAATCACTCAGATACCATGAAGGACAGCAACATAAAACCAGGACAAGCAGGCAGTATCCACCAAAAGGGTGCCTGGTGTTTAACACGAAGTCAGACCGATAGCATCACTCCTTACATAGAGCTACTCACGGTGTCTGCCTTAGATACAAAATCAGAGCACTTAAAACTTGCACTCACTGTATTGCTGGTGGATTCTGCTGGATCACTGCGAGTCCAAGCACCAGCACTGGAGCCGTACCGTGAGCACCTCCCTGCTCTGCTCACTGGCAGCGCCCAGTGCAGCCATCACCGGCACGGCTGCGCTTTGCGCACTGTAAGTGAAGCTGATGCCAACCCTACCATGCAGCTGAATTCAGACTGCAGTTGGCATCCTCAGTTCAGGCTCCTTACTGAAAGATTTTTTTCAAAGGCAGTGTTATTAAAGTAGGCTGCAGGCTTACAGTCACTGGAGAAGGAAATGGAGATATGAAACAGCCTGTTTCAGATCTTAAAAATACAATAAATAAATAAATAAAAAGACAACAAAACCTCAAGATCTTGAGGTATAAGGTGATAGAAGGTGCAGATGGCACCTGGTAGGAAAAAAGTTTGAATCCAACTAAAATTTGACAGGATTACTACATACATACAGAGCAATGGAAAGGCTGTTTTCTTCCAAGAGTCAGAAACCAGAGCTTACACATCCCTTTCCACTAGGCACTTGAGGAAAAACAAGGAGAAATCCTGACTTGAAATTTGCTTTGATACTAGCAGTCTGATCAGACAGGATTTTCACATAAATTCCAGCCAGGTCTTTTAATACAATTTTCAATATCACTTGCATACATGATCTGGTAATACGAAAAAAACACAAGACTTTGCTTTAACCCAATGGTGGCCATTTTCCTTGCTTCTCTTTTTATCAGGAGGTATCTGTCTTCAACACCACATCACGGCATGCATTGCTTTGGCAGCATATAGCAAACCTGCCCTGTCTTGTTTGTATAAATATCAGATAGGAAAATACTTTCAGAAAAATGTTTATTTAGAGTATTGTACTTTAAATAGACATGAACATTTAACATCAATTTAATTGCATTAAATATATTTAATTTCTTGGTTAAGGTTTTGTTTGGTGAGTGTGCCTGCATTTAGGTCCTTGTATTTCATGATGTAACAGGAAGAGTGAACAGAGGAAGCCACTCATGTTTTTAAAACAATTCCTTAATTCAGGTGATCTCCTAGAAGACAAACCTTAGCAACAGATCTCCAACTGTCTTCAGTGAGAAAAAATTCAAAGCCAAACTTCAGGAGCTGCTGGAAAAAAGACAACGTTCGCCAATATACAGCACCTGCAGGCTTAAAGTTCTGCCTAACTCTATACTTGTGAAAGGCGCAGAAGTGATGCAAAGATACTACTTGGTTCAACCTTTGTGGTTGAGAAATGCCATGTCTTTTTTTTAAAGAATCTTTTAACCTTACCTTTGTTACTTCAGAGTTTCATTGTCATTTTGATTGAACACTATTTACACCATTACATGTGCACTTTATCAGTTTGGCTCCAGGGCTACCATCTTCATGCCTTACTTTAAATTTTTATAAAAGCTCAGTCCATGCACTAAAATGTTGTGCCCTAGTGCTGATACTGCCATAGACATGACTGCCGTGAATGTGATAGGCAGATTTAGTTTACCCAAATACTGAGCTAATTTTAAGATGAACTTATTTAATTAAAGGGAAAATGGTGAAGAAGAAAGAACTCACATGAACATCATTTTAAAAATTTTGCTGGACAGATATCCTTACATATTTTGACTGCTTTTATTTCTCTAGTTTAGAAAAAGGTTCTTAGCGAATTAGCATTACTTTCAGGAGCTTATGATCACACTTGCATTTTATCTGAGAGTTACTGAGTATATTCACCACTATGAAAAGCAAGTTTGGGAATCTTAATGCAGGATTTTTCTAACTTCTGAACTAGATAATAAATGCATGCTGTACTTAGGAACACTTAAAAATCTATTCATAAACTCTAATAGCATTCTCCAGGAGACACACCTACAGTCTGTTCTGCATTATCCGAAAGATTTACTTTGATTATCACTTTGTTGAACAATGTATTATTACGGGCCTAGTCCAACAAACATTGGACTAAAAATTTTTGAAGTTTACAGACACACATCAATTTAATGAACAATTCACACAGTTTAACAGCAATTTATAACTTTTTAAACAGAGAACTTTTCTTCTTCTCTTCCATTATGAACAGAAACACAGATAATACTGTAAGAGCTGCACCGAAGCTGATCACCAACCACAAATGCTCTAGGAGACTGCTACCTTCTTTTCTACATTCAGCTTTTACTTTTATAAATATTGATTTATTGAATATTGAGAAAAAAAAACAACACTACTAAACAAGTTTTAAGATCTTGAATGCAAGAGGAAAATCCCCTCCCCCCCCCAGTTTTGGTCCTCTCCCAGTCAGTGACCAGAGGGTGCAATCTGACCTTCCTCAAGCCCACTGCACACAACCATCCCTAGAAAAGTATAAATCCAAGCTGGAATTAAAGGGGTATTGCTGAAAACTATGATAAAAGGTGACCATAAGCATATGAAATATTTCCAATTCCATTAACTCCTCCAAACTGACAACAGAGACATATTATCTACAAACTGCAACAAGCTTTAAAATGACTGAATCCCTTTGTATCTACCCTCCTTACGGGAAGCATAATCAAATAAATTCAGTTGTAATTACATGGGACTCAGATTCAATTTAATTTTAATTATTTGCAATGTGTACACACTCCAGAAAAAACTCATTAAGATGGCTCAGCCAGTTTGTTTTCAAATGGGACCTGTAAGTCAACATTTATGACTATCCATCATAACTGCCAACCGTTAGCTCTACCAGTTCAGATTAATCAGTTAGTATGGTCGATTCATATCTGTAAGTAATAATGAATAAAATTGTTCTCCAGTTGTATAAGGAAGATCTGATCTTCCAAACAAGAGAAAGGCTCTTACTGCTGGAAAGTTTTGTTTCCCTTGCTGCTTCCTACTTTTCCTGTAGGACAGTAAATTATGTTGTAGGGATGTGACCTCCACGGGTTTCCTCACACAAAATGGCCTTTAAATTCTTTGGATTCCTACTAGAAACAGAGTGCTGCCATAAAGAAGAAAAAGATGTTTTGACCTCGAGTTCAGCACCAATAGGCTGATTTTTAGTATACTGCCTATCTGCAATACATTAAACAGCGCTATCTTCCTATTTTGCTGTAAGCAAAGAGTACAATCAAATGTTGTTCAGAAAAAAATCCTTCATGCAAGGCTGTTCTATTTATCCTTTTCTCCCATTCTACTTCTCCATCTCCCCATCTTAAACACTGTGTTTCTCTCTTTCTCTGAGTAATTCTTGCAATGCAAGACTAAACTGCTGCCGAATAAACAGCGTTTGTGACACAGTAGTATGTTTAAGGAAAATTTTTGAGTAATAAAAAAGATTTTTCTTTTAATCTTGGCATCTGAAGAGGCAGCATATGCTTCTTTTCCCACTACCTGGGATTTTTTTGTAGCACCAAAATCATTAGCATATTAGATCCATTGGTTTGAAGACAGCAAATGCAACAAGACCTCCGGCATGAATAGGAGCCTATTGTACAAAAGCACTTCTGTGAAGTCAGCCAAAGCTAAATCCTGGAGTTCAGCACTAGGTCAATACATAGCTCTTTCCAGTCCAAGTAAACAACTGAAAAAGAAATCAGTGGTATCGGAAAACCGTGCTTGAAATCCTATTTAAAACATAGTGTTAGTAAGCCCAACCCTTTTTTCATGGCAACCTAAGAAGAATCACCATACTGTCCATGTATTATGCCTTCCCTTATTAGTAGCAATAGACACTTGGAAAATGTTATTCAGATATTAATTTCCCTAATTACTATATTATTATTATTATTCTCAATCTAATATTCACAGAGCATGGAGGTGGAACAGTCATAAAAGATGCCACTCTTGAGAGTTGGTCATTACCTTCACCAGATCATCAACAACCAAATGCTTTATAACCCACTTTGGCCAGTTCTTGTCTGGAACCTCTCAGTGCATTTTTCTATCCTCAATTTTCACTTTTTATTAATAGGGCCATTACAAAAGTAGGGTTTATTTTTTTGTTTGTTTGTTTGTTTGTTTTGCCATTCGCTGCAGTGTCTGGGAGGTTGCTCAGTTTCTGCAAGAGTAACTGCCCAGCTTTCAAATGATGCTGATAACAGGTGAAGGAACTGTGGAGGGTCGGACTGAATTCAGTGGAATGCATTGAGAATGAGGTTGATGCTTTGGGTGATGTACCTTTACTACTACGGCAAGTATCTTGCAACAGCAGAAACTTCAATGTAAAAGAAGAGAAAAGCAAAATGAGTTTATGCCTTTCAACTTACAAGAATCCAATAAAGTATTTTAGAACGACAAAGGATTTACAGCATTTTTTTCCAATGACTATACTTGAATTCAAACATTGCATCTTCCCCGGATATATAACGACACCAGACAATATGCTCAATAAATATTCACGAATCTGCACTACTGATAAACATGAAAAGTCTGCAGCACTTTCAGAAAGCAACATACTGTAAAGTAGGAACAGAATAGCTTTAATTTTATTCCATGACTAAGCATGCCCAAAGAATGTTTTTATGAAGCACTAACATTACCCCACAGTAAGGAACTGATAGAAAATAAATGGTTGTTAACCAAATACTTGAACTAAATAAAGTGTAACATATACCGTTATTAAGGTTCAGTGGTTAAGCAAGAATACTCATCTCTTCACTGCACCTATCCTCTCTTGTTACTGTTCATGTCATTATTTAGCCGTAGGTCACTCAAATTCATTTTCACAGGGTAATATTATAACCTTGCAGGTATTTGAAGCAGGCACAATAAAACAAAAAGGTTAATTGTGCATTCTGTCAGGACCATGCGGCATCAGGCCATGACCATCATTTGTCTGGTAAATCTTATCTTGGTTTCTTTGTTATTTAAACTGTCCTTGGATGAATGATATTTTTGTCATTTTCTAAGTTGCCTAAAGGATAGGTTTCAAAAATACAGTTCCAGTTTCAGGTTCTTTTGCTTATACCTTGGTTTTACTTACTAAAATCCCCAATGTTGGCTATGTTTACTATATTCTTACAGCTCTCACCTCCTAATTAATCATTATATTATTTGTCGTTTAAATTATTATGAAAGTTGTCCTCTTAGTACATAGCTACTAGGCATAAAATATCTCAATTATATGTACTTAACAAATTGTATTCCCTGCTATCAGCAAACAGGACACAATAAGCTTTGTGCACAATGTAAAGAAGGCTGAAATATTAAGAGCTATAGTGAATTTTGGTTCTTTTGGCCAAATTCAGTTCAAATAGGAGAAAGCCAAGCCCCGCCAAGGATAATTCTGGATTTCTTCAGTAAAATCACTGCGAGTTGAATCCCTAAGAGATCTGGTGTGTGCCAGAATGCTGAGTCTTAAGGAATCAGGAATGAGGCAGAGCAGAATTAGTCTTCAAAGGCCACCAGATTTGGTGCACAGGCTCTGAGCACAGCACTGCTTACACCAAGGACTGGAGCTCTCATAAAATGTAGTCATGATAACCCTGTTTTGGGAGAGAGAAAGGTGATGTTGACCTTTTATGGCATAGCTCCAGAGTTAGAACATACCTTCAACCCATGATGGCCACTGGGAAAAAGACGTGTGAAGGGTCCCTCAATTAGTAGATGGAACACTCAGGTAGGAGATGTGGACAATTTTTATCCTTTGACTTCATGGGTACGTGGGTCCATGTAAAATGAGCTAATTCTAGACGAAGCCCAGCTTTAAGGGGAGAACAGCAGAGTATTTCCATGAGGCCACCCCTATGCTGGTGAGGGAACACCCTCCTGAAAGATGGGAGAAAGCAGCTAGACTCACTCGGTTGAAGCAGTGCATAGACACTACGTCTTCCAATTATGGCGGAAGTGCTGCCTTCATTAAGTGGTCAGAAAAGAGCATCCCCTACACCATCATTTATTCTCCCAACCAGTTTAAAGACCAATTCTGAGCAGCTTGCCTCCAGCACCAGCTTGTGCATGAGCTCTGTAATGGGACATGCTCTTTCCAACAGCCCTAGCTGGTTTCTCACTTAGCATGAAGGCTTTAAGAGTCACCTTCAGAGGTGTCTTTTGCTGTACATTATAAATGGAACCTAGGTGTCTAATTTTGACTTTTTTATTCCCTCTACAGGTGTGTTTTTATTTCACTTTAAAAAAATAAAAATTAAAAAACAAAACAAAACTTGTCCACAGCATATTCCAACTATACAACAGACAAACGCAGTCAAGAGAAGGGAGAACTAATTTGCTTCTTAAAGACAAGTGAACACTGTCTTACTCCATTTAACAGCATACTGTGTACTCACAGGAGCAGCTGGGCAAGGATATTAATATTATCACTCTGTTCCAGTAATTAATAGCAACGCCTCTCATAGCACTGATAAGCTAGGAAACACATTTCATTCTTTGTCCTTTTGTGCTTGTGAAACACTAATGGAAGAGAAATGGGTGCAATATTCATGCAATGACCTTGTATCAGGACCGCAACTCCTTTAAACTAACTCAGAATCGGTATGGAGCCATTATAAGTCTCCAGCAGTAAATGGTATGGGACACCCAGTAGTTTTTGAGAGCATGCAGCTCAATGAGGCATTTCAATTCCATCACAACACACTATTAATGCCAATTACAGCATGAAAGATGCTAATGCAAGGTACTTCAGAGACTAAGCAAAACTGCTCAGTTTTGAAGATAGCCTGTCTTTCCCCTCCCAAGCACAGATTTATCTGCTGAAATTTTACAGCCTGCTTCTTTCCTGTCGCTTTCAGAGGTACCTAGAGACACAGAAATGTAAAGTTAGGGACAAGTTCCCCTCTCCAGATGATGATATGACTTATAAATAGGACAAAGATTTAATGTTACTGTTGTAACTGTATTTTCTGAATCACAGAATCGTAGTTCTATGAGTTAATGTCCATAAAGTTTCCTCTTCCCCTCTTATTCTACATGGAGTAGTGACACATACATCCATGTGTAGCTCACAGAGGGAGAGGAAAAAAACAAAAAACAAGACACACATCACCTCAGTTACATATGGTTAATGCCACATGCTTTGACAGTACTGGCTGGAGAGATGATAATGTAGTTTCATCAACCAGAAATACAGTAGTATATCTTGAAAGCAAGGTATATCTATGAGAGCAAAAGGCAAAAATGCTCTCTTTGGACTCTGCCAAAGTTTACAGAAAGAAAAATACATGTTGAATGCTAGACCTTAAGATCCTCAGAAGACGGCATATGAAATTTGTGAGGTATTTTAAGAAACTGTCATTGGCCCAGTACACATAAAAATCCTATACTAAACTAACAAGAATGTTCATTAGTAGAAACAAGTTAGTAAAAAAGCAGAATTCTGTTTTATGGTTCCAGTGGACTATTACTAAACAGCATCAAACAAAACAATGAGTTTAATTTTAAAGACCTCCCAGGAGTGTCTTTTTTTTTCTTTTCTTTTTTTATTTAGAATTAACAGCATAAAGATGCTGATCACCAGCATGCAACTTAAAGATGAATTAAAAGTCCACAGAAAAAAGATGGGGATTAAAAAAAAAAAAAAGTTAAATAAGCCTTTCAAGAAAAAAATCAGGATATTACCAAAGAACGTGCTGAGTGAAAATCTATTGGACTACCAAATGTTCCCTTGGTATTTCTTTTGCTTGCTGTTAATGATTTCTGCTGTTTGAGTGCCATCACTTGTAAATCAACAGGATTTCTAAAGGGAATAAAGTGGCTTCTTCCAAAAAAAAAAAAAAAAGGCAAACAGAAGTTCTCATTAAAAAAAACAAAAACAGACAATGGAGTTTGATTTTCTCACTGTATTTTAACTCCCCTACCCAGTGCCTGCCACCCCATGAAGCAAGCTTAATGGCACAGACATCACTGAGCAAATCCAGGTAACTGGAAGAGATCTTCCTTACCATCATCATCTCGGCAATTGTAAGGGACATGAGATCAACAAGCTGCTGAAAAACATTTAAATGGACCAATAGCATTTGAATAAAGTTATTCGATTCCAACAGCATCTGTGCTACAAGTGTAACTAGCTGTGGGGAAAAATTTGCATCACAGAACTACAAAGCTCTCCTGAAATCAATGGCCAGTTCTTCTCAATGGAATAAAAATTTTCTAAGTATTTTGGGTATGTAGTACGGATATCAGGCTCATGCAAATACACAAGAAGTATTCATTCTTGGTATCACTTTTAGATACATGGCAAGGCTTTTGCTTAATGATTTTTAACAAAGATGACAATGAGCAACAAATTAAATTCTAACCATGAATTAACATAACTTACTCCAACATCAGCCACCACATTCACCCTCTGCTGGAAGACATTTGCTTTCCTCACTTGCAACTTCCTCTCTTTAGCAATAGTCACAGGGAATATTACAATCTATATTCACATATATATTCCAGTACAAAGACAGGATTCTGAAGTATTACAAAAAGCTGCTTTATGTACATGTTAATACGTGCCGATGAATTATGTAAGTGCAAGGAGAGCCAAAGAAATATATCATATAGTATCTACTTACCTCCATTTACATAAAGTCTAACAGTATGTCTTCACAGAAGAAAGGTGACAGCCACAGTTCACAGATTTTAGGTTTTGAATTTGTTAAGTCATTTCACGTCTTTCTAATTCTACATGCCTGTTGGTAGAAGAGGTCTGTACTCCCCAGTAGGGGGATTTTCCAATCTAAATTAATTACATATCAGATTTGTAAGAGAAAAGCACCAAAAAGAAAGCTGCTACATGATATGTGAGAAAACAGTATTCCTTCTTTTTTATTAAGTATCTTGGATTATTATTCTTCAGATGCCCACAGCAGTGCTCAACCTCTTTAGCATCAAATATCTTCCCTATGTATTTCTTCTGCATATACTGAGATAAATTCTGTGGAATTGTAAATGAAACTAATTCCATTTTTACTCTCATGTACACTTAATATCAGATGTAAGCGTGTATCTGTCCATGGACAAGGTGATGATCCTCTACAAAATCTCAGTAGGGAATTCCGTTAGAACTTTGCTCATCTATACTGTACTGGCCTTCAACTTCACAGTGTACAATCACTGCTAGATATATGAAACTGCAGAATGTTGCAACGAAGACTTTCTATTGTTCTTTACTATGTTTTATACAATCAAACAACTTTATAGCAGTTGCATAAAATGTTTTCATACGGCACTTGCAAGGAAACTTGTGAATTGTATGAACAAATGATATTGTCATGCTTTCTCCTTTTTTCTCATGTGCATATTTCAGCAATTACAAGTTACAGGTGGGTTATTAACTAGATAAACCCTCATATACCCCTCTATGGACAAACTATGTGAAGTTTTCTTTTGGTTTTACCCTTTCGATTAAAATAGTTCTGTAAAAATGTCTCAACTTGCTGTGCTCTATATAGAAATAAAAGTAGATTTTCTGATTAACAGGAAAAGAATTCGAGTGACTAATAGTACAAATTTGGATTCCCCCTATATAGTCTCTCCATTTTGGGAGCCAAATGCCACCAGTTTCGTTTTGAGCAAAGCTTGTGGTCAACGAAGGATCTCCTGAGCGCAGCACTGCAGTATGGAATGCTTAGAGAGCCAGCTTTATACCAGGTAACCTCCCTGCAAGAACAAACGGTATTCGGGATATTTAAGCACATGAAAATTCATCACTGATAGAATTTGGTTTAACAAACGAGAACCTTTGAGTCAGGCTTAAATTATGATTCAGAAGACGATGAAAAGCAAAATGCAAACTTATACCACTCAAGAACAGAAAAATCATAAAGCAATCTTCCAGTGGTGACATCAACAGCTGTCCTATTTATAATTCTTTGAGTTGTAAATACAGATAAGTTCTTGCAAGTCCAACATGTGAAAGCTTAACACATGAAAGCTCAAGCTGAAGAAAACAAGCCTACATAGTGATTCCTGTCAGAAACCATTAACTTCACCTGCCCAGAAAACCACTGTTGTAGCTGAAACGATTCCCCAGATTACAGGTCACCAGTGGGAAAGAAAGGCTGCACACTTAACACAGAATTCCTCTGTTAGGATTTTATGCACTGCTGAGACATACAGAAATGCCTATAGACAAATTTTCATGTTTTATTGCTGTATTACACCAAGTGGGTGGAACATACCCATGGTAAGCAGCACCGTTAGAGCTGCTGGATGATTGTAATTGCCATTTGCATTAATGTAACTGCAGGATTTGAACTTAAAGGGATTGATGGAGAAGAATGCGATTCCTGGAATTAGAATGTCATATATTTGTACATAAAAAAACTGAGTAGCAGAAGGAAAGAGAATCCCAGGTGTAAAGAGCCTGTTAGTCTAAACAAACCTCTCACCATCTCACCCCAATTATATTTGTATAGGGTAACGCAGTAGATAGATACTGTAGATATCAGAAGATAGTACAAGTAGCCAAACATTTTGTTTCATTTTATATTATTTTATTTTATTTTTATTACTAGTACCTTCTCAGAGAGGTACCTATGCTACCTAGAAAAAGAAATAAAATACCCCAAACCTCTACAGCAATCTTGTGCTCCGAGTCAGTACCATGCAAGGAGGACAGAGAGATTGTTTTCCCACAAACATGCAGAAAACAGATGCCTGATGCTGCCACTAGGAAACGTATACATCCACTAAAAGGCAGATTTGTGTCTTCAGCTGGCTGATATAACCAAAAAGAAATTTCATCTTAGTGCAAGACTCATTGCAATCAAGCTGATCTACACAAAACAAGAAGTCTACAAAACACTAGATTGGCTTAAAAATTAATTACACTCAGCAGGAAGAATTTGATTTATCCAGATTAGCTACTAAAATGCCTGCAGGGGGTAGATATAATCTTTCCTTAGAAAAGAAATGAAGATATGATTCCAAATGTCATGCTTTGAACATATAATCAATACTCCAATTACCAAAATCTCCACGCTAAACCTTCTTAAAATAGTATCAGCCAATTTTGTGAGGTGTCTGGAGGAAGACAATTATGAAAACCTGCTTTTATACATGACAAAGGTACTCAATTAACCTGGATGGGTATGACAAATCTCATTACAGTACGCACACGTTCTCCAGTGACTTATTAGGAGTTATAGGCTATGAAAATATACTAAAAACATCAACAGACTTAGCAAGGTTTGCCATCTATAAATCAGGACACTTATACCTAACCATGTACAATAAAAAGTGCCCACAAGAAGTATTCAAAGATGTTCAAGCTACTACTTTTACAGTAGCAACATGAAGGGACAAATAATTTGATTCATAGACCGAAAGACACAATCCACCACTTTCAATTCTTATATCTTTTTGAAATTTAGACACTCTTGTCTCTTTCACGAGGCATCAATCTAAAAGACAATAGGGGAGCCAGACAAGGAAAACGACAGTGATAATTTCAATGCCTAATCCTGGCTACGGTTGCAATTTATCTTGAAATGTAAGTTTTCCGGTATATAGAGGCTGGAAAATTAAGTTTTTAATCCTTGAAAAATAAAAGACAAAAATAACAAACTGACGATTTTTCTACTTCTTACAAGGACTGCACAGTACTGTATCAAAAACTTCATTCTCTGGGAAATCCTTCCATACAATTTATAATTTTGCTGTAGCTGTTCCTAGACACCAAGGGTCTTTCTTGATATCAAAGCATAAAACCTCAGGGACTGAACAGCAAAGAAACAATCCTCCATTTTTATTCTACACCTTTGATGATTAAAACTGAGCAACTTCAGACAGTGGAAGCAAGAAAGTGAAGAAAGAAAAAAAAAGACACCCAGTATTGGGTTTATCAGTGTTTAAAAAAACAACAACTATTTACAAATAAAGTCTGTCTTTGATCATATTTCTAACAACTATCTCTTAAAAGAGCAGTATCTTATCAAGGAGCAAAATCTACAAAACATGAATATTAACTATAAGAGTGAAAAAAGAATTAGAAATAGGATGGATGCACAATGACAACTGTAAGTTTATCTATAAAGAAAGCAATACTTCTACAGATCCACAGAAATGCAAATGAGACTGAGCTGGTCTATGTGCAGTTGGTTCTCTGAAGTCATAGTCATGACAGTTCTTTAAATATTCGGAATTGTAAAAGTCAATCTAAAAATGGAGAGGGGAGAGATGACAGAGACTAAAATGTGGAAGTTCATTTCTTAGCCAAAAATATCATTATCACAACTTGCAAATGAGATTAAGTGTGCTTTTAAAACATTTTTGCTGCAATGGAATTAGTTTATGATAAATCTATGAAACTACCACAAGTACAATAAAAGTATCTAAACTGTGGGTGAATGACACATAAATTTGTGGCTTGCTAAAATCACACACTGCTACACATCAGAGTTATATGCTTTCCATGGCATGAGAAATGATGAGATTTCAGATGAAACACTGAAAGAAGAAACAGTTCTTCAGACCAACATTTAAAGTGCTGCCAAAGGACAGTGCTCCACTTAAGACCTCTTCAAATTGATTGCACACAAGTGTGAACTCTAACTCTTAGTATACAATCAACTTTGTGAATTTCACTGTATCATTCATCTTAAATTCTCTCAGACTTAACACAATCAATAAGAAAAGTTTCTCCAGAAAGATGCAGTACCTGCAAACAGCCTCTCTTAGCATGAAATTAAAGTCAGGCTCCTGTGAATAGGCTCTCCCAGGGACACTCCTCCTGCGCATGTTCCGGGACATTGCCAGTTCCTTTTTCTGACTTGGACAAATGACTTCTCACAAAAGGCTACTTGGGAACTGAGCTGCTTTTTAAAAAAGCATTAACGTGGCCCCACGCTGTGCAGTCAGAGACTCTTCTGCATGAAGCCTTCATTACTCATACATTTCAAAACTGTTGCACAGCACACAGGACATCAAAACTAATCACTCTGTCTGGTCTTCTCTTTCAAAGTCCACAGAGCTACTGTTTCCACTTGCTACTAGGGAAAACAGCTTTTTCTCCACCACACGTTTGCTAGTGTCTGACCTACATCACGAAGAAGAATGATCTTCCACTAATCCACATCCTAATAGCCAGACTTTCTTAAACCTCAAACAGGAAAGCCAGGCATGTGACAAGAAGCATTACTCCTGCCCCCACCTTTTATTTAATATTCCTGCTCCTCAACTTTTTTCATATCCTCTTGTTCTCTTTCCAAAATGATTTCAGAGTGAATTAATGACATTTATAATAATCTACTATGTTCATAAATTTCAAAGATATGATCCGCTGGTACTCCATTTATCAGAAAGCTAGGTATCGCAGTTGTAGTTTTTAATACAATAAACCTTTTAAATCAGCTTTAACAGAACTCAATCAGAATGTGCTTACAGTAAGCAATATTCTGTACTGGACCTGCAAATTGTTTATTGAAATAGACTCATCTATGCTACATCAAACCACAAAATTCAAAATTATGCAGTGTTTTTTTTTTTTTTTCCCTTCTGAAGATTTTATCGTTGAACTGATTTGGAAGCCTACAGACCCACAGCACTGGATAACTGGGGCTTCCATGGTCTGAATTAGCGAGAGGACTGGCACTTACTGAAAATTTCATTTCACTGGACAGGCACCTTTAGAAATGTCTATCAGGTATTTTTCAAGCTAGGGTCCCCAGTGCCCTCCTATTGGAAAAAAAAAAAAAAAGTTCTTGTATTATCAGCAGCACACTGGTGGTTACACCATGCAGTTTGGAAATTCAGGTAGGAAAAGAGTTTCCTGACATCCAGCAACACTGTTCTCTCCCACTTACCCCATTTTTCTTGTGTAATTTTAATCTTTTTAGAATTTTTTAAATCATTTCAATGCTGCTTACTAGCCTTGATTTACTATTACCCCACTATGCTTTTCAAATAAGCTTCAACATGTTATGAAGAACTCAATTCTACTATGTGCTTTATGAAATGCAACACGGAGTCAAGACCTGGACTTTGATTCTCAGGCATGCCACTGTTTTACCAAATAAACAAAGATTTACTGTGCAAAACACTATGAATTCTGTAGGTAAGAAGTCCCATATATAAAAGTTTACATACAAATTTACTTTATTCTCATAGTGTTTTCTTCTGTTTTTTTCACAGAGTGCATGAAGTGGGGGGAATGAAATCCACAACTCAGATGTGCTGGGTTATTCAGCCCTCGACTCCCCCAGCTGAGGTCTGAGCCCAGAATAGTTCCTGATGATGTCCTGGGGCACACCTCCTGTATCTGAAGCCCATGCAAGGGAGCGCTCAAAACTCATATAAATTTATCATGAGGTAAGTGCAGTTTAACGAGGTTATTTTCTTAAAGGAGAGATGATTCAGACCCTTTTCCATGCACATCCCACTGGGGAATTTGATTTTATTGTTTTAAAACTCTTGGGGAAGGTCTTGTGTCCATGTTCTAACACCCTATGTCTTAAAGAACTGTCACCAAACCTAAAAGTTTGTGACAAGCATTATTCTCTTTTCAAAATTTTATTGAAAAATCTTGACAAGAAGCTTTTCAGTATTTGCTTCCTTAGTAAGCACAAGTTACCCGGATTTACCTTTCCTGGTTTTGGCAAGGGAGACAAGACCTAGAAAGCTTCTTTCCTTTTCCTGCTTGGTTCCCTCAGAAGTGGCTGTTCTGGATCCTCATGAAAGGGAGTTAGCTGGCTGAGTCTGAGCAGAGGGGTACGTTTTCCATGGCACAATCACCATATTTGCCCATTTCATGACACAACTACGTGATTTTTTCAATCATACCTGCTTCAAGTGGACATGCTCTTTGGCTCTGATTCATTAGGAACACAATACCAAACACCACACTGGATTACATACACACAAGGCTCTCTTCAGCGGTCTGCAAGACAGACTTTTTTATGAGCATACACATACAACCACTTTCCAAGACATCAAGGCTGACTGATGTCCTGCCACCGAGTATGGGGTTAGAAACGATGGGATCAGCAGGCACTTGAAACACCGACATGGCTTCCATTAAAAGCAATCTGCCTGTGAAAAACTTGACATTCAGTTAGAGTTCATTTGTGTCTTTTCATTTGCACACATTTTTTTTTTTTTTTTTTTAACCAGGTAGGCGGATTAGATTTGCAGTTACCAAAGTTTTCTTTCAGTGTTTAAATATCTCCCTTTCTACTTCTTGATGCTATTTATAATTTCACGGCAATATTAGTAAATAGTTCAGAATTGCTCTGCTTGCTTAACTGTAAAGCATCATTATTTTCATTTAGGAGCCAACAAAGAAAAAAAAATCTCAAGAAATCTGGAGTCAGTTTTATAATCTTTTTGTAGAGCCAACTGATTTAGATACTGAAAAACAAAGAGCAAAACATGTTTACACAAGTGTTCCTTCACCAAAAAAAAATTAAAAAATTTAAAAAAAAATTCAAGCTAAGTACTGGCTGAATTATTAGCAAGAGATAATATTGTTTATTAGGCTTGTATCGGCTTCTTTACAAATATCTCTATTTCCATAGACCAGGAAGGCAATGACACAGTTACTACCACCAGATAATTCCTTCTTCCATTTTGTAAATTAATGTATTTTTCAAATGTAGATTTTAAATTTCTGAAAGTGTGATTATTTCTCCTCTAAAGCACAGCTTATCTTCCTAACATAATTTGCTGAATGTTATTTCTGCAAGAGGTGTATGCTCTTCATCAAAACCACTGCTGCAGCTCAAATAACCAAGCTAACTTTAAATGAGCTGGCTCAGCTCCTGATCAACAGCACTACATCAAGGAGCTTGGTGCAGGGCAGTCAACAGAATATTCATCTGTGGAACAGGAAAGCTTAGAGAATACACTGCTAAATACACTATGTGGGGGGCTGCATTACTCACTGAATGCCAGCTCAAATACCTGCGTGTTAGCTACCGTCCCAATTCGGATTTATCTCTAAGTGTTCTGGCAGGGGAAGGAATGCTATTTTGCTTTTTAATTGATCTGTGTGGCTTTACAGGTTATTAGTTAACTGTAAAAGCAACATGTTTCTTGGAAAATCATTATAGAGCAGGTAAATCAAGTATGCTGTCAGAATGCCTACAGTGGGATTTTTGCATTCTTTCTAGCTTGAGCAAAACTAAGTACACACAACACATAGTGGCACATGCACTTAGAGACTTTACCGAGAAGTGTTAATATAAATCATTAAGAAGTAAGTGGTACAGGATACTCATATCCTTTATTTATTCCCTATGCATTTACAAAATTGACGGTGATATCATTTACAAAAAAAAAAATCAGCAATGTTTTGTTCTTGTCTACATAGCAGAAATAAACACTCAGGACAACAATTGGCTAGCACTTTTAGAATGTTAAATTAATCTCAATGCTGCAGACATAAATTTATGTTAGAATTGCACAAAAATATATGGGGGCTAAACAAGATGCTGGAAATAAAATATATTCTCATCTACTATATTTACGGGATCACAAAATCACTGGTCCACTTCAACTTAAGCAAGACAGAATGAAATCACATCCTCAAAAGAATTAGTTAAACAGTCCTAATCCTTCATCTTCTAAATCCAGCCCTACCTCTCAGCCTTCGTATTGTTTAATCTGAAGAAGAGAGGACTGTCATCTAGTTCTCTGAATGCCGTGGTGATTAACCCTTCCAAATGAGAACGTGGGGCACAGAGGGAAGATTCAAAGTGATTAAGATTCCACATCTGACTCAGATGATATTTTTAACTAAAAATGTGCCTAACCATTTTAGATATGCTAAACAGTAGCAAATGCAGAGCAAATGGCAAAGTCTCTCCTGGAAGCAAGAATAATAATACTGTCCATCCAGAAACTCTGCTGGGTGTTTTAACTGAAGGAGAAGATCCACGTAACCAGAGGGCTGAAGGATGAACAAGTAAGAGAAGACAGACAAGAAAGGCTTCATGCACTGTGCAAGGCATTGGTAAGACCCATCTGAAATATATGTTCAGACCACCTATTTCTGGGAAAAATTAATTCATATTTGAACAGGCACAGGAAAGAGGCTGAAAGAGCTGGGTAAGTTAAGTTTGGTAAAGCAAAGCTTCAGTGGGGACAGCATTAGTCAATGTGTATTTATTTAAATGAAGGTGATACAAGAACAAATAGGCCTGCATCGAGCAGTACCGTATGTCCAACAAATCCGAGCAGCTGAGGCCAGACCAGTCGTGCCATAGCAGCAGAGGGACAGAACAACTGCTCAACAGGGCGTGCGACCAGATTGCAGAAGGATTACGGGCCAGGACTGCTTTGACAAGGTGGGGGATGAACCTCTTGGCCCAATTTTAGACCCAAAAGTTTCTGGGCATTAAATACCTGTCAAATAAGTAGAGCAAGTCAAGAAAACAGTGAGCTAAACTACCTGGTTATGTTATGAATTACAAATTATTCTCCAATACATGCATATTGTTTTATATTTGTAACTAGATTAATATCCATATGAAAATGCCAGATTATTTTAAATATAGACCCCATGCATTTTAGATTTAAAATGTTATTAACTACTCAATTTCCTTCATAAATTGGAAGGTAAGGTTCTGAAGAACCTAGACAAAATCATGACGCAGAGCTTTTCTCAGTGCAGAGTACTTCATTTCACCAGAATTTTGCCAACCCCAATACTGCTCCAGTAGCACACACCAACCTAATGATAAAAGGTTATTTCACATTTTTACATACTGCAGATGCCAACGATTTAGAAAGAATCCCCCTCCTTAATTCAGCAGGATTAGGGAACCTCTTAAACAACCTCAATCACATTTCTCATCCTGCCAGCACCACAAGGCATCACGATGCATGTGTTTCACATCACGCTTGCCAGTGTAATTGTCCTATTACAAACACACTGAGAAAATACATACAGAGCTCCAATAAACACCAAGTATGTCACAAAATATGCAACAGAGGGCTCACAATGAAACGTGGTCAAGTCTGGAATGGGAAAAAAATTGCTCGTTAGTTTGCAATACTACAAATTTCAGCAGTTCAGTACAGGACTGCTACAGCTAAACAAAACCCAGAATATTTCAGGTATTTTTACAGAAAGAATACTGACTGAAGTATGAAATTAGTGAAACCTGTGACCCATTTTACTTCCTTGTATCCACTTCTGCAACAAACATTTCAGAAACAAATCCAAATGGCCTCTGTGAAACTCTACTATGTTAAAAAAAAAATCAAGTATTCCTCATTCTTCCTCTAACAAGTTCTACAGTAAATTCACAAGAATATAACATACTCTCCCACTATTCACTACTGCATAGTTGAAGACAAAATGAGCTCTTTTCTCTGGGAAGGGTTGAGATTAAAATATAAGAACAGAATTTGAGACACATTTTGCCTTGCATTGACAGTTGGGTTGGTTCTTGATATCTTTTTCTCTGCAATTTAAGAACACATGCCTTTGTAGCAGCAGCAATGTACAGTGCTTGAGAGGTTAAAAAACACTTTGTCTTGCAGCAGAATTCATATTCTGAGCTATGTTTGCATTCAACAAGCAAGGGGAGGGATTTCCACAGTACACCGTTTTTAACACAGATTCATTTTGATATACCATAAGCTAAAGGCAACTTTGAAGTCCATCAACTCCCTGTGTTTTTAAGCTACTGACTGCCTCTGCTCTGCCTTACCTACCTTTCAGAAAGTAGTACAGGTGGTCAGAATTTTCTGTTTTCTTATTTAGTTTTAGTTTTTCTCGTAAAAAGGAATATACACATAGGTCTACTATGATTTACTCATTATCAATGCATGATATATACCCAATTAGCTTTCTCCTGTTTAGTAGGTACAAACTGGAAGGAATCTGAGCACAACTTAAGACAAAGAGAACACAGCAATAAAACCCGAATCAACTCCGTGCCTCTAAAAAGGCGTTACGATGATGGATGAAACCCATAGCTAAAGACAGAAAAAGGTTACCTTCTGATTAGGCGAGGTGGTATATCAACCCATGCCACATTCATTCAATTAATAGACTCTGCAGCTTGCAAACGCTGATAAGGGCACTACAACTTAATGATCTAATCTGCGCTCCTAGAGAATGAAAACTTAGTTCAAAACAGACAGCATACTTGGATTTCCAATGCAGTCACAATGTATGGCAAGATGTACTTTCTCTGCTAGGCCTGCAGTGCACTAGCATAGGAAAAAAATGAAGAAATAAATCTCACAAATACAGAAGAAGAAAAGGGCGGATTAAAAAAGCTTGCAGGAAAAGGTATGTCAAGTTCTGAAGTGCAGCCCAACACCGTGCTCAAAACCAGGAGACTGCAGAGATGTCTGTTCCCTTCCAGCATTAAGCCTCATTGTCTGACACCTCGAAACCACCTTTCTCATGACAAACCCAACTCCCTCAGCATGCCACTTCTTCCTTTAAGAAGAGCAAGAAGAAGAGGACCTTTAACCGAGATCTGCATCCAGGGAGGATAATGGATGATTTCTGAAATATGTGTTTACCTAATGCTATTTAATACATAATTGTATTGAAGGGTAGCACTGCCCAATTAGCAAAATTCCAGATTATGAGGCAGACTTTACAAATGGAATTAAAACCAAGTTACACTGAAACAATCATTCATATCAATCTACATTTTCTTACAGTATCTGCAAACTGAAGCATACATTATGACTAAAGATAATCACATTAAGATTTTTGGCAATGCTTTGCAATGAAAGCTATCTGCAATAGCAGACAGTAATTATTACTAAACTGTAGCAGAATCCCTATGGAGTTAGGTATTATAACCATATTAGTCGTACAGGTTCAGCATGATTAATGACACTGGAAAAAAAAAAAGATTTAAAGCAATAAATGCCTTACAGGAAAAGCCCATGGCAAGTACCCAGGTCCAATCCCGCCACAAACTAGACACAGTTAACTCTTGTCTTGCATTTCTAGGGCAGTCATCTAGCGTCCTTCAGGAGTTGGTGAGGATCTGGCCCACCAATTCTCCTTGCCTGGTTGAATAGCTTGAATCATGTTATAAGATTTAAAACTGCATTGTTTGTCCTTTAATGCTTTCTTCATCCTTAAGAAGGGAAATGTCCATTCCTCTCCAGGAGTTATTCCCTCTGTTAGGTCTAGATCCAAATTCAGTGACAATCCTAAAACTTTTCCTCAAACAGGACTGAATAAAGACCTCATAGCTGTCCTTCCTGATACTGACTGACTATAAACAAGCTTTTTTTCGCCTTTTTTTTTTTTCAGTCACATTTTCCCTCTAAGCAAATTCCATGACAGACCTCAAGAAAATGAACAATCTACATCCATGCAGCTGAAACAAACTTATTCTGCCTTCAGGGCACAAATCCCCGAGGATGCATCTGTAAAGTACCTAGCAAAATGCAGTACCAGAGTTAAGAGATGAACAGTTAGAAGAACTAAACCTATAAGCCTATACAAGAGCAGCACATCCCATCGTGTTCTCTTCATGTTTGTCATACACCCAGAGAAGCAAAACTCTGAAACAGAGGGTTTGTGCCTTACAGCTTTTCAGCGTTAAATATACTCGCTGCAACTTTTAATAATCATATTTGAAAGTTGCTCACAGGGGAAAACACACACCCAAAACATTTTGATAAAAGAAAAAGATTATAACTAAATTTTTAAGTTGCCCTGTCCAGTTCTGAGCACTGACAACAAATTAACTGCTGCATGGCCTGTTACATTAGAACAATACTGTAGAATAATTACAAGTTCTAAGATAAAATTACCATAATAATTCTCCTGTGAAACAATCCAATCTACACAGGCTACAAATTGCTGCTAGGTTGAAAAAATATATTACCACTTCAAGTCAGGCAGAAAAAATATTCTGTTTCCATTAGTTAATATAGCTACTTAAGAGGTTATGCAGAGCAAGATGACAAACTGATTATATTTACAAATTCTGTACTGGTCACGTTCAGAGACCAGCTGCTTACTTGCACACCAGCAGTAGGAATTGGCTGAGCAAAATGTGAGTAAAAATTCTACAACGGGTTGTCACTGACTAGAGCGAATAGCCCAGCCTACGGGGCCCACCTTTGGGTAGAACAGGCAAAGTGATGCTGGGCAGGTCTCTGTGCACGTTTCTCAATTATTCTGCCACCCGGGCCATTTCCGTGCTCCTTGGAGAAAGCCCTTTTCTCCTCTAGGCCTCGTACACACATGAGAAAACCTGTTTTGAGATCCCTACAAGACAAAGCATTCACCTATTATTCTACGCTGAGAGGTAACATCCAGGATTTCATGTTCATATCCCTTGCAGCACAAATCTGCACATCTGTACTATGTAAGGCAACAAACTACTCAAGGGTACCTGAAGTACTTTTTTCCTCCTGATTTTAATAAGAGCAGAATGCACACTAGTACCTTAAAAAGGCTGAGCACTTTTCTGGATCAGATTTATATCTGCTTGGAATTAGAAAGGAAGTGTAAGCTTCTCCTTCTTAGTTTGTTGTAAGATTGTAAAGGTAAAATTTGGACTCAGTCAACCAACGGTCCGTTGAAGAACTCCAATCACACTCATAAAAGAGAAGCATCACTATCAAGATCATTTAGTTTTATGTCAGCTTTTTAATCATAATATTCCCTCATAATTTAATTTGTACTGTACCTAACACCATCAATCTGAATATGCTCCACTGCCCATTAATGATATATTTACAGTTTACAACACAAATTTTATAGGACAGGAGAATTATTAATACAAGCCACCTCAAGCACCTACCAGAAAAACAACCACCACAAAAATCCTGATCATAAACTCACATTTCTCTGTGAAGCATTAGTAAAGAAAAACAGTCTATAAGCTGTTGCACATCAGTTATCTCTATCAAGTATATGTTTGCTATCAAGTGACAAAAGGAACCACAAGTGTGACAGGATCAGTAAATTAAAATGGGATAAATCCATGTTATCTGAGCAGTGAACTTAAAATCTAATCATGCAATCAGATTCAGATCAGTCTCAACTAGCATTCTACATATTGATTTTTGGAATGCTTGTCTTTTTGACTCTCCAGGAGAACTGCCCGCTCTCAAGAAACGAGTCTCAAAGCATAGGTGGCACACGTACACGTGGCAAAAAGTAAGTGTAAGTATGCGTGAAGAGTGTAAGACAGCCAGTTGTGAAGGGCACAGGCAACGGAAGTTTCAAAACAGTCCTGTGCTTTCCATTTTGTGTTTTCTTCCTTCCTAGGAAAAGGGTATCTAACAAAAGGTACCACCGGACAGCACTGTAAGGCAACAGAGGACCTTAAGGACAGACTGAGTCATCGTGTTGGTGTAGAAAACAACTCCGGGAGACAATCCTGCAGCTCAAACCAGACTGATGCTTTTAAAAAGACATCCTTACCGCAATCATCCGTGACAGACCCTAAAGTAACATCTGCTCTCTGCCTGCTTTCTTCTCGCTGTTTGCTTTGTCTAGTTTAACTTCTCTAATCATTTTACTGGGACATGATCTTCATTTAAACAGATCTCTTTGAATTACTGAATTCAAAAATGTCAACGAATGCTGCCTCAAAGGTGACTGTAATATATTCTATTGTAAGGATTCAAGATCTTTATCACTACATTGTCTTTCTCTCACAGGTATTCAGTCCATTTCCTTTTTAATATTCTTTTGTTATACAGGTAGTATGAAATGAAGATAATCTTTTTCAAGGACAGAGGTACACATATAATCTGAAGTAGGGATTTTTTCCACTTTTAGGTTCAGAAAGGTGGATCTGGCTTTTACGTGCTGAGCAAAACAGACTGTTGAAGACTTCCATCCCACTGCAGCGTCACACTCACTGTTTTGGTAGGGTAGGGATCATGGTGGAAAGCATTATTGATATTTTAAAAAGCTTTTTATTATAGGAAAGGCCTTCTTTTTTGAAACCTAGGAACTTTAAGATTATATGAAGCCATTATTTACTATGCACTTCTTTAAAGCATATAAATAGTAAAGTCCATTAACAAAGAGAAAGCATACAGAACTAACAGAATTATATACTCAATACACAAAATTAAATATACACAATATTTAAATATATTAGCCAAGGCAATCTCCCATTTTGATATTTTTAAAGCACACCTGAACTTTTAACAAACGCACACAGGTGATTTATAGTTTTATGACTGCGATCTAGACAGAAGCTTGTCACCTGTAAATATATTGCTTATGATCTCTTCTACAAACAATGAAAAATTATTCTAATACATTGGGTTGGCAGGAGTTCCTAATGAGACAAGTAAGGGATTGACCTCACATCTCAGGACATAGGAACATCACAATTTTTTCCATCATGAAAAAGCTTTCCCAGAGCAGATCATCTGTAGCCGCCACTAAGGATTTAGCGCCTGATTCTAGCTATGTTCTAACTTCAAAAGTGATGCGAGAGACACACTACAGAGCATTGCTAACCACAGCACTTCCTGTATGAGTACATTTAAGTCAAAAAAATAATAATATCCTAGAAGAGTTTCTCCAAACCTACTTATTAGAGCACAAGCAACTGAACTGAGCACTGGGACCATAATTGTTTTGTCTTCTTTATGAATATTATTGTGGAACCATATCTGAATTTTATAAACTGCAAATCAGTCTAATCTTCTGTGCACAATTCCTTATTTATATACAATTAAATAACACTCCTTTGGGACTTCACTCATTCTCCAGACTGCCTACACACATAATTGTCAGTGGTGGTTTGGGTATGGTTGATGCCTGTGAGTACAATCAAGAAATCCTGGCTCAATGCAACCCACTTACGTTATCTTAATTCTTTAACTGGTTTTCTTCCACATTCCATCTTGCGATCTCAGATCATCCTTGTTGGTCTTTATTGGTGTATTTATGCTATTACTTTCCTTCAGGGAAGACTAAGAACAGCTGCTAAGCATTCCTGCTTTCCCATCTATTATATGCTCTTCTGTCTCATATCTTGCACATGCTTTTCTGTTTATAATCACTTTTAATCCTTTTATAATCTTTGCAAAAATGCCTTAGCTGTATATGCAAACATAAATATATACATGTATATGTATGTCCATATATATCAATCATACTTCCAAATGAAAAAGAGATGTCAAGTATGAAGGAGTTTAGTCTTTTGTGTAAGGGGGTAATCATGCACGGGCACACCAAGGCAAAGTATGAATAAAAAGTGATGACAATCTTCCAGCTTAATTAGGGCAGGTTCTTTCCTGAAAAATGGCTCTGAATTTACAATATAATGTTAAAAGAAAGCATTTTAAGAGATGTTCTTCTTTTAAGAAGATACTTTCTATTATCAAATGGCTTGACTTAAAGGAAAAATTAAACCTAAGGAAAACAAATCATTTTCTGCTGATCTTTGCAGATCTTTTCCTCGCAGATGTGCTGATCTTTCTGCTGGTCCTTGGAATTAAAGTATCTATCATATCTAGCACAGAAATCTTTTTATTAAATATGTGAAGCAGTATGTTGGTTTGAATAGTTCTTTTATATTGCATCAAGGAGTTGCAGAATAACACGTATAACTGTGACTTTCCTGCTTTCACAAGCTCAAAAGAAACCAAATGACAAGATCCACAGTAAAGAAGCAGTCAGTACTTGTGCTTGCATGTTCCACTGCAACTGTAAAAATACATCCATAAGAACAGCAAACCAGTACTAAGTAATTAGAAGCTCTCTTGACAGCCACAGGTCCTACCTACCTTTGGAAACATCCTACCATCCATGACTGCACAGCATTTAAGCAGCAGCATTACTCCATAACAGTACTTAGCTCCTATATCAGCACTTTCCTTTCATAAATGTAAACATGTTTTACAACCGAGAATTATCTGTAGCTAGGAATATCTACAAGAAATATACCTATTATCGTGCAAAATAAAATGCACAGAGCCGTGAACTTCAACAGGTAGAGGATTTTACAGTACATAAACACCAAACACGAACCTTAATCTCTTTAAACAGCAGTAACAAGGGAGTCTGCAATTTCACCCAAAAGAGGTTTTCTCTGTCCTCTAAAAGGGTCTGTAAACCCAATCACATAGTCCACACACGAATCCCTGCTCTTACTTTTGAGCACAATATTATTTGGAATATGCTTCCAGGAGTTTTCTTTAGCATAAGTGAGGATCTCACTTTGGGAATGAAACAGCCACATAAAGAGAGATTCTGGATACAAACCACTCACTGTCTAACACGGATAGGTTCTGCTTTATTGATGACCATGGTATGGGGAATGAGGAGAATATTCAAACCAGCTTTCTGTCACAAAAAAGCAAGGAGTAGAGTAGATAACATGCTGTGTGTGGACCCATGTATGGTAACCTACTGTTAACTTGGAGTGAAAATTTTAATGTCTTACATTTTTGCTAGGTTTTTCTTTACCTGTCATTACCCTAGACGGGGTAAACCATCTACTACTGCTATGGTGCTACTCTACTACATTATGCAAAGGAAAAAAAAAACACAACGCAATGTCCTATTAAATTGTAGTGCTACACAGGAGAACAGAGGAAACAGAATCATTTCATGCTCTGATAAATCTAATATCAGGCAATAGATGCAACTGTCCATAAATACAAGTATGATGCATACTGCCAGCATACAAATACAGACCAAAACCCGGATTTTCTGAGCACACAGATAACCATCTTTTTTTTCTGTGAAGACAAAGATTACCTAGTTACCTGGAACCCTTGAGAGAAGCTTTCATCAACTATGAGCTGTCATGAAACTCCACCACATGATTTACTACTGTGTTGGGGTACTAAAATAAAGCTTCCCCTTAATGTAGCTTCAGTGCCTGAAGAGTCCACAGAAGTTCAGGATCTCCACATACCTCTCCATGTGTTTACAATAATGTCTGAAGCAGAGCAATCCATTGCTCTGTAAAAGTGTTACGTATGTCAATGTATGTTGCACAACATAGTCTCGTAGAACTTTTGCTCCTTGTCTGACTTCTGTGTTTTGAGTTTACACATTCTTCAGTATTCTGCGGTCACTCTGACCTCACAGCTTGTTTTCCTTCGCAACTTCATTATGAAAATATGTATAGCTCATCCAGATGGTTTCTAACATCAGAATGAGAATTTGAAGCAAACTGAGGTAACAAACTCTTTGAAGATATTTCTCATGAGTACGTACCTTCAAAACTACAGTATTCAGATAAAAAAATGAAAAAATGAAGCTTGATAAGTTATAAAATTCCTTTTTTCTTCCTGTTGGTAAAACAACATGACACTACAATGTTCAGTCCAGTCTAGCCTGTGAAATGGGACTAAAATTCCCATACAACTTGAGGTGAGCTCCTCTTCTGGCTTAAGTGCAGGGGTTTGGTAAAACCATTCTTTTATTTTCTGCCACGTAAGAACTATTCACACAAAAGCTCCTTGATCTTACTTAAAACAGTGCTTGACACTTCTGAGCAAGGATTAGGGATGAAATATGTACCCGAGTGTTGTACATGCACATAAATAAAAATACTAATATGCTCACCCCATCAGTGTTAATCTAAAAGAAACTTCATCCTTTTACTCTGTCAATTCTAATCAAAAGCCCAGATCGATATCCTAAGCATTAGGTCAAAGCCCCAGTAAAATGCTATTCATGCCACGTCCTGAGGCTTAGCAAGGCGAGCCAAGAGCTGAGCATCCCCCCAGTGAAAGCACCCTGCCCAGCGCCCTGCGAGCAGCAGCTCCGGAGCTGATGCCTGCGACCCTGACAGCAGACCCCTCCCACACCCCGTACACCACCCAGGCCTCCCAGCACTCCCAGACCAGGGTGGGAGCAAGCTGGAGCGGGGGAAAAGTGTGAGGAGGAAGGAGCAGCAGGGACAAAGTGGCGTGGCCAAGGTCAACCTAGCACAACGTGTCTGAGGATGGACGTCTTGTAGTCAGCAGCAAAGCAGGCAGTAAGTGTAGGAGTGAGACACGCACCCGACATGGAACACTTTCAAGTCCCTAAGTTTAGTTTCATGTTTATTCACTAGTTTTCTACATGACATTTCACACAGGCACATCTAGTGAAATCCAGAGGTACCTAAAAGCCTCTGGGTTTTGTGAGGCAGTATGACAAGGCCAGCCTTTGATACAAATGCTATCTTTGTGACCACCTGCCCCCCCTTATGCTTAGGCCTGACCTTATGCTCAGGCCGCTTGGGGAGGACAAGAGATTTCTGCAGAACTATACAAACAAGAAGAGGAAAACTGTAGACAGCTCCTTCTGTGATACTTCTCATAGAAAAGGAACGAATTCCTACACAGTATTTTGTTCATCCCTGCTATGAGAAAATCAGAGGAATAGCATAAATTGCTGCCAGGAGAGCATTTTAATCACCCAGAAATGATACTGAAATGCTATTAATGGTTTAAATTGGCATTCAATGGACATTAGACAAACTGACCGACCACAGGAGCTACAGATACATCCTGCTGGTTTATACTTTCAGAAATAATCTCTGCTCTATATAGACCACCAGTCATGGCAGTAAGGCCTCTCTGAAGCGCAAGCAGGTGGCGACCTCTCGCACTCTCACATCAAGCAGATGTGACAGGGTTAGAAATGATGATGTGATGATGTTGGAAATGGGAAAGATCTCTTTGTCACAATTGCTAGGAAAACTGTTATCATCTCCACTCACCTGTGGACAAGCCCGAATAGAGCAAGAGGAATTAAAAATAGTTGGAGAAAAGCTCGTAGGCTATGCTCAAAATAATGGACACACAGTCCTTTCACACAAAGCGCTATCAGATTTGTAGGAGTCACGTTTCCCCTCGTCAGAAGTGACAGGCTTAACCCTAGGGTCAACACTAATGTGAGGGGAATGCTGAAATACAGTCTAATGAGAATTACACTCATCCCATTTGCAGGACCCTGGCAGACCAAACAAGGATCATTTCCTACTATTCCAGTAACATCTCTTCCTAAAAGCCTGAGGCAGCTTTCCAGTCACAGGCATCGATACCTATAAACAACATCGTCTTAACTGAAAGAATTTTTTAAATTTACCCAAAGGGGATTTTAAGGATTTGATACCAGTCTCCTCAATTATTGTTTAAAGATATACTTTGCAATGGTGTGCTCTATTAAAGCGGTTCCATTTAGACCAAAACACTAATCAAAATAACTTAAGTAAAGCTACTTCTTTTACTGCTTTAACATTTAATCCCAGTTTGGAGTCACATGTACTGTATGCGCTCAACAAAAAACAATTTGTATTACTTACTGATATATAGCAGAGAAATGTAATCAATTTATATTGCGTACATCAGTGTGCTTTTTAGAGTGAAACTATAAATCACACCTACTGCTTCGGGCAGGGTTGCTGTGTTTCTGCTCCTACTGCTGTAGGAAGACGCTGAAATTAGGAAAAGGACAGTTGAATCTAAGAACAAGGAGATACACAAGACAGTGGTTGTATTTTCTTCTCTAATGTCAAAAATGGAACATGTCCAAGGAGGAGCTAATGTTAAACTGTGAGCCATCAAAAATAAATAAAATAAAAATAAAAATAAAAATAAATAAATCCAGAAGAATTGACCCAATTTCTTCCAGAGCTGGATAAAGAGACAGCAGGCATAATACTAACCAGAATGCTAACCTGTCAGTATATGCATGAGAGATGCCAACAATCAAAATGGAGAAATCGGACTACATGACACTATCTTGGAAGAAACTGGGTGATAGGTATTTATAGGGTTAGTCACTGTGCATTTAAGCAACATTCATCTGTACACTGCCGTGCCAAAAAGGGCCTTATGTAATAACAGAGTAGCTGTAGTAAAGCAACAGATCTCTATGGTTTTAAGAGAGAAACCTTCAAAGATTTCATCTCAAGGTGAGATTATACTAAGGCAATGAAAAAATAACTGCATTCAACTACAATGTAAAATCCCAGTTTTAGCATTAAATGTTTTGTTTTTCTCAGGATCTTTGCACACCTCTAATAAAATTAGAGAACGAATTTAAAACAGCATGGATACACCACTATGGAATTCTGGAAAAGAAGTTTGGTTTTAAAAGCTCTTTCTTCTTCTGTGTAACTGTCACATATTTATCAAACTAACCACTGTGTCATTTTAAGGCTCTGGCAGATTTATATAGATGTTAAGGAAGAGAACTTCGATTTACTTCAGACTCAACCTGGAATATTGCTTACTTGGTAAGAACAGAAACGTCAATCAATTAAAAAAAAAAACACAAAAAATCAAACAAAAAACCCTTGTGTTCTGAAGTCCTCAATCTCAAACTAGATGCTTATTGATAGACTGAAGTCTTCACACAATTTCAGCGTGGAACAGCCAGCTTTCCTTGCCTGATTAGAAAGGTCAACTTACAGCTTTCATAGAATCGTGGAATCACGGAATCACAGAATGGTTTGGGCTGGAAGGGACCTATAAGATCACCTAATTCCAACCCCCCTGCTATCCACAAACCATTATGTTTCACTCTTTCAAAGAAAATATTTGAGATGCGAAGAAACACCCTCCAAATCGCAGCTTAACCAACTGTACTACATGTAAATGAACTCAGTTCAGGAATTACATAGATTTGAAAGATCTATGCTACAATACGTGTTCTTACTTTGGTCTATCTTCATTTGAAATCCAGAACGTTTGGGCCAAGAGTATTATTCTCTGGCCAGTTTCTTCTAAAGTACTTCTTATTTGCTTAATTTTAACATTTCCTATCACCACCTGTCTTTTCCCATTTAACTATGCTCAAACTGGAGAAAAAAGCCTCAAATCCTTCAAACAATACAGAATCTCCAAGGAACACAAGATTATCCTCTTGCCATTACTTGCTCAAACAGGGTGAGAAAAATACACTCATTTAGGGAGAAGGTCTGTACCTTAATATTCTACTAAATATAAGAAAAAGTAACCTCTAATATTCATAATGACAAACACAAGGTTTTAAAAGCAACTGAAGTATGTTTAAGTGAGGCATTCTCTTCCTAGCACTGGTCTACACTAAAATAAAATCATAGCACAACGAAGCCCATGGCAGTTTTCATCACTGGCAATAACAGGGCCAGCCTCAGGTGCTATTAATGAAAAGTGGTATTTAAGTTTGTCTTCAATTAGTATAGCTAATGTGCAGACAGTCTTGTAAGGAACATAACGCTGATTTAGACTGTATTCACTTTTATCTAAATCAGAGATACAAAAATAAAGAGACAAACAGCTTTAATCCAAAGAGCTTGTATCCCTCTGCTTCTTTATAGATAGAGCAAGCTAGACTGCAAATAAAATAATAGAAGAAAAAGAATGGATTAATTTGAAGATAGTGGACTTCAGGGATCCTAACTAATAATACAGTCATTCTTTTCAGAAATACTGTAGAAAAGAATCAGGCTACCACGGTTTCATAGGAATAATGAAGCTTTATCCTGAAAAGATCTGAATATGCAAGAGAGAAAATTTTACCAAGTTACTGGACACGTTATTCTGGAGACTGTTTGTTTCCTCTCACCTCTTCTTTCCTTTTTTTGTTTCTTAATCAGGACTGCACCAAGTTAAAAAGTTTATTTCAAAGGCTTCTAGTTATTGTAACTAGAATTATCGTTCTAAAATCAGCACCTCAGGAAATTCATCCATAAACAAAGATTAATATATAACACAATTTTCTAAACAAGAGTACAGGGTGTATTTAATTTGTGAATATTATGCAGGGACTCTGATAAGAATAAATAAAAATTGAAAACAAAAATCATAGAAAAACAGCAACAAAAAAAAGAAAAAAAAAGAAAATGAATAACATTTTTAGAGAAAGAATTTCAGACTTCTCTGAACACTTTTATAGTTTTTTGAAATCTAAAGAACATTAATGGAATTTTTCCAAAAACAAAATAACAGATCAGAACAAATTTTATTATTGCTATTAACTGCTTCTTCGTCGTTGCCTAGAAACCCAATCTCAGATAGAGGAGCAGCATGGCAGACACTGAGCAAAAAACCCCCAAGAACTAAAAAAAAAATAAAAATGAAAACCTTAAAAAAAAAAAACAAAGGAAAAAACACATCCCACAGCTTGTTTTCATCATATGAAACTGAACTTGAACTTTTCAATGATTTGGGGGCCTAAGGGAATGAGACCTGAGGGACTGAGTTAAAATACTGGATCTTGATGGAAAATACACAACATAAAATTCCATTGTCTCTTTCAATTCTGGTTTGATTGTTTTGTTTCTGTTCACGTGACAAAAACAATAAAAAAATTCTATTTGATGTACAAGATCTCATCATGCCTCATAAAAACAATAAAGAACTCCAATCCTTAATGTGACCATCTGAATTAATAGTTTGTCTTCAATCCCCCTTTCAAGGCTGGCTCCCTTGTAAGCGGAGCTCTGCTCTAGCACAACGCTCTGCTCCAGTAAATGCAGGATGAGACGCTAAGCTTGTCCAAGAAGAATGATTACCTACCCGGTAAAAGGCATCACTTTTTTTGTCATTATTGAGATTGATCAAAACCACTGCTGTTGGTTAAGAGAAAAGCAACCAAACATTGACTTATTTTTGAGAAGTGAAGACCTGTACATCTTAGAATATTACCGGGAATTCTAACCAATACAAAATCCTGGAAATTAAAACGTTCACCGTTATAGTGAACAATGGCATAAGCCTTTTAAATTTTACCTCATGTAGAACAGTCACAACAGTCATTCAGCCAAAATCCTGCTATGTTTACAGAACTTCAGAGGGAAAGCAGTTTTTGCCTTAGATTCCACCCATTCAAGCTATGAAGAGGTTTGATCAGTCTTTTTGAACCAAAGTTTGTTCTTCCCTTATTTTGAATGTAATTTATTTGTGCAACATACCTGGAAAACTGTTCTTGTAGCCCACGCATCTGAGCTCTGCTACGCTCTGACTCCAGTGTTACCTCCCGTAATCTTTTTTCACTCTCAAGTCTTAAATGTCGTTCTTCCTCCAGCTCATGTATCAGTTTCTCACGCTGAAAGACCATAGAAAGTGATTTATTAAATTGTACATGTAAAACACTTTTAGGATAAATTTTATATTTAATTTGGGAAAAATCATCAGTTAATCAACTATGCAGTCCAATCATTTTATTTTATTTTTGGAATGGCAATGATACACAGAATAACAAACGAGGGATTGAGAGCCTTTCATAATATCCCCATCACATTGAGCTACACTTACATAGCTCAGACTTACTGAAGTCAGCTTCAAAGCTATTTAAAACCAAACACTGTCCCTCTCCTTCTTCACCTCAACTCAAAATAAATTTTGCAAAAATATTTAAGATCTGTGATCTATCTTGCTTGGTGATAGATACAGGAAGCCTGAATCAAGTCACGATGGCAACTTGCACCCATCCCTTAATGATTCAGTCTCAAGAACAGAAAAGGACACGATTCTGCAGCCCTGGTTTTGCTGTAAACAAAACCAGAAAAATAAGACAAAACAAAAAACAAATAAAACAAAACCAAAAAATAAGGGGCAGGATTCTTGTCAGTAGGACAGAGTCTATTTGAGTTTATATATAGAAATACTATGACAAACATATGAATATGCCTGTAAGCACTGGGAGTCCAATAAATTATAGGAATAAAAATGCCATTAATTTTACTGCTAGTTCTCAAAGGCAAATAGATTATGCTTGTTGCTAATTCTTAAACTACAGGATCAAATATACCGTGCTACCTGGATATATCAACATTCGTCATGGAGTATCTGTGTTTTTTTTAAACTTCAGGTCCAGATACAAAAACATCACAGAAAAGCATCCTAATGATTTCAAAACTCTATTTAAAAAGTAGTAAAATGCAATTTAGGAAGAGCAGAATGGACTGAAAAGTTATAAAAAATGCTAATTTAATAAAAAAAAATGTATGCACAGCCTTTTCCATGTGACCTTGTTACACAGAAATTAAATTAAATTAGATTTCTCCTTGTGCATTTAAATGGGATAAAAAGTCAATAATAATAATAAAAAAGCAATTAACATGGTACTGCATTATACTCCTCCAATGAAGGCGTTAGTTGCCTAAGGAAGGGTTAAGTTACTGTAAAGCTATGCTGGGTGCACCACCTATATGCTTTGAAAAATTTCTGTGTGCTTGGTGAATTGCGATTTGTAGCCTGTCAGACAGTCTGATGGAGTTCCATTGCTGACCTAAATTTTCATGACATGCCTGCAAAAAACTATCTAGAAATTATACATACAATTTCATTAGAAAATAACAAAGGCATCTTAGTGTTAAGCCATTAAATGGGAGAGATATATTATTTGTACAAGTCTTACAGCTATAAATCTTACTGGATAATAATTTATAATAGTGGTAACCAAGGGACCAAAAATAAGAACATTACCAAGTGGAAAAGGGATCTTAAAGACAGTGATAAATAAGCAGATGCCACAAAGGGAGGCTGCACGGAATTAAATGAAATATCTACTACATACTTGCGCAAAAATATGGGAAATTACTCAGAGAATAGAGGGGGTTTGTCTAGTAAGTCACACACAATATCTGGGAAATGTAACACTGCAAAACAAGAAACAAATTACTGGAAAATAAAGATATCGTTCTAACAAAACTATCTAATCTCTGTTCTTACTGTTACATAACCACGTTTTGACAGGTGCTGAGTAATCCTTTGTTTCTGCTAAAACGAAAAGAGCAGAGTGCTCAGCACCAAGAAGAAGACACACAGCACCTTTGGGAAAGAGAATCTGTCCCATGAACATTAATTCGGGCCAGTGATATGAGAATAATATTAAAAACAGTTAGAATTTCTTGAGATCTGATCCCATCAACACCAACTTTTAAGATTATGCTGTTCCGGTGACCCTTGCTGAACACTCTTCTACAGATGCATTTCACTGCTGCTAAGGAGACACCTCGAGCTTGCAGGGAGTCAGAGGATAGCATAGAAAATGACACAGTAGAAAGGCATGGTTACTAATCAGTGCTTAAGACAAGTTTACAAGACTACAGAAATTGGACTTAAACCCCAATTACTGTCCCTGCGGTAACTGATAAGCCACCTCGGAGGAACTGCTCTGAACCCCAGCTGCCCAAGCTAATTCAAAGGGCCAGGCTGTGCCTGAGCCTCGTGGTACAGTAACAGCTCCACTGCGGTAACACGCTGAAGAACAGAGATTCGGCCATGCCTTCAGCACTCACCCAGCATCATTACTGCCGCAATGATCTTACTGTGGTACAGCACCAACCTCTGTGTGTCTGCTGCACTGGCCGTGCTCTGGTCCTCAGATAAACCTTCCTTCTGTATTAGGTACAAAGCCACATCTCCACGGGGAGGACTACAGAGAACTACGGTTGTTGTGAATATTTTGGGTACTTCACAGCATTTCTTACCAAAACATAACACTTCAAAAAGCAGATGAACATCCTTTCTTCCATCTCAGTGATCTCTGGTAGGTTGTGAACAGCTCCGCTGATGCTGCCCAGCAGAATGACTGTGCTGCATCTCCGTGTACAGCCATGTTGCCGCTAACCACAAACCCACATTTCCTAGCAGAACATAGAATATACAGCGGAGATTCACAAATTCAAACTGTCCCCTACAGGTCGAAGGGCAGCGTAAGCTATCTCGAGGTTTCATTTACCTCTTGCTAGTAGGTCACAGAATGCTGTTGCTACCACTTACTTTGTATTTTCATGTGGGAAAGTCTGCATTAACATCCTACATGAAAAGATCAGCACATCCACAGGATTTTTTTTTTTTTTGAAGAGTAATAAGAGAAAAGGATGTGGGAGTTACCTTAAGAAAACTATCCGTAACGCAGCAACAAATGCACTCATCAAGAACAATAATATTATAGGAATTAAATGTTTTAGCATAAGGAACTTCTGGACTGAGTTAAATGTCCAGTTTTTATTCAGTCAGCTCAAGGGCAAGCATCACGACACAGTATTAGCTATATGAGCAACTTGCTGTACAAAGCTTATGCTTCTTTCAGGGTATGGGATAAATAACAGGTAAATCACAAGACTCCCTACAAGACCAAAAACAAAAGTACTAACCTATGACCCTGAAATCATGGGTTCCCTTCTCAGCTACAAGAAATTTCCCATATGAATGAGAAGACTAAAGAGTCCAAAGGGAGAAAAAAGGAATAAGTTACCACCCACACTTGGAGAGTTTTCAGTCTCTAGGACACAAAACACTCACACGTACTACGTACAGTAAGCAGCTCCCAGCAGCAGCAATCTTATCTACAAGGAAAGATAACTACATTTTTATTCAAACACAGAAAAGCCATAACGAAGAGTCAAAAGAGAGAAGTGAACCTCATGTACTGAAAGGCCAGGATTAACCAGAGATTTTTTTGTCCCCAGAAGTAGATCACATCCCTGAATTCCCCAGAAACTGTGTTGTCAGAACACCCTTTATAAGCTCGTCTGTGCAAAATAAAGGTGTGTGAAAAAAAATGAACTAGCCAGAAGTGGTTCCTGTTTTTATACTGAATGTATGCTTACTAGAAAGGGATACAATTAGCATGCAACATGAAGAAAAGGTTAAATAAAAAAAGAAAGTGTTGTGAAACATCAATATGTTTTAATACCAGAAACATCGTTGCTATCTTCAAATGAAGTGATATGTATTCCCACTTGCCAATTCTTCTTTAATTGCAATCACCATGAGCTCTGCTCAAACTTTTCCCTGCTGCCTCTCCTCGCGCAGCTATAACCTTCTCCTCTTAGAAGTATAACCCTTACCTCACTCTTGTTTCCCCTTTTTCAGCCTCTCCAGATAGCCTCGCTTTCATCACATCTCCCTGTCAAATCTCTGGTAACTTTCCAAATATGCAAAAATTTCAAGTGAACAAACTAGACTGAAAGTCAGGGTTAGCAAGCTCAACCAATACTTTTAAGTACTAGAATATTTTAACACTTGAACAAGTACTGTTTGTAATTACTTTTTCATGAACGTTTGAGCAATTTGAGTTTCACTAGCTGCTCATTATGCTCGTGAGCAAGCATTTGCACGTCAACAAGTTCCTTTTTGTGTAGATGTAGAAATGTTCATGTCAAAATGTTTCCTTTCTCATCCAGTCAGGGACATGTACCACACATTAATTCGTCTTCTCAAAGTAAAGCAAGAAATCAGAGCGAGATTCATGATCAAAACAAAATGCATGAAAACTATTTATGGCTCAACTGAAATTAGGACATGTATTTGACAGAAAGATCCAAATTGCTCCTCAGCACTCCATGAAGAGGCAAACAGACAAAGCTTATTTTCAGAGTCCCTGGTTAATAGCCGTGCTCTCGGTCTCAGGACTGACCCCACGCAGCCCTGCGATGAGTGTCTCCTAAGAGGTGCTCAACCATTTAAATCTCCTGTAATTCACCAGGACCGCGTCGCAAATGTCAGGACCTGGTTCCTTCACGTTACACCCACGTGTGAACATCTCCGCTCTGGAGCTCTTGAATGACCCCTAACGCTACAACACCCAGTGGAAAACACAAAAGTGACAAAAAAATAAAAGTACACAGCACGAGTGCCAGCCACAAAAGGCAGACCAAGGTGCATGTTGTACAGGGCAGGGGTTGTACGATCAGGGTTTCATTTCTGGTGAGAGGTTTACACACATTGCGACTCAAACACGTAGTAGGTTAAGGTTTTGTACGGAAAGGCTACCTCCTTAACCATTTTTTTTCCTCTCAGGGCTATTTCACTGTCAACCCTAGATTTATATGTGGACAACAGTCAAGCCTTTGCATGTGGAGACTTGCAGTTAAACTCCTTCAATTGCTATTGCAAATAAAACAAGCAGATGCCTAGTTTGAGTGACAGGACTGGCTACATGACAAAAACTTACCAGAGTACTCTCTCCACTGGGGTCAAGTGTTCACCTAACTCAAGCAGGTTTCTTATTTCAAAATCCTCTAAGTCTCATCCTACTTTTTTGCTGGATGTGCTTGATGGCCCTCCCGAGTACTGACGATTTCATAGCCTCTGCATTCAAAAAAAAATCTAAAACCATTTTCCCCTTCCCCACCCTAATGTGCCATGCCAACAGCCTCACTTTTTCTAAAAGCCTGTAGGCGAGATGTGCTGGGTCTGCACGGCTGGGTGCGGGCAGGAGGTTCTGTGAGGAGAGGCCGGGGCTGCCCTGTGAGGACACGGCTGGCTCCAGCTGCTTCCAGCTGGTTCCAAGCAGTTCCAGCTGGTTCCAGGCAGTTCCAGCTGGTTCCACATGATTCCATCTGGTTCCAGCCAGTTCCAGCCCTACCACAGGGCCCCACTGAGCCCCTCAGCCACACTGGTGGTGCCTCAGGGACAGCGTAGTTGAGAAAGGACAAAACCCTGCAGGGCAGCAAGGTGTTGGATTAAATTTGTTTCTCACTACCCAGATCTACTTTAATTGACAATAAATTAAATTGATCTTCCATGAGTCAAGTCTGTTTTGCCTGTGACAGTAATTGGCATGTGATCTCCCTGTCCTAACCTCAGCCCAGGAGCTTTTCCATCTTGTTTTCTCCCCAGTCCTCTTGAGGGACCAAGGTCACCCCACCACACCAGAATATTTTGTTTTTAACTTTTTTATTTACCTTTCACATAAAAATCATACTAATCCATTGATCAACAATGTTATCTCTATGTTAAAAACATAGCTGTGCATCAAGATTTAAAACTATAGACACCTGCAAGTGAAATATTCAAGGGATTCAGCGTACACACACCACACATGCCATACAGGTTGTAGGTGTTCAAAAGGGAGTCAGCCCTACAGCTACACTGAAGGTGGTCCCACCTTTTTCTGTTTAGCCCTTCTTACAAACTACTGTTCTTACAAACAGACGGGTATTACAGGACTGCTCGGCTCAAATACGAAAGATGTCTTATATGAAACACAAATGTAACCTCCCCTCATATTTAAAATTAATTCATAAGTAGTAAAATGGGCAACTGTTTACACAGAAGTAAAATTCCTCTTTATTCTTGAATTCGTTCATTGCTTTCTCAGCGTATCATAAGATGGTACTACTATGACACTACTAATCATGTTAACATCAGAGAACAATTTTGTCAAAAAAAGTCGACATCAGGATACTTAACACGGGCTTAATATTGCTCTAAGTCAGGCTATTAACCTGCACATTAATTTTTTAACAACTATTTTTAAGCATTTGCTAAAGAGGGCTACAATTTCTGTATAATTAATATTGATTTCAAACAGTTACTTTGCACTGAATTTAAATGAGAGGGAGAAAATAATACACTTTTTTGTTATTGTTGTATGCAGTTTGAAGCACCACTAAGTCATTGCTAACCTGAAGTGAGTCTTTCTGTAAATTCTTATACAATTTCTGATGATACGCATCTGCTACCTTGCAATAAGAGTAATAATTTAGTAGAATCACAGCCTGGTCTGGAAAAAAACATGGTACCAGCCTGAGGATCAACTGGCAGAAGCAGACAACAAAAACAAAATCAAGCAAACAAATAGCTACTACTAGAAGCACATTAAAATTCTGCAAATCAGTTTCTGTAGCAAGTCAATGCCCAATACTGTTATGAATAAATACATATATTCAAAGTACTCAAAACCACTATTTTGCTATAATACTGGGGACTATCTGTACCAACACAGTAGCGTTGGGGGCGTTCAGAGTGTGCTGCATACTGCAATCACTGTCATATCAGCATTCAGTAACTCTGGAGCCTCTTAACCAAATTAGTGGATTCCAGCTCACTGGGCAGGATACAAACATAAGGACATTCATCAACATAAAGGCTGTGCTGCAACATATACGAGGGCTTGGAAAATTACTGTCAGGAAGGTGTGTACAGAAATATAAATTGCCCGTTCAAGATGACGTGCAAGAAGCCTGGGACAGGTCGCCTCAGTCTAAACCCACATGTGGACCCTCTGCCCCAAGACCTTCCACCTCTGCCTCCAGTCCCTACGCACACACAGGCAAATGGTCTGGGAAGCATGGGGAGATGGTGGTAGCCCCATACCAGGTGAAAAGCATACTCAAAATGTAAAGATATACTCATAAAGATATGGAAGAAAAAGCTTTGAAGTTTTTCTTCTGCCTGAGAGGAGCTAGACACTTACGCTCCACTTTTGAAAGCCTGCTGCAGGCAGCAGCCATGGAACAGCAGGGATGAGGAGGGCTAACCCTCATCCCCTCGCTGGTGGAACAGTTCTGTTTTCCAAGAATTAAGTGTGAAATAGTAATTGAAATGGAAACTGGAATTTGTGACTTCATCTCTTAGTTGGTTACTTTAACAGCGTAACTTTTCCTGATGCAGTGAGTATTTAATTCCCCCAATATAAAACACAGTAATCAAACAGTATTTGATCAAGTGCCTCTTGTCCACGGAAGGCACCTGAACCCCCATTACCCAGAGCCCAAAGTCTGGGGCTCCCATGCGAGGCGGGACCTTTCCATCAAATTCCCCTTGTGCAACCTGGTCCCAAACCCAGCACACAGGAGACTAAGGTCCTCTGTCTAAACTTACTTCACTCACAGATGATAGGAAAGAATCATAAGAATAGAGAGAGCAGATACCATTTGTTACTTCATCATAAATTGTACCAGGTACTGTGTTTTTGTTCAAATTAAAATGAGTGAAACTTCAGTGTCCTTTGTTTGCTCCTCATCGATCGCTGTTAAACCAAATGTTTCTCATTCTGTAATCAATACTTCTCTGCAAAAATAAACCAAGGCACTGACAAACAACTTTGCAGCACACTGCAGCTTTCCTTGTAGCGGACTTTGACAGCATGAAAAAACACTACCCCAACGAACAGAAAAAAAGAAGTGCATTGCTTATTGCACTTATTACAATTTTAACAGGCTGCTTACAGCTGAATCATTTTACTGTAACAAGACTTTATTAAATCAGCCAGCTATTGAAGCCAGAACTTTCCAACAGTGGCAGTTAATATGCCTTTGTCCTTTATTAATGTTTCCAGCTATACTGGGAAAACTGACAAATACTCTTAAACACTCGAAGCTTTCCCAGTGATGAAGTTATAGGTGTTTTTAAACCACTGTGAAGCATTAAGATATAAACAGTAATAACTTAAGCACTTGGAGGGTTCATGGAGGGAGAGGTAGCTTTATTTCCCCATCTCTTCAAAATAAACTTAAAGGTAAAATTATGTCGCTGCTTTGTAATCAAAATGAATTACCCTTTCATCTGATACAGGCTTTTACCACAGAGACAGTTCCCTGAATTATAATACAGCTCTAATTTTTTCCCCAATTATTTCATGATGTAATCATTTTTTTCCTAACCTTATTCCCACTAAAGCTCTGCAACAGCAAGATATAAGTAGTATAAAAAGCATCTCCTAATTTTAGGCTGGTATCTTCTAGCTCTTTCATTCCAGTAAGAAAAAACGATGACTCTCTGGAATAGGATTCTGCTCCCAAAATGACAAGCTGCCCTGAATAAGCCAGGAAAATCTAATTGGCACTAAATAATTTGTATTAGCATTTTCTAAAACTGCCTTATAAACAGTTAAAGTGAGTAATTTCAAGCAAATAATTTATTTTTCACTATTAAGTTTTAATATGCTGATAGATCTCTCCCTTTTGCCTCATAACAGACTAGTGCGTGTATTCCATGACTACCAGATGTAAACTTCAGGCTTTGCTTGGCTCTGAGATGAATAGCAGGATAGGAAACATTTATTATTACTAGTGATATTTTAGTGACAGTAGTTTACAGACTTTATATTCTTGGGTGATAACACTGCTCCAGAGCAATTCAAGTAAATTAGAAACACTTTCTTGGTATGGTTACTACTTCCGAATAAAATAACACTGGCTTTCATTGTGCAGTAGCTCAAAATTGCCACCATGTGGCAGGACAGCAACTTAATTTAGCATTATTTATGCTGCACTGATATGGTTTTAATTGCATCTGTACAACAGAATAACTGCTGTGCTGAAGCTCCTTTATCATTGCAAGCCTACAATTAATCTGAATTAGGCAGGCTATTACATGAGCAACGCTGTATATATAGTTGGAGTTGTAACATTTATTTTACAGATTTTTTTCACAGAATAATTCATAAAGCCTTTCAACACAGAGCTAGATGGCTAGCACTACTGTCTGCCCATCTCCTTCGACAACTATGGCTCATGGCCACCCCTTGGAAAGGAAGCTCTTATTGCCAACAACTCTTTAATTCTGTGAAGCATGCAACAAAGGCCACAGAAAATTGGAATTGCCATTAAAAATAAAGTAAAATGAAAACAAACACCACCAACAACGCCAAAACCCACTCCTAGTCTTCCAGAATCAACCGAAGGCAAGTATGTGGTCGACTTTTCTTTTACCACCTTTCCTGGAGACACACCTGTTGCTGTCTATTGGGTTACACCCAATCCACCACAGCGACACGCACCATTTGCGGACATGCCTTATGCAGGTGAACCACCTGCATCCCCAGTAGCCACCATTACCTAGAACTTCTTAAAGATCATCTCCATATCATGTTTTCAAAGTTGAACAAAGGCAAGGATTTTTTTTTTATTTTTTTTTTAATCCTGTCTCCCTCATACAACGATTACTGTTCATTCAAATTCACAACTGATAGCCCAATTTCCAAGACTGGTATTGATCCTCAGTTCTCAGCCTAATTCTTTTTCCATTTTGGATATATTATTTCCTCACAGGGGATGAGTGTAAAGAGAATACTCTTAGTGAACAAGGAAGTCCCACACAGATCAAGGTTTTTTTTTCATTATTAATCTTAAAATGATAATGCTTTTCAAAAATGAATTTGCAAATGTAATTGAGCTTTTAATAGCTTCAACAGACAGTAATTAAAGAAATTTCATTTCCCTAAATTAAACATAATGAAATGTTTTTCAAGATCAAGTAAAAACTTGGAAACAATATTAAGACAGAGATAATTCATATGAATACCTAGTATTCAGAAGTGTGCAGAACAAACTTCTGTCAATACCAAAATGAGAACCAGTGGAAGTAATATGTAATGTAATGGAAATTTTTTTCTCCCCTAACACATGTTAAGTTTTAATAGCTGATTATAATTCCAAGCTCTTTGCTACACAGTTTTTTGATAAGGTGACATGATTATATTAAGATGTCTAACTAAGCGCAGACATGGGATTTTTTGGTTTTTATGCTGTTTTAACTTGCAGTGCAGGCAAAACACTGACCAAAGTTCTCTCAAGCGCTTTACACGTTCTTTGTTTTGTGCCCTACAGCAATGCTTTCAAAACAACTATCTGAAAATAAAAAAAAGTAATGGAAGTTTGTAAATAAAGAAATCTCTCACTTAGGGAAGAGTGTTTTGGCAAGAAAGCGAGTAGGCCAGCAAAACATTTAATTAAAATGTTGATGTTTCTTTACTGTTACCATTCTACAACCAACAGAGACAAACACGAACTCTTCTTCCACATTTTCCTCTGCTGCTCAAAAACATGGCTGCGGAGAGTTACCCATCCCTTCTGGTGGCAGAGGAAGGAACTGAAGAATGAATACCAGCCATTTTCACTGTTCTCGTTGACCACGTCCCTGAGAAGGCCAGCAGAACCTGAAGGAAGACTCATGGTGGGGTTGGTATTGCTTGGGGCTGGAGCTGCCAGCAGCAGACAGGTCTCTCTCTGCTTTACGCTTCCTTTCTACTGCTGCTGTGCTGGGCAAAGGGCAAACAAAGAAGAGTAAAGAGCAAGACAGGAACAAAAAACAAGAGTAGCCTGGCCTTCTGATGTTCCTTGTCCTGGTGGAAGGACGGGTAAGAATGTACCTTTCCTCACGGGACCTGACAGGGGCAGAACTAGCACCGAACACTACAGGTCTGGGCCGTATGACAGAGGGTTGTTTCCACAGTTGCACATGCTCAGATTACATTTAATTTTTGATATGGCACAGTTTTGTTTTATAGTTAAATAGCAGATAATTGCTGTCAGTTTAGATGAAGTTCCAGCCTAAGCACTATTGTGATTTCATATAAATAAAAAATAAAGTCCCATAAAGAACAAAGGAGAACCTTATTACAGTACTGTGCTATTTTGTTCATTGCTATTTTCATTAACTTGTGATTAGCACCAGGACTTATCGGCCATCAGAAACCAATCAACTTCTCCAAGCTGATTAATCCCCAAGATTAATTACAGTACAATCCACAAAGCTGTGCACGATGTCTCCATCACTTAACGAGCACCGTGTGGCTTACACTTCATGGCTGCAGGCACGACCCTGAGCAGCACCTCTCTGGGCTAGGTCAAGCCGCAGGTTACGGTGGCTGCCATTCCTAGCAGCTATGGATACCAGCCCAAATATAAATCCTTACACTTATAATTCACTCTTGGAACTGCTAATAGAGGTATAACAGTGTATTGCTCAGAACGTGAACTGTGACGGACTGACACCTCCGTGGCAGCCAGCCCACCACCAAACGAGCTTTGAAGTCCCCTGTGCGCGGAGGCAGGCGATGGAGCACTGCCGTGACCCTCGCCACCTCTGCCGTGGTCAGCGTCCCCCTGCTGGGGTTACTGTCACAGCGTAAATTACTTCTGCTTATCTGAAATGAACGTGAGCCTATGCCCAAAGCAAACGTTGTTTTTTTCCCCCCCCGTAACTGACCAACGTGTTTGTTAGATGATATGAACAGCTTCTTTTCTAAATGGCTGAGTGCTCACAGAACAAATGGGCACGTGGCTGAACCAAGCATTTCCCACTTGGATCTGTCTTAGAGAGATAGGAGGTAGGCAGCAGAGCACACACAGGAAAAGCATTAAAAAAATAAATACTAATAATAACTTCTAAGAGTTTTATTTGGTGTAACAGGATAGGCCAGTGGAACTGTGCTTCACCACTCCAGGGACCTCTGGTATTTACTCAGAAGCTAGGAGTAGCACGCATTTCCTGCCCCGATGCTAGGGACAGCGAACATTTCGTCACTGTCTGGACTTCTTATGAATGTATTCGTATTTTCTGCTAATAAATAGGATATCAAGACGCTACCTGAAATAGGTGCCAGGCTAAACGAGAATGAGGACAGAAGATACAGAACCGATCACGATGATTGTCAGAAGTGGTTCAGAAACATCTGCAGTGCCACCATGCCCCCACGGATCTGGGATATGCTGATATTTTAGTTTCCACACACACACTTGTTTTTGCCTTTCTCAGCTGACACACTCAACACCTCCGGCATCACTGTTTTGCTGCTAGCTACCTTTCCATTTAGCATTTCTATTTCCCAGGCTCTTTACAGCATTGCTCATGAACATGTCAGATCTTATTACAATTTTTTCTGTGTTCGCTTGAAGAGTCCATTTATGGCTGGTAAGTAACTGCAAAAAAAGGCACCTTATTTACTCAGCTGTTTCATGCACGTATTCCAGAGGCCTATTGCTTTAGTTTTCTGATGAATGGACCTCTATCATTTTCACTCCTTAAGCACTGCAGGCACTGCTGTAAGCAATGGGGAAATATGGTGCGTTTTTTGTTGGCTGGCACATCTTAAATGGTATTTTTAACAGAGCTGCCACTGCAAAATCTTTATGAGGGCTGATGATGCACTCATCCAGAAGAACTGACATCACTTGCAGAGGCCAGACTGAGTTTGCAAGCCTGGTAGATGGAAGAACTTGAAAGAAAAAAAAAAAGAAAAAAAAACCAAGTTTGCATCGTGTTTTTGATTTGTTCACTGGTCCAACTGGAGTAATTGGAAGACTGTATCACGAACTGATAGCATTTTGCAGAGTCCCTTTTCAGTAATAGGTTCACTTCAATGTCTATTCGAGTTTCCACAGACCAATTTCAGCTCAACGCTAAGCGCCAGCCAGGCTCTACCCCTTTAGTCTCCTTTCCTTACTAGAACAGGTGGGCTAGGTATACTTCTACAGGAGAAGATCAAAAACAGATACAAAGCCTCTGACATCGAGCTCTCTGGTTTTCATTTCCATGTTTATCTATTTACATAGGATATAACTGTTTTGTTGCATCTAACCATAGTTTATTCTAATTTGTTAATTGCACTTAGTCATGTACTCATCTCTCATTTAAGACATGACTAAAAAGTCTGCTATTTTCCAACCTAACAGCAAATGTTGACAATTACAGCTGCTTGATTTTCTTGAAGAAAAATAGAAAAGATGTTTCTTTCTTTATAGAAAGTGCCAACTACTGAAACCAAAGAGTGCAACTTTCCTCTCTGCTGCCTCTTCCACCTTCACACTGGTTGAAAATATCATAGAGAAGGAGGTGCAGCTATTAGGCTGAGAGAAGATCTGTCTCTGAACAATAAAACACTTAACCACATAATTAACATGCCGTGTTCTACCAGTCGAGACCTTCCACGTGCATTTTCTGTTGTGTAGAGCACTAGAATAGGAGTCAGGGGAATCGTGCTAAATTTTTGGTACGCTTTAGCCAGCGCACCAAGGCTTCCCGTCGCTTCCACACAAGGTTCCCTTACAGATGCTTGTAAAAGCAACAGAGTGACCACCCCCGAATCACGAGTGCTCAGCAATGCTTTCGAGATTGCCTGGTTCACAGCCACACCGGGTTTGTCTGTCCACTGGGTGTAAGAAGAGCAAACTACTTGTAATTATGTAGTGCTTAAGCTGTGGCGAGAAAGAAATTTTGCTGTTTATCTCCAAAACAGGAAATTTGCTGTTCACTAATGCTTCTGTGGACCGCTGTAATATATTACTACAGCAAACAACTTCCTATAACTCACTCAAGGCATCAAGCTTGGTATCAATTTTAATACAGGTGAAATATGAACAATTTTTATCTAAATAGGGCTGAAAAGAAAGAGCCCAGCTGCACTGACCACAGAGGCAAAGTCAAACAGAGCTGGGCTCCCTGGAATTAGGCTGCATAAGAGTTTTGGTCAATTTTTCAGCTGTTGTGGGGACAGGGGGATGAATCCCAGCTAGTACTGGTGGCTCTGCCCCTGCCCTGGCATCCAGAACCAAGTCAGGAGCTACACGCGAAGAACAAAACTGAGAGAAGTTTCTTCATCCCATTTGCATTACATTTCCAGAAACTTGATGTTCTTGCTTCCTCAGGGCTCACACGGATATTTCTGTGAACCTGTTTATGCCCCATAAAAAGCTCTTCCTTCTGTAATGCGTTTTACACTCCTCCTTCACACCCTAACTTTCATTCACCTCTTCCTACATGTTCCAGTTTGTGAGCAGGCTTCCCTTACCAGCTGATGTAACATACAGCTGCTGAATGCAACCAACAACTCTGAAAAACCAGTTTTAGCATGAAAATACTTTTCAGCTTTTGATTTAAGGCACATCTTTTCGTACAGTATCGCCCACATCACAAGTTTTCCATCTGAGGGGGTAACATCACCTCAGCAACATCTGCTGGGCAATTGTACGTAGCACAAGATTTCCAACAACAGCCTGGGAATCCTGACCTGCTCCTCCAGCGACAGCCATGGGGAAAGTTTTTTTTAACTGGAAAACTCTGCCAGTCAGTGCTCCAGGGCGCTTGTTAATGGATACTACCAGAAACAGGATGTTCCCAAGAGATAACAATTTTCCTCTGACACTCAGAAATCATTTCTAAATAAGCAGTGTCACCATGGATGCCAATCACAAATCTGCAGTGTAAAGATGTAATTACAAAATGCCTGCTGCACGGCCTGTGCATACTGAGCCAAATTCCCTCTCGGTATTCATCCCAAGTGGCTGGGCTGATTACCCACAGCACATCAGTACCCCCGGGCTCCAAATGGCTCTCAGCACTACTTACAAGCGTAGTAAGATCCTGCCTCTTCCCCAGCGAGTTCACTACCTACGCTGGCAATCGCACAGCCAGCAGAAGAGTCAGAATAGAGGCGGTTTGACAAATAAGCTATTTGGATCAGACATTAAGCATTTTCCAAGATTATAAAAGAATTCGGTGGCGGAGGTAGTATTCTGCCTTGTACAATGCTAAAGCTAAAGAAGAATATGACCTTTAATGAGAACAGTGAGTAGGGATTTTATCCACCTGGTTATCTGAAGTCCACAGCAGTTATTGGAAAGAAAGAGCGGCTTATCAGCACGGTTTGGAGAATGAGTGAAAGCCGCTTCACAGCCAGGTACGGCCCTGTATCAGGCCTGGTACTTTTATTTGTATTAGTTTCCAGAATAACTGCAGAGTGCATCATGCCAAGTGGTATGGAAATAACACAGTCCAAACATCACAGTCATTCCCACAGTCTAGACAGTCTCCTCTCGCAGGACATTTAAGCAAGTCTGATCACCAATTCCAGACTTGGAAAACTATGTCATGAGATCTTCGTTATGAAAGATCCCATAGAATACCAAAAGATGCTTTATCACAATGCAATGAGCATAGAGCCAAAACAAACATAAAGTATGTAAAAGCAAATTCCTGACAAAGCAAAAACTGAATTAAAGATTATGAGACTGAAGTAGGGCGGAAAAGAGAGGAAGAATCATAGTTGATAGCTCAAGCCATACGGATCTATGCAAAGCTATGTAAGTTTATTGTACAATTTCCTCATTCTATTTTAATATTTCTTTTAAACCTTGAACCAAAGTTGCAGAGAGTAAGGTGATTACGAAATGCCAAGAGGAAAAAGCAACAAACAAACAAAAACAAAGCAAACCTTTGCTTAATGGCATAAAGAACAGTCACAAGTTCAAGTCTTGCTCTGGTTGCTGTGACTAGTTTTCACATCTACTCAAAAAGTGCTCCGTGCCCTGAAACAAGCAAATAGTTCTTTCCAGTTTCTCGTATCTCTGTTTCACTCATCTCCAATAGACTATTTTCTGTCTACATATGTTCTGGGAACCGGACAAGACACTGATACATTTTGATGTTACCTTGGTGCTGCAGAACTCAAGTATGGACCAGGACTCCATTGCACGAGATGCTGAACAGAGCTGGCGCAGTACAGTTTTACTCTAATACCATGCAATCTAAAGCAGTGCTTGAGCTGACTCATTCTAAGGGTCAGCACCAACTTAATGGTACAAGCTCCAAGAGCGCCGCATTCATTTAAATAAATGGGCATTTAATGGAATCACAACTGAGCAATACTCTTGGTACATAAACTTTGTCCTTCCTCATGCAGAAACTTTGTTTCTCTCTCTCCTGATAACCTTTTCTTCCACATTTGGAAAATAAGGTCATTCTGCTGGACCCAGACAAAAAAGCGCCTTGGTTTGTGTATTACCTAGTGCCACATACCAAAAAAAAAAAAAAAAGTTATATTTCAGTTCACATTTCTATGATAACAACAATGAAGAAATTTAAACCTTACTTTCTCCATCTCTCCAGCACTGAAAATGCTCACTGACATTGGTTGGCTTGATTAGACAGAGGCAAATTTAGGGAATCAGTATTGCTGCATGGCCGCACCCTCTCTGCCTTGTTTTAGCCATGTTCTATGCAACAAATCAGTAACCAGCTCCAATTGCCATGAGGGCAACTGCAATGCAACAACCCAGAGAACCACTGGAAGAGTTGATACAGATGCTGTAACAGGAAGAAGTTGCAATTTTTCGGAGGGATATTGTGACCAAAGCTGCATCAATGGACTGAAACCAGTACGACAACAGTTTTTCTTTGGTCTTACAAGAGGGCCTACAAGACTTGAGAACAAATCCTAAAAATACTAACAAAGAGGTTTATTTAAAACAAACAAACAAAAAAAAACAACACCAAGTATATCACAGGGGTTTTGCTCCCATTAATCTGTATAAATTTACCTTCCCAGTTTGCAGGAAACTCCAACTGTTGGCCCACTTTATCCATTCACCCTTCCTCTTCAGACCCTCAGACGCTGCGACTAATTCAGCGCTAGCCGAGATTGCTTTCCGGCATTAGAGAAAAGCTGACCGTAAACACTCTGCCTGTTCGGGCTGCAGAACGACGGCTCTATTCAGGTCATCCTTGCAAGAATATTAATCCAGTGAGTGTGCAGCTTCCCGGAGTCAACTCATGCCATTGCCTGGAGGAGTTCAGGATTGCGGAGCTTAACCTTTGATATGAAAATGGCTACAATTCACTGTTATTAGTGCATGTGCGCATCACTCCTGTTAGGCAGTGAGGTATTGCCTAGAGCGGGGTACAGCTGTTTCGAGTCATAAAGTGGGATTTGCTTCACGTTGAAGCCAACTGCCGCTCTGATGGCAAATATATCCACAGATACTATGAGCCTGCACGTGCTTTTTCAGTGCTGCCTTCAACATCCCCCGCCTTTGTTATTTAATGTATAAGTGGCAATTTCCACTTGAGGGCAATTTAGTTTATGACATACTTTCTACAGATTGCCTCTTTCAGACCTTATATAAATGCATTTTGTATATGTATATTTTCTCTGTTCAATGATTCTTATATAATGCTATTTCTCTCTTTTTTATGTTGACTAAATACTTCCAGAGACTTGTTGGAGAGAGACACCACTTTTGGTAGATCCCAGCAGGAGAGGCAAAATTTATTTCTGGTCCTTTGGATTTAACAGTGGTCTTCCTCAGTGCTGGCACCTACAGCAGCATCCCAGGCAAGCGCAGCAAGAGAATACCAAAACTGAGGACAGCGTATCGCTGCCTCTACAGTGCCAAATACCAAGAGTCCCCACAAAGCTCAGCTTATTTTCAAATACCATACTTAATATTTTCCAACTCAGAAACAAAACAAACAAAAACCCATAAATTCCAGTGAACCAAAAACGACTGAGTTTGTATTCTGCTTTTACAGTAAGTCACATATTCTGCGCTTGAACAGATGGTTTGTTTTTTAACAGGGCTTTGGACATAGGTGTTATTTTAAGTGAACGTAGCTCCCTCTCCTGGTTGAAAGCCAGATTCAGAAAGGCCACTAACTGGGGCAGGGGGAATTGTCCAGCATCTTTTTATCACTGTATATGCTCACACGATTTCTATTACATTTTAAATGACAAGACTGAAAGTAAATTGGTTTTAACGAATATGTTCCTTAAAATTTGTTGTTCAATTTGGTGACCAAACCAGGCTCTGAAATTAATTAACCAGGAACTGACATAGGCCTGAAAGGCAGAATTATTCTAAGCAGACATAATCAGGCTTTTAATACTTCAATTTCAGAAGAGTGAGCAATTTATTTATTTTTAGCTTTAAAATAACTCTTGAAAGGTCTAACTACCTTAACTCACGAAGAATCCTTAGATTCATAAAGTCCATTAAATAAAATAAAAAAAAGAAAATGTCTATGTGCTTGCAAATTTGAAGAAACCAAACCAAACCAAACACACACACACATATATATATATATATATATACACACACATACATACATGCACAGACACACTTAGGATGTGTAAGGATCTAAAAAGAACTAAAATACTTTCCTGGATTACAAATTCTAAAACAACTGAAGATGAAACTGCCAAGTTGTGGATGAGGACATTTGGCCTAATGAGGTCTGGACAATTAATGAGGTCCAGGAGCATTAAAGCAGGTTTGCAGAGAATTTCAATAGCCATTATTGATGTTAACTACTACTAATGCCACCTAGTTTCTCTGACGGCCGTATGACAAAGTTTCTAAGAAAAACGAGCTAGACAGCATGGTTGGTTGTATAAATACACAGCTTCACGGAGAAGGCACGAGGGTCAGACTGCTCCTTTCTGGCTCAGGATGTTGAATATTCAAAGCGACATTCTACAACAGCAGCTTTGCCTCTCTCCCTCTCTGCTACTTTCTAATTAGAGCACAGATAGATGATTTCATAGATGTAAGGACCCAGAAGTTGGGAAAGATAATTTAGCCTTTTGTACCTCATCTTTAACACTTCATTTATTACTAAATATCATCTATTTTTGCATGACCCGGGTGCTTCTGCAGCTCTCCCGGCTGCCCCTGGCCATGGTGCAGACCCATCACACCGATGACAGCGAGTGCCCCCCGGCCGCGGCACCGCATCGCATCGCGCTGCCATCCGTCAGGCTGGAGCTCACGCACAACCTCACGATTCCCTCTCGGGCGTAAGGGCAAGGTGCCTGGTGCAGATGTGAGGGGCTGAGCTTCTGAAAATGCTGCCTGCGCTCCTTTTAAGAGGGCTCCCTGCTTGATGATTAGCAGGACAGTGTGAGCATCAGCTTCGGCACTGAGCACACAGCTGGAATGTGGCACAAGACAGGGTGCCTGGACTGCGCTGGGAGCCAGGAGAGGTACACGCAGCTTTTTGGAGGGGAAACAGGTGCAGAAAAAGGGCAACTTCCTATAATCATGGCCTGCCTCTATAAATGCGCATTTCCACCTTCCTGCAAAAAAAAAGACGGAGATTTAACTTTCTATTTCCGACTTCATTTCACTTCAGCTCAACAAAGCATCGTCAGGCAGGGCTCTGATCTCCTCTTTCTTCTCACCAAAACCTTATACCTACGTTAAAGTGAAAGAGGAAACAACTGAAATTACACACAAAACAACCTGGAGCTCGGAAAAGTAGAGAATACGGTCAGAGTCTCTACTGATTTTAATAAGATTTCAATCAAGACCTTTTCTGCACTCTTGCACATCCGTCTCCATGTGAATGCTCCAGTTCAGCAGCCCATGATGAGAAGAGGGAGCAAGAGAGAGATCTTATCACAGCTGATTACATTAGAAGTTCAGCTTCAATCTGGGAAAAAGACTGGTTTGCATTTCAATCCCAGCGGTTTTGCAAGAGGCTGTTATGTATATCTAAAAAATTACATTTAAAAAAGTTGTAACAAGCAAAAGTGACTCCGTTCCTAGTAATAATGGGGTATCTTACTGCAGGAAGACTTTTCCTGCTTTTCCCTTTTACTTCTTCCACTCTTTAAAACTTGCAGTCTCTAGTATTTTATAGCAAAAACTGTTTGTAAAGCAAGAATTGTGCTGATCGCATCAGAACTCATTAATATAACTTGTTTTTCCATTATTAGCACCATCTGAGCCTGTTGAAAGCCTTAACCAGGGCTTTAATTTTTCCACAGAGAGCTTTAAATTAATTAGTGGTTTACATGCTAACAAAGAATCTGATACATTCATAAATCAATCTAATGCAGAAGGATTACCAGAGGGTGGAAACCTATTCAGTGGGGACCTCACATTCAGTTAACATGGTGGTTTTTAACAAAAGGGTGCAGGTGTGGAATAGACAGACACCGGGAAGAGCCCATGATAATCACTTTGCATCACTTAAATACGCAGCGGGACACATGGTAAATCAGAGCCTAGGGCCCACCCTAAGTGAAAGCCATGTACACATAAAAGGCACCATCATCCCACTTTAACCTTCACAGCTAAATTGCCAAAGTGGCACAATTTCTTTTGTGTAGGTTACAGGCCACTGAACTAATGGAAAATAGAGTAGATTTAAAGTACTTGGATGCAGAAGTACAAACTAATGAAGCAACCCTGTAACATGTACGCATATAAAAGGATCGAATAAATAAAATATTGAACTTTTTCTAGGTAATTATTAATTGAAGTTATTAAAACATGATGTAATTCTGTGTATGTCTGGTTCACTCGAGGTATTTAATCTAGACGTCTGCTAACACAACACTTAATCTATCACAAGGACTCTTCTATGTAACTATGGAATAGTTTTTCTTGTATTTTTCCTAACCCGGCATTGTTCACTGTTAATAAAATCTCACAAGAATGAACGCTTTTCCTGGTATTGTTCTGTGTCCTAAAGCTCCAGTCCAAAGTCCCCAAAGTCGGGCACTTAAAGTTTGGTAAAAATATTTGGATTTAATGAGTCAAAAAAAAAAAAAAGAGAACTGACTAAAACAGTTTCTAGTTTTTATGATCTTTTGGAATAAACACTTCATCTATTTTGAAAGCTGTTAATTTTAATAATGGAGACACGTGCACAGTCTCCATCATATTCATACACACTGCACACACATGAAGTGATCGTATTCTTTTCCTTTACAGAAAGGTAAAATATCTTTGATGAGTCAGAATTAACATGACTAAGAAAATTTCTAAAATGCACATTAAAGAACTGAAGGCCACAAGCAAAAGAGCCACACCGCGGCTAGGCTCACTGCTGCTAGTGCTTCTAGTAGCTTGACTGGCAGCAGAGCAGATGTGCCTTCTGGTAATGACTAATCATTAATATTTACTGATGAGAAACTTGAGCAAATGTCAGGTATTCACAGTCTAAATTTATTTGGTTCTCCTCATTCAAACAATTTATAAATACACGTTCATGCAATCTTATGTATGAGGTATCAGATTTCCACACAACCATACGGAAAAAAGGGGATCTCAGAGTCAACTCATATATTTTTGGTGATGAACGCTAGTCTTGAAATGCAAGACTTTCATTTATTCTCTTCTTTAGAGTATCTTCTGGTACATATCTACTTCCAATAATCCAGTCATGAAAAATACAACTCTGGGACATATGAAAAAATACATTTCTACAGGGACTGTTGTGGAGCAGACACTGGTATCGCACACAGTACAGCATGCCTGATCTTTTAGCCTTAGCTTTATAAAAGGTCTCCTCATAAAAACCAGATTCCGTCATCACTCACCGTGTTATTTACACAGATGTGCAAATCCATTCTTGAGCAAAGATATCACAGCTTAACTAGGTTCCACAGCACGTGCTTAGTGTTGACTGTTTGTTGTTGTTTCTGTGTCCGAGCAGGCCTCGCCGCAGCGGTTCCTGTGCTGGTGGGTGAGGGCGAGCACAAGCCTCTCCTGCCTCGGCTTCCAGGGACCGCACGCGAAACGCAGCAGCTGGCTGCGAGTACCGCAGATACTAACTGACGGCCCCCCGCGCAGGGAAGCAAGTCATAAATAGCGTATTCTCCACATGATTCCTGCAGGGAAGGCAACAGTGAAGTCTACGCACAACCTTCTCACACTGCGATCAAACAGGCGCCAAACGGAAAGCAGGCAGGACAGGCCGAACCCGCCGGCACCGTGCGCTGTCCTGCAGCCACGCGGTGCCAGGGACAAACGCCTCTGGCCCTCTGACTCTGTTCGCCCTAGAAGTGGCCGTGGGTTGGTGTAATGCCACTGCTTCTTACCCTCATGACCCTTCTGTATCACAAAACCCAAATTTTTTTTTTTTTTTTTGAAGTAAGGAAGGAGCACCGGCACGGTACTAAACGAGGTGCCCCCTGCAGAAGGCTCGGTGATGTTTCGTGCGGTTTGCAGAGGCAGGAGAGGCAGCACGGCTCTTCCTGCAGGCTGCTTTCCACCTACCCCACACCGTGTACGAATAATGCTCCATGCGAGACAGCACGGTGCTAATGGCGGCAACTGCCGTCACCCCTGCCCTTCCCAAACGAAGGCGTTAGCTCACTGAAAGGCCAAAGCCAAAGGCTTGCTCTGCCCAAAATCCCCCTCCAAAATTTCCCTGTGCATCTTACCTGAGAACGTGCCCTGAGACCGCCCTGTGGCGCGGGCTCCGTGCTCCACGAATACAGCCTACCTGAGTTACTTGGCCCACAGCTTCGCCTGCATTCAGATACTCCATCTCCTGGACCCATACTGCTTCCGCACTGCTCACAGCTGAGTTCATTAATGTTAATTAATGACTGCTGTGTTTCATATTAAAATTACCGGTTCTGAGCTCTGAGACACCGGCAAGTTTCCATACATCAGCTGCTTCAAAGCAATTGTCTCTACAGGCGCGCTCTGCCTCGGCAGTAGTTGCAGGATAATTGTGGAAATGACCCCTCGGGAAGAGCAGGAAAACAGTCTGATATTTACCTTGGGGAGAGACTGCACCCCTGGGGAGCTACCTGTCAGCTCGTAATGGGTTACAGCACTCAGCCTTGCAACCAATTATCCAAAATCACACTCTGCTTAGCAGTGCCATGTGAGGAATCTCACAAGCCCGCAGTAAAAGGCACCCGGAGTGCCTGACCCCTAGGAGGTGAAACCACCAGGTGGGTGCAACACCAAGGCCAGAAGCCCACGCCTGGGGCTCTTCCAGGGCCCTGCTGCAGCCCCATGCTGCCCTCTCCCAAAGGCATGTTATCGTCTCTAAGCTGCTGAGAGCTGCTGGGACAGAGGAAGCTCGATTCCCGTTATTCTGTGCAGTTCCTTGAGTCCAAAAAGTATATAAGCAAAAGTTATTGAACAGTAAATAAAAGGAATTGTAACGGTCTTTGAATCTGAGTGTCATTTGTCAGGCAGTGAGGTCTTGCAGCAGTTCACTTGTTATGACAACTGTTCTTCCACCATAAATTACTTCAGGACAGTGACAACCTACAAATTATAGGTTTTCTACTGAAAATAGGGGGTCTCTGGAATCACATATACCAAAAGCATTACCAGGTCTAGAAGGTTAATCACTGTTGCTTATTTCATGAAGTTCTGAATTATCCCGCTAAGTGTATTTTACATGCAATATATTATATTAGTTCTACGCCTCCAAGGGAAAGATAGTTTAAAAAAATTAAAGGAAACACTTCAAATACAGTAAACAGCTCTTTTCAGATTTTGAAAATTGTTTATGCTGGAAACTAAAATGCAATTCTAAACCCCATGCCTGATCTTTGCCATCCTTCCTGAGGCAAAATCCCGTCTGAAGTCAGCAGGAGTTGTATCGTGGTTATAGACTGCTGGATTACGGCTCAACGTGACAGAAGTTTGCTTCTCAGTTCCTAGAGAACTTCTGCCCCAACACACACACCATAACCAAGTGCCCAATCTGCCTGACTGCTTAACTCTCAAAAGTTTCTGGTGGCCAAATCAGCCACAGCGCAGACCAAAGGGGGCTGTCTTGGGGCAGTGTTTGTACCATGCCTGGCACACAGCAGGGGTTCGGTGCAAATCCCCCTGCCCTCCTTCCCCTCACTACAAGCCGTGGGGATTGCCAAGGCTCCTGTCCCTGCAGAGTCCCCTGTCAGCCACCCCGACTCTGTTCTGGAGCTGCACGTGGCTATCGTCATATGGTTCATGGCAGGTTTCTCCTACCTGTCACCCACATCCCTCCAAATCTTGTTGCATTGCATCGATCACTAATAATGATTTATAAAATGCACTCACTGGAGGCAGCTGGGATTTTAAGGACCTTGAATCACACAGCTAACTGAGTATGCAGACCCTCTACAGCTTCTCTCCACCAGGTTAAACAAGCTTTGCCCCCAAATTATTTCACAGCCAACTATGAGATTCACTCAGATCAACAGCAGCTTCCAGAGTACGTCTGAGGGAGCTCGTTTGGGTTTTGAATTTGTCTGCTTTATTATCCCATGGAAGCCTATGACATCTTACCCAAAGACAGGGACAAACAAGCTTCTTAACAGATGGGAAGAGTTCCTCAGATATTAAGTAATTAAGCACATTCTGTACATGTTGGCTCCAAAAGAAAATTGTTTTGAAGAGATAAGGCACTCTATTAATCGAGAGCTCTGGTTAACCAAAAATCAGTCACTTCAATTTTTGCTCACAAGCCTAATCTCAAACTGCTGTGTGAAAAATGAAGATATAAAGAGCATTACATGATTTACAAATTGATTGAATTGACTTTTTTTTTTTTTTTTTTAGTTTCCATGTTTGCATTCTTCCATTTTTCTGCAGTTGGCCAAGATTTAACAGGCAACTAAATCTATGGCATTTTGATCTGAAATTGCCCTTCTGTGCTCATGGTCTTGCTTGCCTTGCTTCCCAATCCAGTAAGCACCATCAGCAGGGAAATAGGAACAGCTTTTCGCTACCGCAGCTTTCCCCAGAAGCCAAGATAGAGCTTTGAGTTTCCTCAGAGGTACGAATGCATGGTTGGCACCCATCGATACAGCCACGACTGCCTTAATATTCGGGTGTTCATCTTCAGCAAGACGAAATGGACCTAAGGCCTGGACAGAAGCAGTAAAGTAAGAATCGCAAAGCAGACGGTTGCTGCAGCTTACCATGGTTCCTTCACTCTTACTTTGTGCAACTTCTCGCTGCAGCCGAGCCACAGACAGCTTCTCCCTACGGAAAGAAAAGCGTGTGAATAGCATTTCATTTGTCACTGGCGGAGAGGACGCACCACATCCACGTTACGGTGGCGTTCCTGCACGTCGCTTGGGTAACCCTCCTGGCAGAGCTCTGCCATATTTCTTTGAGGTATTTAACGGCTGTGTTATTGTTTCATTTTGTGGCAGTCTGACAGAACCAACAATAAATCAACAGAATCTCATCATCATTTGCTCCGTTCAAACACCAAAACAGCTCATCACGCCGCTGGTGCGGAAGCAGACCATGCAAATCAGGCCGTGTGATTTGTTTTCCTGCAGCCTTGCACATCAGCCTTTTCTGCACTACATTACCACAAGATAGAAGACTGATAAATTATCCGTAAATGTATGCATAAAATTATAAAAAAAAAAAAGTTCAATTCCTAAACATACTGTACATATTTTGCAATTTTATTCTTTTTACTAATATTTTTTTGGTATAAGGCCCTTACCCAAATCTTCCTCTTGACTCATATAGCAACTAACTTGCTTAATTAAGAATTTGGCAATCACAACACAATTTCTTCTGAAAAGTTGTAAGAAAGGAATGGAATTACGTTTTTAGTATATGTAGAAAGGGAGAGATTTTCACAGTGTATGGACTGGGAGAATGCAGCACGTACCAAGTATGTGAACTACAAAACCCAGACACTGCAAAGCGGGGCAGAACCTGCCACTGCAGGGGGGGAAAGGAAGAGAGGAATTTACTTCGGAAGCTCAGCAAAACAGAAAATACCTTATGGAACAGCTGGGACTTAAGCAACCTCTCACAATTTAAAATGGATTTAAGAAAAACAAAGACACTTTTCCAAGCAGGCTATTTTTAAAGAACACCTATTTTTGAAAGAAAAGCACCCTGCAGAAATGTCAGAGGAATTTACTAGCATGTGAAAAATTTATCAGAACACAACGAAACATAAAATTTGCAGATGAATAAATTCTTTACGAAGACCAGCTTTGAAAACTTCTGGCAAAATGATTTGTAAAATGGAACATAACCATTACCAAGATAGAAATTTTCCATTTAAATGGAAAATGTACTACCAGCAGGGTGCCGGGCTGGGAGCACCCGGCTCTGCCCCATGGCGTGGGAGACCCATCAGGAACAAAATCCCTCCTTGTTCAGGAGGTCCCAAATGGTCAGAGTAATAGTAGGCATGGGTAATATTGTGATCTGTAAACGTATACAATGCTGAAAAAACTGAGTATTGGCAAAACCTAAACACAACGCAGCCACCACCCTGTGGAAGCTGCATTTATGTTAGTGCAGAATGATATTTAGATGCTTTTTTGAACATGTGAAAAATGACTGAAAGTGGAAGAGTGCCACTAATAAAACACACATAGCCTTAACGCAAGTATCCTACAAACTGCTTCTAAAACATGTAACCCTCCCTCTTCCCTGCTTGGTCAGTGTCACACTATCACATAGTATCACAAATTACAAAATTGGTTAAACCTATTTTAAGAATGTAGTTCATCTGCTAGAAATAGCCAGCTGCCTTTTTGCGCTGGTTCAGTGCCCTAATGTGTTTTAGTGGAAAAAGCTAGTATACCCTTTGAGGGGGAGTTGACTTTTTAATTGCAAAACAAATGCCTGAAGATATTTTATGAGAAAAGATGTAGGGAAACAAACAAACAAAAAACCCGCAAACCAGTCTTCCATGTACTTCCAATCTGCATACGTTTAGTTATTCCTCCTGAATGAGGACAACTGCTTTTCCCTCTCTGTTTTTTACCTCTAACAGAGATTTATTTACACATTTCTGGAATTCTGTAGCTTTTATAAAGCTAAATTCTTTTCAAGCTCCATCAGCAAAGAGAGCTGCTCTTAATGAGATCCAATTTTCACCATTCTTACAGGGTCAGAGTCAGAGAGGGCTTCTTACAATTTTCCCAGCAAAGGAGAGCAGAGCCAGGCGTTCCCATACTGCGCCTACAACACCCCTGCTATTGGGAACGACCTTTCAACAGCAGAAAGCAACAAATAAACCAGATTATCATGTACAGGATAACCTGCAACAGGGGATGCAGAAGAGCAATCTGTTGCAGCAGCATCTAAAAATAAGCAAACAGAGACAGGCGAGCTCCATGCTCCCTGTTCAGAGGGGTCCCAGTGCGCTTTCTCCCTTCCTCCGGGTGAAGGAGCTGGGCATGGGCCACCAGCCCGAAGCAGATGGTTGTCCTCATCTATGCAGGACACACCGTGTGCCCCAGACCACGGTAATCCCTTGGGTAAGTCCATCCAGTTTCATTTGGGACACTGCCCGCAGTGAGCCGCTTCCCATTACCTCCGTGTAAATACACACCAGTACCACGGGTGAGAAATGTGGTCGAAATCCTGCCGTGAGCCAACAGCGTTTAGCACCAATTTGCAGCACTGGAAGTTTTTGTGTAAGCTACGAGACAAGGGAGAAGCGAGACCTTTGTGTGCAAGCACGACCAAATCACCCAGTTCGTCCTCAGCACAGTGAGAGTTTTCATTTCTTTTTTTTTTTTTAACCAGTGTTACAATTGGACAAGCACTTTTACTATGACTGAGCTGCAAAAATAATAAGCTTTCGGCTACTTTAGCCTTTCAGATGCAAAGAACGTTTGACATGCAGCTTCAACGTTAATCTTGTTTTCTTAATCTTTGCTTCTAAATAGGAAAAAAATCTGTAGTGTTGCTTTGTGGCTATATGGCTTTATTTATTTTTAATCAAGCATGTTTCATCCCTATAGCATGATTAATTAACAAAGTTAATTAGCAACTATAGCCAACCTACAAGAAAACAGAGTCCTTCTGAGGATTTAAAAAATCTAAAACATGTTCATTGAGAACTTCTCATGTTTGCTTTGGATAAACTACCAAATGATAAAAGGTTTACAAAAATGTTCTTTGAAAGCACAGTTTATGCTCTTAAATTTGAATACTTGCATTGTAAGTGGCAAAACTCCCAGCCAAGGCCTTTGCAAAGAGATAATTAAAGGAGCCAAACAAGGATGCAATTATATCCTTTCCAGATGGAAGCAAGCACGCAAGTGTTCAGTGTGTGGATGTAAGAAAGGTACATTTCAAGTCTCAGTATCCCAACTAGATTTTGCAGTAGCTTGTTCTAAAAAACAACAGTTTGAGGAAAGCCCATTTAGTCCAAGAAAAACATGAGCGTTTTAAATAATCCTGCACATGCTAAACTCTCCTCAAACCGACGTTTCTCCTCCTCTCTTCCCCACCAGCGAGACTCCATCAGCCACCAGACAAAAGCGCTGTCTCCTACCACCACTGGCAGCCACCCGGCCCAGGTCAGGTTTTTACTGCAGAACTGCGTCCTTTGAACTTCTCGAAGGTCCACAGGGATAAAGAAAGACAAGAAGATGCAATCGCAGACCCCCACCTACCACGTAAATCTGACCGAATGCTGATCCAGTTCCTCATCTGGTAACCGATATCCTCAGATCCAACAAGGCGATAAAAGCGGTACTGGATGCAGGAAAGACTGCCTTGTTCTTTCAGTTCTTCTTTGTGTGTGTTTTACATTGCTGAGACAAACAGAAACCTCTAGCAGCAAAGTTCAACTTCCCAAATGTTAGAGTAAGACTTTCATTCGTATTTTGAAACCTCAGAGTCAGCAGCTCATAGATATATATGGTGTTGCTTCTCCATCTCACACAGGAAAGGTATTTCTTAAAATAGCTTCTTGATAAAGGCATAAAGTAAAGGCTCCATTATGACGTGCTGAATTAGAACTATTTGCCAAGACCTCAGCCCTACAGACTCAGAATAGATTTTCAGTGGTAGATAACGATTCTACAGTTTTAATGAAGAAAAATAATTTTACAGTGTTAACAGTGAAAAAGAACAAATTCAAAACTCTACAAGAACACAGAATTTCCTCGCGACATCACCTGAAACTCAAGTTAATGCTTCACTGAATCTTAATTGCCATGATCCACTGAGAAGAGGATGGTTACACCAAACCCTGATGTTGTTCATCCGTGCTTTAATCACACATCAGCAAGGCCACTACACACCAGCACGTATCATCATCTTGCATTTTCAACATTAACGCAGGCAGATTTTTCACCTTTTCTTATGCCTTATCAATTATTACATTCCTACCCATGGAGTGAAAGAGGACAAGATTTAATAGGTATGGCAGTTCCCAAGTTACTAACTTAATTGTTTCTTTATTCTCCGATTTATTTCATGAACAGGAAAGTGTTTTCTTCACGTTTCATCCTTTCTTGGAAACTTCCACTCAGCAGCAATTTCCCTTAGAAGTGGCCAGTTCTGCACCAGAAAATAATCCCTGGCTTCTCCTTTCATCTTACAGCTTTCACTATTTGCAAAGATGGAAAACAATCACTTGACCTACGGAAAAAGTCAAGCTTGAAAATGTTGCTCTTACAATTTGTTTTATTTTTAGCGCTCGTGTCCAACCACAGTGACCACACTATATTCCAGTGAGTGCTTTGGTCACTTCTGCAGACCACTTTGGAGCAGAGAAATTACCAAGGGTTTCCTACTCTACACTATGGAGATTTAGAAAGTGAATAAACACTTAGCTCACAACAGGAAAAAATATATTTCATCATATAAAAGTCAGCAAAACGAGAAAAACTCATAAGCTGAATTTGCAAAGTGTCCCTAACCGTTACACCCTGAAATGACTCCCTATTTATCACCTAGAATTAGTTCTCAGTGATTTTCTCCCCCAAGCAGCCAGTCGTAGCCATGACCCTGGTTTCCCAAGGCACCAGAAACCCCAGCACCAAGCCCACCAAGTCCCGCTCCAGCACGGCGCTGTCCGGTCTCGAGTCCCTTGCCTGGTGGGACCTGACAAGGGGACAGCCGTGGGTGGCATGGAGAGCTGCCGCGCCTCCTTCAGTGCTTGGCGATGCCACAAACTTCCTATGCTGAAGATCAGGCATAAAGGGTGTATTTTGGCCTGCTCTAAATGTCAGCGCTGTGTTCTTTTTGAAGCTGTTTAGCACCACAACAGTTTAGCTAGATCTGGCAATAAAAAGTCATCTTGCAAAGAAATATTGAGAATTTAACTCTGAGCAAAGTACGAGCTTTATTTAATTATTTTTATAATAATTGCAGACTGTGGTTACTACAACAGACAGAGCAATGCTGTCAAGGAGAAGCAGAATAGATGCGATGAGCCACCAGCAAGGCACAGCCTCCCATTTATTGCTCATTTATTTCTCAGTAAGAGATAAGCATACAGAAAACATCATTCACATTAAAGCTCTCTTCCACGGGACATGTTACTGCCAAATCCAGACAAGCCGAACAGGCAGCAACTTACTTAAAGTGTACTTCCTTTGGGATGGGACAGCGTGTGTTGGGGGGAACACAGGGTGTACAAGTGTGATCTAAAATATAGACCAGCCACCCCCTGCTGCTCTCACCGACTTCCAGTAGGTCTGAATGTATGTGAAATCCGGAGCAGCAGGTTCAAAGGCCGTCTAACTACCTCCAGAAGCATCCAAGAGACCACATACAGCAAAATCCCATGGGAGACCAGGGGGTGCCGTGGGGCTCAGTCACACCCCTGGGTTAGCAGTCAGAAGCAAAGAGCACCGTGAGAAGCAGATGCACCAGGAGGAGGCAGGGCTGCGGTAAGAGCCAAAAGGCCGCCTTTGCTAGGCAATAAGGAAAGGAAAGGTTATTAGCAGTCCATGTTGGGTGACGACGGGCTGGTTTTCGTGACAAATTACTCTCCCAGTCCAGCAGCAGAGGCCAGCCGGGCACGGTCACAGCGCTGGTGCTGAGCTCACGTGTGGGGCTGGCAGTGATGCGCTTGCAGCAGAACTATCTTCTCTCAAACGGACAATCCTTATTATTACTGCTCTGGCGTTTATTGCTTTCAACAGGGGAATCCTGGGTGCAAGCCTGCACGCGTTAATTATTCACTGTTATCTCAGTCAACATTTCAAACAGTTATTATATTTTTTTTTAATGCTGGGGGAAGTCTCCTTCCACTGTCAGCGCTGACCCCACAGCACTGCCATCTCTCAAATCCTGTAAACGTTTGGGCCAGCAGCATCAGACAGCCAGGGACACCTACACATGGACTTTGAAGTGCCTTTTTTTTTTTTTTCTCCTCTCAAGTTTTGAGCTGTTTTTTAAACTTTGGTGTTGTATAAAAGCCCTCAAACAAAGGGTAAAAGCTTTTTAAATAGCAGTCTCTAACACTCATTAGTAACCTGCTGCTAATGAGAATGACAACAAATAGAGCCACCAGCACCTGGTCACTGCCCGGACACACAGACAGTAGCAGCCACAATTAATGAAGTTTCTGGATTAAGAAAAGGCGAGCAGGTGATTCCTTCCTCATCGCGCACACACTCATAGGATGAGAGACTGATGTCTGGGTGGCGTGATGCCAAACCAGCGGGGTGATTACGCATTACACCAAGCGATCATTTCACAGATCTCCTGGAGCATCTCACCTGTGACCATCATGTAAGAGAGAATGCATTTGTCTGCATTTTTTTCAGATGTATTCCTCTGACACCTTCCACCTGGAATCCCAGACCAAAAGGAGGAGGAAAACGGGGGGAAAACTCAATTTATCAAAAAAAAAAAAAAAGAAAAAAATTCCTAATAAATTCTGAAGTCCAGGGACAGTAGTGAGAGATACTTAAAGATTTGTTTTTAAAAGGCAGCTCAAACATAAACCAGTACACTGCCAACAGGCAAGGGAATTACACATGGTTACTTTAATGCACCATCAAGTATGACGCTTCAAACACCCAAGTTTCAAGAAGAAATAAACAGCACTACAGTATTGAACCCTGAAATACTTCTAACATACAGTTTTTCACATTATAAGTAAAATATTCCAAGCATTATGAAAACCTCACATTTGTCAAAAAGCACATGAAGATTTCAGCAGGGCCAGAGTCTGCCCAGGTTTGTTCCCCGTTTAAACCTGCTGATTTGGTATATCCCACAAACTACAAAAACACACTACTACAACTAAATGAGCACAGAATCTGTCCCACGGTTATTTTTTTTCTTATAAGAAGTGATATGTTAACCATAAACCTCATCATCTCTCTTCTATAATCCTTGCCACACAATAGATAGCAAAGCAATTTAGCAAAATTCAACAGCGTGGCTACAACTTTGGAATTTCTTGACATAAGTGATTGATTTATCAATTTTAATGTTACATTAACAGTAATACTCACATTTAATGCTGTATTATTTCTGCCCATAAGTTGCAATCCAAGAAGCATACAGAGCGAATTTGTATGATTAGGCAAGCTGCCAAGCTCTCAAAGACTTCTCATGGAAAAGCTCAGTGTTCGGGCAGATAGGAAAAGAGATGAAAAGGACTAATAGAAGTCAGTTTGGAATATTAATTTAGCCAAAGAAACTTTAAAGTGTAACATTGGAAGCAGTTGCATATAGATCCCCACACTTCACTTTGAGAATAACTGCTTGTTCTTCTTTCCAGGTGATAGTTTAAATTGTTATGCAAATGAAAGCATCTGTTTAATGAAAGCCCTGAAACACTCTAAGATTGTACAAAAATTCTTCCTGAGACTTCTTTCACAGTACAAGGGCTGCAGTTAGCACTTTTCCGTAATAAAAAGAAAATAACGGTGTATATCATCTTTCTGACAGCATGCTCTGAGTCGCTGCATCATTCTTACAACCTTATCCAGCACAGGGCAGTGTGAAAAGCATGTTTTACGCTACCCCTTCTGCATCACTAACCCAGCTCATCGTTCTGCAGCAGTTCGTGGTCCAGCAGCTCCATTTCTTTAAATGGGAGGATGAGACAATAAGACAGGCTGCTAAAAGTCTCCAGTTTCAGCTTTATGCTGCAGGCAGGCAGAGAGGGCAATGAAAGAGGCACTGGGCCAGAGCTGAGTGCTGGCTTAGCTGCTGCCTTTTACCTCTTTGTATCTTGCACCGTCATTTGTAAAGGTACTTTTCGCATCTCGCCTCTCCTCAGCATCTCATTCACACTGCTCTAGATTTAAAACCGAACACACCAGCAAGAAACCTGGAGCTGCTTCTCCCCAGCTTAACTGCTCCTCGTGGCGTGTTTCATCCTGTGAGCACGTAACTTTTTACTTCCCATGTTGTTGACTGCTTTTAAGTTGGACGAAGCTGTTCTCTAGACAAGACAGATTCTCAGCTCTTGTGTTTCTGGGTGGGGGACTCGGTATGGCTTGAAGTACTAGATCCTTAGAGCATATGGAACTATCTATCTATATTCCTTCTTTTTACACTTTTTACTGGTGTTAATTGTTTCAAAAATTAAACATTTGGAAGTCAGAAGCTGTCTCCCAACACACGAGGAACTCTCCGGACTGTTACTCAGACAGGCTGTGAGACCTGACCCAGTTCAGCCATTCCCAGTGAAAGAAAAGTATTTCTTTCTCTTTTTCAAAAATAAGCCTGCTCCCAAGCAGACCTTGAAAAAGGAAAAATAAAGGCATAAACAATCAAGAAATACTTTATTTCTGCAAACGACTTGAAAGTTAAGCTAACAAATCCCCCAATCATGGGTTGTTCGTATACGTTTTTTCCTCCGGAGATTTGTCACATGGACTTGATGTGCTGTGGAAATTCTTCTGAAAGGATATGCATTTCCCTAAAGGATTTTTAATGAGAATTTATTGCTCATGAAAGATTCAGGATTGGCAGCACTTCTGTCTTCAGCTAATGATCTTTGTTTATTAACATAAAATGCATCGTGCTCAACAGTGCTTTTACTTTCCCAACCAATGCATCAAAGCATGAAAGAATTCTCACTCCTTCCATCTCATTCCCCGAGGCTCTCTGCGAGGGTGCTAACTGATATTTATATGATGGTCCCCTCGCAGGATGAAGCCAGAACCCTTGTTTCACATAACGCTGAAAACAGGGGAAACATTTCTTCATAACCAGTATTACTCAGATGTAAACTAGCAGCAGCAAAGAGCAGCAGACTGCCATTGCTTCTAGTGTCTGTTCCTTCCATGTATGCCTTTCACAAGTATCAGATCTTTCCTTAGCCCTAATCCTAATTGCTCTTAAATTCCACGATTAACATTCATACAAATTGCTCCTTCCACATGCTGTTAGTGAACTACCAGCTTCTGAAACTTAATTTAATTGAATGTGCTAAAGAGTGATGAAGGCTGTAGACAACTGGGCCTGCAAACCAGAGATCCTATAAACGAACCACTAAGCCTTCTCCTGTATTTCTATGGAAATGAAATACAAGGAGTATATACATTTCTTCAGAAAAAAGGACCAAATGCAGAACTGAAGAAAAATAGGGGTGTAAAGCTCAAAAAAATCAAATACACTGATATGACAACAAGCCAAGCTCTTAGATCCTACTGCTGTCTTCATAGCTAGCTTCCCTTCTGCTATGTCTCAGTGATGCACTCATCTCTCTGGTTGGCTGTGGCAACGTTTAGAAAGATTTTCTCCTCGTTCTCTACAAAGCTTCTCAGTTTTACACTTACACATCAAAGAGGATATCTGATTTTGCTTCATTACTGGTTGACCTCTTACCTCTGTTTTCCACTCCTTTGTTCCCAGATCATCATAACACATTCCTGGTGTTCTTTGTAATCACTTTAGGGTGTTATGCAGTGTGATATGTTTTTAATCCATTCAGAAAGCCCACAGCATCAGAACTTCTGTTTTGCTTACCAGACTGCACTTACAAATACCATGTCTTTTCTCTCTGAGTGTCACTTACTGCATGCTCTGTAACCTTCCTGCTGTCATTCATGTCCTGTTCTAATTAAGCACTGGAATATACCTTGGAAAAATCATCCTTTTTTTTTTTTCTTGGTGGACAAGAAATAAAATAAAAGTGATTTCATTCTGTTTGACTCACTGTTTTTTTCCTCTTGACTTTTTCTATTTATGTAGTAGTTCAATGCTTTCAAGTATTCTGCCACAAGCTAGCAAATCTACAATGACCCTCTGCTCAAAGAGAATCAAAATTGTTCAGAAAGATTCCCCTTCTTTACTCTTTAAACTGCTCTTGTTGCTTCTTGTCATTCCCTTTAGCACCCTCAAGACTACCAGTATCCTTTTATTAAGGCTTCATGAATAATGCTCAGTCATGCAGGCTGGGGACCGGCTCCGTTTCGAGGCCAGAGGCAGCTCACACTTGGATCAGGTCCCTGCAGCAGTTTTGTCCCGCATCCCATCTTCGCTTTCCTCTACCAAGTAAGCTGAGAGAATTTCTTCTCACATCGCTTTACAGGAAAGCAAACAAACTGAACAGTGAGATGCTGCATGCATCCGTGGGTGCAGCGGGACAGTAGCACCGCCAACCCCCACGGGTATTAACTGCGTGCATCAACACCCAGCACCAGGCACTTTGATTGCAGAGCAGTACTGCCGAGTGCTTTATACCCAGGAAACAATCAGAATGGGTCAAAATATACAGCAAACCACCAGGTACATATTGATGTTTTCTGTATGAGGGAAAACATACATGTGTAAGCCACATATTTCCTGTATTTGTGCCTCCAAATTTCCATTCTGGGATACCGTGCACAGAAACCTCACACACAAGTCTGTGGGTGCCCAACAAGAAAAAGTCTCAAAGTGAGAGCAGTAAAACTAAACTGACCTTACAAGACAGGTAATGCTTTCTTAAATGCATTTTGAAGAAAGGTCCAATAGAAGGAACTGAAAAGGCTACTGAAAGGACAGAAATATGGTTTGCAGCACAGAACTTAATAATTGATCGATACTGAGCATATATGCTGAAAGATGAGCAATACCTGTAATACTTGCAGCACTGCTATGAAATCAGCTACTCCGTTTTACACGTGTATATCCTTGATCTCTTATTAAAAGCTCTTGTGCACCTATTCAATCACATTAGCTTTCATTGCAGCAGTGAAAAATAAACCAATTATGAAAATAATTTCAGATGACCATCCATTTTTCATAATTCTGGAAGGAAAAAGCCTATTTTATAGTTAAAGGACACATTAGATAAAGTCTGCCAAGGTCATCTTTGTACAAAAGATGTGCCTGCAGTACAAGGTAAAGCGGATGATGTGTACTTACAGAGCAACAGGTCGCTCAGTGGCGTGCAACAGTTGGCTCTCGAGCCACCTGCAAACAGCCAGCAGCAAGAGCTGCCCGCTCCTGGCAGATGCCGAGCATCAATGCAAGCCCCGCAGGGGCCTTCTGCTTGGGCTCCCAGCAAGAGACAGATAAAAGAAATGCATTCTTCCCTACACACGTTCTCAAATGTCGACATAAAAATGGTTTGGATTTACTGATAGACAATAACCACCACTTAGATTTTAGATTTCAGAAACATGAGTCCCTGTAAACTTCAGCGTACCTACTAGTTTTGTTAAGAGGAGAGAAGCAGGGAAGGAAGTTAACAGAAAATTCCTTGTTTATTTAAAGAAAAAAGTGATACCATAACAATTTTCTTGGAAAAATTATAAACTGTTGGACTTTCCCCAGTACTCTCCCACCTCGGGAACGTGCTTTGCCATGCCTTAAACAAAATTATGTGGTCTAAACCATGTCTCATTATGCCAGAAAAAAAAAATGGCATGCTGAAAACGACTCTGAAGCATCCTTCAGTAACCCAATCCATGAACTCATATTTATGCAGCCTTACAGCAATAAAATCAGTTCCATGCTAATGATATAATTGTTTCTTCTATCACTCCGCCTATAAAAGACAACTAGATAAAGTCAAAGCCAGTGGCCTCTGGCTGATTGTGTGTTTTGACAAATTAGATGATTAACTGGAATCTCAAACTCAAGCTTCACACTCTCAGTAGACCCAAAAGAGAAGAAAAGACTGGCTTTGAGAAGGACACGGATCTACAGGGACCATCGCCCAGACTGAGGAGAGCTTCTCAAAGAGCAGTATTTGCATTGGATCAAACAGTGGCTGGCACGCACACAGGCTAATTTTAATACAGAAATTACCCTTGTCACTTTAAATAATGGCCACGGCATATGCTAATATATGCAAAACACTTTCAAACATGGTCAAGTAAAGATAGAGAAACTAAGTTCTTAATGACAGTTCTGCCAGTGTAACACTTAATGACAGTGAAAATTAAATCCAAAACACATCACAATTATTACTGGAGCAATGAAAGTATTTGTGTGTATTTATGAAGTCGTTTAAATTCACACAGTCAAATCACAGCCTTGGTAATTGTCTGGGGATGATGCAAGAGCTGAACAGCAACTGGCACGAGATCCACCTGCTTTACTCAAGCTGTTTTACTGAGCGCAGTTATACGGCGACCAGAATTTGCTTCAATACAGAATCTTTAAACATTGATCACTTCATGTTAAATTGAAAACTTTCAGATAAGCTCAGGCACATCCTGAGCTGCCCTTTCAGCTAGTACAGATCAACAAGGCTGGAACAAAACTGTAATTTAAAACTTTTCTAATTACTCATGATGCATCTCAGAATTCTAACAAAATTATGAAAATGTGTACTCCTACGATTTACACGGAAATGCTATCTGGAGAAAGACAAAAAAGAAAGCTTTCTGTTTAAAACCTGAACCAGGGAAGCAGACACCTTCAAGAAACCCCAGACAACTTAAACCCTCTTAGGGCATCTTAAATGATTTTCCCCAAGGACATCTGCAAGATCTGCTCTGTGAATGAGGCCAGCTTCTCAAAGCTCAAATAGCGTCAACTTCAACGGAAGTTTAATTTCAGCAAACAAAATAAATAATTTAAAAGGTAAGGGTGAATCACGATTAAGATGTGTTAGCATTCATGCATTTCCAAACAAACATTAAGTGTATACTAAAAATGACTTAAATATTAACTGTCTGAAGTAATAACACAGATTTTCTGATGTTCAACTGTCAACCAGATACTTAGGCAAATCTGCATTTCTCCAGTTTCAACTAATAACATTTTGAAGCCAATTTTATGTTTGAACAGAGCTCCTTGCCATTATTTCACAGCAGAAAAAAATCCAGTATTTTATTTATGAGGCTGAGTAATAAATTGTGGTCTGAAATGACTTATTGCTGTCATTGCCACTAACCAGATACATCACCTTTCTAGGAAGCAAAATCAAAACCACAAACAGTGGTCACGTAACATCACCTCAAGAATTATCTCATTTACAGAATCAGGAAAACGTCAGTCTGAAATCAAGGTATTGATTATTTCAAAATTTAATTCCCCAGGCAAAAGCCAGACTGACAAATAAATCCAGTAAAGGGCATCTGCCTGTTACCTAGGTGAGCCTAATCTTGAGCTTAAGTTGAACTACACTTAAAGTACTAATGTTAGTGAAGAAGACAAACAGCCATATATGAAATTGGTGATCAACTTTGCAGGTAAACTCCATGACATGACATGGTCATGCCTTCAGTTTATGAGGTCAAGACAGCTGACAGAAAGCACACATGGACATCTTGAATATTTGCTGCTTAAACCAAAGGTATGCATTTACCTGGAATTCAGAGGATCGGTATGAGGCTGCAATAAGCATCCGCTTTAACACCCAGCCCCACCAGTAACTGGCAAATGTCTGTGAGAAAGGCAGCTGAAGCAATCTTCTCAAGAACCAGGGTTCACGAGGAAAATTTTGTCCGTGGCTCTTAGCAGTATTTTACAAGAGTGTTAAAAGAATTGAACATCCTCTTCAATACAAAATGTATGCTATTAGTGTTCTGAGTTAGTAATATGGGTGTTCAGAGCTTTTCCAAACTCGGAGGATCGGTATCTAGGGGATGTTTGCATTCACCTTCCTTTCTTAAAGTCCCCAAAGCAGAATACCTTCTCCTGTTTAATCATGCTGCAAAAACAATATTTTGATACGCTAAGATTACTTCCATGCTGACATATTTTTCTTAACAAGCTACTGTCTTAATTAGTTTTGTCTGTCATTAAAAGGTTATCTATAGGGCAAGTTAAGGATTCTTTTTTTTTAGTGAAGCAGAAAAACCCATGCTTTTAGATTATTCCTTACCAGCAGATGCTCTTTGCTGCACTTCCCATTAAAAACATGTTTCATAGTGAAAGCTATTAATATCTAATTCCACGTGGAAGCAAAGCGTTAGGATTTTGTTCTGCACTCTGCATCCATATTCATCTCTTCAGAAGCCCGGTCGTTGAGAATCCGTGGCCAAAACACAAGGGTCGTGCGTTGCCCTACAACCACAGGCTCAGTTTGTGAGGTTCAGGCTTTCCATCAGCACCTCTTATGACGTCCTCTTTCAGACAAGTTCTTACCCTGCATCAGTGCAATGGCCTAGCACACAATGGTTACACAGCTACCTGCTAAACTTACAGTTACTGCAGTCAGCTTACTCATGCTTTTTTTCCAAATCTTAGATGCCAGGAAAAAGGAATTCTCAAGACACATGAGGTCACGTTACCATTCAGCAGGCATCTTCCCCCAGTACTATCTTGTGAAAATGTTATGAAAAACTTTACCTCCTTATAGACAGTGTTTCTATATTTGTCTATAAAAAGCACAGTTTTACTCAAAAATACAAAGCTGTCAACCTCTCAGAAGTGCAAATGACAAAGAGAAAACTATTTTCTAGATAGGTACTAAATAATTCCTATTTTCCCCTATACACAGGTCATGTCTTACAGCTTTCTCAAAGCCATATTTTCTTTAAAATTAGTGGCATCTTGCAGAACAAAGACTGCAAAACATTTAACAAAACATCAGTCAGCAGTCTCTGTATGAGGAAAATGTTTGTAAGAAAATGCACACAAGCACCTCGTAATGCCAAAGGTATTAATGAAGAGAAGCATAAAAAAATACCCTAGGAAGTTACGCTCATGATACCAAGCAGTAATGTAAGACTTCAGGCAAGCAGCCCGTCCCACTGACACGTACTTCACCAGCTGCTTTGACCCAGACAAACACCTAGCTGGATTTTCAAGAGGCAGACCACCATGGAGCTGGAGCTAGCAGGGCTCAGGACCCACCAAACGCTGCAGTTGGGAAGAAAAAGCTCTTGCCGCCCCGCGGACCCTTCGGATGTTACACAGCCCAGCCCAATACTTCATACGAAGAGAATGAGGTGTCAAATTTACACAAACCGCTCTAATATTACAGTCTGTGTACTCACATACTTCGGCCTCAGCCCCTAGGGGAAGCATGGGGTGTAGGCTGGTAATTTGATGGCATGCCAACGGCTCCCAGAACCAGCCCCGGCAAGGAGGTGGCGTTGCCTGCAGCCTCACTGAGGAGCAAAACCAAGGCTGCATCAGCCCTACTTGCCTCGGGAATCAAGCTCATGCTCAATGCCTTTTCTATAATAATAATAATAAAAAAAAATAAAAAAAAAAAAAAACAACATACTGCCATAGTCTTCACTGCCTTTTTTATCCTCTTCTATCCATACGAAGCACAAAACAGTTTTTATTTTAAACTTCCGAAAGTTGGTGAGCTTTTCTGACAGGTAGGTGGTTTTTTTTAAGTTTCATTTTTAAAAGGCATGAAAAAAATCTAAATCCCAACATCCAACACCACACAGCAGTGAAAATCAATGACAGGTCGCTTATTCTCAGAAATAAAGTTGAGCAATTTCAGGACCTTGTCTTTTGAGCGTAGATTGCATTCTGGCATATCAGATGCTGCGGTAATGGGATTTTGTAAATCTGAAACATGTTCATATTGTGTACATAAAGAAATCTCTTGATATTTTAAATAGTTTAATGCTTTTTTCGTCATATATACCTTCCCATGCCCCCTTGCTTTCAACAGCTAATAACCGATACATCTGATGAAAATTAAATTGTCTTGACAGCTTGCATAAAACCTATAAAGGTCCAAAGGAAAAATGCTGTAACAGCAGTTTCTTTCCGTGTAGGACAGTAGCTATGGAAACTATCTTTAGAGGCCAACTGGCCTTCATCCCAGCACAACATTAAAAGAAAAAAATCAAAACGCTACTTTCACTGGGATAGCCAGAGGCACCAGTCTTAATTGTCAACCTTTACAACTTGGCTGCATGTTAGCTAAAGCAAAGTATTCATTGATGTTATTGGGAGCACAGCTAGTAGGACATTATAGTAATATTACAGAGTTAGATAATATACACCTTATGAACTGTGCCCATATTGATAATTATTATGATAACCTGTTACAAAGAACCTATAAAATGTGGAAAACTAGACAGATACCTCAAATATCAGTGTGTAGATTCAGTTCCTTATATAGAAAATATTTTATTAATTATTACAATATAAATAATTTTGTCTTATCTTTAGATAGATATTGCAGCTAAAGAAGAAACCTCTAATCTGATTTAACTCTGTCACACTGTATCAGCTGAAACACCTATCTTTTGGAAGGGATTTATCTCATACAGTGAGCCTGAACAAAAGCTGCGATTTCTAATACAGCCTGACAAAATCATTTTTTATGAATGCTGATAGTTTATGCAAGGTTTTTCCCTCAAATGGTAAGACACAAACAAGCCAGAGATCGACTACTGCAAACGCATGTGGCAACTTCCACCACCAGCCACAAAATCGTTCCACAGAGCAGCAACCACAGGCTTGGTAACAGGCTCCTAAACTTTCTGAAATACGGTTTTCTTCAAGAATGGCATTCAGAAAGTAGTAAAAGATTTAATTCATACATAAACGTACCTGTATGAAAGGAAGCAGCATATATACACCTCAAGTACACATGCAGAGCTCAGTTCTTCACAGAGCGACACCATTTTGTCCCACTGCGGTACCCTGTTACAGCAGCGCTTCTGGAAAACACTTGCTAAGTCTCCTTTGAAGCTTCTGCCCACACCAGTAATTCTCACTTAAATGGCTTTTGGGGACTACCCAGGCAGGTCAGAACTACACAGACCTGGTTTGGGTTTAATCAAGAGCCAAGTGCTCCCAGCTGCCAAGTGACCCTACCTGGATGTGGGCCTACTCAGCTAAGGAAACGCAACGCCCCGAAGGACGCTTGAAATGCTGGTAATTTGGTGTACCAGCTCATAAAAAAAGATGCATGTGTGATTTTGGTTAACATACCAGAAGAGGCACTAGGCTAACAGCTAGTAGCTCATTATTCAGATAACCAGCAAGCATCCATAAATATGGTTGCATTTAACAGTATCTACGCCTGTTGGCAGAAGACAACTAAAAGCAGGGTGTAGGCCTAAACTACAGAACACCTATCAAACTTTAACACTGGACTTGGCTCACAGATTACAATCATGGGGTTCACGAGAGCTCACCAATTTACCTGTTATCTTCAAACAGATTTATCAGTGTAAGATTGCAGCAGAATGAAGCAAAACTTTTACACGCTTCACACTGAGCTCTGATCCAGCTACTACTAAACAAGCCAGGTACATTTTAACTCACTTGGATTTCACTCAAAAATACTTGGGCTGTGCCACCATCATTAAAAAGAGGAGATTAACAGAACTAAAAAGGCAGACAATAGGGCTTATGTGCCAAAAGCTTGACTTCCTTTTCCATGTTAATCTCTTAAGAGACACCCATGAGTGAAAACTTCGTCTTGCTTACCCATCCTTAAGCCTATCACAGCTACACCACTGCTGAGTGAAGATGTTAAGGAGATTAATCCACACTCTAATAATATTTATCTAAGTATTGCCATAAATATCTCCTTTTAAAAGCGCCTTTCCACGCCAAGGGAAAGAGAAGCTCACATACCGATACATCCCAACCTACCCTACCTCCACCCTAGCACAAAACCTAAAATCAGCCAACAAAATACATGCTAAATACCCAAGTATCTATTCATTACTCTATGAAGTAAACCCATCAGGGAGTACTGCCATCATCTTTTTTATGTTAAGTGCATTCATACTACAGTGATGAGCGCCAGCATTAGCTTTTATTAAAATAATTTAACAACTTATAAAAAGATTTACCCTTTGTTTGATATAAGTATCTCCACCCCAGAAAAATCCCAGTGAAAACAAAGGACTTCTAACAGCTTTTAATAGCACATTTCCTTTCCTCCAGTTTTACAACGTGGTTTCACACTTCATAACATCTGTATCACGAATCTCAAGACCCAACAGACTGTCCTCCTACATTTTTTTTATTCCCTAGTTCTCACAATTTCCTGGTACTACTTTTCAAACTTAAGAGAACATACCTCTGCATCTAAGTATTCTCTACCTTTGATTCATTCCTCCAAACCTGCAGTTCTCTTTCTGAACACGATTTCATCACTTTCTTTCAAGAGGAAGTAAACCAAGATCCAACACGGCTGTTTTCTTCCTCCTCACCTTAGAAGACGAAGCTCATCATTTGACCTCCCGATCCCTTCTCTCACCCGTTCACAATGCCTGCCCTGATCTTCCTCAGGATTTTGCTGCCTGTGGGTCCTGTTCCTTGCCATACAGATCTATGTCTTCCCCAGCTTAAAACAACAGAGTCATCCTACTTGCCCCATGTTTTTCTTCCTTCTGTGGGATCATTGAACATTGTGGTGAGGATGGGTGGCTGCCTAGACTTGTCACCCATGTCTTTCCTAGCCAAACACCCGGAGTAGTCTTCCTCTGCAGGAATGATTGTGACTCCACCTCATTTTCAGCAGGCCCCAGGAACCACTTCATTGCCCATGCAAAGAAGGCCAAAACGTGCCACATATTGAGTATGGCTCAACTGGTAGCTCTAGACTTCAGCCCAAATGAAGAGGAAGATGAGTTTATTACACTGGTTTGGTCTACATTCCCTATTTATTGTGTCTTGCATACTTATTACAGACACATCTGCCCCTCGGGTTGCAAGTCAATCGGGTCAGCATCTTACAGAGTGCACTTCGGCTTCTGTATCTGAGACTAGTAACATATGCTAGAATGCAGACATCCATGGTGGATGTGGAGAAGAGGTATACAAGCAATTAATGCAAAGAAGGAGAAAAGGAAAAAACAGAGATCCACTTCTCTTTCCACAGAAAGAACTACACACATGGCAATGATGTGACAACAAAAACTGGACTGATCATTCTTAAGGACATCGAGCATCTTCGGAAAAATAGAATCGCTCATTGCAAGGAATTGGTACACACGGTCGGTCACAAGACATTTTCTTATTAGCAAATATACAATGGGATAAAGATTTTAGCTTCCTGTAGTGGATTAGAGCAACAACATGGGCAAAATCTTGGCACGGAGAAGAACTGAAAAGCCTTAAGGATCCAAGTGAATGTAATGAGAGAACAGCTGCATTGTCTATTTAGAACAACACAGGCCATGAGGAGCCAGGAGTCTATTTAAAGGGGGTTATACACAATGCAAGGAAAGTTATTAGAAAATGGAACAAAGATGTATATGGAAAGCAACTGGTAAATGTTTGGCTCAGATCTCCATAACAGCACAGATTTAAGGGAGATCCTAAGAAGGAAGATGGGAAAAATAAAAGTATTTCTTTTTGTTCTTTCACAACATACTGCAGTGGTGAAAATTGTTTCTGCGATACATCAAACTTTTTTCCATACCTTGTTTTTTCCCTCTCCTGATCTTACTTTCATTCTGATTACTCTGAGGAATAATTTATGTTTCAGATGTGAACTGTCAGTGCATACGCCACAGCAAGAGAGGAAGAAGTACTTGACTCTCCTTTATGAGCCATTAGTTTCTGTATTTTAAAGCTTTTCTCCTTTTGAAAAAAAAATTCATATTTTCATTTCAAGGAATAAGTATAGAAGAAAAATCAGTTATCAAAGTAGAGAACTCCAGGGTCTCTGGCTTTTAGAAGAATTTTGCATATCAAGTCTTGCTGGCAGAACACCCAGTCTCTCTCTTAATGTTTAAATCATTTGAATATATTAAGAAAAGAAGAAGAATTTCCCTTATTTTTTATTTTTAATTCTATCCATATCAGCTTAGGTCTGTATCCACTAACTAATATCCTAATTCTGTCAATTCTTTGGTCATTCCTAAGAAAGTTTCCATTACACAATTTAAATGAGTTCTAAATATGACAGAGGTAGAAACAATAAACAGAACTCTGCTGTAGTAATTCCTCTGGACCTTCTTCAAAATGGAAACAAACATAAAACCTACCAGGCTCCTGGTCGATTTTCTCAGACAAGTACTATTACAATTGCCTCTCCATTGTCTGACTTCTGAGCAGTGGCAGTTCTGCACTAGCGCTCTGACAATCTCAACTTTATCGCTGTGCAGATTCAGTAGGAAAAAGTGGCTCCAACCTCCGCACACAAGCAGAAACAATTCCTGCTGCTTCATACCAGTCCCAAGACAGCTCCATCCCACTATGTGAATACATTTTAATGAAATAAACTGATAGCAACTACCAACCATGATTCTTGAGGATAAGAGCAACGCAAAAGGGATTGATTTTTGTTGTCGTTTTTAAGTCTGCTACATTTTTTTGTGCAGCACATCTTTGCAAGCCTTAATCCTGCAAATACCTCCACACGCACCTGACACCCAGTCACCTATCTATTTTGATGCTGTAACTCTCAGGTTAAGCAGGTGTTCAACTGGTTGCAAAATCAGGGTCGTAAATGGAAAATTAATCAGTGTGAGAAGTGGATTTATGCACAACACCTGGTTTCTGCAACTCAGCGTCTCTGCATAAGGGTTCATCTGACAGAGTGGCACAGCTCTGCAAGAGCTGGAACCAACCTGACCTGGCACAGGAGTGGAGAAGTTCACCACGACAGAATTAGTACAGAAAGGGAGGTTCTTTGCTTAAGAAAGAAGGCATCACCAAATATCTATTAAAACATACAGTTAGACTTCACTCCAGCAACAAATCCTGTCAGTAATTAAGAGCTGCATGCGATTAACAGGAAAGACACAGATGAGAAAAAGCAGAGGCAGGAATAACTCTGAGGAAACTCTCTGAAAACACCACGACAAAGAGACCAGACTGAAAGTGCCAAGAAATACAACTGATTATATTTGAGCTAAGGGATGTAACGCTCCTATCAGAACTATTTAACAATGTGCAGTGAGAGAGGAAACTGTACAAGAGATGCCAAAACCATCCTGAAGTTTCGTTCTTTCCCATTTTCCTGTCAGAGCTCCGCACCAAGCTTCCAACCCATCCTTAACTGTCAGCACACTGCTGAGCTGGGCACGGGGGGGCCATATGCTTCACTTTAAGCGCGTAAATTGTACGGCATGACATGAATGGAGCTGCTCCGCGCACACAGTTAATCACAAGTCTCAAGTATTTGGCAGAATACTTGAAATTTGTGTTTGTGACTGCACCATGCACTGCAGCTACTGGAGGAGTCCAACCTGGGCTTCTGCGACACACCGCTGGTTCACGAGCAAGTTCTGGGATGCTTTAATTCAGAAGACTCAGGATTTTGTCAGAGTATTTTTTAAGCAATGGCAATTTAACAATATACTTTTCCATACTGTTTCCTTGCACAGCACGGTAATTTTCAAGTTTTAAAGGAACACGTAAATCTGCAGTAGTGGGGACCTGATGACACAGTTATTCTTGCTACTGGCAAGCTTCAACCAATACCAGCGGCATTACTCCCAGTGATCACTGGCAAAAGGAAGCAAGTCTTGGTAAATTCAGCTAGGGCTACTGGCCACTTGATCCTGAAAGGGCATACTGCGTTTGGCTTATATAGCTTGCTCCCTGTATTAACAAAAAAATGGAAAAACATTCTCAGTATTCAAGGCAAAACAAGTATTTTTGGTTCATCACCACTAACAAGCATCAAAACCCACAGAAAAAAATTCCTTAGAGTTCCGCCTGCTGCATAGTTATTCCCCAACCACATTTAAAAATCCAGCCTGTCAATTCCAGCATTTCAGCACAATTTTTATTGACCTACTAACCTGTAACTCTGGGAAGCCTGGAGCTAAGAATGCAATAATGGCTAGCAAATACGAGTCTCCAAACAGAGTGTAATAACCTTAAGTAAACTACTGCCAAGCAAAAGTCCTGCAGATCAAACAGTTCCCACGAAGCCTCATGCTATTAACTGGCAAAGAAGTCCCATGATATCTCCATAGCCACGCACAATAACAGAGCGCTGCGCTCCTGTTTACTTACACAGCTTATCTGCAATCCCGTAATGTATACAGCCAACCCCGCCGATGTAAATCACTTGTCTATTTAACGTTACTTCACTTGTTAAAAACTTCGCTCGCTTTCCACGGGTAAACAAGGGTTTTATCTGAAATACCCACCTTTAAGGGAAGTGAAAATTTGCGCTGGACGTTTATGGGTCCGAGACTGAAATGGTTTAAATTTGTTTATTGTTATGTTGAGAAAAAGGGTCTCATGTACAGCAAGTTAGCAATGCTGTTATTTATGAAGTTCTTTTATTCTTATGGGGAAACTGCAAGGCCCAGTCACGCTTCTTCAAGCTTATTTAGGGTATTTTCAGGTCAAACCCACCTCAGAAGACGGATAGCAGATCTAACACCCGCCTAAAGCCAACCGAGTGACAACCAGCAGCCTCTCCACCAGCGCTGGGTGACCCCACGCTGCCTTCCCTTACACCCCATCGCTCCAACTCATTTTGGGGCGCCCTCCTTCCCACTCCACTTCTCCCCCCAGCACCACCCCCTTTTTCCATGGGTGCAGAGGAGCCGAACAACAGGAACCCCAAATCAAACGAGGACGAACAAGAATACCCCCGTAACAACCCCAAGGGCTCGTTAGGGTGCTCCTGCCAGAAGCAAACCCGCTGCCTCTGGAGCAACAGGGCCCGGAGGCCCCGCGTTAAGGCGGGGGGGGGGGGGGGGGAAGCTCCGTGGGGCGGAGGCAGCCGGGAGGAAGGGAGGGCAGGAAGGAGGGAGGGCGGCCGGGGCCTCCGGGGCTCCCGGGCCCCGACCAGGCGGGCCCGGCGCTGCCCGGCGGCGGGGAGCGGGGCGGGAGCAGGTGCCGGGGCCGGGGCCCGCCTCCGGCCGCGCCCTGCCGGGAGCAGGCGAGGAGGAAGCGGGCGGCTGAGGGGAGCGGCGAGGCCGGCGCTTACCTGCCGGGGGCAGCCCGTGCCCCGCTCCGCGGGCCGCCCCCCGCCGCTTAACGTCGCTCTCCGGCGGCTGTGGCCGCGTCCCCGTCCCCCAGCTCGGTCCCCGGCCGTTTAAGGCGCGGGGGCGGCTCCTCCCGCCGGGCGGCCGTGCCCCGTCCCCGTCGCCGGGAGCAGCGGCGGGCTGTCAGCTGCAGCCCATCTGCCGCCATCAGCCGCGGCTCAATGGCTCCGGCAGCTCGGCGGCGGCGGAGGGGGCTCCCCGCGGCGGGGGGGGCGGCCCGGGGCGGGAGGTGAAGCCCCCCCGGTTTGGGGGGGGGGGGGACAGCACCGGGGGGAGCCGCGAGAAGCGGCCTGAAGGGGAAGGGCTGCGGGGCAGGAGTGCGCCGGGTCGGTGTGTGGGCGCTGGTCTGGGGTGGGAGCCTGGGCACGGCACGCTGAGGGGAGCCTAAGCGTGGAGACGGACGGAGCTCGGGCAGGTTTTCGGGTTTAATTAGCGAATTTCGGGTTTAATTAGTGGAAGTGCAAGGTAGAGGCCTCGGGAAGTGAGAACCTGAGGCACTCTGTAGTAACGCAAGCGCAGGGCGCTCGGGGTGCTGAGTAAATCCACCCCGTTACACTGAGACCCAGGGACAGTGAGGGCCAGGGCTGCGTCTGGGAATCAGACATAAAAAGTCCTGGAGACATAAGGTCGTAAAAATGAAGTTATTTTTCCTAGATTTTGAATTTGGAGGTGGCGGAGCAAAGGAGCAACGGGCTTTCCAGAATGACTGCATCATTGGAATTAAATGTGCCATCAGAGATAAGATTCGGATTTTACTGGCTGTAAAGGTAGCACGTTTTGCAGAAGGAACCTCTTCCTGTAGTGAGTGCAGCCTGGCTGTTGTGTCTTAGATAGACCGACAGCCAGCCTTGTTAATGCAGATTTTCTTCCAGGTTGGGAATCCCTTTCTTCAGTGTGAATGGGAACCTCAAGCATTGCTTGAACCTGCCAAAGCGAAAATGCCCTCTCCAGGACAGCAGCCTATGCTGGCACCTCGGTCTCTCCTGGAGAGATGCAGCCGCTGTTTTCTGAGGGCCGATGGCGAGTCCTGGGCTAACCAAAGTCACTGGGTTTCATTCAGTATAACTGGGTAAAGTATAAAGCCTGTACTCCACTGAGAATCAGAGTAGATGATTTAGTCATGACTCCTGTTCGAAATACTACAAAACTCTACAAAAGTAAGCTGCAAAGAAACATGAGAAGGGAGCTAGGCAGAATGGTAGCTAAAAAGTCCTTAAATCCAGTCAATTTGGGGTTCTCCGAATGGATTCTGATTTCTCATTCATTCTCATGGCTTAAACCAGGATCCTGCAGCAGTCACACACTACTGGAGTAATGTCAATTGATGTGTTTAATTGCTTTGTTGTGCAGGGAAACACCTTGAGCAACTCTCCTAAGAGCTAGGTTTTAATTACTGAGTTTAAAATATGTTAATGTTCTGTTTAAGTAGAAATAACAACATTCCAATAAAATGTAATCACATTGTAATGCCTGTTGCTTGCACAATCAATCTAAATCACCTGTTCAGATTCCTTTATAATTAGTGATTCAAACTGCAAGTGCTAAATGTTTCTGAGGCTTTGGTAACATCGGAGCGGCAGCACCGGATCCGACTGAAGCGTCTGTGTAGCTCAGCATCATTTCTCTGGCAGTGGCAAAAACTGAATGTCCAGAGAAGGACAAAATGCTTTTCTGCTTCCCCACCCATCTGGGAGCTCGGGGACTTCCAGAGCCAAGCTTGCCCTCTCTGCCTTCAGTACCTCTCGCTGTGTGCCGTGATTTTGTCCGGCCTCCAGCTGAACCCACGCACACCTTTAAAGACCGCAGTATCCTGCTGCAGAGGCTCTGAAGCCTGATTACTTACTGCATGAAAAATCTCTTCCTTTCATTTGTTTTTTGGCGTGCCACCTGTTAGTTTCATCTGATACCGTGTATTCCGTGTATTGAAAGAAGCAGCAGACAATCTGCTCCTCTCCATGCAGCTCACGTTCTCAGATCTCTCGCTCCCCTGCCTGAGTTCCTGCTTCTTCAGACCGAGGAGTCCGGGTAGTTCCATAAATGAGAGCCATCATCTCGTGCTTCTGCGTGCCCTTCTCTGCCCTCCTCTGAACCTTTCCAGTTCTTTTGCACCTTTTCCAAGGCGGGGAACTCGAACTGCATCCAATATTCAACGCGCAGGAAAATCACTGGCATAATGATGAGCCTTTCCTAAGTCTGATGCAGCAGATTTTAAAATACAGTTCTAGTCTAGTCAACAACTCTCTCAGTCAGTTGTAAATTACTGAATGGAAAGCATTTATTTAAAAAACACGTCTATCTTTCCACAGCTCTGGTTTCCTCAAAGACCTAGTGAAATCCACAGGTGTTAGGTCATTGAGTGATCTTACCAGGTATGCTAGATAAGCTGGGACTACTAGAATTAAAAATTAATAATATTGCCAGTTCCTTAATTATTTTCAGGCGTGAGCTTACATCCACTGAAATCAAGAACAATGGAGTTGGTCTCCTATTCTATAACTAGAAGTGTTTTAGAATTAAAAAGAACCAGTATTCATCTACAACTTAAAACTGTAATTACATTTTTAAATTATTTTTATGCATATCGAGCTTCTGGTCCTGACAGCTGAGATAATGTTCTTTGTGTCTCTTTAAGATTAATTGTATCTCGGATTCATACACACCAGTAAGTACGTACATGACCCAAATCGTTAATTATTCCTTGACCCCAGGTTTGTGCAGTTTTATCTAGCATTTTTAAGACAATACACTGGTCCTCAAACCAAATTCATGACTTTGCTTACCATTGCTTTGGAGTGACACTAGAAATACAAGGCTCATATTTCAGAACACTGAAATGAAGTAGATACACTAATGGTAGCCATAGTTTAAATATAGAAACCTAGCAGCTGGCATATTCTGAAATTGCCCAGTATAGGAATTTTATCGTTTTCTCAGAGATACCTAGCAACTGTGAAAGACAGGACAGACAGTTCCTTTGACTGGCTTCTGGTTCTTAACTGGCATAACAAAAACATGGAGGTGATTTACCTCTGCCTACTGCTGCTTTCTGCAGCTCTTCCAAACGGGAGATACTTGGGAAAGAGGAGACACGTTGACAGGCTGGAAGTAATCTCTGTGCACTGGCATCAGTGATACCAAAATGACCGCATCATCTTCAAGAGGGTCTGTGCTTCAGGGAGAAAATTGCTATTTGGAAGTCTGGGGAAAAAAAGCCTGCAGAAAGGCACAGTTATTAACTCACTTCTCTGTACTGGATAACGATTTACATTGGACTGACACTATACGCCAGCGCTGTACTACTAGATTTTCAGGCGTTATACCCAAAGGTTACCGGCACTTAATGCACGCTGTTCCAAAACTATAAAACACAAGTAGGGCAGAAATCGCGTGGCTGGCATCACTTGCCGCCGCAGTTGCTCTTTCAGCCCACCGCCAAACACCGTGCTGTGAGACCTGAGGCAGCTCTGCACTTTCGGGGGCTTCAGTGCAGCTACGGAGATGATTGCCTGCAGATCTGGGAAGCCTGCCAGGTAAAGCCGCTTCACCGGGTGCTCTGCAACAACAGATAGCTGGCACTCACTGAGCTCCCCGTGCTGAAATAAAGCATCACTGCACAGGGCAGCACCCGAGCACTCCAGTCCTTAAGAAGCAGGTTTCCAAGGTGGTCAGAAGGGCTACGGGAAGAGCTGTGGTCCCGCTGCTGCCTTGGGTTGGCTTCCTTGGCTGCCAGCTCCTGCTGCGGGCTGTTGGGTTCAGCCTCAGTCGGATGCCGTGTGAGTTTTCTGTCGAAGTCAATGGCAATTCAGAATTCAGACTCTATGTGGGAATTCTGTGTATATTTTGAAGCGTCTGAAGAAAGGCGCGAGTGCTGCTATTTGCACGTTTCCACGCTGCAGCAGAGAGGTGCAAGGAAATTCTGCTGCTGCTAGCGCTGGCAGCAGAGCAGCACTTAGCCGGTTCCCCAAGCGTTTATACCCGCGTTATTAGAGAAAAGGAGCAGACAGATTCAGAGTGCTTACAGCTTTGATCTGCGTTTGTGGATCGATCTCTCTCAGGACTTTGCAGGAAGATAGGTCCTTCCTTTGCATTTGATCTCTCTTCCTCAACCAGGAAGAGAGGAAGATCATAAAAATACAGGCGGCCTAACAGGAACGACGCTGTACGTGCTTACTGCTCAAAAGGGCTTAAAAGGCTCCCAAATCGCCTGGTGGAGGTCTGAGAATCTGCTTCCACTGAAGTGAATGAAAAACAGTATTTGTTTTATTATGGCTTTGTCATGAATATGCCTGAACTGGGAAGAATTTGAGAGTAGCATCAAACTAGCATCGAGCCTCCTCCGGGACTGGGCATGAGCCTCTCCGGGCAGCACGGGGAAGCAGAGAGGGTCATTCATTCCTCTGCCGTCCTCAGAGGTGCTACATAAACTGCAGCACATATCCTGCCAAAGCTGGTATCTCCTGACTGCTAAGCTGTGCTGGAAATTAATCTGGGGTTTCTGTTTTTTGCATATTTACGTTACACTTTCTAGACTCAGCTTAGCTAATCAGGTGGTAATGAAACCATGAGGACTGTATTTTGCAAGATTTTATTCATTTTCCAAAATCTCTGGGGAATGTCTACATAAGCAAGAGTTTGCAAATTCTGAGCCGTGCTGATTTAAATAAGAAAAAATATGCTCAGGTCTTTAATATCTAATGAATACTGCCTTATACTTGAAACCTTGTCCCTAGTGGAACCCATTACAATAATGTTTATACAGGCTTATGCTGTAATGCATGATATTTTCCCTACAGCAGAACATGTTGGAATTTATTCCTGATTAAAGAAAAAAAAAAGTGCAAATGGGCCGTATCCCAGAACATGGGCTGCTACTGCCATAGTGATGCCCTCTTATTAACAAATAAAGCAATAAAAAATTAATTTGTTAATATAAGAAGGCGGGCAGCATTCACAGAAGTGCACTCTGGGTCCCGTGCAATGTGTGCGAACAGGAGGGCAGCCAAATCCTGCAGAATTAAAGGAGGCTTTCAGAAAGTAGTGACGTGATCTAACGCGATAACACCCGCCAGTGCATCTGGAGCTGTGCAGCGCTTGCAAAGCCTGGAGGGGTGCTGAGTCTTGGGGGGACAGCAGGAAGGTAGCAGTCGGAAGGTCAGAGCTCGCTTCACCTGCTAGGTAACAGGAAGAGACAATGTCACAGGGATATTTGTGTTGCCCAGGTGTCCTGTGCTCAGCTGAAGTGGTGTTTGTGCTTTAAGAGCCCCAGTCGGATCCATGGTTTTGTCTGCAGTAAAAATCCTTTGCACCAGCACAGCAACATCCGTGTACATTAAAATGAGCTGTCTTAAGAGAAAAGGGTAGGACTCTTCTCTCCTTCTGCCCTCGTGAATGCCCACCTCCTGACAAAGATCATTGGCAATGGACTTCTGCACTGTGGAGCGGGGCCACGGACAAGAGCTGGAGGGGACGCTTCCTCAGACGGGGCTCCTCTTCCACACCTCAGCACGCTGTGAGCTGCACACACAGGAAAATGCTCTCCTGTTGCAGAGCACGGGATAAGGTTGTCACCGAGCCTGCTTTAAGCAGCAAAACCTTTTAAAGATTCAGGCAGTGCTGTAGGAACTTCGCTCCCCGGATAGCAGCGGCAGGCTGACACGCGGTACCGTGACATGGGAAATACAATCTCATTATTCATGCACCAAACTGGAACACTGAACAACTCGGCTCAGCTCCTGGCTTAGACACAGATCTCTTCTATAAGCTCCATCACTTAGTATATTCACAACTTTACTTTCCTCTGTAAGAAGGGAATTATGTTATTTCTGGTTTCATCCTTGGGGCTGAGGGGATGAAAAGTATTTCTCACTTTGTGTAGGGACTGGAACAATGAGGCCTTGTTCTTACGTGGGGTCTTAAAGCCTTGCTTTAGTGTAATTTAGAAGAAATAAAAATGGTAGAGCGTTACAGAATGAAGTAGAAATGCTAAACGTGATTATTTAACTTTACTTCCACAAGTGGGACTGATTTACGGGGAAAGCTGCTAACGTGACTCGCATGGCTTCATGTGCAGTTCCTCCCGGGCCTCGGCTGACGCTGCCCTCAGCGCTGCTGTCCAAATACTTCATTAGTGAAATACATCAGTGACGTGGCATTCCTTTAAAAATTACGGATTCGTAAATTGCCCATTTCTCTGTGCTCAAGCCCACCCACCCCTCAACCACCCCTCCAAAAACCCCTGGAAAACCCTCTTGACAAGGTTCCCCTATCACAGCCTGTGTCTGCGCACCGCTCCTTCCTAAAATATCGTTTCAAATCCTGGTTTTATAACAGCACAAATTGTCATTTTGTTACCTTGATGTAAATCTATGTGTTTTCCTCTACCAAATAGGAAACAGCACCACAGCGTACAGATGCTGCTGCTGTTGGGTCACCGAGAAGACTTCAGGGCAATGTCACTGTCACGCGTACAAATTATCCCTTGCTCTATGTATAATTCCAGTGAAATCATTGGAATTATCTGAGGAATTAAATATGATTCAACACGGTAAGCGTGGCTGTGTCTAGCCACCAGTGGGATCAGAAGACTATATTCGGTACGAAATAATAAAAGCAGACCACACATAATTTTACATGTGGAACTGTGTGATTTTTAAACACAGGCGAGATAAACTGGAGATAAACAGCTAATTGCTATTCATTTCTTGTAGTCGGGTGTTTTGATCTGTTACTTGGATTCATAGCACAGAGCAGGGTGGCAGTTTCGGACTGGAGCACGGCCGCGTGCCTGTGCTGGAGCAGGGTGCTGGGCAGGGTCAGACAACAGCAGCCCCAAGCATCCCGTTTCTTCCTGACCTACAGAGCCACCAAGGTAATATGTGTATCTGCATACACAAAAGAGTTCATTTTTATAGAAATGTAAAACAAACAGAGAGCCGTGCCAAGATTATACATTTCATTTCCCAGCATACAAATGAGGATCTAATTTACTCTGGGCCGTTCATGCATTTTACTTTTAACAAACATCCATATGTCAAATAGACCTTCTGCATACTTCCCTGCTGGAGGTTTTTTTTTTTCTTTTTTCCTTTCAACTTGGTAGGGAACATTTGTGATCCTTATTCTACCAAATATATCTAAAGAATATATTTTGCTCAAGGCCTTCTATTTTTTTAATTTAAGAGAAAGAAATCAATTCCTGGTTCAGGCAGTCTTGCTATTAAGACAAGCGTACATCTGTGCAAAAATAGCCCAATCCCTAATTAATTACAGAATGTTATTAACATTTTAACTCTGGTTAATTTATTTCATTTCATAAACATGAGCACACCGAGTTACTTTTTAAAGAACATTTTCCATCTTTTGTCTGCAGTCTTACAATTTGGGTAGTTTATCATAGGTATGGAGATATTTGCTCGCACCGTGATGATTTTATATTCGGATGGTTCCAGACCCTTTCTGTAATGGCTTCAGGAACCGAGGCTTGATGCTTCACCCCCGACTCCCGCGGCACTGATGGGCAGTGCTAATGGCAGTTTTCTCCGATTAAAGAAAACGGGCTGAGATGCATTCTTCAGAATTAATACTTTTCATGAATTTATTATACCGAAACCATCCCAGGTCCTGTTTCTCATATAGCACAGCACATCAATTTGTCCTTATTTTAAGCCAACTTAGTAAATACTCCACAGAAGCAGGCCCAGTTAGTGTTACAATGACTTGCTGTCAGAGTAGATTTACTTATTGATCAGGCAGATTGCACATAAAGTGACTGTTAACTTTAATCAGTTGTGGACAATTGTGTTATTTGACTGACTGGTGCACCTGATAAAATCTTTTGAACAGGTGTAAACTTTAGTAAGGCATCTATCTATTTGACTTGTTATTTTTTCAAAAGGCAGTGATCAGTCTTGATCTGAACACGGAGCTAAATTATGCTCCCTTAAATGCGCAGTTTTCCCTGCAACTTGCAACAAGTGCTCTAGCTTCCAGCCAAGCTTTTCCCTTTGTTAGGAGGTTAGTATTTAGAGGGGACTGATGCACTACGTAAGGTTCACTTGTGATCTTTAACCTACTACCTCTTACTTTTCTGCGATCCTATTAGAAATACAATTTATATGGCTAAATGGCAATCACAGTAAAATGGCTGCTTTTCTATGTCCCAGTTACTCACGTTACTCTCATCCAGCTCAGTCATGGAAGAGTATCTTTAACAGCCATGGGATGACACAGGCACTGTAGCAGGGATTCAAAGGAAGCGAGTCTTTTTCATTCACTGCTCATACAATGGCAGTACTTTCTGTGACCTGGTAGCTACACATGCACTGCTCACTGAACCATCCAAATTTACACTCGTCTAAAGAAAAGCACATTTGGCCAGAAATCGGATACATTATTAATTGGTAGTCTCCTAATGCGCATTTTCAAACACTAATCTTTGGTAGAAATGTAGCCTTATGTATTTCCTAGCCATATATTGTGTGATTTGTTTTGTTTTATTTTTAAACGTTGAAGGCACAAATCAGAAGCCCCAGCTTCAGAGAGACAAATACATGATATTGTAATTTTAGTTGGAAACATCTGAGCAACTGTGATGACTTCAAAGTGCCAAAATAAATTGTGCTCTGCCCCTGCCAGCCTCACCTCCTAACTCAAAGGATTTCCTGAAAGAAATACATCAGTGTTTGAGGGAACTTCACGAATTTAACATTATGCTAAATTCTTCAGTGTTCTAGGGTTGTAACAAAATCAAAACTCAACAACAACCACCCAAAACACCGACAACCAAAACGCTGACAAAAAGATGATAGGCAGGTGCTAATGGGTTATAGCACAAAACACCTTTTCGTGGCTTTATCCACTGGCTAGATGGTGGGACGAGGCAGGGGGACTGAATAACAAGAAGCAAACGGGAAGGAAACCTCCTGCTCTTACAAACCAAACTGATCCAAGCCAATCCCAGCTGGTCATGGGCTACAACAGCATTTTGGCAAGATCCTGCATACGGTCTGTAACTCAGGTTAGCATCATAGACCAGAGGCAACTTTTGTTATTAAGAAGCTTCCAGAAAGGGTTAAACTGGGGTTGCAGCCCCAAGATCTGGCTGCTTTGACCTTAGTTCCACTCAGACCAGGTTACTAAGGCCCTGACAAGAAAAAGATATTTGTGCAGAGCATTACCTTACGTAGCTGGGGTAGCATTTGGGTTTTTTCATAGCCTTCATTACTGTAATATCATACATTGGGTTTTCATTTGTTTGCCGTGCAACTTATTCCCCCAAGATTAGTCCTTTTCTAGTCAAGCAGTTTAAAGCTAATCACAGTTGTTATTTTAATCTGTGCTTACCATTAAGAATTCTTGCAGAGTTATTTTGCTTGTTAGCAATTATGGTCTCCCAATGGAAGTTTGTGATTACAGCAAAAGCAACCTGTTTAATGCTTGGCACCTCTTTAGTATACAGGCATTAAACCCAGGAGCATAGAAGCATGCTAATGCTGGAGATGAAAGTAGAGCAAATCTATTTAGTAAACTCTGTTTTTAAAACATGAAGTCAGTGAGATGCCATCTGGTCCTCGCAAATTTTGTGGCGCTCCCCCTCTGTGTTTTTCCTTACTTTTACAAGGTAATAAGGTGTTGTTGCTCCGTGGTTTGTTTTATGATTGTCATGTCTGAAAAGCAGACATGCTTTATATGCAGTATATCCTAATGCTTTCACCAAGACAGACTGAAGGTTTGGTCCTGGTTCCAGGAGCACTAATAATAAAGTTCCCGTGAAAGTCTTTAAGAACAGGACCTGACCCTTGCATATTTCGACGAGCATCCTGTGCTGAAATTCTTCCTTCTGTTAAGGGAACAAGTAATTGCTGTCATTGACCTAAGTGTCAAGAATAAAAAATTATGATCTATTGTCAAGGTCAATTAGCAAAGACTGGAGGAGCAAATTTCTGCCTTTCACATTGTTTCTTCGTGTGATTCTGCCATAAAGGATGCTACATAGTAATACAGGTCAGCCAGATTAGAAAGAGAATTAAATGAGTATGTGAGAAATGCCACTGCAGGAGCATCCCTCGCCCATGACCCCTTCCTGTCCTATTTAAAGTTATTTCCAGACACGATAGGGCAGAGAAATCTAAAGTAAAGCAGTGCTCTGGCTCAAGCTGGTACACTGATAGGCGTTATTCATGTAACTCCACTGATAAATGTCAGCAATGGGAGTTGAATTTGTCTCACATCAAATAAGTTTATTTTATTCGAACAAGCTAGAGAAACGGGGGGAACCGCTGACCACTCGAGCGTGCTGCCATATTCATCGTTCTTCATGTGAAAATAATTATTGGAAGATCCTCAGTGCCAGAAAAGACATGTTAGGAAAGCCCACGTGTCCATGTGCTAGTGGGGTACCTCCGCTCGTTGCAAAGGTCTTTAAGAACAGGAACTTCGAAGCTGGGCTAAAGGCCTGCTTTAGTAGAAAGCTATAAAACGTGACCTAACCGCAGCCAGTTCTCCGGGGACTGCAATTACAGCAATAAATGTTCGACAGCAGATGCTTAAGCCATGTATAAACAGTACTCCTCTAAAATGAAAAGAAATTTTTGCCCCCGCATGTCTTTTAGGGTCCCATTGTACATGTGGAAATGTAAAGGAAATGTAAAATTGATATGCACACCATGACATCGGCTTTAGTCTCCTCAGTCTTAGCCCGGCTGCTATAAATCTGTCCGGCTGTAAGCAACACTGAAGGAGCTAAGCGCTGAGGATTTGTGTCTGCCCTTTTTATTAGCTTGCCTAGAGTAAAGTAGGGGTTATCGGTCAGTGTCAGGTTCAGCGCCCAGTGACCCACCAGGTTAAAACTGTGGTAGTCACAAATCAAGAGCATAATGAAGTCTGAGAAGAGGTCCATGCTGATTTATTAGGACATCTGTCTGCCTATAGACAGTCTAGTCCTGCCCTTGTGTCGTGTGAGCTATTAGCATAATCCTCACATGAAACATATTACAGATTTAAAAGAGAGAAATGAAGTGTTCAAAGACGACTGGCAAACCAGAAGGGTTTACCTTCTAGGGCTCATTTTAAGTCTTAACCTTTTGTGACAATACACCATAAAAATAATATTAAACATAAATTAATATCAAAACCAAAAATTAGTCTTGAGTTTTCCGAAACCACTGATTTCTCATACCACATCTAAATGTCTGTTCTTAATAAAATAATGTTGCTCTCTGACACTTTTCAGACTTTTTCATCTCTTAATTTTTTTACTTTTCATTTATATTTAACCACTACATTGTCTTCCGCATACATTGTTACAACCTTCACACAATTTCCCAGATGCTGTGATCTTAAAGGTAAATTTATGGTTTTGGTACCAATTACTTTGACTACTTTTATTTTTTTTATTTAAAAAAAAAAAAAAGCAGGAATTACACACAAACTTTCAGTTTTGAAATCCCAAATGCCATACGCTGTAAATGCTGTAACACTACTTTTATATCCTCCAGGACAGGAAGTTTGTGAGATGCATGCTAACTAGTACTGTCATGTGCAAAGCTACTTTTTCTGTGCATGATAGGCATTCAACTGAAAAATCAGACAGATCATTACGTCTTCCCTTGATCAGAACTAAGGAGAATCAGGTTTTAGTCTACAAAGATTAAATTAATCTATAAAGATTAATTTACAGTTGAATATGTATTAATAGATTGTCATCTCTTCTATGCCTTTAGAAAAAAAAATGTTACATCAAATATTGCATTTAAAAATATATGGATTGAGAATGTTAAGTTAGTTTCATCACTGGTATTATTCCATTTCTTCTGTATTAAAAGTTATTCCAGATATGAATCTAGCTATTAACTATAAAAATACGAGATACTGAGCAGTTAATAATGAGATACTGCATACTTAAGTAAACATAAGTACAAGGAAATACTGCAAAGTGCTGTCATACAGATCTCTTTATATCAGCTTGATAACAACTCTCTATAAAATAAAATTCTGGAAGAATTAGTTTAAAAGTGATCAAGAGATAATTAACTCATTAGGAGCACGAGACTTCTGAGGCTTCTGAAGATTAGGTAGTTTCTCAGCTATCTTTATCATTTTACATCAGAACAGCCCTGAAATACAGCAGGAGATCAGTACTGCAGAAATACCTAAAGAATCTTCAGTATTTGTGCCAACGTGTCACAGTTAGAAATGACACTTGATAAATTTTGTGAAGATGCAAACAATGCACAACAGTTTGTCCTACCCAATGAAGACATCAACAGTAAAAGAGCAGCAAAACTACTGAAGTAAATTATGTAATAAAATGGTTGTTGTAAAGAGGAAACTGGGTCTGCAATGAGGCAAGCACCTTTTTGCAAGAGAGCGGACGACCTACCCCTATGAGTAAATGACATTTACTAGATTGGACGAATGCCCAGAGATTTGCAAGGTCCTACAGCCATCGTACCAGAGGAACACAAATTTTGAGGAGATCTTCAGAAGTGCTGGTGCAGTTATCACAGTTGCTGTATGGCAGAGTAGAAATGACCGCTAGCTTTACATTAGCGTATGGAAATGGCTGCTTTGCTTAAACTGGAGTTAAATCTGGGCAACCTGCACTGAGCAATATGAACGTAGAAGAAAGAGAAAATTCTGGACTATCAAAAGTACTGCAAAATTTTAAAACCTTGTTTATTTCAGTTTTGAAACTCTCAAATTTTGTTACACTATCTAAAATGCTGTTATGCTGGGTTTTGTGCCAAAACGCTTATACTCAAGAATATCACAGCATTTATTAAATTCAGTCCAATTAAAAGAATCTGAAATAGAGTTAGCATCCACTGCTTCGAAAATAGAACGGGAAAACTGTGCATGTATTTAACTGCCTTGAGTATCAAAGTTCAACTGGTGTGTGATGCCTTACTGAGTTATCTCATTTAGGTAAGACTCGGTAAAGAGACAGTCCGCAAAACATTACAAGTGCAGAAACTCAATACCCAACCATTTATTTGAAATCAAGAACTATGGAGTGGAGTATTTCTTCCAACAGAACAACATAAATAAAGATGTATGTCTATCGTACTTGCCTCCATAAATTCCAGCGTTGTTCCTCCAGCTGAGTCACTAGATGCTCTATGTATTTGTTTGAGTCCATATATTCCTAAAAGAAAAAGGATCAAAAGTTATTTCTTCAATGTTCAAAGCATTTGTAAATGTTTGAGTGAAAGACACAGTCATAGTTTGTGGAGTCCACCTTCATTTTACACCCAAGGTTATCCCACGTACACACAAGTCCCAGTGATGAAAAATCTAGATTAAAATCAAATTTCTATTCATTCCAAATGAGTAAGGTAGTAGCCCAACACACTCCTCAGTGATTATCTGAGGGGAAGATGAAAGTCAGTGAGGATATGCAAGCAGCTCAAATAAATTAGAGTACATATAAATACATATCCATATTCTAAGCCCAGAATTATATACGTTGGATTTGGACTGAAAAATAACTTTTCATCAGTGCTCTGGTGCTATCATTATTTTGGTGTACATTTTGTTTATTTCAGGTATATATCAAAGTGAACTGAATATTTGACTCAAATATTTATTTTGTGCCTGGTATGAAAAATATTATACTATGTACCCTATTTGAAAATGGAGCTATAATTCAACTCCTATATCATTTTCCAGTTCAACTTTTGCAGATGCTATAACTTGTAATATCAGCTATATGAAAGATACTGTATTTGTGTCTACACCAAACTTCTGATAAATAATCATGATCAGATGAACAATTTGTACTTTTTAAAATTGAAGCCTATTCTTTAAACTCAATGCAAAGAGATGATCATCAGAGAAATATTTCAGTAACAGAAACACACCACTTAATTTCCAGGAGGAAGGCAACTTGAGTGCTATATATATATAACATATTTCAGAATGAGCCCACAGAATAACATGTGATGTAATATGATATATTCATATGACATTGGTAACAACACAGCAACATTACTATTATTCTGAAAACCTATCAGTAATAACGTAACTCTCTTGAAATAGCTCACAAAAAATATATATGTTTCCAACCTCATACTTCAGAAAATAACAAGTACTGGAGTGCCATCCGGGAAAGAATCCATCTACAGTTTCTGGAGACAAAAGGTCCGGTTTTATAGCTCTGATTTTATAGCTTTGGACTTATCACAAAACCACTTTGTGGGGTTCCTGTTTGTATTAGGGGTTGTTTCGCTAGTATTATTATTTATTCTGTGTACAAATATGTTTTTTCGTTGCAAAGCAGCTGGTTCTTCTTAGCCATTTATCTTTATAATCAGGAATATGAGACAGCTACCACAGGGACAGTACATCATCATGTCTTCTCAGGCTGGAGATAAATGTTAGCTGATTCTAATGATCATAATTTATATAGAAATGTACATTTTCATTTCTCGGGACTGAAACTGTTCTAAGTGATTGGGTAATAGTACAAGGCAGTCATACAATATTTCTTGAAACCTTATTAAACTTTTAATACTCTGTATAAAGTAGAGAATTACGTAAGATCCATACAATCAACGGCAAATATTTTCCTGTGCATAAATGCAAGCACGCCCGCCAATGGGTGCCCGTCATTGCTGAGCGGTACAGCTCTGCCCCGAGGCAGAAGATAGCCAGGCTAAGGCAGTGAGGGGCTTGTGCCATCCCTCACAGGAGCTGTGCTTGCACTAGGGCTGCACCTTTGGGTGCCAGTGGGTGCTCTCAGCAGTGGGGGATCCACGGGTAGGGCGTCACGCACTGTGTTTCTGCCCACAGGCTGGTCTGGCTGAGAGAGATCCTCCCCGAAGGTACCACAGTACACAACAGTGCTACCTGGCATGGGCAGGAGTTCTCTGAAGAAAGCGAGAGCAGGATCTTGCTCCTGGGGAGCTGTGCAATGCATCTGCTGCCGTCTGTTACAAGGCAGCCTTGCCTGAAAACCTCCGCATATCGTGAAACTTCGCATTAAACTCTGTGCTTGCCCCAAGCTTAAATTTTAACCTAACCGCTGTAGGTAGACATATTTTGTAATGTTACTTTCAGAAAACACTCAAAATGTAAACACTGAGAAATGCCATGAACTTCATAATACAGCTTTTATACCAGTGCTGTTTAGACCAGACACTGGCTCGAGCATGGGCTGCGGCTCTCCCTGTTAATCAGCTGAGCTGCATTTCACTCGGAGTACACCACATAAACTAGGCAGCAAGCTTCTTCTAAGCCAAAACAAGTAAAGTCATTCTGTAACACACACACATCACAGTTTAGAAAAATTATGCCATACATATGTATAATGATGGTTAGTTGCAGAACCAAGTTCTTTAAAACAGGCTCTTTTTTTTTTTTTTGCTTATTATTTTTTACCACACTGAACCTGTTGTAAATTATTACTAATACCTTTATATTTTTAATGTAATATTAAACAATATTCCTGATTTATTCATCAGTGCACTTTGCCCCACAGGCAAGGATAGGATCAGCAGTTTTCTTCTGCATAATTCTATCATGATAATATGAAAAACTCATTCTGAAGCAATTTTCTGAAAAATATGGACAAGAAAATGAAGACAATGGGGAAAAAGAAAGCTATGTGTTTATACTCTATGATTCCTGCCTTAATGTCAGGTTTTTCCTGTGGCAAATCAGAAATATTATTCTATTTCTCTTTGAAGACCTGCAGCTCAGAAGTATGTACGCTGTCAGTCTGCAAAAGTGTAAAAAAATCAGCCGTGATTTGATATAAATACCACGATTGGAAGTGCCTCCGTTCTTCTGCACCTCTCTAGCACCTTAATGTGCCAGCCGTGTCCAAAGTGAGCCATCTGCTTAAGGCAAGGTCTGTGCTCCCAAGGCCAGGTTTCTGTTCTTTTCTGTTATCAGCTATCCCAATAAGCCAAATTCTGTGAATTCTGGACCAGAAGCCAGTATTATCATTTTGTCTACATGAAGCACACAGTGCTTTGAGATTTAGAGCAACTTTGTGATTTAAAATAACTTGGCATGTTTAGTGAAAACATAAAATCTGGAAAAAAAATAGTACTCACACTTTTTCACAAAGACTGTATATACAGTTTAGTGAAGTACCAACATGTTTCAGTTCCCAACAGATCACATCGAGAGGGGCATTACAAGTGTTTTGTAGCTTCCGTGCTCTGTTGTGTGCATACTTGCACTGTGTAGGGTTTGGGCAGCATGGCTGACTGAAGTATGCAAAATTACACAAAGTGTCATTTTCTGGTACAAGTACATGACTTCAGGAGTTTGCATTATTGAAAGGAGGATCCAAGAGACCCACACGTAGTTAAGAAAAATACCTCTTCCATATGAAAACAAAACCAAGATCCCATAAGGGAGCAGGGGTAAGAACCACTGAAGGAGACAAAGCAGGTACTTTTACTAGATACTGATAAAACAGCCCCATCAACTGGTAGAGAAGGCCTGGGGAGCACAGTGGCACCAGGTTTGCACAAGAGGCGCGCACGTTCCTAACAAAGACTGCCGGGTAGGAGGGCTGAGCGCTCGGCACCTGGGAAGCGACAGGTCTATGTAAGGCCACGACAACATTTCTGAAACTATCTGAAGCTGCAGAGTCCACACCCAGGCCCGTTATGAATGGTATCACACGGTGATTCTGCAGGCCACGGAACCAGTCGGCCTTTTCTCACAGGTAACTAGTGACAGGACTAGAGGGAACGGCCTCAAGTTGTGCCAGGGGAGGTTCAGGTTGGAAAAGAGGAGACATTTCTCCTCAGAAAGAGCGGTCAGGCATTGGGACGGGTTGCCCAGGGAATTGGTGGAGTCACCGTCCCTGGGGGTGTTCAAGGCAAGGTTGGACGTGGTGCTTGGGGACATGGTTTAGTGGGTGACAGTGATGGTAGAGGGGTGGTCAGACCAGATGATCTTGGAGGCCTTTTCCAACCCTAATGATTCTGTGATTCTGTGATCCCTGCCAGACTGGAGCAGAGCAAGGCCCCGCGCGGGGCCCCACTCCCACCTCCGGTGGCTCCCCCAGCCTGCAGGACCAGCGGGAGGCCTGGCCTTAAGTCATTTCTCTTATAGCCTTCAAATAAAAAGGGGGGAAACCTGCCCCCTTTCTTCCCAGTGGCAAAACTAAGTTGGTTGCTTTCCAGCCAGGATTTCACCACTCCATCTCTCCTCCTGTGATGGCACATAACTACACAGTTTTAAGGAAGAACCTTCTGTAACGTGCTTAAGTAGGGTAGGAAATCTTTCTAGCAGCTGCATAGATTCTGGCATCCAGGAGGAGCTGCTACGCAAATGTCACTTAACGGCTCATCTAATTTAGAAAAATTTAGAGAGAATCAGAGAATCACTTTACCGAAATTGTCACTGCATTGAGCTGAGGCACGAGCCTACCTACGTAGGCTTATTGACAGGACTAAATATCAAGCTTTGTAATGCTTAGTTGCCTTTTTTTTTTTTTTTTTCCTTTGTTAGCTGGACAAAACTCAGGAAGGTCTGCTAGTCAGGAAAAAAGGGAAGAGAAAGGAAATGAAGCGCCTCCGCAGAGTCCTGGGATGCACCGCTCAGTATTTGGGTTGGTTCTGTGGGTATTTGTTCTGGCATCTGCACGCTGTTGTGCTGGGCAGGGTATCAACAACTGTGCAGCACACGGAGCATTTTCCCATCCGCTGTTACAGAGCAAACCCGGGGGCAACCTCAGGCTCCTAACACCAGGTTCCCTCACTGGAAGGTTACAAATTCAAGTTAAGGAAATAACGCATATTCTCTGCCTCTCGTAAGGAACTTGCACAGCTTGGTATCAAAGAGAGTTTAATGAGCTTAGCAATATGTGAAAAGGATTAAGGATACAGTCGCTGATCCAGCAAATCACTTGATTACATACTTAATTCAATAGGCCACTTGTGCTCAAAGTTCAACGTGTGCCCACAAGCTTTGGCTGGGCAGTGGGTGGCTGAAGTGCTGCTGTGGGACTGGGGTACCCAAGTCTGGATCTGGCCCCTCAATACTTACCCCTAAACCCACACGTGTGCCCTGTCTGCCACCGCTCTCCTGCTCTGAAGCAGCTCCCAGCATACACCCTGGGCACACAGCTGAGGTGCCTGAGTTGCAGAAAACGGGGAAATTTGGCTAGTTTTGGCCAGCACTCATCCTCCTGCGGGGCTGGAAGGTAAATGTCACATGCAGCCCTGCAGAGCCCCAAATCTCCCGTTCTCCTTCTGGTTCATCTAACACTGCTCCCGATGGGGTTGGGACACCGAGCTTGCAGCCCTCATGCCGCAGCACCCAGTTCCACCTCAGATATTTGCATCTGAAACCAGACAGGAAAACACCAGTGTGGGTTCAGGCTTCTCAAGGGAAGGCGTTTGTCATCGAGGGGGTTGAGAAAAACAGGGAACGAGCACGGTGGTAAAAGCACAGACAAGTTGCAGCAAGTGTCTGGAGCCGTCCGGCCCTGGGGACACGGAGCTGCCCTGGGGAGCCCCGGTCATCTGCCCCAACGGGGGAAGTCATGTTTTCACAGGGAAAGGTTATTAGCAATCGAACAACAACAAAGCTGTCTGCAGCCCAAAGCAGACTGTTGCAATTAGGAACTGATGTTAGCAAAGCACAGAGTGGATGTGATTGACCTGCAAGGGGGAGATGGGAGCTGTTACACCAATGCGGAGACACAAGTCATCTTTGAAGGATCTTGGAAGGGTGCCCTGGGGTAAGGCTTTAGATCTAGGGAGAGTGCCTTCAGAGAATATTGTACATTTTGTAAAATATTTATTTTTGTTATCATCCTGCCGCATAAACCTTTGATGGAAAATGGGCTTTTTTTTCCAGCAGCCCGAGAGGATATATATACATATTCTTGTCTGGACTATGTTTTTCGCATGTCTGAAAGCGTTATAATTGAGGATTTGAGTGAGCTGTCTGTTATACAACATTACTCAGCTATGCACTAAAAATAAATCACATATTAAAAAAGATAAAAACCTCTTTGCATTAGATATTTTTCTGTAGCTTCCTTCAATACCACACCTGGCCAGGCTGCTCACTGTCCGTGCTCAACAGCAACAAAAGCTGAACTGTGCAGCTTAAGCAAATCAGATATTTTTAAGCTGCCATTATTGCTAATTTATTATTTTCCTACCTGATTTCAACATGTTATTTTAATTGTCAGTTTTATTAATGCCCGAAAAAAACGTGTACGTTCAGAGTGTCTGCAATGGAGCAGAAGGCTGGCAAGAGCCCTTGTGCACGTACTGTGGAATTACACCATTATGGTAAAAACAGTAATGATTATTTTAATAAATGTGTTGAGAAAATTTCTTAATTGTTTAAAATCACTCAAGCCTCAGTGAACAGTTCATATTACATCTCAGCTGCAGTGATTAAAGCTGATTTACCGACTCATCTGAAGCCAGTTGTTTTCATCAGAATCAGCTGGGTTTTCCTCCTGCTGCTGCCTGGTTTCCGCTCAGCACCCTATTAAATGTCACCAACCACAGAGGACAGCAGAGTTTAATAAAGCTTGAAATAGCACAAGCTTGTTAGCTAATGGACAGATCCTGCACCCCGCGCCTGCTGCAGGCAGGGATGCGGAGAGGAGACGTCCCCCAGGAGCAATGTCCAGACTCACAGAGCCCCACTGCATTTGGGTTTTTGCCAGTTTGTCCCCAAAGAAGCACAAGCTCTGGAACAACAACGTGGGTGCTCTGCTGATCAGTGAGGCCTGAGAATGCTGTAATTTTTACATTTTTGTACAAAACCTTCTCTTTTCCAACAAGATGCTTTCTACGTGTAACTCCCAGGCGATTACATACAGGAGAGATGTCGGGACCAGTATTCTGAGTGAGCTCTCCCCCAGCTTAGCAAACCACAGCTGGGAAGTGAACAAGGGATTTGGCAGGAACCACCAGCACCACCCGGACTTCCAGATGCTGGCTGGTTTGGTTTGCTCACCCTTGTGGAGTTACAGTGATTTCTCATGTCACTTATACAACATATGTGGGCTTGGACAGGGGCAATAAATCCTAACAGGTAGGTGGACAGCAATGGTACTGAGAGAGAAAAAGCTCAAATGTTGACCTAACTGAGGTTAATTGCATTAAAGCAGATCTACAGTAAATCGATGTATGATGGGTGCAGGCAAGAAGAACGAGGGGAAGAGTCCCAGCACCCCAGCTCCTGTGACACTAAGGAGTGAAGCTGGAAAGACAAAAAATAGCTTCAGCTTTCCAAAGGGAAGCCTGATGAAAGACTCAGACAGAAAAATAGCACAGCAGTTTTCAGACAGGCAGAATCAGTACGGCTCTGCTGAATTCAGCCCTTTTTGTTAAAAGTGAGCACTACCCTGTCATAATTCATTGCAGTACAATGCTGCATCTCCCCTGTAGGGGATGCACGTATCTCCCCTTCCTTCTAAGCAATACCTGCTGTCTTCTGTAAGGACAGGACCATTCTCAGTGCCCTGAGAAAACACCAAACTTCCCTCACCAAAACCAGATGGCTAAGCAGGGGCCACAGAAATCATTGCAACATCACCCGGACATCGCAGTGCTTGCAACCCAAGCCATTAAGATCAAGATAAAAATAACGCAGAAGGTCCAGCTGATGCCCGGGCTTCCCATGGCCGGGAAGATCTCTGGCAGTGGTAACACCACTGTGCTGCATCCCGTGTCAGTGTAATTCTCTGGCCCCTCATTTTCAAAGCAGTTAATGGTTTTAGAAACAGCTGTGTTAAAGGGCAAATGCCAATTTATAAAGCAGTATGACAGCTTTCTTCTCTCAGGGCAATGAAACACAGCCCAAGATAAAGTAGGTGAGTGGTAGGAAAAATTCCTGAGATCAAACAGATAGATGAAAATAATATTTTACAGAAAATAGGCACTTGGGCAGACAATTTCAAACTGGGATCCATTAACAAAAAAGTGCTTATTTGACAGAATGGAATATTTTGCAGAATGAGATATGATATAAAATAAGATAGCGGGAAGTAAAGTCAGAAACCAAGAAGATGGATGAAATACGAGAGGGAGGGATAACTAAAAACAGAAAAAAGGAGAATGGGAATGAGTAAGTACAGAGAATGTGTCTAGAACCTGACAGATTTTTTTTCTACCATGATCTTTTACTCCAAAAATTTTATCGTTCCTTTGTCCCCAAAGGCTCTATGTAAATATGCAAATAATAGGGATGAGAAGTTTTGTCATTTCTGCTAAATATTGAGCTAATTCTTCTGTTTGGCTGTATAAGAAACCAGACATTTTGTCCAACAGACAAATCCACACTATTTTTGGTTGTTTTTCTTTCCTTGAAAGAAAATAAATCAGCCAAAGCAAATACAAAGCATTAACTGGAATTTACTATAATTTTTGTGAAATAGGAAAGGATACTATCATACCAGAAAAATGTGGATTTATTAGACACCCTCTAAGTCACAGAGCTTTTAACACCAGTTAACAGCTCCAGTGAGCAATACATCAGAGGTACACACCACTACTGCAGGAACAAAACCCAAGGTTGTAAAGCTTTGTGTCCCTACAGCATCGCCAGGGGTGCTTCCAAAACAGAAGTGGATGCCCTCGATTTGTGTTTGGGGTAATCCCTCAATCTCCATTGAAACCCATCTATTTTGGAGTGTAGCTCCCTGTGAGTGCCGTTCAAGAGGACTGCATAGGGCCTGATCCTGGCCAGCAGGCAGGGAGCATGAGACGCAGCAGAGGCAGGTGATGAAGGAGCACAAGGCAGCCCTGTGGGCTGTGCTCACCCTCGCCGAGAGCTGAGAGCTCTTCAAGCTTGGAAAGCTTCAAAAAACAAATCAACATGGCCATTGTAGCAGGCAAGGATTTTAGGCGGAGATGGGAAAAGCAGGCTTTTTTTCAGGGAAGGAGGAGATGGGGATGAGCAGGTTGCACCACTGTGCCCTGCCCATGTCTCCTGGGCAGGCTTGGAGGCTGCTCTCCCCGTTTCCTCGAGTATGGGAAGCTCTTGTCCCCAGACAGCGTGAAACCTCTCTATACAGAGACATGCAAAGCCAAAAGACGAAGCGAGGCTTAGTGGAGTGGTACATCTGACAGTTCCCAGTTGTTCGAGGTTATTAATGACTGTGTGCAAGTTAAGAAAGTGTCAGAGTGACAGAAAAGCTTGTGTCTCAGAAATTCCACGTATGAGAAGGCATCGGTGTTATTTAGGGCAGTAGGAACTTAAAAAACAGACATTCAGAGTAAAAAAACCTGAGTGCAAGAAGATGTGCAGATTTTATGAGTTCAGAATGTGTATATGTACGTGAAATAATTAGCTGTAGTCTTGTTTATGTCAAATCCAATTTACATTAATAAACTTCACACAGCAAAGACACTGATGCTGTAAGAAATTGCCCAGAAATGTTAGCAGTCATAACGATGCAGGGTAAACACTGGAGCATTTAATTAATCAATTTCTGACATTACCAGGTAATTATAATTTCTGAATCGCTTCTTGATGTTTTTTAGGAATACAAACCAAGCAGAACACACAGCATAAGTGCTGGTTGCAGGCATCTGACATACGTAGACATATGGGACTCACGTGTGACTCACGTTGACTGAAGACAAGGAGTTATATCAAGGAGAGAAAAACATTCCTGGGATCTATTGCAGAGGTGGGGAAATCTCATTCTAATGTTATTACAGACACTCGGTAGTCACAAATAAAGACCTTCTTCATTCTCTGCATGTGTCAGATGTGTTAACTCATCTGGAATAACCGCTATCATCTATCCTAGCAAATACATCGGGACCTTAAGTTTTCTACCATTTCCTCTCACTGCTTCATTATCGCTGTCTTCACATATATTCTGACAACTTCTGACAAGGAACAAGGTACACACTCAAAAATCAAGTGCATCTTCACGTTTGTATGTCTTCTTAAAAACAACTATACAGGAAACCCAGCTACGCTGAGTTCAATCATTCACTTATTGAAAGTCCATAGTAAAATTTATTAAAATACCTAACAGTCCAACACAGTGTTACAAGGGTATCGATCTGATCATCCCAAAATGCTTCCAAGCGTTACTGGGCAAAACAGAGCGAGGGCAAAACCCAGCTCCACCCCCTGCTCTGAGCACCAGCGTGACCTGGCGTTTAGCTAAAGCCCAATTACCAACCTGTTAGGGATTGTATGGAAGGAAAAAAGAGAAAAAAATGGAGATGAGCAGAGAGAGGGCAATATTCTGAGACCTGCCTCCCAGACAGGTCTCTCTTGCGGCCATGCCTTTTCCTGCTGCCCCTCTTTTGCCATGCTCTTTTGCCACGCTCCACATTTTGGAAATTAATATTTGTGTCAACGGCTCTGCTTGCAACGCCTTGCATGCAAATAATTATAGTCAAGAAAAATTCATCTGGGAGTTAGAAAGGTAGCAAAGCCCCTTTCCTCAGAAGCTGCTTCTGGCACTGCCTCCTCCTGGCCAGCTGTGTTCAGCAGCACGCCTCTGGCTGACACCCATCCACCCATAACCTGTACGACGCAGACACGGACACGCAGATAAATGACAGAACGTGCACATAAATAAGCTCCTGAACACCTCTTACTGCTTTGCTTTTTCACTCTGTGTATAGGGGAAAGAATCAAAAGCTACCACGCAAACAGACCGTTGCATGTCTGTCCTCTTACTACAACCAGAGCCAGCAGCCTCGCTGCGGGGAGCTGCGTGAGCTCACGTACGTCCTGGGGCACATCCATTGCCCGCTGTCACTGCTGGGCTTGGCTCTGCACTGTTCCACATGGGTGTTGACTGAGCATTGAGCACCACTGAGCCTAAGGCATGTGTCAGTTGTAAGCTGGGACCCAAATCACACCTTTTATCCAGCTGAAATCCCCACTAATTTCCATGAGATATTCAAGAAAACAAAAACATTCATAAATGTAACAGGATTGGCTCCGGTTTGTGCGTTTACATGCGCAAATGGGAATAGACAGAATTGAAACCCTCGCTGTATTTTCTTGCAGGTAACAATTAAATGAGGTGTGTGTAAGGAAGCTAACTTTCCCCAAGAGCTCTGCAGCCCTGTGTCCCACGCCGAGCTCCGATCCCAGCCACCGCACATCTCCAGCAGCCTCCCTTCGTAACTGTGGCTCGTGACAAGATTAGAGCCTACACGGACTAGATGAGATGCAAAATGATATAACTGAGGACTGCTCAGGCACACGCATGGATTTTTACATGGGCACACTGCTCCAGCTCCTCAGTTGGCCTCAGTGATGGAGACATTTTGCAAGCATCCATGCAGCAAGTCTCTGTGTCCTTCGCACAGCCAGGAGATAGCTGTGCACCTAAGGCAAGCATTAAAGGTAGCTCTGATGGAAAGCTGAGAGCCAGACCCGTGCTCACAAACAGAGCAGCTGCAATGCATGGAGAGGGCAGCCTGGGAGACTGCCTGGAGCCAGATGTGGAGCAGGGAGATGCTGTACCGGAGAGAACAGGGATGCACACTGCTAGATGTAATGTGTAGGAGTAACAGAATATAACATAAAGGTTGTCATAAAGCAGAAATTAGTAGTTTTTCCTCCTCACTTGTGTTCCAGACAAAGCAAAGAACTCCCCCTTCAATTCTTGCATGTAACAATTGTATTAATAATCATTATTATCTTGTGCTTCTATAAGTGGTCTAATGCATTGTTAATGTTTTGTCTTCTGAACGCTTGTAACTTCAGTGTTGCCATATATACAGTAGATGCTCAACAAATATAATGACATTTCTCAATTTAAAGATAATCTATGTCCTTTTCATAAAAATTAAAGTGAACCTTTAATTTTGTTCAGCATTTTAGAATTCACAGGTACAATGCGGTATTGGTGAAATCAAAGTGGTAATTTAGCTCCCAGTAACACTAACAATTTTTCTGCCATTGAATATTGCTGCACTGAATTGCAGATCTGTCTCAAATGTTATGTGCCTAGAGATATTAGTTACAGCTATTGCAAAACATTATATTTATTCAAATAAGACCAAAACAAATATAAACTGTAAAATGAAAGGCTTGAAAACACTCGTTTAGATAAATATTCATTGTCGGCTTCTTTGTAGGATATATAGTGAAAATTCAGATTACACGATGGCATTCTGTTTTATACCCTGTCTTGCTAGTTAGCATTCAAAAGTATATCTTTAAAAATGTCCTTAATTTAATGTGTGAAATAACAAGAGAAATACTTAGCTTTCCATGTTTCTTAAACATGAATCTTTCAATCCACGTCAAACAATGTGAATTAACAGTGAGGACAGAAGCATAACCCCTTATATTTCTGCAAATCTAATTCTTGTCATTAACTGCGGCTTACTGGAAAAGTTCTTTACAACATTTAACTGAATTACATTTTAAAGATCTTTCTCATCATCGGCTGGAAAATCTATGGCAACAAGTGATGAGTCATGTTAGTGTACCTTCTGCTCTACTGCAGACTTTGTGATATTTAGATACCACGTCTCTCTCTTGGGAAACAGAGACATACACAATTTCCTGCAGAAGCCTTGGTTCCCAGACACAAAGACACAAAGGATAAATTAAAACAAAATACGTATTAACCCTGTACCTAAAAGAATTAGTTTCACACAAAGGTGACATCACATTTCCTGTGGTTAAGGGTGATATAGGTCAACTTCAGCTGGAATCACGCCAAACTTGATGGAATTAACTGAGGGCATGGCAGTCCAAAATGAAGACAGACAAGAGAGTCACAAAGTGACCAGCTTTTCTTCTCTACAATTAATGGGTGATTTTTAGAGTAAATGGACAAAAAGAGTTTGAAATACATTTATTTAAAAAAAAAAAAAATCTCACAGTTGTTAAGCATCTCATGTTTTTAAGTACTCAAAAATAGTGGCAATAATTTATATAAAAAAGGAGAGTTGGAATGATGTATCTCAACTGAGTATGTGCTCCATGCATGACTCACAGACTACTGCATGATTGTCGCAAGGGCTGATGATGGAATTAACTTACATAAGCCTCCAGACGTTTGCATGCATGCTCTAAATCAGAAATATTAAATCACAGGAGGAAAAAAAAAAAAAGAAAAAAAACTTTAAAAGAGAGATTCAAGTCCAGACAGTACTAAAGAACTAGGTATGTGTTCCTTTTCAAATCTTGTTCATTTACACTACCATGCATTTCATACATATTATTATGGGAAAGGTTGGTAAGTCTTAAAAGCTCTGCCCTGCCTCATGGCTTACGCAGTTGCAGAGCCTCCAGCTGGAAATGGGACAGGTCTCTGGTGCCCAGCTCCCACTAAAGTCTGCAGAAATGCTCTCACCTCTGCCTTAAAGAGAAGCCTACCACATACCTATGGTTTTAAGGTGTTGCAGACATCAAGGCAGCCATAAAACTAAGCCATTTTACCCGCTCAGCCATATTCATATAATCTTGCACGGCTTCATTGTGAAAAGTGCTAAGCATCTGCAAGTCTCATTGATATCACAGAATTAAACTTATTCAGGGGAGGAAAAGCAATTTTCAAACTTTAGACACAGTCCTTAATCATTCATTTAAAAAGAATTTCCATAGCCATCAACTTGACAGTGTTTAAATGAAAAGACTCTGAAAACCTCTTGTTTTCCAACAGGAAATGTTTTCGGGGACTGGCATTTCACATGTATAGAGAAATTTACAGTAATCATATCCTGATGACAAGTCTAGGAGAGGATTTACATCTAATGGGAACGATCTAATTTATCTTTCATACAGTAATACCCAGTGGCTATTGTGAACATTTCATTATCAAGGAATTAAAGACAACACAAGAAAATTAATGTTTTAAGAGAAACTCATATGGTCCATTTAACTCTTCTTTTGACTGTCCACATAATGTAATAAGATAATTTGCTTCCTTTCATATGCCTGAGTAATAGAAATAACACTTTTCATAAATCATCCACAAACGCTTTAAGAACAAGTGCATGCTATTCAGTGTAAAGCTTTCAAATTACTTCTATATAAATGCATATCGTGCATATTTCAGAAACTCCCCTCTCAAAGAAAAAGCCCTTGCGCTGAGTAATAACCTACCTCTTCTTCTCCTTCCCAACTGTTTCTGTCTGGATATCAGACATCCTCTCTGCATGACAGGACTATCCCCTGCCCTGACGGGACTCAAAGGAGAGTTTGTCACAAACTCAGGCTCTCCTTGGATGTGGAAGCGGTGACACGCTGTGAAAGCACGGCGTGCCTTCCCAGCAGGGAAATGCCTCATAGCGCTTTATGGGCTGAGACTTGGAGGGAAGCGCTCAGAAGTTTTGCTGCTGAGCAGAGCCATTTCTCTTGCCTCACTTCCAAGTACCCTTAAAAACTCTGCTTCTCGTAAAACAAAACCGTTCGTCCACAAGCATTTGGCAGTAGTGGGGAAGGAACAGGGCCTGAAAGATATCACCTGGCTCGGACCTTAATCCTTTTTCTTGCCCCGGGGACATGGCTACAACAGCACCCCTGTAGAAAAGGCCCTGACGAGGGCATCCCGACGAGGTCTCTTGTCGTGACTTCTCCTGAGGACGCTCACGGAGGCCTCCAGGTTACGCTGGGCCCTGCAGCCCTCACAGAAGCGCACCTCAGAGCTCCGAGTGGCCTGGGGCCATGCTCCGGCCTGCGCTGCTTCTCTTGCCGAAGGGAGAAGCACAAATCACACAGGAATCAAACCAGCACAGGGTTAGATGAGGCATTTCAACATCTAAAGATGCAAATAGGCACCTAATGAGATTTTCAGGAGAATGTGCGCGTGCTGCCCCCTTGGAGATTGCTGAAATCCCTCTGGACCTGTGGTAGATTTTCAGATCTGTCTCCCAGTTCCTTCCCATGAATCAAACAGCTTTGCTTTTCTTTGAGTGGGGAGGGCAAGGAAGCACAGTGTATAAATTCCTTTCCTTTGATACTCGCATTCATACTGCATAAGGTGAAATACAGCCTCCTCTGTACATGTTTGAAAAAACACACTTTTGTGGATGGCTGAATTTCCCCTTCTATTAGTTTTCACTCACACACCACATGCCCGGGGCTAGAAGGGCAGCTGAATGTGAGAGTGTCTGTCTAGCCACAAAGTAAATATGGGGCAAGGGGAGGATTAGAATGAGGCAAATGAGTCTGTCATTTCAGACAGACTTTGCAGGCTCTCCTGCAATGCCATAAGAGTGACGAATTTCACAGAGATGATTGGATTTATCTCCAAGCCCGGGGGAAACTGAGCCACAGAACAAGTCACAGTCACTGAGTCATTCTGGCAATGAAATCTAGATGTGGCTGAAATCTAGACATCCTCAGTCCTTCCATCCATCTCCGTAGCCTGTTACCAGAAACACACCAAGCATGGATGTGCTTTATATGTGTGGACACACACATGTACAAAAATAAGCCTCTTTGAAACATGTACGTAGTTAGGATGCAATGACTTCATCTTATGGTCTTGAAAATTGGAGAGGTCCTTTGCAAAAGAGAGTTATGCAGTCAGCTCTAGGGATGTCTCAGGAACAATTGATTTTTCTGCTTTGACAGATTGCACTGCCGATGCTAAAATGCATCAGCTAATAGATCTCAAGCCATATTGCATTGTTTTATCTTCTAAATTTTGATGAAAAAGACCTTTGGATTATTTGTCTCCTAAAACGCTCCTGATTAAAGCTTCTTCTTTCAAATCTAATATTAAGTTATTAATCAAGGCAGAGTTTTCTGCTTTCCACAGACTGGTAATTATCCATTTAGCTATGTGCTACACTGTGAAACCTTAGTTTTAGAAAAGGCAGCACTCAACCTTTAACAGTGCATCAAAACCTCAGCTTGGAAGTTGGGATAGTGTAGAGGTGTACAGTTCTGCTGGGAGGTCTGAGGATTTGCTCCTCATCTAATTTTAATTTACAGCATTGTTATGCTATAACTGTTTTACCTGAAAAATAACCTGTGGTTAAGCTCACCAAAGATACGAGACACATACTAATACGCACCACAAGAAATTCATAAGCATGATTGCAAAGTAGTTACTAACTTACAATCTGTATGGGGCACTGATTAGTTGCATGACCACATCCAATTATTTGCATCCTCTAAAAGCTTTGGGAAAGTTTGTGAAGCAGGCTGCTTTCCCATGGAGAGCACTGCAATTCCAGCGACACAGTAGCACAATATTAGGCTAGATTTCACTATTTCTGCTACCAATTAATATTATGATTTTCATCAGCATATATTAATTTGCAGAACCAGTCAAACATGGAGCCCAGCTCTACTGGCTTACAAAGGTGCTGTTCCTGCCTTGGTCACCTCAAGGTTTTAAGGCTAATCATTTAAACTAATTATTAAATAACATAAATTGGATTATAAACTATAACTTAGACCTGATAACATTTGTGTACTTTCAGGGCTCAGTCATGGCTGCAAATGGCATTTCCAAGACACGGCTGGTGACATTTCCCACTTCCTCGTCTATTTTTCTCCTGTTGCTCCTGTTATGACTAAAAGCAGCAGGATTATATTTTTCTCAGTGGGAAATGTGTCACCTGCTGGTGAAAGGAAAGCAATTATTGTGTCCTAGCTAAATCTTGGGCCTATTTGTGTAGGCTTTAGAGCTCAAAAATATAAACATGCCTCCCTGTGCCAGTGGCAGCGGGGAGGCACTTTGGGACCCAGCTGGGATCCCCTGGATGTCACCTTCGGCGCCTGTTAAGCACAGGGAGAGGTGCCAAACCCGAGTGCCTTTCCCGTAACTGTGTTTAATCAATGGAAAATAAATGTGAATGATGGGCTCGGAGTTCCTTCACAGGACACCTCAAGTGCTAAAAATTAGGTTTTCCCTCTCCCCTCTTATTCCAGGAGCCAGATTATACTTTTCAGCTTCACAAACAACATTTCTGTCTGCCTTGCATCTGTGTGGTTGTTTTCACTCCTTCTGTGTGTTTTTATGTGACTGTAAACCTGTCTGACAAAGGCACAAGTATTTTATTTGCACACTCTAAGATGCTATTTTTTTGTGCAATCCCTGTTATCAAGCTAAAGAAGTCTTATAATCAAAAGGGGAAGTAAAGCAACTGGAATTTTACATTTGCAGTTGGCAAAAAGCAACAAAAAACAAACTCACAAAATGTGTGTGTGTATACATATATATATATAAGAAAGGATATACAGATGTATGCTAAGAGATAGTAGATTTTAACACACAAAATTTGTTTCTAGTGAGTCTATTGTTATTTATATATTTATTTATATATTTTTTATTTCCCATGTATATTCAGCAAAGAAAACACGTATAGATACTGGAAAGGGAAAGAGCATGAGCATGATTAAATTTAAGAAAAAGTAATATTGGACTAATTATGAAAGGAAGTTTCTAACACTGCCAATCACTTCCCTGGGATCTAGGGAAGTAGATCTAGGATGCTTCTAGGGGAATGATCAGCAGGGTCAGTATCAGGCATCATTTTAGGTAATAAAAGAAAAGTATTTCCAATTTTTACTACCATATGATCCCAACCAAATATAACAGTCATCAAAAGATCTATTTTCCTTAACATAAATTAAACACTTATGTAATATTTAAATACAAGTAGTCTATGAACATATTTAGGAGGTCTTGTGGTACTTCAGAAGAAAATACACCTTTACATATATTCCCATTTCTAACAAAGTATGCAAATGGAAACTAGAAAGCTGTTTTTTCATATGAAGCACTATGTGCAGTGACCATGTTTGTAGGCAACTGTCTATGGCCATTTTTATAGTATCTATCTTATGTTAACCATGTTGAATGGACCACCAAGGCCTAGTATCTGTTTACTCAGCTAATCATTACAATGATACTTTTGCTGTCTTCTGTATGTTCATAAAAATGGATTGAGAATTACTGAACCCAATTCATCTACTCCATTAGTCCTGATAACAGCTAGGCCCCTAAATCTGGATGTCTAAACCCTAAATCTACATAACTGCTGATATCTATGGTATCATGTATTCAAACATACACTGTTTACAGCAGATTTTCTATCACATTTTTATAAATCTTGGATAGAGCCAGTTGTCATCAAAACAGGCATTTTTTTTTTATTTTTTTTTGATGAATACACGTGTGGGAGATTTTACCCCTGGACAAACTAGTAGAAATGCCAGATTTTGGTTGTTTGATTTAAAAAATATCCCAGTTCTATTTGCAGTGGTTTGATTAATTGACAACCTTTTTTCTGTGCTTGTTTTGTTACAAATATGCATGGTGCTCCATCTTTGAAAACTGACCCAGAACAAGAAAATTATGAATTTACATACAATTTATACTTTCTCAAAAGCCCTCTAAAGACACCAATTCTTGCTGGCAAAGAATTAATTTCACATGAAGAAGGAGCATTGTATTATAGAGTATATACAATATTGCCCCAGCTTTCCCCTCTCTGTACCACCAAACATTTTTCTAAGAGAATTCTTCTATTACAAAATTAAATATTGTGCTTTAATGTAGTTTGTTATTAGGAAAGACAGTGGAAAATTGCCATGCTGAAGAGCAACCTTCTGTTCATTTCGCTTCAATGATCCTTATCTGTTTTGTTACAGAATTTCTGATCAGAAGTCCAGAAACAGACCAGCAAAAATCAGAGGGCTACACATCACAGAGCACGTTTTCCTTCACATGGTCTGCTAGAAACAAGGGCTTTTAGCATTTGGCCAAATTCAACTACTCTGGCATATTCATAGGTGACTGTTCAAAATTGCAGTCCATGAAATAAACCAGTATTTAACAGTTTGACCTATAAAATCTTTCCTAAATTGTGACTATGAAAATAAATAGAGCATATGGTCTTTGCTGAGACATACCAAAAGATTCAGTGATAATATAAACAAAACAAGACCAGGTACTTCCTTTCCAAATCATTTTGTATATAAGAGTTGCCAAAAGCTATAGCATATGGACATGTTTTATTTTATTTCATTTCAGTTCTCTTCCGTTTCTCTTAAAATACTCCAGCTACACTGACTTTTAATTCCAGATTCATTGTTAGTTCACCTTTGATCACGGAATTGCCATCTCAGTATGCAGTGTGAAAGGTTCACGAGTTTCACAATTGCTGTTTTAATACCGCTTTGTATCCTCTGTTTTCTAACTTCATATGGTCTTCTTATGTCGAGTCACTACCAATATCACAGTAATGTCTACAACAGATTTGGACTGTAGACTATAGAGGAGAAATACTGTATTTCTCTTCTTTTCTCAGCTGCGGATGAAAGTGGTACAAGGCCACTAATCCCTTCTATATGGGCAGATGGCCATTTGTTGTATGTACTCATTTACAAATGAAATTCAGAAATTCATCTGGCTTTATCTGCATTCATTATGTATTATTGGTCTCTCTTCATTTAACATCAAAAGTGCAAGTAAGAGGAATGCCATTCTTTATGGTAATTGTTCAGTTGGTTCTGCATGAATAACACTTAGCATTTATAGCGTTCTTTACATCTCTCAATTATAAATTTATAATTCTTAGTTCATCAAAAAGTCTTAGATTTCTTACCAGAACTTACTTTCTAGAAATAATGACTAACCAAAAGGAGAAAGAAAAAAAAAAAAGTGTCATAGTGCTATTTGTTAAATATTTAGTGGTTTAAGGTACCAAAGCAACTGAGTGCATGAGCATTGAAAAGGGGTTGCATTTCAGTCTTATGTCAAAATTCTTCTCACTTGCTTACATGGAAGCAAGCAGGCTGAAAAGGGATGAGAAATAAGAGTGAGTAGGGAAGCATTATGCCACTGAAAATGAACTAATTGAAGGATTTTATACCATAGCTACTGCTATCTGACTGCCCAGTACAGGTCAAAAAATCAGAACTTACCCCACTAACTTCATCCACTTTTGAGGTCTGTGCCAGGCAGCTGAACACTAGTCATGGATAAATTGCATCCCTGTGCCTGTGGCTCTCCATACCGCTTGCTCAGAACTTGTTGCTGCTTTTTGGCAGGATTTTGTTAGCAGATTCAGGGTGGTAATCTTACAAATCAATACCCATCCATCCCTCCACTGCCCAAGCTTATAAAGCTGCCCCTTGCACAAGTTTTCCTTGTACATGGCTGTCAAACTACGCAGGATAATGGCCAGAAGTAATGAGACCAGTGACTCAAGTGAATACACTCACAAAAGCAGAGAAGTCAACAGAATGCCCTTGTAATAAGAGGCACATCAGCGTAAGTTTTGATCAGGAAGAACCAGAGCAGAACAGTGAGGTAACGTAACTCGGCGGCCATGCAGTCCAACGCGGTGTCACCAGCTGGGTGCAGGCCTGCAGCTGAGCCTGGGTGCCTGTTGTGCCTGGCACTGGGTGTCCAGAACTTTCTCTTTACATTACTTCAATTAAACAGAAAAGAGAAGAGAAGGGACTGACATGACATTTATATATATTCAGTATATTCTATAGGAAACATGGAGTTTATCCAAGATGCTTACATGCTACAAAACAACTTTTTATCTAAAACAGCCTATTCTCCTCTAGACAGAGCAAAATAAATACAGATTGTGTGTCTGTCCATACAAATGGAAGGCAGTTTACATACAGATTTGTATGAGAATAGATTTTGCTGAAAAAAGAGGACTATCCCACAAGTGGCCACTATCTCAGAGCACTGCATGGAAATGAGTTCATAAAATAATTGTATTCCTTTTCGTGGGGAACTAAACACATCTTCTTGCCAAGAACAGATGCACCAAGAACAGATGCAGAAAGGGGTCAAGGCCTTTTTTGGTTGCTGGCCCACCACAGTCGCTAGGGCTGCCTTTAGGTGTGTGTTGGTAGCTCTCTGCTGTTTTTACAAATGCAAGGACCAGCTGTGCTCTTTGCCAGCTCACATTAAATATGAGGTGACTCTGCAGCTGTTCTGTACCTCTGCACTGCATAAAAAACCTGATTATTAAAGTTGGTCTTCCATGGGACAGATTACTTGAGTGTTACTTAAAGTTCAAGCATTTGCTGGGCTGAAAATTCAAGTGCAAAAAAAGAAATCGTTTTTTGATATTAGTTGTGCTACCAATTCTTTAACAATCATAAAAACGATTGCAGGCTTCAAAATGTGCTATTTAAGTGAGACGATTAAAACCAATGGTCCAGTGTCAACGATAGCTGCTAGGGGTTGAACAAAATAAAGGCACCTTTTAAAATAAGTGAATGCTCAACCTCCACTCATCACAAGATGTTGAATATCATTTAGAGGATTTTTGTTAGCTTGTAAATGACAATGTCATCACAGTGTAATTTTTGTCATTTACTGTCCAGAAGTCAAGAAGTCTCCACTGAGGAAAGGCAAAATGCAGCTTCATACCTGTAAGAGGAGTTAGCTCTATGCCAGCATCTTTCCTAGCCTAGGCTGCAGCTGCCTGATTTTATACAGCCTTCCAACCAATGAATCTGGTTAGAGTTTGAATTAAATGCAGATGCCACAGTGTCATCACAGCACTTTGGCCCATGGTTTTTGGGCCATTTTTACTCTGTGTGGGCAGATTCTTGTCCCATGTTGGAAGAAACCCACGTATGTGCAATCATTTTTAACATTCAGACTCAGCACCGTTTTCTAAAGGAGTACTTGATTTCCTAAAACTCTGACTCATTCAGTTTCAGATATATTTCTGATCCTCTTTGTTTGAAACAGGTCTTATTGCCACCATAGTTAGAGATGTAAGTCATCTTGTGAATTTCTAAAGCACGTTAGCCAAAAGCTGAGTACTGTGAATGTCTCATTTCATCCTGGTGGTTGTTAGTGTTATGTTAACTATTAACATGCAATAAACCCCCATGCTTAAAACAAATTATAATGGTTTAATTGACAAGAAATAATTCAAGTGTCTAATTTCTGCTTTGCTTGATGTAAAATTTGGTCGTTGACTCCACTTACAGTAAAATGGTTGAAACAGCAAGAACAGTAGCAATAGTCATGCAATCCATCTGGACCATAAACACTTCAAAAATCTACTTCACCAAAAGCATTTTGATTAATGAAAAGTGGTTTCCTCTTTTTAATAACTATGCAATTCATCCTTATTAGTGTTAAAGTGAATGTATTGGATCCTTAACTACACAAGAAAGGATATAAATGAATTAACAGGCCATTTTAGCCATCTTGACATGATTATTTTGTAACATCAATTGTGCAATGTATCAATCGCATTATGACTTTCTGGAGAGTCTTGCACATTACAAAAATGATAGATATTTAGGCTCCTGTGCATTTTTTAGTTTCATTTTAAAACCAGTCTCATGGGCTTCTGCTTAATAGAAAGCAAATGCATCGCTCTAGTTGTAAGTCCCAAGTAAGCCTGGGCTTGGGCCAGGGCTCGTACAGGGATCCCAGACTTCACAGGCAAAGAGAAAGTGCCTACGACATTTGGCATCCTGGAGATGTTGTGCATGACTTCATGGGGATGGGCGGCTGGGTTGGTTTGGTTGCAAACATTTGCACAGATTTCACTGAGAGCCCTAGGAGCTTCATAGGAGGTAAGAAAGTACAGGCATTCAGAGAGAAACACTGGAGGCAGATCCTTAAGATCTCAGGAGGAACCTCAAGAGAACCCCATTACAGTCGAGTGCACCCTTCCAAACTGAACTCTCCCCAGATCTCCAGAAGGGTTAACCTGACAGCTTTCCGTCTTCCTATATGCCATGCGTGTATGTGCCAGATGGTCATTTCTCATTTTCTGAACTGAGTTCCACAAAAGATCAGGATGAAGAGAGGACAGAGCTGGTGAAGTCCAGGTCCTCCGTTTTCAGTCCTGACTTTCAGAAGAACAGGTAAGCTTTAGTAAAGGAGTTAGGCAATAACCGAGGAATGAGGTGTGATGTGGGGCTGAATCTCCTCCTCAGACAGGGAGAAGGATCCCAGTCCCACATCTGCCCCAGGACGGGAACAGGAAGCTCAGTTTGGCTCCCAAGACCCCTGCAATCCCACTGACTCTCAAAGGCCAGCAGAATGCCATGGTTTCATAGTGATCACCAAGTGAAATGATTTCAAAACAACAACAAAAAATTATTAGCACCTTGAAAGATTCAAATATATGCCATCCTCACAGCAATTTCCAAATTGCCCTTCATAATCCGGGCACCATCCCATCGAACGAAAGGTTTCTTGGTTAATTAGAAAAAATAAAAGCAAGCAGCTCGTGAGCAAGCGTGTCCCAGCGCAGGGCCCCAGCGACTGGGTCTGCCTGTGGTGCTCTCACCGAGGGAGGGCAGTGGGGGTTTCGGCAAGCCCCACTTTCCACGAGCACTGTTGCTGGCAGTGGTGTGGGGTGGGTTTGGGCTGTAGGCAGGAGGCGGCAGCACTCCTGGGCTCTGGGTCTGGCAGCCCTTCCACTGCAGGCACAAGATTTCAAGAAACCCAAAAAGGCCTCAGGTTTCAGGGAAGAAATATGACCTTTCATAAAACAGGGGGGGAAATCCAGGGAACAGTGTTTGCCTGAGGATTACCTCAATAACCTGCTGTCAGTTCCAGAAGCAAAGTCCATTATTACACTTCTACTGCTGCCTTGAACAAGTTTCTGCAGTGTAAATGAAACGATTCTTATTATCTGCCCGCGATAGTGATAAGTTTGCACTTTACAGAAACAGCTCACTGCTCTCAACTGCCTCATCATTGATTTTCTCCAGGCCATGCCTCTCCTGTCATGCCACAAACAGAAAGCCCTCTTCTGTGAGGTTCGTCAAGATGCAATGAATTTTACCACTGCCAAAACTCACTTTATGCCAGGGAAAATTTGTGGAGACGGAGCTAATGGAAAATCCCCTTACCTTGTCCTCGCTAGCCCTGCCATTTGCTTCCTGCAATCCACCCCAGGTGTTCCCACCGAGGCACATCCAGGGCTCGATTTTTCATCAGGAAGGTGAAAACCCATGGCAGAGGACAGAGAGCAGGAGAGGATGAAGCGGTGTCGTCCCTACCACCGGCAGGGGAAGGGCCGTATCGTATCTGCACACCTGCTCGATGAGACACGCTGAGCAGGGATCCCTCTGGGTCTTGTGAGATAGGTGCACGGGTCTCAGGAGAAAATTAAGAGTGAGAGAACCTCAAGAGCTCACAGGATAAATGGGATTACATTTTTTAAAGCTGCTAAAACTCAAAACCCTGAACCTATATATATAGATAGATATATGTATGTATGAAGTAAACCATTTCTCTCCATCCAGCTTAGGCTTGGAATTTTCCCCCGCTGATACGCCAAAATTAGAAACACATTTTCAGAGAAGGCCCAAGTCACAAATAGATGCATGGCTTTCAGAAAGGCAGCTCTGTCCCTAAAGCCTTCTAATTTTTCTCTCAGCAGCCCCTTGTTTGGCCAATTAGATATTAAAAATCCAGTCAGAAGGAAAAGGGTATAATTCACACAGGGCAGCTACAGACTTTGTCTCCCTCACGCACAGCACTAGCAGCAGTCTGTCTGTCCGTCTCCCTCACACACAGCACTAGCAGCAGTCTGTCTGTCCGTCTCCCTCACACACAGCACTAGCAGCAGTCTGTCTGTCCGTCTCCCTCACACACAGCACTAGCAGCAGTCTGTCTGTCCGTCTCCCTCACGCACAGCACTAGCAGCAGTCTGTCCGTCCGTCTCCCTCACGCACAGCACTAGCAGCAGTCTGTCCGTCCGTCTCCCTCACGCACAGCACTAGCAGCAGTCTGTCTGTCCGTCTCCCTCACACACAGCACTAGCAGCAGTCTGTCTGTCCGTCTCCCTCACACACAGCACTAGCAGCAGTCTGTCCGTCCGTCTCCCTCACACACGGCACTAGCGGCAGTCTGTCCGTCCGCCTGGCGACACGGCACGCAGCCACCAGCTCCTCTGTCTGCCAAGCTCCGGCCAAACGCTGCTTCCCTCCAAGTCAAAGCACGCTGATAATAAGAGCATGACAAATTGATCTGTTTCTCTGGCGAGTCCTTTTGACGGTGCTCTAAGAGCTGCTTGAATTTGTGGGGAACACGAGATCAAAGCAAAGACGAAGTTTAAGGATGGGATTCAATTGCCTACTGCATCTGCGATACCTGAGCGGTGTCTGATGGGGAAACGTGGGCCGTTGTTTTCTCTAGCTACTTCCACAAAATATTTAAAATAGATTACAAAGATGATAAAATCACATAATGAGCTATGGTTAATCAACGTATGAAAGGTGTGAATTGTACCGTGATCCAGTAATTACCAGTTATTTCAGATTCACCCTTGTGAGTTACTTGTCTGTGACTTCTCTATGTGTGGTAAGTCATTGTCACAAGGCAATAGTGATGCCTCAGAAGAGGCTGAGTCTACTCACTTTCTGGGCTTCAACGTTACCTGTTGGTCCTTCCATGCCTAAGAAAATATAGTGAATACTTAAAAAATATTGTCAGATAAAACATTTTGTTTCATAGGGCTCCACAAACAACTTGCATTGACATTAAAAGAAAGTGTGTTCATAACCCGGAGTCCATCCCGCAGCAATACAGAGGTTTAAGCAAACGTTTTGTTGACTAAGGGCTTCTGTGACTAAGTGGTTTTTCCTTTTTGATTTATTTATTTTTAATTTGTATTATGTCATAACACCTACACATATAAGTTCAAGCCCCTGTGTTTTCTCACACCCCCTCTGCCAACCTACCCATTTATCACCCCCAGATACCTGTGTACTCCTTGGCACTGGGGCATTGCCTCTTGGAAAGTGAACAGCCAACATTTTGGAAGCTTCAACAACAGCAAAACTGAGCTGAGGTGATTTCTGTGAAATTCTGAAAGATCACGCACAGCGAGTGGCAGCAGACTGTACTGAACTTTGGGAGACCTCCATGCAAAAGGACATGGGTTGAGCCCTTTTTCTCACGGCTGCTAGAAACCAACAGCTCTAGAGAGAGGATGTGCTCAGCCTGCAAAGGGAGAGATAAGAGTCTTCCAGCTCGGAGAGTGAGTGCACAGGGTGAACTATGGATATTCTGACCCTTCCTCCTGGAATATAAATGAGTTTATGACTATAAGATATGGGGCCAGAGTTAGGGAAATGGGCCAGAAGGTTTAAATGACATCCCAGTGCATAACAATGCTCTCCAGAGCCAATGTGGTAACTGGGGTACGGGAAAAATTACATAGATTTGGATCTCATTTGTGCCCATACAAATCTGTTTCTGTGTACTGATTCCTACAGACTGAATTTGCAATCAATCTGTACCCTCCTCACACCTTAATCTTCAATCTAGGTAACTTTTGAAAAATATTGAAATAGTTAAAATTTATAAAACAACGTGTCCAGACCCCCAAGACAAAGCAGCATGAAAATGTATTTGGAAAATGCTTTCCTTTTGGCAGACCTGCTGAAAACCTTTTATCATAATTAGAACTACTAAGTAGCTTTATAATTCATTTCCATATAAGGCAGTCATAATATTTGAAAAACAGCAAAATTCCTGCATGCTTTTTGAGCTACAGCATAAAACGATGAGAAACATAATACATACATCGTTTAAGCGCACTACGGAAGAGAATGCAGCATCGACACAGTCAAACATAAAAAAACACAGAGCAATTTTTTCTTCAGATAACTCTCAAAATGCTACATAAGACAAACATAAATAATTCCTTGGAATAAAATGACAATGTTTTGTCTATCTTCAGCTTTGCGAGCTCATTCTAAAGTATTTTAGTAATGGGCATGAATGATTATGAAGGTTGTCATAGATGGTTGCCCGTTGCCCTGAAGAAAATGTTTATGACCTGAATAGATTAATTATATTCTCCTCTTAAATATCATTCCTTCAGGACTAGTTATTGTTGAGTGTAAATGTGCCACTTTATATGCAAATAAAATAGACTGAGAGTGGAATAAAAAGTTCGGCATATATCTACTGACAAATCATCTTATTATGTTTTATATTAGCAAGTGGAACATCTTGTGGTATGAAATGTTAATAGAGTTCAACAGGATGCAGTACGCGCTTCCTGGTTTCTAAAAAATCTTAGTCAAACTTTCATTTATTTCATGGTAGTCACGTTTGCTTCATTTTAACTGAACGGTAAGAAAAAGTTATACATTGAATACAAGAAAAATATCTAAAGTTCATTAATACCCAGTATTAGTAAACCTATTTAACAGAAGTGCTGTAAATTAAAAATAGAAGCTAATGTGATCTTGAACATTCTACAAGAGATGATTCAAACCAACAACTAATTTAGCACTCCACTCTTTGGTCACGCAAAAATTTAGATATTCAAGAGGAGAAGGAATCTCAAAACACAGACTTTAATTTTCATCCTTAGTTGCAGTTGCTTGTCTGAGTATCAAAAACCATCAGGTTACTCAGTAACTGAGCTTTGGTAGTAAAATTCGGATATTTTAAACAAAAAAGGAAGTTGCTTGCACCTGCATTCATGGTAAGGAACTTTTCTGTTCCTACCTACCTATAATACTTGGTTAGATTGTTACTCATTTTTATAGAAAAAGATGCTGTGGAGTTTGGCATACCAGGACATTTATTTCTGAGGTGCCCAAAGCAACAGTCCACTACCTGCCATCAGCCATAAGGAAAGTGAAGATGTTCACCAGCTCTTCAGAAGACATGATCTTTGTTTTTTTAATAAAGGAAACATCCAGGAGACCTGAAGAGGAAAGGATGCTGTCTCTAGAAAACTGCAAGTCATAAGGGCAAAAAAATGTCTTGGCTTGATTCTCACTTGGGAGTTTCACAAGGGATGCAAGGTTATTCAAATTAAGAATTATTAACTGTTCATAACCAGGAAAAACACGGAATAGGAATCGTGAGGTTTAACTTCTCTTGTCTCCTGAGAACTAAACTGAGAGTCTTCTATAAAACAAATTAGCAATGTGAATGTGGTAATAGGGTAGCATACTAAAACCACCTCTGCTAACCCTAAGATCTGCTGTAAGAGAAAGACAAGTTTGGAATGAAGTGGTACAGTCACATACAGCATTAAAATGTAAGGTTATCCGTTCCTGTTGCAGTCTAAATCAGTTCTAGACTGAAATATATCTTTGAATTTAAATAAAGCACTATTTCATTCGTTGAATGATAATAGCTGAATGTAATTTTATGGATAAATATAGTATATATTCTCCCATATTTTTAGCTAAAATGTTAATTAAAGTGATTATACTTTTTTTTACATTATGATAGCCAAAAGTCAGTGTCAAAGTACCTGACTGAGTTCAGAGAAGCCAGGTTAATTGTAGAGCTCTGCATCAGGCCATGGCAATTAAAAGAAAATCATAATCATAATGATGTAATCACAGATGTCTTGACATAGGATTATTGCCTTTGAAGTGTGAACTTAATTATCGAACCAACTGCTGGGAATCCTCAGATACTACTGAAGCTGAAGGTACCTAGGTGCCTCTGAGATGCCCCCACTTCTGTGATGGATCAGCACCAACAACAGGATCATTGAGTTCATCAGCACGGCGATATATAAGCAAGATATACAATCTTACCTGCTGCATTTACACTGCTAATGTGTTTGAGAATGATACAGAATAATTGCATTGGCAAGTGGGTTAGCTGTTAATCTAGAATGCCATACAAAGTGCTATGAGCACAGTAAGACAAAAAAAATACTAAAGCATTTCTCATACATAAAAAATTAATTTCCCTTATTTTCTCATTCTCTCCCAAATCCATGTGCACTTTTGAAAAGAAAAACTATCTTTCTTTCACATGTGGAAATCTGCTCATGTGGAAGGTAAAAATCTTTGAATTCCAAAGAACAGATAGATAATAAGGGTGACAGCAAAAATCCACATATTACTTTTAAGATCCCATTAGTCAAAACTGTTCAAACAGATCGAAACAAAATTTGGAAAAAAAAAAAAACCAAACTGCTGCATTTAGGTCTTGAATGCCAAGTTCCTACTCAGAAATCTTTTTTACAACTATAATAATCCTGTGAAATTGGGGTAAAACTGCTGCTGACATTCTTTAAACTGTGTGGCACTATCAGGAAGCTCTACATTATTAGGAGATATTTGAGCCCCTCGTCTCCAATTTCCAGATAATGTACCGACTTAATCACCACTCTCCACAATACAAAGCAGGCAATCTTTCTGTCTTTTGTTCATTTTTTACATCTTAGAACAGTTGCTTTTCAGTCTTCTATACACCATCTACTCCCACATCTGTCTCGCCCTACGTAGCTGTTCTTTACAATTCCTGCCATGCTTATTTTTGTTGCTACGTTGAAATCTTATGCATAATTATGAGAGGTTGCTATGGAGATTATGTGTGATTTGTCATGAGGAAAAACTATTGTGTTTGAGATAATTCTGTGCACTAATGACCGCCAAATCTTTCTTCTTCCCCCGCCAGGGATTAGGAGAAGCTACCTGCATGGGTGTCACCAGCTGCAAACCAAGCAGACTTCATGAACAGGACAGGGTGTGTTCCGCACAGAGGACAAAAACTTTCTCTTTTTTAGAAAGATAGATATGAACTTGTACAGGATGGTGGTTTCACCAAAGGTAGGTGTCAGTGATTTTGAAGTTAATTTTTTCCTTTGGTGAAAATCCCTTACTCAATGTGTACAACTTCACACGAAGAAGACGAGGCACAGGTAAGGTCCCAAACTAGACACAGTTTAGGAACTTTGTAAATGATCTTGTTAACAGTACTTTGAAACATTAAGTCCTCTGTTCCTAGTTCTGCATCCTTTTTAGAGCCGGGAAAACTTATGGTGTGATTGATTATGGCACATCAGTCATGAGCAATTCAGGCCATCCAGTTTGGGCTGAACAATAGCTAGAGGCTCTCACGCAGCTTTCAAGCAAGGTCATGGGTTAGTTCTTCCTCACCCCATCTAACAACTTCCCTCCTTCCTCAGGCCAGGCCTATCTAGGAAAGCATACCTATTTGCATATCAAGCGCACAGAGAGGCACAGGAACGCACCAAACGTTTCCACCATGGAAGAGCCGCCAGAAGAATTCACAGGGACGTGTTAGGAAAATGCCCCCACGCCAGGCAGGGGAGGTGGAGCACAAAGACAGCAAACATCAAAACTAAACCCTCTAACAGTCACAGGCTTCATTCAGTTTGGGTCATCATCATGAGGTTAGCACAGGCGTGATACGCTCTACCACCCAAAAATGCTGGGGAAGGGAAGGGGCAAACCATATACACAACAAAATAATAGCAAAATCTTTAAAAACTTCAAAATATTCATCATCATCTACCATCCGTTCACTCCCTGTAAGTGACCCTCTTCATTTTTACTGCCCTCCTACAGATCACCTTGTAATTTTTGCTTTTATTCAATTAGTTATGGGTGTTTGCTGCTCTAAGCAATCCTCAAACGAGCAATAACAGAAACATTCAGACAGAGCTTGTAGCAGAAGGACAAACACACCCTGAGGTGTATGTATTTTTATGCAGAGCGCTGTATTGCCGCATAATCTTGCATCAACCTGCTGTTCAGTACTGCTGACTACGAGCACAGGAATACATCTGAAATGGAGAGACTCCTTAATTAAAATCTGACTTTTGATAAAAAATATAACCACTATGGCCAATTCTTTGATTCAGTGATTTCGACTTCAGAAGCAACAGGACTTTGAACAATTCTTTTGTGTCTTCCATGTCCTACACTGTGCACTTACCATGCAGCCTGGCTGGTGCTTGCAGCACTTTGATTGCTGCCCTGCCATGCTCTGGAGGGGCAATCTGCTTCAAAAGCTGCGTAAATTGATTGGCCTGACTTTGGTGACATAAAAAAAAAATAGAGTTTGCTCTGGTGGTTCACAATGTTGCCAGAACCCTTGAATGAATTTACAACCTCATTATGCACAAATGGGAATACATTATTCTATATACTGCTAATGTTACAATTGGGTTGAATAATAGAACTTTTTAGTATTTAAAAAGCTCCTCTACATCACTTTTGAAGGTAGTTGATAAAATATGGTCAGGTAGAGCCAATTATTGACTTTAACAAAGCACTACTCCGTGCATTTTTAAACCCCTTTAATTTTTGACAGAACTAACATAAAGAAGTCAGAAAGAGTTGTTTTGTCTGGTTTGGTTTGGTTTGGTTTTTAATCGGAATAAATGAGAGAAAGGAAGGAATGGTGGTCTGATAATCAATTGCATGCCTTTCTTATACTCTGAGGCATACTGGTCTTGAACGCTGTGTACAAAAAATTGTGCAATTCATTCTGTCCCTGATATACACCAAAGATGTTCTCCCAAAGAAAGGGTGAGTAGAGGTGATCTGGAAAGGGCTTTTAATCTGTGTGATAAATTGCCAAATGCCATTACATTTAATGAGTCCCATCAATGCAGTGCTGGAATAGCACAGACAAATAAATAAATAAATAAAGCCCAATCAAAAAACTCATATAAACAATTACATGAATTAATAATAAGAATCCTATTAATGCCTACATAATTTAGAGAAGTTAATGAAGCCAATTTTTACTAATGTATTTGGTGCTCTGAAGTCTAATTTTCTAAACAGATCTTAATACTCCTTTTCCCTATTCATCCCTCACCACCACCACCCACTTAAGAAATGAGCTTTTCTGGAAAAAAGCATGAAATTTAATGGAAAATTGTATTTTCTGCAGGATTTTAGAACTGTATTGTGAATCTCTCTTTGCTGTAGAATACCCAGTGGCTCGAATAAACAAAGCTACAAGACACACAGAACCATCATTTACAACTGTAACAATTGAGAATAACGTCCATACAACCCTTGGAAGCCTGGTAGAAGACTCTATTGTTCTCAGTTTTCAGACCCTATTACTGTCATCTTATTAAAATTAAATAAATAAATAAGTGTTAAGGAAATGTTTCAAAGGGGAACCATCATGTATATACACATTTTCAGAAGATTTTTACACCTCATCACCTGCACGTAGGAAAACAGACCCATCTTGACCTGCAATGAAGAAATGAGGTTCTGAATTTAAATCCCCACACACTTCTTTCTAAGGAGCTGGTATTATTTATGCTTTTCCAAGAAATAATTCTTGGTCACTTGATGGTTAAAAAAAAATTAAAGATTAAATTGTGATCAGAAAATCAAAGCCATGAACAAGAAGCGTACACAAATCATTCAGTGTAATGAAACCTGATTTGGCTAGTTCTACATTCGAGAAATGAGGAAAAAAAATGTGTTGTTTGGCATCAACAATGGCCCGCAGAAAATAATTTTTATGATTTTCAGGTACTGGCTGTGGCAAATCCACTTTTGCTCGAGCTCCAGAAATGACTTCTGTGCTCAGCGATTGGGAATTACCGGGAGTTTAGCACTGCTCACAGCAGGGCCTGGGACTGACCCTCGATCCCTGCAGGGATCAGAGTCCAAAGCTCCCATCGGCCTCAGCAAGGCCACGAGGCTGTGCCCTGTCCTCGCCTCCCACTAACAGGGTTTATTGGACCGGTCATAGGTCTCCCTGTAGAAGCCTTTAGTGAAGCAGTTTCCCGATTGCGCCGAAAGGCACAGTCTCACCCCCTGCTTTCCCCAGCTGTGCTGAGATCCAGGCGCCTGACTTTGTTCTGCATCCAGTGAGGGCAGGCGAAAACAGAAACCTGCAGTTAGGTAACGCGCAGTTAGGTAACGGGGGGGACCTTGCACACACCTTTGCTGGGAGGAGTGTTCACCTGCTGTCTGTATACAATTCTTCAAAGCTGGCTGCTTACAGCTGACACCAGTTGGCAGAAACTAGAGGGCTGGCTTCAGCTCCAGGAGCAAGTTGGCTTTTTATTAAGGGACCTCACTGGGAGTCAGCCTGGGAGATGTTCCTGCACATCACCTTTAATCATCCTGCTACTTAGTGTATTTATAACCTCAGTTATTGACTTCATCCTCGAATAGGGGAATTCAGATTTTTTTAGGCCATCCTCTTGGTACTGCTTACCAGGCCGTACCAGGCAAGGGGTCGCTTTTGTTTTGCCCAAGTAGTGTTGGGCACTTCTACCTCAGAAAATCCTTGCATATGGCATATACTTCTTTTACTTACCATGTCTTACGTAAACCACGGCCTGAAAAAAAAAAGGGGGGGGGGAGGGTGAACTGCCAAAGATTTACAATAGCTACACTGGAAGAGTTGCAGAAAGGAAGAGAGCAACATGTTATCTGTAAGGCACTGGGCTTCATGAGATGACTCTGCAGAAGTAAAATGACATTTTAAAGCTCCTGGTAATGTCTGTTTCAAGTTGCAGTGCAACAGAAAGTGATGTTACCAGCTGACATCAGTCATATATCTACTTTTAACAAGGAAGGAGTTCACAGATACATATTCTCTTAACTGCAGTGATATTGTTTTCTACTGTTTTAACCTAAGTTATGCTTTGAAATCCTTATCTTCCGTTTGGTAAGCATACCAGATCCCTTCTGTTGTGCTGGGCAGCAAATATTGATTCTTTATTTATCTGTTAGAGAATGCATTTAAAAAATAAATATTTTATAAGAAGGTAAATTTAAATGTACGTTTACACTTCAAGCTAAAACTAACAAAAATAAGTAATTGAAGGTCTGGTAGCATCTGGTTTATGTGCTCAATGCGTTGGACACAACAGAGCTGAAACTCACCTAAAAAGCTGTACATCATGTTCAGTCCAATCACCCACAAAGCAGTAAACATATTAGGTTTAAGTGATTTTCATCAAAGATAATAATACTACAGCATTTTTTTTATGGGGAATATTTCAATGAAACTTATTTGCAACCTTCTGTCCTGTGAGGCCAATGAAGAGAAAGAAAGGTTGTAGCACAAAAGCTACAAGTAAGAGAGCATGGAGCAGCAGGTACCTTACGGTGGCCCTGCAGCTGGGTATCTTTCAAGGGTATTAACCATGCACAGCAATGTCCTCCACATCATCTGTGCCAGTCTCCCAGCACCTCCAACACGACAAATGACTTAACTTCCAAAGGAAAATAAAAGAAATAATAATGAAGTTATAAATTTGGGAAGGTCATAGGCCAGCTCTCTGTCATGTAGGGCCAGAACAGGCACCTGGAAAGTGATGGAGAGGATTGGGTTTCCCAAATCCTGGCCACTCAAATGGTGATTAGGGAAGGGTAAACAGGAAGGAAGTAATGAGGCTGAAAGCAATCTCTAAAATAAATTATACTGGGTGTTGTAAAGCAATAAGGGTATGCAAAAGCCATCCTTATGTGCATAGTGGGCTCAGCATGAAGAGTCTAGATAGTCTGAGATGTTTCTGTCTCCACTGCCAATGAAGCGAAGAAAAGAGCCAGTCCCACAGAATCAGTAGGCTGAAATTTCAAACAGTGGTGTGGATTTCCACGGGAGAAGGGCTGGACATCAAGGAGGATCTTTTAAGAACAAAAGTGAGTCATGGTGTTGTCCATTCTGCACCGTGAGTTACATTTACACCCTTAATGAAGCATTGACTCTCTTGCTTTGAGTCTTGGACTCCAAACAATAACTGGGTGAGACATTGCCATTGTCATTAGGGTGTCATACATGTATTTGTTCTAGAAGAACAAATTTAAAAAAAAAAAAAAGTTGCTTAGAGATGTTGGTCTCTATGCTTCTTCCACCTCACAGGAAAGTTGATGGCCTCAGAAACACTTGGCACATCTCAGCAGGCTCCAGAAGTATGGCATTATGTACTCTCTGCACCTCTGCCTCATCACCCCTAGTCAGCCTCAGCCCCCTAAAAACTGAATATACCTTCCCAAAGGGTCACAACACTAGTTACCTTGTTCAACTGAAAGCCGGATACTAGAGTTACACACATCCTCTAAAGTAAGAAACATATTTCAAAAGGATTCCGACTCATCCCAAATCTCCTTCATTTCAACAATATTTTTTCTCACTCAGTTGCTTGCAAAAGTGTAAGCTCATTATGCGCTGTCCAACACTCATCAGCAGATTATCATGTATTAATTTTAAAACCTAATATTGCATTTCTTCCTTGTGATAAAGTTTCTCAGAACAGAGAGCTAGAAATTACTTTAGAGTGGCAATTTGTAAAGAAGATTAGTCTGGCAAAGTGGATCTGAAGAGTTTGTTTCTAATTATTTCCATAAATGAGCTTTACAGGAAATTCTAATAGCGAGTTCCAATAATCAAGCAATTTATGCCAAAGTAAGCTGTAGTATTCTTCACTTTCAGATACTGCATTTATTCCATTAAGATCTATAGACGTTTGAGAATAACACTTGAGTTCTAAAGTAACAACGAACATTTATTTCATTATGAATTTTACAAAGTACTCACATCTTGTGCTTGCATTTGAGTTCTGTGTAATTGTGCCTCATACCAAAAGGAATTTTATCACATTAGGTGGGCTGTGTCATGCATCTATGATCAACTCGAAGCATTATTTCACAGCTCAGTGCTTTGAGCACAGTAAGAGGAAGCTAAAGGCTTTGGCTATCATTTTGCATATGCATTAATGTCAACCTGGTAAAGAGCACAGCCTTTAATAACATCATGCAACTTTTAGGTTGCTCACAACGGAATAAACACTGTGGGATGCATCATTTTGCCTCAGTATCAGCCTTCCAAACCTCAATTACAAGATCAAAGCGACAGCAAAGAAAACTGCATGTGTACCCTCAGCTACACAGGTACCCTGCTTTCAGAGTGTATGGGCACTCACTCCCTCCATTTGGACGTGAATTATGTAAAGCTGTACAGAGAAAGAAACAAATATTTGAACATCAGTGAACCCATCACATACTTGATATATCATCTCCAACATTGTTTTTTGAGACCATCTGTTTGTGTTTCAATTGTACACGGATATATACATCCTATATGGAAAGATCTCTGTGAGCAGCTACCCTGCCAGTCTTCAACAACACTTTATCCCAAAGCAGATGAGCTGCAAGACTGACATTTCCGAAGCAGGGTTCATGTTGAAATGCCTGCAGCATGGCACTAAGCACCTGGTGGCAGGCAGTGCTGGGATCCTGGCAGTGACAGCCTCGCTGCTTCCTGCCTGGTGCTTCCCAGACGTGAAGATCTGAGGGGACTCATCTCACTGAGGAGAGCATGTCAAATATTTTCTAACTAAACATGAGATTTTTTGCCAGTCAGAACGGTAGACACATTCATAGTTCCGTATCACTAGGAGAGAAAGTATTTCCACATTTCAGTCTTCTGTGTTAGTTAATAAAAATCGGTGATTACATCTATTATTCTCTTGCAAGGCTTAATATTTCTGTCTTCGGCTCAGTGATGCAGCCCAGATAGCTTTAAATGAAAAAAGCATGAAAGAGAAAAAGAAAGAACAAACTGCTGAGACTCTGTGACATTTCTTCCCTCACACCCCGTACACACTCACAGGGGGAATCATGGAAAAAACACCCAACTCCAGCTCTTTCTAGCTTATTTCATAAGTTTTCCCTAAACTGCAGTCTATTTACATGGTTCCCTTCACCAGCTTACCCAAGAAATTCAGGACATGTGGAAAGAGAAATAATGAACCATCCACTTCATCTTTCCCTTCTCATTCTACAAGAGGAATGTTCACTTTGACAGAGTGAACTCTCTGTCAAAGCACAGGGACACTGAGAGTCAGCACAGGGAATGGCAAACCAGGACGTGTGTTGCTCCATGAACTGGCACTCTGTAGAGTTGTCAGGCTACACAGCTCTGCATATTCTGCTCTGTCATAATCAATATTATGATCATGAAGGTGGTCATCATGTTGACTGGGTGCATGCCCCATAGCCTGGGTTGCAACCTACTGACTGGCTGCACACGAAGCTTAAAAATCAGCTGCCTGAGAGCACTTCCCACAAGTGCACAAATCAGCTCCGCTCAGTAAAGTGCAATTAAAAGAAGAGGCCATCATGCTGCTGCAGAAAGCATCAATTGTGCATTCATCAGTCCTCCAGAGGAGTCCCCTTCGCCCCTGCCGAGGCTCCCCCTGTGCCGCTCTGTCTGTTTGGACTGCCAGGCAGGACTGTAAGTCGGCTAACAAACAGCAAATTTACGGGCTAACGAGCAGTGCTTTGTTGAATGCTCCTTTGATATAAGTTCAACCATGATCAAATTTGCTGGCAAACAAAGCTGAAGGGCTAGCAAACACACTGGAGAGGAGAACAAAACTGTAAACTGACCTATAATATCAGGACACACTGGGACTTGCAATTACCGCACGCTTTGGAGTGAATGAGGAGAGAGAAAATTAGTGTAAAAGGGCACCTAGGAAATTGTGAGATTTCACAAACTTCTGGTGGTGCTGTTCTGACGCTTCTGGGTTGGGCTTAGGCAACAGGGGTTTGGTCGCGCGGGGCTGCAGGGACGGCCATGTCAGGTCAGAGCCAGCTCCAGCCAGCTCCAAAAGGGACCTGCCGCTGGCCAGAGCCGAGCCATGAGCCACAATGGTTGTGAGAGCACATCGAAGGAAGGGAAAAAACACTGTGCAGCAGCAGCTGGGAGAGAGGAGTGACAAAATATGAGAGAGAAGCAGCCCTGCGGCCCCCAAGGTCTGAAGAAGGGCAGGAGGGGCCCGAGGCACGGAGCAGAAGTTCCCCTGCGGCCTGTGGGGAGGCCCCTGGTGGATGCGGCCTGAAGGAAGCTGCCCCACAACTGCAACAGAGTACCTCGGCTCCAAGGGGGAGCAGTCCGTACCTGGGATGTTACTTTATGTTAATGCCACATGGCAGCCATCGCCACAACTGAGGGGTGCAATACATAAAGCAAGCAGCTTTTAAAGCACTGCAAGGAGCGAAAATTCTGCACCGTGCCTCCTGAGGGTAGACGAGAACTCTGCAGGAAGCTGAGGAACTGTACAATCTTCATTTTCTGTAGTTCAAAGGGACGTTTGGTTTGTTTTTTATCACTGAAGCGTCTTGTAATAAATTTAACCTTACACTGCTGAAAGGGTGTTAAATCTTGGGTTTTCGGCAGGAATTCCAGAACCAGCTACTGGCCACTTGTTTTATTTATTTAACCTTCACAGGAAGATACACGGGGCTGAAGCCATTGCAACTGTGCCTACAAAGGTACGTCATTCATGAGTTTTCTGTATGTGGCACTAGCACAAAGGTACAGGGAGTCCAGAGTATTGTGGATGTCAGTGATAGTGAGAAAAGGACTGAGCTATTTTAAAATTACATATTTATTTCTCTCAGTTTCACCATGGAGACAAAGAAATCATTTTCTTTCCCTTTCCTGTACTGAAAATAACTTTTCATAAGATTTTTTATCAGCTAATCCACATTTTATTGCTCTCTTTACTAACTCCGAGGAAATATGTAGCTTATTTTAGCAAAAAATTCACTGCAGATTATGGTAGCTTGAAAGTTATGTGATGAAACCCAAAACCAGACTCAACGCTGGAGATTTTCCACTTCATTTCAAATGAAAGGTGTGCCAAGCTCACAAATACTCCTCTGAAGGCAGCCAAGCAAGTGCAGGCTAACACAGCATCTGAGTTTTGGTTGTTACAAGTAAGTAAAGTCCCAAGCCAAGCAAACTTTTGTTCCTATTAAAAGCCAAATAGCAGTTGGAAAACGGCTCTCAAAACCTCTGTTACAGTTCAGATTTGACTACCAGCTTTCTGGAAGCACCTTTCAGGGTACAAAAAATAGCAGAAGTAATGTACCTTCCCCATCCTACACCGAAAGGAGGTGCACACAAGGCACACACAGCACCTTAAATACCATGAAATGCATCTTCAGCAACACTGCATACTTGGTCACAGTCATTCAGACTAAATAAGAAAAATGTAACATTAGTAAAGCTGCTGTAGTCCTCTGGAGATTTCATATTCTGTGTAGGCTGCGACACACTTCAGAAGAAATTTGTTGTAGCATTTGCTTAAGACTGACCCCGCTATGACAATTCCGCTGCAGAGCGGTTTAGTCTAATTTATTTACTCTGGCAAATAATCTACCACGTCTGACCCGACAATACAGATTACAGCCATTTACACGTGTTTGAAATACTGCTTAAAAAGGTAAAGAGAGAACTCCCCGAGTCTCTCTATAGCACGTAATCAGTAAGCGTTTACTGATAGAGATACTCTGCACTGAGACTCTCCTGATACTTAGTAGCATCTGCTCATCAGGGAGCAGATCGTTATTTATAAAAAACAGCCTAATTCTGTAACCTCTCATTGCCCAGGTTAGAACAGTGATGAACTGATAAACATGGCAGGGAATCCAGATGTGCCTTTCTCCACCAGTGTTCTCCTCAGCAATATCGTTAAGCCACTTCTTGAATGAAGACAAGCTCAACAGATGTAGAGAAGCTACTGATCATGTTTTAGGGCCTTTGGTAGTATTTAAAGGTGCAGACTTCAAAGTTAGATTGATGTATTCCCAGCTATACTAAGATGCTATAATGAATTAATGTAGTAATCATGTAAATGAACATCCCAAACAGTCTGTGGTACAAAAGAGTTCCTTCATCATTACCTAAATACTCTGGTGTCCTTGATGAGCTTGAAACTGCCTAGAGTTTGATTCCATAGACTTTTAAAATGCAAGGGTTCTCTTGGAAAAAAAAAAAAAAAAAAAAAAACCCACAAGTTTCTCTACAGCATGCAGGGATCAGAGTTCCAAGGGCTCGGAGCTTCTTGCTGGATGGCTGGGACGAAAGATGAGCGGGACGCAGGGCGCCCATCCCACCCTCACCCTTCTCACCATGGGAACTCATCCCATGACACCCTGCACTCCTCTGCCCCCTCTCCATCCTTTTCCCCTTTCATCATTCTTTAGAAATACCATCATTTCCTGGCTACTCGCCGTGCTATTTGTGCTGTTTTTACTATCTTGTTTACATTGAAACTTCCTCTCCTTTACAGTTCCCTGGCCATATTTACGTTCCCATTGAAGGCTAACCCCCTGGGCGCAGAGCAGGCACTGGGGAGCTCTGCAGGGCTTCCTGCCCGGGGGAGCAGCTCATTGCCGTTCTATTTTAAACTTGATGTTTGTTAGTTATCTCCAAGATAACATCGGATGCTGACTTACATGGATCAAGGAGAAAAATCCAGCTCTCCTTCATTAAAAGCGTTTGTCCTATTCTGCCTGAAGCCAGCGTACGGTAGCCATAAATTTCAGAGCTAATGAATGGTATCTCAAGGAGCCGAGCTTTAGCGGGCAGCATTACTAGAGTTCTGTCATGAAAGTCATTTCTGTACTTGCTGAATCCTGGATAAACAGAGGTTTTAAATGCTGGAACAGTGTCAAGGGGTTTACAAGGCTGTCACCATTTATTTACTTGTGCAGCAGAGTCTGAAGGAGCATATGCTTGTAAGTTACTTTGCCTAGTGGGGGAACCAGAAGATGGGTGACCGTCTTGTGTAATTAAGAGGGAAACAAGGAAGCTATCAGTAATATATAAGAGCTGTGTTATTAATAACCCATGTCATTAGGGTGTCAAACATGCAGTATCTTTAACTTCACATCTTCATCTCCCTAGATCCATTCGTGGCCTTAGCTCTGCTCGTCTCTGAGCAGATCCCGTGGCCTCCCACCCAGAGACAGTAACTGCTGCATCTGTCTGCCAGAAGGAGTTCTGATTTTTAAATATACTTGGTTTGCCTCATCTAATTCCAAGTTGGCAGCACAAAAACTAACTGGAAACTTATAATGAGAGTGTAAAGAAAGCACAGATTAATGTCAGGTGAGAAGAGAAAAATCCTGGTGACACAAGCCAGATTTTCTGCTCCCAGTCAATCTTTGCACAAATATATAGCTGACTATGTAAAATGTCTAAAACACAGAGATTTGGCAAATACAAGACTTTCCACTTGTAATTTTCCCACTCTCCATTCTCCTTGTAGTCATATATCCTATAAAAAGATTTATTGGGAGGCTCCAATAAATGCTGTGTATTAGCTGTAGCTATGTATACCCTTAACATGTCAATCCTCGAAGTTCTGCACTTCACACATTTTTTATTAACGGAGCCCCACTCCGCAGTTCTTACACTAATTGTTCCCTCACTGCAATCCATGAAGCATTCGCCAGGGTTAAAACTTGGAGGTAAAACCACAAACTATCCATCTCTGTGGGAGCTTCACTCAGGCAGGAGGCAGAAAATGAGGTATGCGATACGGTCTTCTTGGCAGGCCCCTTGCCAGAGGATGCTCTGCTGCAGAGGATAAGCCAGAGCCACGCACGCTCTGCTAAGAGGGATGAGCTGGAGCCTTTGCTTAGGTAACCAGTGAATTTTTAAAAAGTAATGCTAAAGCAGAACCACAGTGTACCTATCTATTTCTGTACTGGCAACGCCTGGTAAGTATTTAGCCAAGCAGATGTTTGTTTGATTAGCGTTGTAGGGGAAACAGCCCTCCAGAGAGCTCTGGACTCCTGATGATGTGTGTCTGGATGGTGCTTGCCTCCCAGTCGGCACCTGACAGCAGAGTGAGGGACCCCTGCTGTGCGGCCGCATTTCAGGCACCCCCTGTTTCATTCCCCAGGGCTCCAAACCTCCCCAAACTCATCCGGGAACAGAGAGAACATCGTACATCATCCACGTGCTGGTCACAGGAGTGCTGAGAGCCAGCAACAGGGTATGGCTCCAGCCTCATCTCTGATTCCTCCTGGTCCAGCAAGCACTGAGGAGCAACACACTTCTCATCTCAACATTGTCACAGGCTGGCGAGTTCAGAGAACTCAAAAAAATAAAAAACAAAACAGTTGCCTGATAGATTTTCCTCAGGATTACAAAATTCTAATTAAGATTTTCAATGGAGTTGTAAAAATTATGGGTTAAGTTGAAGCCACTGTCACCAAACGTGACAGAGTATTAAAACATTACACAACGAAGCATAAACAATGTGCTTCATTTGTCCATTTGCTTTACAGCCAGCTGAGAGAGTATTTAGGTCATTACATCTAAAATGCCATTGCATTAAGTCATCTCTCGAACAGCACCACATCCAGGTATTAGCAGATCTGCAGGTTCCCTAGTGCCTTCCCAGAAAGATAAAAAAGCTACAATTACTACATCAGAGTATTTGTATTTCATAGAAAAAGTGTCCCGGGCTAGTTTTGTGGATTCTACATAAATGTTGTGTCATGTCAAAAGCTTCACGTGATGTCAGGAAAGTGATTTCAGGATGTTAAATTTGGAAAAAAAAAAAAATCCCATAAGAAACACAAGCAAGGCCTGGAATAAGAGAGGAAAGATTGCAGAAAAGCATGATTGATTGGCAATAGCAGAGGGCAAGCATGCAAGGGAGAGAGGTCCTTGCACAGAGCTTCTCCAGCACGAGCTGCAAACACCGGGAGCCACACTCAGGAGCCGAGCTGTGTGCACAGACAGCACTTAGCACTGACCCCACATCTGCAAGTTAGACCAAGAAGGGGAAAAAATAATAATAATAATAAAATTCTTGAAAACCAGAGACAAATCCAGGATTTCAGATATATGTCAGGATTGGAATGAAAAATAATTCAGAAGGGATTTCGCTGTCTGTATTACATGTCTACTTTTGAGTATTGCTCCATCAAACACGCCATCAAGGACTCACTCCTGTTCAAAAACGGGGTGGGTTTCTCAGGTCTCTCTACCAGCCCTGTTTCCTCAGGTCTCCCAGGCTTCTGCAGAATAGACTTGTACCTCACACTACTGCAGTTTTACAGTGTGCATAAGTGAAAATAGCTGCTGCTGGTAAATGGAGTGAGAAAATTAATAATATTGGCGCCAACTTCCACAAATACAAGTACACATAGTATGTGAAGCAAAATCTCAGTTTTGAGAAAAAAGATGTAAGATACTTTACTGCAGGTCAAGGTGAACATACACCAAGCATGGAGCTGTGCTGCCTTTGAGGTCCCCAGGCACCAGCCATGTCCATCAGCCCAGCCAAGCTCTCAAGTTAATGTTTGCTAGCTACCAAAACATCTTTAAATCACGTTGCCAACCACCAGTAGCAGTTACAGGGAATATCCACCTTTTAGCAGCTGCATTCAAGGCGCGTCTTCTTCCGTGCTGTTTTACCTTGAATTCGCTCAATCAGTGTTTGCTGTACGTGCCATATTAGGTGCTGGCCTTGACTAATAAATATTTTGCCAAACAGATGTTTGTTTGATTAAAATTTTACAGGAAATAGATTGATTTCTGTGCCTGTGAATATGTACTGCAAATAACTTCTCAGCTTTTGAATACCTATGAGTTGAAAACAGGAGATGTGCAGAGATCAGTTGACAAGGCCAGAAATGTCTCCAGCGACTCACCTGACAAACCACGTACAAACATGACATGGAGAGAAGCAAGCCCTTTGAGCCAACCAGACCCTACGCAGAATATCTGTGGGTTTTAGCCGGCCTGTCACTGTATGTGCAACCCAAGCCTTCCCTTTCCCATATGTCTGGCAGCCTGCGGTGGGACCATATGGGATCGCAGCAAAGCGGGATAAGGAAAGCTCCACCACTATCTAGGCTGATATGCTGAGGGGTCGGTCAGAGAGGCTCTGCTCGCTATTTGTAACAACAGAGTTTTTACCTGGTGCTGCTTGATTGTTTTCCATAAAACAGGCAATAATTCACAAAGTCATTGTTTACCCTCACATTAACTATAAAGACTCTCTAGTAAGAGCTAAGATTTACTTACAATTTGAGTAATATTGTCAAATCTTCCATTCGTTTTATTTTGAAGAGTAAATTTCTTTTACTATACACTGCTGACACACTGCATTTCTCTTCTTGCCTCTAAAAAAACACAGCTATTTCCAGGGTTTATTCTCCTGCTAAGCTTTGAAGACATTCACTATATTCCATATAATACATCTTTTAAAATATCACTTTATGTCAGATTTTGGAGCCTGAAGAGTGGATTACATAGGAGAAATGAACACAGTAGACGGTGAAGTTTGAGAAGAATTCGAGTCACATTTCAAAATGAAAATCCCCAAATTGGATTTTAAAGCTCCAATCTCAGGGAGGAGTTTCCATGCAATTTGATTTCTGTCCGAGGCAGGGCCAAGGATCAGAACACAATCCAAAGAAAATACAAGTTGCAAAGATTCATTCCTCAAAACTCAGCCTGCACTGAAGCTACATCCTACTCAAAGGTATTACAATTAGGGGGAACTACTCCATACCAGAGTATCAAGAAAGTGCAGCAACTGGACCACTGTTTTATTACTGCCACCAAACCAGAAACGTTGCTGTTTATTTATAGGAAGGTGGCTAGTTCTGTACAAGGATAACATACTGCATTAATGGACAAATCCCTCTTTCTTTTCAGGGCAAAATTCCTTTCAATGCTAAAGAAACACAAAATGTAACTAACAAATAACTGTTTTCTGTAGCATTTGTAGGAAGAGCCTGATGAACCCCTCGTGTCTTACCCAAATGTGATTACATTCTATTGCCTGCTTGTGTTGAGTGCTTATTAATCACTTTTAAAGCCAATTTATGATCTTGGCTTGGAATCCTGTTCTTACAACATCTTTTCTGTTCTCCTTGGCTTTGTTTTTAAAATGATAAAAAGTACAATGAAAAACATTGCCTGAACAGATGTTGTGTTCTTTTACAAACCAGCATGAAAACTCAGATTACCAGTCTTGCTTCGTTATAGGAAATCTTACACACAATTTCATTTTCACCCGTTTAATTACAAAGTAAAATTTCACTCCTCTGAAGCTTCTGTTTCCATAGTTAAACAAAACCAGACACCAAAAGGAGCATCTTCTAATTTTGAAAGTCCCCAGTCCTCTGCCAAACATTTGGTTTAGCTTAATCACACAGAACAGCTCCAGAGTTTTCACTGCATAAATAGGAGCTTGATATTAAGTGACAACTGAACAAAAATTTATGTTAAGTCTGATCGTTCACAGTTAAGTTTCCCCTGAACTACAGTACTTCCTTATAAGTTTCTGAGATGCACAGTAAAAGTGTTTCTGGGTTTGTTCAGAATGTTTCCTGTGCCTACATAAGCAAACATTTTCTCTGAGTACAGTGAAACAAACAGGAGAATCAAATCAACTCCATTATATTTATTTTACTTCATAACTTCTGGGCCGGATTCTATAAAAGCTCTATCTGATTTTAGTCTGTGTGACAGAACATTAAAAAGACTGGGTATTTATTTGATTTAGCACTGACTACTTTTTGAGCAACAAATGATAATTTCCTGCTGATCTTTGTTTACCATGACTTATTCATGGGAATGATGCTTTAAATAGCCAAAGTCCATAGGATGTCAAAATCTGGAACTCGGACTGGAATGCACACAGATCTTACTAATTAACAAGGCCTGGGAAAATAAATGGGATAGAGAAAATGTATTTGGGCTCTGGATTCAGCATGAGAACAGAGTCAGCATTCAGATTCGAAGCCAAATCAGAGCAAGCATTCAAATATGCATGGAATGAGGCTCCTAGCAGCGGTTATTGTGAGATTCCAACGCTGTGACAGAAATCTCCTGACATTTCCCTCATTTCTAGCCAACTCAGGCAACTTCCTTGATTTCCTTATTCCTTTACTCACCTGGCTTTGGGCCCGTGGATTGATATCCCAATCCTGCAAATTTTCACTGTATGCCTAAGGCGATCGGGCCCTTGTTGGATAGAAAGTTAGCAGGGAAAACAGGTGCTGTTGCAAGCTGCCTGCACATCAGTAAGCACCATGCTTCTCTCGGAACTAGGCACGATGTATGGGCTCACGATAAGCAGCTCTCTGCTGCTTGAGCTCTGTTTTCATATGAGAGGTAGAACCGAACACGCTCTGTCCACTTGCAGCAATGAAAACTGAGAAAGGCTCACATCTCGTCCCAACTTCATCTTATATTGTGTTTTGCACACCTGCGTAAGTACTTCCTCCTAATTAATACTTATTGCAACATGTCGGCAGAACTGCTAACCTAATGGATAAAGGATAAATTACGTTCATGTCTGAGCATTGTTTGCAAGAGACTATTTGTTACTGACTGTCCTCCTAGGCCTTCATGACTTATCCCTGCAGAATGGGCAGAGAAAGACCTCTGCGGGTGTTTTAAATCAGATTTCAAAATTATTTGTACAGCTCTGATGCATGGGAATGTACATGGGAGCCCCGTGCATCGCTTTCAGCAGAGACTGCTCTATGCCCACATTTCTCCCAGTAATTTACCTTTCTGAATTTTGGTTTGTGCTCTGCCAAAGAACATGCGGTTCAGCCTCAACCTCCACCTACACATTTTTTTTCCCCAGCTTCTCTCATTCCCAAAGTATGAGGGATTTTTCTTTTCTTTGCTCTTCTATGTGAAGCTTTTGTTTGAGGAAAAGCGCTGTCCCTTTGAAGGCTTTTAGGTGCATGAAAGCAGCCTCCCTAGCTTAAGAAACTCTCATGGGAAACCCATAGTCTCTTTCCCTTCTGCATCAGCACCAGGAAAATCAGGAACACGAGGCCACCAACTGCAGCCCAGAGCCAGTACAGCCCATAGTCAAACATTTGCCCCAGGTGGGCCAAATTCAACCCAGGTGATTGCAACAAACACTTTGAACGCAAAAGTTACATGAAGATTTGTAGAGTCTCTTGGAGTTTTTTTCTTTGAATCACAAGAAATTAAAGGCTTCAAGAATAAGTTTTAAAGATCTCTTGCAAGTTCTCAAAAATATTTTTGAGTTCATCAGTATCTGACCTTTGCCACACACATTTATATTGTTGCATCTTTTTGTTTTAATATTCTTTTGTATTCTTAATCATTCTTGGAAGTGGGTTGTTTGAACAGTATCACAAAATTGTTTGTAGAAAAAATACCATTGCTTTATTAATATACATACTAATGCCAGTTCCTTGTACTAGTTGGATTCCTAGCCCCATTTTTCCTTTCCGAAAAACTATGTTCAGCTTGGAAGTCTTTCCATATGCAGAATTCCCTCCTGGCTTAACAAGGCTGATGTCACCACTGTGCAATTCTGGGTTAAGCCGCAGTAACTCCCCTGATCTCCATAAAGCTGTAACAGCAGAAAACTGGAGTAACACAGCAGTGAGTCACACCCAGGCAGCTCTACTTGTGGAAGGGTTCTGGATGTGTCCAAAGAGTAATCAATGAGTGCTTCTCGTTTTTACCGTGTGCTGGCTGCATTACACTGTGAAACGTGTTCAGTGTGCCAAAGTACACATTAAAAACTTACACAAAACAAAGAAACTAAGAGTTGATTTTGATGTTTGTGATCTGTACACATCAGTGACCTGAAGCTATTTGAGATACCAAAGGTTATCATGTTATGAGACAGCAAATTTGATTAAATGGTCCTGATGACATAAAGTCCCAGCTTATTAAGCCTTAGTAAAAGTGTCACACATGGCTTTCTTCTCAGGTTGGTGCCTGAGCTGTAGCACTGTGAGACAAGCTCCATGTTTTTATCAAGCAGAAAGGTTGGGAGTTTGGCCTAGGAACAAGGCAGGCATTCAGTTCTGCGGCCCGCGTTTGCAGAATCAGGCGATGTAGATTGCACATTTGCATATGTGTTAGACTTCCTTCTTTCCATAATCTGCTTCTTCTGTAACAATTCATACCGAGGGACTGATAACAAAAAACAGTTCGGGGAATTTCCCAGCTTTAGAAGCAACAAACATCAAATGTAACGTGCACAGCATCGTTCTATTTAAAGCACTGGTAAATGAGCCAACAAACTACTGTCCATGAGCATTACATCACATGTTGCCACGTTTCTCTGAGGCTATATAAAGCTGTAATATGCTCACTAATGAATTGCATGGTATGTTCAGGCCATATGGCACACCGGAATTGTACAGTACAATGCTCTGTTTGTGGGGGTAAATAACAATCCATATCTGACATGTATATCATCGCCAGTTTATGAAATGTCTCCCAAGGAGACTAAATGTTAAAATAAACAGTAAATATTTTACTGCTCGCTCTCTTGAGTGCTTGTTACCATTTTGTTTCTATATTATTTGTTTATAAAATCATTTGTGCTAATAACCAAAAATGCCAACATATTTTTTATTTTCTTCTATGTCCTAATTTCATTGCTGTTGTGGGAATAGAGAAAAGGTGATTGGCTACCGTTAGTTAGTTTCAAAAGCTCCAGCTGCTGACTAATTACCCTTTGGAAAAGCAAACATGGCTGTTTCCCGTATCTCCACTACACTTTCTTATTTCTAAATATGAAACTACAGGAATGCAAGGCAGTTAATATGTCAGGTTTTATTTACATAGCTCTTCAGTTATCATGTGGAGCAGCATATCTGCCCAACCTTTTGGATTATAAAAGGATTTTGTTGAAAGATAAAATGCTAGGGAATGGGTTAAAGTATGTAAATAAATTTAAACAAACACATAAACAAAAAGCAGAACCCTCAGACTATCTCTGTGCATTATGGCAAATGAAGCAGTAATCTCATAATACCCTTTGACGATGAGGTCTCTCCATTAGCTAATAGCCGGTTTTAAACACAGTCTTATAATAATTCTACCAACTAAATACACATTTTTAAATGAACAGACGCACATGTGCATAATCGCTCTGATTTATAAGGTAAAAAATGTACAACATAATGTCGTACTAAAAAAACACGATTATTTTTCTTCATTAAATTTTGAACAGCGCACGCCTATATAGCCGAGCAGCCCACGATAAAAATATCTCCTGAAGTTAAACCAACTCGGAGATATCCACACAGCTTTCTGACAAGGTGCTGCACCCACAGGAGCAGCCCTGCTGGGAGGGCAGCCCTACCTTGAGCAGGAGAGATGGCAAGCCATGCAGGTCACTGGACGGGGGTGGGCCACTCATTCTGGGTGCACAAGTCCTGGTCGTGCTCAATCAGAAAAGCAAGACTCTTCTCCTCAGCCCGAGCGCGGCTGCTCTTCCGCTTCTTGTCAATATTTAACTAGTTTGTCAAGCTGGATTATATCGCCTGTCCTAAATCATACTCCTTTCATTCCAACTCAGCGGGTGTGCTTCCGACGCAGCCTCTTAGGCAAATATTGATACCTTATCAAAGCCATTTGCTTGACCTGAAAGGTACCCAGATTTCTTCCCGAGTACATTATCATACGTAGGCAATATGGTTACCAAACCAATGCACCGAAGAGAAATTGATGGGGTAAAAAAAACAGTAACGATTTCTGTGTTCGATAGCAACATGCCCAGAAAGCAAGGACTTATTTGGATATGCAGCATTTCTTCAGGATTATTTGCCACAGAATGAAGCATATATAAAAGTATCATTCACAACAACAGGAAGAATTCCAATCGACCCATCCTTTTCAACAGGCTAGTACCAAATGACATGCTTTTCAGACTTTTCCTCTGAAGGCTAGGACGTGGCTGGCAGCTGCCCGCTCCCTGTATGGACCCCGCAATGACTGAAGCTGTTCCTGGGCCTACACACAGGCCTCTTCTCTTTGATTCACTGAAGATGTAACTACACAGTACTAGGACTAAAGAACAGGCTTGTGTGGCTTTGCTTTTTGCTCTACTTATGCACATTTATTTGCAGGCTAAGTGAGTCTCTCAGGCACGGGCAATTTGCCGACACAGGCCTCAATGGAACAAAATTTTGCTCTGCAAATTTAAAGGCATCAAGCAGGAAAAACAATGATGCAAAACCCATATGGTGCTTCAAGCTATGGTAGTTAACACTAAAAAGTCAATTATCACCATCCCACTGGAATATTTTCTCTCAGGAGGTACAATTTTTTCAAGAAATATTACAACGTCTCAGTTATTTGTTGAGGGAAAATAGTGACTTTCAACAACAAACTTCACTTATTGCAAAAAAAATCCAGTTTTGCTCTCTTAGTAGGTTATCGGGGCAGAATCACTACAACTGGGCCTGACCCCGAGGCCACTGAAGCGTCTGGAAGTTTTCCTGCTCCCTTCTCAGGGCTCAGGGCCGGGCTAGGCCGTGCCAGCACCTGCACTGGGGCCTGAGGGAGGATTGCCTCCGTGCCCCTACCTCTGCCTCTTGAGACCAAAAATTGCACAAGATGGTTCGAGGTTGATCTCTATACAGTCTTGTCCCACATGCTGTGATTTCAGACCACCAGAAACTGACAGAAGCTCACATTTGCCATTCAGATAGATGGCCACGAACCCTGAGATTCATTGCCAGTCAGTGAAATCGTATATGCAATAGTCGGTTACTTGAGATAAAAAGGGATTCTTAACCTGCACCCGATCTCTTGAGCAACCTAATTCCCCTCCCCTTCCCTGCTGCTGCGCTGAAACCCACAGCCTGTACCGAAATAGATGCTGAGCCTCAAACAGTCAAAAGCTATTTTGTAGTTCTGCATCCAAACCATGTACAACTGGTCTCCGAAACCAGGGGAACAAATGCTACTCTTCCGCAGCAAGACATTTTCATCTCTGATAAATATTAACTGACGTGCAATAGTCACAGCAAAAGCAGCTGACCCATATTTCCTAACTGGTGGAGCTATGAAATGGGGAAGTTTTCCATGACGCTGCCTTTGGAAGCACTGAGCTGCTGGGGGCTGCTCTCAGACCACGGAGTACTGCATCACCACGTGCGGCAGCGACGGGAGGAATCGCATTGGCAATCACTCGGTAGAATATTTTCATGTGGTTCTTTATATCTTGCAATTGGTTAAAAAAAAAAAAAAAAAGTGAAGGCTTTCCAGTTATGCCTTATTAAATGTTATTTTTCACTGGGGACATATCTCTGTGGACTCATCACTGTCAGCAAATGCAGTCACTGGCAGGAGGAGGCAGACACCGCTGGGGGAGTTTTGTCCCAAGGGTATTGGGGACAGAGCTCACCTAGCTGCTGGGGCTAGGAGACAGCACACATCACCTCATCATGAAGCCGTTTGCAAAGTAACTGAATAGTTATTTTCAAAAAACTATCACTGAATTTAACTTTGGTGAGAATTGTCTCTAATACCTAAAATCTGCAGACCCAAAAAGGAATTTTTAGTAATCTCAGTTTTTATAAAATTTGAGAAAATGCCAAAAATGCTAGACATCAGAAGCCTTTAGAAAAGACAACACTCTTGAGCCTAGAATGTTTTTTACTATGAAACTGAAACACTGCTAATGTTTTCAGGTGCTTTGTGCTTTTTTTTTTGCAAATAAATAATTGGATTCAAAGTTTCCAAACCAAAAGGGAATGCAGAAAAACTGAAAACACTCAAACTACGCCGAATATTGTAAGTAATACAAAAAAATACATAATAAAAATACAAAGCATCTCAGAAGAATTCACTACAAATTAGGTACAGCAGAATCTTTGTTTACTGAATGCAATTCTGACTGCTTATTTATTTATTTATCAAAGCATTGCATGAGCTTCCCCAGCCAAGCTGTTAGGGATGCCAGCATGAATAGCTTTCCACATCTGCTGCCAGCTGATGTCTCCCCTGACAGTATTCAGAGCTGAAGACCAAAATTTCACGTAGAGCAGAATTAGCTCTTTAATAAGTGAGTCTGTGGACCAGTTCAGCCTAGTATAAAGCAGCTATTTCAGTGGTTATGTGGCTTTTGGCAATTGTCTCCAAAATTTGCCTTTACCACAGGACCCACATCGAAGAGTTACATGTTTCTTCCATCACAAATACCCATTTTTGCATTCTTAAAAAATATTTTAAGTGAACTGGGCACCTGGAAGCATATTATTATGTTGTGAAATGCTCTGTGTTGTTTGGAGAACAAGAGTAAATTCTTTCCTTCAGATCTCACTCAAGATTATTTGTCCTTTTCTTGAAAGCCATTTATGCTTGTTTATTGGTTTTGCACTTGCGTAAAGGCAACGTTTTCCTGGTACACACTGCAACAATTTTAACTCGCAGATTCACTTAAGCATCTCAGACATACCAACTGAGTCATACTATCTTCCAATGAGTGCTGAATGTATTCTGTCAAACTCCCATGGATGGCCCCCAGTGGACCTTCATCCAAAACGAAATGAAAAAAAATAAAAATAAAAATAATAATAATAAAAAAGCCACCACCACCACCAACAACAACAAAAACTGGATCATGCTTTGTGTTTGGAAGAAAAATGAACTGTCTTGGTAGCTGCCACATTTGTGTGCCAGAAATTGTTGTGTGGGATTATAAAAGGTGCTTACTTTTGGCTTCTGTTCCCAGTGAAATCAGTCAGTGATTAAACTTCCATTGACCTCAGTGGGAACAGATTTAAGCTAACATTAAGCATTTTAAAATTCAAGTGTGCAAGTTTTATGTACTAGACAACATACCTTTCAAAGCACTATTTTATTAAACCTTTTTCTCCATCAAATCTATTGGCAATGAATCTTTTGCAGTAGATGTTGGAAGAGGCTGAATAAGTGCAATTGTTTTTCAATGTCACTTAAATAAATTGCTTATAATGCCACAGGCTAAATAAGAAGAGCCAATTCCTGGTAAGCTCATAATGTTTTTCTTTGTCTTAGAGTGTGCTCATTAAACTTTGAATAGCGTACATCACACAGCATCCAACATAACTGTGGTCCTAACACTGCCATGTCAGCCCCATCACACAACAAACTGAACATGACTTTTTCATGAGAAACAATAAAAAATGTTCATCAATTATTAAAGTTTTCTTTTCAGTACTTATGGTTGAAAAAACATATACATGAAAATAAAATATCTCTTTCCACATGTCAGTTATGCGCACACTAAATACTTTGGATCTCTGATATTAGGCCCAGCCACCCTAACACCCTGTTTAGGGCATTGCCTAGCATCTGAATTTCACCATTTTATACACAAAGGCATTCAGGACCCTCACTGCTATCCTATATATAACTATGGCCTTGGGCTAAAAAATAAATACCTGCCTTCCACAGAATGCAGTAGGCAGTTCAGCATTTCTGGAAATAAAACTGTACTTTCACCATACTCTGTCTTGATCTTTTTAGAACAAGTCAACTGATAAGAAATCTCTGAAACACTAAATATTTCCAAATGCAGCCATGATGATAACCCCGATGGCTCACACAGTCTGGCAAAGGTGATTAGTCCTGCAGTCCAGAATTCCCCTGCAGGAGTGGGAACACTGCCCGGGCAGCTTCCAGTGACCTGAGGGTCATTCTTTTGTATATGGACATTTGTCTACAGTGAGGTCATTATGTTTTTTTTTTTAAAAACCAACAGGGAAAATAAGGAGACTGCTTTCCTCCTCCCATCGGCTTCTCTGCAGAACATCGCCACCTTTCTTCCAAATTTCTGCTGCCTTCTGCCCCCATGCTACAGCTGAGCAAAGGACACTTTTTATTTTTTATTCCTTTATTTATTTATTTTGTCCTTCATTGCCTTTCCTTGAAAAAACATCTTATCTTTCCTAAGACAGAAAAGACCTTCCTTTGACCTCATTCATCTTGATTTTTTTTTCTGTACTCATGGATGCCAAAGGAGAATAATGAGGAAAGTGTTTGTTTCCTTTCTTCCCATTGCCACTCATTTCTCCCTGTTTCCCGAAAGTGGCCACAGTAAGACTAGTAAAAGATCATCTTCTCTTGGCTTCACCCTATACATCCCACAGTTTCTTTATCCCATCTAAATGTTAGCACCTTAGCAAGTACAATGAGTATCAGCAGGTTCCAAGGAATTAGTTCAGTAGTGGATGGGAGGTGAGTGTGGCATCCAAGAAAGACAAACAGTTTCCCATGGCATCCATATTCCAAAAGGCTGCGAAACCTAACATCCAGATGTTGGCCAGCCAAACTTTGCTTAATGTGAGATTGAAAGAGATCACAGCCCAGGGAAGGATGGCTGCAGGCCATAAATGCAAATAGCTGTGAGATTAACAACATGTTATACCCATAAAATTTAAATCAAATGTTGGTCAGCTGAAGGTCATTAACTGAAGCAAGTCCCTTAGTTCTCCTTCCCTCTGTTCTGCAAGGCTGATACCAATGGGACTTATAGCAAACTGAGAGGAAACCACACAGATTTAAGAGGTTTTGTTTAAAAAAAAAAAAAATGGATTTGCTGACTCTTATGGTGAGCCTAATCAGTGCAAGGAAAGCAGCAATAAACTATAAATTACAAGGAAAAATAAAATAAAAAAAAAAATTTGTTGTTGATTTGAGTGACTATTGCCAATAAGTATCACTTACATAGCACCAAGAGAGAGCACTCACAGCACAAATTATAAAAAGAACAGAGTGCTCTGGATACTTTGCCAGCTTTTGCAAGCAGAGTTCAAGAAATGTGAAAACACTTACTGCCAAATGGCTGCCTGCTGCCTGCGAATAGTCACCTCTTACAAGAGGTACAGGGGATCTGGATGTTTTCTGCAAGACGTTAACTCAGAGCTCCTCAAAGCAGCAGAGGAGGCTTTGGAGTCCTAAGAGCAGGTACGATCAGCTGTGCATCCCATCATGCCACTCTAGTATGAAATAACTTCTGAATAAACAGGATCTGCAGAACTGAATCACTGTCTCCTGTATGAATCAAACTGCTTGCTGGCAGTACGAATGACAGACTTTTTTTATCTCCACTACTAGACTGAGCAAAAATTTGCTGGATTTAAACAAAAGGGAAGAAAAAACTTGTAATCCCGACGACAATCTCTACAACCAAAGCACAACTTCTGTAACTATGGTAAGATAAAAGATTTAAAACAAAGTGGATATTTTAACTCATAAATCCATTTAAAAATTACAAGCTGCTGATACAAACTCAGGTAAGTGTAACCTTTTGGTCAGCGTTCCACATCACCAGGGTAACTACAGATAACGAAATGTTGACGTGCCCCCTGAATAGCTGCAGGACAAATTAATGTCTTTGGGAGATCTTCGAGCCTGTGACTCTTTTGAACATGGAGTATTTTGATCCATGCAAAATCAAGGGATTAGTTTTCCTTGGCAGCTTCCAAACAACAGAAAAGATCAGTAGGATCTGGCCAGCTGGGAAGCCAGTTTTACACCTGGCCAGGTATACAGCGGCAGTGTTAGAAAACAATGCAAAGAGTAAGGAGCCTCTACATTAAAGTTGTCAAAGTGAGTACATTCACATAAACACTGATTTAAGTATGTTTACAGCAGTTTCAATTTATGAACATATTACTATTACATTATTTTCCTTGGCTTCTTTGTAAAGTTAAAAGGAAAAAAAATCATTCTGGTCTTCGTCTGGGAAGTTTTTCAGATGCTGACTTTATTTATTTGTTTATTGCCAAATAGAAGCCTTAAGGAAGTGTAAAGTATCTGTTGTGACATACAGCACTTTCTTACTAGATCAAATCTATGTCTCTATAGACAGCAGATAATAGTACAAAAGGGGAAATGTAAGATGAACTCACACTAGAATTAGAAAAAGAAAGGATTTAAGGCTGAAGGATTTGAGGGAAAACATCCATTATGATACACTTCACATTCACCATTAGGCTGCCCTTGGGAGGGAGAGAATCAAGAAACTGTAAACCAGGGTTTAAAATGGGCTTCCCGGGACTTGTGTCAGGAACCAGCAACCTTACATTAGGCAGACTTTTGACAGGTCTCTAACTTAGGATATTCTATACATAAAAATAAATACGGCTCTAGCTGACAGCCTATTGTTCCTACCGTGGTGTAGATCACGACCAGTCAGAGCTCTTAGGAGACTCCGAAACCAAACTATTTTCTAAAAACACAGCCAGTACCCTGTGCAGATCACACATCGCTGCTAGCCTGGAGCTCCCCAGTGACAGCAGCTGCCTGCCCAAAACTCCTGCTGCCTGTCTGCTCTGCTGGGAGGTGTGGGAGGCTCCAGGACACAGCAAACACCAAGAAATCCATGCCCAAAGCAAAAGGACCGAGCTAACAAGGCAAACGGGACAAATTTCAAATTTACCTTTACAGTCTCCTGTTTTGTACACCAATTTGTTCTTTTTCCTCTTTTTTTTTTTTGTCTTGGTAATGTTGATTACTGCATTTCCTCATTCTCACCATGTAGATGCTGAGGAGAAAACTGTTGAATCCATTCAGTTCTGCTAAATTTGAACCCCATTTTCTGTTAGTTCAGCTTCTATTGTTCTCTTCCCTTCGGGGAAGACTCTCAGCTCTCATTTTTTCAGGTCTCTAGAGACCACTTGTGGCAGGACAGCTCCCACCAGGTGAAGAAATGTGTATTAGGATATTGCCCTGTAAAGCCAGGAGAAGAGGAAGGCAAAGAAAAGGACTGATTTGCAAATGTGAGAGACTAAGAGCTAGAGAAGATTTCAGGATGGAGTACATTGTTTTACACAAAACAGTTGCTTGTTCAGGTTGCTTTACCAGATTACAAAGGGCTTTTACCAACTGGAGACAAAAGCAGAAGGGAGGGATTGAGCTCAGGCACTGGTTTCACATGAGGCTGTGTTCTCTTAATCTCTTATCTCTAGAAGAAAATCCAGCAGAAGAGAGAGAAATCCATGGCAATGAAAATATATGCATTATAGCAGTCTTGGTAAAGTGTATATTTATTTGGGGATGCTTCCAGCAAGATTTATATGAACATACTGAATTTAATAAAAGAAATCATAATTCATTTCTTGTTGATCATTCATGCATATACCTGAATCCTTTGCTCTCCATGTTCCAGTGTAAGAATCTAATCAGAAATACAGGTTTTTCTACTCAATGTTTTTTAAAGGGAAGGTTATTTGCGACACCCAAGTTAAACAGCAGAACACAGCCGCACAAGGCAAAGCTGGAAAATACACAGTATTCCCCAGTGGGTCCTACCAGTAACTCGCAAACGTATGAGATAAGACAAAGCACCTGAGGCCAGCGGTGTGTTGATTCTTGCAGCACCCCCAGGTAGGTGATTCACAGAACTGCGTGGAGCACATGCCTACTTTACTGTAGGTCCCAGAACACCTACAAGATGGAACGGGCTTGAAGGAGGGAATGGGAACGGAGCAGAACATTTCACGAGCAGTGGGAAGCAGGGCTTCAGTTAACTGGCTGCCTCTTGGCCTCCGAGTTGTAGAAAGCTTCAGGAACATCCTCTGAGTTCGGGAAAAACATTTCAGTACATTTACAAGCTGTCAGGATGGTACCGTGGGGTTTAAATAGGCGGACTGCTTTGTAAGTACATTCTTCTCCCTCTACTACAGCTGTGTCAAAGCTTATGCCAAGCGGCACTTGAAGCTGTTCTACTGCCAAAATTTGCTATCTCCAAAGTAAATGGGAAAGAGTCAATGTCCTGCAGATCTCAGCTGTAAGGAGCCATCTATGACAATATAAGATGAACTTGCAGAAGAAACAAGCAATCTCCATAGGAACAATCGACTCAGAGACAGAAAGGGGGAGGCTATGTATACTGGATAAACAGTTCATTTTTGTCTCCTGACTAATATTTAGGATCACATTCTCCACTGGGATAAATTAGAGCATCTTTAGCCATATGTTTGCAAAAATCTTGACATCATTGTATAAACCGTATTATTTGAGATGAGCAGTCTGGGGTCTGCTTTCTTTGCCTTATAGTTTGAGGGCCTCTGGGCCTATTGTTTTCAAGACACTTTCTAAAAATCGGACAAGCAAGACACTTGGTCACACATTGTCTTCATGCAAATTGAGACTGCGGGTAGTGCCCCAAATCTGGGTGTCAGGGAATGAAAGACAGACCTGGAACCAAATACCATAAAACAAGCAACAAAACCATGAGAGCTTGTGGCTGCAAAATCTGTCCAGTTCCAGCTCCCCTCAGTGGAACTTTGTGATTTTCTGCCAGCTGAGGACCCAGCCCTCAGTCTAAATATTGACTCACTGTTTGGTCTTGTGGACTAAACAAGAAGTTTTGGAAAGCATTTCCCAACCCAGTTGAGTATGCCTGAAAGCCTCCACTTCAGCTTTTGTGTGATCAAAGTTAAGAGCTCTATTTTACTTTGCTCCTGAATGCAGTCAAAAGATTTTTAGCTGCTTAAAGATTTATATATATATATATATGCTAGCTGCAGCACCTACAATATACAAACTATATGCCACAAATTCAAGAAAAAATATTTCCTGCCCCTGCAGTCATAGTTATAGGTGGACAAAATATTTAAGAACAATTTCTCCCCTCCAAAATAAGTGATTTATTTAATTCAGAAGGAAATCGATATTTACTGCTATGCCTGTAGTGAAAATTATCTTCTACATACTGAGAGCTTTGTGTTTTATTTGGCCAACTAAGTATATTCTGTGGTAATGTAGGAAAAAAGGCAAATTACAAGCATTTCAACATTTATCAAATTCTTTAAAGAAGACAGCACTGCTTGCAAGATTTGCATTGTTCAAACCTTAAAACAGTTAAAGGATTTTTTCTGTAACCAAGGAAAAAAAATCACTTTTCATCTTCTGCATAAGACATGTAAGTTCATTGTCACCCCAGGACTAACAGCACAGCCGTGTACATACCTTTGCTCAAGAATCTCATTCCTTCAACTCATTTACATCTCTATGACCACTAGAAATCTGATTTTTTGTTTGACACATGCTCTCTCTTGAGCCTGATTCTGTACTCTCAGCATACTGACTGTACTGCAAATTGCATGAAAAAAAAAAAAAAAAGAACATATACTTATCCTGAGCAATTGGCTTTGATGCTGAGTTAATTGGCTCTGAATTTCTATTAACTATTTTTCCAGGTTCACTCTTTTAAAGGCTCTGTCAGCGACATGCTGCCACATACACTGAAGTAAATCTAATTTACCTATCTACCATCCCCTGTTCTCATCACGTTTTGGTATAACTGGCATAATCAAGGTAGATGGTCTGGGTTAACTATTTTCTTCCTTAAGGCTTATTGGAAGATTATGGAAAGACGACAGGTATGTTATCATTAGCTGTAATAGCACCGCCTCACTCAAAGGCCATCAAAACCTCTTTCATATCAAAATTCCTTATTGAGAATTTATGCTGTGCCCAGGTCCTTAGAAGCTGGGATAGCAGACTGGGATTGTGAGTCCTCGGGGCTCAAAGAAGGAAACCACCTTTTCTTACCTGTAACCGTTTGGTGTGGCTGCTTTCCTTGACTGCTTAACTCTGGCCTTAACTGCTCTTGTATGTCACGCTCCAGCCTCCACTTAGAAAGCAGTCACCAGAGCAAAGGGACAAAAGCTACATTACCCTCAGCTTTGAGAGCAGTCAGCCACACCAGGAATATTTTCCAAGAGAAAATATAAATCCTTTTTGCTACTCACATTCTCAGTTTGCCACATTGGCCTCAGATGGGATCCTTTCTGTTCACCTAACAATGACAACAGCGAGTGCAGCACGCGTCCAGCCCCCATCCACTGCCCAAATCCCTGACACAGCTGAAGGGACATCGCCAGTGGGGACATACTCTGGTGACTTCCATCTGTGCCGAGGGATATTGCCTAAACAAAAAGAGGGCAAAATGCACCCCGTGAAGAAGAGAAGACCATTTTATTTGTTTTGAAAGGCTATCAAGGATTTCAATAAAAGGCAATAGATGCATTGCCTCTGATTAGCTAATAAACCCCGTACTGCCATTACGGAGAAATAAAGATCTACTTAACGCACTCTGCTCCTTCTCATAGAGATGGATGGAATTTATCTCTGATGGCTCTGAACTGAAAACGAGTCATTATTATATATTTCAAGAAATACTAGAATAATGAAAACAAATACAGATATTTTTTTCTTATTGGAAGAATTTCTTTTTTGAAGAATTATCAGGACGTTCTGAGAGGTTTGTAAATCAAGGCAGAATCTCCTTAAACAATTTATTTATGTGTATTAATGCTCATTATTTTCAGAGACTGGAAAAACAAGCCCATTCCTACCCAAAAGCCCCCTAAACCAGGCAATCCCACCAACCCTGGCAGACTCTCTAGTTCAGCCTCACAAGTGTGTGAGCATCCCAGGTCTCTAAATATGAGACATGCTTTCTGTGTTTTCAGTTAAATGATACAAAACAGCAAAAGTGTTTACGAGGGATTCAGCTAAAGGTCTTTAATTCATAATAACTGTGCCCTTTTAAGCCATTTAGTCTTAGGACATGTTACCTTCTACAGAAACACACAGTGGCAGCAGACCCACTGGAGAAGACCCACATCACAAGCAAAGGCTGAAGCCTTCTTAGTAGCAGGGATCAGAGAAACAAACACTTAAAATAAACAGAGAAATCTGCAGCCTGCAACTGATTCCCTGCCTCCCTGCAGCTCATCCTGCTTGCAGACCTGTGCCCTGTGACAGTGGGGGAAAGAAGCGCTAGGAGCAAGTTGCCACCTTTCCCTCTCCATCAGGGGACACGAGATGCCTCCCATGCGGGCGCGCAGAGATGCAGTTCACACACTCGTGAACCAGTTCTAAAGAACACGGCCTAACAACTTCACAGGGAGTTTAGTTGGAGGACGCCCACAGGGCTCATTCACTTAGAAAAAAAAAATTAAAAAAAGAGCAGGCCTGACTGCCTGACTTTTGAAATTCATTTACACAGCCAGATCATAAATACAGTAGTCTCAGCTGATCAGTCAAGGAGAATGGCTTGGGAAGGCCAGAACAAAAAAACAACACTTGGGAAGAGCTTAATTTCATTGTCTGAAGGTTTCTCTGCTGAGTTCAACCAGCCCTGCCCTCCGCTTGTTTAGGCAGCTTTTCTCAGAAACAAAGGCCGTTCACACTCCAGCATACACAAGCAATACAATTTCCAGAGGCACTGACATGACACGGGCTTGGCGCAGGCCGCGGCCTGCGCGTACCGAACGTAACTGGGCCGTGGTCGCTGGTCTGTGGGCAAGCACCAGCTTCCAGTCCGTTGATCAATTCATCTTCAGCCAGCACGCTGACGTCCAGAATGGACTCGCTTCACACTCGCGGAGGGGATATTTGGAGGTTAGAAAATTGTACGTTACGATTTTTAGAAACTCTTGCGGTAAAATATTGGATGCCACAAATACACACAATGTGCACCCCAAAGTGAGGTCCCACAGAAAAGCACCATTCTACTCTTTGTGTGGTACCAACACGTGTATAAAGAGTAACTCATCCTATTTTGAGGTTTGTCAGTCATCTCTCACTTCCCTCTATCCCTATCTCTGCTGGCACCACTTCCTGAGCTTTGCTAATTAGTGCATTGAACCATATACATGGATATATAAATATAGATTAGATATAAAGACCTTGCGTTTCTGACTTCCAAAAATGACCCTAAAAATAGAAGATAATTGTGTCCAATACAAAGCACTGTCCTCCGTATTTCCTTCCTCATCTCCATTTTGTGAGCACAGTATAAACAATGATTTTATCATCATAAATAATTCAAGTCATTCCACAAGATATCAGCAATGCCAATTACACATATTTCTTCCCATCAGTGAAAACTTCCTGTTTTCTACTGCCTTTTGGGAAAAACACTCTTAGCCTTGATGCAAAAGCAATTGAAAAAATGTCCTTTGTTTCTCATTCACTGCCATCAGAGTTCATTGTGTACTCAGTGAGCCCAGATTCAGGTTCGTGCTTGCTGAAGTCCGTATCCTCACTTCAAAGTGCCGTCCTGCAATTCGCGCAGGGCTGGACAACTTATGGTACTTGATATGAAAGTACCATAATGCAAGTTTATTGCGCCCATAATTAGCACGTGTCCTCACAACATCTGCCCTGAAAATCACGTCACATATTAAATAAAACTCAAACCATTTTCAATAACATTTGCTCAGTTTTAAAAGGTCATTAGAAGGTGAGCAAAGGTTGAGGGGGATCTTTATGCGGTGGATAAGAATAACATAGCACAGATGTAATCTTGCTTGGTGGATGATCCACCAGGTCTTTACAAACATTAATTAAGCCTCACATTTTCCATATGAGGTAGGTAAACACCATCACTCCCTTGCTCGCAGATCTGTAAAACAAAGCCAGTAAAAGACCTGTGACTCATAAGATATCAGAAGAGCCAAGAGCAAAATTAAAACAGCCTTAGCAGCCAGCCCACATTCAAGCAACTTGAATTAATTCAGCTGGTGATAGGATCCTTGTACAGGCTCAGATACTGTTTCCACTGCCAATGACAGCACATTTCTGGCTGTACTCAACTTCCAGTTTTGTACAATGATAAATAATCTGTTAGATTTCATTATTCCAGAGTCCAGTCATCTATAATTTCTAACATGATTTCTTTCCTCCTCCTCCTCCTCCTCTACTCCATTCCTTTGATACTTAACTCCTCAGTTCTTTTCTATGCAGCATGGTATTACAAGAAACCTCTACAGAAAGGGAAGCTGTGAACCAAATGATGAACATGTTCAGCAGAGTCCACAGCTGTGAGAAATTCAATGTTAACAAAAGCCAGCAGGAAAGTGTTTAAATTTCCCCTTCTGTCCTCAGACGTGAGTAACAGCAGGGTGTAAGTGGTTCACGGACATTGTACCTCTCATCTTCACCATGGGATGAATTTCACTTAAACACCGCAGTCATATCTCACAGTTTTGGTCTCCATTCCTACCCATTTTCAGTTCTGCGATATATCCAACTGAAACTATGTCTAAAAATAAATACTAAAGCACACTTGTGCTAACTTTCAAATGCAGTTTTACACCTGTAAGTGCTGCACCAGGCACATGAAATCAGAGATGCCACAAGGATCAAGATGAATACATCAGCAAAAGAAGAAGAAAGATCATTCATTCCTAATGCAGATTTTCTACACTGCTGGGCTTTATATATTATATAAAATAGATAACCAAATTTTCTCTTTCTTTAGTTGGTCAAAGATGTCCAAAATTCTGTGCCCTCAAGAGGGCTTTTGAAATGAATTCACCAGCAAGTTGCTTAGGACAGAAGTTTTGACTAAGACTTGCAGGTCCGTAATCAGAATCAGGATACTGTAAGGGTAACTGTATGTCCAGTTATTCAAGATGAGGTCACATTTGCCTATGTTATTGAGAAAAACATATTTTATTATTTTTAACTCTTTGAGCCAACAAGCCTACAGGAAGAGCTTCACTATGTGCTCTTCTGAAAATTAACAAAACGATTGCCAGAAATTTTTTAACCGTAGCATTCATCCGTGCTCCAAGCACACATATTTTTAAGCTCTGAAATTAGATAAATTGTGCTGGTACTCATAAGAATCAAAATGATGGTGAAGAATGGTGATGAAATAGATACAAATCCTTTAGCTGATTCAGGGCACGGTGGGCTCTAGAAACACCACTGTTTTAATTTCTCAACCAGATGCATGAAAACTAGCAAGTCATTATGGGTCATTTTTTGAAATATTGTGTTAGTATCTACATTCCAACATGAAGTTCCCATTTAACTCTGTGTAAATTCAGTGTGCACTGCTAAGAGCAAAAGAGGGTCAAGTCACCTCTTGACCTGTGCATTAAAGTCCTACATCACTAATGAGAGGAAAAAACCCTAAATGGAAGGACTGCATTTGGACCTCTGGAGGACAGCTGATCCAGCAGAGTAAATTTGTTGAGTTGGAACCACCTAGTTAATTCTACTGCATTAATATTTCAAATGCAGCAGGTTCAGAGGAATATATACTTGCCAAAAACAACAGTTTGGCTTAAAGTCAAGACCTGTAAACTGCAGTGTATTAAGTGCCAATGCTCTTGAAATACTTCCTGTTCTTATAAATAGAACCTGCAAGTCAAGTGTTATCACGTAACCAGTGTAAGAAGACATATGAAAACAAAGGTGTGAAATGCAGCATACCAGAATGGCCGTGGCTTAAGAACACAAATATACAGGGAGTCACGCCATGACTCACAAAGCACCATTTCAATGTTTGGAGGGAATGAACTCCACAAAGAGATGGCTTGTATGTGGTGCTAAAGATGCTACTATTTTAAAAGCTCACAAGCTCCTTTAAGACTGACAGTGTTGGAAATCCTGGGCTATTCCATGCCAAAGAGGGTTCTGTTTATTCACATATGCCAAGTTCTAGTATCTGAACAGGTGTGTTTGGTCTTCTGGTAGTGTTGACCATGCCTAACTTATTTATTTTTTAGTTGAATTTGCACAGAATTTTTATATACCTTTTTATACCTTTAATACTTTTTATTCAGGCTCTTCTTGTACTGGTGTGATAGTACATTGCAGTTGCCCACCACAGTAGGCATCTCATTCCTCTAATAGTCAGAAGACAAATTAATTTCAATGCCCGGAGAAAAAATAATTGAAAGCTTAAGACTTGGAATGCTGGATACCTCCCGTGCTTGGGACCAAAGAGCAGTCTGGACAAAAATGATGAACTGTGGGGATGCAACTGGAACTGATCATTTAAGTGAGGTGGAGATAAATGATTCCTGAATGTGTCTCACCCTCTATTTGTGTTAAAGCTTCCCCACTTTGCACAGAATACTTAATTAGCCAGAAAGAGTTTCTTGTTCTGTAGTGGGAGATTTGGATTCCTATTGCTGCACTAGTGGATCATCAATTATTTATATGAAGTAGACGAAAGTCAACAGGAGGGGCTGTGAATGCCCCATGCAACATAATGACCTATCGCTCAGAGGCTGTGATGCTCCTGAGGCAGAGGAGAGAACTGAACCTTATAAAAATAAAAGCAGGACAAAATCATCTCCCTCTCCCCGGATAATATAGCTCTTTACCTTTTTTTTTTTTTTTTTCTGAAATGAGAAGGAAAATTTGACCCAAATTCACAAGCAGTTTCCAGGCAACTGAACTTTGCCAGAGCGCATAACAAAGCTCTAGTCCTCCCTGAAATGCTCTTTGCCATCCTGCTGTAAAACAGAATGGAAACAAGGGAGCACGAGGTAAACTAAGGACAGCCACCTACTTCTGAAAAGCAGGGAGGAGAATTTTCTGTCACTGAGGAAACGTTAAATACTTATCACCAGGATGTATTTTCAGTTCCATAGGATAATGATCCAGATCTTGAAAGTGATAGGAATCCTTCCTCCCGCACCACTAAGAATCTTGTTTCCAGTTCTGCTGTATGAAGTTACTATTAATACCTTATGCTATATTAGGATCTAAAAGGCCCTTTTCTTATCCAGAAACCCCACTGGTTCAATGCTGTAGAAGCTGTGGATTTGGGGCAGCAGAATAAGAAGGGAATAGAAGCCACCCTGACCTAACCATTTTTTCCAATATATGGGGAAGAAAGTGTTTTAAAGGCTTTTGAAGGAGGGCAGTGAGGCATTTTTTGGCTTTTTATGGAGCATTTTCCCAAAGCGTGAAGAAGAGGCTGGGAAGCAGTCTGAATGCCTTTCAGTGCCTCTTCAAGCAAAGCGGGGAGTCGAGCCTGACACTAGCAGCTGGTCAGGGAGCCCAGCCGACCCTTCACAAGAGGCCAGAAGAGGTAAGTTAGCGCCAAGTGTGCTTAGGGAAAGGAGAGCTAATGAAGGACCACAAAGAGAGATGATCTGACTGAGTAGATAGGAAAGTGAGTCCCTCCCTCTGACAACAGAGTTTTTCACCTCAAACCTGGCTAACAAATCGCTGAAGGAAAACCAACCTGCCCTCTGACCAGCCCAGAGAAAGCTGTGTTCCAGTCAAGTTCACACATTGCGCTTGCTCATGCTGGGGTTGGCAGACCTCTGGTGACAGTCTGCTGTCATCACTCAGCCCTGAGGACTGGTACAGACCCTCAGGACTTCCAGTGGCACTGTTCCTGTTGGAAGGGAGACGCGCAGACTGCTGACAAGTGAATGCTGGGATTATCTTCTGGAGACAAGCCATGCGGTGTTTCAACAGAAGGTTAAACGTCACAGCAGCAAGTAAAAGTGGTCTGAAATCTTAATAACTTAAACTTTAACCAATTTATTTGCAACTGGCTTGTATTCTCTTCTAATTCTAGATTAAGCCACGTTAATTAGCTCTTGAGTTAAACGATACGTCTAACAGTACCAGCTGTCTTTTCCCTATTCTTCCTCGATACGTGTGTATGGAGACAGAGATACTTAAGAGAATAACTGCACCCTGGGTCTGGGAATGTTCACAGGAGAAATCCCATTTGAGCTTGTGCTTCCTCTTGCATCGAGAAACCCAACAGAGCAGCTTGCTGCAGACCTGGCTAGGAGCATAAATAATGTATACAATTTAATTTGTTTGCCTCACTGTGTTTTCAATTATTGCTAGTAGCCCAGTCCCTAAACTGTATTCTTTGTCTTGGAGAGCCGTGCATTTTGAAAAATGCACTAATCAGTCCTCTTCCACCGTGCGACTGTGCCCACAGACAAGATATTTTAATGATTCAGGTTACCAGTCATATTATTCCAATCATAAATCAAATCAAGGGGGAAAAAAACAACAAAGAACTGCATATGCTGATCAGAGTCAGAGAGTAGCCAGGCAAGAGAATGATACTTTTTCTCTCATTTTGGCCAATAAATACAGATTTTATCTTTCAGTAAAACATCCAAAAATAAGATGATATATCATTTTTACAATGAAAACACTCCAGAAAAAATATTTCCCCTGGTTTTGACTTTATGATTTAAGTGAGCACTTTCCATACTAATATAATTTTACACTTACTTTAATTCCAGTTCTTCTACTGGCAGTGGTAAATTGCATCACTCAAGATGAATATTGTTTACCCCTATGTAAGTTTTATACTTTTGTTGCCCACACCCATTCAGCATGAAGGGCACAGGAGAAGAGGAGATCTCTCTGCAGTTAAATATAGGGCTATTTATTTTTCTGCAGTCAGTATTTTCTTTATGGTCTCTCAGATAAAGATGTGGGAAACGGTTAACATCCAGATTTGCAAGGCAAAACAAAACACGATATGACTACTGCCAAGTATTGCATTCTTCTGTATGTCACAGTGAGTGAACTTAATCATGGTTCATTAACCCCAAATCCAGTTTCTCATTCATGTACCCAACAGTGTGCTATCAAACCATCTCTCATAACTTCAGCATGATGTTCTTAAATCAATGTGGGCTTTTTTTATATATATATATATATCAACATATCCTATAGCCCTTGCATTTTCATAATATTTATAAATGGAAACACAGCACATTATAATTAATCATTTCAAAAGCTAGTTTTGAAGGAAATAAACTGGGATTACCAAATCTCTTCCCTGAGGACAGAGACAGCCTGATTAAGTGCTTCAAAAAGTTCCTTTTTGATATCTTTTGCAGAAAATGCCCCTGCTGTGTCTGCCCTCTGGTTATTAGTTTCACCTGTAAACAGTTCATTGCCACTGCTGACTCCACTAAACATCTTCTTTGTACTTCAATCTGCATTTTATGTGAACTCTGGAGCTATTAGCCACTAATATCAACAGCATTGCACAGTCTAGGAACATTTATTGCTCCCCTGCTTAGTTTAATGTTTCTGCCTTAGTACCGTAATATTATTAATAGTCACCAAGTACAATAAAAGAAAATTAAGTGTTTATTTTGTTTAGGCTTTCGCCACTTTACCTGCAGCCTTTTTCCATTACATTTGCACATAAATGAACATACACTACATTTTTTAGATGCAAATCAGGGTTTAACTCCCCTAATCATATTGTTCTATTTTCAGTCATCTTCCAGGCCACTTTATTTGTTATTGCAAATGCAAGTATATTATGGTAAATTTATACATATATATATATTATATAAATGCATAGCATGCATTTGGTAGCTATTCGCCTAGCTAATAGACTTCATTTGTGTATTTTACGTCTTTTAAAACAAATATTTTGTAAAAAGATGGTCTTCAGTAGAGTTATGACATAGCTTGCAGAACATGCTCACATCACATGCATGCCAAAATAGCCTGTTTGCTCTTTGAGATGCTGCTTTATTTTTCCCCTCAGTTTCACAGATATAAAACCAAAAGTAGGGTTTTAATGCCTGTTAAGACAGGCATCGATTCAGACATGTTTCAGACTGGTGTGACTGAGATCTGAAGACAGATGCCTTTAAACTGACAATGAAACTCTGAAGTGCCCACTCTCTAGAGAAGCGCTGGCCTCGGTCAGCGACGTGTTGTTAGAGAGCGAGCCAAATAATATCTGGCCACAAGAATATAAACCAAAGTGCTTCCCATGGACACACACAATTACGCGTTAAGAATAGCATTAACCGCATTCTTTCCGAAGACCAGCTCAAGTTCATAGTGCCGTTCAAGAAACTAGACAGTAGATAAAATTAAAGATTACATGGTTAATGAGTATGTAAAATTGCAGCTGCGAGAGGCCTCTCTCTGCAAGGCGCTGCCTGCGTGTGTGCCACCGTGGTGGGTCCAGCCCAGGCGGCTTCTCTGCTGCTGCCTGCATTGGAGCCGCCTGAGAGGTACCTGTAGGGGCACGGGGTATAAACCAGTCCTTTCTGGGGCCTGCACACTACCAGAGTTAACATTTAACCAGGCCCATATTCTCTTCAGCAGAGAGAAGCTAGTCATTTTCCCTGCCTAGATAACTTAGCTACACGCGTGTCCCAGTTAACGCTGCCGAACTTGCACGCTCTTGTGCATTTGCAGCACGAATTACCTAAACTAAATGTGATTTGAGCTTTGGAAGTGCAGGTTCAAAGCAGCCTGATGAGCCCTGATTTCCCAAATGCTCCTCAGACTGGCCTCCTGCCAGCCTGGCACAGGGACCAGGGATTTTTGGATCCCATCTCTGATTCAATTCTCTCTGGTTAAAGCAGCTTGCTGAAAAACAGTGGGTAGCTCACATTTTTTTTCTGAACCGTCTCTAATTTGACAGCATTTTTGCAGTATTCATGGGCTTAGATTATATGCCAGGAGTCCTGGCCCCAAAGGAAGGATATTAGATTTTGTATTCTTTTGCTCTGAATCTAGATTAATAGCCCTAAATTCCTACTCCCAGTGGACTGAAAAGAGATGCTTTGAAATCTGTGCATTTGTTGGGCTATATTCATTTGTACATGTAACTAATTACAAAGTAATTAGTATTATCTCAATACATCTAAACACAGACAAGAAAGGGAAGACACAACCATTTATTATAGTGACAAAGGAAATCAGCATTTTCTTATCATAAAACTCCGCGTAATCTTGTTTTCTTGTACATCAGTGTAATTAATCACTGTATTTAGCATTCATAGATAATAACACCTAGTATCTGCTTTGATGAGATAGAAACAAGCATATTATGAATCACTTCACAACCAGACCATCTTAATTGCTAAAATTACTGTCTTCATGCCTGCCTTTTCTGTAACAGCGTTAGCTCAATGAAATGACTGAAATACCTGCATGCCTTGGCAACCAGTTCAGCCGCTGCGCTAATATGGCATTTGTCATTCCTATTACAGAGCCATACTCTTCCCTCATTTACAATTGCATTAAGCCAGAGAAGTCAATGGGGTGATGCAGGGCACAAACAAGGGCATAATCAGACTTAGTACAGTGGATGACTGAAGGAGTGAAAAACGCTTTTAAATTCAGTAATCCCATCTAACTAAACCTCTCAACTGGATGGAACACAAAGTGAAACCCTACTTTTGTCTTTAACCAAGTAATAAAACAAAATTTGAAATTAAAAAAAAACTTACCAGTTAATTGAGATTGTCTTCCATTATATAAATACAACTGACTAACCTTTAGGGCTTTTCATTAACCAAGGTTCATCAATTCTAATCATCTGACACTCAAATACTCCAATAGCCATGCCACTGCAATTAAAGTTGCCAGCTCTGCTAACAAAGTTCTTAGGTTATGCGCACAGTTATCAGTGTAAGATAAGCATTCCCTTACCACGCTGATTTCACAGATACTGTCATATCCCATTAATGTCTTAACTGGTGACAGAATTTATTAATGAAATTAATCTTCAAATATGTACTCATTCTTTACTTGCTGTTCAGAACCAGAAGTAGTCACAAGTCCATAATCCCATGTGATATTTTATCGCAGTTAATAAACACAATAGGAGTCCTAGTAGGATTAATAATCATCTTTAAGCAAAATAATTAAGGCTTTAATCTTCTAAGGGTAATTTGTTTGACCTTATCCTACCAAATATATTCTCAACCCATTCTGCTGTATGGATAGTGACTGTGGGCAGGAGGCGAGTCAAAGTGCAAGAAAACAGGCCAACAGCTGCTTTAGAAGGTCTTTCATATTGTAAGATTATCCACATGACAAATACAAAGATTTCTCATGGCTACCATATGACTTTCCAGTTAAGTTGCTGCCCCTAAATATGCATAAATTAACTTAAACAGCATGTAATACTATCAATCAGAAGAATCAAAAAGCATTTGACAAGCTACTATGCAACTGCAGACTTTCAAGCAATTGCCAGACATAACATGCAGGAATAGTTTCATTGACTTCCATTGGCTGACCACATGAGTAAAATTAACTACACTTAATTTTAAGTGTTAAAATAAGCGTTGCAGACCATACAACCAGATCCTGAGATTCTTGTTCCTAAAACTCTGCCCAAGCAATACACTTTGTGATGGAAGGAACAGGCATGTGACTTGATGGAAGGAAAAACACAGCTGTGGGAGACATTTTGTTCTCTTTGTGTTTTTTCTCTTCCAGAATTATTACAGGATGTTTAGGATTGCATTTCCAAGAAGATGTATCATCTTTCTTGCTTACATTCACCATTGTTTGATTTGTCTTTTCTGTATAGATCACGAAGAAAAGAATCAGAGGAAATCTTAGAGCATATGATAAACACAACTTATAGTAGTAATATGACAAAACGTAGCGTGACTTTCAAGCATTAGGTAAGGAAAGAACAGCTAAACTAGTCAGAGCAAGGGTTCTGAGAGGCCGGCAGAAGACATCAAGGGAAGAATGTAAGAGGAAGGCAAGCATAAAGTCTTACATCCATGGGACACTTTCAGACAGTTCTGGTCTCAATTGTTTCTTTAATGCCTAAATTCAGTTTTCTTTTTTGACTGCTACTGAATATTGGGATGACATTTTCATTGAACTATCTGTAGTAACTACCACACCTCATTCATGAACAGTAGCACTTAGTTCACATCCTGAATGTATTGAGTATTTTCATTTAGTCACCAGTCCCTATAGCAATCAGAATTTTTAAAAATGAAGATACATTTGTGGACTATGCCTGAACAATAAATACATCCAATAGCTTCTTAGATGTTTTCAGACATTCAGAAACAGAAACAAAGAGATGTTCTAAGCACTCTGAGGGTTTGGTTTTGGTCTCTTGGGTTGCTTTTTCCACCAAAATCATACAGAAGGTATTAGAATTATTATTAATTCACAAGTATGTCCTGATGTGCTCTTTCAAGCAACCCCCCCTGGCTTTCTGTCTGTATACCATAAGCAGTTTTGAGACAACCAAAAGAAAAGTAAAAAAATAAAAATAAAAAAATTACTTGCTAAATATTGTTGCTCATGAGTCAGTGAAAGTTGTAGGTCATTGTCTCACTGCTCTGCTTCCAGAATTTCTTCTGGCAAAATGGCAGGACTGTGCCCATACTAAAAGCAATGATACTACTACTAATTTGCTAATATCTTAGAATTGTTGCTGAGTGGTCAAACTTATACTGAAAATTTGCATCAGTACTTGATCTAGCCAAGGGTAAACAGAAAGCTGAAAGCAGGATTTTTGGTTTTGTTGTTTTGTGTATTATTTTTTTCTCAAATAAATTACTTCATTTACTACAAAGACATCTACCTACACTAGCTTGGGGCTGCACCAGTTTAGGGTTTAGCTTACAATGAATTACTTTGTGTGTTCTTTGACAGAGAGCCAGTTTTGTTCAGAATAATATCTGTACAACAATGCTGGAGTCAGTAAAGCCTTGAACTTGCAGACTTACGCCCATGTTTTTTTATGTACTGCAAACAGGCTGGCTGATGTCAATGAGAAAAGGCACAATGGATAAGAAGTGAAACATATATAAGTGTTCGTAGGAGGAGAACCTACAAAAACGTCATTCAACTCGTAGATTTTTGGTGTTTGCTACAAAAGTACATTCCCACAAGCATTTCAAGAGTATCTGACACTTTGTAAACCACATTTATCAAAAAGAAAGTGCAAAAGCTACCTTTTAGCTTAAGTTTATGGTACAACTGCATCACATTATTAACTGTATGCCCTACAGCATTAGGACTCGATGATCCTTGTGAGTCCTTTCCAACTTGGGATATTCTATGATTCTCTGTGATACAGTAGAGCAACGGGCCTCATTTCACCGTGCATAGTTTCAAGCCACACACTCCCACAAAGGGTATATGAAAGAGCTGTCTCTATTCAGCCTGAACACTGGGGGAAGAGGTGCCCGTGAAATGCAGTGATGTCTCACAGAAGTGACTAAGATGTTCAGCGAGCTACGTGAAGAAGCATATGGAAAAGTCAAGAATGGAAGACTGATATCAAAATACAGCCTCACTTTTTTACACAAGACCACCAAGTTGATGCACATTTCAAACACAGTGGAAAACACTTGGGAGTCATCCTGTTTCCTTGAATTTCCATCATTCTTATCTGGGCTGTCAAAACGTGTTTGGTAGCAATGCTATGCATGGGATTTGCCAACAGTGGTAAGAAAATTAGGAGCAATTAGAGAGCAATACTAGTTAAAGTAATCTCAATTCTCACAACCATTTCTTCCCACAACCCATATTTGAAGTCAAATTCTGGAAACTCCATTTGATCCTTATTCATCCAAACATGCACTCACCCTCTGAAGTGCCTGCCTGGGAGTTTTTTTCTGAAAAGCGCTGAACAACAATGTCAATTGTTGGCCCAAAGTCAGCTGGAAACAAGCCACAACCGAGACACAGTTGGCCCTCAGGATATGCTTCCAAAGACCTTGACAAACTTAGAATTAAATTTTAATTATCCCTGTTCAGTTTGATTTATACTAATTGTCAATATCTGTGGTTTGAAATAACACATTTTACAACACGATCAGTCAGACAAAATATTTTCCTAATGACTAAAGGGAGGAAGAGTCTGCAGTAAGTCCAAGAATTATATTATCAATCTTATTTATTATTTTTTTAAACCATAAAACACAAACATTTTAGGAGACATTGATCTGAAATTGGGGTGAAAGGCTGAAAAATACTGTTTTTCTGGTTTTGCAGCAGTCAGATTTAGGAGTCTAATCCTGCAGACACATTAGCAGTTGAGGTCTCAAGAGTTCACAGAGATAATTAATGGTGTTAGAAACGCTCAGAAATTTTGAAGAGTCCATAAAAATTTTACTTGCCAACTATTTTTCTTTAAATAATTCTGGTGTGCTAAGAGTTGGTAATTTATTCATTTGGACAAAGAATCTTGTGACATTCTTCACAGCAAGTAAGCCCACAACCTGTCTGTACCCATGACAAGTCCATTAAAGTATTCAACTCATTTCGTTCCTATAGAATTGCACAGAAAAGGTCACTTTAAACACTAGGCTTTTGGGTTTGTCAGATTCTGGGCAATACTTCTGAAATAAATGACTGCCATGACTTAAAGGATACCAGGCAGAACAACAAACAAACTCTTTCTGAAGTGGTGTCAGCATTTCTTGCCTTCCAGCAGTGGCCACTAGCAGGACTACAGGCTTAAGCTGTGGCTGTGCCATGAATTTTTTAAATCAATACTTCAAGTTGCTCAGAAATGATCTGCTTTCCTGCTTTGAATCATTTACAACAAAATTACTCCATATGGTGGTAAAAATCAAAAGCAGAGGGGTAGATTAAAAATCTAAGAGCAACTCAATTCACGTGAAATAAGAACTGCTAAGCTTCTGTGAAAAATAGATCCCAATAACATTAGCAGAGGAGCATTTGGAGGCCATAAACCACAGCAATATTGCAGTTACTGTCCCTGCACCGAGCAAACAGCTTGCCAGAAACAAATCACATCATTTGCAACCACTGTATCAGTAGGTCACTATAACAGATGATGTACATAGACCTCTAACCTCAACGATACTTTTTTTTTCCCCCTGTATAAAATGGATAAAACTTATATACTTTTCCATTTGTTTCTTTATTTATTTATTTTTGCGACTGGGCTCTGAAATTGCTTCTGCCATGGGTCTCTGAATTCCCGGCTGTTACTTGATTCATTCTTACCAGCAGTCACTTAAGCTGAAAAGACATTATAAGCTTTTGTGATTTTGTTTGCTTTTTAAAGGTAGTCTCCTGTAACAACTCCTTTCTAATAAGCTACTTGTTTTTCATAATATCAATTGGATGAAACATTTCGCTTCATGCCTCAAATCTTGCCTCATTTACACCCATCATTCACTTGGGCTATAAATAAAATTATCATCGCCTTTCTTTTAAATAACTCATGTGCGTAAAACTTGCCCATCCTGAATCCCATAGACAATGCAAAAAAGGGGGGGACTTTCTAGCTTTTCTGCACTTTACCCTCGGAAACACACAGCTGGTAAGCCAATGGACTTCCTCACGCAATATCATTGCTCATTCACAAAGACAAGCTCAGAAACTCCACGTATCATCTGGGAATATTGTATATTAATCTTCTTTAACAACTCCTACCCTGCCCTAAAGCAAAATTTGTCCTTTAAGAATTACAGCACATTATTCTATAACAATATTTTTCTTCTCTTCTCGCTCAGGCAGCAGAAATATGAGAAGGTGAAGGAAACCTCCGTGGCAGCTCCCCCAGAGGAGGCTGAAGTCTCCATCTCAGCCCAGCTACAGACCTAGTCGGAGTCTGATTCTCTGCCTCTGAGAGTAACACAGCCTTAAAATGTTTCTGACAGCCTCTTCTAAAGTTAGACCATCAGTTGCCATCCATCTACATGTAACACTGGCAGCTGTGATGGGCTTCACAGAGGCCTCAAGTAATTCTGCGCAGAACCTGTCCTCCCGAATAGAGGGGAAGAATTTATGCCCAAGACTACTAATTTTGAGCACAGACACTTCTACATCCTCACAAACCATAAAAATCTAGGCTGCTAGCCAAATCAGTGTTTAGCAGGATGAACAGGGAAGACTTAAACAGCAATTCAAGGGAACACAAACAACTGTCGCTCCTGATGAAGACAGCTGGAATAGCAAAAAGTGTCAAAATATCACTGAATGTTAAAATTCCACTAGGTATTTTGGGGAAAGGATCAGTGGGGCTTTAGGGGAATGTAGGCAGGGGAAGATACACTCAGTCTGCGTCCCCCATCCTGTGTGATCTTATGCTAGGATAAGGAAGGCCGGGTCCTACCCCCAAATAAACTTCGCTGAAGGCCATGCTGTTTGCCACTTCTGCAGTTACCTGGAGGCAAAGCCTCTTCGTTGCCTCTTCCAGGGCTGACGGATCTCATCACTGTCAAAGCTCTGCCCAGTGCAGTGCTGGGGTGCAGGAGCAGAGGGAAAAGCACAGGCTTTCCGGAGCAGACACACAGGTAGCATCCCCCAGTTCTGGGACAGGCCATCTGTGCAGGCCTGGATTACCAGCTCTGCAAGGCTAGCAATGTGGATAACACGATGCCACGGTAGGATTAACACCTAATAATTTTGCTGTCATTTGCCATTGCGTATTTCTAGAACTGTGATAATACCCTGAAAGCTGCATATCAGCCATTATTACAGGGAAGGCTTTGTGAGAATTATCTCTTAAAGTAGAAGGTTTCTATAGAATTGTTGTGCCTTTAACTGTATGTGCTCACAGTCCAAGGTTCATTAATTCAACAGACAATTTATCCTTTTGCAAAAATGATACTCCAGAAGCTACTATTTGAACAGAAATAACGTTTCATATGAAGCAGACTCCACAGGGAAGAGACTAACTACCAGATGTTTTATGTTCATTTAATAAATTTATGAAATTGTAAGCTTGACTGAAAAGAAATCTAAGAGAAAAAAAAAATCTGTTTGTAGAACAAATGTTGCCTTCATATAGCTGTTTATCAATACCAACAAGACAGCTCTACAGCACAGAGTTTAAATCTTTAACTGCTTAACATCTCCCAAGCAAAGATGGTGTTGTAATAGAGCAATGATCTCAGGATCTGTCCCCAGAGTTGAGAACGAATTAGAAAAAAACACAGGTTTGTCAACATAAGTTTGTCTGCAAGTTAAAAGAGTCTTCTAAGCAAATCTTTATTCATCTCCCTTGGGCAATAATGAGCTTTTTCCACCACAAGTTTTCTAGTGTGACAGTAAGAGGTAGATTTACTGAATTTAGCTTTCAATTCTGTACCACAAATAGTAAAAAAAACGATAAAACTTATATCAGAAAAGACCACAGCACAGCAGCCTTCCTCAATACAGACCCTGGACCAAAGCTAGGAGTGGCATCCCCAACACAGAATTCACCCAAATGGCCTCTGAGGTGCAGAATCTTTTAACAGGATGGGAGTAAAAATCTTCATGAAGAAAAAAGATCTAAAACCAATTGAGTCAAAAGGAGCGGAACGATTTTTGATCATTTGAACGGTGAAGGTGAGCTGTGTCTTGTGGAAGTCCATGCAATGTGTGCCATGCCGACACCATGTTTATTTATATGGAGTTTAAATGCCATAGGGGCTGGGGGCTCAGGGGACTGCTTCACCCTAACATAGAGCATCCGTGCTCCATTCCTTTCCATTTCATCAAGAAAGTATCTCTCCATGGGATATGGGTTTTCCTATCTGTAGAGAACATGCAGAGTTCTCATACACCCCACTGCAAAGCCTTCAACAGCATTTAAGGGCTGATGTGGGGGTCTTGGGGGAACAACCTTCATGGAAAGGGTCAACATTATGACTCCAGCCATCAGCCTGTGAATCACTCAGACAACTTCTTAGCACAGAGAAAGGCAGCGTGCCATTGCAACAGCACGTCCACATGCACACACACATGAATAAGACTTCTTTTGGCCCAAAATGTCTAGTCCAGATTTCAACTCCCAGGCTATTGGCTTGGCATCAGGCTGTCAGTCGTACAGCCTCGGATGGCAGCCTTTGTTCTGCTAACTCAGTGCCTTCTGTTTCTAAGCAATGGGCGGTGGATCTTTGCGGGAGTTATGAATTATTGGATGCACATCAGGAACCCTTCAAAGGAACTTCAGGAGAGGGGTGGGAAGGAGTCATAAGAAATCATAAAAAATAAATTAGATGGATTTAAGTTTGATTCAAAAAAACAGCTTTTCTAAGTCCCAGCGGCTCCTGACTCACCGTTCCAGCCTGTATAGATATGAAAGGTGGGATGCCCAAACACAGATGGGGTGGTGTACGCTACATTGGGACGATAACTAGCACAGGGCACTGGATAGCTTCAGCTATCCAGTCCCACAGAGACCAAGATTTCCTTCGGTTTGCTTCCATTTCCCGCCTCTGTATCCCTTCCTTTATTGCAACTGAAAGCGGGAAACCCACAGGGATGTGAGGAACCCAGCAGCCACACAGATACATCCCACAGGCTTGGGATGCCGTCCCTACATGAGCACAGAGATTGTAAAAGCTGAGAGAACTTTCCCGTCTGTCATTTCTAAGCCCTCTTTTACTACAGACTGTAACACACGGTGCATGAAGGATACCAGCAATGACACTGCTGCGTATTTTCCTCAGTATGCAGTGCGCAGAGAATCATGCTTATAACACACACAGGAACAGATCAGCAGGGTGCCACCACGTACCACACATTCATTTGATTTTCCTTTCGCTGTTAGACACTCAATATTTAAGCATTACCAGTCCAACGCATAAACTTTATGGATGGGTTCTCTTCAAATGAGACATTGTCAAAGATTTGGTGCCAAAACTACTATTTTCTCCAGTAAAATTAAGTCCTTTACACTTTCATGCATGCCTTTTATGTATATGAGACCTTTAACCAAAACATATGCTTCTCTTTTGCAGAGTAATTTCTTCCTTTGTCAACAGTACATGCACTGACTGCTGAGTGGAAGAGAATCCAAAAACTTTAACTTCAGCTTTCCTAACCTTATACAATCACTACAGTCATGTCTCACTTGCCAGCAGTTGACTCTAAATGTTTCTGCTTACCTAGAGAGAAAAAATAAAGGGGGGGGGGGGGGGGGGGGGGGAGAAACAGAAGACAGAATATAGCATTTCAAAAGAAATATTATAGCCATTACTTCCACAAACACACTGTACCTAACTCAGAACCAAAATCACCCCTCAAAAAATCATGAGTCACTTACAATTATGTGTTTGTGTATGCACACAGAAAGTGATGGGGACAGGCAGAATGAGAGGACAGCCTAGCCCCTGAATTTTATAAAGCAACATATGCCTCAGGTGTATGAGTGTTGTGGATATCCATTATACTGTTATCTTTGTTTAACAAGACTTTGTGTGTTTTTCAAATGGAGTTCATCAACAAAATGAACTAATTTTTTTCATAGAAAAAGTTGGTGGAGGGTGCATTGCCTTTTAATTTTAATTCAGATTGCTTCTACCAGCTCTAGCTGTCAACACCGGTTAAAATAAAATAGGCAAGCAGGAGATCTGGACCATTTTTAGCATACTTCATATGATAAAATATGTATAACTTCAAAATAGCTAATAGAAATCCAGCACAATATTCATACATTGCAATTTCATTCGAATATGATTCACAGATATCCCTGTGGGTTAAGTATTACTATTTCTGCTATATGAAAAGAATTGCTAGAAAGTCAGTGGCAGAATAAACTCCTAGATTGTATTTTGGTGCCCACCCCACTCGTGTCCTATAGCTCTTTAAAGGATTTTCAACATATATTCATAACATTTATACCAGTTCTTCTAGGAAAAAGCAATTTTCATGTTATGTGTCAGTGGCACAACCTAAGATGTCCCATTGTGGATACAAATATATAAAAGAGAGATGGACAACAAATGTCTAAGCACACACTTTATAACTTTTCCATGCTGAAGTGGGAAACGACAGAGACCTTTCAACAGATTTCATAGTAGATGAAGGAAGTAGATGGTTTGGGTATCCACATGAAACATAAAAAAGCATGACTAAGCAGGTGCTGGTGTAGTCTGTCTCATTTCAGTCCAGGTTCTTTATCTCCGTCTTATAAATTCCACTCTGAGAGATTTATCAGTTTAAAAAATAAAAATCGGATACATTTCAGCAAGAAATGTCCTAATTTTAAAACGGGCATGTTACTATGAAAAGTTAAAGAAAAAATAATGATTATCCCTTTTATTTTTCCTGGCTGCAATATGAAGTGATAAAGCACCTAGCTTTGATTCATCCCATGATCTGCACTGGTTGGGACAGTCCTGGAGAACAATTTTTTGTCCAGTTCCCCAGGACTGGACTTATTCGGAATGCTTCTCTGTCTTGGAAAATCCGTAGCTAAAAAGCAAACTGAGGACCAAGATCATCTTGGTCTTTGACAGATCAATTTCAGATTTCCACTGGAATCTAAAAGCAAAAGCAAAAGCATACCCAACGCATGGCAAAGATGAAACAAATAGCTCTAAAAATTGCTGGAGGATCAGCACAGTGCTGATAGAGTAGTGAATCAAAAGGCACACATCCTTTAAGGCTTCATTGTGACAGTCCTGCACTGAAGGCACGACAACTCAGACGAGTCACACTGTGTTATAGCATTTATCATAAATCAATGATATTAATGCAAGCAGACAAGATAAGTCACTATCTGATGCGTTAGTCGAGAAAGAACAGGAAGAGACAGATTTTGTACAAACCAGTTGAGCACAAAATAAATACAAAAGCATTTTTGTTCTTTGAAACAGCCCTCTTACTGGTGAAAAAAAAAATCACTTGCTATTCACATATCGTTAGAAATTCTTGTTTTGAAATTAACATTTTGAATGTTATTTTCCTCCAGCCTAAAGGTCAAAGGGATTGTACGGGTTGCACATTTCTATTACAACAACCACTCTTCCCTCTGCCCCAAAGTCAGGGGAAGGAGAGGAGCTCAAGTCAATGCATTAGGAGAGGGTGAGACACTTCTGCCAGGGCTGCTCGCTTACCTGCTTGTGCCTCCCTTCACACATCTTCCCTTGCAACTTTCCCACACTGCTTCCAGCAACTCTTCATGCATTGCTTCCACGGGGGATGATGAAAGTTTGCCCGTGTGTCGAGTTATCAGTAGTCACTTCTGCCCATAAAGTCAGTGACATACCATAATGACACCCTGTCCTCCAGAGCGCTCACGCAAGACTGCAAAGCGCTTCAGGAAAGGTAGCAGCTATTAGCCTCAAGTTACTGGTGAAGGAATTGAGACACAGCATTAGCCACTGTGAAAACGGAGCCATGAAGTAGAAGCAGCCACTAATTACCGGTTTTTCTTTTCCACCGCCATTTTGTCTGTCATCATTGAAAAGTTAGTTATGCCAGACCTTGCCTTCCCTGGCTGTTTGCTTACACAGAAGAATAAACTGCAGCAAATCTCATTCCCCTCTGAGAACCAAACCAGTGATATAGTTGCTTCGTAGCATCACCGAGCTGAATAACCAGAAAAGAAACTATGAGGGCATGACACCGAAATCTGGTTCCTGGTCCTTACCCCTCTCGAACTGCACTAGTACTGGATTGCATAGGCAGCAGGGCCATCATTATCCCCAGTCTGACCTCCTGCGTAATGAAGGCCCCAGAATTTCATTCAGTAACTGGGGCGGTGGAGGGAATTAATAAGGGGAGTTTGATTCTGCCTGCTGCAGGAGCTCTTGAGGCAGCTGAGGCAGTAGGAGGTTACCAGGAGGGTAAGGTTATCCCTTCCATGCTCCTTCCAGGCAGTAAAAGCTCCGTTAACTCTGTACTGTCCAAACATAAAACTTCCAAGTATGAAAATACAGATAAGTCTTTATCTTCATTTACCTACTCATTTATCAACCTTTCCAAGCTGTATCTACCAGGACAGACCTATCACCCTAAAGCTACTGGTCAGCCACACAGCAGACCTTGCTGAAATGTAGCCTAAACTCTGTGTTACTCACAGTTACAGAAAGTGGAAAAGTTCAAAAAATTGCTGGGGATGCACCACACACTGCCTTTTCTTACTGCTTTTTTCCAGTTCTGTCATGCCCAGAAATCTCAGAAGGGAAGGGGAAAAAAATGGAAGAAAACCATCTTTGAAAAGAAGTTTAGCAAGGCATTTGTATCTCAAATACTAGAAAAACATCACACTAGAAAAATATTGTACAAACCGTGCTTCTGGGATTTCTTTTGTCCTTATTTTACAGGGATAAAACTACGGTGAATGAGAGCGAAAAACTAGAACACACTAATAGCATTAAATTTACAGGAGGGAAATCCCAGTAAAAATCCCAGCAGTATCTCCTCCCTTCAAGCAAATTCAGAGACAGAAGTTTCTACGCAATACAGCCCAGAACGTGGCCAATCCATCAAATGATGAGATTCGGCACGAGCTGTAGAGCAACCTTTAAGCAAGTGAACAGTAACCCACTGCAACAGGGAGTACCCTCTGTTTCAGTCCCGTCCTGTGGAGCTTCCCCAGTTCCCACCTGAGGAGTTTCTTCTGAATCACTTCTCTGTGGCCAGGCTGGGGACTTTTGCTCCAGGAACAGGAGGAGAGGTCACTGCCCAGACACCCTGCATGTCCCAAAGCTGCACTGCACTTCCAGAAGAAGACAAGTCCCTCCCACCGCCCTGACCTTCCCTTTTCTGCCAGGGCAGCGACGATCCTAAAAAGGCCTTTACCTGCAACCCATGCCACAACCACCATCACCCTGTGATGTCAGTAGTTCCTCTGACAGCCCTACGTTTTTAGGGGGTTCCTGAGAACACCCAACTTTGTTGCCCTTCAAAGAGGCTTTGATGATAACCGGTCATGCCCCAGGCCTTCTAACTTGACCAGATATCACATTCTACCACATCGAATGTGCCTTCTGTGCGACTCGTAGGCTTGTACCTGCCTGGAAAATTGTAACCTAATCACATATAAAATACTGCCATCACTTCCTTCTGTATACATATGGAAACGCTGCAACTTTACGAAGGTTCAGAACGGCTCCTTTCCTCCACCCCTGCCGTGATGTGTGGGGGGTATCCTGGGGATGCCCATTTGGCAGGAACCGCCTTGGGTCAGTGGTTTATTAGCCATTTGTTTGCCATCTGAAAGCCCACACACGGCTGTTGGATGTTTTGTTTTCTTTTCCTGATTGCTTTCACACATGAAGCTGCAAGGACGCGTCAATTGATCAGATGAAGCTATTGCACACTTAAACTCACAGCGAGCATGCCAGTTGAGGAGTCCGTGTAATCGGCTGCTGGGGTCAGTGCTGCTGCTGGCAACCTGTCGTCTCCTGGAAAACAGCTCTAGCGTTTAAAGGCTCCAATCCACCCCCATCTGTGCACCCAAAATAAAGCTCCCTCTCCAGGCTGCCCCTCGACTTATATTTTGAAAAATTTCAGGATGACAGACAGAATTCGCAATACAAGAAGTTTTCTCGCATGAACCAATAGTGGAATTAAAGTAAATAAGCATCACTCTGTCTCCTGTCTCCTCTGTTGTAACCATTTTGTCCTCATTTGGGCAACAGCAGGTTCCTCTGCTGACAGCACGACAAAAGTCTCCATTGACCTTACCGGTTTTGGTTCAACTGCAGGTATTCTAAAGTGAAAGGCTCCAAGCTGGCATTCCATTATGCCATCTATAATACATTAATATATACACAATTAATTGTAAAAACTTTCCAATTTTTAACCTAACTCATATACTTATGCATTTTATCATTAGCGAAAAATTCTTTTAAAGTGTTGCACTTGTTACATACACTTTGCCATTAGGTTTAAAATACAAGTGCTTACAGAATCGAGCTATGGCTGCAATATCTCTTTCTGCATTTTCATCTCCCGTGAAGCTGAAGGGACAGCTTTTGTAGCAAGGACAGTCATTACATTTTTGAACAAACGGAGTTCATTCAGTGACAGGTTTATTGCTTGTTTGTCTCAGAAATATTTGCTACAATGGACATCATAGAAAATTGCAAGAAACTGAAATATTGAATGTATTTTGAATTGCATTATATGGAATTCTACAGCTAGAATGGTATTTGATAAAACAATATTCTCAACTCAAATCACCGCACCCAAGAAGGATGCTTGGGTCACTAACAAAAGCTGGATCTTATTTGTTTTCTGCCAATATTTTTGCTTGACTAAAGAAAGGCTTGAATCTTCTTGACATCATAATTTCATTGTATCCCAGGATCTGCACAGAACTGAATAACTCTGCTTGCTTGAGCTGCCAATGTTATTACTTTAAAAGTTTACAGAAGCAAGGAGTGCACTGTAAATTTGACATTCTTGTAGGATAGAGAAATGTCGCATTTAAACATATCCCTCAAAATGCTTTTTCAAAATGGCAGGAGTAGGGACAAAGGTCATGTTTTTGACATTATTTATAGTCAAGTTGCTCAGATTACTTATGGAAAAAGCAGCCACGAGACTTATTATACCCACAACCACCCATCATTCAGATATATGTTATGGTGAAAAGATAAGACCAGCTCCGCTGGGGGGAATGAACTGAGATGAGAAATGCTGGGTACTGCATGTGGCAGCATTTCAACCTGCAAACTCCCCAAACATGGAGAGTTCAGAGTCAGCCTAAGGTCTCTCCCTAAGTACTGTGTTCTCCTCCCCAAAGCAGGAGACGAACTGCAGCTTGTGGGAAAAGTAAGTCAGGGAAGAGAGAATACAAACTTTAAACGAACAGGAGATTTCAAGAGATATGAGAGAAGTTAATTCTGTTTCCCACTAGAACATGAAATTTCTTACCTGACTCTGGAGTATGAAAAAGGAAAACTCTGAACGCTCTGTCCCTGTCCTTTAATTCAGTATAATTTACCTTATCATTTCTACAGCGTTCCTTAAAACTGATTTTAATGGGTACCTAAGCAGCACTGCTACATAAGCTCTTGAGAAGTATCAACAGAGCATGTTAATTTAATGCTACACTAACCAGCGTAATGTCAAAGCTCCTGGTTCAAATTTAAATATGCTTTCCCTCCTCCGGATCCTTCCTTACCGCTCATCAAAGACGAGCCTCAGTAAACCAATGTGTTATGTAAATTCCTCAGACAATCACCTGCACTTGCAAGTTACAGATGAGCAAATCCTCTCCCCCATCCCCTCACCCCCAGGAGAGAGCCCCAGGCCCAAAGGCAGCACAGGGTGCCCAGCAGCAGCACGGCTGCAGAGAAGAGCTGAAGGAAATGCTGAGGTACAAAGACCAGCCTGAGCCGGGGATGTTTAGGGAAGGCAAGTCAAACTCCATTCAAAACCACAAAATAACAAATTGTAACAGTATCTGACTTGAAAGGATTCTTTTTCTCCATTATTTTGTTCTGGAACTTGTAATAACCTGACATTTCTTAAAATACCAAAATTGAAGTACAAAGAGTCCAATTAAGTAATGCCGAGATTATGAAACAAGCCAGGTGCAGCACAAAAATTCAAATTAACGCTCATCGCAAGCTTCAAATCAAGTGTCAGTTTGCTCCTTTTTATTTTAATTTATTGTAGTCAACATTAGTTAAAGCTGGAGACATTTGTTCTCTTGCTAATGATACACACGTAACTCCCACTTCCATCCCCCTGCTCCTTCCAATTAAGAACTTCTTCAGAACATTTCAGCTAGGAGGCTTATCTGGCACAGATTATTCACTGCATCATATGGATCCAGGTTCTTATGTCTGCAAGCTCTTTAGAGCAGCAATTTGTTCTTTGTTTAGCATATTTTGCAGTGCGCAGTGCTAAATAAGCTTAGGGAGCTCTAGTCACTGAGGCATGTTTGTGCTCAGCGCATTCGGCGTTGCCTCGTGCTTTGTTGTTGGAGTCTGTGCAAAACCCTGCCTCGGTGCCATGAATAAAATGCTGGCTGCCTCTAAGTGGATCTGTTTCTTGAGGAAACCTTCAGACTAAACACACAGAAATTAGTGGATCTGAGAAGCTCTGTAGGTGGAAACAGCACACATTATATTACCTCGCTGTTCTCTGAGTATACGAAATGAGCACCAGCTCACTGCTTACCTCCCTGCACAGCTAATTACCTTCCTTACCCATGCTTTTGACACCTCTTGCATGCACCCTGGGTACATTTAACAGCAACTGAGTAACAAAACAACACCAGCTCCTCCACTTGGGAAATTCAACACAGCTCACCCAAGTTAACCCTATCACTTTTGCATTAGCTCCTTACTTTTCAGCCTCATCGAAATAAACTTTGAGAAGTAAAAAGACCTGGCATGGTTGAGGAGTACAGAACAGGTTTCTGCCACTGATGCTGAGCATGGAACATGCAGTATTTTATAAAAGCCTTACATCTGTTAGCGTGGACACCAGAGGGGCTGGACAGACCCAGTGGCTGCAGCTCCAGGTCTTGAAATTCATTTCCAACAGAGTGCCAAACATTTTGGTGTTTGAAAGCCCTATGTCCTCCGTGAGACATGCCTTCCTCCCAGACGATATAGGGTATGTCTTCAGTTTTGTTTAAATAAAGCTTTCTCACCGTTATTGTTAAGGGAACTGGAAATGGGCAATCAGTACTTTGCAGTCTTATAGGCTTTCCCCGAAGGAAAGGGAAATCCAACAAAACATTATCTTCCATCTCATGCGACTCTCATCCTCCCGGCTCACACATCGGAGACTGAGCAAGGGGTGTTTAGATAAGACACCATAAGTGGTTACAGGGACTGTGTTGCCAATATTCCTGCTCTCAGCTGACAGGAGACGACTTGTAATACCTGCAGGTTATAAGACATCTGAACCCAGGCTGAATCCCTCCGATGGCAGGAAGGATACTTAAAGTGAACACTTGATTTCCGAAGCTGCTACACAACCTAAGCAATCAGTTCAAACACTGAGAAAGGCTTAAGTGCTTAAGCTATCAGCACTTCCTTCTCTGACAGAGACACATGAAAAACAGAGACAAGAGTATGCTGATGAGATTTCCACTGAGGGAAAAAAGCAATCTCACCAAGCTACGGGGCCAGGCTCCTGCTTTCACTCAGACCAGCATAAATCTGTAGAAACTTCACCAGACTGCCCTTCACCAAACGACAGCAAGCCTTAAGCAGCCTTAGCCAAAGGAAATATTTCAGGTTTCTGGTCTCTTGACCTGATTTTAGTCACACTTGCTTGATTGCTAAGCTCTTAATTCCAGCTGATACCAGGTTAGTATAAACTGAAATAGTTTGATTAGCATCGATGCCGATTTATACCACATAAGGGCTCGGTCCACTAGCTTTCTTAAAAGGCTTCTCAATTTACTCCAGAGCTTATGGGGGCGAAATCTTTACATTGGAGTTTCAAACTGCAAGCCTAATTTTGAAAAGGAGGTTGACAGAAAAGTTCTTCTGTAATATATAGATTAGAGAGGCAGAAAGTGTGCCAGTTAGCATTAAACTTCACTGTCCGCCCCTCCCTCTGCTTGTCTTAATCTACCAGAACATTTAGCTTAGCCTTTAAATAAACAAGAACCGGTTCAGGTTGCATATTTTATCTCACAATTGCATTTGGTGCTCCAAAAGCACATTAGAAGTGATTTTAAACATATATATTTTATATGTTTATATGTTCTCTATCTTGCCTGTAGGGATTGATACTTTCCTAAAATTTTACATATTATTATATATGAATGAAAATAAGAGCGAGTTCAAAGCCCAACTAGTGTGCTTAGGACTTTGTATTTTAATAAGCATAACAGGCAATGATAAAAACACCTATCAGTCTCCAGTCCTAAAGGAAGAAAAGGATAGAAATTGCAAACTCAAACAGTCAAAACAAGGTAAACAAGAGTTAGAAGGCCTCCCCTTGTTTATTTTCAATGAAATTTGATATTTTTTCTACTCTCAAATATTTCAATATTTCAAACACTTGTTTTGAAATTGGAAACCAGTAACCCCAAACTTCTAGATGCTAACACAGCTCCCAAAACATATGTTAGGTTTTAACTTTAATATGAGAAAAATCAACCTAATATTCATTTTAGTATTAAACTTAGTTCTAAATCATACATATTAAAACACTGAACACTCTTTCTTGAATATTTGTTCATATTTTAATCCTATAGGAATGATAAAATATAGATCAAAGAAGCTGCCTGTTTAGCCAACTACCTTAGTGAAAGGTAGGAAGCAGAAAAGTACAAACTCTTTCCCAGTTTTACAGGAGACCATGCTATTCCCTGCAGCAAGAGATGCAATTATGGTCACCACCGTTATCCAAGGTCAGAAAATTATTGAATACTATTAAAAGTTCATCCAAAGTACTTATACCTCGGTGACCTCCAGCAATCTTGAATCCCACTGGGTGACAACATATTGGCTTACTTATTGCCTCTCATTTGAGACGGGCCCCAAGCTAAACTTATTAAGAAGTGTTTGGATCCAAGGATTTGGGTCAACACAGTTTTAATTCACAGCAGTTCTTTCATTTCAGAAAGTGTCTTATTTCCTTCTCTCAGGCATCTGGGCGCACACAAAGCACGGGGAGCACACTTTGCTAAAAGCCCAGGGAACAGCATCATTAACCTTGATGCTGATTACACCTCCCGCCTTTGGACTGCGGGCTGCCACTGCAATAAATACCTGCAGCTAGTTCTACAAACGGAGCAGACACATTTACAATCGTTAATAATATCTGCAGCTCTGCAAGGTAGGTTGAGGCCTCCCAACTCCTCACTGAGTTGGGTGCAACGGGCACGTTGAAACCCGTACGCTGAGTCAGTGCCAGCCGACGGGGCACCCCAGCACCACCCCTCCCGCCGCAGCTGCACCGGCTGAGCTTTGCACGTGGGAGCCGATCTGACGGCACGGCTGCACAGAGCCACACAGCCACGCCAACAAAATTCTCAGTGCAAAAGGGCTAAAAGTAGAGCTGACGCTATCAGCAGAAAATTATTTTTCCGTATTTGTTTATTTTCATTTTTAAAACCTCACCTCTATCTGGTCGCATCATGTTATTAAAGCACAGGGATTGTGAATGCACCAAGACTACCCTGAATCCAGGCTCAAGTTGGTAAAACTCCCTTCAACAGAAGCCCACGTTTGTGGGTGACACTGGGGACATGGTGGGTAAGAAAACCACGGCCTGTGTTGGACTTCCCATTCCATCGCCTGAAACTGCTCCTGACCAGCAGCATGGAGTTGGCCCAGATAGCAGCGTCACATCATCAACGATGGGCAGACAAGTCAGCATCCTTCTTACAAAGAGCTGATGTGGTTACTGATGAGGTGGGCCAATACTATGTAAATTATGCCTTAACAGCCCTAGGAGTGCTGTAACTGACCTTCTGTCTTGTCCATCTTCCACAAGTAGCTACGGCAGAGTGCATATGGACCAGCAGCGAGCATCTTTTCAGTCCTGTCCCATCCCAACACGATGCCTTCCCATGCCTTCCACTTTAGGCAAATGGAAAAACATCGAGAATGTATTTACCATTTGGAAGGAAGGATATTGCACATTTCTCTTCTGAAGAAGGAACTTTCAGATACAAAGAAGTGTGAAAAAGTTTTAACTGTACTTACTGTAAGTTTTTAATTAGTTCTGACTTTTTTTGAAAGTTTAAAGAGTTAGTGCTATTCCTTTATTCATAAAATGTTTAAAATTATCTCACAGTTCTGAAATACTTAAAGGATTTATTTTTTAATTAATCTTAATGTATAAATGAATTAACTAACATAATAGCTCATTTCAGAAAGTTAATTCTGTACTCAAAGAGTAGATGCTATAATATTGGTGCCACATAAACTATTCTTTACAGATATTAAAGTAGCTGAATCCCTGTTTTAATTGTCAAATCCGGATTAGGAAAGTTTTTGGCCATGGAGAATTCTTTGATCTGTGTATAATTACAAATCTTTACGTTGGCATGGTTTGCACTTCTGCAGCTAGCATTTCCCTGCCTAACATGTCTTCGTAAAAGTAACGTCTGGGTAGGTGGAGGTTTAATGGCTGAGACCGTCAGAGGAACTTACGGAGTCTGAAAGTTTCCAGTGTCCCACTTGATGGGATCTGTTTCAGATTTCCAACATTTCTGTAATCAAGGTACCCAAAGTTGAATGCCCCAAAGTTTAAACAAAGTTTAAACAAAGCCCCATTCAGAAATAATCCCATGCCTTGCATAGGTGTGGTGTGTCGATATCTCGCCATGTTTAATTGTGTGTCCTTTAGCTGCTGAATTTTGCACAAACTTACCAATACCGCATAGCAGCCAATCTGAGAGGCTGTGAGGCAGCTACTGCAATAATTCAACTTGTGTTGTTATCCAGACATAAATCGAACCCTCTGTATCCTGCTGAGACAGCAAGACCCAAGCTTTGCTGAATTCCTACACTGATAAAAAAAAAAAAAAAAAAAAAAAAGCCCTGACAATGTAGTTGATGTGGTACTCAAAGGAGAGCTTGAAGTCGCAGATGAAACCAAGATTACAAGGTGGTTGGAAAGTAAATAACAATCCCATCAAACAGAACCATACATGGAAGGGGGTTAGGAGGAACCTGCTGCTTAGCCAGTGACAGCCCGTGTGATTCAGTATCACAAGACAATCCAATTTACAAAGACAAAAAATGAAAGAAAAGTCCTATCCAATCCTCAGGAACAGCAGGAGAAACAGATATGAGATACGAATTGAGAACTGAAAATGTCTGAGTCAAAATAGTTACGGAACAAATATAGGATGTTAGCTTTGTTATTGTCTAATTTAGACAAATGTACATGAGGAACAAGTCCATTGACGTTCCTGGAGTTTAAAGGGTGTAAAAGACACACAAGTGAAATAAAGAAGCAGACACTTGCAACATCAGATTCTGTCACCTTAGAGTATGCATTTTTCTGTCTGAGGTATCTGTCTAATCAGTGCCACTGAAATTTCTACTTTGTGGAATAATGCAATATATAGACTGCAATATACATATCATCATCTTGTATATCTTTAGTAAAGCTGGTCAGGATTTTTTGTATCTGGATACTCTCCAGGAGACTACAGTTTCTTCCAAAAAAATCTGAATTTTTGAAAGAAAATGCCAACATCATTCTTAAAAATCAGATTTCCTTTAAGATAACAGAAAATGTTTAATTTCTGGGGGCAATCTACATGAATTAACCCACACACATCTACACACACCCTTCCTTAAAATGAGTCAAAAGGTTTGGGGTTGGTTTCCCTCCAGACAGAGCACCTCAGCAGATGACAGCTGCGTAACCTGAGGCTGCGTACGTGCCACGGGGTAGCTGTGCAGCAGGGGAGCACAAGGTGTGTAAATGGTAACTCTCTGAAGGCAGTACAGCAAGACTGGGAAGAAAGTAAAAAGATTTCAAAATTCATTTTAAGAGAAGACATATTAAGAATTTCTAAGTAAATAAACAGTTCTAGCTGAAAAGAAAAATGTCAAAATAATTAATCAAATTTCCCAGGATGGAAATACCCATTCTGATTCCTAATTTCTGCTTTCTCCTTTCCAACTTCTAATTTCCAATTTCTAATGCTGTCCAGGTCTGATGCATACCTCCCAGAGGAATTTTGCATTGCACCTACTGGAGTCTCTTGATTAAAGCTCTTGTCTTCCAGTAAAGATCTTGACAAACGGGGATATTTGAACCTTCTTACAAAGCAGTGGAAACAAAAGTATTTTCATTAAGAGTCAAATCTTGCTCTTTTTTGACTAAGACTACAATTTATGCTTTGAAGGAAAACAAGACGTAATTACTACTTCAAAAAAACTGTTCCATTACACCAGCGAATAATATACAGGAGGCAAAAACAGACTCGTGGGATTTTGGAGGGCCATGTACCATGTGCATACATCACCAAAGATGCATAGGAGCCTTACGAGCAGTTATACTTTGGTTTTGGATTCAATGAGAGAAACCACTACCCTGAAACATGATCACATTGTGAGTTATCTTTGCCAAAACTCATAAATTCAAGCAAAGGGAAAACATATTGGGTGTCTGGAAACAGTGGAGGTAATTTTTCCCCTTGGACCTAGCAGAGATTTTCACTATAATGAAAAACTCTGAGGCGTAATTACAGAAATACGTTTTCTAGAAATGAACTGAGAAAGTGTTTCCCAGCCCAAATTATTTGGGTCTGCTTTATATGCTAGAAAAAATACCCATTGACATCACACAAACTCTCTGGATTTACACTGTCACCTCCTCATAATGCCTCATAATGCGAGAGTTACTCATAATAGGGTAACTATATGGGTAACTATATATCCCAATAATACTCTCCTCATAATAGAGAGTTACTCTAAATGCTTCACGATGTTCCTAGATCACTTCCTATCTGGGTCAAATGAGGCCCTAAAAACCAAAAGCAGAGAGGCAAGCTCCGAGATACAAGAGCAGAAGTAACTAGAAACCAGCAGCAAAGCCAATCACAGCAATTAGAGCTTGAGGAGCACTTACAGAGTACTTAGAAAAGCGAAATGTCTGGTTCCAGAGCACCTATCCCTGAATGTCCCTGCCTCCAGGGGTGCTGAGCAAAAGCCATATTTAAGTCACACTGCACAGTTCTATGTAGCTCTGTTTACAATATAAAGCAGAATACTTTCAATTTGAAAATTTAGCCAGTTTTTTGGAATGTTGGTTATTAGTCAGAAAACATTTATCCCATAAAAGCAAAACATACAGCGCTTTAACTCAAATTTTCAGGAGGAAACACTTCATGTAAACATCAAAGCTGAAGACTCTTTGAGCAAAATCATTGGTTTAATAAGCACCAAAATAATAGCTAGAGAATTAAATGGGCAAAAAAGCCAAAAGAATATATATATATTTTTAGAACAAAACCCAAGATATTCTAACTGGGTCTAAACCAAGTATCAAAGTCTCAGAATTTCCCACATAGGATGGAAATTCTGGTTTTGCAGACAGTTCAAAATAGTTTTGATCCAAGGCTATCCCACAATCATTGCAAGTAACTGAACTAAATGCACAAAACTTGAGAACAACAGGAAAACTTTTTTTTCATTAACCATAGCATTTGTAAAATAAATCTACCTGGTCCTAAGATTTCTATCCCTTCTGCCCTTTTTACAGTTGCATGGACACAACTCCATGAGAGAAATGTAGATCCTCCCAGGGATGTAACAATATTGAAAATAGGACATTTGAGAGGATGTCAGGCCATGACTGAGCCCGCAGGAGGTAGACTCACTGCTCATACTCAGTCTCACAGGGCAGGGAATTATATCAACACTATAAAACAACACAGGACATAATTCCTCTCTCTCTTCTCACCAGGACTGTATTCAAGCAAAATCAGGCAACTGTGAGAGACAGAGGAGACCTGTCCTTCTCAGGGTGTTATGTTTAATTGCTGAAGGCAAGAAGCATTTTTAAAGGTTTGTCAATAAAATCCCTATTTAGTTAACCCCAATCTCCTCAGATCTCTTGTTACAGACAGCCTTCTGCTCCCAACATCTGGGCAGGCAAAGCCTCCAATTACACTGCTGGATTTGGTAGCTTAATAGACCCAGATAAGGGCCCCTGGTATATCCATTTCCCTTGGTAACAGCTTATCTGCAGCCAGCCCAATGATACGCAACCTTTATGCCCCGGCGCGGCACGCAGTCATGCGGCAGGCCGCGCAGCGCGTGAATATTCACGTGAAACCCAAAGCTCTCCGCGACCTTTCCTCTTCTGTGGCTGGGCCTGCATCTGCCACAGCCACGCCGTAATTTATGGGGAAGGGGCAGGGGGCAAGGAGAGAGAGGCCCAGCAGCACAGCCGGAGCAGGCCCGCACCGCTCAGGCTCTTCCCTCCTCGCCCTGAGGGGCAGCTGAGCTGGGGGGCCTGGTGGCAGCCACCCCCAGGGCCCAAACACCAGACCTGCAGGCTGCAAATCGCCCCAATGCCTCCAAATCCTGGAGCTTAATCCAAACCTTAACACGTCCTTGGCTGAAGGATGCTGAGAAATCCTGCAGAAGTCAGCTCAAGGCACACAATGTCTCTTCCACGCTGAGGTGAATCCATGACCGTTTTCTTCTAAGCATTGCTATGAGCTCCCTTCCTCCCTCCCCTCAAAATATATGCAGACATTTGTCTTGTCTTCTCCTTTATTTTCATTTTCAGTTCCTCCTCTGCAATCACATCAATTTCTTTAAAAGTTGTTTTTTTTTTTTAAGTTGTCTAGGATTTAATATTTTCATGTTGAAAGTCTGACAGAGAATTTGCTGAGACCCTGTCGTAACACAGTCTGATTTTTCCTGCTTCTCTTAAAGGCCACAGAATTTCATTGCCCTCTGTTTTTCTCAGCCCATCTGTCAGCTAATTTGCAGGAACTCGTTAAATCACCTCTTCTCCATACTTCTTTCTCAGTTTTCCTCCACTTTTGCATTGAGTTCTGTGACAATGAACAAGGGCAGATCAGCTACAGAAATTTCTCTTCAAGCTTTCATTTTAACATTCGAGTCTCATGTTTGTCGCTTGAAGTTTATGTGCCAAAGACAGGAGAAAGCACAAGCCAGCAGTTTGTCAAAGCATGCTCTCTCGGGATTTGTGTTCTGTTTCAGCTGTCACCATGTCGCCATATATATGTACTGATGCAACTTCTGATGTGCAGCAACAAATGGTAAATAATTCCCTTCTCCAAGTGCACTTCTGTCTGTTGTTGGTGTCAGTGCTTTTGATCAATAAACCACTGAGGCATCTTCCAGCAGGAGTATTGTTCCAACTGTTGCTTGGGAACAACAGGCTCCATGCCCTATTTCCTTGGTTTGAATGCAATATATGAGGCTTTTACTTTTCCTCTCTCTTCAGGAAACATCGTATCTGGCTTGCTATGCAAGTACTGCTCGCTGTTTATCCACATCTCCAGCTCCTGAAAAGGCTCACTGGTTTCTATTGGTATAAAGTAGTTTTAATTGAAGTAAGAGGTCACTACCTGTATCACTCCAAGCAGGGATTTCAGCTCTTCCTGGGGCGCTGGCAGGTAACAGTGCTGTTTCTTCACATTAGGCCTGACGCTTCTTTTTCCTCAGAAAATTCCAAATGCGCTGAGTCCCTATGAACTTGCATATTTTTTGACTTACCTTATTAGTCTGCTCCAGACTCCAAGACAGGCACTTACTGTAACTGCCTGCCACTGGGACACCCACTGCTTTATACATTTGGGTTTTGAACCTCTTCCTCAATGAAATCCAAAACAGACATCTCCACCACTGCTACACCATCTTCCATCTTACTTGGTGATACTGGTCACTTTACGCTGTCTTTATCCAAGCTGGTGTAGATTTTCTTCTAGTACCTTGGATGTACTGCCGTGCTCATAAATGATGTCCTTAAACTACCCATGCAGACCACAGCGTTTCCCACACCAGTGCTAGTGGTACGCTGCCGTCAGTAAAGGCATTCCTGCCCGACTGGTGTTTTCTCCTTTCTCGCCAGCTGCTGCTGTGAACTGCTCCATTCGGATGGTTCTTTTTGTTTGTATTTTCTAGTCCCTGACACTCTGGAATTCTTCTTCTGATTGAAATTAATTAAAAATGCAAATGCAGAGAAATATATGCTACTGGCAATACATTTAGACAGCTCAGTTTTTGCAAAATCCTGGTGCGTGCCCAGCGCCATTAAACACAACAATCTGTTCTTACTCTCTTCTTCTGTCTTTACACATTCTATAGACACTAGGATTTTCTTTTTATATGATGTTTCAAGCAAATTACAGGGCTGTATATTATATAGACAGCTAATAGCACTTTAGTTTATGCCTTTAAGGCTGCATTTGCCCAGTCTGTGGAGTGATGTCCTTACTGGCAGATTTGCAGAACAATGCAGGCGTCACTAACGTTGCCATAAGGAATAGACTTTTCCAATATTGCCTTGGTAATTCAGTTTACCGAATTCTTATGTCAGTTCTAATTTTTAAGGTTTTCCCTATGAATGTGCAAACATTAATCTATTAAGTTAGTACCACTTCATGGACTTCATTGCTGTTCTCTTCTGCCTTCTACCCCCAAACAACGCTCTTGTTGACTTCATTAAACTGTTCTCTTTGACATATGCTCTTGCTGTATGCACTGAATGTTATGGATATTTTAGCTTGCTTCTCCAACACACAGTGAAAACTGCGTGCTTGAGGCTCACATTCTGCATGTTTTTTCCAGTGCTGCACCACACTTTTGCAGTGGCTGACTGCCCTTGGTAGATGCTTTTCTTCTGATGCTGTATGCAAGCAGAACTGAATAAAACTTTAATTCACATATACAAAAAAATCCAAGTTTTGAGAGTACTGAAAGTATTTGCAGATTCATATGGAATTTGGCAGCAGTTTTAGGTGGAAAAAATGTAATTAGGGTGCAAACATTAAAACATTAGTGAGCATATGACCAGTAAATATTTTTAGTGACACCTTTCATTTAAAAATGCTGGAATATGTTATGCTATATAGTAATGCTAGACAAATTGTGAGTGTCACAGTCAACTAGTAAAAAGGTCAGGGCTATTCTCTTCAGTGGATTTAATTCCTACATATGAAGAGTCCCCTCCATGCGTTGCTGGTGCAGCATTCTTCACAGCTTTGCTATACTGGTGTTCTCTCTGTGACACATTTCATCTGAAGAAACTGGAGCAAGCTGCAGACGCATGCTAATAACAGAGCACTCCCAGAATACTTACAAGGTAAAAAATTGTTATAATCTCCAGTTTATTGATTAGCAAACTGGGTTAGCAATTTGTTGGTGATGACAGATTTGGGATTTACACCCCAAATAGGTGGCTCCCAGCCCCAGGCATTACTCACAGACAACACGTGCACGCTTCTCAGCAAAGGTCTCCGATAAAACTAAAGGATCTTGCGCATGACGCTAACGCAACCGTGGGCTGGCTGGGTACAGGTAGTACTCCCATCCCCATGTACGATACATTACATTACACTGCTACCCTTATTACAACCAAGTGCTGTCATTAAAGCTAATGCTACAGAGACCCACGGGAGCGTGTGACCAGAATGAAAGAAGCAGGGCACAGTTCATGAGCCACCAGAGAGGCACTTCCCTGCAGCTTGCTTTCAGAAGTAAAACCCTCATTTTAAATAAAACAAAAACTTTTACTTTGATAAATGCTGGCTGCTTCTAAAAGATATTCTGTTCTCAAATCTCCCCGGCTAAATGCCACCACAGTTGTAAGGGCCAACCACGTGTGTAGTCAGGCTGGGAATTATCCACACAAATAAAGAGCACAGCTTGAAACATTGACTTTTTCCTGATCAAAAGGGTCTTGGAGACAACTGGACAGTTTGGATCAGGCAAAGGATAGGGCTTTTATTATTTTCAAAGAGTGCCCCAATGAACAGAGTAGCCAATGTGGCCCTGGTGGCAGTGATATGTTCTAACACTCTCCTCCTCCCACACAAGTTATTGAAAGCTTGGCTTTGGATCTGTTTGTTGGTATTTTTTTTGCCTTTTTTTTTTTTAACTATTTATTTTTGTTGAAGAAATTCTGTAAGGAAAATGTGATATACAATCAAGCCTTTCATTAGCTTTTTTAATAGCATTCCCTGTCTAAGCTGCTTCCCCCCTACATACCAAGTAATAAATTGCAAATATTACCAAAGAAGCATTGTCACCCAAAAAATGTCTTCATTATACCAGTACAAAGGAACTATGTGCTGTGATCTTATTAAAATCAAAATTTTAAATAGCATTAAATGTACTTTTCTGTGTTCTCATATCTATTTTCTTTATGTACTTTAGTCTAAAGTGAAAAAACAATGCATATCCCTTTCCATCTTGTTTTTACCTAGTTTCATTCATTAGAGTTTTTCAACTATATATGCTGAAATGAAAGATTTAACATGGAAAAATTATTTATGAAAAATTTTACAATCATGAAATATTCACACTAGTTAACTTTGTAAAGCTGTTCCTTTTAACAAAACCTAAAGAATTTAGGGATTTAAGCTGCATGATAAGGTAGAATGTTCTTCAGAAAGATCTGTTTCTCTTTTACTAGTTATATACTCCATTCTAAATAAAAAACAATCCAGCACTGTGGTAGGTGACAGCTAAGCAACATGTTGCAAATAAACATATTTTACCACCATTACAATTTTTGTGATTTATTTTAATTCCAATAGGATGTACTTCAGCAATCATTGTAAAGGCTTTGGCCTCAATATCTATACACAGCAATCCAGAAGAACATAAGCTTCCACCCTGTTCTCTGATTGTTGTCTATCTGTTCATCTTATAGCTGGTTCACATAGGGTAAAATATATTTACTAATGCCATAATGTGTTATGGGACAGAGATCTATTACATGGAATTCAAACAGAATCGAAGATCTTTAGTCCTCCGTTTTTATGGTGTTTTGTTTGTAAGCAATTTGCATAAGACCATTTGTAAAACTAAAACATAGTAGAATCACCTTAACAACAGATGAAACAAAAAGTTATTATAAAGTTATTTTGAAACCGTAAAAAGTATATCCTTCTTGTACAGTGTGTTTCCACTTAAAAATATCAGCCAGAAATTGCAAAGATATGATTTTCTATAATTGATCTTATAGGATTACCTGTATGAATTGTTAAGTTAAAATGTGTAATTGCTTCATCTAAATATAAAGCTACAAAACATCATTGTCTCTGCAGACTTAACTTCTTTGTCTGTGAATGTAAATGAGCATCTTTGTGTATAAAGGTTCTCCAATACTGGAATCCTACAGAGCAATAACAGCCATTAGCTATACTTGGGATTTCAGGAGTAATAGCTGTGATATTATGACTAAATGCTGATAGGAATCTAATTCCATTGGAGCGAACAGAAAGTCTCCCCTTTGACCTGAATGGTAGTTGAACTGATTCCTCTGTTGGATGATATGAAAAGTCAGATCAAAGGTAGGATTCTGAATCTTGTTAAAATACGTGGCTTCAAACTACTTACTTCCTGCGAAGCATTAAAGAAAATATCCACTGGGCCCATAATCAATCATTGAAAGAATATGTCCTATGATGCTCATTCTATGAGCACATATGTGCATTTATATTTTTTGCTTTTAAAAGGTTTATCTACCCTCATTTTTTAAAGCTTATTTCCCCAAGACACAAGCGGGAAAGAGGTACAGTGGTACACGAAACAACTGTGAACTCTTCTCCTTTATCTGAGGTGATCAAAAAGCAGTTACTGTGCATGTGTTGTAAGGAAGAGTGTTTTAATGTCTATGGAATTTCTCACTGGCATGTCATTTGAAGAATCTGGTTTCTGAAATTGATCCACATCATTTGAAGCCTGACACTTGCTGTTTGATGGGATAGACCTGAATACAGAACACTCTGATGAAATTCATATTCATATTTTGAAGGCCCAGACACATATTCTAAGCAGGTTGAGGCCATCTCTATTGTTTAGAAACATCTCTTTCCTCTTCTCCCACTTCTTTCAAATAGCATCATAGCCTATATACTCAGAATCTAAGAGATAAGGGAGGCAGAGGGAATTTTTTGGCTTTAAGTATCTCTAAACAATTCTTGGAGATTATATCACGGCAAAAACATTCGAGAAGAAGACTACAGTCTGATGCAGATGGGAAAAGCAGCATAGCCAAGCAGGGTGGGGAATGTTATCAGAAACGCCTGTTTGTAACTCATGGTCCAGAATACAAAAGCAGAAATGTGCTTCATTTAAACACACAGAAATCAGAATTCTTTCAAAGATACGAGAATGCTGGAAGACTCCACCAAACAAGGGCAAGCCATAGTTTACAAGCAAATCAGAGCCAAGTTTTCCAAGCAAAGTGTCCAGCCCTGAATGCCTGAGAGGTTAAACACAACACCTTTGGGAAAAGACTCAAGAAGAAAGAGATGTAAAGACCTGAGTGGGCAGGAGCAGGAGTGAAACATGGCACTTGGATGGAATTTGGCAACAGGAGTAATGAAGACAGACATATGATACGAAGGCAACAATTAAGAAGTTACAGACAAAAGTAGGATAGAACAGGAAATTGGGGAAAATGAGATGAGTGCTTCGTTTTGCCTGGTTGAATTTCATGGGACAGGACATACAGTGTGAATTACTAACGTGCTGCTGAAGGCACTCTAATCTCAAAATGTCTCTGTCGGTTTGTTAAGAAATAATAGCTGGCAGTTAACTACGAACAATGGTCACATGTTTCTAATTAAATTTATGGATGACACTCTTTAATCTAGTTATATACATTCTATTCAATACAAACTTTCAATGGACACTGACCTGTAATATACAAGTACTGAAAATGGAAGTTTGCACTGACAAACTATGCAGGCAAGCATAACCTTTAACTGTCACGGGAAGAAGAAGCCATTGTAAAAAAATGTGTCAGCCTGATGGTGTGATACGTTTATATGTTCAAAACATATCACAAAATAATATCCCTTTCATCGTTCCCTTATACATTTCCTTCAACACATTATCACCAACATGGTCTAGTTGAAGACAAATCTTCAGCTGGCACACTCTGGCATAAATGCATTGACCTCAAGCCAGTGCCTTAATGCTGGTTTTAATCTGTGCACAGTCTCCCACTCTACTTACTGCTTGCCAAAGAGTAGGGAGGAAAAATCACCTTTTCTTAGAGCCACAGGTTCATTTTTTTTCCTCCACAAGGAGCATTTTAATATACCAACAGCACTAATTATTACACAAAGCACTTTTCATGGTGCTACACCCACAATATTCGCTATGACAACAATAAATGTCTCTCTCTACTCCCCCCTTACTGATGCGAAAGGGTAAGAACTAAGCATGGGGCACTAACCTTGCTGTAAATTAAGCCCAAATTAGCACTAGAGGGGTTTGGAAGCCAGAAATACCTAGTTCCTTGTTCCCATCCAGACAGCAGACCTTGCTGTCACCTCAGGGAAAAGATAATTCCTGTCTTAATACATGAAGGAAAGGCTGAATCTAGTCCATCACCCCAGTGAAAACAGTACTGATTTGCCATACTAAGCATTATCTTTGTGCAAAATTCACAACTGCTAGCATTTCCGCTAGTGTTCACTACCCAGTTTCCATAAGCATTTTTCTTTTCTCTGTATAAATATTGACAGTTCATGGCCTGCGTTTGGACTGCTGAGGAAAGGTCCTGCCACGGGCCTAGCTCCGCCGTGGTGAGGCCTTGCTGCCCGGCGTGGGGCGGGGCCCGGCAGTCCATTACTGGGTGCGAACGGTGTTACGGGAGATGAGAAACCTCAAGAAATCAACAGAGATGAGGGCTTCACATGACTGCTGGAACACTCTGGGAAAGGAGTGCTTGATTATTCTCTATTGACCTGTTACCTTGCTGCTATCATTCCTCCGTTTAATCAAGTACTGTTTCGTGAATCATTTGGCTCATAACTCATGAGTGAAGAAGGACTGTTCGTTGAGCAGTTTTATATTGTGTGGCTTTTGTGTGAGGAGCCAAACTATCATTCATTGGTGACCCCCAGAAACCGAATGCAACTCTTGCTGCTCCCAGTGCCAAACCTACCAGCTCCCAGCACTTCCAAGCATCAGCCCAGCAGTATGAACACTCGAAAAAAGAGGCAGCTCTCTTAACAAAAGCTAAGGACACACTTCTTCTGCAGAAGACACTGTCTATGGAAGTCAAAGAGACGGCATGGGCTTCCTCAGACCTCTTAGCTTTGCTTGTTTCAGTGTTTGTTCCATTAATAGTTCCACTAGCATGCTGAGTACTTGACTTTGGCATGTTTATCCACTCACACAACTGTTCAACATCTTTGAGCATTTTCCGGTCATGTATCCGTAGTACAGCTATAAAAACCCCTTGTTAATCTCAGTCATCATTTGAAAACATTACCTAAATATAAATCTAGAATATAATCCCAATAAATTCAAATCCCATATATATCAAAAACAATCACTTTACAGCATGTGGCATTTACATTTCTCTTTCAGGTGATATTAGAGTAGTTTATACATTCACTACGGTGAACAAATTTTTCCTGGTATCCTCAACAGTAAAACAAGCATTTCTGATTAGATGACCTCAGCTACCTACAGCTCTCATACACTCAGTATAAAGCAACAGAGTGATCCTACAGAGGCTTACAGAGGTAAGATTTTAATTACAAGTTTGGTAACTTGTCTGGATTCCTTCCTAGAATCCAGTGAATTCAAGGAGGTTCTTCTATATGATGACATGTTTCTATTTAGGGTGCTCTAAAATTCCTCCACCACTTTTGCTCTGGAGAATCTTAAAAATCAGGGAAGGTTGTGACACTGTGATGAATAAACATCTTCAAAATGTACGTCATTATGAATACTGCTTCTTAACAACTGTATCTTTATGACACAAGATATATTTAGTAGATACGGTAAATATTAATTCTTACCACAAGACTGCTGTCCAGAGAAAGTCTTTTCCCAAATTCCCTTTTCTGCAGCTGTCTTTTTCTCTCCATAGCTGAGGCTATTTTTTTTCCTTTTCATCTACTAGAAATGTCAGACTCTTTCCAGCATCACTGCAAAAAAAAAAAAAAAAATAAAAATAAATGCACATTTCAATATGCTACTTAACAGTTTCTGTCTTTCATCATTAACTTTGTAATAACCCAGCAGCTAATGACTTTGTGTCCATAGTAGGCTGTGTTCCAGGAACGAATTTTCTGTGCCAGAAAAGCTAAACTCTCCAGACAGAAATATCACCAAAAAATAAAAAAATAAAAAAAAATCTACTACTACTACTGTCTTTATCAATACACCCTGTGTTTTAATAGTCTCTGTTTAACCGGGCTGGGAAATGGATTTGCAGAGCCAGCGAACTACCTGGGGTTTGCGGGAGGGAAACAGTTCGTTTCACATTAATTGCACTCCTCAGTAAGCCCTGCTTGTTGGCACATCTGTGCTGCTACTGTGATGTACAAATTTTGGAACTAATCCTGACAAGTTCTAAAAGCTTTTCAATTCCTATTATCCTTAATGAGACACTAATGCCCTCAGCACTTTCCTTATATTTTTAAGGTCAAATATTTGGCTGTGATAATCAAAGAGTCCCACTGACTGTGCAGAATGGCCGGGGAACTTCACCTAAAGCATGGAGGGAAATAGTCTTACTGATTTGGTAGGATTCGTTTATTCCACTGATGATTTCTACTAAAATCAAGGCATAATTTACACATAGCTACTACCAAGTCTCTCTTTTACTACATGGTTCTGGTGAAACATGTTTGAAAGTTTTAGCTTCTATATTGAGGTAGTATTTGTTGTGCGTGATTTGGCAGCATGGGCAAAGCTAAAGAAGTTATTCAGGATTTACAGAAAATAGTAACAGAAATCAGAGTTTAAATCGAAGTGGGCAGATAGCCCATGAACGCTGAACCAAACAGAGGAATTTTCTTCTACACCTTGCAGTCACTGAATTTACTGTATCAGAGGGAACATCCTATCTCTTACTCTGGGATAACTCTCATTAAAGACGAAGAACTTTCACCATAAGATTTTGTCCACTTTTTTTAGTCAAGACTTGATATGGAAGCCTACTTAAAATCATAATTCTAGCAAGGTTGCAATATTCATACAGCACTACTTAATTCTAAACCTAGAGCAGTTCATTGCACTTAACTGACAAAGAAGATGAAAAATACAAATCTATATGTTTCTGATCCCTGGTGCTCATTGTGAACAGCAACATCAGTTACCAAGAGCCAGGTGACTACAACAGGCATGAATACCACTGGGCTTGGCTGCAGGGTAATGCAGCTGGCGTCCCCAAAAGAAGCCTTACATTTGGCCTCCAGATGTGCTTACATGCCTGTGGATAGCCTCGGCTTCTCATGCACCTGTGAACTAGACCATCTGTCACTGCGGTGATATCAAGCAGATAAATCCACCCCAACTCTTTCTCCCAACTGCCCCCAAATGCTCTGCCACAAGGGCACAGGGGACTCAGCACGTGGGCCGAGCACGGGCTGCCTGCAAGGAGATCAGGATGCTCCGGGCTAAGCCCCAGAAGGCAGCTGGAATTCAGAGGGCTCCCAGAGGCACACAAATTGTGATAATCAATCAGGTACAACGTGGACATCACAACTGGGACTGCTCTTGTAAAGCATTTCCCATGGGGGATCCGTAATTGGTCCAGCTAGCAAGAGATCGAATGGTAAATCAGTGGTCTAAGAAACAGCACCTGGTCTCTCTTACACTTTGTATTTCTGGTTTGCACTTCCACAAGGCCAGTATTCAGCCCTTTTTCTCCAAAATGGACAAAAATCAGCTTCTATAACATTAATCTAAATAACACACATGATGGTAGGAATATCTGTTATAGCACTGTGATCATTCTTTATGTGTATTTTGTTCCAGTTTTACCTGCAAGCTCCTGCTTCCCATCTGTAGCACCAATCCTAAAGCTACACCCACTACTTAATTCAGCTAATAAGGACGAACAATGGCATGCTATCGCACAATTACCGTTGCTTCCTGATTAGCTATCATGTCTCAGAAGACATACCACAATCCTTACAAACACAGACACAATGTATTACATTGTTCTTGCGATCATGACAAAAATCAGCGAAAGAAAAAACTTAATGTAATCTTTGTGTCATTTTTCTGTGCATTTGTCGTGCCTGGAGAGCAGGATTTCCACCAAGGCAGTCTTTGTTGATCAGTAAGCACAGCACTACAGATGAGTGAGCCGGTGACAGCTACAGTTGGAGCCAATTATCCCGGCAGAAGGTCAAGTATTTAACTTCAGTGCCTGAAGTGCCTGTCTGCAGGTATTTGGCAGAACAACCCCAAATCCTAGTTCAGAAGGAAAAGGAGAAAGGATTATTAGTTATTCCAACAGCTTATACACTGAGCTGCCTTGGGCACTTCAGAGAGTGGATTTACTGTCCCTTTGTAGCCCTGGCAGGTACAGCTCACCTACCTACGTGAGCAATGGTGAAGCTGCCTCAGACCTGCAGACTCCTTCCCCATGTACACCACAGGAGCTCAAATCTCTGGGCATGTCACTATTAGCAGGCTGCCAGAGATCTCTCCTGAAAAGTTATCAACCTAAGGCTGAACCCACCCAAACTTCTGAATCAAAGGTAATTACCTTACAAGATAACACATCGCCTGTATCAACATATGCTGGTGGCTCAGGACACCCAACTCGGGAGGTCTTAAAAAAAAACGATCATCAGAGCGAAGTACTTCACAAAACCAGAACAAGTTTCCATGTGGAATGGTCATTTTTGTGCAGCATGCTTCTTGTCACAGAGAAAAATGACCTTCCTAGGTAAATCTGTCTTCCTCTGAGACCAACCCACAGACTAAAATGAATTCAAACTGGAAGTAATGCATCTCCCGGGAAGCTCAGCACAGGAGAACGGCCATCCAGACAAAGCAGTCTTGAAATGTAAAAACACTGAGAATCAGTTTGCCCAACCATCAAATACACTATGTTTGTGTTATTAAGAGAACAGGCTGTAGAAATTTATCAGCCTTCTTTGACCGTTTGTTTGTCGATATCTCTCAGATGATGTCTTCCCAGCAGAGACCCCAGTGATCAGCATTCAGACCCTGATGATCCCTTTTGGCGTGGCTGAACTGGGACCTACACTGCAAACGTACTTCTGATTTCTGGTGTCTTCACTGATACTGCGCTCACATTGGGAGCTGAGTATTGGGGGGCATACCTTTGTGCTGCAGGAAGCTTGCCCACTTGTAGGACTCTTCCCTGTGGGACTAGAGTTCATCTACACTGAGCATACCAGGGGAGGCACTGAAGGTAGAGGTACTCAGTGATTACGCCCGTATCCTGAAGAGGTACGTGGGGATCAGTCTGTGAGAATACAGGTCCCAGATGTTTGCCTACTGCCTGCTCAGTTTTGCACTGAGCTCAGAGATGTAGGTTTTGTGTGGATGCAGAAAAAATGTCCCATGGGAAGCCCTAAGTGGGATCTTGCGTCAATACTGTGTACCCTCACCGTTCATAAAGCCAGCAAGCCAGAGGCATCAGCTTGATTACGTATCTTAAAGTGCAGCAATTTTAGTACTCAACACAAGCATGTTCATTACTTCGGGAGATGGCTCTAAAACTATGCCCTGGAGAAATGGTGTGATTAACATAGAAAAGCACTCTCGATAATCTATGCAAGAAATTCCTCAGATTATAATACCTTCTTCATTTCCAGTAGTAACAAAGCATGATTGATGCCTATTGCTTTAGCTGATGAAAACGGGTAATATTACATCCCTTAGATAAGCAGCCAAGATATTTTCAGACAGTTTGAAACTGTGCAGTTACATTTCAACAGAGCTATGCCAACACATACCAGCTGGGAACTAACACGTAGTAAATCTTTTTGGTAACTGGAAATGGACTGTATTTATTTTTCCGTCTCACAAATTAGTATAAATTTAGCAGTTATGACAAGTGACACAAATGACAGCTCTGGAAACTAGCATCCTTTTGTTTAAATTCAGCGTAGATGTAATTCAGCCTCCCCACCCTCTGCTTACCGTAGCTTACCACTGCCAGAAAGCACAATACCTGGCGGGCACTAACACATTCTCCCTCTGCAATTTGTTTGTCTGTCTGAGCATTAATGAGAGGACAGCTTCTGTGATGTGGACATCAAACTCTCAGGTAATGGAACGAGGCCAAAGTTACACAGTGATCACCTTTAAGCCCTTTTTTCTACTTGGCCAGTTGTACTTTTTCAACAGCCATACCTGAAAACTGAAAGGTAATAACCAGAACCAGTATTACCCTTTAGCAAGGAAAGGAAAATGAAAATAATATCACTAGCATAGGTCAGGAGGCGGCTATGAGAAAGTACAAATTTTCATCAATGCAAATGTTAGTTAGAATGAACAGGTGACCTAAAGGTGAAAGATTTTATAGCTCATTACCAGCCTCTGGAGTGATTCCGTTTCCTGAGAACCTAATTGAATTGAATTGAGTCTTTCACTGTACAGCTGGGTTCTTTTGCCAACTCTGGTGCTAACACCGATGTCTGAATGTCTGCTTTTGTTGTGGTCTTTGTAGGAAAAGGAGCAGAAGTAAGTGCAGCACAGCTTGTCCAGGCCTTCTCAGAACTGGAATAACAAAAGGCTCCAGGATTATGAACTTGATGTACATTCGATGGATCAAAAATTGTTCAGTCCTACAAAATCACTACATTTATTCTTCCTAGGCCTAAAACGCTAGGTCTGTACTAAGTTTTTGAGTGTTTCCTGTTCTTTTTTAAATGGCAGAGTGTTAAAAACACCAGAGCAGTTAACAGCAGAGAACTTCACCTTCGCGAGAGATGAGAAAATTCTGCCTAGTGACTAAAAGTGAGCCATGAAACCAGTTTCATTACCACACCCCTATCTCTCCCCGTCATAGTATTCAGCCTGGTCATGACTTTAAGTGGTGAAGTGGAAAAAATAATTCCCAAATTCTCTTATGAGCTGATGTTTCTAACTTCAACACTTGGGAACTAGAAAGCTACAGCGACATCTGCATTTATGCAACCTGAAACTTAGCTAAATGTTTTTTATTTTGCCCGCAGTGCATTTCAGAGCAACACCATGAGCATGGCCTGCCTAATGCTCAATACACTCAGGTATTTGCTGAGGCTGGTCAGCAGTTTGTTAGTGCTAATGTATGCATTGTACATGCACACCCACTGGATTAGGCTGCTATTTAGATAAGCAAGCTGCATTTTTGCAGAGAAGGAGAATGTGCCATGTGCCAGCATTAATGAGTTAATTAAATTAGAAAAATTCCAATGCAAGACCCTAAAATGCTTAGATAAGTGGAATACTATGGGAATTGCAAAGCAGCAAACACTGCTGTACCATTCTGCCTGCAGACCCAGGTATTCTGACCGGCTTCAGAAAGCTGTGTTAAAACAAAATACATCAAGCCAGTCAGAAAATATCCATATAGAAAAAGGCTCCTTGCTAGTCTTCTTCCCATGACACTGATGCATGGCAGTCTACAAAGAAACTAAAGGTTGACTTATTTGAGAGCCAAATTACGTGGATCCCTCTTGCTCTGATCCCAGCTCTTGAAAGGGAATCAGCAGAGTACATAGGATTGTCTAAAGCAAATTTTTAATGGTGATCACTTGCCAACACTGAACAGACTCAGAGCACGGTGTCCTAGAAATACAGCGTTTAAAACAAAGCATCTCAGCTGCTAAATTCCACATTTGAATCTGTCTGAACCACAGTTTTCAATATACATTTATGCCTTTTCCACGCAAGATAATCTTCCATTTATTTGGCAAACTAAACAGCCAGTAAAGCTTTCTATAGCATTGCCTCTAGGATTTAAACAAGTTAAGATTAGGGGCTTAAATCTAGCAGACCTATCAGTGTGCTCAAAATAATACCAGGAATTTCAATAAATCAGAAAATAAAGAATATGGCATTAAAGATGTTATTACTCTGACAGCTGTCAAGATGAATTGCATGAGAAGCATTTAAAAGATTTATATCTCCGAATCTCACCAGGTTAATTAAATGGATGCATGCATTCATTTAAGAGGATAAGGTGGGTTGCAGTGACATAAAATGAGAGGGCATAAGATTACGTTCTTTCAGCATTAACAAGAATGGGTTGAACCGATATCATTTCCGTATTCTGTAATAAGCGTGATTCATCCACTGCCATTTTCAGCTCTCATCTTCTTTCTGGCAGCAAAAAAAAAAGACTATGAACATTTATAGACTAACATAATCAACGCCTTAACCTTTTCAGCGTTTTGTGTTTGCATTGGCTGTCCATTTTTATCACAGAGCTCCACAGGCCATGCTGCAGGGAGGAGAAGAATCGCCAGTAAATTACACCAAAGAATGCTGGAAAGGTCAAAGGATTACCGTTTGCTGATTTTGCTGATTACCTGTTTGCTTTTATGGAACATATGAAGCATTCATATCATGCAATAAAATTACCGAGACAAAAATGATGAAAGATAAGCAGACAGAAAGCATGAATCTGTTGTCAGGACAGCAACTGGTAAGGATGGAAAAAAGGATTTATTACAGCGTTATCATCAATAAGAAATAGGCTATGACAATGATGGTTATGTATCCCTGGTTCCTGCACTGAAATCAAATCCTTCTGCATGCCCTAAGACCTATAACCAAGAACAGGTTACCCAAGTAAGATCCAAGAAGCTATTCAGGCTGAAGGAAACACTAGGCTCAGAGCTTCCATTCCTTGGGTGCATTTCTAACCACTCATTATCATACATTATTTATTACCATATACTACTATAAATTACATAATATAGCTTATTATATGGTAAAAATGGATTCCCTCAGCCATTGAAACTCCTCCAGCAATGTTTTGCAATACAGGCTGTTAATCTGCAGAAGGCACGCTCTGCAGACAGCTACAGCGACAGGCACCTCTGTAGGCTTCAGCGCAGATTTGTCTCCTTTGTGAAGCACTGCCAAACTTGGGGAACTGTTGTTATGCACCCACCTAAAGGGCTATGCGGAGATTGTGAGGTTCAAAAACAAATGTCCCTTTTATATGCCAATAAAGATGCCTCTGGCATTTTGTGGTTTCAGGCTGGTAAGTATGAAATGCTGGAAACAGCTTCCCTAACTTACTAAATCATTCTTAGGGCTTGTTGTTTCTCATGGCTAAATATTTTGATTTTATCAAAATTTACATGCTGTAAACGAATGGGAAGGTCTTAGCATGCAACACGATAATGTGGGTACATCAGGGGATAAGGTGGGGAAATCACATTGAAACTCAGCATTTAAATAACATTTGTTTAAGTTCAAGAACAAGTTTCAAACTAACAGAGCAAATATCCCAAACCTGGCATATCGTATATAATGGCCAGGTATGGGAAACTCATGAAGAAGTCACAGTCATTTTTGGTTCTTCGCGTGCCAGCAAAGAAATCAAAAAGAATCTTTTCACTACATTTTTAATATAGAAGACAAATCCGTCAGGCATAGGCTTCTTCATAGGACATCTTCAACAGAGGAAGTAGCATCTGGTTGAGGAGGCCAGTGAAGTTAACATACCAAATTCGCACGTGTTCATATATGTTGCAAGGTTCAGAACACTGCATGCAATTAAATCCAAAACCTGAACTTTTCTGACAAAGTGCAAGGAAGAATTTAAAACATACAGTCAAGATTCCTAGAGTTTGCTCAGATTTTTTTGTTTGCTTTGTGTTTTTCTTTCATTAATGTAAATCAAGACACTACTCAAGAAAGCCCAAGAGTTGCAAACCCACCCATAAGACCTCAGCTGCAAGCAAACTGCTGGATTAAAAGCTCAATGTTTGAAACTAGACCTAGGAGCTTGTGAAACATGCTTAAATACGGCTTCTTCCCTGGAACAGATGCATTTCAGCCGGCATCTCTTCTGCCTGCCCATCTGCCCTAATTGTATTCCAGAGGGACCACTAAAAATCGCAGTCCTTTGTGCACGTTCCACCCCTTCCACCTGCACCGCTGAGAGGGACGATGGCAGCAATGGTCACGGGATGGCTGAGTGACCTGAGCACCAGCCCGACAGACACCAGCGAGCCAACATAGCTAGGAGCCTTTGTCATAATTACCTCTCATTCACTCATTTTCCACACCCTGAATAAAATATTTTGCTACAAAACATTTTCTAATAGTCCGTTTTTGGTGAACGAATGCAGTGTTATGAAATTAAGTGTCCCAAATAAATGCTACTTGATTTGGTCCTTCCCAGCCACGGAGGTGAAGGGAATCAAAGACCATTTCCTTACCGAGGCACTCCAACCCATTAAAATGAGGAATTATTAGAATTATCTTAGTGATAATGCCCAGACCACTGGCTTCACTCCACAGAGCACTGGGTAACACTTTAAAATGTTCATTTGGCTCCATGTAAAACTCTCAATATTAAACAAGTACTGTAGAAATATTTCTGCGGCTACTAGTAACATCTTCAGCACCCAGCTGTGCATGTCATCCTTAGATAACGAAAGGTATTTGCAGCAGAAGGAATATTTCAACATCTAGACTGCAGAATTTGTGTCTAATGAACGTGGGTTGCAATGTGCTGTCTCACATCTCACCTTGCCGTACAGACACTCCCGGAGGGCCAGGGCCTAACCTTACTTTAAAGGTAATATCTTCATAATGAAGATACTCACTCAGTAACAGCCCAGAAAAGAAGCTGAATCAAACTCATAATCCCTTTTTGTCCTATGAAAAAGAAGGGAGGATAAGGTACAATGAAATGCGTGTGATCCCTGCGTCATCTAGGAACAGAGTAACTAAGAAGAGGCTCAACTTGGCTATCTGCAGGACCTGAAAATAGCTCCTCCACACCACCATGAGGAAAGGCAGCCCTGGGGAGGAACAAGAGAGGAAAGACGGTGACAATCTCTTCCAGTGCCAGGAAAACCAAAACCAAGCCTATGGCTTGAAAGAAAGGACTGTAGCACGGGATTGAAGCTTATTATGCTGTGCAGCTCCGGCTGCTTCCCACACAGGCTGCCACACACATTTCTATCTGAAGATTTCTCTATACATTCCTTATTTTGCTGTGCTCCTCCACTGAGTCCTGTAAATGCGTACAGTTAGGCCAGCCATAACTCCAGCAGCAGCCCCTTGCAGTCACCTCTGCCCACTGGTACAGACACGAACCAAAAGCCGGGCAGTACCCGAGCTGAATTTGGAGGTGCCTGCACTAACAGTAAACCCACTAGCTCCAGTCCTTTGCTCATCTAAGTGTGGGCACTAAAATCCTTCAGCTGGCTCCCCAGCTGTTCAGCCTGCGGATGTTAGACCAAGTCTACGCTAATTTCAGCCGACATAACTTCATCCAGGGATCAGACCAGAGAAATTCATCTCCGTTGTTCCCAAACACACTTCGGGGACGTCTCTTCTCTCCTTCATGCTCACAACAGAAAGATAACAGGGTACAACTCAGCTCTACCTCTTCCAGTTTTGTAGGGGGATGTACGCTCCATAAATCAATGGACACAAATTAAGAAAAAGCGCAGAGAGATTTGCCCAGCCACTTCAAATTCGCTTTATTCTTGTTACACAACAGAGCATGTAGGACTGTGGGACATCAAGGCTGTAAAATTAAAAGGAACAGATACACATTGATTAAGCTCCATCTTCAGCTTACAGCCAAGAAAACTATTGTGAAAACGTTAAAAATGAAAGATGTTATGTCCTCATCCATATATCCTCAGACAGTGACAGAGCACTGAACAGCACCGGCATACTGAACAGCCCTGCAACTTATTTCTCTGCAACTCTGGAGAGATCTCATCTCAAACACTGACTTCAGTTCTGGGCCAAAAGGATATAGACAAACTTGATGGAATTCAGACAATAGCTGTAAAGACGATTAAGATATTGATTTGGTGGGAAAACGATTAACAAGTCTGTTCATAGTAGTTTCAAACAATGTCAAGAGGACTCTAAGATAGGAAGGAATGACCATATCTACACGGGTTTGAGGGACATGTACTAACAGCAGAGACAGGGAGGAATTGATTAGGTTATTGACAATAGGCTGAAAAGAAATAAAGACAGGGAAATGATGCTGAGTATCTGAAGAAATTACCTAAAGTGAAATCCAATACAGTGATTCCCAGAGAATCACAGCAACGCTTGTCATATAAAAAAATAAGGTGGGATAAAGTACAATGAAATGCACTGACAGTGAGGATACTGCCAGGAATTAGTTGTCTGAAGATCCTGATGGGAAAAAAAAGAGTTCTCCCTTTCTTCTCAGAGCCTATACATTGCCATGGTTGCTCCACATTAGAGACTATTAGAGTGGAAGGCTTTTCCTCTGGGGAGAAAATAAAAAAAGGGCCACTCCGTCCTACCCCCACGCAGTCAGCTGCCTGCAGTGCTTACTTCAGTTTCTCACTGTGAAGACTGGCTGTCACACACTGGCTTCAGATTTTTCCATCTGTCAGAAACTTAATAAAAATGTAAATTAAAAACATTCACAAATTTCCTACTTAAAAGGTTCATAACTCTCCTATGTTTTATGTCATCCTACCGATCTTTAACTCATCTGCACTCAGTTCTACCAAGCGAAATGGAAAAGAACATATAGTCTGCCATCACAGATAATAATCCAACACATTCGGGTTATGGATACAGTAATATCCAGAAAATATTAGAAAGGGAGGAAGCATACTATTAAAACCCTATAGTATTTCTCTCTCTCAAGTGCCTGCCTGTTTAGAATGCAAAGTAAAAGTCAAAAAGTGACACAAAAGAAAAAAGCACTCCACTGATGTTTCAGAAGTTCATAATTCATTAAAATCGGAATTATATTTTTGCTTGTGGTAGCAACAGTTTGTTAGGTTTATTTTTTACTTGTAGAATTCATGTTAATTACTCAAATAAGATTGTCTTCCTTGAATTGTTTCTTGAAAGCAATGCCATGCAGGTTCAGATAATTTTTTTTAAGATTATAGTTTATGGACTTGCAGCATTGGAATAACTGAAGTTATTCAAAGTTATTGCTTTGCCTCTGTTCTGGCTGGGGAAAATAACAACAGAAAAAAAAAAAAAAAGAAAAAAAACTAGTCCTTTTAGTGGGGAAGGGGAAAGAGTTAATACACTCATACATTTTAAAGGAAGCGCTTTGAATTTTAAAGTTTATTTTGAGCCCAAATATAACCTTTTAAAGTACTTTCCTGAGCATGAGGTTTTTTTAATTGTTTTCTTGGGGGGGAACAGCCTAGGACACAGGCACTGAGGAAAGAAAGCATACTTGGCTCATTTCGAGGAAGTGCTAATCACTGACCCATATTTTGAGTCAGATCCTGGCTCAGGAGGGTGGTTTAGGTTGGTACCACAGGACTCCTCACCCCAAGGGTGAGCCCTAAAGCCTCATGAAAGTGTCGCATCCTCCCTCCCTTCCCAGGTGAGGAACCTCTGAGTTAGAGCTTCAGCTCTGCCCCACCTCATCCCTGGGTGGGCCACCCCGTCTCAGATGAGTGCAGTGGGAGCTCAGGGCATCCAGCCTCCTAGGCCACCGCGGTGGGTATCTACGGAGCCGAGCTCAGCATCCCCCCTGTAACACACAGGATCCAAAGCTGGAGCTCAGGTAGAGAGGAATAAGTAAAATGAGGAAAGAAAAACTTGCTTCCACAACCGACAATAGCCAGTGGGGAAAAGCGAGACTGTGCGCGTGCTTTACGAGCGAGACGGAAGCCATCAGTAAAATGACCTCCCTGCCAAGAGCAAGGAATAGTGGCAAGGAGTGGTGGTACCTGCCTCTGCATCGTCATGCTGCCTGGGGCTGTGCGTGGTCATCTCGTGAGCCGTTCCCCTCTCAGGGCTGCGTCAAAAACCATAATCTCGTCGCTAAATTCTCATCAATGTCTGTTTAAAGCTTTTTCTTGGGACAGAGATTTTTGTGGTAATCGAGAAGAAAAGCAATTCACTTGATTAAAGATTGGTAAATACAAGTGACAGAAATGGTTTCCTACGAACATCATGATGTATTCCCAATCAATAAACCCATGACAGACCTGGAGCTTAAGGGAAGGAAGTTATTAGTTTTAGTAAAGGCTCATATAATTAAATATAAGTCTACAGATTCCCAAGCAGAGAAGCAAGGAGAATGGCCAGGCAAGACTTTTCAGATTGTTCTACTTTTTTCTCTTCCTTTCACTTGATTTGGTGCTTTCATTTAATTGTGCAATTTGAAGATAAAGGCGAAGATCTTAGTCTCACATGTTAGGGCAAACAGCCAGTGACATAACAGAGAACTGTTTATTAAAATGTTAGGCCAGGTTTCACCTTAAAAGTGTCCTTCAGTAGCAGCCAACAGTGGATGTTAAAAATCCTTAATGATTTAGCTGAACTTTTAGTAAGTCATTAATTTCTAAATGTTTCCCATGTGTAACTGGAAAGAGCAACTAAGACTTAGCACCAGGTTTATCCAATCCCCATACTGGGCTGATTTCTGGTAATTGGGACTTTAGCCTTTCACCTCTGGATCAGTGTTTCAAACTCATACCAGGTTGGTATTGAATAAAAGTCATTTCCATCAGCAGGCTGTTCAGAGACCTCTGTGAAATATTGCAAGTTGGTAGTGGACAGGTGTCTATATAATTTAAATACACTTTGCAAGCACAGTTGGCACCCTGGAATTTTCTTATTATGACTCTATAATTTGCTCCCCCCAGCTCATAAATGGGAAGCATTCAGGAGCACTGATATGTCATTTGAAAACAAGGAGGATACAGTGTTCTTCATTAATCCCACAAACAAAGTACCTCTGTTTCTAGAACAGTTTTGAATCCCCAGACAAATGCTTTTGTGCACTGCAAAGATTATTATTCAGTCTAGTAAAACTCATGGACCGTAAGTAAAAGATCAGCTTTAAAAACTGATAAAACCCCAGAACCCTATAGGTGTATGACAAGGTCTCCCAGTTGGTGTTCTGTCCAGCATTCACTGCAAAGATGCTGTGTTTCCACGCTGTCAACAAAGCAGAATAACGCCGCATATCCCGTATATCTGTGAATCTGCATTAATTGAGTTAGCACGCCCAGATATCCACACTGAATCAGAGTACTTTTTGTAGCAAATAATACAATGAGGGTCTCGACAGGAAAAGATATGCCCAATCTCAACTTGAGGCGGTTTTGCTGACTAGGAATCAAGGCAACAGTTTTGTGCATTATCAAGATTTGGAGGATAGGCAGAGGAACAGCACAACATTTTTTGACTTTTGACTAACCAAGCCATAATTCAAGCCTCAAGCCTTTACCCTGTTTCTCTTCTTTAGCCTCTTTAAGCAGAGGTTTTGTCGGAAAACACGACATACTGATCTCCTCGTGTAGTAACGGAGAGCTAAGCAAGGCAGAGCGCTTCAGGCTGAGGCCGTGCGACAGATGCAGCTGCACAGAACTCGGGGTGTTTAGAGGCTGTCGTGGGGATCTTTGTGGATTTACCAGCAACTCACATCTGTGCCAATGAAAGAAATAAGGAGAACGTTATACGGAATCCAACCACCAAGGAAGGATAGCTAAGCACAATACACGTACATGACGTTTCACACCTCTGAAAAGAAACATCATTTGTTCTGACCTCGTTTGAGATGTTAAAAGATTTATAAGAACACCGTTATGCATGGACTAAGGACCCACCTGAAAAAAAGAGCCCCCATCTCAGGGTGGGAACAAAACAGAAGAGATTACTTAGCTCAAGAACTGAGTAACTTTAATTTTGTGAGAAGGTGAAATGAAAGCATACACCCACCCCCACACCCCCACCGCCCCCAAAAAGCAAAGCCAAGGCATTACAATGGTCCTACTGGGGACCTCTCTGGGGTTCTACTTAAAAAGTTCTCTAGAAATTTTCTCCTACTAGGAAGTTTCTCCTTAGATTGTTTTCCTTAGTCACTCATTTCCTCTCCACTTGGCAACTGAAATACAGAGGCAAACACACTGCCAAACAAATCTCAGCATTCACCCCTCGTTCCCCAATTTATATTCATTAAAACGAGTCTGCTTTTTACATACATTTCAGAAGGAATGTTTAAGACGAGGAAGAAAACAGAAATACGTAACCAAAACAAGTATCACACACCCATTTCAACACATTTCCATCACGTTGTCCAGAAGAACATATATAGCCTGCTCAGACTGAAACACAAAACCCAAAAGTTACAAACTGTGAAGATGGCCACTGTTAACAAACTGCAGATGCATGAGACCTATCCAGAAAGACCTCACAAATCAGCAATGAGGGAGAAGAGAGAGCAAATCATGCAGAAACTATTTAATCAATGAGTAAAGACAATTATAACATCTGTTAATCTTTTGTGTAGGTTATAATTAGATGCTGCGGAGGAGTAGCCTTTAAGGGGGGAGGCAGGGAATCCTTTAACATCTGCTAGAAGGGCAAACACTGTGCAATAAATGACTTTAAATGCAATCAGCAAAATGAGAGCTGTGCAGAGTTCACAAAAGGCCTGTATAAAAGATTGAGGATAACAAAATATTTTGCCAAAGGTCAACTCCTGCAGCACAAGAGCCTGAATAATGACAGCTAGTTTAGAGGCCACATCAAAAACAAACGTGATTGTACCTCTGAAAAACAATTCTTTTCTCATTTGTGTCATTATAGCAAAAGCACATGCTGCTGCTGTATATCACGTCAGCTTAATGACTTATTAGAGCTGTATCTATCAACCTTGAACAGTTGCGAATAAACAGGTAGCTACGATGCATTTCAAAGATCAGAATTCAGTCTAATTAGACTGACACGGAACTGTGGTGTGCTGTAAAAGTGATGTGAGTCTTATTTTAAATAATTAATCATTCGGTAGCTTCTAAAAAATCTAATTATTTACTCATTTTGCCCTTGAAAACAACCATATGCTTTAAGCTGCTACTCACTGAAAATGTGAGCCCAAGAGGGAGTTACTTTATCCAGTTTAACATGGCCCTCTACTGGCAAAATAACCCCCAAAATCTTATCGCTATGAACCATTTTGTCAGATCCAGGGAGCTAAGCAGCTGAAAAGATCCTACATTTTACAGCAAAGTTACCCCATATTTTAGAAAACAGCAACGTGGGGCAGAGCTTTTGAAACACGTAGAAATTAAGCCCTTGTTAGTGTCCTCTCGAGTTCCCCACTACTCCTTTTACCCAGCAGATGCAGCTCTGGTCATCACCAGAGCACTGGAGAAAAGAGCCAAGCGATCGTGTCTGGTGGGGTAAGTCATTTTAGAAGCAAATGCAATCCTCTTACTCGTGTGTCAAGTTGTGCTGTATTCCTCAAGGAGCGCTGCTGATTCCAAAGAGGATCAAATCACACATGAGTTCAGTTTGCACGATTAGCTAATACTTAGTACTAGGAAAGTAAGCATGATACAACCCAGCTGCAAAAAGAAGAATAGCATTCAAAATACAAATGGTAACCACCACCAAAAAGCAAATCCACTGCACAAGGAGTCCTGCTTCTTTTTTTTTTTTCCCCCACCATTACTGACAACCCACAGTGGTGATTCAACACAGCTTCAATCAAAGTGAAGCAGACAATGAAATTCGCCTCTGTTGTTGCCTGCAGTAATTAACTCTTCCTGTTTGCATTATGTCTGAGCAACAAAGAAACAAAAGGATACGGTAAACTGTTGAATTTAACAATTTAGATAACAATGAATTATAATAATCAATTAGCACTGTCAAAGACCAGAATTTATGGCATATTTGCTTCTGCACAGACCTATTGTGTGCACGCTATCCAAGGCTAGTTTGGCTCTGGAAAACAAACACTGTCGTCTTGTGGGCAGCTAATCAACCCCATGGTTTACCAGTACCATTTGTTCTGTGTCAATACCAGTAGTCCATTTTTTAGCAACATTATTTTTATCCACCGTTTTATAATCTAAGCTACTATTCAGGGCCTACATCATTCACAGCCCAGTGTCAGTGCCAGCTTCCAGAACCCACTGCTGCAGCACAGACCCCATCCCTGGGATTCACCCCAGCTCTGGATGCCAGTCCAGGGAATCATACAAGATTTCTAAGTATTTTTCAGATAATAACAGTCTAACTTTCCATCCCCAAAACACCGTGACCAATGTATGCAACCATCAGGGAATACTTAATGCACTTCAGGTTTCTGCGTGGTACATGGGAAGTATCATCAGGCAGCACGGAACAGTACAAGTGTTAATGGTTCGTGTTTTAGTTACACTGTACATTTATCCTATTTTAGTAATAAAACTTCAGATGCTAAAGCTTCCAAAGGTGTATTAGCAGTTTTGGTAGGGATTTTTGGGAAGCATAACTCCCGTCCTGCCAGGAGCTGAACACGGCAGAGCACCTCACTGTGCCTGGCCCTGGACGAGCGGCGCTAAGCTCCGCAGCCAGCTGTGCTCCCCTTGGCACCTTTGTTCCGTGGCTTTTATCCCAACCTCAGTCCCACTTGTCGGCTGATGACAGGCTGGAGTCTGCACTCATCCTGCTTCTTTTCAGACGGCCAGAAAGCCCGAAGAATTGCCATTCTGCTGGCAATTGTCCCCTTTAAAGCCATCCCACAATGTTATCAGATAATATGCGGTGTCCTTGGGCTTATTTCTCAGACCTGTAGCCTCTACCCAGGGAAAATCCAACCAGGGGATCGCTCGACTGAAAACCGAGCTTGCTCTGTAGCCTAATTTGCTACATCGAAATATAGGAAAGAAAATGTAAATGTGAGAAGGGAAATGTAAGAAAGAAAAATGAAAATCAAATGGCCTCAAGCTCATCAGGTTTCGAGAGTCTGCTCCTGCTCTTAAAGCAATTATCTGAAAATTTGCTCTTGACTGAAGTGGAAGGGGAATTGTACCTCACCACAGTGCATTTAATGGGGCAAGATTTCTACTTGTTTAAATCTAAGCCTCAAAACACTTGTATGCAACTCACGCTATGCACCAGAATGAGAGCAGAAAAGTCCATGAAGTTTTCTTAAAACAGGAGTGAGATCCACATTTGTAAGACCAAGACTTGCACATAAAATTAATTTAAGTGGGAAAACTAAGTGGGCCCTGATTTTTTTTTTTTTTAATCTCAGTTTTTGTTATGAAGGTCTTGTAGGCATTTGCCACCATGATGCCTGAACTTTGCAAATGTAAATACACTTATCAGCTCACAGCAGTAGATCATCATTACTGACCACAGGCTGACAGAGGGAAGGAAAGGCTGGCCACAGGAGTCAGCGTGGTAGGGCTCAAACCACCTCGCCTTCAGCCTGTTCCCTCTCCCCAGCGAAAGGCTCTATCATGATGCCCTGTTCTTCACTTCTAAATTCAGTGGCAGGTTCTACAAAAAGTTCTTTTAAAGGAAAAACTCTTTTAAGGAACATATAAACTTTTTTATTTATACTATTTCTGAAGGAAGAGGATGAATACACAGAATAAAACTCTATGCCCTCACTGAAGCCCCTATTTAAAGCCCCCCAAACCTTTGCCATTCTCATGGCATGGCATCAATGCAGAGCTAAATTTAGGGCTCTTTTTTTTTTTTTTTTTTTTTTTTCCCTTCCAAGAGAATATGCTTCAATTCCAAAGACAGAACAACGGGTCCTAAGTTGCACATCTTGACATGCCAAGCCACATTAAAACATCAAAAGAAAAGACAGACAGGTTTTGATCTGCTATAGAAACAAGGTCACTTGAGAGAGGCATCTGCAGTTGCAGCCACCCAAGCCTTAGAGTGAAGCCCCAGTAATCTGTTGCTGTGTGTGACTGAGAGGCCTGATAAACAGTCAGTGGCAGGAGAGGCAAAAAAAAATAAAATAAAAAAAGTCAGTGCTGATAATTAAGGAGGAATCCTCCTGTTTGATTGATTTGTGCTGGCTTAGCCTCATATACTTGCCCATCAGAGTCATAGATTTCTGATTTCATTCTTTAGAAATGTGCTTTGTCTCCTCAAAGATCATTAAACAGAGGTAAACAGTAATAAAAGAGATCCTCATACACGGTCCTGTGATCAGGTTACTTTCTGGAAGAGCCACTGCAATTGAAATTGCAGTAATTTAGAACGGGCTCCTGTGAAGGGCTGAAATGCGAAGCAGGAGAGCTGTGGTTTGTTACCAGCTTTTGAAGAAGGTAAACTAAGTTTTAATAAATCACTGCTCTGGGTCAGTTTCCCCCTCCGTAAAATGGGAATAACAAGATGACAATCTCACCTGGTTGTCACAAAAATGAGTTAATTGGTGGCTATAAACATAGCTCTGTCCTCAAACAGCAGGCAGTGCAGAAAAAGTTTATTTCACAGCAGTTACCAAAGTAGTAGTGTTTCTGTCCTGATGTGTCAGGATTTGTTGGATTTCTAACATAAATACTCAAAACAAAATAAAAATGACTGTTTCTCATATAATTGACAATTCATTTAATCCAAAAGGCGTCAGATTTCAAAGCAGTGTATGACTCTTTCTTTTAAACTTAACTACCTCCAGAACTTGAACAAGGGAAAAGAGTAGAAATAGCCAAGTTTTACTTTAAATCTCTGCCTGCATAAGCAGCAAAACAGTTTTAAAAGAAAATGTATTAAAAACTATAAGGAAATGATATTAAAAATCCACACTAATTTTGAGTATTCAAATAAATGCCATGAACTGATAAAAGAACAATGTTTAAAAGACAGCCTGCTTTTTTGTTTGATTAATGACAATATGATATTTTAAGAACCTTAGAGTTTCACCAATTATATTAAGAGAGTCACTTCAGTGCAGTCTCATGCAAACAAAAGCTAGATTCAAGTTTTCATTTGTCCTTTATCCTATTACAGATACATGGCTGCAACTACTAACTACATACTTGCTGCTCTTTTAATTAAAGTTAAACTACAAACAGCAATGCTGACAAATTCCTAGAGAAAAATAAGCTTTACAGAGATGATAAAAACACTAAAACAGCAAAAGTCTTACTTGCAGCAGTTCAGTCAAAACATGCCAGCCCTGGAGAACTCAGAACCGTAAGAAGTCTTTGCAGTCCAGAAATTCTCTCGAGTTTATCCAGTGTTTATTTACCAAGCTTTAAAAGTCTGTGGTTAGAAGAACAGAGTTAGCTTTCTGCACCATCCACAGCACTACAGAAGTCCTCCAGTAACAGCAGACATGAAGTTTGCTGATAGTTGGGTTTTCTGCTGCTATGTAGTTGCTCAGTACTTGTAAATACAAGCTCTGTGGACAAAGTCCCAAATGACATCACAGGCAGCTGCTTATTGTTGAGTCTTTATTAACTGACTGTCAAAAAAAGAAAAGAGAAGAGGAAAGAAAAGCACAAACTATCTTCCCTGCAGCACAATTTGCATCTTAGTAGGAGTTGCAGTGCTACACACATAAATACTTCTGTTTACCCAACTGATGTTTTCTTAGAATGAATAAACAGTGTTTGCAGGGAAAGCACAAAATTAAGAACAACCTAACCAGAGCTGCAAAATGCAAAGAGTGCAGGGAGAAAAAGAAAAATTAAAAGTGTCAGCAGTGCCTTTTTCAGAATTTACCCCTGCATTCTCCTAACTCTTTTATTTTAAAGATATGCAACTAGGGGTGCAAATCTGCATGGATTTAAAAGTACAGAGCAAAGAGTTTTAGTAAATTGAAATGAGTATTTCAACTAATTCCTAATTTTAAAAGTTACACAATTACAGACTTCTATCTTTACAAGATTTAAGCCAGTTCAATGTCAGTTACAGTGTGTTCTGAAGAAACTCTCCTCACTTTCCAAGGGTGAAAATATAAGAAAGCAAGAGACAGCCTCAAACGTTGTTTTTCACTCGGTGATGAGGGTGTAAATACTGACCTTTCCTCCCCTGAGTTGGAGGTCCGGGACTAGGAGGTGTTTTGGAGCTGAAACGCCCACTCAGCACCTGGGGGGCAGGGGGTACTCACCTGAGCACTGGCACAGGCACTCATCTCAATCTATCCCCTGTCATTGAGAGCTCCTGCTGAAAGAAAGGGGCTGGGAGCCTGTGCCTTGGTTTCTCAGAAGTCTGTGCTTTCAAGTCAGAACTTCAAACGCTGGAAGGGCACCACCAAGAGCTGTGACAGACAGAGCTCTCTCTTATCTGCACGCTCTTCCACACAAAGAGCTTCAATATTGGGAAACGCCTCGCCACTCGCATCCAAACACCCTTGATTGCACGTTCCACACACAACAAAACAGAAACCTGAGCTCAGAGATGAGCTGAAGCCAAGTTTTTACGATGTTCTCAACTACTACACATAAGAGTAGTAACCTGCATTTCTGCCTGGATTTACAGCAAGCAAATCAACCTGAGGCCAGATCCTTAGCTGATGTATGAACCGTAGCCATATCATGCTAGTCGCAATGACACAGCTGAACGACAGCGGTTAGCACCGGCTGAAGATCTTACTCTTGCCTGCAAGAGCATCATTAAAAAAAATTTTGCGGCCTTGATGACAAACTGCCTCATTTCCCCGGTGCTTGCCCTGAGTGGCAGCGACGCCCTCCTGCCACAGAGCCACGGAGCTCGCTGGAGCCACTCGCACCAGCACGCGCTGCCTCTACACCTAAGCTTGTGCCTTGAAGGAGCTGTGCTGTAATTCCCCTACCTTCGCTCCCATGGCTCATCAGCCCAAGTACACCAGGAACAACAGCAGGCTGTGCCACCAGGAGCTGCATTCACCGCCCTGCCACATGGGGCTGTGCTCCATCTTCCGTCACAGTCAGCAAGGGTTTGTGTCTTCTCCTTAAAACCTGGTCCAGGAAACCTTCCAAATACTTTGAAGATGACATGGGCCATGGGAGTAGTGAGTACTAACACGTAACATGCAATAACGTGCGCTTCAACACATGCAGCTTTAGGCCCAGCTGTGCAAGTGCTGTGCTGCAGCTACTCCTTTTAAAAAGAGAAAAAAAAACACAAAAGAGACTGCATGCTCACACGTACGGCTCCCCAAGACATCAGCGGGAACAGGCCCATCCTTAAGATCAGTAGAAGGGGCATGTTCTGTTTAAATTCAATGCCAGCCTGCAGTGCAGCATCTCGAGCCAAGGATAAGATTTGTTTTTTCACCTGCCATTACAAGTACTGATGAACGTTAAATAACACAAAACACAGATTACACTCAGCTCTCTTGACAACAAAACTGGTTTGTAGCATGATGCTCATGCAGGCACACACTTGTAGAAGAAAGCAAGATTCATAAAACAAGAAAAACCCTGATTTGATAGAAAAAGCCAGATACTTCATGAAATGAAAAAGGACAACCCTCAAGAGAAAATGCAGCCTGTTACCAGGAAGTATTTGTAGTATTTAGCAAATTTATCGTTTACTCAACTTCCTAAAGAACTGTGATGTGTTTCCAGGCTAACTACGCCCAGCCGCAGAGGATCAGGAGAGCAGACACCAGGCAGACCTCTCTGGTCAGGCAGCTCTGCAGGGCAGTGGCATCAATTCCCCGAAACCAGTTTTTTGGAGACTTCCACCAAAATAAGTTCTCTCTTAATCCTTTTCAGAACTGGTGGATCTTGCAAAAATAAACGTGCGAAGAAACCAGTATTGAGGCTTGTAGGGTTAAGCAGTAGGTTATTCTTCCCAAGATGAGAATTCCCATGCGGGGGGACAAACAGATTCTGCATTCTTCACATTACAGCCCTTATTACGGGAGTGGCCATTAGCTCACCCTCCAAGTGCATTTATCCATCTAACTTCTATTCTAGGTCATCGTAAGATACAGTTACTGGCTGCGCAGATACAGCTTATTTTTGGCAGGAATGCCATGGCTTTTGTTAGAACAAAACTCACAACACAAGCCTGTCCTTGACGAGCTACAGGTTGACTGCAAAGATAAATGAGTGGAAGTCCTGAGCTACAGCAGTCGCTCCCGGGCTGAACATCTGAGGACTGCATCAAGGGACTAACTCCGCTTCACGCTGCCACATTTTCAATGGGCAGACAGCTCAGATGAGACATAATGAAGTGACCTAAGTACACGCAGACATTAGTAAAGCTTGTCAATTCACCTACCCCAGCGTAGGCAGGATCTGTTAAAAACCCAGTGTCTCATGCTAATACAAATCCATACTATCTCCAATACCGCTGTTTGCTTCTCACCAGCACGAGATCAGAAAACAGCTGGGATCCCGGATGCTTGCAGTCCCTTCTCCACAACAGAGCCATAAAGCCGTGGTGTCAGCTGCTCGGCTCCCATCAGTTGAACAGGAGGTGGGAAGAGCTGAGAGGATTTCCAGCCAGGGCCACCTAACAGCGCAGGGAGTTCTGCGTGCTTCAGGACAGCTTCACGCAGTGAGCCCGCGGGCCGTGCTAAAGCCTTTTTGTACCCGATGCCTGGGGCAAGGGCAGGCAGGCTGGCAGACTGAAGAACAGCATAACCTAGAAGGACTAAACTGCAGGACACTCCCATCCCAACAAATTGCAATACAATACGATACAAGGTTATGTAGCATAATGTAATACAATAGCTCATATTATATAGAATACAATAATCCCAATATGTTATATTATTATTCCACAATAAATACTCAGATCACTGGAGGGCAAATTTGAAAAATAGTAAAATAAATCACAGGCTGCAGAAGTTGCCCTCCTTGGAGTTGCATACGGTTGGAAATCTTGGGCTGATCCTTAAAATATCATAGAAATTTCCCCAGAATGGCACCAGGGAACTGGAAGCAAAATGTTCTTTGAAAATTAAAATTATTCTCTCTTACCATCACAATTAAGTATCAGTTTCATAAAACAAATACCTAAAAGCATGTGGGATCATCACATGTTAGCACAGTAAACACTTTTCTAAGCCTGGGGTAGCTGGCAGGGAGGATAAACAACAGAACCAAGTAAAAATATGTGGAGAGAATAAAAGGAAATGTGTGGAGGCGGTGTATGAATCTCCTCAAATACTCACTGTCAGAAAAGGGTCTTCAGCTGAAGCAGTTTGATCAGGCTGGTAAGCTTTTGATCACAGAAACAGTTTGGGTTTTAACCTTACTAGGTGATTTTTCAAAGCTTTTTACCTCCCCTGCATGTCAAGAATAGGGGAAAGGTCCCTAGCAAAGGAAGGTTTTATTGCTGGAACAAACAATAGATCTCTCCTTTGTCACATTTACGAATTTAAGCTTCAGAGAAAGCAGCAAGTAAGATGTAAGAACAGTAAGTGTGCCCAGTTGGCCATTCTGCCCCATCTGGGGTCACGGGACGTTATCCATCTGGTTTGTCCTTCCCAGCCCTGCTCTGCGCATGTACTGCCGCACGCTCCCCACCACCTCGCAGACAGCTCTGTGTAATGGGCTGCGTGCTCCCCTGTACCTCGCACTCCGGCACCTAAAAAGACAATATTCCACCTCCTGGAAGAGGACAGTTACACAGAAACATTTCCTCTACCTCACATCCTACGCTACGGGAATCCCGTCCTTAAGTGCCAGGATAAACTTGACTCCATATACTGACAGATAAGAAAAAGAATGGCTAAAATGAAATGTTTTATCTAACCTTTCTAGATGAACTGAGAACTAAAATGAGCACCTACCATTTTTCCAGCTGTAACAGTGATTTGAAATCAATTCCTAAGTCTTTTTCGGTTCCATAGTTTATGCTTCAATAGAATTCCAAAAAAGCATTCACAGGTGAAAATTGATGTGATGCCTTCAAAGGACATTGACTTTCACTATAAATTGCCTCATTGTAAAATACATTTTTAAGCAAATCATACCAAACCTATTTTGAGTGTTGCCACTTGAGCCAGGAAAGGGGAGGCAGAAGCTGGATTTTTAACTTGCAAAGGAACTCAGAAACATTTTAAATGTGATTACTAAATACAAGTACCTTTGACTGGCTTTCATTAATTTCCTGATTTAAGCCATTATTCTTTCTTTGCCTTTCCTGTTGTTTCTGGAGTTGTGAGATTGATTCAGCCACCAGTGACCTTAGCCAGAGTTAATTGAAATCAATGGCATTAGTGCATTCTGGAGCAGGCCCAAAATCAACCTGCGTTCAAGGGCTTTTGTATATCCTTAATCACACGGGTAAGTCTCTGAAAATTTAGATTCCAATGGGTCCAATCATTAAATCAGTTATGCAATGTTTGATTTCACATATGGACAGTGGTCCCTCTCTGGTTATCAAAAGCGGTATCTACTAAGAGGAGAAGGTTATTTCCATAATTTCTTTCCGATGAAAATACCTATTTCTGCAGGTGTTGGCGTTCCAGCAAGGCTGGCAGCTAATGGGAAAGCTGACTAAATTTTTGCACTCTCCTCCTGCCTTTTCGGACGTGTCCCTGTGTGTCAGGAAGCAGAGGTATCAGCTTGTGAAACACACATTCCTCTGATGCGAGCATCTGGCCTCTTGGCAGCCAAGTCGTGACAGGTTCTGCAGCAGCTGTGATGGCTCCATGCTCTTTCAGATGGTTAAACAGCCTTGTTTTCTAGCCTAGCTGTTTGTTTTCTGCTGCACTCCTGGATGAAAGCCCATTTGCCCTTTTAATCAATGAACTGGTCGTTGGATTGGAGCAATCAGTTACATTTTTGTACATGTCAGAGCAGAGATTCTTGCCCGGGGAATGCCAGCTACACAGCCCTGAGCTCTCGACTCGATGGTTGCACTCCTCCGGCTGCACCCTGACACCTTCACCCACCAAAGGAAGGGCTGGTCATCTTCCCAAAGTGAGGGCGAGTGCTAGCATATCACCCTCCAGCCCTCAGTCACAGAATTGCCTCGCTCCTGTTCTATTACAGGACCTGGTAATCAGACCGAGCAGAGGAAATAAGGAATACAATTTATATATTTCAGATGGCTTTATAAACCGTCCTCCCATGTGCACGCACCAGATGGAGATAAGGATCTGGCTGGAAGCTGTACCCTTACGCTGTGCGGCACAGAGGTAGCAGCACATCAACGTACTAAGGGGAAAACTTCCTCAGAGAAGATTACACAAATCAGAACTAAATTTTATGTAAATTGCTTTTAAACACGTAATGCAAATCCATAATACAGCAAACAGCTCCAAACAGTTCCCTTGAACGAACAAGCACTCGCACTCCTAACAGCTGGGATGGTGTTAGGGATAACACAGCATCTTTTGAAAGCTCTCACAGAGACCAGACCTCCTGAACGCTGGGAGCTGGCAGCCAGCTCCCGGCCATTTGTAAGCCTCTTTCTGCCCTCTCACTCCCAGTGATAACCCATGTCTCTCCGTAACAGATGCCCGCCCTCTTTTCCCCTTGTGCATTACTGCTTGTGGAGGAAAACTAAGTAATGAACTGACTGGGGCAGCCTACTTTCTCCCTTGCCAGGCTTTTACTCCAAGTTCTTCTTGTACTCGCTACGGGAAGCTCTTTTTGTGGGGTGCCACTGCTCCTACTTCTGCCTTTCTGTCATGAAGAGGCCGATTCCTGCTCCTGCCCCAGCAGGGTGAGCTTGAGGCGGGAACGCAGCTGCCCACTATCTACCCGCATGTGTTTCATCGATCCCTTGATGAGGACTTAGTAACCATCTGATGGGCCCTATCACCCACTCTATTTGCCAAAGGGCACACACAAAGTTAATCAGTACCCACGAGCAGCTGTGGTCACTGGCCAAAGCGCTGCCGTGAGAGCAAGGCAGCGGCGTCCCCACAGGGCCCAGCCACACCAGGGCCTGTGAGGCCCAACACGGTGACCAAAACGGGGCCCTCAGCTCCGTTCTCTCCCAAAGGCTGCAAGAAAACAGCAATCCTGGGACTGTTTGAGAAACATTTATATCATTTAAAGCTCTCTTTGGGCCTTTCAAATTCTGTCTTCAGAGCAGGACGGGGAGGAGCCACTACCAGCATATGACTTGTCAAATCAGAGCCACAACAACACGCCTTGTTTTAATACCACATAATTCCATACTGTGACACACCGCTGGGCTGATAAAAGCATCCCGTTTTCCTGACTGACTATTATAAACAACAGTCTACCCGAAACACCCTGCAAGTACGCTGCTCCCACAGCACCCCTGGGACCCACAGAAAGTTGATCCAACGGCACAGGTAAAACCCCAGGGGGTACGCTGCCTGCTTAAAGCCAAAATGGAGCCACCAACACATTAAAGTCTGGGAGTTGCTGCTCTCTGTACTGCCAACAGGCCCCTGAACAACAACATTAATTCTTACCAAAAAGGGCCTCAATTCAAGGCCTCTGGCCTCCCTCCGCTGCCCTCTTGAAAAATCCTGGGTTGTTGTAGAAGATGGCGATAAATTGCACACCCACTTTCAACACACAGGATTTCAACAATATGCTATGATTACCTTAAATCTGTGAAATATAACAATTCGTAACAGCCAGCTAAACAGTTTTCAGGGAAGGGGACCAAGTGTGGCTTTGCAAAAGGGATGATGAAACAGCCAGAGATTATTTTTGTGACAAGAAAAGTTTCTCAGTCTTCCTGCAAAATAAAGCCCTCCGTTCTGTTTGTCTGGCTCGAAAGGGGCAGGTATATCAAATGAAGGCTGTTCTGGTTTATCACGCTGCCTTCTCTACTACAGTACTGAAGATTTTATGGCATGCTATAAAGAGAGGAAAAACTCATCTTGTAATCATATAAACACAGTGAACAACACAGAATAAGTATCAATTACTTTTCAAGTTTCAGTGATAGCCTCAGCCCCTGAGGATAATTTCAAATGGTATGATAAAGACTTCAGTTAAATTAAAAGCATCAAAAGCAAGCTAGCGTTCAAAAACAAACAATTCACTCTCAGCTACCTAAGTTACAATAAATTTCCTGAACTGGCAGATTTCCCTCCTAGCTGTTCAGCTGTTCCTTCCCCACAGGTAAAACAAGTCAATCTGCTTGAGAAGACAATTTGCCACCCAGCTTACTTAACGCCACACATTAAAATAAAATGAATAATTTTGATGTCAAAGCGCTGTTTTAATGTGAACCCACGGTTAGAAGAAACAACCACAACAGAGAAATGCAATCAGCTGCTGCTGACTTCCATACAGATTGGATCTAAATGAAATAACTGTCCAGCTTTTGGTCTCATATTTTACACCGAACTTTCCTCAATTCCTGCAGCAGGTTGCTGCAGATATGTTATTCTCTGTTTGCTTTAATCTCACAATCCACATTTTTCTCAGTGACATTAGTATAAACACAAACGTGACTAACAGAGAGCAGTAGATCTGTGATAAATTTTTATTCATCTGGAACCAAACCAATGATCAAGTCGTGTAACATGCTAGCGACTCATCATAGCTACTGACTTTGTCCCAGTGTATGTGACGGGAAAGTGCACAGTAGTGCAGAAGTGCAGAAAAGCAGTACTAGGTGATATTCACACAGTGCAACGCAGCGACCTGCAGAGGGGCTTGAAGTGTCTTTCAACAAGCTACCTGGGTTATGGGAAGCAGCCCCGTAACATCAGCTCCCTGCACTGAGCAGAAGGAAGGGAGCACTTCTCAGCATCGCTGCGGTCGCGGTCCTCCACACACACAGCCTACCCGTGGATACATGATTAATGAAATGGGCTATCACCAGCCAGAAGCACTTGCTTAGTGTATTTGGTACATCCTAAAAATAGAAACCCTTTACAGTTTTAACTCGGAGATTCTAGCTCTAATTTGGGTTCTAGGCTGCATTACCAAACTACTTGGATCAAGTCTTGTGTACTGTCTGAGAGGTCGGTCATCACAGACACATGGGACAGCTTCTCAGGCATCTCCCCTTCCTTCTTGCTGCTTCCTTACCCCTCGAACAGGATGGATACAGCAGCCCCCAGAACGCAGAAGCGTGTCTCACTCTGCACAAGTTAGCATTACTGGTTGGTATTGCTCATACCATACCACAGGTTTATGGACAATGTCTAAGAATTTTAACTAAGGCCCCAAACATTTCATTCACTGCCGATAATATTGACAATTTCCTTTCAGAGCTCTTCCAAACATCCCAGAAGCTTGGACGTGAATAATTTCTCCAGTGCTCTAAGTTTGGCACATGTCTTTAAACAGATGGAAATTACTGTTATGCAGCCTTAGGACATATCAAGATCTCTTTTTGTTTCCGTAATGAGGCCCAATTAATACCTACGACTTTCTGCCACTCAAATGATTTCAAAATATCAGGATTTCAGCCAGAACAGCCATGCTGATGTGCGCTTTCATGATTTAATCTAACTGTAATTATCTAAACCAATATCAACGTCAGTAATGATAGTCATTCTTATTCTACAGGAAACTTAGGTATTCTGCTATATTCAAAATATACCTCCTATAAAAGACTTCCCCTTCGCATTGCAGAGACAACATTACACCTTAGTGAGGCTTCAAATTAGAGTAATATTATTGAGCTAGATAATCTTTGGGGAAGCCTCCATGGAAGTTTTGCTGCAAAATAGGATGGGACAGAGCAGTTGTCACTGTGTGCAATCTTACCACATGGCAGGCATTAGAAACATCTGCACAGAGAATCAGTGTGGAATAGCTGTTTTGTAGTGTGATTCACTGCTAATGTTGCAGTAACTTTTCTGTGTAGACAAAGCCCTAAAACTAGGTTTCTATTTTTAAGACTTATAAATTTCAAAAGCTTTTACAGAAAATGATAGCCATGAAAATGCAGTATTTATAAAACATTGCAAATGAATAACTTAATTATAGCTTATTTACCCGTCAGGACCAGGGTTACCACTCCCCCCTTAAAAAGTCAGTTTATGAATGCTTGAAATGCTCATGGCAATTCTGGAACTTTGTCCTGTTCTTGAAAAGTTTGCTGTGATTACTTACTATTTTAAAACCAGGCAACTCTAGGCAAATAATAAGATGACACTTCTTCCTAATTAACCATACAGTTGATGTGTTTTTCTCCACCTGCAGCACACTAGAAACCCTTTGAATTAATTTTCAGCAGCTTTGCTTGATCCACTAGGACTGTTCACTCACTGTGGTTTCCAGCTGCTACCTAACATACCTGAAAATTTCCACCAACCTCAGAATCCTGGCTGTCATATTCAAAACAGATTGAGAAATATTTTATTAGTATACCCAGATACATTACAAAACAGAAATGCTTTTCAACCAGGACAAGGCTGAACCAACGTTATTAAAATATAGGTAAACTGAACATAAGCAAACTTCTTTCTTCTCTCCTTCTTTCCTTAGAAAGATTCAATGACAAGACAGTTGACAAGATAAACAATAAATGCCACTGTGTCTTCATGGGCACTATGTACATACAGAGCAGAAATGGTAAATATCACGGCAGGAGTTGGTTTAATATTATATGCTATGATTTTTAAAAATATATTTAATTACTACTGTCAGAAGCTGTGCTAAAAATAGGTTATTGAGCTGCATTTTTTCTAAATGACAGATAACTGTAGGAATGCAGCATTCACAAGGAACTGTTTGTACTAGGCACTGTATTTCTCCTCCACCCAACAGCACTTCCAGCAGAAGATCATATGAATTCTGCAAATATATCAAGGAGAGAATAGACACCAAAGGCTGTAAAAACCAGAAGATCATAGACATGCAAGTATATGCAGGTGTTATAAGCAAACTACATTTTTGTCCTGCCAAAAAGGCCTCTCTAATCTCAAGTCAGTGAGAATGTCCTCATTGCTCCAATATTTTCCCCCTAGCCACAACAATTATTTAAAATACATGTATGCAGCCATTTGATTTTTTCACCTAGAACGATAACCTCATGTACACATTGAAAATCAGCCTACATATTCGGGCTATCTGTACAGTTATTAAAATACTACCATCAGTCTTCAAGAAGGAGAAGAGCTTGGAATCCAGCTCTTCCTGTAGCCCTGACTCAAGCTAATTCTCCCGAAGCTGAGTGGAGAAGTCAGACCCTACGGGGAGGTTAACTGACGCCAAATCTCTGCTCCGCTGCCCCAGACCTACAGAGCTGGTTTGTTTCGGAAGGGTTTGGTGCTAATGGCTAAAACCACAGCTGCCTGCTATCCAAGCAGCTGCGTAGGACGTGCTGCCCTGTGCTGCACCAGGCTGCTGGCGTTGCCAGCGGCCGCTGGAGCTGGGCTCTTGCTTGTGGTCCGCTCCTGAGGCAGAGCCATAAATCAAGGCATCCGAGTCAGCACAGCTTTAATTTACTCAAAATAAAGGCATTATGAACCTATAAAAATGCCCCCGCTTCCACTGGGAACAGCACTCTCCGCCAGTGCTAGGAACTGGAAACCCAGCTTCCCAAACCGATGCCAAAGCAGGGGAGAAGCACGGCGGCGCCCGCGTTACGCTGCCTGCTGGTGGGCCCGCTGACCCGGGCAGCAGGTAACGCTGCCAGGCCCCCTGAAGTGACGAATCCCATGCCTTCCAATTATCAAGTATTCATTTTCTATGGACACCTGGAGAAGACAGTTGCCCTCCCTCAAGATGGCATGTTCTGGAAATGTTTGTGAGGAAAGTAACACCTGTGTTGGGAGCAAGGGGCAGTGCTCAGAGACAGATGTTTATCCAGAATGTTTTCCCCCGGAGTTCCAATGAGTGCTGGAGAAGTCTCCCTGGCCACCTCAGGTGTGGATCTTTACCGCGATCTCTTCTTGCTGCCTGCAGTTACCCCACTACCGGTGTCTGCGCCTTACCACAGCGTTTACCCCTTGCTCTAGAATGTGAGCTTTAATTAAACGTTTCTACACCTTATGCCTGGAAGGAAGATTTATCAAAACAGGAACAGAATGTAAACCTTGAGCCTATATAAAGCCTGAGACAACAGCTCTGAAATTCTGCTAGTCTTTTTCAGCATGATGCTGAGGTGAAATAACAGTACTTCATAGAGGCAGCTTCACTGACTGAACACCAACTTACTAAATAAAAATTAATGAATAACTCTTGCTGTTTTTTGCCACTGTTTTCAAGGTGGTCTAACAGATTTTACCTTCAAGTCTTACTGCTTTCCTCCCAATGACCCCAAATGGAAACCTGTATTGTTTTTCCTGTCCAAAACTTTAAGCATGTTTAGAAACAAGCTATTAAAAGACTATAATAAATTGAACAACAATTTAATGGACTTACTTAGTAGAACTTTCCTAATAATATATATTTAGATGTTTAATACGGCAAAAGCACCCTCCTTTCGAAAACAGCTGGGCTGCTGACCTGGAATTTCAGAAAACGATGGGAGCCGGGGGAAGGCCTCCACAAAGCCTGCTGTGCTGCTGTGGGTGTCACGGGCGCTCAGAAACCGGCTCTTATCCACAAGTTTAGCATCCTGATAAAAAACCCAGCTGTGGGTCTGCTGGTGGCCACTGGGAGCCAGTGGGTTGCCCTGGGCTTTGGGCAGGCGGAGAAGCGAGCTGCAGGGCGGCTCCACAGCGTGCATTGCCAGCAGGAGCAGAAGCCGCAGGGGCACGTCCCGCCCCGCTTGGGCTGATCCCTGTCCCGCAGCCCTGCCTCAGACAGCAAATCTTTCAGCCTCGGGGGAACGGCAGGCAAACATTTTAGTCACGGCACACCACTGCGGGCATACAAAACCAGTTTTGTTTCGGGACAGAACCACAGAAACAACGAGGCACGGGACTGGGGTCACAGATGCTGGGTCCTGCCTGCTGCTGGCCGGGAGGGCCGGGGCGCTTCCCTCAGCTCCCAGGTGGAAACCACCCAAACCTTCCCCGGCTGGGCGCATGGCACCCGTTTGGCCACAGAGACACGCTTCAACTGAGCTGAGCCGCCCCACGGCCAGGCCGTTCCCACACAGGAAGGACTGGAAAGCTGTGTGGGTATGGCAGGGCCAGGCGAAGATGGAGTGATGTCCAGGTGGGCTACCAGGCAAAAGGCCGCAATGTGGCTGCCCTCCATGCATCATTCAGCTCAGAGAGACGTGAGGTACTTGCACAAAATACCCCCAGATGATTGCACTCTGGTTTTCTTCCCTACCGTAATGAAAGAGATGAAGCTATTAAACTTTCCCCATGCAAAAATCTAATTTATCATCCATACCGAGCTAAGCTTTGCAACCACACCGATGTTCAGTGATGAGTGCTATAGTAGGCAGTCCTTTTGTACAGATTAGCTTTAAAGTCGTCCGCACCCGTGCACCATCTCAAATCTATCCAGCCTTACAGCTTACAGACACTCACCCAATTAATACACAAGTGCCTTTGCAGGGTTATATGGGGGAAAAAAGGAAAAGAAGAGGGAACCCAGTGTACCATCCTCTCTCCTTAACTGAATGCCAGAGGTTGCCCCTTATTCCCATTTCTCTTTCTTTGCTCCTGCTAAGTATGAATGACAGCACCCAATGGGCACGGTTCTGGCAAGGATGGAGCTTCCTTCCACGCAGAAGTGCTGCTCTTTTGAAGAACACACTTCAAGCTGCTAAGTGTTCTTCTAACACACAGCTTTCCAGTGTGAGTGACAGCTCCTCTCCCTCCACAGCACTCGGCAACCACACTGGTGCTAGGAAGATGGATTAAGCTCAGCTCTACCTGCACACTGTGCCACAGAAAACAGACCAGAAAGCCAGAGGTCTTCAATCCTTTTGAAGGTGTAAACGCATTTTCTGACCTCACTTTCCCAATCACACTTCCACAGGTTGGTTGCACGCAGGGTCTGATAAATACCGAGCAAGTTTAAGGTTAATGTACACTGCTAAAAGATTGGACCACAAAAGTGAAAAGCTTGGACAAGTGGGAGCAAATGCAGTGTGCTGGCAGGATGGTGCTTTCTTGCACCACACAGACCTGAGCAACTCCAGGACCAAAGCTGGTGCAAAGGTGGGAATTTGGCTGAAAGCTGATGAAGCTCTTCCCAGTGCTACTGACACTCACGTAGCTGCAATCAAAGAAGGCATCTCACCTGAATTTTGTGAAAGCACAAGAATGAATTACCATAGGAGTCACCATTTCTAAGTTTCTTGCTGAACTAGAGCACATGAAAAAATTTTACAAACCTCTTTGTGCAACACAATTTTCAGCACATTGCTGAAGACCTGAATTACTAAAAGGAACCGCACGCCTGTGTGACAGTGTGCGGCAGGGAAATGTCCGTGGTTTGAGCCCTACAAATTCTATTTGCCAAGAGATAGAATTGGAACTACTGGACACCACAGGGGATTAAACAGTTAACAGAAACATAAGAAAATGCACAATTACATAAAATACAATCTGTCAATCAGCTATTGGGAATGGACTACGAGGATGCCAGTGTAAGTGCATGTACTTATACCCAGAGACCTCTTTAAACAGTCGAGCATGATTTACACGTACTGCAGCTGTCACGCACACTATTTTTGACATTCAAGAGCCTATGCGTACTGTCACTTGAAGAAATTTCTAGTTATTTGCTATTTTGTAGATCTGTAAATCACATAAATGCTCATATTATTACCATGTGCTCTGACAGAGCACATGCATCAGCAGACCATCTCGGAAGAACTACAGTGATGAATTATTGATAGTATCGCACATAGCTGGCAAACATTTATTTGAAAATCAGACTCCTGTGATACAGAACCTGCTTCTTTCCAATCTTGAGATCGACCCCAATGTAAACTATAGCATACAACAGATTAAAAAATATATAGCCTAGCTCTCAATTCATGTTCTCATTTTTATCATTTGATGGTTCCCATAAAGATTGTTTATTATTGATGTGAAATGTTGGAACCAAAATATCCTGTAGCTGGAAACTGGAAGTCTCAGTGACTGAGTCAGTGTGACTCTTTTGGCCTCCTCTCAATATGCTTTATTTCTTCTGTTGAATAAACAAGCAGTCCCATTCTGTAATGACAAAGCAAACCCGAATTTCCCCATATTGTTTTGACAGATGTTGTCAGGGACTGATTACAAAAACCTGTATACCTAGCAGATATTTACTACTATGATTTTCCATAGTGAAACTGAACTACATGCAGAATAAACTCATGTCATAAGAAGCTGTGCTAATGAAAAGCCTCTGACTATGGAAATTAAACTGCAAAATAGCTTTTCCAACTGTCGTGAAATCTATTTTTAAAGGCACTGCAGGAAAAAAAAAAAAGTGTTATTTGTTAAGTTGTACTAACAGGGCACAAACGACCAACGGGCATGAAAGGACCAATTATCAAAACACTTCAGTGTCTGGCTCTGGCACCTTACAGGAGAAGATCAGATCTTTCTCTAAAGGTCTCCTTCCTCAAAAGCTCTCCGTGAGAACAGCCAGACCAACCTTTAGCTGACTGCTGCTTAGCTCATTGCATTTAGTCAGCATTTAGTCTGTTAATAATGGTTTTGTACTCTGTTTTTACAGTTAGTTGGAAAATGCATCAAAGCTGCTGGGCTTCAATTATAGCCAATTATTTTAAAGGGGTTTTGGGGTTTTCTGTTCCAGGGTGGTTGGAGGAGGATACTGTTTAACTGACCACATCAGGGCATTATTTTAACAAACAATAAATACAAGTGGAATGGTGCTGCATTACAATTATATGCAGAATTGAGAAACGGAATGATTTTCTATTCTCAGGTGTTATTGTGCCATTTGTAACTGCCAAAAGGACGGTCCCAGACACCGCCACATCAAGGGGCTTCCTTTTGAATATTATTTTCCAGGTCTGTAGCCCCCACTGGCTCTGACATTTACTTGTTAGATAAGAGAACACGAGTGAGTACCAAGAGGACAATAATCTTTTGAAGTTAAGGGAAAATGAGACCTACTGGATAAGGAGCATCGCTGCGAGGATATTTTCATCACAGCAAGGGTATTTAGACCAGCAGGTTTACACAGGCAACAGGTGTTTTTGCAAGCCCAGGTGACTAATAATTCTGGAAATTAAAAACATGTTACTCTGTATGACTGCCAAAAGAGATATTTCATCACGTCATTTCGTCTGGGCAGAATGAAGCAATACAATTCGTATTTAGAAGCACGTTTCCCCAGTATTTCTCTAGGTTCTGTACAGCCACCAAGATAAATGTGTATGTATGCGTACACATTACAGATAGGTTCAAATGAATAAATATAAATAAAAGGACATCAACACCACAATGCACTTGGTTGGAGTGGGATCCTAACATAACACGAGTCAAAAGGTCTAAAAAGTTTCAGTGATTAGAAATTTTCACTGCTCTCTCTGATAAAAGACTTCCTTCAGTGAAAAAAGAGAAGGGTTTTAATTATCTGTGGAAATGTATCATTTGATGGCTTTTCTTTGGTTGTTTGTCTTCAGGTAATTGCATGTTAAACAAGCCCAAAGCTGAGGATTTTGCAGTTTTTCTATTTAGAAGTAAATGGAAACTGCAACTGGAAAAAAAAATAAAAAGAAAGTGCTTAACTCTTCACCAGTGTGGAGTAAAACTTCAAATATATTAATGTAATTAGCATACAGGAGGAAAAGTATCTCAGTGAGAGTTAGGATATCTTAGTCTCTACACGGATATGGGCCTAAGTGACTTAGGCTTTCCTGGATAGGAAGAATAAAAGCTAAATACTATTTTAAAAAACATTAATTTTTCCAGTGATTTACTTTATTATTAGAGTACAGATCTGATAGAAACCTCACAAAAATGGAAACTATTTTCTAAGTTACTGTGTCCTTTTCCTAAAACATTTACTCTCTTCAAATGAAAAACATATTAAAATCTGCTGCCATGCTCGGGAAGGATTCTGACCTAGCCACCGTCCCTCCGTGTCATAAGAGTCATCGATATGGCACTCCTTCCATGCACGAAATTATGTCAGAAATTACAAAAGAGCCCTACTAAAGATGATTTTCATTTCATATACTAATTGCCCAGGAACAGCAAGGTAAAAAGAACGTGTTGTACCAGTGGGAATTTAAGGAGCACCACTGAGCAAGCTGCATGTCCGGTAACAGTTCACACAAGCACTCCGACCTCCCTGACACTACAGAGCCTTTCCCAATTTCCGCAAGTTTCCGAGAAGCAGCACAAGGAGTCATCTCCGTCCGCCTGATGATATTCACCTCGGTGACATCTCACTGAGGGGATAGCTCACTGGGATTTGCGCACCTGAAACTGCCCCCGGGAGGCTTGCGAAAACCCTCAGCCCAACGTACCTCCAGGACCCAGAGGAGTAATTCCACTCCAAGCGCTGCCTAACGAAGGGCGGCTGCTGCCAGTGGGAAGGTGCTTGGGTGCCAGAGGGATGCGATTCAGCTCAGCCCCCTGAGGCCAGGTACGGCCTAAAAGCCACTCACACGAATGAAACACCCCAGTGAGGTTGTTTAAAAACCAAGGCCTGGTTTAAAGAAAAAAGCAAAATTCTTTGGGGGGCAACATTATTAAACTAACAGAAAAACAAAAACTGTGGCAAATGTGCGCACAGATGAGAATCAAGCAAAACTTTTATTCAACAAAACAAAAAACTTGAAGTAATGTTCATCCTCCAATACCTTTGAAATCAGTCATGCCTTCAGCTAAAAAAACTGTCCTTGCGAGCTGTGATGATACTGATAATATCTCTAGCTGTAGGGAGTATTAGGTATTTGGAAAAACAGAGTCAGGCTAAATCTGGTCTGCTTGTCCTTGCCTGAGCTGCGGATGTGAAGCGGCCGTGGCGGAGCAGAGGGTACTGTCACCACACTCCCGGACCCTCCCACAGTACTTTAATGATGCCCCCGCAGATAGTGCAACCTGTGGACATTTCCTCCCCCCTCTTAATTTATTTTTTTTTTTATCTTCTCTAACCCTGGAGAGTCCCCCAGACTATACAACATAGTACTTTTCCAGGCCAACAGCTTACTTCGCTGTTCCCCTGAACACAATTAAACTTCAAACTTGAGTTGATTGAAGGCGGATGATGCTTAGCGTCTCCGTGACAAAAATGAAGGTGGTTAAACCCATTAGCAAGTGATTCATTTTTCAGGTGAAATGAGCACCAACAGAAAATAGTAGAATGCAACAGACAACAGAGAAACAAAACAGTTAGGCACAATCTGTAATTTAAATATGATAATTTACACTGTTCTGGTCACCTTCAGCAATCATTACTGCATGCAGTAAGGGCAATGTAAACCGTAACTGGAGTGTGAAGATGCCAAGGAATCAGATTAAAAAACAAAAAAGGAAGTGGAATTTCAGCCAGGCTGACACGCACGAGCATTTTCTTGAGCGATACATGGCTAGAGTGAGAGAGAGGCTGAGCTGTCATTGATTTCCTTTCAATTATACGAGCAAAGCCAAGAGGGCACAGCATTATTCGTTATACCACCATCTTCCCGGTGGGCTGTATGCAAATAGGGACTAGCACAGCAAAGTTGGATTGTCTCTGAAAGAGCACTTTCAGCAGATGCACACAAAGCGGTTACGTGCGCATCACCCAAAGGCTGACCGTGGAAGCGCCAGTTCCAACCCCACAGCCACCTGCCTTGCCACCAGCAGACCCCTCAGCTCTGTGTCACCCAGCCCAACACATTTCACAGAGCAGGCCACGTTGCAGGTCCCACCTCTCCCTCTTTCCACCTGACCAGGCTCTAGACAACGGGCTGACCGCAGGACGGCAGCAAAACCCATAGCAGCCATCTCCCCATGCTGTGTGGAAGCCACCACGGCCGCAGCTAACCACGGTCCCCCCCCCATGAGATGCGCAGAGCCCAGGAGCTCACCACTCGAGCAGGAGGCAGTGGGCCTGGCTGCGGGCTCGTGGCCGGCAAAGGGTGCAGCAGCGTGGGGAGGCTTTGCTGAGACTTGGATTCTCACAGAGCGAGGAAAGAAATTCCCAAGACGCTGTATTTGCAAAGCATGAAAGTGCTGTTGGCCACATCCACTGCAATCTCATTGATCTGAACAAGAAATACTTGTAACTATCCGAGGCTGTCAATAATTTGAGAACAAGTTTTGCTTAGTTGAATCTCCGCAGCTGACGCCTCTGCCATTAAAGTCTCCTGTGCTTCATGCACAGAGCTCTACAGATTTATTTCATATCCATTCTATGTTGCTCATATAAAGTTGTCATTTGAAATTATTTTAAGCATAATATTCACAAAATTAATTCAATAAGAAAGCTTACTGCTGAGGGATTCCAATTTTGACTGCTGAAATCACTTGGTCCAATCGTTTATGGTAGTAAATAAATGTTATGAAACCTCATGGAGAAACTATTATCTAAATTACTGAACAAAAACAAAAAAAGCATTTATTATGTTCCAGGAATGCATTTCTGGCAGAGAAAATAACATTCATATACAATGTCTTTTTATAGATTAGTCAGGGGAAAAAATGACTGCATTGATGTACTGCAAACTGTAAGGATTTTTTCTTTCCTGAGGAATTAGAAGTGACATCAGTTTTCATAATATCCAAGAAGAATAGAATATACTTTGTTGAAAGAATTCCAGCTTTTTTATTCTGCTAAGTTTTGTTACTGAGACAAAAATTCCCATTGTTTATTGTTTGGCCACTTGTGGATGTGGTGTACAAAAAGGAAAAGTGTTTCAAGCTCTAAAATATTTTTTTCTGAATAATTATTTTGTTTTCTCTCGAGCCAGGCAGCAAAATGACCCTACTGAGATCTGTGACAGCATTTGCCAGGGGATTCAAGCCTCCACCTCCAGTGCACAGAATAAAATTGTCCGTGCGGCCGCAGCAGAGCGTTCTCAGAACAGTTATTCCTGCATTGGGTGGGTTCAAACAATCATCGGCAACAGCCAAAAACTTTGCTCAAAAAAGGAAGCAGTAAGTACCGGGGTTCTGCAGAGGAAAACAGTCTATGAGATCTTCCCAAACTGCTAAGCAAAAAGCAAAGTGTAGTGGGGGGAAAAAAAAGTGTCCATGTGGTGGGATTTTAGAGTGAAGTTCTAGGGAAATCCACTTGTTCTCTTCTTCATCACTGTACAACAGGCAGAGCTTTGGACTATACCAGTGACTGTCTCTGATCCATCAAACAACTGTTTTTTCCCCAAATACACCTGACTGTGTATGGGATGTGTTGTCTATCCCAGAACAAGACTCTTTATGAAATGTTTCTTCCCCCATAGAAAGTGGAAGGATGAGCTTTTACTCCACCAGTTAAAATTTTCCTATAAATGGTTCATTATGCCATACTTTCATTAGCAAGGAAATCAACAGATTGACCATGCTGCTGACTCTGACTTCAACGGTTCAGGAACTTTTTTTGTCCATCTCGATGCGAAAAGGATAAAAATCGCACGTGTCGAGTTGGTGAGCTACTGCCACTTGTCACAAGTTACCACAGAGTCATCCAGGTCCACCTCAGAAAAACCTCTTACACAACTTGACTCAGTCCTCTGGTAAAAGTAGACAGCACCCGTTTATGCCAGTTAGAATTTGTCCTCTATTTCTTTACTGCATCCCAATATTCCATTCAAGACTATTTCCTTTTTTTTTTCCATTCACAAAACTTTGTTTGCAGAATCAATTTTAGTGTGGCATACTTTCCCTCAGAATGAGTGACCCGCAAAGGTTTGTTGTGTCCATTATGTGTAGCCTCAGCATGTCTTGGCATCTCTGTTCTGCAAAAGACATACGTAGTGGGGTACAGTGACTGTCCCATATGCCAAAAGCACGAGCTCTCAAACTGGTTTTGGTTCAGGGCTGAATGGAGAGATCAGGCCAAACGTCCGGCTTTGTACAGCTGTCCTTTCAGGTTTCTGGTGGTCTTCCGCTTGTGGCAGAATCCTGTTCTCACAAGAGTCACCAGAAGGATCCTTACTATTGTCCTCTAAAATTAAAAGCTCTACCAATGAACAGAGTCCCCCCTCCAGAAGTCATTTTAGGCCTTTAAGACCAAATGCATAACCTAAGTACCCGCTGTGGAGTAGCTGAGGATTTCACAGCAGAACGCGCCATGCAGCCGCGTGCCTAGTGAGCAGTGTCACACAAAATGAATTTTTCTTCCCTTTCCTGCATTAAAAGGAACACTTGACAAGAGACAAACTACGCTGTTGACTCAAACTTCAGCAGACATTCCACAAGCCGCTGCTTTATGTGAGGCAGAGACCAGCAGCTCTGTACAATCATCATTCATTTCGGGAAGTTCTTCTGCAAAGCCAAGATTATAACAGTTCAAAGAAAATAACTTCGCAACTGTCAAAAGGCAAGAGCACGCTCATCTTTTGAAGAAGTCCTATAACAATGACTGTCATTGCGAGGAGCAAAATTATTTAAGAGCTTCATAGTCAGAGAAGGGGTGATGTTGTGGTTGTTAAAGCACAAGCGCTTAACCAAGATGGTTTGGGTCTTTTTTGTTTAAGTTTTGCCACTGTCACCTGGGGGACTTTGGGCCAACCCCTTGCCCATCTTCATTTCTGCCCCACTCTACACCTCTCTTGCTTTGAGGTAGCCTTTTTTTCCCCCCACTCAGTTGATTCTGGCTGTCAAGACCTGGGTGCCAGCAGCAGGACAGCAGTGGCAGGGTGAAGCTGGAGTGACGGGAATGCCCTGGGGAGTAAGGCACTGCCAACCTGGAGCACGACCTCCAGCATTCCTGTGCTGTCCTGCACCTGGTGCACGAAGCTGGATCCCCTCGGTATTAACAAAGTCCAAACGAAGCTGCACCTGTATTCCAAAGTCTTAAATCTTACTGAAGAATACGTTGTTCTCCAACAACGCCTGAATTGGTCAGTAGAGCATATTCCTGGGTGACGCCAATTGTCACAGATTCCAGTTGTGCACTGAGATTCAGCAAGCAAGTTCAGTGCAGCAATGACAATAAACCCCACCTTAAGATCAATTCCAGTGATCTGGGGCAAAGATAAAGTATTTCCTAATGTAAGGTGGACTTCAGCTGGAAAGTAGTAAATGGTGGTTTGAGATGCATGTTTGCTCTTTTCCCTTACCCCTATCCTCCTCAGACAGTCCCCCACACACACACCTTTTTTGTTGTTGTTGTTGTTTTCCTCTTGTGCATGAAGGAAATAGCTTTGTAGGAATAAAAAAATAAACAACAAATCACAAAAAAACTCCACTTCGGTGTCCTGTCACGTAGATAGCCTGCTGCTTTGCAGAAAGATCAATGCTTTTACTATTCAAGAAGATGTGTCTTTGCTTACAGTACCACTTGCGTGAAACGCTTAGCAATGAATGAAAAAAACACATTATCAACGGATCCTCCATGGCAGAGGAAAGGTTAGCTCAGAAGAAGAGATGGAAGGCAATCTCAAAGAGCTAATACCAAATATATACTCTGTGCTGGAGAAATTGTAGCATATGCCTCCTGGTGCTAGGAAGGATCTTGCCAGAGGTACCCATACCTTGAACAACAAAGCCATGACATTCTGGGGAAAGCCTCCATACTTCTCCCCTCTAGGAACCTTCAAATGCACAAAAAAATTAATAAAAAATCCATTTACTGATACTTAGCTTCAAAATTACTGTTTCAGCAACCCCCTGACAGCCTCCTGAGGTGACCAAGTACAGTACAGGTGGAGCTGCTTTCTGTTCTCATAAAGCTCCATCGTCGAGAGCTAGTCAATAAAATATTCTTCCAGTTTTTACTCTCACTAGTGATGCACTGTGTTTGCAGCACGCGCTTGAGGCCAGGCAATCACGAAGCACTTTAAAATACCTTATTTTGCAGAACAGCTGTAATCACACATCCCACCTGCACAAAGAGCCATGCACGCTGAGGCCAAGCAGGGATTGCAGTGCCTGATCACCGCCCCTGCTTCCTGTGTGCCCAGGCCAGCCTTCAGACCTCTCCCTGAGTACCTGTCCTGCAAAAGGGAGCAGGGCAACGTTACCCTCTGCAGGGTTTTGTGAGAGATGAAATTTCACACCTGGGTATTCCCTGCAACACGTATTTCTAAGTTACAAGAGCGTGTAACAACTCACATCACAAAAACCTGCATCACATTATTGAAAATAAGGAGTTAGCAACAAAAACGGCAAAAAAAAAAAATCTGCTGTGTTTCTCCACAGGAGTGTTAAGAAAGTATAAAATAATTTTAAAAGCTAACCCGCACTAATAGGCATAACAATACTTGTTCCTTGGACATTGCAATGTCAGAGCATGCTGCTCAAGTTGTGTTGCTCTGAAAGTGAACATAGCTCCAGGAATACATTCTGTTCCCCATTACAACAGCCTCCAATACACAATCCCTTGCAGTGGGTCAGTTTCTTTCTTAGCTGTACACAGCCTTCCTAGACTGAAAAAAAGAGAAAGACTCTAAATACAGGTGTTACTTTGATAGTATCCCCACATATATCCCCTACGGGCACAGAGGAGATGGAAAGGAAAGAGTAGGAACTACACAGCTACTGTTATTTTCTCTGTAAGGGTGACTTGGAAAGAATAATGAATTGGCTTTTCCTTTAGGACTAGCCACAAAAAGCCAGTGTGGGTGAAAAACTGGAAAATAGAAGCAAATTACTTCTCTTCCAACAAATTAAGGAAATAAAGGCAGCTCCTTCCTTGGAGCAGTCGCATTTATACAAATCGGTGTCTAGAGACACAGCCTAACCCTACAGGAACAAAGCTCTGCGTAATGAGCCCAACTGCCTGAGAAATTCTCCTGGGCTGATGCGACAAAGACAACATTCATGTGGGCTGCTGCAGAAGAAGTCTCATAAAAATTACCCTCAATTCCTGTTTAGTCTCTCCTACCATAGAAGAAAAGAAGGGGAGAACTCCTTGACTTTGGACAGGAAAAAATGACTTTGGTCCTGTAGGCAGGATGCATGTTTGAAGGAACAATTTCATTAAGGCCCAGGATCCAGTTTGTGCAGCACAGCTACACACACTGATCACCAAGGCCTTAAAACCTCATTTAACTGGGATGCCCTCATTTATCAGCTTTAATTACTGCTACAAGACTAAAGTTCCAGGCTACTGCATTGAACTGTGCAACTCTGGGTAACTAAAATACTGTTTGCATTAGAATAGTTTTCTGGAGAGGAAAGGATGATCAGCAACCTAATCGTATGCAGGATGATTTCATTGCTTAGGTGAGAGGCCGGGGAGTTGCCTCTTCTGCCACCGAAGTACTTAAGCAGCTTTGAGAAGGTCTGTCTTCTCAGGTTATCCATAGGATCTCAGGCAGATAGTGTGAGATTTGAAATAATCACTTACTTTAAAGACATAGATTAAGAGATAGATTCATCACTGGGGTGAAGTTTGCAGCGAGAAGGCTGCCAGAGCTCTTACAATGTCCAGATTTTAAAGGACAACCTGAACCAGCCTTGACAATCCCATGATTTGGGTAATTAAAGGATAGCTCTACGTTTTGTCATGAGTATTGATCACCCTTCACCCTTATGACATAAAACTGTATCAGGAAGAACTTTACGTAAGAACTAGCTCCACAAAAAATAATAGCAAGTACTCACACAGTAAGTCCCACTAAGAGATTTCCTGCAACACGTTCTGATTTGCCCTGCTTGCCTTTTACTATTTCTTACTGGAAATCAATCCTACCAAAAATGTAGTTCTTGTTATACACGTATCTGGTATACATTACTCTTTCCTTTAAGCTTTCCAATAACCATGTCAGAAAGTTCAACAATTTATGTTAGCTTAGTATTTCTTCTCTTCCTTTACACGTTGCACAACCTCTGTGTTTGGAAATAATTACCCGTCCTTCCAACAGCTTGCCCGCAACTTCGCTACGTGGGATCCTAAGTAAATAGGAACCAAATCAATGACTGACCAAACAAAATAAGAAAATTATTTTTAAAAATCCCACAGAACCAGAAATCCCGGAACTGAAGCCCCGGTAGAAATTTTTTTGCAACAGCAAGCACGCCTGAAATGAACAGAAATCCGTGTTTTTGCTTTAAGATACCCCTAGAAAGGGATATGAAATGTTTTAATTGTCCTTTACAAGTAAACTATTCGTATGAGATGAATGAGAAAAGAATGGATCACCTCACTGAGGACCAGAACCTACTGTCTGATGAAACTGAAGAAACACGAGTGCTACTCTAGTTTCTTCCAGCAGTTTCTCTATAAGCACACAGGTGCAGTAGTTGTGCTTGCTTTCAGTTTTCACTTCACAGGTCCCAAGGTTATGAGGAAACTCTCAGGCACAGCTTTGGTGTAAATGAAAAAAACGACTTCGTAATTGCCGTTGAATTCTCACTTTGAATCTAGAAAACAAGCACCAACCTTTTGGCCCTTTTTTTGAAAAAAGATATCCCATTCCAAATTGTTCATACTCTAAACATGACGCTCAACTCCCTCTTGAGACTTGAAAGTTATGAGATCTCTCCACCCCGTGCTGCACATTGCTGCTGAGATATTTATCTGGTTAAGTTTGATCAACAGAGGACACGTACTGATCCAGAGTTTTGCATGGAACATGACCCAAGCCAGCCCCTGCAGTTACTTTTTATGGTTCAGTGGAAAATATCAACAAAACTGGCCCTACCAGAGCTTTTCAGATCTCTGGAACGGTCATGGAAATTTAACCTTCACCATGCTTACTAGGACAGGCTGTCCTCATGGCTAACAATTACTCCTAAGTTATTCTTACTGCACTCAGGTTCCAGTAAGGGTAAAATGAAGAATTATTTTACTAAATGCAAAGTACAAGCAATGCTATTCCACAGCTAACAGAAATGAACTCAAAAATCAAATACAGAGGTACTTATTTCTTTCTATATCTTTCTGACGCTGCACAATCCAGGTAACGGCCTGCCAGATATTCAGCTGAAGATCCATTTCATACAGAAACAGTTTTGTTCTTGCACTGACTGCATTTATGGAAGAGGATCTAGACTTAAGGCTCTCATTTCCCTTTCCTCTCTACCACTCTTTGAAAGAGCCACACTCACATTTTCAACCTTGTCTCTCCTTCTTCCCGCAGGATTTCCTAATTTCTAACTGGCTTGGGAATAGGGTTCGATCCTCCACTGGCACCAGTTCTGCCATCAGCATGATGAGATGTGATTATCACATGCTCAGCGTGGAGTCAGCTCAAGAGAGTTTGAGCACCTGCAAAGCCCCAAAGAGACCCGTAGACCACTGCCTGCTGAGGCAAAATGGAAGCCAAGCCCAGCTCACTGGGTGCAGCGTGCTACTGCCTTGCGTTTGGGGAGGGACACGGTGGTATACAATCTCGCTGGAGGGATAACGAGTATTAGAAGAAACTATGAAAGGTGCACCAAGCTGTCTTCTCGCAGTCCCCCATTATCAACAGCCTCTTCCTGGCTGTACGCCACCAGGCCGTGGAGCTCAGGACCAGATCCAATGACTATGGTAGAAGACAGTTGTGGCAGAGAGAGAAGCACGTGCCATGCAGTGCCCATCACAGAAACCAACCACCAAATTTTTCAAGGCTGACACAGAGCAACAGTTCCCCTTAGGCCAACGCCTTCATCAATTGTACATCACCTCCTGCACATCCTACATGAGTCCTCATCAAGGATATGAAGGCAGACCCAATGTAAGGGGCATCTATTCACAGAACTACAGGAAAATACCACGCGCACAGGAGAAGTCTCCCCCTCTGCCAGGTAAAAGGCCTTTTGCTACTAGCTAGAGTTCAGGCTGCATGAGACTCATCTTCATCCACTAATTAGCTTTCCCTCTGCTGCCGTTCCACATACTCTGAGGTTGGGGACAGGTTCTGTCCTCTGGAGTTCTCTAGAGCATCAGCAACATGATAAGGGAATGAATAGTAAATCCTAAGTAAAATGAATAGATGCTTTAATGCAGAAACCAAAGAGCACTTTGATTTTCAGGAAAGCAGCAGAATAGCCATTCTCTAGTCCTGTGGGCAGTATAATCATTATGGACTCCTTGCAAGCCTTTTAATAAAGAAGGGTATATGTTCAGATACCCAAAGATTTCAGAGTTTGACCTGCCAGAGACATGAAGTAGTAGTGGCTATAGCCGTACCAGAATCACTAAGTAGTACTGCCCAGGGGAATACTGCAGGAAAGTTCTCATCTGTTCGCCATTATAAATTATGCCGACCCTTCAGTTGGACTCATGTAATTTTCCCTGTGGAGTCACACCAGAGCCATACAACTTTTCAGCAAGTCATTCTGGGGGAAAAGCCCAATAGAAATCTGCCCGTGTTTTGGCAGAATTTAAGGACAAGGGGATTTAATACAAGGGGAAAAAAAAAAAAAAAAGCAAGCTTTCCAAAGGATATTTAACCTTGGGGAGGCCTAAAAAGCTTTTTAGCATTCCCAAACTATTTCCTTAACACCTGTGTAGGAGCACACTGTAGTTTGGAAAGTTTCACACGTAGCTCCACCTAAGCTCCAGAGACCAGGCAGCAGCGTGCCCGTAGGTCAGTAAGCTCCCTGGAGAGACGCTTGCTCGGTGTTTAATTGTGCAAAGGAGGCTCTGATGTGCAAACAGCTGAAGCCCAGTCAAATGCTGGTATGAGAAGAAGGAAATACAGAAGTACTAATACATCCTCTTCACCTGTTTGCATACTTTCTAAGCACCTCTCATTTTCCTTGAGGTAAACAGCGTATTAGCTGAATCACTGGACCTAGGAGATACATCCATCGTTGCGTACAGGAAAAGTACACGAAATGCAAAATGTCATTATGCAGGAGGACGTAGATTCATCTTTTGATTTATCCTGAGTCAGCCAAGCCTGTTTAAGATGGAGACTTAATTTGAAACAAGTTTCACCATTGCTGGCCCTGAATGCCCATCAAAAAGGCTAACAGGCTATTTTTTGGTGGGTCTTTACTCCTGTATTGGCTTTCTCATCTCCCACCTCATTTTTAGAAAGGAGTCATTTGGTATTCTGTAACAAAAAAATACTCATACAGCCCTGTTCACCAGCAGATCCCCCAAAATACCCTAAAACATACCGTTTGTTGAAAGTCAGATAGCATACAAAAATAACTACTGTCAGTGTTAACTTGTTATTGCAGCCATAGCTGGTTTGCTCTAGCCCATTTCTTTAAGATCAGCTAACTTCTTCACACTCCCTTCTGTACTCCTACCGCCTTTGGGCTTGGATCAGATCTTTAACGCTATAATAGACCAGGTGCTTACATGCATGATTCATGTCGCTTAAGTCAAAAATCAAAAATTTGATAGTTATTTTATCCTATGTATTTCATACACATAGTTTACATAATACAAAATCGGGGTCAATGCTTATTTAATTGCAATAAGTAACAGTGACTGGTGATGAGTAGGACTTACCCAAACAAAATAGTTCCTACTCTATCAAAAGATTTCCCTCTGTGAATACTTGCAGTTTAAAAAGGGTATTTTAACAAGAAAATCAACCCCTCTATTTAGAGATTCTTAATGTTAATTCTCTTGAATTTTATTGTTTTAACTGCATTAATTTTCATAGTATAAGTGTACTTATATTTAAGTTTCTTGATAAGTGTTTTTAAATATTTATAATTTGACATTTATTTTGGCAATAAGCTTATTTTTTATGAGCCTCCCTTTGGCACACTCTCTGTGCTACTCACACATCAGCAATTAACAAGGCACTTTTAAATGAACCCCTACTGCTGCAATATGATCTGTCACCATGAAATTTGCAGGAAACTTTACTCACAGTTAAACAAATGAAGCCATGACTGACTGACCATTATATACTGGAATAGGAAGGAATTAGGAATTTTGTATAATTTTGTGGGAATTTCATAAGATAAGACATAATAGGTAGGAACAAATACTTGTTAGTTCTGGAAGACGTTCTCTGAATTCTTTATTATTTCCTGATGTAACTAAAAAAAAAAAAAAGAGAGACAACATAGAAAAAAAAATCATTCCCCTAATTTCAACTGCTTGTTGAATACCAAATGGGTAAAGAGAGTATTCTCTGACACAACCTTAGGTAGAAAAAAAAAAAAGCACTCTGAACCATTTATAACCATTTCATTTGCATTTTTAAAATCAGCACAATGATCTGTAAAACAGCAAACTTTAGTAAACTTTACACAGGCATATTACAAGCAGCAAATTTTGAAGGCTCACTTCTAACCTAGCAGGGCAGCGTGACCATTCAAACCTAGACGTGCATCTGTTTGCGCACCTATCACACGCGGTATCATCAGTGTATCATCAGTGACTGCATACAGCTACTTCTGGTAAGGTCTTTCACCTCTTTACATTGTCGCTTCCTCCCAAAACACGAGGTTAAATCAAAAGCATTAATGGCTTCTTTCAGAGCTACCAACTGTAAACCTCCTTCAGAGCAACATTTAAAACATTAAACAAAAAAAAATCTCTCCTTACTTACAAGGCAAAGCAGAAAAGGAAGGTCATTCATGACACCCCATTCACTATTTTCTGTTTCTTTCTGTAAATATTACAGTGCTACTGAAAAAAATATCAAGTCTGAGGTTCTCAGATCTTCCTTCAGAGTTTTAATCATTCGCTTCCCAAGAAGGGGTTTAACAAATACCACAGTGTTCTGTCAATATTTGTATGCAGCACCACACAGGGCAAGCTGCCAAACTTGCATGGTTTAAAGAGCCAAGGGTGGAAAACTGACACCCTAACAAACACACTCCCTGCTTTGTCCCAGTTAAGGTGGTGCTAAAAGTGTCATCTTTGCTGCCGGACTGCGGTTGAGGACAGCTTTGTTCGACTGCCGTGCTTCTGCAGAAATGCAGCATTTAATAATCGCGTTCACCAAACTTCAGGGATTTGTTTCATGCCCAAACGGTTCTTAGGCAATTATGAGCCTTTTGCTTTCCACCAGCTGCACTTTAAATGTATTTTAATTGGCTGGAATTTCGAAGGAATCCATTTGGCAGTCATTTACATTTGAAGCACGCCCCTAGCAGCTGAAACAGGCCCCAGAAGCAGCCCGATTACTTCATCAAAAGAAACTGTTTGAATACCGTTGACTCCTACATAACTACAGTGAACTCCATTATATAGGTGTGGTGATGCAATTAATAATTCCTCGCTACATTTTTGCTTATCCTGGGAGCACAAAGCCTTACGAAGTGGGAAATTGAGAGTGGTCTGCAGACTTACGGAGCTCGGCGTTAGTTTTCCAACATCGCTGTGCTTCCAGAGAGAGGCCTTCCTTCTGCTTTTTCTCTATCTGATCTGAGCCACTATGTGGAAATAACAATGGTATTATTGTTTCTATACTTGCAACACATGAAGAATGTTACCAGCTGGATTTCTGTGTATAAAATTATTTTAAAAGCTAATGTGCTAGTTATTCGAGGATCAAAGTATAAAGCAAATTTAGTCCATTACATTAGTAATGGCTCACTTTTCCCTTTCTCTTTATTTTTGGGCTCCTAATGTGCACTGCAAGCCAACTTTGCAGGGCCTTAGTTTAATGCAGTGAGTTCATCCTGCTCTGCAGTTTGTAGTGCAGAGGTTTAAGAGCTGACAGCTTTAGGGAGAGCTACCAACAGCTGCTCAGAGAAAAGAATGAGAAGACATTAATGAAAGAACCACAAGAATTCACACTGCAAAACGCAATATTTAGGCTGAATGTAGCAACATTAAGAAGTCAGATTTAAAAACAGAGAGACATTCCAAGCGATGCTGATTGAACGCGTGGTATCTGAAAAACCCAGAGCTCTGCAGCCCATGAAAGCTCCTGTGAAATTGTAACTGCTCGAGAGTTCACTTATCATCAGTGTGCCACGGAGGATGAAGGCGCAAAAGAAAAGGGATTATTCTCTAGCTGAAGTACAATGAGAACTGTTTTTTACATTTAAAAGGTGAATAGTTCTTGAAGTGAAGTTATGACAATACTTGCCGCCTACAGAGAAAAGCAGCATTTCAAGTGCATTGTATGAAAAGGAGAAGGATTAATGCCACAGAGAGAGACCATTATACTGCAGAAGGGTTGCATATTTTAATAATTTGACTCCATCCAGCTCTGGAAATTTCCATAGTTAACTGGCTTACGCTCCTAAGAAGTACAAACCCTCAGCGTACTAAGGTCTTGAGGGAACTTACTGGAAGTACCACTTGGGAGGAAGAAAAAAAAAAAAACAGACATGAAGAAGCAGCCAAAGCAGATGATAAGTGATGAGAAGCCCAAAGATTTGTTAGCTTTTAACTACTTCATGATACTTCACTGAGAGAGGGTCAAGCAGCCATCCAGAGTCTGCCCACATTCTTACGGTAACCCAGCGTATCACAATCACTTCACGTATTTTATCCTCAGATATATTCATGACATACAGAAATATTCTTGTCTTCCCACTTTTGAAGACACGATACCTCTGACCAAGCTGGGACACGAACCCAGCACCTCAGTGCCTTCCTTCTTTCCTTACGCATCTATAGCTGTCCCATGCAGACACACACTTGCAGCTACAGCACAGGGTAGAGCTGACCCAGGTGAACAGCTGAAAAGCACTAGGAAGCATTGTAGATCTTTGAAAGCCAAAGGGAACAGAAGTGGAGGCTTAAATCCAGACTTTCCATCCTCATCCAAGTGGAAACAGATGATTATAGAGCACCAGTCACCTTTATCTCATCTGTAGCCTACCAAAGCTGATGACAAAACTCCCAGCAAGTTCAAAAGGTGATATGGGTGAAGGAAGGAGAATTGCAGCGACCTCAGCCATAAACAAAGAGAAAATCCTAGATCATTTCCAGCAATTACAACTCACCATATTTCAATCCTTAACCACATTACCTATACAAATTCATGTATTTATTTAAAAAATAAAAGCCTTCCTGATAAATTTGCTATAGTGCAAGTATCTGAGCATGTATCAGCACAAACCACGGGGTGGAGGAGGAGGAGGTCTAGGCGGGACGGCTAAGGGCAGCACGCAGGACAGCCTGCCCCGTCCCGCTGCCTCTGCCGAGCCCTGATCTTCAGAAAAAGGTCGGAGCTCTATTCATGCTGTCGCGCTGGGAATCCCGTGCGTTGTCATGGGCTGCGTGATGACAGCCATGAAGCCTTGATGTGGCACTGATTGTTATAGGACACTGAAGACAATTGGCCATTATTTAGCTTCAATATCTATCTTTGCTATTATTTAAATCGGAGACACTGGCCAGTGTTTCCAAAGAAACAGTGCTGGTGTGATTTTCAAAAGAAGGAGACTGATTTATTTTCAAGACTCATGTGGGATTCGAGTCACAGCCACAATAAGCCTCAGAAAAGCTGTACACTAAACTGATTTTCTGGTAACAGTTACACAAGAAAACCCATGCATTGACAAAAACTTAAGCATCTGAAACATTTACTATTAAGACAGTTAATAGCCCTTAACACAGTAAAAAAGAAAAAGCATTACTTTGAAATTTCAGAAACTATTAAAAAAAAAAAATCGAGAGAAATATGGCTGCTATCAAAGGGAAGATAATCAATCCTTCAAAAGCAGGGACATCAAGCAGTAAAGAATACTTCCACCATGCCTAATGGCAATTCTCTGCTGCCTTCCTGCTCTAACTGCTGTTGGCATTCAGCTGGACGAGAGGAAAAAAACATTACAGTACTACACACAAGCACGAATGAACTATGGCGAAGGAGAAACCCCATAGTGAATGAAAAGCTGATTTTCCCTTATGCAAATGCTACGCATCAATGAAAAAGTTTCCAGTCAAACAGAACCATCTTGAGGAAATATCTAAAGGCTATTAGTGTAACTGATACCTGGTTAAAAATGAAGGAGGTGAGGCAGATGAGAATGCAAGCATGGAGGATTTATTAAAACACCAGCGGAGTCCTAGCGAAACACATGACAAAATACGAGAAGAATGATGTCTCTGAAAAGGACATTAGAAAGAATATGGCCTCTGACCAGCATGCTAGAAACCAGGAGGTAGAACCATTAAAATAAGGGTTATTACAGACTTTTAAAAAATAGGTGAGAATACCAACCAGTCAGATATTTCTCCTGAATCCAGAGATTGCCCACCTGAAATGCTGTGAAGGCAAGTAATTAGGTGATCAGACTCTCCTGGCCCTAATTGAGGTGGATAGGCAAAAGGAAAGCAGAGGACAAATCACAGCCCTTGTGCTCACAAAAATAGACCATACCTTCTGTACATTTCTTATCACTTTCTGCCTGCCCATCTTCCTTCTGCACACTTCAAGGTTTCCAGACCTGGGCAGGCAAGAACAGGGTAACAGCAGACTTAAGCTCCACTGGCCTACAATATTCTCCTAAGCCTCGCCACAAAGGTTGTCATAGCACACCCACAACTCCACCATGCTGCGGGGTAGGGGGAAGGATGCGTATTTATGAAAATACACTTCCTTCTGTGACCTATTTAAATCTGGTTCTGCACCCCTTGCTCATGAAGAAACTATTATGCTCCACTATGCCACTCCTGCTGCATTGCACTACTGACTAATGTTGATATATCCCTATTGGAAGCCCCCTAGGGGCTGAACAAAAGCAAGATGGCCAATTATTAACATCTTATGCTTCTGAATAGTAAAGTCAAGGCTTTGTAAACAAAAGAATGCATAGAAAAGATACCTGATTTCTTTTTTTTTTTTTTATTTTATTTTGGATGGCCGAACAGGTGAGGAAGACAGTCTCCTTCCTTGTGCACCTTGACTTCTTGACAGCAACAGCAAAGGGAGCTGGGGATGTCAGAAAGCAGCCCCTTCCTTCACAGTAGGCAGCCCTGAGAAGTGTTTCCATGTTGTCAGCCTCCTGGGATTTCAAATGTCATCTGTCTGTACCAACTTGGAAGGAAAAGAAAAATCTCTGATACTGGAACTGGAACACAGGGCATGCTGCTGAAATACCAAGAGCTGAGATGACAGGCAACCTTCGACAGACCAATTCCCTAAAGCTAAGATACACGTGTTGTTGGTCCATTATCTGCTACACACACTCCTGTGACTTGCTATTTGCTGTATTTCTGCATTCTTCAAAGTAGGCCCAGAGAGTGTTAATGTGGAAAAGATTTCTCAAAAAATAACAAAGTGTGTTCAAGACCAAATTCATATCCTTACCAAATATGGCTAGGCACAAAGTCATATTACTTAGCATTAACATCAGTTTGGAAGTTTAATGTATATTAAAACCCATGGACTCCTTAGCATCACTTCTTAATTTTTCCCTTCAAAATATCATACCCACAAACTCATATTGTTATTACTTTGGTGTTCCCTTTTATCACTTGAAAATGAAAAAGATATTTTAAACATCAGCTAGTATTCAGAAATGCTGCAATCATATGCCCTGCAAATTGCTGCTACCAGATAAAGTAATCTGCTCCTAAAGAGAAGCATACGACCAAGCAGGGTGGATATGGAAAACTTCAGACCACCCATTTGCAAGGGCATGGTCTGAAAGTTCACGTTTTCAAGGCAGAAGACAGGCGTGTGCAGAAGACAGTAAAGGTTGTGGGAGAATGCAGTTGACTACAAACAGGTCTGGACAACATAACTGACTGCAGGGCAAAAGTAAACAGGCGTGGAGCAAAAACAATCCAAATTATGCATCTTGTGTGGATGCACATTCACCTCCAGGGTAGTCAGTCTGCTGCCCTGGAGAGATGCGTCATCTTCAGGTGAACAATATTTCCTTCGGTGCGTTAAGGCAAATGCCATTTTCAGTTGTTCCATGCTGGTTTACTTTACAACCAAGCAGAGTCACATGCCAAACTGTGACGACTTGAAAAAGAAATAATAGAAAAAACATACATAGAGAAAAAAGAATTGCTGTGTCACGCCCCATTGTAGATATTTAAAAATATTTACAACATCATCTGCTATTCTAATAGGTCATCTCGCTGGGGATTAAATTAAGAATCAAGAGTGCTTACAGTTAGAGAAGTCAGGGGGAGACGCAAGTCCACAGCTGCTCTTTCTTATTACCTCTGTTGGCTTAAATTTCTATTAAGCAAACAGGTAAAGGAAGACCAATGGATACTCAGCGTAGGAGACTATAGACACCCAGGAAAGCTTAACGTTTTGTTTACACATTCCTGTCAAAGCCTTGGTCATAAGGACTCACAGCTTGTAATAAAATAATGCCTGGAAAGTTATTTCAAGGAAAGCATTTTCAATAAATATAAGAAGCTATGACATTTGCACTAGCTTTGTTACAGTAAGACAACCTGCAAAGATTTTATTATTATTAAAATATTAATTGAAACAGCACAGAACAATAATGCACGGTGTTACCAGTGAAAGTGGTCAAACACTGAGTTTTGTGAGTAGCACTGTGGCCCAGGGTACCAGCCATACTAGCAGATTATCGGTGCCTGCATGGAGTCCCACTGGTGTTGGGGAAGTTATTTCAGCAGAAAGTACCATATCACACTTTAATCACTCAGGTTTTCAACACTACTTAGCAATTACCATAACAATGCATATATTAAGAATTTTATTTCACATATTCTTTTAATAATGGCACTTGGAACTCTATACAGTATCAGAGAATTCAGCATCTAAACCTTCCCAGAAGGCAGGCAAAAAGCAAATGTCATACGTTCATAATGCATTTAGGTACTGCATAGATGGGACATAATTAAAGCAAGATTTAATTAAAGCTTTTCTTCTCCAGAGACGGACAGGTAAAACATAACTTACTGTATTCCTGAGTACAAAAGAGTCTAAAATTGTCTCTCCTGTTATACAATTGTAGTCTCTCTGTGCAGCAAAAGAGGAAAAACAGTAACAGTCGGGAGTAAGTTTTGCTTCCACCTGTACCCTTCTCAGTCTGGACTAGTTTATAATACCTTGAAACAAAATAGTCAGGATTTGTTCTGCTTAGGATAGAAAACTTGGCCTTTGTAGCATGCTGCTGAAAGATTGTATGGGTGATCCCTTCTGCTCACTCTAAACTGCACTGCCTTCAGCAGCGCACCATGAAAAATTAAGCAGGGTGGAACTAGCCACTTGAAAGCGTGTCCTTGGGCAAGTTACTTAACTTTCTCAGTTAGCAATGGGGTTTCTTTACAGCGGTACTCACCACTCACTGTCTGTAGGCATAGAAAGTACATCCACAAAGGGAGCATCGCTTGTTGGCACCACATTACTGAGCACTATATAAACTTAGTGTTGGCTGCTTTGTGTTTGGAGAGAGATCTCCCAGATGGTGGCTGGCCACAGTATCCAGTATGGTGCATGGGGAGAGATTTAGAAAACAAAAACAGCAGCATGTGCTGAAGTCAAGTACGTGTTAAACCTCAGTCCCTCTTGCACTTCAAGCACCTTTTCAGAGCTAGACAGAAATCTTTCTGCCCATTTCTATTCTAACCTGTGGGTCCCTCTCTAAAAGGAACTGGGCAATAGCAGTTCTCTGACAAAACTTATACCTAAGGATACCATAGGAAGGAAGCTACTACTTTGTGTTCCTAAATAGCAGCTAGAGGTAAAACGTGTCGAGGAAAGCTGCCACCAGACTGTTTTCAGCACCAGCAGTGAGCCAGCAACAGACGTTTACCTAAACAGCATGACTCCTACTGTAGAGACCCTCTGATGAGCCACATCAGGCACGAGTCCCTCCTAACAGCTAATTTTTTTGCCATGGTATTATACACAGGAAGGCTGGGCTGCACTAATGCTGGGAGCTGCTTGATTTGTCTTCTTTTGGGCTGCCATTGAATTACTTCCTTGGACTAAGGAAAGGCCTACAACAAGGGGTGGGGAGAACTCCTTTTGAAAGTCAGCCTACTTGCATTAAAACATTAACCTAAATAGCGAAGTTAGAGGCTTGGCTGCTAAGGTCTGAATAGGTGTAACAGGCATTGCATGAAGGTGGGTGAGTGGGCCTCTGCGCTGGGGACTTGTGTGTGGCCACTGACTTCAGTCTGACGGTGACACAGAGGCTAAGCACGGATTGGAAAGACAGAGCTGGGCCAGGAAGAGGCATGGGAAAGAAAGGGGGACAAAGAGTTACAGCATGACTAGTAAACAAGTCCATGTTTTCTAGGGTCATAAAAATAAAGCAAGACAGTTCTGTATATTAGCTATAAGATCTTCCAATTACCTCACTCTTCCTCCAAAAGCGGATAAAGTTCTGACCATATCATTCTCTGCTGAGTTCATTCATCCTCCACCAAGTAACTCTGTGGGTGAATTCTGAACAAACAGAACTGTAGGATAGGGATATTTACGATTACTCAACTAAGTGGACATGAGCACATATAAACAATCAAACCAGAATTAAAGCATTTTGGTCAATGAACCAGCAAAGACAGAAAGAAAGGTAATAGAGTTGACAAAGAACAAGAGAATAAAACAGCCAGTCTGGGAGGAGGTAGCAAGTTCAGCATTTCCGTTTCCCAGATCTGATATTCACTTTTAAGGATTTTTTCCCCCTCCCCACAACACACCTAAGATTTCTGAGGCCTTAAGGTGCTATAGTATGGGCAGCTGAATCTTCTGTCCTGTTTCCATTTCCAAGACAACAACAAACATTCACCAGATCAAAGGAGATTTGTGCCAGGACATTTTTTCCCCAATGAACTAGAATTTTTCTCCTTGACCACACAGCCCACAGACAACTTCTTGCAAATGCATTTTAAGTTCAAAATATTTCTATGGGTTACTTGAAACATCTTCTGATGACAAAGCACTGTTAATCATATTCCATAGTGCAGGACCAAGAAAGGACAGCTGGATGTCTGCAAGAACAAATATGAATTCTGTTTGTAGTTGGAGTTTCCAGAGCCTCAGTAGTGATGCTCTGAATCAATGCATCCTCTAGCTACCCAGACCTGTACCACGTATTTTGAGATCACATTATCCCTTCTCCAGTTGCAACAGAGATTCAAACACAGTATGTTTCTGCAAATGATTGCTTACACCAGCTTTCCACTCCAGGAATCCTATGCAAGGGTCTTGTGTTGATACACACCAAGAGTGAATAAGGCCCTGGGTATTTTGACAATAGAACAGCACTTAACTTCTAAACATATTGCCCAGCTGTAGCCTTATTAAATCTAAATAAACTGCATGTCTGAAGCAATTTTCTTCCTTGCATGATAAGCCTAGTTTGCTTTTGTTCTGATCCCTAAATAGACCTCTCCCATTTGTATTTAGCCAAATATTTTGCTGTAAAACTTTAACAAGGGGAATGATGATTCACCTGAATTATAGCTATACATATGCAGCAACTGTTTGTAAGGATGCTTGGATGCCCAACACACCCATGAGATGGCTTGCAAAATAATCCACAGGAATGTACATGAGAAAAAACAGCTATAAACACACCAAGATGAAGGTCTGACTGGGATTTAGTCAGTTAAGACAAATATTTTTGCACTAAGCAATTAGAGTCACAATTAGGAGGTGTTCTCTTTACTATGTGGTATGTGCATATGGTTCAAATAAAAGCAATTGTTAGCGCTTTGGTCAGTAAGCGCATTCTTAAAAATTGCGAGCAGAAGGGGTGGATAAAGAGCCCCAGACCAGGTTGGCCTTGGATCACGCATGAAGATTGATTGAGCCAGAGCAGTTGCAATAACAAGCATTTCAATCATGCCCTAGGCCTCCCTAGGAAAGCGCTTTTAAAAGGCAACAATAGAGACACTACTGCTGATACAGGAAAACTACAGTGTGTGTATCATCTGGATCTCCCAGATGCTAGGCTGCGCGCCCGTGATGGATTGACTTGTCTACACGACGGCAGCACGTGGGGAGCGTTTCATTGTTCTTTTCTTCTGCAGCTATTCTTTGGACTGACTCTTCACAGCAACGGGGCACTGGGCTGCATGGGGCCTCAATGGCATCACATTACTTTTCCTTAGCTACCATCGCTAACTATATTCTGGTCGGTACTCTTCAATAAAAAGTACAAGTTCAGCTTTTGATTGTGCAGCAAGCAGTTGGAAACGCAGACCCAGACTTTAAGCCTTAATAACCCTAGCACACAGAACATATTTCATGTTCTATTTTTATGCTACTTCCATGCTGTAATTAAAACGAAAGATTACCACCTCTCTCTTCCCAATTAAAAAACTCCAGATGGAAGTAGATTGGGCATGGCAGATAGCAATCCAAAAAGAAAGACGATCAAGTGAAACGAAGAGGGAATTTATCTTAGTTTTATCAACAATTTTTAGGGAAATAAGGAGTTACGTTCATTAAGAAAAACAGCAATACTTTCTGCAGCACCAATGCAGTAGTCTGCAGCTGCACAGTGGGAATTTACAGGGATTCAGTCACCCTTTTACATGAAAAGGGACTTCTTCCATCCAACGTGAAGAATAAATAGAATAGGATACATTCATTTGGCCCATGATCTGAGAAAACCCAGGACTACAAATCACTGTACAAATGATGCCATAGCTTTGCAGCTCTAGAGCTATATTGGTCTTTGAGGAATTCCAGGTTGTCCAAATTGTTCCTATTGTGCTGGGGGACGGATTCTGTCATTCTGTCCCTGGTATCTGATGGCAGGACATATGGGAACGGGACACAGCTGTGCCAGGGGACATTCAGACTGGATACGAGGAAAAGTTTCTTTACCATGAAGGTTGGCAGGCACTGCCACAGGCTTCCTAGCGAGGTGGTTGATGCCCCAAGCCTGTCAGTGGTCAATCTTTGTAGGTCTGTCCCAACTGCACTATTCTATTCTAGTCTGCCATGGAGTTCCTGGAATAATACATATTTATTCCAACTGTGCAAGAAGAAAACACGAGACATTTGTTGGTGTTGTGTCATAGATGAAAAAGATACCAAAAAGCTGACCAAGCCATAGAACAGTAAAGCTGATTTGGGAGGGGAGAGAGGATAAAATGTAATGTTTTATGGGAAAAGATCTGGGAGCACTGGAATACTGTCTTGCCAAAAAACAGTCTGATGGACTCTGGGCTGAGTGGTGATTAGACCTTTGTTAGACAAACAAGAGGGAAGACAGGCTCCTTGGAGCTGCATGATAAAGAGTCCTGCTCCATCAGCTCCATCGGCATCTCGTAGTGCAGAAAGGAGAGTCTCAGAGCTGCTGCTTATTTAAAGATAGATCTGCTAATCTGTGGTTTGATAATTATAAGCAAAGAGCATACAATTTGTTAAGTTTCAGGCCAAGTTTAGTCATATTTCCCCAGCACAGCAAATCCACCTACCCCTCTGGCAAGAAAATGCAAGATGTAAGAATCAAGAATAAACATGTACTACTGGAGGACACACACTGCATTTTTAAGCTCAGACGCTTAGAAGATTTTACTATAAAGCAGTTAATGATAGGCCAAAACCCCAAAGCTTTTTTTATTCACCTTAACCATCTGTCAGCTTCAACTGCAGATAAAATAGGATCCTGATTTAAATTTCATAGACAAACCCAGCAAAACATCCAAAATTTAGATCATCCCCATGAACACTGGTAAGTGCCTTACAAGCAGCACCATGGTGCTTCTCAGGGGATCTTTTTCTTCTGTTTTACAAATGGCAAAAACATCACTTTTATATTTTTGTGTTTGGAAAATTCAATTGTGTCCCCAACACTCTGAACCTGACCCAATTCAAAGACCTTCAAGTAACTGCGGCAAACTGGGACAGAAGTTCTGGTGCACGTCTGGTCGATGTAAAGCAGTACCAAACAAACAGAGAAGTACCACTAGGGATCATTCTAGAAAGCAGACTGGTGTCATTTCCTTCTGCTGACTTCATTACCCCCTTGATTTCAATCAATGTTATAATTCAGCTCTGCGTGCAAAATGCTTGAATTCAGATTGACAACGCCTATGGAATCTGTGGAAACAAGGATTTTTAACTAAAAAACAGAGGAAAAAAATCCTGACCTCCTCAAATCATGAGGTTTACACAAAAAGCAGTATAAAATAATCTGCAGTTATTTTATGGTCTGGTAGCTGATTTCCTGATAAACGCTGAGGGAGCATACATATAGAGGAAAATCTCAACATAAATACGAGTTACAAACAGAACTGCATCAGTCTAACATTTCTCTGAAATGAGCATGGTTCCTCCTAAAGTACTTCTCAGTACTCTTACTTCCTTAGATTTGGAAAATAATCTGATAAAACTTTTTTTTTAAAATATAATATAAACTAAATAGGGAAAGAATTATTCAGTGTGATTATTCCTTAAGCACAAACATGTAGTCATTTTTTAAAAATGTGGCTCAGGATGAAAACTTTTACATTTCTTTTATAGATCTGGAACACGCAAAAGGAAAAATGTAGTTTTAGATATCCAGTGAAACCAGAGTACTCCTAAGATCTACATCTATATAAATATTAGTGTTCCTCATATCTGAAAAAAGAAATTCTACAAAACCAAAAACCAGGATATTAAGATATTAAGTAGCTTAAATCACAGTAAACTAGAACTGACTCAACAGCCAGCTGTGAAAAGAGACAGATTCTAGATGAAATGGACTGTAACATATTTACAAAGGAAAGCAAGGAACATAACCTTCAACTTTCCCTGAGGCTTCATAAAAGACATTCAGCTATGATTTAAGAGACCTGAGGCAGGAAGGCATCACAGGATACTGAAGACTTATCTGTTTTTAAAAAAAAATTAGTTACTCAAAACATTTCGGCCAAGATAATATGCAATTAACTATATATATATATATACACACACATACATTTTTTTTTTTTTTATATATCTTTCATCCTCTCTTCTTCTCCCATCCCATAAGACAGTAAAAATCTATTGCTATATTGATGTGCTTCCATGCAAAGTATTCCTAAGGAAGAAAAAAAAAATTATAGTCCTCTTTGCAGGACAGTAAGATTGAAGTAACAGCAGCTAAATAGGAACAAGTTTTGCCCTATCCCTTTTCCAGCAAAACGAAGTTCAGACCTGCTCCAAAACCCTAACCTTCCAGCAAGACAGTTTCTCACTACAGTGAGAATTAGAAGGGATTCCAGAATTTAATGATATTTTACCTTCTTCATTTTCCTGTAGCATGTACCACCATCCTAGTGCCTTACGTGTGCAGGCTTCGGTCAAGTGTTACTGAAGCCTTTCCTTTACAGGAAAAAAGCTGCTGCTTGCCCTCCCTTCTCATAATACAGTTTCATTTCAGGTGAACCTTGTGTAACTGTAATTCAGTTTATGTTAACCTGATGTCACCTCCTCTCTTTCTCCTCCACTTCTCCATTTGAGCAGACATGTTGCTCAAGCGATCCTGCCCCTGTGCTTCCAGTTTATCAGACACCAAAACAAGTTTTCTGGTAAACCTGTGCTGTAATACCAGTCAGATCCATAATTAGAGGAAATAAAAATGTCTTATGGAATATATATCTAATGAGGAAGAAAAAAAACTGAGAAGTAAAAAAAAAAAAATCAGGTGCTCTATGAATCATTATGTGGCTTGTGGACTAAATTCTTTAATAATTAGATTTTTTGCTGACACGTTGTTTGTATTTGCCTTCATAACTATCTGTATTAATAATGAGTAATTTCATTTGGAAAATATTTACATAAAAGTATTTATTCTCACGTCATGGGCATAGATAATGGCTTTTTTTTTTTTTTTTTGAAGGGGAAGAGCAGCCAGAAAATGACTAATACTGCAACCAATCTTAATGTGCTGCTCTGGGATATCCCACTGGAAATCTACAGATACACAAGGGATGTGACTCCAACCTCAGTTACCACCACTTGGAAGAAACAAGGCTCCACTGGCCCTCAGGTTTTGGGATATTCTGTGATTCTGTAGTGTCTGAGTTGGAAGGGACCCACAAGGGTCATCGAGTCCAACTCCTGGCTCCACACAGGACCACCCAAAACCAGGCCCTATGTCTGAGAGCGTTATCCAAACACTTCATGAACTCTGGCAGGCTCAGTGCCATGAACACATCCTTGGGAAGTGCCCGACCACCCTCTGGGTGCAGAACCTTTCCCTAACCCCCAGCCTGACCCTCCCCTGTCCCAGCTCCGTGCCGTTCCCTCGGGTCCTGTCGCTGTCCCCAGAGAGCAGAGCTCAGCGCCTGCCCCTCCGCTCCCCTCGTGAGGGAGCTGCAGGCCGCCATGAGGCCTCTCCTCGGCCTGCTCTGCTCTGGGCCAAACAAACCCGTGGACCTCAGCCACTCCTCAGATGTCTTCCTCTCTAGACCCTTCACCATCTTCATAGCCCTCCTTGGGATGCTCTAATAGTTTTATGTCCTTCTTATGTTGCGGTGCACAAAACCGCACGTAGTACTCAAGGTGAGACCACAACAACACACATTATGCTACATTCTGCTAGTCAGACACAAAATTCAGAAGTTTCCACTAGTGCAAAGGTCTTCAAAGCCACCCCAGTGTGGTCTGCAACCCCAGTTTAGATTCACAGGTATAACGTTTGCAGGAGTAATTAAAACGGCAGGTGTAGAAATATTTGTCATATTTCACTATGGCCACACCATTTCCCTCTACTAATTCTAAACTCAGTCTACACGGACATTTTCATTCGGAAATAAAGGAAACACAAAGCACTGTAGGGTAGGTAGAAGGCATTAATGCTCCCTCCTGAAAAGACAGTCTGTGGAAAACAAAAAGAAGGATACGGGACTATGCTGATAGATTTTAGATGCAAGGCAATAAGGATCACGGTGACTCTGAACTTTGAACTGCGAAGACAGCAAAGCTGAGGAAAAAGGCTGAACTGGACATCAGCTATTAATAATTCAACCGTCCTCCTCCCTCAGGAACAGCTGAGTTTTGAATCCAAAAATCAGGTTTTCAGACTAACTTTTACACCCAAAAAGGAAACCATCTGAGAGCAGGACAACGAAGTGAAAACAGAAGAATCCTTACAGACTGCTATTCATGCTAGTTATAACTGTAGCTACCACTAAGCAATGCATATCTGTTCACACTTTTCAACACTTTGCATTTGCGTTAAAGAGTTTGTAAATTTGTAGTACGGCTAAGATTAGAAATGATTTTATTGACATTTTTGTTTTATAGGATGGGGCTAATTTTACTTTGCATCATTTTTAAAGATATTCAGTCGCAGATAAGAAATAAACCTAAAACAAACACAAGCTGCTATAACCTAAAATTTAAATGGTCTACTGTGGTTTCAAAGCTGGCAATTGTAATCGAATATATCCTTCTGAAAACAAAGCTGTTGTCCTGTAAAAAGCCTTGCCCAGGAATACCTCCCCACTTGGTGCTCGCTGTAAAAGGCCTGCCCAGTTCAGGCAAAAGCAGCCTCTACTGAGAGGGTGGGAAATTGTAGTTAAAATGAAATATCAAGGAGTGGACTGGAAAGGAACTTCCCATTGGCAAAAAAAGGGAGCAAAGATGATGCAAAGTGCTGCTCAGTGCCAAAATCAAAAGGTTTTCCCAACGTTGTCAATGTAGGTTAGAGGTGAACAACCACACCAGAGTGAGATGTAGAACGTGGCTATGCCTCCAATACTCATCGTAAGCCGAGAAAGGAGAAAATAAAACTAAAAGGAACACAATAAAACATTACACACATCATGTGTTTTTCTTCACAGCTGTATCCATAGCTGAACATCCAAGGAATTCCACAGATGTCTTCCTTACATTCCTCACAAAAGATAAACATCTGCTGGGCAATGAAACAGAACCGAGTGAATAAATATCTCAGGTTGAAAATACCCAAAGGACTTTGCATGTCTTCAATATCTTTTTGGACTGTTTGACTGTGGGAGTAATGCAATACAGTGTAAAGCTAAGCCATTTAACAGACCCACAATTAAGATATACCCTAGTCGTTACAACTTCTTGCTTCCAAACTCAGCAGGTTCTCTGTTTGCTTTGCATGACTGAGGGAGAAAATCCAAACATGATACATTACTTTCCCTTTTGAACTTGCACTTTTAAACATTTCCAACAGCCTGTGCAGGAGGCAACCAAGAAACTAATGAGATCACTACATATGGCCTTTGGATGTTGCAGCTATTGTAAGCCCACAAGCCGCACTGCCCGCTGCATATCAGCCGTCAGTGACATCTGTCTCCTCGGAGGACAATCCACCCCAGCAGCACCTACACCCAGAGAGCCAGTTGTCTCTGTTGTGGCCAGGGACAAAGGGCTCACTTGGGCATTATTCATGCAGCTCAGTGACAGATTGTGCCACACAGCATGGCTCCGTGCACCGCCCTCTGCTCTAAGCATCATACTGAATGCGGCGGGTCATAAGCGAAGTATTTTCCCCAAAAGCTGTTATCATTTCTAAATTATAAATGGCTAAACTGTGCAAAAGGCTTGCAAACATTTTGTCAGTGTTCCACCCACAAGCCGTCCTAAGTTTTCCAGATTGCTTTGCAGCCACAAAGCCAGCTGGCGACTGCGCATAACCTGTACAATGGACTGCCTAATACCTTGCTTGTCTGGCAGGTTGGATATTTGATGACTTATCCATGGTTACAAATCACACCATTACATTGTGCTACTTTTATAAAGGTAGCAAGGCCTGCTTTTAAATAATGGCTATGATTTCCAAAAGGGAGCCCACAGTCCTCTTAGGTGAACCAGAGCTAACAAAAGCACAACTCTGATTCTCTAAATCTCTGACAGTTTGCTCAAGAGATGGATGAATTTAGCAAAGCTGGAAAGCATTGCTTCCAAGAAAGGTGACATGAGACAGATGCTAGTCACATCCCCCTATTTTTTTCCTGAGACTTACAAATACGAGTTGAAATTTACCTCTGCCATGAAGTAATATGTGCACTCTTGTTTCTCTGCCTTGGAGAATAAAAAAGAAAAAAAGAAAAAAGCTACTACTTTTTTTTTTTTTTTCCAGAGCTAAATATACAAAGACGTGCCTGAGTATTGCCATAGGCACCTTTAATGAAAATTTAAAAGACATTTCAAATGAAAACCTTGGCAAAGCTCCCCTTCTCCTCCCCACACACACACACACACACCCCAAAAAAAAAAAAAAAAACTGCCAACAGCAAATATTTCCACTGGTGAACACTTTTCTGCTCTATAAAGTTCTTCCCCATTAGGAACCTCCTTCCCCAAAGGCCTGGTAAAAAACGTTTGAGCAAGCTCCACAAACATTGTCAAGGGGAGGCTACACTTAGCCGGAGGCCAGAAGGGACCATTAGATCATCTCGTCTAACACCTGCATTAAAAATAAAGTGATAATAATAACAAACATGATTTCACTCTCTCAATTCTGCGTACAGTCAGCAAACTGCATTTGGTTGGGGAGTATCTCCCAGACAGTCAGTCTTTACCTTTGCTCATCAAGAAATTGAGAGTCCACTCCACAGTTCGCACATTTTTTATCTCTATGGAAATATCACATTATGCATCTCAGGAAAAACTTCCTTGGAAAGAGCTACCCTTTTTGTTTTTTTTTTTTTTTTTTTTTTTACTAGTATCTGTGTTTGTATTTCTGACACGCCTCTTTCTAAATGCAGATCCTACATCTGACTGAGATGTGTTTAAACATGAGTTGACCTTGGTTGTGCAATATTGAATTTATCAGTGATTTTGGAGCCGCATGATTATAAAAGTGTACAGTAAGAAGTATATGCATCGGTAACAGTAGTGTGCCAAATGTATAAGACAGACACATGTACTAGTGGCACTGAGTCCTCTAGAGAGTGGATTTGGAGATGGATCCTGATTGACACTGAACAACGTTGATTTACCGGCATCTGTAAAGTAAAAGGGCTCCATCTATGATGGCTGCCCGATTTGGTTTCTCTGCATATCAGTTAGTTCAGCTGCTTATGTAGAAGTCTTGCATTTTTAATATCCTCCCCGCCCCCCAAAAAAATAAAATAAAGATAAAACCAAGTTAAAACATTTGACCACATTTTGTTTTTAAAAGTATAAAATATTAAGTTTCTAATCAGTTCTCATCTTCCTGTACCCATAATAGAATCATGGCACTTGCATACGCATTTTAAAGAACCTTCATGTCTATATATTTCCTATTTAATTTTATAGCACGTAACTGAGTGGTTTACTAGCACTTCACATTTATAATTCATCACATGATTTTTGCCTGGTCTCACTTGCAGGAACATTTCCCATTTGGGGGAAGAAATCCAGATTGGAGTTATTTGTCCATGAGGTAGTGTAGGTTTCTATTTATCAGCATATGATTGTTTTGGCTCTGTTTTTGTAGAACTATGTTAGCTTCCCGCAGTATAAAGATGACATTTCTGCCTTTTTGACAGAAAGTATAAGTGATGGCACAAAATTAAATCCATTTCTTCATAAAAAGAAAAGATAATGAAGTAGAAAATAAATAGAGAAACAGAAGTTTAACCAGCAATAAATCCAACAAAACACGGAGGGATGTGAGCTGCTGAAATAGGAGGCATTGTGCCATAGATTTCAGCACAAATAAAGCATGTGTCTGTGTATATATACAGGTGACATAGACCCGGGTCACTGGCCAGTCAGAATTACTGGGAAGTATTATGCTTGATAGTAATGGTTTGCAGGATTGGCCTTAACGTGGTCAGATCTGACACCTAGCAAACAGCTTTAATGTGCAAAGTGTTTTGCCTTCTGCAAGTGGTTTTGCCAAGACAAGAATAAAGTTATGACATCATCTGAAAAAAATCTAAATTACACTCTTACCTGAGCAATAGGCTGACTTGCTGTTTTACGCAGTTTGCATACAATAGCTGTGCGTAAGCATTCCAAAGCAATCATTGTCAGTACTCCAAATTTGCATCCTTGCCCATCCAAAGATAATGAAGTGCTTTGCAAACACTGGCTCTTAATCATTTGGGAAAATACATTCATCCTCAAACACCACCCTTCAGAGGCATGTATGGAAAAGTGCTTTATCCAACGCTGATGCATGCAGACTTTAAGAAGAAATATAAAGCTGTGTGGTATAAAACTACTTCTATCTCTCTGCACAGCATCATCGTAAGCTTCCTCCTGTGTCAAAAACTATGCTAGCCATCTGCAATAGGCACTCTCTGTGAGAGAGAGAGAGAGAGGGGGGAGGAAAAAAAAGGAAAGATGTACTGTTTTATTATAATTTATGGAAGAAACTTCATCATTATAGCAGAGACTTCATCTTTCACAGAAAGAAAAAAAGCATCATGTTCTGTTTTCAGATGCCTCCACTGGGAGGCATCCCTCAAATGATAGATAACGTTGACAGATGTAAGACTAGAACTCTGCTCTCCTCCAGGAATGGAAGTGGAATTGAAGCTCCGACATGAGCATTTATAAAGTTGCTTGAGGAAAGCAACTACAATTAGAAGATATATATTTAAAATGAATCTTAGAATGTGTGAAAATAAGCAGGACTGAGGCATCTACCTACAGCTAAATACATGCTTGAGTACTTTCCTGACCTAGGGCCACAGCTGGGAGTTAGGAGTTTCTCACTGGCTTCAGCTCAGGCTCCCAGGTGTCTGTCAATGGTGAAATTAGAAAGGAGATATCTATTTGCACTCATTTGGTTTCTGTCCTAAATAACCTGCACTGACTTGAGGGCTACACCAAATCTTGCTCAAAATCATGCACTAGGCTGGGGAAAGAATGAAGTCACAAGCGTAACAATCAAGGAGTCAACATAATGAATACATCTGCAAAAACCTATAGGGAGACACTGGGTTCTTATAAGACAAGCAGATCGTTTCAGTAGCTCCTATGTAATAACTCTGCACAGAAATATCAGTGGTTTATACACAGCATAATTCCAAACAAACAGCTACAAGATAAAATAGGTCACACTAATTCATTTACACACAAAGATTAAATCTCTATGGATCTCAACGCATTCAGTAAGCTACAGCCTGTGATAAGCAGCCAGAATAGGTGGTCAACTGCATTGTCTGCAGCCTCCAGGAACCCCCGATCCCTTTCTTCCCCTCCTATAGCCTCTGCGAGGAAGGGAAAATAGCAGGTAGGTAGGTAGAGTTAATCCCCTGCAGTACAGTACCAGTTACTTACCCAAACTAATGAACAACGATGTTATTATCAGCCCTGCTGCAAGCGTACACACTTGGATCACCAACATGAAGTTGTTTCCAGGTTGCAGAATAGTAATCGATTATTTGATATTGTATACCAAAAGCACCTGTCCACAAGGGCTCTGTTCCACTAAAGAATTAAGATCAGACTGTCTTCATTCTGTCTTTGCTTCTTAGGTTTTCTCATAGGGTCCTCTTAGAAATGCCGTGCTTCAAGCGGAGGGATCAGAACCCACTGAGCACAGATCAGCTATGGATTAAAGACAAATTAAAGACTTAATTTAATTAAAGGCTAATTAAAGACTTTGTATAAAGAAACCTGCAGAGCAAGTGCCTGTCTTCTTATCTAAGCATGGCTACTAAAGCAATTTCTACGGATGTACTTGCAAATCTGTACATGTAACATCAATATTGCAACTCCTCACCAAGTCTTTTCAAGCTGCCAATCGGCTTTTCCCATTTGTCTCCATTTCCAGATTTGTCAGACTGAATTCATTCCTTATGAATCAATGCTAGCTGGCTTTTGTCAGCTGATGCTTCTCCAGATGTTTTGTGATCTCACGTCTTATAAATGCCTCCAGGATACTGCCTGCCAGTAAGGTTAGGCGCATAAACCTGTAATTGTTTGTCTCGTGCTCTTCCAAAGGGCTCCCATGCCGACTAGCAGGTCTCCTCAGCAAGGTCAGCCAGAGAGAGCCACACGCAGAAAGCACGCTTAGAGCTGTTCGCAAGGAGTGCTCGGCATATTTGTCATTCATTTAGTGGCCAAGACATTTGCAATGGCATACATCTAAAATATATATCTACTGGCACAGAGCCCACAGATCCAATGGTGGGAATTAAATGGTTATAAATAAAAGAGAAAGGGAGATGTTTCCCACACCTATCATCTGAAAACTTATCATTCAAAGAAAATCCCTCTCCTCCGTCTTACAAATACTCTTTTGTGCCTGGCGTGTTTCAAGTCGCTACTAGTCTTCAGGTTATGCCCTGAGAAGAGCCCTAACGCTAGAGAGAGCAAGATGTGACAAGAGAGCTGGCAGGAGTCCAGCAGATACAATTTGCACAGCACAGATTTGAGGCAGCCTTAATTTGAGGTATAAAGTACTGGGGGCTTCTACGGTGAAGTATTGGACACTCGTCTTAGAGATAACATGGGTATAGCAGGAAGTACAGCACGAATGACCACCTTATAAAAGGATTGCTCACACCGGACAGCTACATAAAATCTTCTATCTGCTTCTACTGCTATTCCAAATTCAGGTTTGCCTCCATGTCATTAAATAGTTTTCTTTCAAAATCCAAGACTTTGCATAGTTTTAGAGTTCAGAACAGCATGCCTATGCTTGTGCACATGCTTCCCACCTTTCCTTTCTGAATGTCTGAGAACTCCAGGCAGAGATCTCCCTATTTACACATTGATTAAACACCCTTCTTACCTGCCATACAATTTCATTTGGTAGTTCGTTCCGTATGATACAGTAAAGATTATTTAGGTTATCCTAAAGGATGCCATCAACGTTTTTTAAAAACTGTGTCAAATGGTCATTCAGAATTGGACTTTTACAGATTTTTCTTGAGCTACTGTACACAACAGGGCCTCTTAGCTCTTTGTGATTATGCCTCTGTACCACAGCTGACTGTGCAAGATCCATCGCAGCCAGGTTTACAGCCCTTCTCCTTTCTTTGCTTACTCCTAATGCCCTGCTTTAAGTTCTCACTCGTTAAGAGGAACTGGTCTCATTTCCCAGCACTTTCTTTACATCTGCCTAGAATTAAAGTTTCAGCATGTGTCTATTTTCAGTCTCCATGCTCGGATCTTTGTGCTCCTCAGTTTTGTAAACAGCACTAAAACCATAGGCATCCCAGCACTTGTCTTTCTCAAATCCCAGCCTCAGTTTTATGCCCACCTTTGCCTGCCTTACAACTGAACAAAACTCTTTTGCAATGACTCTGTGCAGGCTGATCTCCAAAATTTTTACCTCTTGTTGGTTCACCAACGATTTGATATCAAGACCGAATTCCCATCACGTCCAGGAGCATCTCAGCTCTGCCTTCTGTTTTTCCAAAATATTTCTGAGAAATTAAACACTTCTGTTATTGCACAACTAGAAATTGTACTTATTTTCCTTACAATCTAATAGGTTATTACACCACTTAACACTACATCCGACTCCACCATCCTCTCTGGTATCTTTCACAAACATTTCCTCCCAGAAATCCCCTCATTCCTTCCTCTGTTTGCCTCAAGACTGACTGGCTGTTCCTCACTGAGGCTCCATCATCTACTACTGGTAGTCTTTCCCCCTTCCATGCCATTTGGCTCTGTTTTCCTGCACTGGCTGATTTCTCCATCCCCCTTCCTCACAGTCACATTCTATTTATTAACTTCCTCATAAAAGGGTGTCCAATTTAGAGATGATGCTCCTCTTGAGCATCAGCTATCTGCAACTTGCCAGACTTATGAGGAGCCTCAGTCTCCTCAATAATCTCTCAAAATTCAATTGGAAACCCCAGGACTTTCTTTGATTGTGTTTCTACTCTGTAGAGTTTTCTGTCCATGAGGTTTATTAAGTGCTCTTCTATACCAGCTGCACAATTTGATAAATCCTATACCCTGTAGGCTTGTTTGCCCATGACATGTTTTCATATTCAGTATTCAGCTGCCATTTCAATCTTCCTTATCCCCACCAGAAAAAGAGAGGGAGATGCCCCCCCGTCACTTACACAGGCACTAAAAAGCTCATATAAACTCTTGCGTACAAATATTTGCCGGCTTGTACTACTTGTTGGACTTCCAGCGAACACAGTCTGCTGGGTTTTTAAAGCTTTGCCCCTCAGCCAGCTCCCTAATAAATATAACCCAGGACTGTGGGCAGGAAAGAAAATTTTGCCTGCCAGCAAAAAGGCTCCTACAACGTACCCGGGAAAGACCCCCCAGACTACCAACTGCTACAGGATAATGTCACCGCGCTACATAACAATTCTGCTGCACACAGCCTCTGTGCAAAGCCTCCTTCCTAATGCTCTGCTCCCTGTTTTCCGCTGGGTAGTTGGATTGAAGCATCTTTCCGCTCCTTCTATTAAAGCATTCTGGATTTTGGGGGAAGGATCATGACCCAAGGTGAGACCTTGGCGTCAGCCATGCCCAGTGGCCATTAACGCGACAGGGGGAAAGACTTGGCCCCAAGGTTCCAGTGCCCTAAGGAACCAGCACCGTTGTCTTGTCAAGTCTCTGCACGCAGAGCTGGATTAACTCTGGAGATTAACACACTCGATCATCTCCTGAATATTTACACTTTATTTCATCTAATACCAAGTATGAATTTTGTAACTAGCTATTGCATATTAGCCTGTTCCATTTTCGTGATTTATGGTGCTCGTCTCTTGGCATCCACCTCAGAACATAAATCAACCAGCATATAAAAATCATTGCCAAAAAGAAATGAGATTTATGCGCAACTCAGTGGTCATGCAGCATCTCTAACTGTAAAAGATGTTCTCTAATCAATTTAAGATGCATCATCTTTCTCATCTCAGAGCTTTAAAGATATATAATATATTGAAAACCTATTCACAGTAGTCCTCAAAGACTGCACTTTAAACCCTTGTTTCCGTAGCCCAATAATACAGGAGCACATCTTGCAGAAATACACCTTACAAACAGCCAAACGCAATCGTCAGAGTCCTAGTGTTAAAAGTAGAACCATTTTTGTCCTAATTTTTAGCACAAAGAATTAGTACTAATGAAATTCAGTGTTCCTGAGGCACAAATGAAAGGTAACACCTAATGGCAATTATTTCCATCATCCCTTAGTTATTCAGAATGTTTTTATCTGTTGCCATTGTTGTTATTCCACGAACACAATTACTTTTAGTATTACAGTTGTTAGTGAAGTCTGTAAGACAAAATGAACCATACCTATCAAAGATTATTATGATAGTCAGTGCTGCTATCTAAAATTTTTCACAAAAGAATTGGATGCCATAAAAAGTAAACTTACCTTCACTAAGTGTTTTTAATTTTGAAAGTATTACTTATCAAATTTCCAGAATATATCATTACAACTTTAATTTTTGACAAGCTTTATCTTTTTTTTTTTTAAAAGTTTCTTTAAAAGTGTTGTAAAACCAAACAAACTGTTAAAAAATTGCAACTTTTTAAGTAACAAGATTTTAAGTTATGGTATTTGTGGAAATATAAAAAAAGCTCAGAAATTAGGATGCAGTAACATATACAAGATCAACAGTTTTCACAGAATCATCTTTCTTTTAAAGAAGTTTTATATCCCCAAAGAAATAGAGCTACAAATATTATTTGTCAGTCCTGTCAACTAATACATGGATGGAAACTCTCTGCAAATTCCTTCTAGATACATCAGTGCTATTAAAAACCTAAATCAACAAGCATAAAAGCCCAAGGAAAATAAGGATAAAGTCAGTTCTCCCATTTATTATTACCATTAATTAGAATAAAAATAATTGCATTCGTATTGATCTGTAGCTACTGGATGAGAAATACAGATTTTTTGACACACATGATCCCCTCAGATCATTAAAAGCCCTCTTCCAGGCCAGGAGAAGAAACGACAGCCATTACCCCGTGTAACACCGTCTCAATTTAGCACAATGCTGCTACATATAATTATAGGTCTCCTGGGGGTTTTGTCTGCATCACTTCGGTTCACAAACCTTCCCCTGCCTCAGGCCAAACTATCGCAGAGATGTCTCCTCCCTGGGCTCACTGCTCTGCCTGGACCCAGACCCAGCCGGAGCAGAGCACTTGCTCCCCTGCCTGGGACCAGGACCAGAGGCAAACGCCGAGAGCCGAGCACAGAAGCAGAGCCCAGCCTGGGCAATAACTCCTGCACCTGGAAGCTGCAGCCCAGCCATAACCCCTTTAGCACCACGCACAGGCTGTCTGCTTGGAAAAGCCCAGGAAACCCCAGCCCCTGAGCTCAGAGAGTTAATATCCTTCACCTACATGAACCTACCTCTCCCTCCCACAAGTAATTTTAACGGTGTGGCTTTCAGCTTAATCAGGGCACCTTAAAAAGCCAAACCCTCCAGTTCAACCCAAATATCTTGTGTGCCGGTGTGTGGTTCCCCATGCACTGCTTTGTGCAGCTCGCTGAAGGCCTCCAGGGCCAAGGACTGAGCAGGGCTCTCTCTCCAGCTCATTTTCAGCTCTTGTTCCCACATAAATGTCTGGCGGTTTTAAAAATAAGATACTCACGTTTTATGGCCGTGACCAGGCATTTGATTTTCACAAGGGAAATAATACAGAAATGATGATAAATTGTCCAATAATTCCTCCAGTAGGAATACAGGGAGAGAAGACACTGAAGAATTTAAAACTGGAAGCAGGAGATAAAATTCAACAGGACAATGGTTTTGTTCTGGAAGAGTGTGTATGAAATGTTACTGCTCCTTTTTTTTTTTTTTTTAGGGTTCATTCTGCTGAGAATATTTGTTCACTGTGACCATGATTTGTGAAATTCTTTGTGAACACTGCTGTAGTTTTCTATTGCTCAGTGTGGCGCGCTAGTGAAAACATGGATTGCAAGCTTGCAGTGCATCTGTAGAATTAAATATTTGCTTATTTACTGTGCCCTTTAATCGCCCTGTGAATCTTAGCAGTCTGCTGCAGTACTTGCCAAGGGTCATACTCTGAGAAATCATCACAGAAGTGATAGAAGAATAGAAAAGGTGTACCATACCCTCTTGCATCTTTGCATTCAGGATACAACAATTATCCCAGCTCCTCCGTACCTTGTTAACAGCTCACACAGGTGGTAAAGCTGTCTGTGTGTACATATATTGCAGAACATGCGTAACACCACACAGTCATGGCTTTCCTTGTAAAGGAAACAAATAGTAAGCCCTCAACTGAAACATTATTTTCCTTCTTGGTTTGAGAACAAAACACTACTAAACTCCAGCTGAACTGAACTTTCTTAGCTGACATCTGACTGTGCCTCATGGCATTTAAGTATAATGAGAGAAGGACAGTCATAAAACACTATATGAAAATTTTGGATATAATGACATTAAAGTCAAAGCTCCCACTTAACTTCAGAAGGGCCGGAATTTTATCCTGAATCTAGAGATGCTGACACGAAGACAATGTCCCCCCCCAAAAACAAAAATAAAAAATACAGATAACTAGAACTGGTTGATTTACAGTACTCAAAATGAATACAATCAATGCCTCCAGATGAAAGCAGAATGATTTATACCAAGATATCCAATAGAGACAAGACACAGATGTCAGGAAAGCTTCAGAGAATTTCAGCAATCATCTTTACAACACTGCTTTTTATTTCTGTTGTGCTGCTTAAAAGGTACATAGAAGTTTGCTACTTTGCAAATACATGTTTCAATTCCTGTATTCATAACCAGTTTGAAACATCCCAGTAAGAGCTGTTTCCCATGGTTCTGCATACTGCTGAGAAAAGAGAATGAATTTAAAGAAATACTGCAAATGGCTTAAGTTGGCATTAATTTCACCCCATCGTATATGTGCAAACAGCACCAAAACAAATACAACAAATAAAAAACTGAACAGAACTGGAACATCATTTGTCCGCAAGACAAGACTCCTTTCAAGATAAAGGAAATAAGGTACTGCGGCATCAGGAGAAAGACTGCTCATCCTTTAAGTCACCCAAACATTTAATTCCTTACATTCTCATCTGCCTTAACGGAGGACACACAAAAGATGTCGGCTGCACTCTCACAAATTCTTCCTCCCCTAATGCTGAATGCCGCCCCCCCCACACACATACACACTGAAATACAGTTTTGTTTTAAACCTGTTCTTGCATATGCAGCATGGAAATGGGGCTGGGGAACTCACATCTCAGTGAAGAGAAATAGAGGATGAGTAGCCTGTTTGAGCCATTTTAAAGAAAAAACACCCTCTGATCTTTTGTATTCTTATAGTTATGCAACTTCTCCAGGAATATTCTAAATTGTTACTCAAATTTAACGTCTTGGTGCAATTTAGCACCAAACTCACCTCCATTATACATTCAGAGCCCATAGTTCATTACTGAATGAACTCATTTATCTCAGAAATAGAGACACTACAACGAGTTACTACCTGGTGTGAACTTTTCTGCCAGGTACTTACCTGCAGAAAACCAAACAGACATTCGTTAGTGGCCCTTCTCTTAATCACTTACACACGGTAGTTTAGGCTTTTGTAAGTGGACACTATGCCTCTGTGCCATGTGTCACAAATACATCATGGGTAACGCTGCAGTGATGCTATGACAACAGGTGTAAGAAACTATTACTGACACCTTAACTCTTGATTTTGTCTTGGGTCCAAGAGATATTACTCTTAGTAAAAATCCTGACATTTCATATTTACAATGTAAAGTGGCGAATCCGTTCTTCTGTGTTGTCATTAACATGCGACATCATTTCATTATAAGTTACAAGTATAAAAGAGACCAAAATGAGGCTGCTGCTAGAAATACCTACTGAATGATTGATGTTCTTGCTGGTTTTTCGGGTCCATTGTCTGGTGTTTTGGTGCACTGCAGTGCAGTCATTTCTAACTCATAAGCTCTGTGCAGGGGATTTAGGAAGATAGGACAGACTGCAAACGGTCTAAAAAAACCCTGAGAAATTTGGGACAACTTCATTGTGAACAAACTTCTATTCATCCACCGAGTGTAATACAGTGAGTGACAGCTTATACAGAACTTGGCAGGCTTCACAGAATGAGAAATAAAAGCAAACTTTTAGCCTGTGATAAGCTTTATGACAGGGCAGTAAAATCTTAATTGAGATACACTGAACCATACAAAGAAGCTTCTATAATACAATACAGGTTTAAATGAATAGGCATAGTCAGAAGAAGATGAAAGAAACTTCATTTAATGATATATCCTCTGATATTTTTATAGTATTATTCTAATTCTTGCATTTGCTGTTTATCTTACCTATTCTTGGCATTTATACTATGCATAAGCAGATAAACTCTCATATTTCCTCTTATTCTTGTAATTACTTTGACAAGCTTTAATTGCACTAGTCATTTTTAATTCCCCTTTTCAGAGGAACACATAGTACAGCCTTAAAACTTGTATCATCTTGCCCATAAAGTTGTGCCACCCCAAACACAATTCTAAGCCTACTGAAATCTAGCAGATGTTTAGCTCATTACATCACACCAAGTGTGGGAATAGCTCTTAACATAGTTCTGTCTCATTGCGCTCTCACTACAGGATTTGGTATGACAGGATGATTTTTGCAGAAATTAAGTCAGCTGTAACTATAGAATTAGAGATATTCAAGGTGAAATCAATAGACTTCAGGGCAGCTCACGTGTTCACGCAGACCCACCACCAGGAAGTCACGTTGCAATTAAAGGATTCATAAAGGAAACAGAAATAAATATCTGATGGCAGAGATTTATTTTATATTCTTTTTTGCACCATCATGACACGGCAGTTGAGAAGACATGAATGATCTGTTGAACTTCAGTCTCTCTCAATAGGCTCCACATGATTTGGACTGCATAAAATATTACCCACATAAAAGGCTGCATGAGGTAAAGATTTTTAACTCAAACTAGCAGCCTTTCTGTACCTAAAAACTCTATCTCCAATCCCAAATCCAGCCCAAGCTTTGCATTTATCTAGAAAGTCTTTATAACACAGATCTAAACCTGCGGTCCAGATTGACAAGCAACAGCCCTACAGTCAGACCATATCCCCATCCCTGACCGCCAGCAATGCTTGTCACAGCCCAAGAGCCCTAGAAGCACTAGGTCCCTTTTACTAGAAGCCCTAGCTCCCTTTTAGACCCATCAGTATATTCATCTCAGACTCTGCCAGTTCGTATCCCGTCCTTACTCCTAACCCACCGATTCTGCCAACCACAGAAACCTAAACAATTCTTGAAGGCACCTGCCCTATATCTATCCCAACAATCTCCGGTCCTTCAGCACTTTTGATCTTCAACTCTGTCCCCTGCTCTTAAATCATTTTTTCTTATGTATATTCCTGACTGTGTTCCATACTTTGAGCCCATATTAGCCACCCATTTCACAAGTGTTAGATTTTTTTCTGAGATAAAAGGAAATTCCATCAAGGTTGTTTGTGGTGTCTCACTGTCTGTTAAGTCATGTTAATAGTTGCACGAAGTACTATTTTAGAATCACATTGATACAGTACCTGGTCACCATTTGAAACAAATAGAGCAACCACTATATTCTAAAAGCTACCTGCCAGGCTACCACTGCCTAATCAGTAAACCTAAGGCAAGGATATCGGTCCTCCCGAGACTGACCACAGCCTGGACTGATGCCCGTCATTCTGTTTGGTTACCTTGACTACAGCCCCTTTCTGTCAAATAGCCCGTAAAGTCAGGAGTTCACTTTGCAAACACATAATCCCAACCTTTTGCTGGGGGTATTGCTGAGCCTCTTTCATCAGACACTGATAAAAGTTCACATGAATAGAAGCTTTCTTGATTCTTTCATTGTAGCTCCGATTTCTCCATTGAAATTTGAGCTTTAAGAATAAGACAAGCCACTTCCTCCTCACTGTGTTTTGCTGTATATGATTGCTTTGATGTCTACAAATTATAAAAACCCCACATTTCTGATACATTTTTCAATTCGGTGAATGACCTTTGTAGCTGGTTGCCATGTGGAGCGCGCACACACACCAGTACTTAAATGGGGTCCAAGTGGAACATCTTCCTCTTGAAGACTTCACTGAAGACTCTTCAAAATTTAAAATCATAAATACTTTATCTCGGTTATGTTCTTGTAAACCACTGACATTACCCAGGGACAGCAATAAGGTGAAGATGTACCTACCATGGATGAAAAGAGCCCATTCATCGTTTGAAAAACTTCTGACTTCCAAATATCTGCCTTTGACCTCAAAGTAGTTTTGTATTTAATTTTGGAAGGAAAAGAGAAGAGGAAGGATTGAAAACCTAGAGACATGGTCTCACCTTTTCGTCTGAAACTGTTTCATTGATTTCAACAGATTTATTGCACTCAGTGTCACCTGGTAACAATGGTATTTAATTTGTAGGGTTTTACTTCCATTTTAGCATGGCCATAGTTTTAAAGAGACAGGTACTGGCTAAGAGAAACAGACTGAAAAGGAAGGAGAGTGTAAAACTGTTTCCATGGCAACTCCTCAGATAACAGTAACAGTCTACCTAGCCTAGAGGGATAGGTAAGTGAGACTAAAATATGTATGTAAAATAAATACTGTCAAGGTTCTTCTTCAGTTTAAATACATACATTTGAATTCAGGTACTGCCTGAAAAATCACAGATATTACGAACCCTATATGTCCAATTTCAACAGTAAGAGAACATGTTTTACACTGTACAGAATGATTTAGGTGAGAAAACCCTAAGATCTTTCCATGGGAAAAAAAAAAAAAAACACATCACTGTATCTTCCCTAGGTAAGTTGCACAGGCTTTGGCTAATTTAAAAGACCACTAAAGTGTCAATGAAATGGATTTCCATATACCTTGCATTCTGTTTCATCATGTAAATGGTTGACCTAAAAGGCCTAGACAATTACTTCGCCATTGCCAGTAAGAAAACAGATGCTGGCTTCACACACTGACACCCTTTGCCCCAGGGCTGTGAGAAAGCCCTCTGGTGGTTGCAAGAAATTGCACAGCAGAAGAGGACCAGTGGCACAGCTGGCAAAGCCAGGCCAAGAAAAAAAAAACTTGGAAAACACTGAGGAAAGAAAGGTGTTAGAGGAGAGAGTCAGATACCATTAGAAGGACATTTAAAAAAAATAGGGAATGCTTGTGGGAAAAAAAGCTCAGAAGTCATCGTAGCTAGCACCAGGAGAATACCATTCCCATCCCCAGGGACTGCTCGAGGTCCCACGCCCAGAGATGGGAACCCTGGAGCAGAGGCAACTGCCCCAGCTGCACTGCAGGACGGCTCAGGAAACAGATTCTGGACTGCAGAAACTTTAGTTCAATGTGTGCAGGCAAAGTAACACCAATCAGTTTTCTTACCACATGTTGCAAATTACTCCATGAGCAGCTTGGCTGTTCTGCAGCAAGGCTGTGGCTACAACTCCATCTCTGCCTAAAACACTCCTCTGCTCAGGCAGCAATTAGGAATCCAATTAGAACACTGAAATCCTCTACAAGTCTTCGCTGCAACTTAAGTGATTCCTTTTTCCTTCGAGGGGGAAGGAATAATAGTCATTTATCTCCCATCTCATGTCTTGAGAACCACCTGCTGTTCTCATTACTCTTCTCTCATTTCTTTCAAACTCTTTCTTGAAGCATGGTGCCTAGAGCTGAAGGTAGGATTCCAGCTGAGCCTTCACCAGCACAGAGGTGAGCAGAATAATTACATCTGACACTCCTCCTACAACCTTCTGCAATGATATTTGCCTTTTTGCAACAGCGTCGTGTAGCTGGCACACACCTGAGTAGCCAAAGACTTGTGATACATACATATTTGATTTCCAAAAATAGAGCCTTTCTTTCCAGTTTAGCCTCTGTTCTGATGCCATCCTTCAGAGTGTTTGATAACCCTCTTCTTCATTTTGAGCCATAACAAATATTGTTGTAACTGCATTTGCTGCTCCATTAGCCAAGTTGCTAAAGGAAAATGCTGTCCAGAACTGAGTACACGACAGATCTGGTCTGCCCCAGCTCCAGAAGCCCTCCCACCAGTTTCACAGTAAGCCACTGCACACCACTCAGGCTCATGAACAACTTAAAAAAACATCTTTTTAGTGTGTGTGTGAGCACATGTTAAGGCAATGACCTCCAGGCCTGCTCACCTAGCTGGCTTATGGCATTTGGGAGTGGTAGAAAAAAACTTTACCTAAAAGTACTTCAAAGCTCTCAGCTATACCAAAGGTACTGCTTCCACCCTGTTGGGAGTTCAGCTGATGTACCACGTGTACATTGTGTGTCAAGGTAAGGCTCCTGATTGTCTTAAGCTCAGAATCCTTCAGAAATCAAAATTTGACTGACTGTTCCACTGTGCACTAGTTCTTCCACAGTTTTTCACTGTAAAGGTAATTGCTGTGCTCATTTTTCTCCCCTCCTTTGGGATATCATTCATGAAATCTTGTGGATAGCCTCAAATAGTTGAGAGATCACTTCAGTTGACTCCTTACTTACTCTAAACCAAGCCTTTTAACTAGAAAACACAGAACTTATTCTTTCCCTCCATTGGCCTACACATCTATCCCCTTATTAAAATTAATCTCATTAAGCATCTGATCACAATTAACTGTTTGGTGAAGACAGAAACAAAGGCGGCATTGACTACTCCAGTCCTGTTTCATCCATTATTTTCTCATTTTCTCTCTTCCCCTATTTAGCAGGGAATCTGTGTTTTCCTTTTTTTTTCCTCTCCCCTCCTTATTCCTAATACATTCATAAAACCCACTTGGGTTGTCTTTTACATCCCTTGCCAAGCAAAACACACAGGACTCGTCCCACTAACATGACTGAGACACATAACTGGGTAGTTCTCATTTTAATCCATAAAACCTCTTGAGACACATCCCGAACGCTCGTTCTCTGTTATGCTATTGATAAATATCAGCTGTGGATCAGCTCGATTCAAGTAGATTCCAAAGGAAGAACAGTTCATCAGATACCAAATTCCCCCCCCCACACACAGAATCCACTACAGAGAGCTGTCAAAGGAGACACTTGCACCACGTGCCCACTGTCACTCCAACCTGCACCTTGTTTGTAAAAAGTCAAAGCTCAGACTTAACCATTCCCTTCCTTGCACTTCAAAACCCATCATAGTCTCTAGAATAAGTACGGTGAATGACTCTACCACAACTCTTCACAGACTGAAAGAGTGCTTAAACAGCTATTTCATGGTTAGTCTTTTAAGTTCTTGCCTAGGATAATAGTGAACTTCCTGCAAGTTTTTCCACTACTTATCTACTACCACAGGGCTTCTTATTTGTACGCAGCTCCCTCTTCGTGAACTGTCGAATAACTGCTTAAACAGTTTTAAGAGAATAGTTAGTTCTCTGCAGAGTTGTAAATAATTTATCATTGGCAAGCATCTGGAAATTAATCTGTACCTGTCCATCCAAGAGATAGAGACATAACATTTACTGGCAGCTAGAGAAAAGCTGATGGTATTAAAGTGGGAGCTATTTAAAGTAATGCAAGGGGAAAAAAAAAATTTTGCTCTTTTCCTCCTCCTTTCCTTGCCTTACTCCCCTGGTGACTTACTGTAATTTGCTAGCAGCCCATCTTCTCCAACCTGGCTGCAGAACCGGTGCCCTTTTGAACTCAGCCAGCAATCTCATCTGAAACACCTACAGCAGGAAGCGTGACAAACGCCGAGTAGCAGAACGCTAACAGCGCTTATCAAATACTTACATCTCCCCCTGTAAACTTCTGTCATGGGCATTCTGCATTCCGTGTCTGTTCAAACAGACAACCTGAAACGGTGATGCGATTCCTCGTAGAAAAAGCCCTTTTTGGCAGATGCTGCAGACAAGATTTAAAGGCTGTGAAGGTGTCTCATTTGAGGTGTGAATGCTCTCAAAGATCACCCCTCTATTCAAGGCCAGGCTGAATGGGGCTTTGGGCAACCTGGTCTGGTGGGAAACATCCCTGCCCATGGCAGGGGGTTGCAATGAGATCGTTTTTAAGGTCTCTTCCAACCCAAACCATTCTGTGATACTCATGCTTGAAGTATGTTTTAAGGGTGTGGAGGAACACTACTAAAAAGAGTAATTAAATTTCGTAAAATTTTGATTTTTTTTCATATTAACATATACCTAGAAATTCTTTGGCAATAAAATATTGTGCAGTCAAGAATACAAATAATGCTCTTCTTTATGGAGGCCTCATTTTGCCTCCATTTGTGCCTTGCTCACTCTGATTCTTCCATGCTTCACAAGCGGTAATTACTAGACTACAGAAGAATTACACTTGAAAGCTTTGTTCTAGTAGCATTAAGCCTGATTTAGTATTCCAGAAACAAAAACCAACCTCAAATGAACAGAAAAGTGGGCAGGACATTACCTTTTCACACTAGTAAATAGTAACTGAACACAAAGTGCTATGAAAAGTCTTATGCGTAAATCCTGTGCAACAAAATGCAGCAGTCTATCAGTGTGTACACCTGAACTACTTCTGAATCGTCTCACACAAGCCTGAGTTGGCAGCACAGCTATGTTAGCATGATGCCCTGCCTGCGTTATTTATCCCAAGTCAAACTATCATATGCAACTGCAATCCAGGCAGCTACATTGCTTCTGGGATCAAGCTAACTCAAAAACTACATTGTGCCATGTAGACATACACAGAGCGGTGGCAAAAGTGCAGTTTGAATGAATAAACTGTGCCATTTTTCAACTAAGTGACTTAATGGATGCAGCACTTCAAATCTGTTCCCATGGCAATGTAGAGACAGCAATGGAAATACAGGCAGTTTCCTCTTATACTCCCAGTACAAGGAGCAGAACAAAAACCTTTTCTCCATTTGAATGAACAAAAGCAGGAGCATTTTCCAGTGCAAACATGTAAAGCCAAAATCTTTCCCATGTCCCGACCACAGTAAAATTCATGAATAAACAGAAAAGACTTGCCAACAAGGTCAAAAAACTTGGGATTTGCTTTGTCGGACCAACAGGGGTTAGGGTTGATTCACAGAGAACATCCTGCCCCCATTCCTCCTGAGCTAAAAATCAAAGCACTTTTGGAAGAAGAGTCCCAGATGTTCTTTCAAGAGGGTGAATAAAAGCAGAGACAGCCTGTAAGGTAGCCCCGGCTTTGCTGATTAGTCATCAGTTTCCATTGTGTTTGGAAACAGACAGCTAGTGCAGTACAGGAAGCAAAGAGATACACCACACACACACAGAAGAGATCACCCGCAGTATCTTTGTGGTGTATGTCAAAAAACAGCAAACTTCAAACAGTTCTTCTGGCTACCCCTGCTACCTTAGAAGTCTGCAACCTCCCTCCCATCACTCCCAAACAGAAGGTACCTCTTGGGCTGCTAACTTCATTAACAGAGGGGATTTAAGATATGTCCCTTTCACCACATTGTCCCGCTCTCTTGCATCATCTCAGTGTAATCTGGCAATCTTCAGCAAAGCTGGTTTTCAGGCAGGCGCTGAGAAAGCCCAGAGGCTGAACCATTGCACTGTGACTCAATTGAAAAATCATGGATCTGTGTACCAAGCTCGTGGTCTATCGGTCTATCATTACCACCTATTAATGGTATTTGCATTCCAATTGTACCTAAAGACAGCAGTCAGCACCAAGAACTCCATTCTGACAGACATTTTATACTTAAATCTGACTCGTCAGATTTAACACAGATCTGACATACAGCGTGCACACAAAAGCAGCACAACAAACTCTCCCGCACACTGAAGAACTAAGCAAGAAAGCAATCCCTTTGCACACTTTCTAAGCTCAAACACATGAAAAACTAACACAGAGAGAACCTCACTAAAGGGCTTGTAGCAGTAATGATATGTTTGCAGGAAGATACCGTAACTTCTTCCGCTGAAACTCCTGTACTCTGGCCTTCTTCAGATCCTGAGTTTATCAGGAACCTGACCAAAGAACACAGATATTTTATTGCATTTTCCTGAAGGAAATACAGAGATTCAAATAGAAACAGGCCAAGTCTCAGAATAAGCATCCTGACCCTTAACGCTATGAAAAAATATTGTCATAGCATCCATCATTTACTGCCTATCCGAAAGGCCTAGGCCAAGTTCTCCTGTTTTCATTGTAGAGTCCAGGGAAATAGTTTCTCCCCTGACCCCTCCTCATGTGGTCCTAACGGATTTGTCATTAGGAGCTTAGTTTAGGCTGCACAGCATAAATCTGGAAAAGGAAAGCGAGAGCAGAGACTTCTGAGAGCAGCCCTCCAGTACAAACACCGTTCTCATTACATTGTCTGTCCACTGCAAAGTCCTTTGTCTGCCGTCCCTCTTTTCTCCTCCTGAGCCCTAGTAGTGAAGCAGCAACACGCAGTAACGCAGATCCTCTCTGTGAGCCCAGCGTTGTCCCTGTGCCCTGAAATCCAGGACACTGCCTGGCAGCTGTGTTCCACCTCGTACCTCACGATACGGAGCTGAGCACTAAGAAGTGCAGGGCTCCACCAGAGGAGACGCAGGCCTCCCACTACCCTGCCTTTTAATTAAATAATAAACAGGATTAAATGGAACTCAATTCCCTGGGAAACTCCCACCCACTCCACGGGAGCGCATCACTTGCCAGCAGCCAGCACTGTACGCACGTCTCTTTTTATTAATAAACGCTCCTCCACTGCAGACTGCGTGCTTCTGCCTCTGTCTCCCTGTCACTCTCAACATGTGGCTCTTCTAATCTCTTGCCTTTAAACACTCCAAAGCCCATCATCAGGGTATTCTGAAAGAATTAGGATGGGATGTCTTTGCACATGTAAGCTGCGATATATTCAAACATTCACAATACGGTCTTGAATTTAACCCGATGGATGTGGCAGAGGATTTTTTGTTAATATTAATGAGAAATATTTTCTTTGTAGAGGGCTCAGGGGCAGCTTCTCTTTGCTGAGTGCAGCCTGCCAGTCCCAGCCCGCACTCCTCAGCCACAAGGAGTGCTCTTTGTACCCACAGTGCACCCTGAGCACTGAGCGATTGGGATGTTAATTTTGCATCTCATCCAGCGGTATGAGATGAACGTGGTCTGGAGACACACTTTATTTGGTTTCTCGCAAAAAAGCCCTGATAGCTTGTGCCACTTCATCCCTGGTGTAATGTTAGCTGAGTCAGTGGAACTTAGCTGGCCCGGCTCTGATTTATATATATGCTGTACAGCCTGCTGCAGTAATTTCAGAACAAGAATATCACAGTGACCTTGACATGCCTTCTGTTCGCTGTTGTTTTTAGCAGTTTTAATGAATACATCTTTCCTGAGCAAAGGATCAAGATGTGGTCCCTCAGATTACCCACATGGATGATGGCTTCCAAATTCATTTTAAAATCGCAGTGAAAGGATTTAAGAGTTATTACAAACAATTCAGAGATGGTGCCTGCTGAAAGCCTGATTATGCTCCCAGCCATCATTTTTCAGACAGAGGGAAATCTGTTAAAGTAAATCTCCAATTAGGATGCTTGTGTTCTTTTAAATTAATGTTTCATTTCAATTTTGTTGCCTAGTTCCTCCTGTCATTTTCTAAGGAATACATGTGCTGAAATCATCCCTTTGATGAGGCTTGGACAAGAAGCTTAGTGTGCTTTGATGTGGAAAAGGAAAATGGGGCCTCTTTTTCTATGGAACTAGCTTGCAGATCAGCTTGCTGTAGTTAATGCAGGGTGAGCCCAATTTTTATTTTTTATTTTTTTTTCAACCAGTAAAGCAGGCAGGAAGAAGCAGCTTATTCAAACACTAATGAGCAATCAGGTGAGGACAAGAACTTCCACAGTTACCCAAGTTTCCATTATTCTCCTTATCCTTCAGAGCACCACGAAGCAGTGGAGGAACCACATTTAGACCAGGAACTCCTCAGGACAAAGCCGTGCCACATGGACATCAGAACTACGCACTTGTAGCATCGCTCCTTGTATGTGCAACCTTTGCACCTCTTGGCCAGTAAGCAGCAGAACTGAATCAGAGCAAGAAACCCATTTTTGGATTTGTTATTCTCACTACTGTGCTCCCACAAGAATAGGAGGACATCCAGAGGCACTCATACCTAACGTGCCCCAACTATACGGACATAGGGAGCAGCGTTTGACCACAGAAGAAATGCAGCCAAGTAAAGCTGTAAATGGACTTTGGTGTGCGAACAGAAGAGGTCCAATGGTACGGCCACAATCTTCCCCTATAAATACATGTCCTTTGGTTTCATCTTCAGAAGACTCAGAAGCAAGGATACAAATTGCCCCAAAGCCAAGAATAGAAGTACTGTTGATGTGAGCGTAAGATGGGTCAAGCCTAGACTCTGCTGATGGACAAGACGCCCTGCTTTCGTAAATTGAAAGTGTCAATATTTCAAATTATATTAGCATGCTGAAAACCAAAACAAATTTGTCTACCTTGTTACCTTCTATAACTGTTAATCAAGAATAAAAGCAGGTAGTTGCTGCAAGACCCATGGCTTTGTATATTGCAACCTCCCTGCGTCTAAAATATTAGCAATAACATCACGCTGCTGTAGCTGATTTCCTATACAGCAGGATGCTTCAACGTGAAAGCCACATTAAAAATGGATTGGATTAGATTAGACGTGCTAAGTGCCTTGTGCAAAGTGCAGCATGCCTTCAGCTTTCCTTTGTCTTTGAGAAGTCCATGAGAGCACCAAGCACTTCACAAGAGCTGGTCAGTGACGACAGGCACGTCTCCTCTGCATTTCAGCACTTTCCCACATACATACCACATCAGTGAAAGGAATAACTTCTCTTGAATCTATTATGTGCTAAATCGTACATAACACATAAAAGGTTTTTTACGCTGTTAATTTTAGAATGAGAAATACCCAGTTCTGCTAAGTTTTATGGCTCCCTTGTACTAAATGACGTGTAGCAGAGAGAAGGCTGCCATTTCAGCTTACGCTGTTGGGAAATTTTTGATTCTTTTTTGAGCAAGTTTCTTGCAGGTCAGTTCCACGTATGAAGGAGGCTGAGAATTAACGATGTTAATAGGAATGCGCATTAATCAACCAATTCATTTTTAAAAAGATGCTCTTAGTCAGCAAAAAGTGTCATAGTAAAGGATATATGGCCACCCTGATTCCACAAGCCACCTGCAGCTCATCAGAAAGCTATAAAGTAAATTCTTCAAAGAGAAACTAACAATCTTCTGACCCAAAAATAATGGAGAAGAAAAAAAAAGAACTGCAAAAAAGAAAAAAAAATCCATTCCCTCCATTGTGAGTCAGCTCTGGTGAAAATGAAAAAAAAAAAACTATAGCAGTTACATTTTGGGAGATGTCATGTTCCTACTTCTATATTCCTCTCCATTTCTTTGATCTAAAAAATCTCAGCCACTGGGGGCTGAACCAATCCAGGAGATTTACATGTCTTCTCTGTTCACTCCTGGGTGCTTATCACATTTTCTACTGCAGGCACTTTTTAACAATTCTTTTTAATTTCCATTTGGAAAATACAGACGCTATTACAGCACATAAGACTGTCTTTCTTATACCCCCACTGACCTCAGGATTAGGGAACGGTGAAGCTGTTCCCAGCTGTGCTGCCTGCGCTCATGCAAATCACTTGGGTACCGTACACCTCTCTCACACAAGCGAACATCACTTCTTATGCCGTATTTCATTGCTGAAAATGTTCCAAGTTGCTAATACCACACTTTGATTAGCCAAACTGTGCTGAAGACAGCTCCTTTTCTGACAGAAGCATCACTGCTCCTACCCAGAGACTGACACGCTGTCACCACAATGCAGGTAACTGCTCTGCAGCTGGAAAGATACAGTGACCTGCAAAAAGAGAGAGCCTGCACCACTAACAGAGGGCTAAAATCTGAGTTCTTTGCCTATCATTAAATGCTGCTCCCTGGGCAAACACTCCTAGGCAAAGTAGCAAGAGGGCAGTAGCTGCCGTGCAGGAAACTCAGCCCCACAGCCATGCCCTGTCCTTCCTTGCCAAGCAACCCATGAAGGAGCATCTTAAATCCCAGGGAAGCAAATCATGACATGACAATCTTTTATGTGCTGGTAGATGCATAATGCAGAGACGTGCGAGGGAAAGCTGTCAGTAGGAGGAAGCCTAAGCGTACGTGCAGCACAAAGCCTGTATTTTACCTATCTGGAATCTAAAAATCCATTCCAAAGCACTATCAGACACAACTTCTGAATGTGACAAATGAGTTCTGGTACACATTTTAGCCTGACATTTTGCTGCTTCCTACATGTACACAGAGACCCCTAGCTGCAATTCAGCTTAGGACAAGTACATGCCTAACACCATTCATTATGATTTTAAGTGAATAGTCACGTTTCATTTCTAGCAACCATCACACTGAGCTGCACAACCAAACAGTGTCACTTACCCTAAACAGCATACCTGGCAAGTGCTCACAGATTTCCAGTGGCAAAACTGGTCAGTCATATCTGCAGTTTCCCACCAAAACTTCTTGGTGGAAAGGTAGCTAAAACGTACGTTATTCCCTACAGAAGTAACCAGAACAGCCTGTCTCTGAGCACTACAAGATGTACCTCAAAACCCTGCGAAAACTGATGCGTCATCTGATGTTTTTTGGTTCTAACAAGACACGCCAGGAAGCCCTTTAAAAAAGCTGATCAGAGGACCTTTTATGCTTAGACAAAGTGCTGACTCCCCCTTCTTTCACGTTACCCCCTTACAAGCAGACCCCCAGGACGGCCGCACGTAGCTCTGGAAGTGCAGCAGGCACCGACCAGGACTCTGCATGGAGCTGCCAGACAAGCCCGACCATGCAGGAGCCCAGCTGCATGCACCAGCTGCCAGCTCAAACACCAGATGTGCCCGGGCACACAGGTCCCAACGTGCTCTAACCACCCGCCTCCAGAGGGCTGCCCCGACACTAGACCCCAAAAATGCCAGATGTGGCCAGAGCTGGGCCAGGTCTGGTTTGGGGACAGATGGCTCGTCTGCTCCTTGTTCCAGCTTAACTCTGCATTCACAGCTCACAGCACCGCTAAGATTCCCCCTTTCCTCTGTGCTCTCGGAATAACATCTGATGCTGTCCCTCTTCCCCCGACACAAACAGGTACTGTAACTGATTCAGCAAGGAAGCAAAGTACTTGTTTTTATGCTTCCATTTGCATAAACAGATTTGTGTAAAGCCCAAGAAATACGTGATCCCACAGAGGTGATACACGCTTCCTTATTTCTCCAGCTGAAAGAAAAGAAGATTTAAAATCACTTACAGCTTCACGGGATCAGCACATTTAGCAGGAGAGCTGCTTCCATCTGCTGACTCACAGAACAACAATGAGCTTTTGGCCAGGTGTGCTGAACCCTTCTGGATCAATGCAGAGGGGAAAAAGGCAAACTTGTTTGAGTACTCCATCCTCTAATGTACACAGAGGGATGCCAAGACAACCTGTGTACATTCTACAAGGGGAAGTCAAACTAATTGTATGTTATGTTGCCTCTTCCTATCCATCCTGCTTTCTCTCATGTACACTCAAGCTATTAGGATGCTAGCAAATAAAACTTGAGGGAGAGACAAAAGGCTGAGACCCCTTACACCTTGCTTCCAGATTTTCTGCCACTTCAATCAGTTAAATTCAATCAACTTGGTAAAATAACTTTTGGAGAAGATCAATCAAATGATCAGCCAAAGTAGTAGCTCCCTGTTTGAATGCAAGTATTGACAAGCAGAGTTCTTAAGCAAAAAATATTGAAAAACATGTAGAAAAGGTAAATGAGATTTTCCTTGACCGGGCTACTGAAGTGAAAGAGATGCAGAAAACAGACAGGGAATGGAAGACTGCAGCCTTTTTCCTGCACCCTAAAGGTGATCATATTCATTTTTTGCCCTAACATAAGATTAACACACACAGATCTCAGTACCACAGCAAACTCTGCTGCATTTCCCACAGTAAGCAGGGCCTGTGGGGAGGGCGGCAGCCCCTGGACAAGGCACATACCTGCTGCGTATCCCGCGCAACTGCTCTTGCTGCCTCAAGTCACCTTCTGCTTGGAGAGGCACAGCTCTCTACCACCCACATATAACAACTGAGGAGCCAGGAGGAAAACAGCAACACCTTGTAAGGCCCAAAAGCCACACTAGGTTCTCCCACACCACTCCAGTAAGGGGAAGGAGCAATACCTACCTCTCCCAAGGCAGCTCTGAGCTAACCCTAAACGAGCTAGTGCTGGGACCTGAAGAGCCGCAGCTGCAGCCAGCTTGTGCTCAGGCTGATGAGCCTCCTGATCCCTGCCCACCAACTCTGTGCAGAAACCAGCTGGGCTGCGTAGATATGCCTACAAGACAGATGTGAGTTGGAATGGGTTGGCACACCAAGAAGGTCTTGCCATATATCGCTACCAAAAAACATTCAGAAACACGTTGCGGTACAACACAGTACCAAAGAGCTCTGCTTTAGACATTCGTGGCTGGGAAATGCTCTCCTAAAAACAAATAAATGCCACAGTAAAGGCTGACTCACCTGGTTCACGTGCATCCCACAGCCATTTCTCTGGCCCACAGCTTGCCATACACCACTTGGGGCTGATTAACAACCTCATGTACATGGGAACAACCCGACCCAATCATCTCCAGTAAAGGTTTCTAATTATGCCAGTTAGCAAGCAGCTAACTCCTCCTGCTGCTCGTTGAAAAGAAAGGAATTTTCCTGCATGGGAACCCATTCGAAGAAGAAATGCCCCATTAAGGGCAATGGTAAGAAGCATTTGCATTTCAAAGGAGGCAAATTTGGCTTCCTAAACTCTAGAGTATCATGAGAGAGATTTCTTACTAGCTCTGTTGGTCATTAACAAGAAGTAACTCATCTGACACACCTGTCTATAAAAGAGAAGGATCGTGGAAGTGCCTGAGTCACTGAAAACAAAGCATTTTCAGATCTGCAAATGATAAGTGCTTTGGCACAGAAGTAGATATGCAGGACAGAGTTATTCATCATTCCTGCCTGCTAATAAGACAGCTTCCTAGACACCTAGGCAATTTCTGAAAACAGTTTCAACAATTTTGATTAATACCTATTGGGTGGCATTATTGCTTCCCTTGCTAAAAAGAAAAAAATACATTTTAAAACCATTTGTGATTGAGCTGTACTAGAACAGTCCTTAAAACAAGGCATTTCTTAGTTTCAATCCAGCCTCCAAAACAAAAGCTCTCATCAGATCAGATAAAGTGGGTGGGCACGTTTAGGCTAATGCATAACTTTGCATGCAACTTGAAAAAACCATGGGCTGATATATAAGGATGAGAGGGCTGTGAGACAGCACATCTTCCCCCACGGCTAACAGAGAGAGACTTGGAGCTCTCGTAAATTCTTTAATGCAGAAGTTAAATATGAAAATCACGTGTAAGCAGAGTGACACAAGGTCTGGGGAAGCAGCTGACAATTGCTAGAAATTCATTGCAGAGCGTATGAATTTTGACCTTCCCTTTACAACCAAACAGGTTATGAGCAGAGGCCAAGTACTTGCCATTCTACTTTTTTTTTTTCCCCCTTTAGGTTACAAATCTTAACGTTATCTCAATATGCGTTACAAAATCATGCACCTCATTAGGAATAACGAGGCAGGCAAACACTGAACAGCCACTTTTAAGACCTTGCAGTGTTGCTTACGCTGCGAGGAAGAGCACCAGGACACAGGTACAAACGAGCTCCGAAGTAAGGGTGCAGTCACTATGGAGATGCAGCTTATTAGCACGTGATCTGTAGAATATTAAAATGTATGTGAAGAATTAATAAACAAATAAATACAATTCTTTACGCCGCAGTTTTGCGCTGATGCTGTCTTCCCTCTTAACTCCCCGGCCTTTTGCTGCCACCTCCCGGACTGCTGCTCGTCCGCGGCGGGGTCCCGCACAGCCCCGGGGTCCGGCTGTGCTCAGCAGGCTGAGCTTTTTGATAACTTCATGCGATTGTGCAAATCCTGGGGTACGTACTGCATGCTACAGATCATATTATATTGCAGTAGGAAGTATAAATATCACTCCCACGCGGCAGGGCTCGCTAGGGAGCGTAAAGCCTGTTGTGACATCATTTATCTTCTAGTTTTACTCGCAGAGAGCGCGTGTTTGCGGAGGAGCTGTCCTGTAACAGCTGAGACAGCAGCACGAAGCCAGGCTTCGTGGTACAGGCCTACCTTGTACTTCCAGACGCCCCAGTCTTGCTCTAAGTAGAGCCCGAGGTATGCATGCTCCCAAGCAGGTCTGCGTACCTGTGCTGGGAACACGACCCAGCCGCCTGCCAGGAGCAGAGATCCTCACGTTCGGATGTCCCAGGGCTGCCCGCTGCCATAAATGAAACTGGAACAGTTTAGGTGCGGGAAAACATGGGGCCTAATCCAGCTGGGAGAGCGGCGCCAAAATCCCTCAGGTAGAAATGCACTGACAATGAATCGCTCTCTTATCCTTCGTCTGGATTATTTAACAAGTGAAGAATGGGCACTACAGGCTATTTTTCACCCAGCCAACGCTTTTTCTCATGCATGCAAATCAGCACACAGGAGATTTTGTGCCCATTTTTCACTTAGAAGGGAGCTAGAAGAGTATAAATTCATCTCAGTCCTTCACGCTTCCCCTGTTCACAGCCGGTCATAACTTTCATTTATTGTTTGTGCTATCCTTTAAAACTAATCACACTTTGCTTTTCCATCTTGCCACTCCAGTGTCTTCTGCTATTGCATGAGGAATGACAGCAGTTTTCTAAGAGGCTCACAAGCAACTCGGGGGAATAATGTCCTTAGGCGCCCTCTGACTGGCTTGCAGCCCTGGCACCCTGCACCTCTGCGTTAACCCCATGTAAGCAAACAGGAGCTCTGACAGTTTCAGGGTAAGGGAAAGGAGACTTGTCTTCAGTTTCCATTATCTTTAGGTGTATACTAAACCAAAGAAGCAAAGGATTTTCCTAGACACCAAAAGAATAGAAATATAAAAATCTGGGATTTGGGGGATTGAAAGAGTTTGGGATTGAGAGAGCTAAAATAAAAGAATGCAAGTTTATTACAAAGAGCAGCAAAACACTGAGAAGTTTCTATTCGACTGATTTTCAAGTTTCTAACAGTAAATTTTTATTTCATTAAAAGAAAATTGCTCTAAACAGCTTTTTTTTTTTTTCAGACTATCCTTATATATTTCAGATCAGACCAGAGCTGCAGCACCCCCCTGACGGCACTTCGAGCGATCAGTACTTTCAGCATCCACCCTCCTCTCTGGGCGAGATTCCTGCGAAACTGCAGCTCCCACAGCTTGCCTGAGAAAAATCTCATGGATACGGCGGCCGTGAACGTGGTGGGAAGAGAGATCTGCCATCTGCTTCTAGGAACAGATGAGGTGGATGTGCAGAGGCTGACGACAGACCACAGTCCTGGTCAGTCTCTCCCTGCACTCTCACCGCTTGTCTGATGCCCTCTGACTGCAGCCATGGCCAACACCCTCACCTCACGCATCTTTGATGTCACAGAGCCTTGCTGCCTCCTTTTTTGTAGGCCGACTGGGCTCCTAATGGCAATTTTGCTAGGGTAAGGCATAAATCAGGGCTGAAATGAAGCATTTTGCAATATTCAGAACAACAACAAGGAAAAAAAAAAAAAGAAGAGACAAAGGAGGAGTTCCAACTTTTTAAATTCAATTTATAGAAGAGCAGAAAGGGTTAAAATGAGAGGTTCTCTCCTGTGCATCTCATTGGTGAAAGAGGGATTCAGAACTAAGTGAATGCTCTCTAGAAAGATTTTAAAAGGCATTTTCTGTCAAAAGAAATGTTTGATGCGTTCCATCTTTTGCTGTTAGGGCACACATAAAGGAAAGGCTTGGATAAAATTGTGTCAGAACTGCAATGCTGGAACAAAGGAAGGGCTCTCTGTAAAGAAAAACAAACACCACCTGCACTGTTAGAAAAGTCTCTATGGCTTCCTGGTGCTGTGCTGGGGCATGACTGGCCAACCAGCCTGGAAGGTGGCATCATCTCCTTACACAAGGCACCAGGACTGACCTCAATTAGGTGACTCAGCTGGAATTAGGTTTCCAATTAGCCGTGGGACCTGCCACCTTGGTGTGAGTTCAGGTGGCTTTGTACCCAAGAAACAAAAAGGTGATAGTAGGCCTCTCGTAGCAAGGTCTGTGTTAATTTTTGGCACTTCATCAGAGACACCTTCAAAATTAGTCCAAACAAGCTCACAGAGAATCACCAGACTCCTGTGGCTAGGCCAGCTGGTCATGCTCACTACGAAGTGCATTGCTCTTTTTAGGGCTCTAGTTCCTGAGCTGCCACACAAGTTTTGCGCCCCCCTCTTAGGAATGGAAGTGCTGGAACACAAGTACTAGATAGCTGAGAAGAGCAAAGAGACGTGTATAAGAGTACACGAGCTGCCATAGGTTAGCATTCTGTCAGTTTTGTTTGAGATACTCAGAGAAGCCAAATGCAAAGTCTGAAACAGTTTCACGATGATTTCCCTGCCAGAAGAGGTGGAATTCACTGTGAATGCATTACCAAAAAAAAGAAGCACAATTTTTCAAATAATAGGTGACTTCTGAAGCCTCATCTGAAGGGAATAACTCGAGCTGAGCCAGGTCATGCCCAGAGGATCCCAGTATTTTGCCATAAGGAACAGCACGCATCACAATCGTTTTATTTCCTGCAAATCCACATGCTAGCAGAAAATTAAATCAAAAGACCTCTGTACGTAATGGATCTTTTTACTTATTTTACCCACAGTGTTCTCTGTTGCATCTCTGCCCTCTGCCTACCTGAAGAGTACAGTGTGTCCCCACGGCCCAGTGCGGAGCAGAACAACACCTTCTCCAGAAGCCAGCACGCTCTCAGAGGCAGAGGACCAAGGCAATACCAAAGCTGGGCTACCCACCATAATGCAGCACCTCACCTGCAGCTTTTAAGAGGTGCACGCACCTATGCCTGAACACGGAGAAACAAGCTTTGTCGTAGGCCTTGGACAGCTTCACAGCTCTTTGGTCAGGCTTGTAAAAGAGGCTCCTGGTTCTACAACATGCCCCAGGGGCTAGCTATTGTCTGCTCTTGCATTACAGCTTCTTCACAAAAGCCTCAGTCCACCAAAGTTGCCTTCAAGTTTTGCCAGGGATGTTCCGAGGGCAAAAAGCTCCCTTTTTTTTTTTTTGCAACACTTCTAGACTGAGACTCGTCCCTTCTGCTGGGTGAACAGCCTCACTTGGGAGCGAACTGGCTGTAGAACCTCAGTAAGGAGGGAACCTAGCAGCTGCATTCAATAAAGGGGTTACGGCTGGGAACTTCAGCCTGATTTGGAACAGGATGCATTTGTCTTTAATCCAAAACCACCGGTGTGGTGTCACTTAGCATGTCCACACAAGGTTTTTCTGCCGCAGAGTGATTTAACAGATCCATCTTAGAGCCTGTCCATTAGGTAGGAAACCTGGACCAGCTAACTGCTCTCTGGAATACTGGCTCTCCTCGCATTTCATTTAGCTAGAAGAAAACTAGATACAATGAAAAAAAAAGTTTTAGAATAACTGAAGAAAGCCTAAAATTATCATTCAGTGGCTGTGTGGTGTCTCATGTTATTTTAAATCAGGACTGACTGGGGTTGATCCTGCTAAAAACTAAACATTCAGATCTAAGTATAATTTTAGTTAAGCCTAGCCCAGTACACGAGTGAACAGGAGCCACTGCTCTAATCTGTGCTTCCTTCAAGCTAGGTGGCAACTGGCTCCAGGCTTCTCCTACAGCTCTCTAACGTTGGATGGAGTCTCCAGAGTGAGGAACTGATTTCAGAACCAGCAAAGCATTCCTGGGAGGGGAATCTCTTTAGGCACTGATGTGACTTCATAACATTTACATTGAAATACTGTGATGAGAGAGAAGAGGAAGAGTTAAATTGGCACCTTGTTGGGAAAGGCACCCATAAACTCCCCAGTGATTGCTCTCACAGCTGAACTAAACAGGGAAAGACAATTAACTGGCAAGGGGCACAAGGTGACAGCAAGATTATGACTAATGTGACAGACAGTTACAGCAGCCCCAGCACTCAGAAAGACTACAGATTTCCAGATAATATTGTGAAAAAACTCTTTAGAAAGCACAGAGGTACTGAGCACTGGAATAAGAACGCATGTACTGATAACATGCCTCTACAATACCTGTCTCCATCGAAAAATTGACCATTTCTAATAGTCACATCTAATAGTCACATAATAGAAGAATCTGAGGTCCTGGGGCATCACATTTGTCCTATCACAGGAGCAAGCGATTGCTGCTTCTGGCAAGAAACCCCTGCATGACTTGTGGTCTCTTCCTCTTCTCTGTTTTAGTACAGACTACAAATGGTTAAAAGGAACCAGCTTTTCTTTGAACTGGAAGAGAACAGAGCGGTTCATAGATTCAGCAGCAACAGAGGGGTATTTAAAGAAATGACAGACTTTGATCTGAGAGCACTTCCTGACTAATACCGCAGACAGACTAATACACATTATCATCAAACACATAGGTATGCTGATAAGTATGTGTGACTGAGCTTGCAATCACTACATCTTTTGTGTAATCATGCAAGCATACCCCAGTGCTATTCCACAGATAAATTTTCAATGGAGGTAACACAGTCTAATGATATATGTTTGGCATAAAAGAGGCTAGATCAAAGACGGGTGTCAAAGCTGCAATCTTTTCATGACTGGAGGGAGGAAATGTCAGGATGGCCTGAACAGTGCACAGTTTTTAGTCCTGTACATCCTCCTGCTCCAAGCCTAGATGGACAATAGTAAGTCCTTCCGGAGTATCTTGCTCCAAAACAAACCCAACATCCCAGAGCATTCAAATTAGTGTTTCACAGAGCTCCGAGAAGCACGCCAACACGGCAGCATTACAGACAACTGAGGCCCACAGAGGCCCTGGCCATGCCTGGACTAGGATGGAAGAGCCTGATATTCTCTGTTCTCATCTTCTTATTAGAGAGCTGGCAAGTGATGTCATCTAGATTTGCAGGGATTTATTGCCTGTTTCCAATCTTATCAAAATGAATAACCCCAAAGAAATTTCGCAGACAAGTTTGCAGGCAGAGCGATACCTCGGCTGCTGAGATCAGCGTTTTTCGGTGGCAGAAGATTACAATGTAAGGAATGTCCAACCAGCTCGAAGTCACTGCATTAACGCTGATACCAAACTGTGATAAGATCAGTATTGCTGGCAACTCGCGCTCTGCACTGGAACCTCAATTTGAGGAAATGAGTTATCTGGTTTGAACCAGCACCAGTTAGAGATGTGATCCTCTTCAGCATCTGCCGACCCCAGAAGCTACTGAGGGAGGTATCTGTGGGTTGTTTACCTTCCAGAGAGGTGGCAGCACCAGTTAGACCCTTATTCTGGAACACAGGAAATCTAGGCTCAAATACCTGTTTAATCACAGGTTCCTGAATGACCTTGTAAAATCCATTTAGTTCCTCAGCGCCTTGGTTCTGCTACCAGGCAATGTCCTGTGGCAGAAGAGGTGTTCGGGTATGCAGAACACAGGTGTGGTGGAATGAGATGGATGACACAGGCAGCCAGGATGAGGAGTGATATTCCTCCGACATGCATTTCTGCAGAGTACAGGCTGTTGGGTTTTTTCCTCTCAGATTTTACCAGCACTAAAGCCTTTTATGACATCGAGCTCTTCACTGTATATGAAGCAGGTCATGTGAAATAAGCACCCCTTGCGAGGCAGCCCATCCTTCAAACACTCTGCAGAGGCATCCAGCCCCATCTGCAAATGTATTTTCCCAATGAACAACTGCAGGGTGATAAGGATTAGCAAAGAAATGGTTCCCGTCCAGTAGCTTTCAACCCCATGCACTGTTTTGGCCACATACTAGCATCACTGAATTGGGAAAACAACAGACAAGCCTGGCCATTTTTAAGCCAGCCATGTCTGCTGCAGTGTGTCACCAGTAGCCTCAGTCAAGCTAAGACCAAGACTTAAAAACCAACTAAAACCAAGACTGGGTTTTCCATTGGTCTAATGCTACAGTCATTATACAAAGCCACCTCTTGTCTGCATATACTGGTTTCCACATTTTAAATGAACAAGATGTCAAAAAGTGCCAGCTACTGCATAGAAAATGAGATTGGGGGATACATCACAGCTGCTTCTCTTGTTATCTAATGCACCCATGATTTGAGTTTGATTCTGGTGCACTGAAATATAGATATAATAGGCATCAGATTTTTTAGTGGGGGTGATACCCTTCAAAATATTTTAAAGTATACAAATAGAAAGCAAATGGAAAGCAAACGGGCATCTTTTTCTACTCAGAAAGAAAAGTTTACTGCAACACTGTTAGAAGGAAGAGTACCCAAGAGAGTTCATTTCCTCCTTCCTCGCACTCTTCATAAGTGGTTCCTAAAATAGATTTTCCTTCCTATAAGCAATCTGGAGGTTTAATGGAAGATACTTTAACAGAAGGTAACGCTTTCATTCATGCATTACTGCGAGATTGTAAACCCAGGACACCTTTGCTCCGTGCCTCAAATATTAGCATGCCACTTCAGAAACAGCAAAACACAGACAGATCAAAGAGTAGGCTGTTCAGTCACCCAAAACCGAAGGGCTGTTGCCCACAACGTCTAGGATTTTGAACTCCTAGCAACTAAACAACTGTTAGTTTTTGCTGTTACAAAACAGAAAGCTTCCAAATACAACAATATTTAAGAACTCATTTAAAAACAATGCAACTCCATCAGTACGGCCAGACCTCTCCAAAGGCTACATACAAAGACAGAATTCCTTTTCAAAATCTTCAGCTAACGAATCCATCTGGAAAGTCCAGCTTTCCTTTGGCTCTGAGTTTGGCTGGCCATTTCAAAAAGAGGTGACTGAAAGAATCTCATTACTGTAAGAAATCCCCAACGCTGGAGCACATCCGACTTGTTTGATATTTCACATACTGCACTAACAAGCTGAAGACACGTCGCAAGCTTCTATCCTTACTAAAGTGTAAGAGGTTCGCTTCAACAAAGAGCACGCTGCATTCTCTTGCATGATAAGTAGCATCTTTCTTTTAATCTTCTTTAATTAATATCTGTCAGCTAATTTTTAATTTGCCTGTATAATATAACCAATGGGCAGATGATTCATGAACTGATACAGCATTTCAAAAACTCTTTCATCAGTAGTCTGCATTCTTAATTATTTTGAAACTTCTGTGTTTGTCAAAACCCACAGTGCATTATCCTAATTTGTATTATGCCTGGAGGTTTCAGTGAAGTAAGAGCCCAGAGAAAGTAAATGAAGTTTTGATGGAGCCTGAGAAATTGTTGTGAATACATCTTTCTCTTTCGCTTGCTTTGTTCTCTTGTGTTTCACAAACATACCTGTCTAAAGAAACATGGATTTGGCATCGTGCCTATGGATTGAACTTGTGTGGATAACCCTACGTGGTTGGAAATGTAATTGGACAGAATCTATATATACCTTTTATATACCTTAAATAAGGCAAGATTTTAGTTTACTAAAGAGGGATTTTACTTGCTGAAGTACAGAAAAGCTTTCTCAAGAATGAGGAGCACAACCGTTTTTTCAAGCACTAATTCATTAAATGTCTAGGGCTCTGTGCAAAGCAAACACTCAGGGCTCCCCTGCCCTACGCAGCTCAGCCCTGAGCTTGTGCAAGAGGGCTAAGTACAAGGTAGACAGAACATGACTTTCATTTGATGCTAGTCCCAGCTCTCAATTCTGCACACACAATTTACATTAAACAAGTATTAGATAAAAAATAAATAAGCCTCAGAGCAGAAACCAGGCACAGGAGCTTCCCATTCCAGCCAAGCACCTTGAACACCAGGCACCACAATTATTTTCATCTCTGTTTGATCTCCTCTTGGCCCCAGGAATGCTGCACAATGACCCACTTTTAGACTGGGCACAAGAGATTTCTCCCTCCGTTTACATCCTCATGCTGGGAGGCTCTTTGGTGAAAAAGAAAAGGGAATTCGCAGCCATTCGGGTCACCGGCAGCTACACTCAGGAGCAGGCTGTGTACTTTGGAGCATCAGCTCTCAAAGTGTCTGCCTCAGACGCCATAATCTCCCTAAGCAAGGGGAAATATCTGAGATATAGATAGCACTTAGCATTTCCCTTGAACTAATTCATTCAGCACACATCTGAGATACCACACTGAATTACACCTTTGTTTTGGCAGCCATCCCCATCTCCCTTGTTTTTCATAACACTTCTCATTCCCAAACATGCAGTATGTCTCCAGATCATTATGCTGTTTCCATAGCTTTGAAAGGCTGTAAGCCAGTCCTCAGGAGCTGTGACATCCACAGGGCATGAGATCCAAAGGGGAAGAGGCCTGCACAGATCTGTATGTTTCCCCTGACCTGAAAATCCAAATTATACAACCTACTTCCAATAAAGAATGAACTGACAAAGCACAACTGAAAAGCACTCTCAGGACAATGGTTCTGTTTTCAGGTGCATCTGTATTCTCTTAAAATGGAGCAATCACAAGCTGCTTCAATCCATTTTAATCCGTCTTTTGTCCCTGAAATAGAAACGTTGAGAAACCAAGGAAACTAGCTAGCAAGGTTGTCCAGACGGAGTAACTCAAGTATGTAAATGACCAAAAAAAAAAAAAAAGAGTCTCAAGAGAAAGGAAAACTTGGCTAAATAGACATCCCAATGTAAAATGTGTCTAAGTAGAGAGTTTGTAAAGGGATGGGAAGGGCATTCATTTGCAAAGAGCAAATTCATAGCAAATTCATTTCACCTTCATAGGTGAAAGGTACAGAAATGTACCCAGAAGGGTTTAGCTGAACCTTACAACGAAAATTGAGCCGACTCTTTAGTTCCTAAGTAGAGAAAGGCTAAAGAGGCAAGAAGTGAGGCCTTTAGCCACTCAAAATGTTGTGGAGTCAAAAGATAATTTAGGTCTGGCCTAGCAGTTAAATACAGCTTTTCTTCTGTTTTTAACAGAGATGATTACATTCGTGGGGATAATAGTAGGGCACCTCATAGCAGTGAAGCATTAACCACATCCTAGGAGCTACCAAATTTTAGAAAATCACAACAAAACTGAAAATAAAGGGTAAATAGTCTCCATCCAAAGAGGAACAAAGATCACCAGTCTGTCAGATAATGTATCTGTCTTTTAATTTGATGGTGATATGCTATGATCCAGAGCAAAAAACACTGTGTGTATTTTTAAAAGTAGGGAGTGGTAAAAGAGAAATAACATTTTGCAAGGCTTTAGTACCATTAGTGGAGAAATAAGCAAACCTAGGAGCGGGAGGTAAATTAAAACTGTGATGAAATGCCACATGGTTTTATCAAGCTAGATGGTGGCAGCCTGTAGCATCTCTGTTCAATAAGAGAATTGTTTCCTTATACAAGTTCAACGATTGGAACTAATCTCTATAGACTTAAACCAGGCATTTCCTTCAGTGCCTCTAGGCAGATTATTAAAGTGGAAAAAATGGAGATTAAGAGAATAACTATTAAGTAGGTAAGAAGTGGAGATTGTAATTGTTTACACCACTGGGAGAAAAAGGAGCATCCTCCTGGTATCAGTGCTGTGCTCAGCCCTGCTCATGTTTTAATAAAAATCTTGGTCCAAGAAAAAGGTGATCCAAAAAGGTGTGTGGTCCTAAAGCTGCAGGTAACACAGAACAGGAAGGCAGTGCTAATTACTCAGGATGCGTCTTCATGCATGCCGAAAGAATTGCACAGCCTCATGAGTCTGAGATGGGCAGAAATTCAACACTGCAATTCCCCAGCCTGCTGCATCCACCCCGCCGGGCATCCAGCCAGGGACAGCAGGAGAAGGAGGCATCGAGAGTCCAGAAATGGGGAGCAGCAGTGCCCGGGCCACGTCCTTGGCTCCAGGTCATGGACCTCTTGCCACAGTGGCACGAAGTGCAGCTGGCTGGAGGCCCGAAATGAGGCCAGAAAGGCACACCTGCATTTAACTAACTAGTCACTAGATGTCGCTGAAAAATGTCTCAAAAGGCAGAGAGGGAAAAATACCTGTCTGTAAGCATGGCCAACACCATTTGCCAGCTCCCAAGTATGACCGTGCGCCCTCCGTGCCGAGCAGCAGGCCACCCCGAAACCTTGGCCAGAAGGGAGAATCAGTTCGCGTGTCCGAGCATCACTGACAAGTTTCAGTGCTGAGCTCCACGGGTGCTGATGCAGATCTCGGGCTTGGCAGAAGTTCAGCGCCCGCGATAGGGCCAGTGGGACCCAAAGCGGCCTGGCCAAGGTGGTTTGTGAGCGTTGTATGAAATGCTGGAGTTTATACAGGCTGTACTAACTGTTCCTTTTCACTCTACACTTACAGCATTCCCTTCTCGGCCTTTTTGCCAAGGCCATCTCCTTTTAAGCACAAAAAAGCCACTGTTGGTACTGGATGGTTTAAAACACCAAGTCGGTGCCCCATCACGGACACTCGGTAGCTGGTACAAGGCAGCCATCTGTGCCATGTGGCCCTCAGGGGACGTACAGCAATTCAACTTTCTTGCTCCCTGACAGCATGCTGGATAACCCGTTGTGCAAAAAAAGCAAAATGTTATTGCTACCATGTTTACAGCTCTATCTGCTGCTTTTACTCTACATTACGAGACAGAAAGTTTGATTTCTATCTTGATTCTGAATGTGACTCCCATGCTATTCTCTTTTCAATTTTTGTGTGTGTGTGTGTGTGTGTGGAACTGATCCAGTGGGAGAGGGCAATAATTTGTTGTGGTTTGGTCTTTTGTTGTTGTTGCTCTTTGTTTTCACTCTAAGAGAGCTAAAAGGAAGCTTGTGTTTTTATTTTTTGTTGATTTTTTTTTTCTGATAAAAAGAAAAAATGATCAGACTTCGGCTCCCTTACTTTATATGAAATAGTCATTGATGGCTTGCTGGTGTAAATGCATACCAGACAGAAATTCAGTCCTCCATGGCTCTATCCCCCACAGAGCATTTAACCACTGTCTGTGTAACACCAGAGCCACTTATTTGTCTTTTTTTGCTTCTAATGAATTTATAACATACAATGCCTTCCTGTACCTCACTCCCCTTTCTGTAGAGGCCATGAATTACTGCTTGTTCTTCCTCACAAACCTGTTCTTCCTCTGCTCCCACCTACAGAGGCAGAGGCTCGGTCCTTATGAAAATCCATCTAATTCTCCCTCCCATCTCACGCATGCCATCCACTAAATGTAACAGCTGCTAGTTTCTCTGCCAGTCTTTCCTCCTTGTTGAGTGCTCTCATCCAGCTGCTGAAGTTCCCAGAAATACTCCACTCACCGCTGTCGGCACGAGTCCAACACCTGGATACACTGAGGCTGATGCTCCTTTCGCAGCAGCAAGACCTGGGGGTAAACCTGCAGCCTGACTGTGAAATTCCCACTGGGCTCAAGAAGACTAGGGTTTCTTCCAGACTTATATCAATGGAGAAGAGAGGAGCTGGGGATTCCTTTTGTGGATCTAGCTGTCTATATCACTATAAAAATAAATAAATAAATAGATAAAAACACCTATTTTTGACTAGTTAATTTTGATCTAGCTGCTCATTCATAGCAGTTGTAATGAATGAAAGACTTTGTGATTCCTGCTCTATAACTGTATTTTTGACAAGTCTCATGATGTTATGAAACCCAGTTTATTTATTTCTATGATCCTCTTCTCTATATAAATTCAAATGTAACTTGTAATGACTTGAACTTTATGCACTTTTATGCAATTTTAATTTTTAATGTACATCTTAATATCATTTTCCCCTGCTCTTTCCTAACTCATTTAAAAATACCATTAAAAATCACATGAGCTTGCAGTGGCGGTATCAAGCAGAACAGTGGGAAAGGTGGCATTATGTCTCTCAAAAAATGAATTAGATTTGTACTGGAGGAGCATTTTACCTTCAGGGAAATTGAATTCCAACATATGAACAGAAACTGTGAGAAGTCTGCCTGTGTAAGGGCCTCAGAACTGATCCCAGCACTTGAAAAAAATGTGACAACTCACAAAGTGTTTCTTAGTTCCTATTATATATGCAAAAAATGTTTAAAAAATACATTTTAGAAGACTTCACAAACAATCTGAATTGCAAACCTTTTAACTGAGTTCAGCAGGTTGTGCCTTTGCAATTCATAGGCATTAAGAGATACAGTCTCCAAAATACAAATAGAATTTACAGGAAGTATATTTGTCTCCACTACATAGATAGGGAGATCAGACATAAGACTGGAGTGCCTAATTTAAGCACTGTGGCTGGTGGCTTAGTTTTGGTGTCAGGACACACCACAGATTGTACAGGAAGTCTGACTGACAGCTGAGGGAAACTGGCAGACTAAAACACTTGTTCTTTTGAACTGTATGTCACAACACCCCATGCAGCCTTGTACGGTAAGCAGAATTCCACTCTTCAGCGCTGTCCCTCCACAGAAGCTTGTGAACAGTTCTCTTTAGGACCAGAGTCCTACCTTTTTGCCAGCAACATTCATCAGATCTTCAGGGCTAGCACAGCAAGCTAAATTCTGTTTTGCTTTACATATTTTCAGTAGAATCACCGATGATGCTTGAGTTAGGGAAAAAAAAGTGTGACAGTTTTCAATCCCACTGTGAGTAGGCAGTGCTCATTGTCGAGGGGAGAGTAGAGAAGGAGCACATAACTGTCTACAGAAGAAACCTTCAGATTGTAAGACAGAGGGATCATAATGGGAGAACTTTCATGGGGTCACTGATCAGCATTTGGTCCCCTGGAACTAAATCAATTAGATTGTTTAAAGGTAAGCATGTTACGGCACTGGAAAAAAAAAATCATAAGCATTTAATTAAATATCTACAGAAAGAAATCTATGGTTAGTTTGGAGGATGCAACTGATTTACTAATGGGAAGTTTTAAGACCTAAGCAGTGCAGCTGTATTTCCTCCCAAAGCAGAAAACAGAGCAGGTTGAAAAAGAAAGGTTCTGTTACCCACAAACTTTTAGGATGAATTTGTTTTCTGAAACACAATTGCAGTCCACTGGGACTAAAATCAAGAGTTTTCAAGGATGGATATTTGGCAGTAAATTTGTTTAAGAAATAATACAAAACACATTTCAGATATGAAATATGCTATCTGCTGCCAGTAGCATTGTGTTAACTGGCTACTTAGAACTGGGCTCTCAAGCTTCCCAATGCAAATCCTGAGATGTCTGGAAAAACTGTCTGCTCAGATTCTCAGGGTTGCCAAGCCTGAAGTAGTTTAGCTGGCAAGTTTGCCTGAGAGCTACCGATCTTGGAAAATGTAGGGCTCACTGTCATTGTGCCAGTAAGCTTCACTGTGATTTGGTGGAATGAAAACTCTTGCCATCTATTAAGCAGAGGAAGAGGTAAACAAGAATCTGTAAGGAAGGGTTACATGTGGTGTCAAAACATAAGAAAATGAATACTTGTTCTCTCAGGGTAACCTGAGGGCAGAAGGGAGGGATCACTTACGGTTCCCATCTGAATATAAACCATTGGAAAGAGACAGACAGAAGAGGGGGGGGGAAAGAAGGAAGAAATAAAAGAGAATTTTAATTTCTTCCTTTATTGGTCTAAAGACCAAACTTTTCAAATCTTTTACCATACCGTTTAAAAAAGAGTTGTTACAAGTAGCAGAGCTTATCCCTGTGGGTTCAGCCCTGCTGCGATGGAAGGTGATAGATATAGCAGCACGCGATCTGTGAACACGCAGCGTGTCTGTGCAGACACGTGCACACAGTGAAGGATTAGGGCTGACTATGTACATCAAATTGTACGAATTTAAAAGAGATGGAGGGCTTTGTATTTTTCATCTGACCAGGGCCTGAACTTGCTGTTTATAACATGCAGAGCTTTTATAGAAACTTACCTGCAATTAAACCCGTTGTTGAAGGGCTTAGAAATATCTGGAGAATACTAATAAAGTAAACAAACAAACAAAAAAAAAAACCCACACAATTGTCTAAATTAGTTGAGAGTCTAACATAAAAAATAAATTTTGTCCTGTTAGTAGGTGAAAAGCAAAGAATATCTTCTCTTTTTCATATTTTTAGCTTTCCAGTCAGGATTCCAAATGGAAATATTTATTTGTGCCTTACATTCTTATTTTTAATTAACAACAACTATTATTATCTACGTCGGTCTATAGCTTCAGGATGTACATGGCTTCCACAAGAACTTCTTAGTAAATCTGCAGTGAATCACTCAAATTCAGGTCTTTGTGTAGCAGCCTCCTATTACGACTACAGTCTAGCACTTAACAATTACAAGTGGAGCAAAGCAGAAAAAAAGAAAAAAAAAAAAAGAAAAAAAAAAGCCAAGGGGAGAAGGGGAGATGTCTGTAAGAGGTGTAGACTCCTCCTTCTAGACACCATTCCAGCAGCTGATCCTCCCTGCCTTGCCACATTGCAGGAGATCTCTGCAGCAAACTGCATATACCGACTTTCCAACAGAAGCTGCTACATACCCCTGAGTAAGATGCTGCTACAATTGTTGTTAATGTGTCAGTGATAAATATATAATCTTATGCCAATGTTTGTTTTTACAAAAGATAATAATAATACGCAGCTGCCATCCAATCTACGAATATGGAAAGGACTGGAAATAGCTCCTGAGTCATGATGAGCTTGTTTGTCATGAGAGGGGACTGGGTATCACTTAATTTCTTTGATTCATGTCTCCCACAACACACACGTGTACATGCAAACGTACTCTGACCTCGCTCCTCTTACTATTAACAACTTTCTTCTAAAGGTATTACACTTGGCTGACTTACAACACTGAATTCACAGGTCAGAGTGACACACGTAAGAGCTAAGGATAGAACAGTGTTAGCCAGAAGGACCTAGCTTTGAATACTGTGAAGGAGATTAGATAATTTCAGAGTCCAGGTATCCTTACAGAAGACGGCAAGGCAAGCTTACCTTTAAATAAGTCCACCCATGACAAGAACAATTCACACTGACCATTCCCTGCTTCCCAGACACAAACACTTGTACAGCATGGGGCAACTAAGCTGGGAGTGAGCGGGGAAGGAAATACATTTTCCTTAGAAGTCTACAGTATAGCCCATACACAAAAATGAAATGATTAAAACCTGACAGTAAACTCATATCCCACATTAATTTCCCAAGCAGAATTTTGGTCCTGAAAAAGGGAAAAACAGGACGATACCATGCCATCCATTCAGAGACATTTTGTGCTGGGTAAATTACATATTATTCAGAGACCAAAGTGGTCAGGGGCAACCTGGAACTCCAAGGTATGCAGCCAGGGATTACTTACCCCAACTTATTATGAAGACGTAGCAATATGGGTACACTGTTTTCTGACAACTTGAGCCACAGATGTCTTTCTTGGACTTATGTATTGATTTTAGTTACACAGGTGTTCCCCAAGGACTTCTGACGGGTGATTTAACATCAGGAACATTGTGAAGGTATGCTGCTCCTCTCTGAATCAATTCTTAGAGGCTTGATAAGCTGATAAACGCATTTTGTTGCTTTTTGTGTTTCGTTACTAGTGCTTTCTCATAATTGGTTCTCAAAGCTTACTTTTTTCAGACTGCTCCTTTGATATTCGGTAATGCCATAGACTGTCTTTGAAGAGTGAGCAATAATTGAGAGCTTAAAAAGACAGGTAAAAGTTATAAAGTCATAAAACTCTATTTGATTCCTCCTTCAGTCTGTTTTCTGAAAGTGTGCTGAATTTTAATGGTGAAGAGATCTTGTGGGTTTTGAATGAAAGATTCTTTTTCCTCTCAAGCAATGGTTTCTACTGCACTATCCTCATTGATATTTTATTGCCTTCAGGATGGCATGATGTCTATAGAATTTTTTTCCAAGTCTCTTATCAACAGTGTTTTGTGACATTTGGCCCAAAAAACGTCTACCTACTCTCCCGGGTTTCCTTTTCAAATGCATTGTGTAAATCAATTCTATATGGAGCTACAGTCATTGTGATACAAAAGGTACACCAAGACACATTTTTTGCAAATAGGCATTGTATTCTTTTTCATTTCACTTCTTGTTCCTGGCAGTTGCATATAGGAGCTTCCCATAAACTGAGTACATTTCTCTTCTTCTTTTCCCAAGGTGTGACTGAGCCATGAATAATTGATGCTTCTGTGAAGAAAAATGGTGAGAAGAAAATGAAAAAAACTTTCTTAATCATTGTGCACAGTTTCAAGTTCCACCAGCCCATTAACTCAAAATAAACTACTATGCATGCTGTCTGCTCACTGTCTGCACAGTGACATTTACCAGGAGAGAGGCAGACAAGAAATAGTCAGTGATGAGATTTTCACAGACCAGAATAGTGACACTGTAATCTTGCTCTTTCCCACCTTGTCCCCATTGCCCCCTTTTCCAACCTCTATGTCCTTTTTGAGACACAGCTAAAATGATTCTCAGAAGTGCCCATGTGTTCAAAACCAAAATACAGGTATTAGATTTCACTTGACATTAGAAAAGGAAGATAAAGGGGAAGAGAGAAAAGGAAAAGGAGAGAAGGGGAAGAGGAAAAAAAAAAAAGAAAAATAGAAATAGAAAAAGAGAAAAAGACTGTTGTGGTTTAACCCGGCTGGCAGCTAAACACCACACAGCCGTTCGCTCACCCTCCCCCCTCCCTCTCTGGGATGGGGGAGAGAAACGGGAAAGTGAAGCCTGTGAGTTGAGATAAAGACAGTTTATTAAGACAGGAAAATAATAATAACAATAATAATAATAATAGTGATAATGGTAATAGTATTAACAATAATAATGTGTAAGAAAACAAGTGATGCACAATGCAATTGCTCACCACCCGCTGACCGATGCCCAGCCTATTCCCGAGCAGCCGGCCCCCCACCCCGGCCAGCCACCCCTATATATTGTTTAGCATGACGTCAGATGGTATGGAATACCCCTTTGGCCAGTTTGGGTCAGCTGTCCTGGGTCTGTCCCCTCCCAGCTCCTGCTGCACCCCCAGCCTGCTCGCTGGCAGGACAGAGCAAGAAGCCGAAAAGTCCTTGGCCCGGTGTAAACACTGCTCTGCAACAATTAAAACATCAGCATGTTATCAGCGCTCTTCTCATCCTAATCCAAAACATAGCACCCTACCAGCTACTATGAGCTACTTAACTCTGTCCTAACTGGAACCAGGACAAAGAGAAAAAAAGAGAAAAAGAGAAAAAGAGAAAAAGGGAAAAAGAAAGAAAAAGAAATAGAGAAAGAAATAGAGAAAGAAAAGGGAAAGGGAAAGGGAAAGGGAAAGGGAAAGGGAAAGGGAAAGGGAAAGGGAAAGGGAAAGGGAAAGGGAAAGGGAAAGGGAAAGGGAAAGGGAAAGGGAAAGGGGAAAGGGAAAAGGGAAAGGAAAAGGAAAAGGAAAAGGAAAAGGAAAAGGAAAAGGAAAAGGAAAAGGAAAAGGAAAAGGAAAAGGAAAAGGAAAAGGAAAAGGAAAAGGAAAAGGAAAAGGAAAAGGAAAAGGAAAAGGAAAAGGAAAAGGAAAAGGAAAAGGAAAAGGAAAAGGAAAAGGAAAAGGAAAAGGAAAAGGAAAAGGAGTTTAAGCATTTTCTAGTTCCAGGACATGTGGCAGAAAAAACATTACTGTTACTAAGCTCATTTCTGTAGTCAACAGATGGTCTTGGAAATTGTTTTGCTGTTTTTTGTTTGTTACAGAAGAAAAAAAAAACCTGGAAGTAGTTTCAAAAGATTGTATCCAAAAGGCATTGTGCCAATCTTACTTAAAGCAGCATTTCTGACGTAGCTGAAAACAACTTTTACAGTTGAGTAGGTGTAAATATTACAGGACATTTGTAAGTACACGAGCTCTGCCTCCAAATGAGAAGCAACAAGAAAACATCTGATGTTATCACCCCAGTATACTTCATGCAGCCAATCAGTGACAGCAGCCCACATGTGCTGAGGCCAAAGATGCTTTGATAAATCAAAAAATTTGCAGCATCGTAGGAGCCATCAGCACAGCAAAATAAACTTCTTGGACGCATGTGGTTATACCTCTTCCTGAATGGAAAAAAAAAGAAAAAGTGAAAAGCAGAAAAATACTTGCCTGGAAAAGCTGATTAACAACTGCTAGCTATGTTTCATACAAATGGAAGCAAGAGCTCTTTAAATGGAAACTTAGAGAGTTACCACAGCATTTGAGTAATTACTGTCATGCCCTTTTATCAGCTACTGTTATGGTTTGGGCTGGAACAGAGATAATTTTCTTCGTAGAGGCTCATGCAATGCTGCATTTTGAATTTTTGATGAAAATAGCAGTGATAACACAGCAATGTTTCAGTTGCTGCAGAGCAGGGCTCACCCAGAGCCAAGGACTGCTCATCTCCTGGTGCTGCCCTGCCAGCTGGGGCTGGGGGTGTCCCAGGGGCTGGGAGGGGACACAGCCAGGACAGCTGGCCCAGGCTGCCCAAAGGGACGTCCCACACCATGGGGCGTCATGCTCAGTGATAACACTGGGGTAAAGAAGGAGGAATGGAGGGTTGTTTGGAGTGAGGGCGTTTGTCTTCCCAAGAAACCATTCCATGTAATGAGTTCCTGGGGGTGGCTGAACGTGGCTGCTGATGGGACGCGGTGAATGGGCTCCTTGTTTTGCATTGCTTGCGCACGCAGCTTTTGCCTTACCAACCGTCTGTATCTCGCACCATGAGCTCTCGCCCTTTTACCTTTCCGACTCTCTTCCCCATCCCACCTGGGGAGAGTGAGCGAGCGGCTGGGTGGTGCTGAGCTGCCTGCTGGGCTGTGTCACAACAACTCTCTTGGTGTCTTGTTTTAGGAAAATGATCCATATTTAACACTGCTTCTGACCCTGGTCACATCCAGACCTACCTAGTAACTGCTGATTCATTCACAGTAGCTCCTTGCAATTATCACAACAGAGACTGGGAAAAGATAGGTATAAATGGCACTAAAACTAAATAACCACAGAGTATTTCATCCATGCATTCTCCATCTGCTGCCTCCATTTATGGATAATAATGCCATTTGCAGACAACAGCAGCAAAACTTTTCTCCAGGGATTTATTTATATCCCTGTATTTCCTGGATTATGTATTTCCTGGATTATGGTTTGTACTTTCTAGTGTAATAAGTGCCCCAGAGAAACACTAAGTGCAGCAATTAAGAGGAGAGTTCATTTTCCTGCCCAAGTAATCCCTGCCTCCTAAACCATCAATAGAAGGAATGCCTTAATACCACACTGCACTGGGAGCTGAATTCGTGCTTCTCAAGCCACCATTACTAACAGAGGATAGCAGAACTGCAGGCTTGTTTACTCAAATGAAAACATTTAAGTAACTCACCTGATCTATGCCCACAGGCTGGTGAAAGGGAGGACGTTGCTTCTGTGTTTTAGTAGCTTTGATAATTTCAAATTATGCCCCGAGGCTATTAAGGTGTACTAACAGAAAGAGATGGTGAGTTGAAAGATGAGGTTATTGACGTGCCTTCCCTGGGAAAAACTTGAGGCAAAACTGAAATGGTAGTCTGCTTCTTTGTAATTTTTCCTGTATTATTTAGCACAGATAGAATGTACACTCGGTGATGGCCTGTGCTTCTCATGTAGATTATCCATCTTCCACTGTCATGTGTCCTAAATTACAAGTCCCCACTGCCTAGGCTGAATAATAAGATACTTACAACAGCAGCTGAAGGGGAATAAAAGCAAGCAACAAACAAGAGAGCTTTTATCTCCTTTCATTCTTATTTTTCCCTGTCCTTTTAACATCCAGCAGGCCACAAAATGAATGACAAGGATTAAATTATTTGGCTGCCAGATTATCTCAGTGGCAGTTCTTAGCCGAATATCCATGCGAGTCATTGAGAGGTCGTGATATGAGCGAGTGAATCAGACTCTGCAGGGTCACTGCACATCTCCCCGTGTTACCTGCTCTCTGATAGAAAAAAGATTCAAAAAGAAAGATAACCCATCTAAATGAATTCTAAATATTGAATGAAATAAAAGCCAATAGACGGGGATTTTGGTTCTCTAACAAATCTAAACTCAAAGGAACAGGAATTCTACAGATGGCCTACATAAAAACTCCCAACATGCTTGCACCTGCCCATCCTTTAAGGTACATTTACTTTCTGTAAAACAAAGACGTATCTCATCGACAGGAAATAAGAAATCCTAATGTGCACAAATTAAAATTCCAAAGCTACCATGTTGTCCTCAGAAACAATGATTTAAATTTGCAATGATTTAAAATTGCTCATTTTTCTGATGAGATCCCATTGTTTCTTTGTTGCATTTATTTCCTCATTAGATTAAAAGGTGGTTGGGAAGGAGATTGTGTTTTACCTGCACAGTGCTTTGCACAATGAAATATTTATCTCCAAATGGAGATTCCAGGCTTTATTACTACATGAATAATATATGTAACTTGAGTTATGACCTCCCAAAGACCTGTTTACAAGTCAATCTTTCTGTCTGTTCACCATTGTGTTTCATGGCTACGGCCACTGATAATATTTTGTTATTTTATGATGAAGCCTGTACTTTTAATAGCCTCACCTTGTCTACATATCCGTTAACCAATCTATCACCCCTTGCAAAAGTACACCACTTATTTAAACTAAACTACTTCTTTTAAAACAAACAAACAAACAAAAACCTTCTCTGTTCACTCAAGAAAAGCAGGCACTAGCAGCTTAACCTAATAAGCAAGTTACCCCAGTGGATGACTCATTGACATCCATATGTCTGACTTCACATAACAGCAGAAGAATTTGCTTTCATCGTAGGCAATTGCCTGGTGGGGAAAGCCAGCAGATGAGAAATTGCAGATTCCCATGACAAGGACATGCAAAGACACCACCTCCTATATTCCTCAGACACAAACTCTATCTTTTACAAGCATCTTAATAGAAGAGGAAAAGGTTCTATTAAAAATCTGCCTTGCTAAATTTATGGAGAGGAGAAAGAACTGAGACGACAAACACCATTTGCTTGCCTAGTCACTCCTAAGTATTCCCTGATTCCTCCATACAGCTGAAGAACAGATCATTTCTAAAGATATTCAAAGTGCTACTTGGCTATGACCTTAGCCCAGACACGCTGCCCGTTCCGCAACGCTCGCTCTCATGCTGAAGATGTGTAGCATCAACTGCCCTCTTAAAGGCATTCAGCAAAAATAACTGAACTTCGTACACTGATGTAATGCAGGAAGTCAAGAGCATTTGTGTTTAGTCACCTTGGATTTTTAAGCATTTTTAGGTTAATGCCTCTCTATACTTGTGTGTATGGCGCTTTCAGGAAATTACTAAGCAGTGGTGCTACAGGGAAGAGCCTACTACATAAAAATAAATAAATAAATAAATAAAGTTCCTCAGGCATGGTGCGCTTGTCTTGTGCTTTCTAAGATGGACTGCACCTTCCAAGGAAACCTGTGACTGAAACACTTCATGGAAAAGTTGCAGGTACCTTCTGGGTAACACGGACCTCGCATCTCCTCCCTCTGTGTGTCTCAGACTCTTTTATTTAAGCCTGTTGATTAGGCTAAAAGTTTCCAAATGCCAAGTTCTAAAGGTGCGGCTCACTTCCCAGCAGTGAAAAATTGAACGTCGAGTTACAACAATTACAATTGCCATTTCTAGGATTGGTGAGTGATGAGTGGTTTCATTACAGATAAAACGCTGACGGCGCGACAGCGCTCTGTGAGACAGTACAAATACCTTCCCTACAGCTGATACGGTGTGCTCACCTGCTCCTGGCAGCCGGAAGAAACTATCAATAGCCATGACAAGATACTAGAATGGACTTCCCAAATTAACAAATTCAGTCCCTGCTATCAGCCAGCTATGGCACACGGTCCCCTTCATAAACTGATTGAAGAATATCCCCAAAACTCGCTGGGAAGAGCTCAGTCATATGGCTACTATTACTGGAGTCTTCTCAGCTGCTGTCACTGTGAACAGGTAACCTCTCGGTTCGTAGCAGACATTTTTGTCTTATCTGCCTAAATTAGGACTTTGCACTCTGCAACACTAAATTGAAACCCATTTCTACAAGCAAGGTAAGATAGCTCTTCTCAACCGTTTGTAAGTCTCTTTGGGGAGCGCAATCTTTTCCATCCTTGGGAAATCACTTTATCCTTCAGTTCTCAGCAAAAATCTGAAATAAAAGTGGTTGCCACCTCAACTGAGGAGCTTTCTTATTATTCCTTCTCCAGGATTATATTTCTTCCTTTAGCATAACCTCCCTTTAATACTAATTGTACTCCTTCAAGCCATTCCTAAAGTGTATTTATAATTCTTACATTAATACCAGTTCTAAAATTATCTAAAAGGTAAGCTTCAATGGTATGTAAGAGGTACATAAATATACTGTGCATTTGCTCAAGCTTCTTCCTGGTTGGCAACAATTTATTATTATTTTCTTATTATACAGTAATACTGCTTTTTCCAGAAGACAATGCCAGAACCCAAATGACAAAAATGATGGTTTCACCATATGGGCTGCTATGAAGAAAATTAACCGTGTCACAGCCCGACCCAGCACACTTCCAAATCCACAACCAAAGCTCTCAAACTGCAAAGAGAAGGAACTCCATTTGCTTTCATTTGGCTAAAAGAATCTTGCTTTCCAGAGCAGTTGTCATACTAATTTGTATGCTGCGTATGCCTTCAAGGACAGCACATCAGCGCTGCCAGCATGTAAAGGAAAAACAGGAGTTTGTCAAGGGTTAATTAATCAAAGAGTTTTTATAAATCAAAAGTACATTTTGGAAGATTCACAATGGTCAGGATGAGTCTCGCAAACATAGAAAGCAAAACAAATTGTGGCTGTCAAGCAAAATTTAATCTTCTATATTTGGAAGAGACATTGCTTGGCTTACAAAACCAAGACAGATAATGACCAGCAGGGACATGGCAGTCCATGGATGCGGGGCCTAATGAAACCACTAACCCGCACGGAATAGTGCCACGCTGGTCCAGCAGTACTTCCCAGATTTATCATGGCTTGGGGGAATCTTTCACAAGATAAAGAATACTTCTTTTTTTTAATTTTATTTATTTAGTTAGTTTTGTCTGGCCGACAAGGCTGCTCAGTTAGAAGGAGCTAATGGCAGTAATATGATTTTAGAGAACCCCCAGGAACTCAGGAAGTTGTTTCATATCTTAGTTAATGCCAGACGGCTGAGTAGTAAGGGAACAAACCAGGGATCCCAAATAAGCAGCAATTAAGGGTTTGGTCTAGACTGTAAGACTGGAAATATAACCTGCATCAGTGTTATCTTTTAGTATAACTGATTCATTAGCAGAAGATGGATTTTTAAAATAAAATTACCATAGTAAGTCATATTCTGGCACGTACATCTTTATACATAGAGCCTAGAAGACATAGAGGCAGAGGGCTTGTTGCTGTCATCTCTGAGCAAGGTACCTGTCGGCATAGTGCAGTCTGGGGAGAATGATGCAGTCTTCCCACTACTTCATTGTTTTCCTATTTTTTACTTTTCTTCTTTACTCTGTCTTCTACCATTTATTTCTATAGATTACTCAGTTCAGGCACTTAAAAAATATGTTTTCACAAGCTTAAATCCAGTATTTTTTACAAAAGAAACTCTGCCTATAAAATGTTTTTTAATGAAGTTAGGAGAGGTTATGCTTTCAAGTCTACTTGATACACAATCTCAAAAAAAGAATAGGAAGGATTTTCTTCTCAAAACTTTCCATGAAGCATTAAGTTTGAAAGCAGGTGTTTCAATCCATTTTCTTCCTCCACTTAGAACTGTTTTTGTTTAAAGCAAAAGCATTCATGACGCAGACGTACAGCAGTCCGTGGAGGAGTATTCACACACTGCTGCTCAAACCCAGCTGTAGGGACTCACTCACTTTCCCCACCTTTCCCTGCAGCATGCTTACTTCGGCACAGCCCCCCCAGCAGCACTCCCCTGTCCCTACCCACCTGGCACGGTGCTCACCTGCCTCACAGCACCAGTGGAACCAATTTATGCAAGGGAGCTTCCCTCTGCAGAAGGGAGAAGAGTGGTTTGAGAAAGCAGCTGTCCAGTTACAGACCCAGCTACAACGGGGCCCAGACAAGGACATGGAACTGGAGTGCAGAAAGGCAAGCTTGTTGCTGAGGTATAAAGAATTTGTTTCTTGTTTTCACCTAGTCTAATTTCATGCATTTTTTTGTCTGTTTTTACAGAAATAAATACAGTAAATGCACATGCTTCTGCATGTGTGTATGTGTATTAATCATTTTTACTAATGGGTACTTTAAAATGGGACAAGCTCTTGCTATAGAAGATGACCGCACAAAATGTAGGCGTTACACAGGCTTTTAGTAAAAATAGTTTAAAAAAATAGAAACCATTAACAGAATTCAGATTTGTAAACACAAATTGTCAAATTTAATTGACAACTTGTACCATCTCTCCTCTTAACAGAGCTTGAAACAGGTTTATACTACTTGATTTTTCCTTCACTTTTACATTTACAAAAATACTTCATAGCATATCTATAACATTTTATAGCATATACTCAGACAAGATATTCACTCATTCTTTAATAACTGATAATTTAAGGTTTATGGAAGTGTGAATGCCACATACCCCCATAACACAAGAAAACACTAAAACAATGTATTTGTTGAGATAATGAGGCAGGATAACAAACAAGCAAACAAAGAAGACACTACTGCTGTAGCTGGTTTTACTTTTAAAGCAGTCCACTAGATGTCTTCGGGCAAATTACTTTTACAGTTGTTTAACCCAGTGGACAGCTCAGGGAATTGTTTCTTGTGGCTTCTAACAGAACTCTACGTTTCTTTATTTGACTTCTGCTATTGCCATGGGTTGCATCAGACATCTGGGGAAAACAATTAACTACCCCACCCCACCAAAAAAATAAAAAAGAAAAAAGAAAAAAATAAAATAAAAGCTCTTTGACACTGAGGTCAGGGAATAAAAAGCTACACTGAGGGATCAAACCTACCACAATGAAGAAGGCGTATCTGGAAAGTAAAAAGGAGGAGCCACTCATTCTTCCCAGGGCAGTATCATTTTCCTGTGTGAATACTTACGCAGAGCTCACATTATTCATGCAAACATGTCCACGAGGGTCAATGGGAGCACAGCGAGCAGGATGTGTAATGGCATTTCCTTGGAACCAACAGGGACCAGGAACTCTGCTGTGCTAGATATTGTTTATACACATTGAAAGGTCTTCTGGCTTCTACTGTCTAAACTATAAAAAGCTAAGGTAAGAGGAAGAGAGGAACAGAGGCACAGTGCAATTAACGCCGTGGTGAGCAGGATGCGTAAAACACCCGACTTCAGGTGTATGAACATTAGTTTCTGACTGCCCAAGTGTCTAAGTTTTTTGCTGGACCAGGGTCAAACTAATTTGACAAAGGTCATGTATAGAGCTTCAGTGGAAGAGTTAAGCATTAAATTCCATTATTCTACAATCCAAGCTACATCAGTATTCAGCCCCAGCCAATTAATCCTGTTATCCCAAATCCAGGCAATAACATGCTATGCACATTTACTTCTGTAACAGCGGTTTTATTGTATTGTGGTAAAGTGATAAAACAGATTAGGAATAATAAAAAGACCTAATAACACAATAAAAGACTTTTTTTTCCCCTAAATTTAAATGACGGAAAAATCCTCAAAAGAATAAAAGCAATTAGGTCAGATTCCTTGATAGTAGTTAGATATTATTCATGTACCTACACCACTTATGGTGTGTAAAGCCATCCATTTAAAAATAAATATTGTATTACCACCTCATTTACTATCATTTTAAATGTACTTGCTTGTAAAGAATATGATAATATTCTTCATGTCAGAAGAGAGCTATATATTTTTTTTTCTTTAATCAAGCCAAATATCTGCCAGAACAAGTTTAAATCAAATCCTCCTCCTTCAGCACTATTTCAGTACTTATTCTTTCCCAGAACAGGCGGTTGCATGTTGCGTTTATGAAGTCACTGAAGTCATGGTTGGACGTGACAGGAAGTAGCATGAACTATTTGATCAAAGCAACTAAAATGCAAGAGGAAATAACGGACTGCCACATCAGACGGGAGGTATCTGATGGAAACCGCTTGTAACAAATTAAAACACCTTTGGTCTCTGAAAAGTGAGTAGCAGGCAATGCCCTAAATAAGATTCACTATTCATCAGTCCTTGTATTCACAACATGTTTCAGGCATTTATTTTTCCAGTTGAAGAGACTCTCTTCATTCCTTCTCAAATCAAGGAGTTAGCACGAGCTGTGAATCCTTAAGGAATGTGGTATCTGATGCTAGATTTATTTTGCTCTGTTTAAAATTCAAATGGATCACTTTTGAAGTAAAATCAGCTACAACAGTGATGTCTTTTGTTTCGATTAATTTGCTCAATTTGAAATGCTGGAGCTGGATTTGACTTCACACTATCAGTGTAAGTAGGAAATCAGACACCCAAACAAGGATGCAGAGTCTTTTGCTTTTTGTTGGAGGGGAGACTATTACACAAAATGTATGTTTTTATCCAGATAGTAGGATACAGCTGATGCAAATCCTATGGAGCCCTTGCTAAACTCTGTTCTGAGAGCTGACAGGACCTTACCACATCCAGCATCCCACAGAGCTCAGCTCTTCAAACAGAGAAGTCACCGACAAGTACATTTTTGCAAACAATTGTATTCCAACTGCACAGACTCTTATCAGTTCTTCCTCAGAGAAAAGCAGCCATGTCCACCAGACTCTGCCTACGTGGCCAATTTTCACACTTAGCTACACGCATTTTCCTCAGGAAATACATGATTAAGGACATGCAAATCAATATTTCTGTATTCTAAATTTGTTTTTCTACGAAGAACAGACAATTGTTACCAATTGCACAACTGCAGCTCATCTGTGAATTACTCCAACCCCAAACAGTTTCTCAGTTTAAATTTTGTCTCCCTGTAATAGCTGCCTTATCTTTATTTCGTATAGCAGTGCTTTTTGTATAACTAAGCAAATAAAAATAAATAACAGAACCCCAGCGGTTCTGGTAAATTGTTCTCTGTAAATGGCTGCCACGCATTGCTTCAGCTCCGCAGTGGTGGCTCACTGCATCCCAACAGCTGAAAACTGCTCCTTTAGAAATCTCTTTCCACGTGCCTTAGCCTTCACTCACCAATAGCTTCATTTTTTATCTTTTCAATATAGACACTGACAGGTCACATGTACCAGAACACAAAGAGTTGTCATGGCAGATCAGACTACTGGTCCATCAGGCTTCCTATTCTGTCTTTACTATATCTCAGAGGAAGGTGCAAATCCTCCTAATGTAATAAGCAATTATGCAATGGTACCCATAAGGGCAACATTTCTTTTCCACTTTGACAATCAGCTTATACCCAGAAGCAAAAGATGCTATTATCCTTTAAATAGTTTCCTAGGTTGTGCATAACAGATTCCCTTCCCTTATGATCGATACTCAACAGGACACGGTCACAGTTAATAGGCTCAAAATCTAATTTGGCCAAAAAAGAACGAGACTGAAAAGCCAGATTAACAGTACAACTGTTTTTCAAAATTAAGATTGAAAAAAAAATAGAGAAGAAGCTGGATTCTGTGGCATTAACTTTCTTAAATTTTTGTGTGCAAGCTGTCCAATGATTATAGATTCACATGTGACTCACGAGGAAGTCAAAACAAATTTTAGCATCATGTGTCAGGAGCCATTTGGAACAGTCACGGAGTTTGTGATGTGGATTTATTTGCTGTCCTGCAGTAAACTCTGAATGCTAGCCTTTAATGACAGCAATTGTTTATATAGAGATATTGCTTTTATTCATGTTTCCTGGTGGTATTTTGCATGTCAGTAATTGCTCCCCTGAAAAGGACCATCCAAAAGAGTAGCAGTAATGTATTATTGAAAGGAATCAAAGCCTATAATCCCATTATTCTGTGATTCCAGTACTTCTGGACCTACTGCTCAACGATCTGTTGAACTTGGAAAAACTCAGTTTCCGCAATTTCCAGTCTACTTTGTAATTACTCTTCATAATTTGTAACAGATTATGCAGAATGTCCCACAGAGATCAGCAAACCATCTGAACTCTCTGTAACTCTGACAAAAATCATTGAGATGTGAGTCAGATGACTGTGAGTTCAGATTTCCTTTCTGTTAATGAGTAGTCATTTTTCCATTCTTCGGAACCCTTATTTTAATCCCAAATCTGACATCTTTTCCCATGAAGGGAGTCAGTTATTAACCCTGGCTGGCGTTTAGACTCAATCAGCAGGAAGGAAGACCGGCAGAACTAGAAAAATGAGAAAGAATATCCAGAAAACAGTTAGGAAAGAAGTAATTTGTACAGAGTGAGAAAGAAAAAAGAACTGTGCTTTCAGAGACAAACTAGCAGCCTACTGAAGGCTATTAGCTTTGTAATTTATACTAAAACATGTTATTTCCCAAAACATTTGAAAGATCAAAAAATACAGGAGAGGAATTGTTTTGAGTTCTGTAAATGGAAACAACTGGAATTACATGAAACTAAGAAAAGAAGGACTTAATGAGAAAACAGTAAATACAGCTGTTAGACTTCCTAGTATCAGTTAGATACGAAGAGAGTGTAGGAATTTGGAAAGTTCTTAAAAACAGCTTAAAAAAAATAATCAGCAAATACACTGTGTGGGAGAAGGTGATTCCACATTCGCAGCAGGACAGACAAGCCCTGACTGGTCTTTTCTGTGTATAACTGTTGTAAGTCCGTACATGCAAGGAACAGAACAGGAGAATGAAACAGTTTCTGACTTTTTTGAATAAGCACGTATAAATGAGTACATCTATATGCACGTACATAAACGAGTACATATAATTTCTAGGGAAGCAAATATAAAATAAACATTTGAAATACGTTCATTGGGTTCTCTGTGGTATGTATGTAATTTTAAAACAAAAATCCCATCTAAAAGGGAAATATCCACAGGCTTCTACATTTACAGGAGTACATATTGTTGGTCTAGGGTTTGCCATTAAATTAGTCTCTATTTTAGCAGCTGTTTTCATTTTTGCCGGAAGGATTTCTGGGGGGATTTGCAGTGATAGGGAAATCTAGGAATGTTGGTATAAAACAGATAATTAAAAGTTGCGTGGGTGGTTTCAGAAGTGACTCCAGTTTTTAAGCATCTTTACAGTGAAAGGGCAACGTGGAGCTTTCCAGAAAATAGCCAAGCAGCTAAGCCTATGGGCTAGAACTGTGGTCGCTTCCCAAGTTCTTTCTGAAGGAAAAGCAGTTTGAACCCTGCTTTGCACCTGCCCCAGGCATCTGCAGTTCCACTTGCTGAGCTGACAGGATAGCTCTGGTGATTCCTACACTATTGGTACCATCCTCACTCATCAACCCCAGCTTCAGCAGGCTGGTTAGATGTTACCAAAGTAAACATTTCACCTACCTGAATTGACATACTCAGCCTGCAATGTTTTTTAGGGGATGATTAATGGTAAATCACCAGTATATGCAAAAAACTTTCTTTCCTGCTAGCATCTTATACCTCATTAATCTACCTCCTGTAATATTTATATACATAAAAAGATGACATTTCTCTGAACTCTGACTCTCCTGATTGAATGTTTGCCTTTGTCACTTGTCAACAACTCTAATTCCTAGCGACTTTGAAAAGCAAGTCTTCATAATACTAACTTACATATTATTTAGCCAGATTTACTTAAACTGCAGGAACTTCCTAAATCACCTGCTACTCCGTAAACTACATAGGCAACCCATAGATAGACACATTTTCCTGCTTGCTAAGATCTAAATGCTTGCAAGGATCTCTCGGTCTTCTGCCATGTACAAACGTGAGGCTGCTGAGGGTCAGTGGGTGATAACCTGCAACTCTGTCGCCTCTCCCTAGCTTGGGCTGATGGAGTCTATATCAAAAGACTTTGTCTGATGGTCTTTCTCTTGCAACAAATCACAAAAGATGTTTAGAAATGTGATGCTGAAATGGTATCTCAGTTATAAATCTGTCTAGAATTCAGTTCTGCAGTTTTAGATGAAGCCACCCAGTCTTTCCATGTCTCATGCCTCTCAGGCATATTGCGTCTAAGGACATAAAATTGCCTATGAGAAATATATTTTAGAATGCCTAAGGAAGGAAACCAGAGAGTGGAGAGTCATTTGAAGCCAGGGACCCAACTTGATTAGGAATACATTAAAATTCCAGAATCTCAGTCATATGAGAAAACTCAAAAGCTGGGCTGCATCTGCTTAGCAATGGGCTGTTTCTCCAGGGATAACCAAGCATGTCTAAATGCTTCCTATCCATGGGAATTGGTGTGGGTCAAAGACCAGAGTGACATGAGAACTGGATTTGGAGATTCTTCCTGAATTTTGCTTGTGACTGTTGATTTTTCTATAATAATGGCAAAGAGTAAGAAAAAGAAATACAGATACAGGCCTATTTCAGTATCTGGACAATCCACAGAATACCTGAAATCCAGAAAAAAAAAAAAAAAAAGTTTCCCATCTTCTAGTACATTTTTCAAGTAGAAATAATGTCCGTTACAGTGGACAAGCTGCTGTAAGTTCACTGCATTGCTTTCCCAGATTCCTTCTGGCTGCAGTTGTTTTTATCACATTTATAAGTCCTGAATGGCCTAGGAGCTTATTACATTAGAAAGCTAAGTAAAAACTTCCACTTGATGACTGGTTTTATTGGCCATCTACAACACAGAATTTCTTCCAAAGGTGGCAGCTCCCAGCAACAGCAGAAGTGATGGTTGAGGACAGAACACAGAAGGAAACTGAGTTTTTTGAATGATTTAAAGTTGGAGGATACAGACAAAGAAAAGAAAAGCTTTAGAAAACTGGAAATTTTTTTGATACTGTCTTGTTCTTGGAAGATGAAGTTAGACTTGTTACTTAAATAAGAGCTTCCCCCACTTCTTGTGTCCCAATTGATACTCACACCTGAGATTTTTCCTGTTAAAGCATCTCTCTTATCAAATAAGTAGCAATTCACTCTTTTGTGATCCAGAATAATGTGAATTTTACAGCTGCAGAAAGCAAACATAACCAATTCCAGCTTTGAATTTTGAACTGTCTATCTCACAATGTCTATATATTGCTATAGAGCAGACCTGGGTGAAATAGTGAAGATCTATTGTTATTTTCCAGCCCCCCCCCTTTTTTTTTTTTAGAAAAGGAATACATTTCTAAGTAAAAACTCTCCCAGGTTCCAGCTAGAGTCCTTTCTATTCAAATGGACCATCTGACAAAGGAATATTTTCCCTTAATGGATGGAAGCCTCTGCTTTCTGACTCCCTACTGCAAGACTTCTCTTATGCTGGCATATACATAAGGTCAAATGACTTGGTGCATGTCTAGTGGCTGCATTTACCATTAAGTAGCTTATTATTTTAAGAGACCTTGTACAGAATTCTTCCTTTCTCGTAATAATTTCACTTTAAAGATATTTTTTGTAATGCATGACATGTCCTTGTTCAATAAAAGTATCTCAGAGAAAGCAGTCTGTCTGTTAAGGTTAAGATACTTTACAGTCAGCATAATCCATTTCCATAAAGTCCACTGTATTATGCAAAAAAGTCCATAAAGTCCACTCTGCAAAAAAGAAACGATCCTTTTTTAAAAGATCTTCAGCCTCAGTATAGTAATAACACATAAAAATAACGAGTCTTGGGAGCCTAAGGTAAGAGATGGAAGGACAGAGAAGATGTGATATTTCTGCTAGTAAGTAGTGAAGACAATTTTAATTCGATAGAATTTATCAAATTCTTGCAAGAGCCAGTTTAGGAACTCCATTGTATTTTGTCAATTCTAAATATATTGAGTGAATATTGACGTTGGGCTAAACTTTGTGTAGTCAAGAACCACATTCAGAAAACTGTAAAAGTAAGGGTGTGTTTTCTCTTTTTGCAATGGGAATCCTTTGCGTAGACTTTCAGTTTCCAGAAGCATCCAGTAACTGCACGAGGAGACTCAGAGGTCACTGACATTCCAGGTGGATGAGCACTCCTCCAAGACTGTTGCAGTGCTTGAAAGACCGTGCCTATATTCTCTGTTGTACAAACTTGGTGGGACCACAGATCGCATAATGTCAGCATTCCAGAGAACCGCAAGCATCTAAAAGATTCTCACTGATGTCAGATGAAAATTTTCAAGCTGAAACTTTAAATCACCTTTAAGGAGATGCCATTTAGGATAACCTACAGAACTGAGTTATTATTTAGGAACTAAACTCCACAAATGCTTTCATTTAGCACCAACAACTGCAAGTATATGCTCGGTATTGTCCAGACCTTAGCCAACCTGTATGTTTTCGTTATTAATAACACCAAATAATAACATAAATATACCTCAGCTTGGTATTCATAGACCACAGGACTCTTAACCTTTCAGATTTCCAAATTAAAGCAAAGGGTACCTACCAGATCCACTTTACTAGCAGAAACCCTAAAGGTAAGCTCTCATATGTGGCAGTTCTCCAGTCAAGAATTCTGTCTTTTTTGACCATCTCAAAATTAACAGACAAGACCTACTGTAAATAATTTCCTGGTGCTTAAAAATATTCCAGGATTTCAGATGTGGGGTGACTTACGGTGAATCAGTACCCTACATAAAATTTCCTTCTTTTTGGGGGCTGACAGGAAGAGTGTTCAAGGCTGTTGATCTAAATCTCAGAGTTGAGTTTGTTTCTAATAATAACAGAAGCTTCATCTATCTCCTGTTGAGTCTGTTTTGTCACAGTTCATGAATTGTTGAAAACAGTTTCCTTTTTGTGAAGTTTTAGAATCAGTTCTTTCTTGGCTTTATAAAGCAGTCTCCAGTTTAATGTTTTCTATAAATCAAATGCCTCCCACTTTCAAACTTTAATTACCAAAATAGTGACAACAGCTCCCTTTTAAGTAGATAGAAAGTAAACTAAATCTATTTTTAACACCCTGGTTTAACAGTTCCCATAAGTGAAATGTCACCTGGCCACTTGAGAGAGAAAAGATGCCAATTTCAGTGACTGCCTACGTGATCTGTTTTCTTCACCCCTGTGTGGTAATGCATTTAGCATTAGTGAAAAGTGAACTTTTAAGGTATGTTTCTGAATCTGTACATCCTTTTGAGTTTCATATAAACAAGTTAATAAAATATTTTACAGAAAAAAATCACTTAAGAACAACCACACATATGTACAACAGTACTACCCAGGTTGTGAAATTTATAGGAAATATGACATTTCCTGTACATGTCTTTTAAAGTACTAGGCCTGATTCTGAAACCTCAAATAGCATCCTAGTTCATATTGTAAAACCAGAATCAAAATTAAGGTTTATTTGGCTCCTAGTATTTGTTTTGGATATGAACAACATCAGAAATGCAGAAACAATTAATAATGTAAAGTTGAAAACCAATCAGTTTCATGATTTTGTTTTGGCATTGACCCAGAGTCCTTGGTTACACTAGCGATAATGCAGCAGAGATGCAATTAGATTGTCTGTATTCCAAATTCATCTCTCCAATACACTGCTTGCAACCACACCAAGGGTGCACATTAGTTTAAAAATAAATAAATAAATTTGTACATGAGACAGTTCTGTGAGATGCAGTACTACAGCACCAAATTATTGGGGCTATACTGGGGATAAAGAGGTGTGGATATATAAAAAGTTCAGCTGGGACACAGCACCGTAACAATGCCAGAATATTCTTTACAACCGTTATTTTGAAGTTGCTCCAGTTCACCATTCAAAATAAGACAGGTGCTGCATGGGAACTGAGGAAAGCATGAAGGAGACATCAAATCTACAGGTTGTTATGACTTACTGAGTTAGAGGCATTCTGCACCTTGAGGAGGTTGAATTTCAGTGTAAAGGCAAAGCATTCTGCCCTGTTCAGGTCGTTTCTGTTAAGGTGAAGCAAACAGTCCTTAGAAAAGATTCCGCAGATCAGTCAGCAAATAAGAATGTAGCAGCAGCTGCGCTCAGCCAGATGAAGGCCCATCTGCTCCCTGTCACAAAGAAAGAACAGGAGGAGACACTTTGGTAGGCAGAGGAAGGGACAGGACAAATACAGAATGATGCCCCCCAGGGAACATCTTCCCAGCTTCCTAACAGTCACAGATTTAGAGGCTTCTTTGAAGTCATTACCTAATTAGCAGCAGCTAAAGGATCTCTTACCCTTGAACTATGCAATACTTTTTTGAACCTACTTAAATTTTGGGCCTCCAGAAAATCCTGCAGATTCTACAATTTGACTTGTATTTTGCCTGGACGAGAATTTCATGTTGTTTGCTTGAAATCCACTACTAAAAATTCTATGGGTATCACGGGTTCTTTTGCTGTCGAAAACACTGAACAATTCTGCTCCATTCGTGTATGTATGATTTGTGATTTCATAATCTTGTTGTATTTAATCTCTATGACCTCTTTCTCAAGTCTCTAGTCAGCTTAGTCTCTTCTCATATGATGTAATTCAAAGTCTCTGATCACTCTTACCATCCTTTCTTGCTTTACTGTATCCTTTTTGAGGTAGGGGAAGAGAACTGCTAGGGGGAAACAAATCTGAGTGTACCACGGATCTGTACAGACATAGGAGTGTTTTATTTTGTTTACAGATCTTTTCTTAATTATTCCCCAAATTCTGTTCTTTTGATCAATTGAACATGAGCTGATATTTTCTGAGACTCTTCAAAATAATCTCATAATCTCATTCCTGATTAGCAACATCAAACATCCATTTGGTTATATAGGCTGTCACTTTTCTGTGTAACTTTGCATTTATCATGTAAAGCAATATCAACACTAAATTATATCTGCTGTTCTATTTTCTTGTCACGTAGTATCACTGTATCCTTCTGCAACATTTTGCAATCAGCTTTAGATTTTATTATCATGAGCAATTTTATATCATCTGCAGTTGTCACCTCGATATTCCTTCCCTTTTCAGATCACTTACAAACATGCTAAAAAAGCAAGGTCACAAAACAAGGTACTGAGGGATTCCAAAGATAAATTCCCTCCACAGTGACAAATGACCCTATATTCCTAATTCTATTTTTGTTTTCCTTTTTTTTTCCCTGCTCCTATTTTTTAAGCCTCCTATGACAAATCCCATAACAATTTAATTTCTTTAAGTCAGTAAGCATTTAGCTTAAGATTTTGTTTAAAAGTTGGCTGATACCTGAACAGATATCACCCCAATCAGAGAGATGGTTACCGACTCCTTAAAATAGCAAACAAACCTGGGAGCTTATTGTTTACCTCCAAGAAAGAGCATCATGTATAGATATTAATCTATTATACATATGCCATCTGTATATATCCTATGCATACTTCCAGCCAATCCATCAGAGACAGTCAGGCTAAGCCATCCATTTCCAATTTTCAGAGTAACTACAGCGCTCTCTGAAACTGGTGCCTCTGATAATTATGAAAAGAAGCTGCTTAGGCTATGTACCAGAGATAAATGCTCAGAAATTTCCTACCTTAATTCCTTTAAAACACTTGGATGAATACCATCTAGCCCTAGTACTGTTAATTTCATTAATTCAATCTAAAAACTTTTGTATTGATTTTTTTCAGTTTGAGACGATTTCTCCACAAAGATGATACTGGAATGAAAATTTCCTAAATGACTGCCTTGATAGCAAACACCAATACAAATAACCCACCCAAGTTTTCTACTGTGTCCTTTCCGCCTTTGTTCTTTCTCAGTTTTACTCCATTTCTGCCTTGACCGTGTATCTGTCGCACAGTCCCTCTGGCAAATCTCCTTGAGTGGCCAGTGACTTGTTTGCTCAGTAAAATCTTTAATTCCTCTGGGTCCAATGAAGTCTCTAAAATAAATCACGGTGCAATTTCAGTTTGCATTCAAATGAGAACACAGAGTATCTCTTGCACCTTGAGAAGTCATTCAAACCTGTGCAAGGTGGATGTAAAATATGACCATTCTTACTAATTACTATGAAGAGCACAAGACACCGGAGAATCAATCAGATCTATCAAATTTAGACTGTGCCTATGAATATTTTCAATTACATGCCACTTTGCACTGAAATGCCACTGTGATCTCTGAAAAAAAATCTCAATTTTCCTGCAAACACGGAGCTGCTTAATATACTTTTTGCAGATATTACATACCGATTGGAAACGTCTGTTTTGGTACCTAAAAGCAATGGTTTATTTCCTGTTTGATGCCTTAATGCAAAGTTAATGGAAATGTTTGTACAAATACAATTTATATTTACAATGCCTGTGGTAATGGGAAGATCTGTTGGAATACTGATCAGTTTTCTGGTGACAGAACATCATATAACCTAGTTGTTACATTTATGAACAAGGGACAGAAGAAAACCTTCACAGGCGAGGGTCAAATAATAATTAATGGGTTTGGTCTTTTGTGATGGGCAGAGTTTATAATACCTTTAAAAATATGATTCTTTCATGTCCATAAAAATTTGGTGGGAAGGATACAGCTCAAGTCTAACTGCAAAATCTTAACTGCTTTAAAAGCACGGGCTTTACCTGAATGTGGGCAAAGGACAGGAACATTTCCCATTTCCTACTCTTTCGATATTTAATCAGAGTTAAATCGAGGTTATCCTTTAGCAACCTTGAATTGTGAATGAGGGATGAAAGAGAGGGTGATTCTTCAAGATTTCAGTTTGTGATCAGAATACTAGTCGTGTTGAATATGAAAAAATACAGAGCTTCAGAATTATTTTGCATTGTACTTCAAAAAAAAGTCTGAAACATAGATGAGGCCCTGAGAAAGGTGCAATCAGACAAAAAAAGCAAGATACATTCTTGAATAAGACCACACAAGTTTTCTGATCTCCAGCATAGAGGTTGGAGTTATTTTGTGGTAAATGCATTTGTATGAGTAAAGCTGAGGGAGACCTCAGAAAGCTTTACAAGCTTATGTTGGAAGCCTCAGGACACAGCTACTGTGCTTGACAATGAAGAGAGAAACATGCTTTTCAGGAAGGTCTTTCATTTTCTCTTTGTTTCAAACTTCAGTCAGTTTTTCCTTCTTCTTTCTCCTCTTCTTCTTTTTCATTCTATTGAAGTCACATTCAACATTAATAACACAGCACTTGGCCTACCAGCAGAGCCCACCTGGTGTCTGCAAAACTAACAGCTAATGTGTGGGGTTTATACAAGAAGGCAAGAAACCCTGCACAGAAGGTATGGAGACCTTCCAGAGTCCAAACAACAGGACTTTGAAGGAGATGCAGATCACAATGTAGGTTCTCTCTAGTTCCATCCCAAGTGCGTTATTGCTTTGTTCATTCCAGAAGTATAAAGTGATGTAATGCTATGCCCATCTACCTGAGACACGTATGAGCTTTCAACCAGAACCAAGGCAGGAACATTAGAGGTAGTTGACCTCAGAAGAAAGAGATTTCTATATAAAAACATATTTTGTATATTCTCTAATAATAGGTATTTTATAATTTTGCTATTAGGAAAGGAAAACTAAATTTTACAATGACATATATGTGTTGCAATATTGTTATACCTTGCCTCTTGTTATACTTTATACTCTTGTTACGAGTCAAATGCTGACTTGAAGCAGTTCTGGAGTTAGCACTGGTAAATTCTGTGCATTTACATTTTAGGTTATCAACCACTGCTGTTCCATAATCAGAATTTCCCAAAAATCAGTATAGAAAAGTGCAAAAGAATTGGTCTCATAATGTAAACATTCCTTAAATTGTCCCTTCAATGTCTTTTAAGGATTACTTCTGTCCTTTTGTGTTGAGTTCACAGTTAACAAGCAGAACTTCATAAATATGTGACTTTTAAACATAGACTGAGCCCTCTGCTAATCTGAGGCTGTGACACAGCCTACAATCACACAAGGGACTTTTAAAGTTATCTACTTATGGCATATCTATACCCGCGACTTTCAGACACAAAATCAAGCGGGAGAACAGCGTCAGTAGGTGATACATAGAACACCTCTACCAGAACATCGTTTTTTTCTGTATTAATGGGACAGGCCTCAGAGTAAGCTGAAAGACCTCCATGAACAAGAGGTATAGCCAAGACCCTCAATCCCAGCCTTATGCAAAGTTTAAGTGTTCCCACACACGCAACAGACTTACAGATTTATCTTCTTCAACCACCAAATGTGGCCTCACAGGATGTGCTGCAGATATACCTGTGGTGACGCTCAGGAAGCATGTGCAGAGTTATATGGCGGAGTGCGACAGCCCCTGGGAAGCATGTTTCCTGGCTAATCCTTGAACACATAGGTGCCCTTCGGAGACACCCTAAATTCCCGTGTAGCACTCCCACGTGGTTCCTCCCAGCACCCAGAGGTGGTGGGGGATTAGCAGGCAGCATCCTGGAGGTGGAGAGAACTTGTGACTCAGTGATGCAAACAGGCAAGACAAGATGCCAGCATCAGGGCATTGCATTAATTGGCCCTAATGGTCCTAATCAGCCTCTCCTCGTGCTTTCACCCCCCCACACACACACTCTTCTCCTATAGGAAAAGAATGAGCAAGCGTATGGGCAAAGATTTAACCGCGACTTTCTTGCTGAGTGTAGGACAGGCCTGAGAGCTAAATCTCCATAAGCAGTGGCCTACTTGTTACACACTGTAACGAGGAATAAAGAGGTAAATGCCAGCTTATGGTTGGGTTCTCTTAACGCTTTAATGCTGCAGGGATCTCTGCTCTGTCTTCCCTTGGCCTCTTGTCCGCTGTGCTCCGAGGAGCCGTCCTTTCCTCAGAGCGCGTTCCCTGGACAGGGAGCACCCTCAGCCGTGCAGGTCTCACTTCCCTTAATGGATGTGCTTGGCTTGCTCATCTCTGCCAGGTTTCTCCATGTAGCCGTGTCAGACACAAACGCTGTAAAATCGCCGTAACTTCCTAACCCTGTATGCGGGATCACTTCAGAGAGCTATTAGCTAATAACTCCTACTTCTGCCTTTGGACAGGGCTCTGCCGAGGGACTTGCGTTGTTATTTTCTGGGTACGTTACTTCAGCAATTGATCACATCAAACTCAAAAGTGACTGATGAGCGTTACATCACCTCCTTTGTGTGCGCATCCGAAACCACAAGCCTCAGATGAGCGGAAAACAACCGAGGCGCGGTTGCCAGCGCCCTCCCAGCCGCTTTGCCCCCCTGTGCCAGCAGCCTGCCCACAACGGCGGACCCGTGAGGATTCTTCCCCCCCGGGGCAGGAGGCAGGAGGGCGGCTGGAGGAGCGGCGCCGCCCGCCAGGGGTCCCCCGCCGCCCGCAGCCGCCCCCTGACAGAGCGCCGGGCGCTGAGGGGGCGGCGCGTTCCCGCCCTTTCTCCTCCTCCTCCTCCTCCTCCTCCTCCCCGCCGCCTCCCGGCCGGGCTCGCACTTTGCACACGCTCCCTTGCCGTGCCTTCAGCCTGTCATAGGCGCGGGCGGGCGTGCGCGCGCGCATTCCCCCCCCCCCCCGTTTCCCTCCCCTCTCCTTAGGGCCGCGCCGCTCTCCCTCCTCCTCCTCCCCCCTCTCTTCGTCCTCCTCCCCCCTCTCCCTCCGCGCGCGGCACTTTGCAGACGCTCCCTGCGCCCTCCTGCAGGCGGCCCGGCCGCCCCTCAGGCCGCGGGCCCATGGGCGCCGCGCCCCGCCCGCCGCGGGGGGCTGCGCTCGGGCGAGGCGCTGAGGTGAGGCGAGGCGAGGCGGGACGGGGGGCGCCTCACGGCTCCCCCGCCGGGGCCTTGGGGGGCGGCGGGGCCCGGCTGGGAAAGCTGGGGGGGGGTGGAGGGGGGCGCGGGGGTCGTGGGGTGTGGGGGGGAGTGAGGGAAGATGGCCCCCCGGGGTGACGCCCGGTTCTTCTCCTCAGGGCGCCCGCTGCTTCTCCTCAGGGCGCCCGCCGCTCCTCGCCCGCGGCCGGTGAAGTTTGGGGGCGGCGCTGGGTAGGGGCTGGGCACATCAGCCCCTCAGAGCCGCGGCGAGGCGGGTACGTGATGTGCCCTTTATGCTGAGGGCTCGCTGCTGGGCTCCGTGCCGTTGGGGTACCCGCTCCTGTTCCCCTCAGCGGCTCTGCCGCCCGGCCCCGTGAAGTAGTGCGGTAGCTTTCCCCGCGGCGTGACTCGCCGCCCTCGCTGCGGCCACGGAGGGGGGCTCGGTGCGAGCCCCGCACCGCTGCGAGCAGCCTCCCGTGCGGCGAACCCAGCGGGGCGGAGGGGATGGCAGCCGCCGTGCCGGCCCCGCGTCCCCCTGGGCAGCTGGCTGCAGGGGCAGGAAGGCTGCGCCTCCGCTCCCGGATCGATGGGCTGCTCGCGGCTCTTCCCAAATAGTTTTGCCGTTTCGTAAAGGACTGACGATCTCCCTTAATAGGAGGAACCGGTTAGTTCTTGTTGTTCGTTGTTGGAGCCATTTTGCCTGGGGACACTCGGTCCAATGTAGTCGGAATGGGTGATTTACCTTTCCCTTTCTTCATCTCGTGTAATGACTGGGTTCTTCATGAGAAATTTTGCTTACTGCGGGACCCACGGTTCACATAGTTACTGGTGGCTGTGCCAAGCCTAATAGTCGTAAAAAATCCATCACATTTCTTTTTCTGGTGTTTTTATTGCATATAAGGCAACTTGCAGTACTGCTTTCTGCTCTGTACCTGCACAGGAGAATATAGAAAATAGTTTAGTCTTAAGCAGAGCAGTATGTGTATTGAAAGGACCATCTACTCACCTTAATTTAAGGCATATAGACTGTTTTCTCGTTCTCCTATGTAGAATATGGATTTATTTTCTATGAGCAAATAAGGATTAAACAATATATGCGTCCCTTTTCTGGGTGGTAAATCCATCTTGCTGTCTAAGAAGAAGCCAGCTTGTACAGCCTAGAATGAAAAGATGCTAAAAGACCGAGTGGCTGAATACTGAGTGTAAGAAGATCAGGCTGCTTAAGCTCCAGGAACTAAACTGCCTAAAACTTAGGAAGCGGCCAGCAACACTGAGTGCAGATCATCTAAAATCCTTAATCTGCTTCGTGATGTAGAATCTGGCAAAATAATGAGGTGCTCTGGATTCCTGAAATGATTTAGATTAACAACAATTGCTCTCCAGTTTGTCATCTCCTTCCAACCAATATCCCTTCCCTTGATTTAAACAAAAAACAAACAAAAAGTTATACCATCAACTTCTATACTTGAAGTATATGAAGAATTTTAGTAGCACCATTCATTTCAGTCTGAATTTATTTTTTTATTTTTACAAGGTTATGGTTCTGGCATTATATTCTGCTGTCATCTAACAAGTTCGCTTCACTGTTTTAATAAAACTTGCTTATTGTGCAATTTTCCTCCCCATCTTGGCTCTCAAATTTTATTAAAATTCAGAGGTGGTTGACGTTAAGTGCCCTACACTGATGTAGTAACTTGATTATTAGCTGTGTGGTATGTGTTTTGAAGGCTTTTGTGAACATGGCGTTCATATTTTGAGCAGGTTGAATTCTAAAGAAGATTGTCTTAGTGTTTCATGAGAGAATTTGGTTTTATTGATATGAGAAGGGACTGATAAGGGAGATAGAGCAGCAAACGTTACTTTATGGTTACTTGCTGACATTGACGTAGTCTATTGAACAGATGGAGGAAAGAAATCTTATATGATAAATATCAAAAAAGCCAGGTTCTGGTAGTATTTTCATTTACGTCATGTTATTCCAAAAGTGCCTGCTGAACTCGCTTGCTTAGCCGCGTTTGGAACCAGAGCAGTGCTCCTGCAGTCACTTGGTAATGAAACGCAGGAGTAGCTGCTGAAGGAGATGAGCATGCTGCACAGTGCTAATTAGCTGCGAATCTGATGAGGGGAAACTCTTCCACGAACCAAGCAGTTTTGCTATTACTGTGTCTTCAATTTAAGAAATTTCTTAAGTGGTTGGAGTGGTATAATGCCATCCTTTAATCTCTGCTTTTGCAGAGTTAGTATTTACATGTCTCTGCATTTCATATACCATAGGCACTTAAACAAAAAGAAAACCTTTTTGCCTGCAATGCTTCAGAAGGAAAAGTAGACTTTTGTATTTGCCTGTGTGTGTATGCACACACATACTCAAACCCCTCTGATTTTCTTGTTTTAGCCTCCTCTTACTGGTATACATTATTGAATCTGTGAAGGCTTCACTGTGTCTCACTTGAATTTCTTGAACAGCCTGGATGAGTACGATGGCATGTAACTTCTGTGAGAACTAAGTTTTTGTTCGGATCGCGTTCTGGTGGTGGCTTGGTTTCCCTCACTTGTGACTCCATCTTCTTTTGTCAGTTTCTTTTTTTTTTTTTCATGTGCATTGGTAACAGTTACTGTGATCCAGAGCCACAGAAGGAAGGTGAGTAAGGTTTTCTAGGAACTTTTATTAGTTCTGTGAAGGGTTTTGGTTATTGACATAGGAGCTCTAGTTGGACAATGTTTGAGGAGGAACAGCTGTGATTAGAACTAGTGACACAAGTGCTAGCACAACCTCTTGAATGTGTGGCAGCTGCTTTTTGTGACCATGCAAGCTTTCATCAAGGTGGATAGCCTCACTCTTCTGGTCAAGCTGGGATGATAGTTGAGCTGTCTTGAGACAAATTGGCAGGGTTTTGTTCTCGCCTTGCAACAAAAAGAAGTCTTGTTGGTTTAAATCAGGTGGTTCCTTCAAGCCCACGATGCATGCACTCAAGCCAGGATGTTGCTTCTGCCAGGAACTTCTGCTAAAAATGTGGCACTTTTGTGTGTCTGTGGCAGCTTGTGTACTAGGGAGACCCAAAGGAAAGAATGGAGAAGACAAGATTAGTTTGCGGGACAAGGATTCCCTTTTTGAATGCTTCAAGTAGCAAAGTCCTTTTCACGAGGAAAGCTTAAGTCAATGATGTGATTCATTTGATTTATTATTTATGGTTTGTATGAGCTAAGAATCCTGTGATCCTTGCCCTTCTTTGAGTCTCACAAGGTCCTGTTATTCCTATTAGCTAAGCATATTTCTTCATACATCCCACAGGCATTCCAAACTGTTTAACCTTGATTATTAGTCCAGCTCACTGGTGTTTGTCTTACTGCTTTTTCTTTCCTGATAGAAGGCTGTAGTATTTGAAAGTTATCAACCACTTCTTTTGACCTCATCCTTTAGACAAAAGGGTTTACATAGGCTACAAGTAGCAGGCAGATTGTTTTAGTGACTATTGTTATTTTTTTCCTTACAAAAGAAGGAAGGAGATTTATACTGTTAAGAAAAAAAAAAAACTGATTTCACTTTTATCAATTGCTGGTCTTGTATCATGCAGTGTGTTGCATTTCTTTGTGTCAAAGTCTTTTGTTGTGTTTTCCCCATACAATGTATTGCTTTTGGTTACATTTCCCGAGAATAGTTTTGTAACTAGAATGTCTTAAGTCAGAGGTTGGGGTGAGGAAGGTTGTTGCTGCTTCCTGTCTGTTGCCTGTTAAGGTTGTATTCCCTGCTTCCCAAAGAACCAGGTGAGCCACGTGAGCCCTCTTGACTGTTGCACAGCAGTTTACATAACCTCTTCTGAGGTCCTATCAAAACACTTTCAGAAAGCTACTAATGAAGTGGTCATTGAAGGTACAAGCTGCAGCGAATTACAAATCCTGCTGTATTCTGTGATCTGGAGGTTTATTGGATGTGTTATGTGTCAAGATATGAACGCTTTGGATTCCAGCACGTTATGTGATAGTCGTCTGTAACATGTGTGAGTGGAGTGGAGTCACCCACTCCTACAGAAGACCTCCAACAGTGCAAAGCTGTTTGTGCGGATTCACTCAGGCAGTGGTTCTCTTGGGCTTAAAATGCTCTCTCTTATCCTTCTCCTCTTTGTCACCTCCTTGCTCTCTCCATATGTATGTTCCCTTGCTGCAAAGATCTGTTCTTTTCTCCTCTCCTCACCGCTATGTCTGACAGAATGAAAACAAATCTCTATTAGTTACTTCGTGGCCGTTTTTGGAAGTTGCCCTTGAACTCTGCAGAGTGTGGCTGTAATACGCATCTGGTATACCTGGAAGATGATCCCAAGTATTAGGGACCCAATGTAGTCAAACTTTCATTTTTCTCTGCTGTTATGACCTATTTTGTAAAAACAACTTTGTGGTTTGACTGTAGATGGTCTATTTGAAACGTTTTATTGGTGATGTAAAACTTGCCAAGGTGGGATGCATGAAAGAGTTAGGCATGTTTTCCTTAACTCATTTAGTAAATTTGCACCTTTCTGATACGGTATTCATAGCAAAAATAAATATTTGAACAGATCATTTACTTCTTAAAATGCTTTCATGTAATTTCCATGAGTCTGTCTTGATAGGTTCTGTTCAAGACAGTGCGTGCATTGATTTAGTCTACAACATCCAAAACTAAGAAGAGTGAAAATGCTAGCCTGAAGTTCCTGTTAATAAAGTTTTTGCCACCCCGTTACTCCTCTTGTTCTATTCTGAAACACGGTGACGTGACTGCCTTAAATGCAGGGTGACACTGTTTGCGTGACCAAACTGGAGAGCCCAAGTCCCACAGTGCTGCAGTCTACTGTTGTGTGAAGGCTATTTCTGCGTAACAGAAATACTTCCACTACTAGGGCTTCTCAAACCTTACTCCAAGTAACGGGAACCATCAAATAGTTTTATTTTCCTGAAGTTGGTTTGAATCGCCCATTTCTACCTAGATTCAGTTAAAGATTTCTGGTTTTAATAACTAAAATACCAATAAATATAGAGAACATAGAATCTGTTGAGAAGCATTAAGCAAACATCAGCATCCATATCTTCATCTTGTCAGGAGGAGTTTTCTTTCTGTTTTGCTTTTGGTATGAATTGCACATTAAAATGAACACACACACACACCTCTCCTAAAAAGAACAGCATTATCTTGCTGTGTCTTTGTCTACCTGATCTTGGAATTTGAGCCACCTGGCAAGGAGTCTTCTCCCTGGGGGAGAAAAAAAAAAAGGAACGAAGCAGCCATGTATTTAATGTCTAGAAAAATCCAGAAATACTCTTAACACTGAAATTTTCATACTTATTTTGCAAACACCTGTGATAAAGGAGCTTGGCAGCAGTGTTCTCTCTACATGATAATTTACTGGATGTGGATACAAACTTTTCTATCCGATTAACACACTGTAAAACCAAAATCAAGCGAAGAAACAGCTCTGAAACCCCCTCCTGAAACACAGAGTCCTGACAAAAATGTATTTGGCTACTGGTAGGCACACGGTGCATTCTGCGATGATTCTGGCAGGAGGAGGGGCTGCAAAATGAGGGGGCTGTTCCTTGGGCAGCAAGGAGATGTTTAAAACACAAGTAGGCAAGCAGTCGAAGCGAGGTACCTTTTTGGTACTTGGGCAGGAGAGGTCTTAACGATAGGCTTGCAAGTAAAGAGTAGGAGCAGAAAAGTGACTCCTCAGTCCGTGTGTTGGTGGAATTTCAGGTGGAAAGTTAAAATATGTACCTCCGTTGGAGGGGTTGTGGAAACAGGTTTAGAGAGCTGAGGAAAGAGTCTGGAAAAAAAGATTTGGAGGACTGAACAAAATGACTTGTCTGAGAGAGGCTTTTGAAGGGCTCAAACTGTCTGAAAGTTTAGTTTCTAGGCTTAGAAATTGGATGTGAACTTTAAAAAGACATAAAGATAAATTAGAAAAGGGGGTTCTTTCTCCTTAGGGTTTAATTAAGAGTTGTCACTCCTGTATTTTGGTAGGATTTTGTCACTAAGATCAGTATCTGCATTTCCTGATCTGGCAGAACAGGAAAACGATGTAGAACGCTCTGTATAGGAAAAGGAATAATAATAATAAAAAGATTTCTCAGTCTGTACCTCTCAGACTTCAGCATGGGTTGTACTGGATATTTGACCAGATTATTACAGCTGCATCATTTCAATCAGTTTCTCGGCACATTGTTTTGCTTGGCAAGTTCTTAAGATGAACAGTTTCCCTCCCTGTATTTCCCTTCATGAAATGCGGTTTCTCAACCAACACTATTGATCCTCCAGGAGCACGGAGAAATGTAGCATCACTCTGTTGACACTTAAGATCTATACATGTTAGGCAGCTACTTTTCTTTTACTACAGTGGAAAATAAAAGCATACAGGAGGAGAAAGCTTAAGTAGAAAAATAAAGTGAAAGCATTTGCAGCTATTTTACTATATATAAAATCAACCAGTTCTGAATATTTAGACAAATTTTAAGAGCCTGTGATCAAATTAAATGATTTTTATGGTTTTACTTTAAAACAGTAGGTTTTTATTTCTAATAGCCATTTTCTTAGATACTAATTGAGTTTATTGGTAAGCCAGTTCCAGAAATAATCTTTGCCTCAATATCATACCTTCTCTTGAAAGAGGAATACGAACTGTCCTCCTTTCCTGCTAGGTAGTAGTAGTTCTTGTTGGAATACTTTTCCAGATTTTTTTGAGTAGTTTGGCGGTCACGTTTGAGAAATGAGATTATCAATAAAACGAGAACTTCTGCGTTCCTTGTAATGATGTAAAAAATGAAACTGGGTCGCACACGTAACAAAGCAAATTGACATGTTAATTCTGAGCCTAGATCTCAGTGCTTTGAGACTTCTGGGGATGCTTACTGCCCCCGCTTTATGGCACTAGTTGTTAAATATTGTGAAATCTTTGTTTGAATCTCTTCGCTGCCTCTCCTTAGGGCTGTCTGGAGAACCTGATAGGACTATGCATGATGCCTTTGAGCAGCAGGCTGCAGTGACTCTCACCTCACCAGTTTTATCCAAATTCTCACCAAGTAAGTTAAGGAGGGAGCGAGGAAGATTTTCAGACTGGAAGATGACTGAGGTTTTGGCTTCCCTGCTGGCTTCCATTGAGGCTTGCTAGCAGCTGAGATGGAGCTCCCTGGAAGTAGTGCTCACCTACTGATGGTCTGGAAGTTCAGCTCGATCTGTGCAGGATCTGTTGCCACTGGTGGGTCACCAGAGGTGATTCAGTGTGCCCCTGGCCTGGACGAAGGGATTTTCATCATGCTGTAGCGAGAGGCCAAGCGCAGCGGGTGAAGTGCCATCCTGATGTAAAAGGCGTGTTGCCGCTTACTTTAGCTCTTGAGTAGATGCTATTTAAACCTTTGGCTTTGTTTATTGAAACTAGGACAACGAGGCCCGAGTGTGCTCTTAAAGTTTCCTTTGAGGTCTGTAGTGGCTGATTTAAAAATAAAAATCAGCTTGTAACAGGTTTAGCTTCTGTTCAGCTTGTATTAAAGTCCTTGTACCTTGATACGTTTCCTGCCATAGTAGCTTTCGTGTGTCCCAGTTCCATGGCTTGCACACTGTGTAATGGTACAGAAGAATGCCAATATTGTGTAAGCTACTTAAAACACGTCTAAGAGCACTTCCTTGCGTGCTGAGACCTTGGTATGCGTGTGGCCACATCTACAGCAAAGAAAGCAGCGAGCCTTATCGAGCAAAAAATAGTCTTTTAAGAAAACTGCACCAGCCGTTCCCTGGCTGTCTTCGCCTTTTACCTGTGTCAGCTGGGGAAGGAGCTCCGGAGGTGGTAAAGCTGCTGCTTTCAGTGGCAGTGCTGGCTTCGGCTGTTTGAACATCAGCCTAATTTAGAAGAGTGTGGTTTTATTCCTTAAAATGCTGTGTTAATAGGGGGTTAGTACAGGTTAAAGCTCCCTCCAGTAGGCCAGGTGGCCCCAGTTTTATTTAACAAAGTAACGGCCTTTTCCCTCTCCCGAAATGCTCTGTGGAAGTACTATCAACGTACGTGTTTGTGCTTATTCTAATTAGGACAAAAATATCCTGCTCACTACATAAACTTCTGATATTCAAATCAGATTTCGTGCTATTGGTTTTGGATGTGTGTTATGCGAAGAGGTTTTTTTTTTTTAACAAAGGCAGACTCTTGCCCTTCCACAAGCTACAGAGTATTTTTAAATATGCCACCCACCTCACTCTTTAAATAACTAAGATTTGGCATTTTATTAGAGAGGCTGCTGATGCAACATTGTAGTTTGGCAGAAATTACTCCAGGAACCCTACAGTGCTCAGTATTTCCACCTTGCATATTATAGGGGAATCAGGCCTAATTGCTAAGGATAAAAATGTAACCTGTCTATAAAAATACAGGTGAAGAACATTTTCATTGTTTATTTTGTACTGACCTCCTCTGTCATCCTTGCATTTGACAAATGGAAGAAGAAATTTGTCAAATGGTATTAGCAAACTGTCTTTCTTTTTTTCCCCTTCTGCTGTTTTCTCATTTGGCTTGCCTGTGTGGCTGACTGTACTGCTGATGGTTGTCCAGCTAGTATTGCGTTAAGGTCTTCATTTCCTTATTTGATATTTAAGAAATTTTTAGACAGTACACCAGTGTTTGAGCTGTAAAACTGATTTAGGAAAAAAATAAACAGGGAGAAGTGTTAGAAATTCTCCAGAACATTGTGTAAGAGTTTTCAGGGTTTTGGTCATACCTTCCTTTTCATCTGGGCTTGTCTTTCTCCTTCCTTCCCTGTTTTGTGTAATTTGAAGCATGTTTTCTTTGTCACTGCTACTGATCTGTTGCTATTAGCGCTGCTTCTTGTATGTGTTTCACACCTTAAAGAGACTGAGGGGGTAATGGTGGTGTGCTCTCGTTTCATTTGGCATTCAGTAGAAATGCAGGCAACATATGTATTTCTGTCTGCTCAGCCTGGCTGCTTCTCCACTGAAGCAGCCTTCAGCTAGAGCGTGAAGATCTTAGTGAATATAACTTCTTATTCAGCACATGTGTCAAAATTCAGCTATTTCTCAATGTTAAGTCAAAACAATCGTGCATGTTGTTTTTTGTTCGTTTTGCTTGGTTGTGTGTTTTTTTGTTAAGCTGGATTTCTGTCGTGTGTGAGAAGTGTTTGAGTGTTCTCTGCAGTGCTCTGAAAGAGGCAAAATCTCATTTTCAGTACAGACTTCTGATGGCTTTTGCCTCTTTTCCCCAAACATCTTATCTTCAAGGCTGAGGTTTCACCCTATGACTTGACGTATTTTCATACACTCAACATTTAAGCTTTACTTTGCACGTTCCTTCTCATCTTCAAGTTCTTTATCATGTCTGTGTAACCTGTTTCCTTATTAAATATTTTAGAAAATATTTACTGAACTGGGCTAAAACAGATCTCGTCCTTCCCCATCCAATCAACACACCTGGATGGATTCTTCCTCTGTAAAATTAAGTAGAAATTCATGAAGTCTGAGAGGTATGGTTGTAGCTATGCTGAATCTTTGTTATAGTCAGCTGATAATAGATATGAGACAAACATTTCTATTAGATTGCCCACCAACTAATTCTCAAGCCAGCTGATTTCAAAGATGGCTTGCATGTCTTCAGAACACCAGTTGATCTTTTATCTATTTCTTTGTCACATCGATAACTCTTTCACGCAGTTCCTCTTCCGTTTTTTTCTGATGTGGCTTTTTTCAACTGACCTCAAGCAACTGTCTGAAATGATTGAGTCATTTTACTGAAGGTCAGACTCTGCCCACGTTGCACAAGCTTTGAATCTACAGAAAATCAATGTAGCACGTTGAAGAGGTGAGTGATTGCTAAGTGTCCCGTAGTTTGTCAGGATCTGCAGATTTTTTTTTCCCTGGGGGGTTACTGGCACCAGAGTTGATTTCCATATTTTGCTGTTGTAATCACGTCCCGGGCTTCGTTATTGCGTGGTCAGGCACTGGGATGGGTTGCCCAGGGAAGTGATGGAGTCACCATCCTGGGGGTGTTCAAGGAGAGGTTGGATGTGGTGCTTAGGGCCACGATTTAGTGGGTGACATTGGTAGTAGGGTGATGGTTGGACAAGATGATCCTGGAGGTCTTTTCCAACCTTAATGATTCTGTGATTCTATTCTAAATGTCTATATAAGTATCTCTTCTAAGCCTGTCATTGTTATCTTAAAAAAAAAATAAAAAAATCTGGCTGAGAAGGAGAAACAAATGCAATGTTATGAATATTATAGAGAAAATTTGACCTTACTACTTCAGGTTGTCTCAGCAGCCTGTTAGAACATTGGAAAGCTGAGCCAAGCAAGACATCAAATGAATCTAAATTTCTGAACTTAGCTTTTTTAATATTATCTTCTGAAATTTCTGTGTAAGTCTGTTAGCTTTCCACAGAAAGCTTACACTTCTTTTATACTTTTGCAGGTGGGCTTTTTTGAGACCCATTTTGCAGTGATTCTCTCCATTTCATTGTATGCAGATTTTAGATACATGTTGTGGAATTGAGTGTCATAGCAGCTAGGTGCCTATAGCCATGAAGCGGTGTTGTATTTATTTATTTTCATTTTTTAGCTAAGCAAAAGAAAAATACTTCTAGTTCTAAAGAATCTTACAGAACGATAGGCGGAGAGTCTGGTGGTGGTGAAGCTGTTGTTAAGGAATTGTTGAAAAAACTGGTAGAGTTCTTCTTTAAGGTAAAACAAACTTGCATATGGAGAGCAGGAGCAGTGCAGATAATGGAGGAGAGGTTAGGGTTAAATGAAACCTTACCTATGGGAAAACAAGTTTAGTTGTTTGACTACCTTGAAAATCAGATATTTTCTGAGGTTTAAAGAATAAATAAAAAACACTCAAAAGCCATATGCCGAAATAACTGTTCCACTTCTTAGTATTAAATAATAATTGGGGATTTAAATAATGCTACAAGACTATACAGGTGATTTCCAAAGCACTCTTCACGCTTAAGCCTCAAGTCATGTGTTGGGTCCAAATCATGGGGTGCATCTTTTCCCAGCATTAGAACAGCAGCCTAAGCTGGAATAAAGCCTGGAAGCTCTTGACTGATACAAAGCTGTAGGAAGGAATATCGTAACCTCCTGAAGCACGGAGGGAAATGATGCTGAATAAATATAGTATAAAATAAATAATAAATATAGTCTGTCTTTTTGTCAGGCTGTTAGTATGATCAGTTCTTCTCTTTAAGACCATCCCTAATGAACACGAGCGACTGACTTCTGCGGGGTTTCGTTTTGGTGCCCCTGATCAGAGGTACTGTTACACTCTGCGCTCACGTGGCTCGACTATAGGTTTATCTGCCTTCTGCGGTGGGACGCGGGTGTGAGTCAGGAGGCTAAGGTACAACTTGGTGGTAGGATAGCCTGTCTTGGGTCCTCGTGCTTGTAGCTTACAAAGCAAATGGATTGCTCTGGATGTTAAAAATGTGCTAAAATGTATTTAATAGTTTTCTGCAAGTTCTGTCAAATCCTGGCAGTCACTAAGGTAAATCTATATAGCCTGGTTATACAGGGTTTAAAAGAGTAAGGCTTCCTGTACCCACTTAGCCTTTAAAGATGCATTTGCCAGCACATTCCCCCAGCGAGTAGAAAGGAATGAATATTTTCGTAATATTAGAAAATCTGTTCCTCTGTGTCTCTGCCTTATCATCTTCGCTAGCTATGACTAACCAGTAAAGAAATCCATTCAGCTGTGGTAGCGTCAGCGAAGTGGCCTCTTCCCCTCTGCCACTACTACAGGACTGTTTGAAGACCATTTAAATTCTGCTCAGAGCTGTAGGTGATCTTTTTTGGCAGCCTTATGTATGCTTTTACATTAAGTGCTAGGTTGCAATAATTTTTAAAAGGGTTGTCTGAAAGTGGATGTTTTTGTGTGTATTTATAGATGGTATTTGTCTTAGAGATGTGGATTTATTTCGCACCCTGTGCCTTTAGCTCATTATCAGGACCTTGGTTCTAGGAAGGTATGTCATCCTTGGATTTTACAGCAGGCTGAGAGAATGGATGCTGAACCTGCCCCTGAGGTCCAGAAGAAAATCAGCAAGTAGAAGTAATTCCAGTGGGTTTGCATCTATGATACCAGGTGCCTTTAAGAGCTCATTCCCATATTCTCCACCTAACGTTTAATTAGATATATGGCAAATAAATGTTGTCCTTGCTGCTAATGAAAGTTCCTTTTGAGGCAAGCCTACTACCACTATATTTGTCCTGGAAAGTCTCCTAGCTTTCTCTTGTTACCTCAAAATACACTCCCCCCCCCCCGCCACACACTGTGACTATTCTAGAGTTGAACATTACTGCCTCTTGAATTTCATTTTGGACTCTGGAAGCAGTTTGGTTTAGGACAGTGAAGAGGTTTGTAGAAGTAACATGTCCTGCTGTAGATGTTGCCAGGAGTTTAGAACACAGCCACAGTGGAAAGATGTTTTCTACATTATAGCCACAGCAGCTCATCTGCTGTTGATAGCACCACTTGTCGTAACCAGAGATATTTTTAGAGCATCTTTTAAGGTTCTGCTAGTTGTGTGTGTTGTTTTTTTTTTAAGCAGTTTCATTTGATAACAATGCTGTAGTTCACAGAAAAGTGTTCCCTAAGAACTGACTTGTGTTCTAAGCACTGGAGGGAGAAAAGCTCAATTTGCCTGCCTGAGAGCGTGCCAAAGAGCTTACATGGTGGAATTCGTGGTCTGGTGAAATCAAAGGGGAGGGCAACAGGTATAAAACATGCCCGTAGATCATACAATCTTCGTATGGTTCAGCCAAGTCCAAAATTACCTCACCAGACTTGTTTCTGTTGCTTTAAATTGATTTGAAAAGGTAGAGAGGGGCAGAATTCCTTAAACTGAAATTGTTCAAGATAACTGCGGTGGACAGGAGAGGAAAATAACCCTCTGATGTCACTCAGAGTGAAAAGCATAAGCTTAAATTCATGTCAAGGCAAATGTAATGCTATTTTATAGTTGTATAAGGCTGTTTAAAATGGTTATCAGTGTAGGGGAAAACATGTCTTCATTTTCTAGGCTCTTTTTTTTAACGTGCCAAATAAGTGTGGTTTTTTTTCCTCCTCCCCTTCCCAGACTAGAAGGAACACTTTTTCCTCTGGGGACAGAGATAGGATGAAGCTAAATATATCACTTGTTGGCTGTGTTCTCCATCACGTTGCTTCAGTGGTTATTATTTGTTTGAGTTTTACCTTCAGAGATTCTGCCTGATATTTGGTGACATGCATAATAAATAGAGACATAGCAATTTAAAATTCATTCTTTATTGCACTTTGGTTTTAGTTTACAAAGTGCTATAAAAATGAAAGGGATTTTGTAAGCATTAATCCAGGCACTTGGGGAAATTTCACCTCAATTTGTGTGAAGAAGAAAGAAAACAGCATAAGTCTCTGCTTGCAAGTTGTTGGTCTTTCTGTTGCTGTTCTGTTTTCTAGTTTCAAATGCTATGTAGGAAGGTTGCTTTTCTTTTCTTTCAAAGCAACACCCTTTCCGTGAGGGTGAGGAAGCTGACTGGGTTTGAGGGCCATGACCTGTGGCCTAGCTGTGCATTTTCGGTTGGTGTTCATTCTTTCTGAAGCACCAGCTCGAAGAGCCTAAAGGCCAGGCTGAGGAGAACAATGCACGTCTCCGGAGAAGGAAGCCTGGGAGACAGCAGCTGGAGAAGAGATTTCAGGTAGAAAGAGAGTGGCTTCTTCAGCAGTCCATTAGTGCTCAGAGGTACAAAACAAAGTCTATGTGTACCTAGGTGTGCTTTAAACATCTAAAAATGTAGACATCAAAAACTCGTTCCTTAAAGTCTTTATACTGTGTTTTGGCTAACTGGGGAAAGGACTGAAACATTCCCTTTATCATTCATAGTGGGAACCAAGCAACAATGAGGAATAAGTTTCATACTGCTGTAAACAGTATTCTAACTCTGGCTTTTCTTTTGATACTCCTGACTCAGAATCAGTATAACCAGTTGCCAGCAATGGCAGCTTTCTCCTGAAAGCCAAGCTTGGAAGTTCTACTGGTTGCGATCCATTTACTCCGACTTTCCAGTCTGCAGCTAAATCTTGTTAATCCAGCTCCTGGTTCATCCAGTGTTTTATCCTTTGTAGGAGCTGACAGTAAAAATTGTTAGTTCATGCTGAAAATGCACGTTGGCAAATAAACAGGTAGCCGTTACAACACACATCACAGGAGCATCTCCTCAAGCTTTATGCAGAGCCTTTGATCAAGAACTTGCTAGGGAGACACGGGGGCAGTATGCTGACCCAGAGAGGACAACAGAGTGGTGGCAGAAGGTATTCTTGCGATCTCGATTGAAGGGCCAATTCATACGGTCTGAGCTATTGTAATCAAAATAGCCAGACCAGCTTTGTAGTTCAAATAGCAAATGACTTCTTACCCACTTTATTTTGACTGAAATGTCTAGGGGATGCTCATTCAGGTTAATTCCTTGGGCAGATGTGAGGAGGCAACGACTCCTGCTTGGAGAGAGAGTAGGGTTTCTGCTGGCAGGGGTGGATCTGGCAGGGGTCACGCCTCCCTGGCCTCAGCCTGTCACATCCAGAAATGTAAGCAGGGCATGCTGAATCCCATGGTCCTCGTGACTTCCATTCAGCAAATCCTGTAACCGTTTTCCTCTTCACTCTCTCCACTGCTTCAACTTCACTGTGATAGCTTCTGTTGCCAAAAAGGGCTGCTGGTAAGCACGTGAGCGTGCTTTCTATTTTCTAAATTATTTTTCCTGATGTTCAGGAAGAGATTAAAAAGTTGCTCATTCTATATTGGGAAGTAGCATTAGGAAGTAAGAACAAAAGATACAGAATCTTGAATGAGTTGCAAGCAGTAATGGTTCCTGAATATTTGCTTTGTTGTAGGATGCTGGTGGGTATGGAGAGAGAGGAAGAGGAAGGGATAAAAGCAGGGACTGGTCTGAGCTCAGGAAGGCCGGCTCCCTTTGTGGTCAGCACAGAGCACGATGCTTTTGAGGCTGCTGCTTGGAATCGTTCCCCCAAAGGCAAAGAATGGCCAAGCTGAACAGCTCTTCATTATGAAAAGATACAATTTCTCCTTTTTGTTTTCACTAGCACCTGACCCATCTGCCCGACAGCTTGGTTTGCACAACAAGCCGAAAGCTTGTGTAAGAGAGAGGCTCCTTTTGTTCTCATGATCTGAACAGCTCGTCAAGGGATCTGTTGATTTGGCACCTCTCATCCAAAGGAGGGTGAGGAAGTGAGCGGCCCGGAGCAGTGGGATGAGGGGCGTGAAGCAGGGCTGCCCCTTCCTCCTCTTTTGCCCCATGTGCACTTGATGTTCATTTGAAAACAGCAGACACGGTAGTCTCGGTAAACCTTTATACCTTGCTAGGTATAAAGGCAGTAACTAAACAGTAAGGGGGTTCTGTGGCAAAAAAATGTCTCAGTTGTTTCGGTAATGTCACTGCAGCCTCACTCCTGATGCTGCAGAATGTTTGTATAAAAATGCTTCAGACATAAGGAATAGCCAGCATTTTTGTTTTGAGGCTGTTCTCAAGAAGAATGCACTTAAAAAGGACTTCTGACTGAGAATGCCCTGCCACACCTGGGGCAGTGTCAGAGTTCAGTGCCAAGCCTATTGACGCTTCCTTTCGTGGGTCACATCTGGGTGCTTTGTGTTTTTGGCACGCAGTCAAAAACCGATTTAGCCCTTTACAGGGATTAAGCATTGCTCTCAGACATTGTAACTCAAAAGACTGTGTCCAGTGTATGGTGTGAAATTAATCAAAAGGAAAGAAAATTAATGACCTGCTGTGGTGCCATCCATCAGGATATCACTCAGCAGGTGTGAAATTAACTTGCCTTGACTGTGGATTAAATTTAACGGCATGACGTGAAGCTACAGAAACCGTTTCTGTTATTACTAGGAAGCAAGCAAGCTTTTTTTTTTAAAGATTCCAGATTAATGAACTGCTTACGCCATACAGTGGATAGTCCTGTGATCATTTAACAGCATGAATTTAGATTATGTTCCCTAAGAAGATCACGTATTACTGTATCAGTAAAAATTGTTAAAGGCAGGCCACAGAAATGCGTTTTTAATTTCTATAATTACTGTGCGCCAGATGGTGGGTGCATACTTGTTTCCAGTGTACTATTCCGGCTCAAATATAAGCAGTTGTGATCTTTATTTACAATTAATCAGATTTTAACCTAGGTGATTTGAAATTGTATTGTGACTACGATGAGTTCCTAAGAAACACACAGAAGAAATGTCTCTACTGCTTGTTATAGTTGCAAAAAAGCCTTTTGTTTTCTTTTTTTTTTCCAGATCCTAATTCTGAGGATAGCAAAACTACTCACTAACTTTAACTGTCTGCCAACTATTTTGGAATGAATATCTAATATTAGATTATCTACTTAAAGGATTTGATAAATCCTAGTTAGTTTGTTACATATATATGTAGTTCTTTGAGAAGTAATAATGAACTGCAGTTCCCCTACCAAAGGTCCCAACCCTCAGAATATACCCCTGCTGCTGAGGCTTGACTTTTTATCAGTTGCTCTGAAAGAGCAGTACTACAGAGATGTAAAATACATTACAGTTTATTAACTGCTCAAGGTGAATGACGAAGATGAAGGAAATGTATTTCCCAGTTTAAATCTAAAGATCCTGCCAGCTATTTTCTTTATCTGTCCCTTCCTGCTTCCCTACATGCGTGCACTTTTTCTCTGCAGTTGCCCTGTATTTTTAATGTGGCATTTATTACCAGTGCGAAGGCTCCCTTTGACTTCTGCACTCTTCATGGATTTTTGTTGAAAATGCCTTGAACATCCTCCTTTAAAAAGGTTCAGTCACCTCACCTCTTTCAGAACTCCTGATGTTTGTGCCCTCGGCAGAAAAGTAGTCATTTATGTGTTTTTATGTGTTTTTTTCATTCCTTCACACCCTCCTCACCCCTCCCCAAATGAGTTCTGACTCCCCATTTCCAAGAATTAAGGAAGTTGCATATTTGTGATTAGAAAGACTGAGTTGGGACTTGCATGGTATTTTTCTTGGAGGTATATCAGCCCCACTTCTATGAGTTTATCTTCAGGTTGGAAGTTCACAGTATATGACCATGTGCTCGACTATTTGGTCTTTATAAGTTGACTTGTTTGACCTCTTATTAAAGAACATCTGTGGTTCATAAAAACACAACATTTTTGTTTAAATATTCTTGATCAGAGAGCTGTTGGAATAGTGAAGGTCTAGGTAAAGCTTCACCGTTGTGGTGCCAGAGCTCTGTGGATTCTGTGTCAAAAGACAAGTCTGACATTAGCATTAGTAACAAGATTTTGGTTCATAACAAGCATGATATAACCACAAAAGAAACATTAGGGTTGTCCATCTCAGTGGTCGTGTCACTGGCAGCCCTTTCTTCAAGGGTAAGTCATGAGCAGTACCTGCAGGATCTGTGCTGTCCTGCAACCTGAACAACGAGCTCTGTAATAAAATAAAAATCCTTTTGTAGAACGTTAATTTGGGTTGAACTGCCAAGATATTTTATGAGTATCTTCTCCTCTTTGAAGAGAAACATCAGTCTTGGTACCCATTGCAGAATGAGTTGAACAAGTGATGGAGGCCCAATGCTTTTTACCTTTATAAGCATTAACAATTCAGGTCAAGCTTTTAACCGAGAATAAAGGCTAGATGATTACTAGAACAGTTATTTCAGCTGGACCTTTGGGCTGTTTTCTTTCTTGCATTAGAGAGTGAAAATCTTGATATGCATGCCTAAAGAGACTTGCTCTTTAGGCTGAGATTGTAACATGGTGCTCTTGCAAACTTGCTTGTGTTGAAGGAAACGCTGGAATATTGTGCCCAACTGCTGCCTGCAGTCTGGCATTTAGATTACCGGGTTTATTTAATGTACTCCTGCCCTTCTCTTGCTGATGGCTTTTATAGCTGCCTAAGCTTTTATGATGAATTTGTAGCCCCCGGGGAGGTAGGGAGAGAAGAGGAGAACGGATAAGTTTAACTCTTTCTGTGGAACTTGTTTAGGTTTTTGAAGACAAATGGAAGGTAAAGCAGGAGTCCTCTTTGCAGCTAGGGCAGCAAGGCAGTTGGTTTGTTTTTGTCCTGGGAAACTGTGCTTGCCAGCAAGAAGTCCTCACATGTCTGTTTTCCACGATAGGCTGTGTGAGTTGGGTCTGTGGAAGCTCTTTATTGTGTTTTGCCTTCAAGCTGAGCTTGTGTTGGCTGCTTTTGCTATTTGCTTTATCTCTGCATATCTATTATATCCCATCAGGAGGGAGCATATGAAGCTAATGGAGCTATTAGGGTGTCTTCACAGCAGTGCTTTTTTTTAAAATGCAGCTCTACTAGATTTTGGGATGAAGAGAACTCAGTAGATTTTTCTGTATTGTCTGTTACAGAAATATGCAAAACCGTTTTGTCAGCATGCTTGGAGTTGAGCAGTGTGATGCTATCTGCCTGTGAGCATGGGCTCCTGAGAACGTATTCCCATTTCTCTGATTTACTGAGGAGTGCTGTTGAAATGAGTAGACATCGTCCCCTGCACACAAGCAGAACCAATGGAGGAAAAAATAATAATAAATAAAACCACAAACCTGCTGTTGAATGTGGTTTGCACAATATTGACCCAACTAGGGGAAGGGGACCTGTCTCTTTGGGTTGCACCCAGTGTCTCCAGGGCATTTGTTCATTTCCCAGGTTATGCTGACAATGCTCTTGAGTTTCTGGTGGGCTCAGAGCACGTGAGTGAAGGGAGCTTCTGTCTGCTAGCAAAGACGTTGGCTGTAGCCAGTGGTTGAATCATTGGGTAGGGTTTTTTGTGGATCTATGTGAGGAGTGAAGGCTTTGTTTGGCTTTTCTCATGACATTCTCTGTATTTTCTCAAGCTGCAGTCAATAAATGTCCCTTCCCAAAGGAGCTGCCAGTCTGTAGACTTGTGATTGTTATTCTAAGTCAGCCATGGAAACGTGTTTTGTAACAAGTCAAAAATATGATATTTAATAAGATACTAATTCTTCATGGCAAAAATATAGAGTTGTTTAATTAGCACTCAGACCACTTCTTTACCCTCTAGTTCATTATGTCTCCAGTAGGTTTATGCCACTGATTCATATAGCTCATTACTGCTCATAAATGTCACTGTAAAATTACTTAAAATAAGAGTGTTAGTGTCTTGCTGTCATTAGTTCTACAGCTGGTTTGGTTGTGGTGACAAGTTGGTAGATAAAGTGTGAATTTTATAGTTGAAGATGTCAGGACTTGGAGAGCTTGCTGCTCCTCGTCACAGAAAGAGACATGCCTGCAGAGCTGAAAGCTGCAGTTGAAACTTCTTTCTGGTCTTATCTACTGCCTACCTCTTTTGTCAGCGATATGAGTCAATGTCCTGCACAAAGTTTAAAAGCAGTAAATGCAATGGTAAAAACTATAAATTAAGTCACTGTACTTCTGGGAACATGGTATCAATGAGAGGCTTTCACTGAACCTTTGTGTTCTCCGAGTAAATGGCAGGCAGTCAAGGTGTGGAGCATAACAGCACAGGCTGAATTGGCCACTTCTTGAATAGTGCAGGTGATGATTTCCAGATGCAAATTATAATAATTTGCTCAAATACTTTACATGTAGGTGAGATCCTGTAATCTGCATCTCAGAAGGCTGTTGGCATTGTGAGAAGGAAACTAGAAGCAGTACAGGAAAAGATTGTGTCAATCACTTGACCAATTGATAAGATAATAAAAGGTCTCAATAGCAAGCTGTGATAAGAAACAGATAACGTGTCTGTTGGTGACACTTGAAGTTTTTGTTGTTCTTTTTGATGATGTTGGCAAATTCCAATTCAGCTGAGCAGGACAAGTCTTGGGGGCTAGAAGTTCAAATTGATTTGTTTTAATAGATTCAGGGGCCAAATATGTTGATATTTACAGTATCATGAGCTCTACTTGTGACGGCTATCAGTAATTTTTGCGTGGCTTCTTATGAACAGATTTCAAAGATTGGAGGTGATGATGATGTTTGTTTTATTGTGTATGTAGTAAATAAATTACAGGGCTGTACAGGAATAGCAGGCCAGTGCTAGAGTCAAACTACATAATGTGTCTCATGTTCCAGGGTGCAGTTCATCAGTGGGAAGAGATTATAGATGTGCAGAATTAAAATGGGAACGTCCCTGGTATTACTGGAACTGACGTGGGTAGGGTGTGTCAATCTGCTAGAAACTAGTGAGGCACTGAATTTGGCCAGGAAGGGACTTGTATTGTCAGACCGCGGTGGCACAAGTACTGCAACCTGAGCCCAGATCATTTTCTGGAAACCCTAAAGCAGTCTGCTAGATATCTTTGTTTGTTTGCTTGACACGGATGTGCACATAGATATAGAGGAATATGTCTCAAGTGACTGAAGATGAACTTCTTTTTATGCTTTTTTTTTTAATGAACTGTAACGTTAACCAAAAGCGACATTCCAGTTCAGTCTCTGTTCAAAGAAAGATCTGGTTTTAATAATTTATGTGGAAGCTCTATGAAGGATTTAAAATGTGACAGCTCTGAAATAAGGAGATTGATGCTGCTCCGGTGTGATCTGATTTGGATTCTGACCTAATTTCTTTTAGTTAGTGACTGTTATAAAACTTGGTGGGGTACATGAGCTTATGACTTTGGGAGGTTACTGGCTGATATTTTTAGGCTACCAGCTAATCCTGTTTAGGAGTAGGATTCTCATCTGAAAACTGACAGGTCTTTAAATTCTTCCCATTTTGCTTTATGATGACAAATGGAAAGTGTACAGAAAAAGCAAAGGATTGATTGCCTATTTCCAAGCGCCTTGTGCTGTGGCGCTCTCATCTAGATAAGGATTCTCTGCGTGCATGTGTTTAAGAAGTGATGTTTTTCTTTTATGATTGAACAGGATGAAAATCTTGTATTGAAGCTGTTAATTTTGTACATACTCCAGAGGGGGTATGGAAAAGCATTGCACGCACACTGAAGATGTTTCGAGCCTTTCCTTCTGGATTTTTCTCATGTTGCCTTGTAGCTGTTTGCACAGCAGCCATACTGTAGATAAACTAACAAATGCAAATTCCCTGTTCTGTTTGCTTAGTCAGAAGCTGTGTTCCATATATAAACGCATCTTCCAGATGTTTTCTTCTTGTTAGCAGTTGCTTTCTTGCGCTTGTCGCCTATGGCAGAGGCAACCTTGCTCTTTAATTCCAGTCTTAGGGTGGGGTTGTCATCTGCTATGTCTGTTAATTTGATAAGTTAGTATATGAAGCATTTTGTCACTAGTTTCTACAGATCGAGTCCACAGTGCTTACTATGGAATCCTATGGATGAGTCCACCCGTGTGATTTTTTTTATTAAACATCATAAAAATTGAAAAGAAGCAGGAAAAGAAAGGGCATCTCAGATGCTGGAGTGTTATATCCAGGTTTGCATTGTCTTGTAGCTGTTTTGTTTCCTTTAGTAGTATTGACGGGAAAGGAAGTCAAGGCTAAGTGGAAAAATGGGAATTTGGACTGGAAATAGAATGTGTATGAGTAGTACTAGGTTGTACTGAAAATATTGTAACTCGCTATATTGCTGCTATCCCAGTTAGAACCGAAGGTGTTACTTGCAGAGAGTGGGCCCAGCTGGAAGGCTTTATGGAGTGCCGCAGCTTCCGACTGAGTATGTGTGTGCTCTACCGCATGTAGAGTCGTGCATGTAAGTAATGAAGCGAGAGTCCGACAGGTTTGATGAGGTAACGTGATCTTTATGTGAAGAAGAATTGTTCAGTTAGAGCTAAGAAAGTGAGCAAGGCTTTCAGGATCGCCTACAGGTGAGGTTCTTGCTGTGAGCTATTTTTGAGCCTGTATTTCATGGCAGTGGCTCTTGCTGACCGTGCCCTGCTTTTTGACTGCCTCGAGTTGTTAAAGGATAATTAAAGCATATTCAACACCTGTTTAATACTGTTATTGTCATATCAGCAATAGCTTTGCCATAATTTAATTCGGAATTGTTGGCTCAAATTGAACTGTGGGGCTTTTGTTGCCAGTTGAACTTGCTGATATAACTGAGTCCTGCCCTTTTTAGTGAAAGGGGAAACATTGGACCAATCTTGATTTAGTTAATTTTCAACTACCACTACCCCTTGCTCTGAACTGCTGCCTGTCAAGGACCCTTGCAATACATACTTTGTATACTGAAACCTCTTGTATTGCCACAGAAAACTCCCATCGTGGCTTGGTGAGGCCTTCATTTCAGTGGCAATGGGGGTTGAAGTGAAAGGGAGGGGAGTAGGAAGGTGTCGCATCTATATGGGTGATGCCATATAGAGACATCCCGGAGTCCTAGCTCACACAGCTATAGCCAAGCCTGTGTCTCCTCAGAGCAGAGAAGGCTGCAGTTCTGTGGGCAGTGTTAACAGTGAAAGAGAGCAGCTAACTCTCAAGAGGTCTCCCACGCAAGTCAAGACAAATTCTGCAGTTCTGCAGCACAATGTAGTTCTTATCATTTTTTTCTTTCCTTCTTTTGCCTTCCATACCAACTTTTGAGAGTTATTTTGGTGCTTTCAGGGAAGAAACTGATTCAGCTACCACTCATCAACCAGATGTTTGGGTGTATGAAACACTTGTCACTGAGGCTTTCTGCGCTTCCTTCAGAACTACCTTAAATATTGTCCTTCCTCCATTTGTACTTTCCCGTCTTCTTTTTACCTCCTCTTTCCTCTGCAGTTCCTGTATATCACTCGTGGTTTTTATTTGCCGCCACAATATCAGAGTAAATAATATCAGGTATTTGCAGAACTTGATTAATTTATGAAACTAAGGCAGCTTTTTGTTTGCTGTGTTCAGTGCAGATGTTGAACCCCATCTTACCTGCTAGGCAAGGGCTGATTGTGCACGTGGTGTGGAGGAGCGTTCAGTCTAAAGAGAAAAAGCACGAGGTGTGGTGTGGAGACAGAGTATGTCCAAAGCTCGAAAGAGCCACTGAAAGTGTCACATGTTCCCAGCTAACCGTGGGAATGGCTCGCAGGTGATGGGAACAAACATCAGTTCCAGTCTGAAGGGGGCCTCAAGCTGTCTGGCCACAGAATCCACTCCATAACAGCTTTTCTGAGTGCAATGAAGTGACATAGTCATTAAAAAGCTAACCAACAAGTTATGGTAATACTAAAAAGGAGGGATTGTGCCGAGAATTGGTCTGCTTTGCTTAGAATTTTTGCTGGCAAGTGGCATTGACACAGCAAGATGTTAAGGTGAGTCGGAAAGATGGGAAAATGAGGATGGAAGTAGCTTGGGCTATCCCATTTTAAAAATACCATAAAGACCGTCCAGTGCTCTAAGTGCTTTTTGTATATTCAGTACATAGCGGTATGTTTATGACTGCTGTCACAAACCTTGTAGTATTTATGTGCATTGTTTGATGGCCTTAACTCCTAAAATAATTAAATTAATCCCTTCCAAAGCCAAATAAAAACTGTACAGCAGTGGACGAAAACATGTGATACCAATCTAAACTCAGAACACAGATTTGTTTTATTTGGTGTAATGACTGTGTGTCCTGTGGGATTTATGTAATGATTTTTAAGCGGCTCGCTGTATCAGGAGACCAAGGCAATTAGGTACTTAGAAGGGGCAAAGGGAGAAATGTCAATTGCTCTTTTAAAGACTGGGCAGCAACTCCTACGCTGTCAAGAAATGATCTTGCTTTTACATAAATTGCCGCTGAACAGCTGTCTGTGTTCAGTGGGATGAATGAGCTTTAAAGAAGTTTAAAAGAGTTAATTTCTTATTCTTTCGAATACAATAAAAGAAAATTCAATACTTGTTCAGTCACTTTGCAAGGATGTAATGATAGGTGAGAAGCAGGCATGGCAATAGGGGTTAAAGATGCTGTACGTACAGATAATGCTGTAAACAAACATAAAGCAAGGGCTGCTGCTTTGGGGTCATGCTTTTTCTTCTCCTGTTGCAGGAAAGTACATTGCTAATGATCTTGTATAAACTGAGCCTGAAGTGCATTCAGTGGTGGGCTTTCCTTCTCAAGTGTTGTCAGTGTAATCATGCCGCGTATTGTTTTTATTTTGCTAAATGAAACGCTCTATTTTCATTGCTTAACTAAAAAAGAAACAAGAATGCATGAGTAGAGATGGCTTTTATAGTAGTCTTTATTTTCTCAGTACTGTAAGCAAATGCACTTTAAGTTGAAAAGCATCTTTAAGCTGGATTTCTGAATGATGGAAATTATTCCTTAAGTTGTTCAGTGCTGTGATTTTTTTTTTTTTTGAATGGTGCAGTTCTTTTCCTTAGACCAACCTCAAACCGTATGGGACTGAGTCTGTTACTTGATACCAGCTGTGTGTTTCCTTTTCTTTCCTCCTGTCCCTGAACACCCAGCATTGATAATTCCCCCTATTCAAGATCAAGTGGAATACTGGAAAAGTAACATTCATTTTGGATGCTGTAGGAATCAACTCTGTATATACATAATTCTTTGTAAGTAATCCAAAATAAATCTGTATACCTTCAAAATAAGGTTTTGCTCTTCTGGGTAGCCTTCTAGTTTTGTTTTCTCTCCTTTGGTGGAATGCACGGAAGGAGTTGAGGATAGCTTTGGTACAGCAGGGTTATAGGAAGCCATGCTACTGATGTCACGGCCCAGCAGAGTAAGGCTGGCTCGCTGTGCTCATGGCGCGTTGGCTGAAGCTCAGAGGAGAGCACCCGTGTGCTCTGACTGCTCGTGCTGACCTGTAGGGCTGCACTGCCTTACTCGTCGGGGCCGATGGCAGCCCACCACTGCCTACCAATACATCATTGCTAGTTAATGCTCTGAGCACGCAGCCTGGAGCCATGTCAAAACAATGTGGGTAGCACTGTCCTCTTAGAGTAATTGGGAGCTCTCGCATTTACCTCGAAGTGAAAATAGCCTCCTCCACCTGGCATGCCGGGCCATCCTTGTCCTACTCAAACCATCTCTGTTTGTTGGCATCTCTGAAGAAAGCCGATCTCTGCACAGCTCCGCTGAGGCTCACTGGAACACGCAGCCCCAGCCCTCAGAGGTAAACCTGTCAGAGCACTTCCCAGGAGCAGGAAACATTCTCCTGCTTCCACCGCTCACAAAATCTGCTTCAGTTTACAAAGCATAATGGTTTTTTTTTCTTTTCAAGTTTGTCCTTGAATCTTTTTCTTCCTACCTTCACTGCAACCTGTGTTTGTCAGATCCCTTGGGGCTGTCATTGTCATCGTGTGGCATCAGCTGTGCAATGCTAATGAGCTTCAAGAAAACAGAACAGCAGTCTGTGCCTGGTGCAACCCCTGCAAGATCTCTATCAGTCTTGTCGTGTTTTCAGGAAGGCCACGCTTCTTGATAACGTTAACTTTGTGAAAACAGTAACAATTTCTACAGCAGAGGCAGCTTACCAGCATTTTGGTGAAGAAGTCCTGGCTATGTGTTACTGAATTCACTTAGAGTCTGCAGCTCTTGAAGTTATAGCACAGTTAGGTCTTCAGGTTTGAGTGACTGACCCCCACAAACTTGAACTGGTGACAGAAATCTGCAGTGTCTCTGAAATGTGCTGACCCATCTGCCCTTGGGTTAAATGAATCCTGTCCTAAAAGGTTGGTCTGGCCTACCTATGAGCCACAGTTTTATTCCATCTGTTACTATGAATGTTCTGGAGACGATGCCAAGAAAGAATTTACTAAATATAAGTACTCTTTCTGGGACTGCCCAGTCCTTGAACTGATCAAATTTTCCCAAATACCAAAATTAAGCAGCTTTTGACCACCCTCTCAAAAGACAAGGGGGGTAGGAAAAGTCTTCCTTTGACCTTCATCACCTATATATTTCCGTTGTTCTTTTTCACTCATCTGGAATGTCTGTATTAGAGCTATTCTTGTATTCATGTGCATTCATATGTATATATTGAATATGCTATGAAGGTGTTTAAATTCATAACTTAAGATAATTTTATAGTCAAATAAATTATACTTAATCTGCTATAAAACTGGTACAACATAAACAGTGTGGCAGTAAACTATAATTTCTCATTATCGGGCTAATTGGTAAAATATAGGTCACCTTAATTTTCCAATATTTAAGCAAATCATGAGAAGTAGATGAAAACTTTTCATTCTCAGTTCTCAAATTTCCAGAAAAGGTTTCTTATTTTTGTGAATTCTTGATTTCCAGTTGTGATTTAGGTTGACTTTCAAACAGTAGAAAATATATACCAAATCCTAAATAAATTCTTCTTTTTTTTTTTTTAATATTGAAAAAGCCTGAAAAGAAGTCCTTCTGGAACAAAATAAAAAGAAAAAGCTGGTGGTGAAAAATTCAGCCCTCCCTCCAACCCTTCTATAAATTGCTGTTAGTGTTCCTGTCTCCACGTGTGAGCCCTAGGTCCAGGCTTGTGGTTTAAACTATAAACAGAGATGAGATACTTTTATACAAGAATAAAAGTGCACAGATGGAGATAATCAGAAGTGACTTAAATGTGTAGGCATTTCCCGAGGTGCCAAAAGCCCACAATGCCAAGATGATGTTGATGAGAGCTACAGGTGCGAAGTGTGCTCAGACACATCCTTAGAGGCTGGTTTCTAAAAAGTGTGCAGATACCTTTGGGAGCCTCATTAAGTGCAGTGGAAATTGTGCTTTTGGGTGTGTTCTTAAATCTCTTAGATGCCTCTCTGCATCTTTGAGATGTCTTTCACATTCTTGATTTTTGCTCTGCTGTTGACAGTAGCCGTAATTAAGGGGAGTTCTGTAGGGCTTGCCTTATAATTATTGGTTAATTATAAGAAATCCTGATGGTGTGGGCTAAAGAGTAGAGACAAAAACTTTCAAGGACAATACTTTGCATAAAACAAAGGATTTCTGTGGGATAATTGAACCTACATGATACATTAAAATTCAGGCAAAGAACTTTCTCTGCTTTAAAAGTTCTTAATAAATGAAAACTTCTTTTTCTTTAAAAGAAAACAAACTTCCATAGTTACACCTCTTTGAGAAAAAAATTCTTTGTAACAGAAAAAAAAGTAGAATCCGTTAACAAATTCTTTGCATTTTTAGTGACAGTCACCTGGCATGACTGTCTGACAAAAATGCTTATTTTTCTGTATGTGTGTTACTTGCACTTTCATACTTTTATAGTAATGGAAAACGTTGGCCTTGGCAGAGATTCAGAATTTATTCTCATCTATTAATAGTCATAATGATTAAATGTGGAGAATAACACGGCTTTTGTATTTAATAATAAAAACCGTAAATGAGTATTTTTGGGGTAATGATATATTCTTACTTGTAATTCCTGTATTGAACAGTAAGCCTCCATTAAACTAAGAAGTCAGATTTCATGTTCTTGAAACCACGTTCTTCTCCCAAGCTGAATGTGGACACTATTTATTTATTTATTTTTATCTCCCCCAAACTCTACTTTGTTGTGATGTCTACAGAAAAAAAACGCAATAAGACCGCCCGTCTTGTTGGCATGACTTCTTCCTGCTCGTTCCTTGTCTTGCCAGTCCATCCGCTTGCACCCTCTGCATTTACAGGGCTCGGCTGCTGGGGACAGGACTTGTCTTGTCCTTGATGCTGTCAGATGACAAACCCAAGACTCCTAATCCATATGGAGGATTTGCTGTAATGCGGTAATACTAGTCTGGAGGGGTGAGGCTAATGCTAAAAACCTTGCATGTACAATATGACACGTTCACCGGTGTATTCTGGTGAAATCCAGCCACTTCTTGGCTAGGAAATAACAGTTGTGCGTCTTTCCTTTCTTTCCCTTCCACCTTTCGTTATGCTCTACAAGCTACACTGTTGTACAGTTTGATCCATTTACATATCTCAAATTTAGCTTTCCAGACAGAAATACACAGACATGAATTACAACTTGACATGAAAAATGTGATCAAGCTCGTGGGGTTTTTGTGTTTCAGAGGAATTGGGACTTTTCACGACTTCGGAAATTTTCTTCTAAGAAAATGTTTGCACGTTCTTCATGCTTACAGCTACAAATAGCGCTATCGCCAGCAGATGGTAGGTGGTAGGATCAACCTGGTTATTGTCTCACCTAATCATTTCCACCCTTTTAGGTGACATTTCAGTATTTACTCATCCTGCAAGCTGCCAATTTGTAAGATCTGAAATGTAATAGGGGAGAGCGGTGTGGTGGTTAGATAACTGTTCCTACTTGTCCCTCCGTTGTGTATACATATAGGGAGTTTTGTGCTGTGTCCTTTATCTTGTATGTTTGCTCCAAACCTCTTCAGTACCACATCTTTAACAATGCTGTTAGACAAGCTGATTTCTTCCTTCTGCTTCCATCGGATGTTTAGATCAGGCGAATGGATTATCTGTTCCAACGCAACTTGTAACCAGCCGTGTCTTCCTACAGCCTTTATTATTCCTTTAGTTTCTTTTAATTCTTTTTTTTTTTTCATTGGGAGTGGTGCATAAGATTACACAGTCCACTGAAACCTTGGTGTTGCTGCTTCTTTACGCGGCCTCAGTCAGCCCCTTTTGTTCATTGGTTGTGTTTTAGGCAGTCCCGTTTGGTTTGCTCCTCTTGAAAAACTGCACAACAGGCACTTTATTTGACTTTCCAAACCTGATCGTCTGGAATTTGCTTGCCATGTTGAAATCGAACGATTTCAGTGGAAGAGGAGAAGTAAGGAATGTTAGGGAATACATTTTTATTTAAAATAAATGGAATGCAGTGGGTGACCCTTTTTGTAGTTATGCAAATGTTCGCTTCAAAAATGAATTCTTGTCAAGGTTCTTGGGGGAAAAAAAGTGGGATGTCTTGGTCCCTTTCTCTTTTTTGAAAACTACTTGTTCTTGTTCTCTCAAAACTCTTTCCTTGGAGTTGGCTACAGTGTGGAGAGCTTTTTGTTACTGTTTTTGCTGACACTTTCCTAAGGCTTGCTGGTTTGCATTTCAAATCTCCCTGATGTTTATTTGCTTGCGGTGTTTGCAATGTCACTTCAGTTATGCGCATGAATTATTTTCTAGGCATTTATCCTTCACCCACTGCTAACGTTAGATCTTGGGTAGTTTTGGTTTCTACCTTTGTCCTTCAAACTCATCTTTTTTCTCCCTATTCCCTAAAAAGACTGAATTACCAACTAAAGTGGGGAAAAATGCTATCTGACAGGTTATCTTTTCATTATCATGCAGTCTTGAATGTGGTTTGCTTCTGTACTTTAGCAAAACACATTTTACAAAAAGTCCTGTGTGGTTTTTTAGATCTCTGTGCACTTAGGTGAAAATTACTTCTCATGTTGTGCATGTTTGTCAAAATACTCCTCATGCTTTTTTCCCCCCACTAAACTTCTTTTTCCAAAGTGATGAAAATGGTTCTGTTTGCTTGTTGATAGTTGCCTAGAGAGCCTACCTTCAGTGGAGAATGAGATGCTTTTAGTTTTATATCTAGTGCATTATAATGCTCAAAAGCTAAATGATGAGAAATACCATTATAACTCTTTTTAAAAGAAACTGGTGTTATATTGGATTTTGTTTTGAGAGTGTAGAAAATTGGAGTAATAATTCTCTCCATCTCCTCAAAAGACTGAAATGTCTATTAAATTGGGAGAAAAAGCTTATCTGCTAGGTTATTTTTTCATTATCATGCAGAAAAACTGGGTTTTCGTTCTGTTTTAATTGAAAACATCAAGGACCTAGGCCATAATGCGAGGGAAGCACGGTGCAGTTAGTAACAGGAAATAAATGAAGGGGTGCTATGCGCAGACTGGTACTTGGAGGAAGTCAGCAGGAGGAAATTTCAGGGCATCGGTTCCAAATTTTCCCATTGATGATATTTGCAATGTTTGCCTTCAACACTTTCTGTGCTTCCCTGTCCCTTTTGTGCCATTCTACAGCCAAGGGAAGGGGGCAGTGGGGAAGGTGGTCTAAGGCTGGAGGATTTCCTCCTTGTGGACAGGGGGAGAGATCACAAAGGAGCACGGGACGTGCTAGGAGAAGGATGGATGTGGTGCTCTTGAAGCACCCCGCCATGGAAGTGCCCAGCTTCAGGGGGTTTCTGTGTGATTTGTGCCCTAGCTGTTGAACCTGAGTGGAGCTGCAAGGGGATTTTTGTGGGCTTTTGTGTTCTGCATAACGTGTATGTCTTCCTCCTAGTACTGGGAAATCCAAGCCAATCAGACTTGGTGGTCCAGATTTTCTGCTCTACTGCAAAGTGAGGGAGGCCAACAAAGGACACTCTGCCTTTCTGTATTACCTAGATTGACACCGAGGTACAGAAAATATTTATTTGGGTGCACATACAGTCAGTTGCTCTGTTAAGCTGCCCCAGTCAGTATTGCAAGTGGAACTCTACCCGTGTGAGGGCCCAACAAGCCCTTCCTTCTTAACTTCAGTGACCTCTGCGTCGTGGTCATAAATCCCAAGGAGCTGCTGCAGTCAGTACCGGGCACGCTGCAAGCCAGCTGCAAGGATTGAGTTTGTATGCTGGAAAACAACTATGGCCAATGACACACACATGTTTGGATAGAATATTTTCTGTTGGTCAAGCGGATGGAAGCTATCTCTGGTTTATAATCCTCCGTGTGCTTCCATTTGTTGATGAAGAAATGGCGCGAGGAGATAGCTTTTGCCGCTTTGGGTTCCAAAGTAGAGCTGTGGCTGAAGCTCCGTGAGTAGCAGCCCTAACAAACAAGCCTTGTACTTTCAGCTGGTCCCACAAAACTTGTTGCATCTCTAAGCCAGGTGTTTGGTGGGTTGCTTTTTTGTTGGGTTTGGAGTTTGAAGTTCATATGCAAAGGGGAAAAGGGAAGGGTGAGATATGTAAATCGTACTTGATAAAGAAATCGGAACAATCTGATACGCACCAAAATCATCCTTTTCTTTAACAGGATGTGCTTCTTGGTTTGTGCTTATATAAAAGTGCAGAAAGGATGTTATGCAAATAAGTGTTTCTTAGCTTGACACTCACTACGCAGCCACCTGTTAAAACATAATGGTATAGATCAGTCCCAGTACGAGATACGAACGCTTTGCTGCTTGTGGTGAAATATGTTTACTAACCAGAAAGCAGATTTTGTTATCAAAGGAAAATTTGAGAGCTTGAACAAATGGATGTATATGAACTGTGAGAGTCGTGCATAGGATGGTGGTGTTCTAGTAACTGAAACAGCCTGGCCAGCTGACTCCTGCAGAAAACTTCGTTTTTTACTTCTAAACTACAAATTCGGGCAAGGCTGGGTTTAAAAGCACGTTATTTTTTGACTGTATTTAGATGTAACAGTATCAGAACCCTTGACACTCTTGTGAGAACCCCTGACTAGTAGTCTGAACTCAGTATCACTAGACATACCAAATTACTTGTTGTCAGACCGGTGAGAGGGGTTCCTTCTCAGAAACCGTGGGGAACAGCTACTGGCAGTTGCTGAAGTCTCTAAAGGATGTTCAGTAGTACCTCTTCTGTCACCTGTGGTTAGAGGTGTGGATATGCAGCGTTTCTGAGCTTCTCTGCCTGCATAAGTTTGTGCATAAAGTGTTTTGAAGAGAGTGGCTGCTTTGGAACATTTGGAAGCGCTGCTTACAGTTTTGAAAAACGTAAGTTTAGAGGAACTCTAAATTGTTACTTGACCGCATGGAAGGAGGTCATGTTCACCAATTTAATTAATTACTGTGACACTAAACCTTGTGGTTTCTGAGATGTAAATGCTAATATGCAATTTGTACTAATTTTTTCATAATCCTGCATGTAAATCTTGAATATGTTCTTGCAGTGCCTCTAGCTCTATTTCCTACTGTTTGCATCCAGCATCGCCTTGCTACCTGGGCAGCGACCTTAATACAGACCCATGATGTCTCGTGAGAAGGTAATGTTCTGTCTTGGCCCTGGTGGCCACAGAGAACTGTAGAAATACTTACACTTGTGAACGTACATACATGTAATGGAGCAGACCTTATTTACACACTAAGGACCAGATCCTCATGGTGTAAACTGACATCTGACCATATGAAATTTTTTTTTGTTAAGTTGATCCATCAATACAGGTAGCAGTACTGAAGAACGTTAATACTGAGGGAGTATCCCCTTATCTTGGAGAATTTACTTACAGAAGGTAATCACTGGTGTGGCTTTCTCAGAAATGAGCAGGTCTGCCTATTCCTCACTCAAGGTGAAAGCTCTGCCAACTTTTAAGTGTATCAGGAAGCACCAGTAACACCGTGAGGAAACTGTTTCCTTCATTGATATTTACCGACCCGTTTGTGTGTGGGACTTTATTAGTTATACATCAGTAGTTGCCCCTGTAATCTCCTTTTCATCTGTTGGCATCTCAGTCATAATGTTGATTTAATAACACTCAGTGGTTTGCTGTGTTTGCTTTTGTTGGTTTTGTTTTCTCCTGTATCACCCAGTGTGTTCAGTTTGTTAAGCCCTTGTCTTTTCAGGTCACTTCTGCTAGTGCCTTTTCATCTGCTTATGGTATGTTCGGTTTACTTTGACTTGCACTGAAGTGTTTTGTTGCCTCATCTCCTCATTTGGAGCGTTTGTTTTCCTTCTCCCTGTGTCACCTTTCACTTTCTTGACTAGCCTAATACTTCAGTCTTTATCGTAGTGATTTTTTCTCAGATTTTCAAGGTTTTTTTCCCTTTCTTACCTTTCTTACTCATGTTCTCTCTTTCTCCCTGTATCCATTACTCTGTAACTGCATCGATTGCTGTGTCAATGAATTGCTGATGATATTTTCAAAGTCTTACTCATAATTAAAAGGAAGGTCTCACCTTCTGTTCTATTGCTCATATTATTATCTCTGACCTGTTATACTGAAAATGGGAATACAAAATTTATGCCCCTTTGATTTTTCTGCTCTAATTTTCCACTGAAACAAGGCTCTTCCAGTCATCTAATTTTTCTCCCTAATAACTTCAGAATCAAATGGAATTACTGTGGGACTGCTTGTTACACTTGGTGCAAGTTGGTGTAAATTAGCAGCAGGCTCAGAAGACCCGTGCTAGCACCGCAAGGGAAGACATGGAATCCAAAGAGATGATGAAAAATACAGAAAACTTAAACTGCAACTTCATTTTTGAAGTATTTGCATGTTGTTACAATGGTTACCTGGCCGTAAAACCGCCAGTGTGTGATCTGGGCAGCTTCAGCATGCTGCAGGAATTCAGGTAACCCTTTTGATACAGTTGCAGCTCATTCAGTCATAAGCTGAATTCTGGTTTGAAGCAGGTTCTGCCTTAGTAAATCTGCAGCTGTGAGCCATTTTGTAACCAAAATGTACCTGAGTAAAGGCATAGCTTTTTGTATCCCTTTGTTTTGGCCTTTAAAGTTACTAAGTGTTTTGTTACTTGAGGGAGTAACTGCAGGTAGTTGATTCATGAGTTTATTTTCTTGGCAATTCCTGTGCTGAATATCTATGATATGAATGAGTTTGGTAGTTCAGAGTAGTTCAGGTTGTTTCCAAACACAGGTTTGAACGAGAAGCTTTTAGAAGTGAAGTAATAACCCTGCTAAGAACACTGTGGCTTGTATCGTGGAGTATTCTCGGAGATTACAAATGGGATTCCCCTTTAGTGAAGATATTCCAGGAATGCACCGAATGTCCTCGAGCTGTTAGCGATTCCTCATTAAGAGGACTAGGTACAACCCACAGCGCTGTCCCCCCCAATATTAACACACACACATGGTGTGGATGTCAGCTCCTCTAAACCTATCGCTTTATTTCGCAGATCCGCTCCTGTTCTGTTGTGGTACTTGCTAACGTAAATCGAGATTTTGACACCTGAGGTGTGATTTTGTCTGGTAAAGGCAGGCTTCAGGCTTTCCTTCCTGGTTCATTTCAGGCTAACTTCAGTGAGAAAATGTCTTGTGTAAGTTCTAACTACGTTCTTTGAGGAGGAAGAGCAAATCCATGATGACTCTGAAATGAAAGCATTTGATACTGTAAATAATTAAATTTGCCAAGATATTAACATTTGCTTTGGAACTGCGCTGCAGAAGGAATAAAGGTTTGCTTTCAGCACTGCAAATGAAGCTACTCTTGCTACCAAACTTTGAATGAGAGTATTGACAACAGCCTCAGCAAAACATGCTGGAAAGGATGCCTTTCCAGTAATTTAGATGATTTATAAAAAGCATTGAGGCTTTGAAGAAAGTTCATTACCCAAAGCATCATCGTGCTGTGGACCAGAACCATCAGGCAAAATAGCTTTCTCAAGTAATAATAGATGGGCGCTATCCAAAGGACCTGAAAACTTGGGAGTGAGAGAGGCTAAAAAAGATGTGTTGTTAACGATGGGCTCTAAGCAACAAAGAGCCTTGCGGGTTCTGCATCTGTCCTTATGTACCAGTAGGCTCCCGAAATGCTCTGTTATGCAGAATAGCAGCTTAGAAACCTGTGTTGCTTGCTAGGACTTCTTAAAATTATTTCCTCTGTGTGTGCACGCGTATGCGTGTCCTCTCCCTCCCCCTCTCCCTGCCTGGCAGTAGTCTAAATTTGAGACAGCAACAAAGCAATAATACAGATTTACTTGCCTTATGCTGCTTGACTGCGCTGGCTGTTTTCTGCATTTAATTTTTTTTCACTTAGTTCTGTAAGGGCCACAGCTGAAATATTCCTCTGAGTTTGCCAGTACAAGCTGTTCTACAGCTGTCTAGGGATGTTGGAAAAAGGGAGGCTGTTTTCCACCTACTTAAAATAGTTCTTAAGTTTTGTGCCCTACACAATGTGAAGTAGAGCTCGTATTTTTGCAGAGGAAGCTTGTATAGTTCATTACATCTCACAGATAACTGGAAAGCTCTGTCTTGTGTGACTGTAGGTTTCTAACTGGGCTTTTGGGATGTGTGCAGACCTACACGTGTGCCCCTTTAAACATTTTGATAGTGGGATTGCAATGTTTCTGGTACGACATTACAGTTTAACAAAAAACCAAGCTTTGTAGCCCTGGTGCTGTTGCTGACTGAGCAATGCTACAGTCCCTCATCAGCTAGGATGGGATAGACTGCCTTTTAGTGCTAAGTAGAGCTGATCTCTCTGCTCCAAACTGTTGTTACTTAGAAAGAGAAATAAGAACCATTAGCAGCTTTAATTTTGAGTGCTTATCTAATTGTGTCAGCACTTGGTAAATACCAATGCTTATAAACAGGATATACACAGGAGGTATGGGGTATGTGTTAGAATGTTTTGCTGTTTTACTAACTTTGAAATGAGATTGCAATTTGTTTCATATCTAATCTTTTCCCATAATAAAGGCCTTAAATACAGAAACCAGAGCAACGGAATAATCAACAGCACTGTTGCTTCCAAATGGGTGACTGTTAAAACTTTAATTCCATTAAATTCTGTGCTTTGGAGATGCAGCTCGTATTTTCAACCATTTGTCTAACCACATAAATTGGAGTGTGTTCAAAATGCTTGCCAAGAACAAATCTGTAGGAAGAGATGTTATACTTTGACCCAGGTTCAACGTGTTCTAAAGCAACAAGAAATAAATATTTCTGAAGACTTATTTAATGTTCAGCTAAGGGAAAAAAAACAATCTATGATCTGATACGCACTTGCTCAATAGCGCGCACATTAATTTCCTATGCGTTTCTTTCTACTTTTTCTCTATTTTAACTTGATTCTCCTGTCTTTTTGTCTTGGTGTGACCTTCATAGAAAGCTTGAATGTATAATCCTGTAGCTGCAATTTATTGAAACCCAATTTAATAAGAATGTCTTTCATGTTTTGATTATCCAGCATCCCCAGCCAATGATAAGAAATTGAAGTAAGTTAATTTTCTTACAGAGATGATTCTTTAAGCATCTTCTGTAGTCTAAAACTTTTCCAATAAGATGTAGTAAGCATGAACATGTTTGGATCTTTCCTTAAATCTTGAACTTTCTCAGCTGTCTGCATGGGGTCTAGCACAATTGCCAGAGCGTGTTGGCCATCAAGCTGACGAGAGATGGTAGTTGGGCATCTACATAGATGCGAGCTTTCTTGCTGAATACAAAGCACTTTTTGACTTTCCTCTGTGAGCTGGACAGGGCTGCTGTTGAGAGCTGCTTGTTTTTCTCTTGGACAGACCGCAAGATGTGATGTAACAGGCTGAGTTGTGGTTAATAGCGGTGGGAGAGACTGGGGGCCTGGAGTATCTGCATGATGCGTGAAATGAGCTAACGGATTCAATTTTTCTGTAATAAACATTAGTTCCCAGAGTGCGAAGTAATTTGGGTGCTTTGATTATCAGCTGAATTCAATTCCATTTTTCATTTAAAATATTTTCTGAATAAGTTCAAAGCAATTTTTGTTAGCTCCTCCAGCTTTAGTTGTGCTCTCTGACTTAGGGAGGCGGGAGAGAATTCCCCGAGCCCAAGCTGCACACACAGGACTGCTATGTAATAACCAAAGGCATTTTGCTCATAGTCTTGGAGAATTTCCAGGTGATCTAAAAAGTGTGAGACCGTGTTTCTCAGCAAGTGCCAGCATTCTGCCTCTCAGCGGTCATAATTCAACTGTAAGTTTGAGAATGGCGTACAAGGATGTCGCGTGTTAGGCTTGGACTGAGTTGGATGTCACCTTTGGGTAGATGCAAAGAGGGGAAGGCAAAAAGGTATGTACTTGTGTCCACATTAGAAAATTTCTTGTGCGTGATTCCTATTCCTTAAATTCATTAAAATTAATGAAGTGACTTAAGGTTCATCTGCTGAGTTATGAGGGACTCTTGAAGGCAAGAAAATGTGAGTCATGCATACTTTTTTGTTGATTTTAGGGATATTTTCTAAGTCTTAGAATGACTGGGGCTCTCAGTCTCTTTTTTTAAGTTACTTCCTTCTAAATATAACAAAAAATAACTATTTCCTAATCTCTTGATCACCATGCTGACATCCCCAAATGTCATTTTTCAGTGAGAAAATTATATTTTGGGAATCTTTTTTTAATGCAATGACAAGATAAATGTTATTAATATACCCTGCAATTTGCCTGTAAATGGCTGCAAACATTTAAATTTATTTTGTTCAAGGTCAGGGATATTTCTGGTTTTATGAAGTTTGAGGAAGTCTTCCTATTCCTAGTCCTAAAATTAATTCAGGTTTTTGATCTCTAAGCACTTTTATTAAAAGATTGGGATAGGTTTTGGTTATAACCTTAAATGCATTGTCCGGAATGTCTTTAGTTCATAAGAATTCTTTGAACCATAAGAATTTCAATCTCTAAGGATTTTCTTGTAGCCTTTTTTCCCTTTTTTTAGTCCATGTGGGTTAAAAACAATGGGATCACACAAAATTCCTTGTCACATCTTAATTCCATGTAAATGCTTCAGTTCTGAGCTTCTTTGGTATTGATACTAAAGAAATTTTGATCTGTAGGTCAACTGTCTGAGCGGCATTCTTTCATTGGTCTGTTTATCAACTGTATTTTGGTGTAGTTCTCTTTGCTCTAGCCAGTCCGTGCTCCAAACGTGCCTAAACTGGTGTGCATCTTCACGTAAAACAAAAATGTTCTCTGATCTATTAAAAGTCCTTTGAGTTCTTTAAAGCCACAGCAGGTACAGTAAAATGTTGAATTATGCAGTATAAGAAGATACGAGGTGTATCTTATTTATCAGAAAACGTTTGGAAAATTGTTTGTGCAATATAAAATATTTGTATAACTAGTTCTGAGAGGGTTTTAGGTAGGGTACTGGAGGATGGTACTTAGCAGTGAGTGCTAAATGTGAAACAGTAAAGAGTAATGGCTGTGATAGGATGCGTGATGGCTGAAGCACATAGATTGATCCTTCTGCACAGTTTTGGGAAAAACAGACTTCTTGCACCCTGGAGAAAGTGTCCTGTATCCTTCTCTTCTATCTTGGCTCTGGTTTACTATGTGTTTGCGGGGAGATTTGCCATTGTAATCACTTCTGTGTAAACATTCCTCTTTTTTTGTCTTTCCTCCCTGAAATACCAAGGTAAGCAAACAACATGAGAAGAAGAATGACAATTTATATTATGTAGGACTAAACTGCAGAAAATGATGTGCTGGGTAGAAAATTGGAAACATTTTGGAGTGCTCTGTGAAATCACAGGCCCACATGGGGAAATGCTGGTTGAGTTGCCACCCAAACTGTTTCTAAGTGGAGAAATTTATTTTTGAAAGTGCAGGCAAGCTGCTTGCTCAAGATGCAAATTTACTTTTTTATGGCATCTTATCAATTCCTCTCCTTCAACTTTCTGCCCACCACCTCCTGCCAATTTCTACTACACACACACACATATATATGCGTGAAAGCAAACATGCCCCCCAAGTCTAAAAAACAAACTCAGAGTATTTACACTCTTACTCTCCCTCAGTCCATCTGGCCTGCTTCTCCTGTTGTGCCCCGGTGTTGTTCTGCTTTTCTCACTTCGTGGTGTCGCATCCCAAATTGCCGCTTCAGGAGCAGCGTGTGGTGCCCTTTCAGCTGTGGATGGGGGGTGAGAGAGGAGAAGCAGTGACATCTGTCAGCTAGAAGGAAAGAACCAGCTGGCAGGAGCATTGCTGAAAATAAAGTTGAGCAGTAGGAAGATGAACAAAACTCAGGCTCCATAGTTCAGACGAGGAAATGTTTTTATGCATTCTTTTATATACTAAGGAACTTAAATTGTATCCCTACTAAAAGCATGCGTAAACATTGGTTACTAGACAAGGCTGGGATAGTTGCATGAATTTTCAGCTACCTTTCCTTCCATGACATGCTGGCGTCCTCTTTGAGGTATGTAGAGGATGTGTGCAACTTCAGTGAGCTGGAAACCTCGCCTGGACCTTGCGTTTGCCTACTTGGGTTAACATTGCAGGCTTTGCTAGCGTGCTTCTGCTCCTTTCAGATCTTGTGAATCTTGTCTGTTACAGGACTGATCCCAGCTGAATGAGGAGGATTTATTTTTGAGGCGGTTTAAATGTATGACCTTAACAGTTGAAGTAAATTAAGTGATTAGTTGTTGGTTGGAATCAGCAGACTAAATGATCTGGCCGTATCTGTCCTCTCATCAGGGAAACCACCAGGTTGGTGCTGGGAGTTAGTCTGATATCGGGTTTCTCCTGAAGTCTTGTGAAATGTTTTATTGCGGAACTTACCTCTTGGAAGAACAAACAAAAGGCAGCTGGTGGAAGCTCTCAGTGGGTCCTGAGGCTGCAGCTTTCTTCCTGTGCTTCTATGACCCCGCCAGGCTAGGAGGGCAGCGTGCCGCCCTCAGCGGCGAAGCAGATGTGGAGTGAGCCTTTCGCTGTGCCTGCCATCTGCCCTCTGCTTGGTGCCCTGAAGATGGTCAGCGACTAAAAGAAAAAAAAAAAAAAAGAACAAACAAAAAAGTATGTGTGTGTGGATTCAGTTGTGGTGAGACTTGACTGGCTGGAGTTGAATACGAGGAAGAACAAAACAAAGCCATTCTTTATGAGTTGTGGTTTTTTTTTTTTGATTTGCCTGGTATGTTTTTTCACTTTCACCCTGTTTTTCACACTCGACTTTTAGTTTTGGTACAATAGGTGCTCTCAGGAAGTTGGGAGGAGTCATCTTCCTAACCGTTTCCCATACAACTTCACAACTATGACATAGCCAGTTCCGAGAGGGCTGCTGGAAGTATTTCAAGAGTCGTCTTAGAGTGAGAGCACCTCTTTCTAAGGAAGGGGGTGCAGTCCCACGTTCTGCAGAGGCATGTACAAAACTGTTTCCAGATCCTCTTCAGGTACTGCCTACTGTTGTGCACTTTGGAGAACAGGTTAGGTCGGAGTAGTTAAGAGCATGAGCTCCTTTCAGGAAACTTTTAAAGGGGGGGTGGGGAATAGGGAAATAAGCTGCCACCTTAAGCTTGGCATTGGCTTACTTGATATGGGCAGAGAGATAACTAGTCAGCAGGCACGGCCAAAGTCCATGAGCAATTATGATGGGCACACAGGCGTTTATAACTTCACCTGTGGCTCACTTCAGTCATTAGTTTCCTGCCAGAACAGCAGCGTGGGAACATCTCTGTGATATTTCTGTCTTTATGCGCTTTACCTATCCCTTGATGTCTTCTGACCGTTGTCCTTTTAGACACCATATAATGCGTCGTTATAAGTACGTGGCAGTCACTGCCCGTGTTGTAGTCATCAGCATCTATCAAAGCTAGGATTAAATGTACACCAAAGCCAGTGCAGGCGTGCAGCCCAGCCACGGAAGGAGCCTGACGCCCAGAGTCTTGTCCTGTGTGCTCTGAAAGCCTTCCTGCCCACCAGCAGTGCTGTAAGTTGATGAGCTGTGCAAATGCTGCCTGATCATCTCGGTGCTACTCACTGGAATCGCTTTAATGGCAGGAAAAATAGGGCTGGATGTGGGGAGTAGTTTCTCTGTTTTACTGGTGTCGTAAGAGCTGATTTTTTTTCTTTTATCACTTGAAATCGTGGAGACCATTCTTCCAGCTGCCAATGTATGGTCATTCTTTCTTATGGAAAAGCTTTCATATTTCCTGACTGCCTTCTTACAATTTGGGGGTGTGTTTAAGTCTCTTTTTCTGTTTGTTGATGAACAGAATAAAGAAGTCAACAGCTGTATTTAAGTAGGTAATGCTCATAGGTTAGACACATGTTTATAATCATCCTTGGTTTTCTTCTAGAACTTAAATAAATAGAATTGTGGGATACCTGCATTTTTTTTGTAATTGCTATTTTTAATGTTCTGTGTGTTGTTCCTAAACAGCTGCTCATAAAAAATTGTTAGCACTTGTCTGTTAAAACAAGGGTGGTGGTAGCTTTACCTTCTCGTTCAATATTTCCTTCGTGGCATAAAACTGATGATTGGGAACAAAATATTGACTGTTATAACCACAGATCTTATTGCTATAGAGGACGCTGTCAATTCTTATCTGAAATTAAGTCACTGAGGGAATTCATGTTGGATATTAGATATTTCATTTTAAAATTGCAATGTTGTTTTAAACAACAATTCTCTCTATTTTTTTTCACACCAGGTATTGCAAGAGAATTAGTAAAGCATTCAATTTTTAGTGAAATAACAGTATTCTACTTTTCAGTCAGCCCAAGAGTATCCCAAGACTATAGCTAAATAAACCAGAAGAATTGAAACTTCCCTCTGCTGTTTCTTGAAAAATTCACTTAGGTTTATGAAGAGCAGCATTAATCCTTTGTAATCTTTTTCCGTGAACTCGTGATTCATTTTTCTGCACCATTCTTCCTTAAGCAACAGATGGCTTCAAATTGTTCTTTTAGCAGCAAAGACGCACGGTACGGTTACTCCTCTTCTGCTTCTAGTTCTGTGTAACGCACTTCCACAGGCAGTGGTAATCAATAAACGCACGCAGAAGTCCTGGTGGAACTCAGGCAGTCCGAGGGTATTTCTGTCCCTCTGCAGAGCTGCTAGCTGAACGGAAAGGGGAAGATCTAAAGGGAATTTTCACAAAAGCAGAGTACTGCTAGCAGGCATCTGTGTAATTATCCTATTAAATGAGAGTAACATCTGCATTATCTGTGCAAGTGCAGAATGGAAGGGAACATTGTTTTCTAATCCTGTCTGGGAGCATTATGAAGTTAAAAGGATCGCATTTTACCAAATCCATGTTTTAACACGATAGCTTACACTTAATTACCTTTTAATTACCTTTCTTCTCTTGTAGGGCTTTATGCTAAGGACCCTGCCTCTAGCCCTCATCACAGAGCTCTTCTTGCCTTTGGATAGCTTATGCCAGGTTTTATTTTTGAGTTTACCATGAAAAGATGGTCCTACTGTTTGTCTTGAAGGCAGTTAGCCAACTTTTTTCCTTAGTGTGGGAAAGGCTCCGAGAATATTAATTTTTATATACAAAAGACGTGTTGTAGCATTCAGAGGGACGTGTGTTGAATTTAGTTGCAAAGTGCAAACTCATTGGACTACGTTTTATGAATAAGGAGTAATGATGCATGGCAGAGGCCACACAGGAGCAAGAAGAGATTATTCCAGCCTTCTGACTCCTTGCAATGTAAGCCAGGAGAGTGGATTGGTTTAAATAATGTAGACTTCTTTTTTTTTGCTCTTTACCCCTGAGGGAGTCTGATTTCCTGATCATCTATCTAGCCATATGCCATAGCTCTTGCCAGGAACTCCTAACAGTGTCACTGCCAGCTAAAATTACTTGTTTTCTGAGAACTGAATTATGTTAAGAATTGTCTTAAATTGCTGCATTGGCAACATCACAAAGTTTTGTGTACGCACACAGGGAAAAAAAATAAAAAATGTTAAAGCAGCCTTACCTTGAAATTCAGCTTGGAAACAGCTTCAAGCATTGAATTTGATCCAGGTACTGAGAGGTATTCTCCACCTGCTCAGGCGCATCACTTTCTTGGTTCTTTTTCCAGTGCTTTTCTTGGCTTGCTTGTGCTCTAATATAGTGCAATATTGATATGTACAAACTAAACATTTACCGAAAGAAAGCATATTGTCTACTCTTATTTTGTACTAGTTACAATGTAGACCTAATAAAGCTGGTAAAAATTTCTAATATTTTGTGTTAACCTTGCTACTTTTCTTTCCTCTTGCAGGATGGAACTGAGATACAGATATACGTTGACTAAGGAGTCGGAATAAGATTGAGTCCTGCTCTGTGATCTGTATATACCCGGACCATGAACTTGCTCTTTGGCTTCATGCTTTAGGAACCTTTGTAGTAACTCTGTGAGAAGCTGTTGGGAATCATGGCATTCTCTCCATGGAAGCTGTCCTCTCAGAAACTTGGCTTTTTTCTGGTGACTTTTGGTTTTATTTGGGGAATGATGCTTCTGCATTTTACTATTCAGCAGCAAACACAGCACGAAAGCAGTTCAGTCCTGCGTGAGCAAATTTTGGATCTCAGCAAAAGATACATCAAAGCATTAGCTGAAGAAAATAAAAATGTGGTTGATGGGCCTTATGTCGGAACAGTGACAGCATACGGTAAGCATGTGTCCTAGATTATGTGATAATCTGATAAAGGGTTTTTCTAAGTTGTCCAAACATTGTACTTCCTAATGCTGCTCAGTTGACAGTACTTCATACTGTAGGTTTTCTGCACAGATGGAGAGAACGTTTTTTACTTGTAAGTTATGAAATGGGACAAAATTTAAATTTCCAGTCACTTGGAAATGAAGTTATCAGCTAATTTTTTTATTATTTTTTTTTACTACATCCGTCTAGTAACAGTGTCTGTTATGCCTCAGGTTATTTGTTAGAACTTGATTTAAAAAAATGTGTGGTTTTGCTGTTCTTGAGAACCTTGGGAAGCTTTTCAGTTTACATGTCAGTGATAAAAAAAAAAAATCCTTTTGGAAAAATAACTTGCCTCAGCGATAAAGCGGAGACCTGCAATGTTCATTTTTCCTCTTTACCATTGCACTTCTGTGTCCAGTCAATTTACCTAACATTTAAGATTATGTATGTGGCCTAAGCTTAAATTTAAGCTTGAATATGTCATATTTACCTCAGGGTAGAGAACTTTCTTTCATGAGTTTCAGTGCTTTGTCTGGCGGTTATTTCTGCATAGTGGGTTGTAATGCTTCCCCTCCTCCATTTCATACTACATGGCAGTTCAGTTTGTGTGTATGTGTGAAAGCATGAAAGAAAGAAATTCATGGTGCGTATTACCAGAAAACGTTATGGAAAAAAATATAATTTAATTTCAAGTGAGGTGAGGTCCCTTTTCAATCTGATACAACCAGATTGATTTTTAAGCTCACTTTCTTTCCTACTTACCTGTGCACTTTCAGACTACCTGGATACTTAATTGCTAATTAGTCATCTGGATTTGTTTCTTTTTATGTTTGTCTTAATATTCTGCTGTAGAAAATAATCTGTTTTTTGTAGGCTTAAAAAAGAATGAAGGTTAGAGTGCAGCAGATCAAAGCTGCACTTTTTTTCTCTTTGGTGCATATAATGAAAATATCATGCTGGGATGTCTTCTTATTTCTGTTACCACTTTTCCTCTTTAAAAAAAAGGGGGGGGGGGGAGTTTGTAAGACAGTGCTTTTCTGTAAGGCTGATATTGTCATCCCTGACACAGCTAACAATTATATTGCTTTGGTGCTTAAATAACAAGCATTCCCTATTCTTAAGTTCCTCAGTAACTTCTACTCATCTGTGACTTCGCTTTGATCCACACTGCTATTGTAATCTTATAGAGCAACACAAGCAAAATAGTGGTGCTAGATAAATATTTGGATTGAATATCTCCAAGCACATGGAGGTCCCTAAAGGATTCACAGAATCACGGAACAGATGAGGTTGGAAGGGACCTCTGGAGGTCACCTGGTCCCAGCCCCTTGTAGGGACCATCCAGCACCACGTCCAGGTGGCTTCTGAAGACCTCCAAGGAGGGAAACTCCACAACCTCTCTGTGCTGCCTCTGCCAGCGCTCTGTCACCTGCACAGTGCAGAAGTTCTTCCTGGTGGAAGCTCTTGTGTTCTGGGTGGTGCCCGTTGCCTCTTGTCCAGGTGGGGCCTCACCAATGCTGACCAGAGGGGAAGGGTTGCCTCTCTTGCCCTGCTGTTGAATTGTTTGCATAGGTTTTTTTTAAAAAAACCCCTCTAATATATAACCATTATCAACGTCCCCTTATCCTGTAAGGTTGCTTGATTTTAGGTGAACTGAAGGAAAAAAAAAAAAAAGAAATAAAGCAAAACAATATATTTCTCCAGAAGTTGAAGGGTAACTGCATGAATCCGTGCCCTAGCTAGGATATCCTTAAGCTAAGTTCCCCCTGCAATTTTTTGCCTGTGACTTTCATTTCCTGTTCCAAGTCCTGCTGTGGAATACATTGACTTGCTGCCAAATAGTGGTCAAGTTCCCCAGGAGAAGTTAACAGCATTTGAAGGTGGGAGAAATAACTCTGTAACACTTCTGTAAGTGGAGAATTTCTCTTGTGGAGAAATTTCAAGGTCTACAGCTAAGAAGAATTTGCAGTTTAAAGACAAGTGTAGACAAGCGTTTTCAAATTAAGGAGCTTTGAAGGATGTAAAGTAATGGTAATATATGTATTTAAAATGCTAGTGGGAAAGGTGCAATGGCGAGCGAATGGCACCATATTAAATAATGCTGCATTAAACTGAGTTAGATCGTTAGTCTGTCTTCCTTGGCGTACCAAACGATTTGTTGATAGCAACTTATCAGGTTAGCTGTTCAGAAATAAACCCATTAATGTCTAATGTTAGTGATAGTGGGTAGAAGTTGGTTCATTATTCCATGACAACTGCTCTTGCTATTTGGCCTTTTTATTTCTTTTAATCCTCTGATTGCTATTAGCAAGCAGACTTTGTGATTTCTGTGTTCAGGCTCTAAATTTGCTTGATTTGGCTGCTTTTACCCACTCAAAAGGTTTTCAGTCACTCATTAATTTTGATTGCATAGCTTGTGTTTGTTCTTTCTTTTTCTTTCTACCGTATTATCGACTTGTCGGGTGGATCAAAGGCTTTCTTTTAAAAAGTCGTATTCCAAATATAAATGAGTATTAGATTTTTATAACAGTAAACAGTTGTTTTACACAAATTATTTTGAATCTCTGCTTCCACCCTCCCCTTCTCAAACTGGCCTTCAATTGCTTTTTTGTTCTAGGAAGCAGTCTCTTATCTCCATGTTTCAGTATTAGGGTTAAAAGGGTTCAGTAGCAGGGTTAAAAGATTACAAGGTTTAGCTGGTTTTTGTCTTGATGCTCTGTATGTGCCTTTGTGTACTATGTTTCTTCCTCATTGTTTCCTGAATTTTTCCTTCTTTATACCATGTTTTTGTGGATGTTAAGTTCCTGCTCTACTTTCCCTTTCTTCTGCACACTATCCCATTAAGTGACTTCTGGACTCTCACTGTGAATCATTTGATTTTCATAAATGCTTCTTTTATCCATTGCACTGCATCTATAGGTAAAATTATAGTAAGACATGCTATTATCAGCACTTAAGATTTCATATTCTGATCTTTAGACTAAAGAAAACACAAAATCACAAAGAAAAATATATTCTTTATGGCTCCGTGGAAGAAATATAACTCCTTTATATTAGAAGAGAAAAAAATATAAGCTTTCTAAATGCAGTAGCCTTCTCTTATTTACTCTCACATTTGCACAAGAATTGAGCTGTCCCTAAGAAAAACAATAAGGAGCACAGAATCTCTTATGGCAAAACTGCAGCTGATACTAGGGCAGATGAATCCCTTCAGGTGTATGGAGGAATTTTCTATTGCAGATCGGAAAGCTGTTTGATTTTAAATTTGTGGAAAGCAGAAAGTGTATTGTACAATGTACGTGTAATTATTTTATGTAATTAAATGGGAAAATAATGTAAATTCATCACACCAAATTCTTTAATCATGAGACAAGTAAACGAACAAAGAACAGTACTTTTTCTTTCATCTTATTTGGCTTGTTGCCACTTTAATTATAGAGTGTAGTCTAATAGCCGTCTATTCCCCCCCCCCGTTGCCCACAGTTCTTTTAGCTTACCAACATGTCTGTGTTGCTTTAAGAAAACTGAACAAAAGAACTAGAAAAGAAAAAATAAATCAGGAAACATTTCCTTGGCCTTGGTATGATATGCAAACTCCTTCTGCTGTTTGTTGCTTTCCATGCAAAGTGAATTGCCATTTTTGATTCAACAGATAATACAAACAGATAAGTAGAGACAATCGCCAACAGACTGAAGAAAAGAAATGGGTGATTTTTTTGTGTGTGTTTTGGGTATACAACAGAAAGGTTGGACTTCAACACTGTGTGCCAGTGCAGAACCTGATGCTGGTGGAATAGATGCAGGAGGTTTTCATACTGGCCCAAAGCCGTCCCCTCTTTTGGGAGTGGAATTGTGGTTTCCAAGTGACTGAGAATCTAACAGAGCATTAAATTCTGTTCCTCTGGTGGCACTTGAATATGGATTAAAGTCTTGCTATTGGAGTAGTCGGGGAATATGGCAAGGACTTCCCTGCCAGATATCTCAATCAAGTCTAATGCCTGCTTTGCTTTTAAATTAAAGTACTTTGTCCTTGATTTCTCCTTTTTTCCTTTCTACTTGATGCTTAATTTTGATAGCTCCAGCTGATTCTGGTAGATTGAATGAGCAGTTTTGCAAAACAGAAATGATTTGTGCCCCATGTGTTTGTGCTGGAGTCAAGCTCTTCTGTTTTGCTTAAGACATCCCAAAACCCACCAGCAGTTTGCAGGTACTGAATTAGAGGTGGGCAGCGCGTGTTTGTGTGTCTATGCAAAGTTCCACCATAGTACCTGAAGGCAAGTGGTTCGTGCTTATAAGATGCAGCCATTCATTGTTATTTGAGCAAGTTGTTATTACAAAGCAAGTATATATATATATATTTTTGCTCCTGTGTATATACCCACATGGGTGCACATTTCCCCCTTAAGTGTAGGATGCGCATATGAGTTGCAGTGTGCTTTATAAAACCCATAGGAAGACCAGTTCCACATCCAGGGAAATTTATACCTGAGGCTCAACAAAGTAGGGAACATTAGTGTACAGAACTACTAATGACAAAGACTTGCACTGACTGTGTGTATTTCAGTCTCATTCTTGTCTCTATTTTTTGGTTCTGATAGTGTGCATTGCGTTATTAAACAATATGACTTCCATTTTCATTCATAGATTTGAAGAAAACGCTTGCTGTCTTGTTGGATAATATCTTGCAGCGCATTGGGAAGCTAGAGTCCAAGGTGGAAAATCTTGTACTGAATGGAACAGGAGCAAACTCTACCAACAATACTAGTACCACTCCTGCTCCTAGCTTAGGAGCAGTCGAAAAGCTTAATGTAGCAGGTGGGTACGGCAATTTATGTGGGCTGTTTAATCTGTATTTTCTCTCTCTATGCAATAATATGTTTTTTCAGTTACAGAAATTTGAAGTGTCTTAAACAAAATGCAAAAGTCTAGCCCATTTCAATAGCACTCTTAAGTCCACTGATCTTTTACAGGCTCAGAGGAAGACTTTCAGTGGTAACTTGGATACACCAAGAAAAATAATATTCTCTGCCAAAGGGGGGTATAAGCTACTTTATTCACAGTAAATGTTTCATACTTTTAAATGTTTGTGCATTAGGAAGATGAAACTGGGCATATATTTTCTCGCTAAGCCTTATTACTTGGGTTGGTGCAAATATGTTCTGCATTTCTACCATATGCACTTGACTGGATGTTAATTAGAAGAAAACATATGTGCGTTGCTGGTTATGATGTAAAAATGTAATTCCCTGCTCTGGCTAATAGCTCTTATGATTTGACACACAGAGATGACCTACCCTGGTACCTTCAGCTTTTATATTTTAAAAAGTCATTTGAAATCATTAGTTTTGTCTTTTGTCATAACTGCACGCTTAAATCTTGCCTGTGCTTGGTTTTCCTAGCAAAATAAATACTTCTGTTAAGAGGGTGTTTAAATATGGCAAAATGGAGCAGATGCAAACTTTGTTAGGGTAATGCCTTTGACAAGAAGTCTGGGAGAGTGGTTGTGCAAGTGACGACACAGTTGCAGCATGCCAGCAGAGTTAGCGTCAGCTGCTCTGTCCCACCAGCATTTGTCCATACTAAGATGTTCAAGTCATCTTATCTCATGGTGAGAGAAGTCTTCTGTGTCTCATTTGCCACAAAATAAAAGCATGCTCATAGGCATGTAGTAAAGCCCTGTGCGTGCATTTTATACTACTGCTTATCTTGCACCAACTTTTTTTCTCCCGTGTCTCTGGTCTTGGTTAGACTGAAGACAGATTAGAAACAAGCAACTAAAGCGGTATGGCACTTTCAGACTAGTGACAGGGTGAACCATATCATTACCCCAAGGAATACAACACAACATCTTAGTCGCAGATGGAATGTGAGATAGGACAGGATTGTTACAGGTTCTGAGTTACATATAAAATGAAAAACGGACCTGTATATTTTGCTTTTGCAGTTGGACAAAAGAGAGACTTTATGCTGTTATTTTCAATAGATTTGCAGATAACTTGAAGAAGCAAACTTACGTTGTTTCTTACACGTTTGTAGGCAAAGGACCATTGTTCCTGCTTGACTGTGATACATGACTAATCAGTGCTCAGGGTGAATTAATTTTGTTGTTGTTGGAGTTGGCCAGAGTTGCAGTGTTAGTACTCGTAAGCAACCTTTAAGGAGCTTGGTAGTTTTCAGTTTCCTGAATCTATCTTGCTTTTTGCTGCCTGGGGCTTGATCTGTGGCAAAGAACACCATTTGTCTTATTAGAGCTTCAGGCTTTTTTTTTTTTTTTTTATCTTTGACTCTTGATGCATTAAGTTTAAAATACCTCCCCGAAGCAATTATAGTAAATAGCGATGATGGAAAAAACTTTAAGAAACAATATCTTAAGGTTTGATTAATATATTGTTCTGGTGTCTGTTTGGATGATGTTACTGCTCAGGTATCTCCAGGCTGGATAGAACCAATGACTAGACTAGAGCTTGGGACTAACCCATGTGTATCTGCTGGTTAAAGTGTTTACCATTTGTCCATTTGAAGCAGTGAGTGGAATTCATCTCATCGGAGGCATTTCCAAATGGAAATGAAAAGTTTGTTTCTACTTCTGTCTTCATAGTAGTTTTCTGACAGTAATAGACTCTAGAAGCCGTACAGTTACTGCTTTGAGGTCAAATATAAGTGTATTTTATGTTAGGAGTGAGTTGTTCAGACAATAAGCTGGGTAAGTAAATGCTGTGATTACAATACCAGACACAGTGGTGGATTTTTTGCTGTTGTGATTCAAGTGTGTCCTTTTTTCTTGTTATAGAGCAACTGAGATAATCTGCAAATTGTTGTAGAGAAGGGATTTTGTTACCCAATGTTTTGTCAGTTTATTGAAACTGAAACGTATATGCATACAAATACATGTGGTATTTCCATTGCTTTCTTTGTAATAGTTTATTCAGCTCTTAGCTGATGAAGTGATCACAAAACGCAGACATGATAGGATTACCATTTCTCTCTATCAGCTGTAATATTTTAATGCTGACTTTAGAGGAATTATGTTATTTGCTGCTAGTAATTTCAACTCTTTCCATGTGGACAACCATGCTAGGATGTTCCATAAATAACAAATTTGTGTTTAATATTGCTATTAATATTTTTAAAAGAGCACTTGAATTTGTTTTTGCAAACGTTTTTTTTTTTACCTCAGTCACCACTTAAAACTCTGGAGTAAATTAAGCCTTTAAAGCCTCATTCGTCAGCATAACAGTGCAGGCTTCTACCAGATTTTCCTAGAAGAGTGCTGCTTCCAGTAGAGCTACTTGATGCATTTATGATTTTTGTCTCAATACGCTGTGACCTATAATCTGTGTAACCATGCCCCTTTACCTATGGTAAGGCTTCCTGAAATAAATGAAGCTTCATGCTCGCTTAAGCTGCACTTCTGTTCACAGTGACTGTAAAATCTTACTTTTGTCCTCCCTGACCTTTTACAAAGTTTCTTGTGTGTTATGTACTATCTGGTTAGCTATGTGTGATAAAATAAGATGTAATAGAAAGACAAGAAGCTGATTACATTGTAAATATTTGTCTTTTTTCATTGCTGATTATTACTGGTCACAAGCTCAAGAACAAAACATTTTTTTCTTACAAATTTAAGACTGACTACCATGGCAGACTAGACTTGTCAGTCTGAGTGCCTTGAGCTTTTCTTCGTTACATTTTATGTAATGCTAATGCTTTCATTAGGGAAAAAAAGGGTGCTTTTTATCTGCATACTGGGAAGAACAAAAAAAATGATTAGTCAATATTTCTTCTCTCAAAGTCTGCCTGTAAGTGGAGTCTCTGTACTGGTTACATTGCTGTAAACAGACAGCAGTTGTAAAAAACAGTATCTATATGCTACAGGTAGTGGATGGTAATAATGCAGGAATCCTGGTTTAGTTCCAGAGTCCAATTACTGGAATAAATCCAGTTTGGTTTTATGATTTTTTTCCGTCTGTAATAAACAGAACCGGCATGTGGCTGTGACTCAGATTTACGGATTGCAAAATTCCCTTTTGTGTGATAAAAACACTGACACTTGGAGCAGATCAGGATTTCTTTTTTTTAATTTTTCACATCTATTGACATTATATGAACAACTGGAATAATAGTATAGAAGAGAATATTTACCATATTAAAATGTATGAGTGTTTTCCTCCTGTTCATATGCACGCTGGTTTTTAGCTCAGATGTGAGTTGGTGTCTGAGTATGCAGGTAATCCAGGTAGCAGTGAAGTTAATGTGTTTTGAGAAATGGCTGGCTGTTACACTTGCTGAACAAGTGGTTGGGAAATCAATTTGTTAAGAAAATGCTGATGTGTTTCTCAATGAGCTGAGGTCAGGGGATATTTAGTTGTGCCCAGTATACACGTTGATGGTAAAATATCTGCTGGTCCAGGAAAGCTCTTATGTATAATTAATGAACTTGCGAGGATACTTCTTCTAATGCACTACACATAAGCTAACACCACCTTTAGTTACTGCATTCCCTTGGTACTGAATCTATCATCTGTCCTTCTAAGGAAGAAAAATAATAACCTTATATGTACTTTTTGATATTTTCAAATTCTTCTGTGGATATACGTATCCAGACTTTGAGAGTGGTCATTGCAGCTGCCTGAACAGACCTGCTGAGTGTTTGCTGGTGGGCAGCAGGTGCCTGTAATTCTGTCAGCGTTCAGAAAGGGATCCACAACCTTTACAGCCTTGAAGGTATAGAAACAAATGAAAAATTTACTCTGAATCCTATGAATGAGGAAAAGACCTAATAATCAGTTTTGTAGCTGCTTTGAAGACAACTGTAACTACTGTTTGTCGTCAGAAAGTCATTTAAAGGGCTACCAAAGGTCATCTTAAACTTTTATCAGTAACTTCTGTAGGTTATCTTGATAAGTAAAATGAAAAAGATGAAGTAAGGCAGTTTGAGGAAAAGAAAATACGTCGGGAGAGTACCTGGATATCAGAGTTTAAAACCCCCAAGCCCCACAGCACAATGTCCAACAAACAGAATGGAGTGTGCCCTTGGAAAGCGTGAGCTATGAGCCACCGAGTCTCGGGATGTCCAGATGGGTGTTGGACTGGGCGGTTTTACAACCTGGGGTATATTGCAATAAAGGAACGAGCAATGCCTTCTGTGAAAGAGCCTGTCAGTGAAGGAAAAAGGAGGTACCGGCCTGGGAAACAGCAAAACTGCTTGGCAGATTTGACAAATGATCTATCTTTATTTTAGGATTAATAATACAGCCAGAAGTTGAATTAAGTCTGGCTAAACAGCACCCATCGTAGCTATTTCGCTCTTGTAACAGCCTAATAGAAATGTTTGTGGCTTCCTAAAAACAGTTTTGATCAATCCTTCAGCCTGTGCTTTTTGACCACAGTAGCATGAACAAGCAATTTATGTGATGGATATTACTTGGTACGGAGCCCATGACTTTTTCTTTCAGTAGAGTAGCCTCCTCGTTATCATAATGAAACCCACGATACGCTGCTGTTGGGAGATTACCTAACACAAGTAAAATGTAGTCTTCGAACAATATTTATAATTGTACTTTTGGGCAGAGGTGCAAACATCGTAGGAACATGACTCAGTGTTTGGAATTTAGAGGCTGTGTCAAATTAGTTATTCATTACTTTCCAAAAGTCTGTTTATCGGTTGTGCTTCTTATTTGGCAAGCCATGGAGAAATTTAGCTTTTCTTTTTGTTGTTGTTCCACCTCTGGCTGTCAAGCCCGCTGTACAGCTGAGACAGCAGTGGTGAAATCTGCAGCAGTAGATATTAGAGTGGTGTGCACAGTTTTTGGCACATTAAATGATCTGAAGAAAATCCATCTGGATTATGCTCGTTCATGATAAGAAGGTGATAACAGTTGGTAGGAGGAAATGTTGAGGATTTAGCAAGGACTGGAGCTCGGCTGTCTCTGTAGTAGGTAAACTCAAACTTGTCTTTGATTCATTTTTCAATTCACATTTAGAGACTAGAAATATCTTCCTCCTCAGACTCTCAGACAAATTACGTTGTTGATTTAGATGTAGAAATGTACACTTTGTTCGTGTCCATATTTTGTTTAGGTTTAGTGTTTGTACTGTGTTACTACACCTTGTTTCTTCCACTGAATTTAGTTTTGCAGAATCATTCATTGAGAAGTGTAAGAGCAAAAAAGCTTCTCTTTTTGTTTGGTTTGCATGAAAGGATAATGGAGTGCAAGATTTCTTTGTCACAAATATCTTTAATCCTGATCCCAAAGGAGTTGAGGATGGGACCTCTGCTAGAGGATAAGGTGAGCTGATGCACTGCCTAGGTGAGGTTGGAAAGCAAAGCTGTGAGGTCCCTTGGATAGCCTGAGTGGGCGCTCCTTTTTTTCCTCCCTGTTTAGATCCATGTGTAAAATTATAAGCATGCTCTTCTCTTCCTTCTCCCCTCCTCAAAAGCATCAAACAAGCTTGTTGATTTGATACTGACAATTTTCAACTGCTTTTCCAGAACCTCCATTTGATTTATGAAAGAGTAAATTGTTAATAGTGATGCTTACAAGGCTTTAGCTGATTGGTTTCAGATGCAATGAAGTCCTTTTTTTCCTTCTGTCTCTCTCCCCTCTGTTTTCATTTGTCCAAGTTGTATTTGATGAAAAGCTTTTAAGAGTTTTGGTAGCAATCTTCCCTGGCTTTGTGGGAAGTAGTATTTTCTCGTATGCATAATAACATATTAATCTACACCTGGGGTGTAAAAGCAGATAAGAGTTTTTGTCAGTCGTAAAACAGGATGCTCCGAACCACTGCCAATAATAACATACTAGGTAAACCTTAAATTACTGGTTTTAAGATGATAAAATAGAAATGGGAAAATGTGAAACCGTGGCACCTTCAGGCAGAGCTTCTCTACAGCACAGCTTCTGTTGCAGCTGAATTGTTGGATCCTTGTTACAGGCACAAGATGAGTTTCATTTAGGCAGTTTAGCTTTTAACACTAGGGCTTTTCTAAGATAAACCATTCATTTGTTTCCTGGTTGTGTGGAACAGTATTCCGCTAAGTGTATTTCATCCGATAGGACAATCTCCTTGAACAAAAATGATCAAAGCGTGTATCCTGTTTCCTTTGAGTTTTTATTTTTTGATAAGCAGGGTGTGTGGGTTTTGTGTTGCAGGTTGTTTGTTTTTTTGGTTGATTGGGCTTTTCTTTGTTTATTCTTGCCTGAAATCTTGCTGTGTACTTCAGGCAGCCATGGGAAAAAATTGATTTAAGTAAATTGAAGGAAACTTTCAGTACCTCATTCTTTAAAACACTGCTAAACAATAGTGGTATTAATTATGAATATACTTGTTACAAAACATTTTTTTAAAGTAAAGATGTTGATTTTAAGGTAAGGACGAAGGTGCTCTGAGGCCGTTGCCTTCACTGTATTTCAGTGCATGTTCAGTAAAACTAGCATTGCGGTAAGTGTCACAGTCTTAACGTTTTAGATGGTATAATTGCACTGAAAGCTGTACCAGTGCGGTAGTTAGCAGTGTCATTTGCATTGAAAAATGTGACTTTGGAAGATTTTGTGTGCCTTTGAACTCATAAAAATGAGCAAATGACGGTTCATGTTAAATTTCCCCCCCTTGTACGTAGGTGCTACTTGGAGGACTCCTTCCGAGCCTGAGCCCAGTTCAGTACCAGCATGCTGCTCAGGGAGGGAGAGACTCTTGGTGTGTCTGTTCTTAGCTTCCAGAGCATTTCTAGCTTATGCATTAGCATGTTCTGGTGTATAGGCTGATGAGATCTCTTTAAAGATGTTAAGACTAAAGTTGTTCAAGTCACTCATTTGGATGCAGACTTCAGTATTTACTTGTCATCCAAAAGATGATGCGTGGATGCCTGTCAGCTAGTTGGCATCACCCGCGAATATGTAGCAAGGCAGACTGACAAGTCAGCTTTGGCAATGCTGCAAGCAGGCATTTTTATTTAATGTTACTATGGTGAGAAGAACATTTGTCTTTGTATTTCCATGTACTTCTTCCTGCAGAGTTTGGGGTGACATGCTGAAGACTTTGTGGTGGGAAGGAAGACTCAGGTAGCTTCGTGATAAGTTGATTTGTTTCCATGGCTCTTTCCAGTGAACTTTGTCCTGCGCGGGACAGACTTGTTGGTTTAACAGTCTGTGACGATGGTTTATCCTATAGTTCTGTGCTTGCAGAGACAAACTTGATAAAAAGCTAAAGTATTGCATATTTTGAATTTCCAAAGCTGTCCTCCTGTCTTAAGAGGACTACAGTAGGTTTCTCTTCAGTTAAAGTAGTACATATGATATTAGCTACGGCCATGCCTTAAAAAAAACCAAACTAGTCCTCATAAAACATCTGTGTATACTGGATGTTATAGGATGTGGGCTCTGCTGATACCAGGAGTCAAGATTACAGCTTGCTCAGGGCAACGCTTTGATTTGTATTTATTGTGCCTTCTCCATTGTATTCTTTTTCCACACTATATATAATAGCAAGTTTTTTTTTCCCATTTTCCTGTCAGTTTGCCTCCTGCAAAGGCAATAGCTTGGAGCTGCGGAGAGCTGCGTGTTTTCAAGCCTCGCTGTTCCAGCACAGCATTATGACCATGCAGAAGACCACACGTGAATATTTTCCACCGCAGTGCTAAGCTGTATTAGTAATGCTGAAAGGGGCTGTTAGTGGTCCCCTGGGCTGCATTTTGATTAACCACTTGACTACTACTTGAATTCTCCTAACATCGCATTGATTTCAGTAGCATTAATGGAACACAGCAGCACAGCTGGTGTGAGGATGGACTAGCAGTAGAAAAGTTAATTTTCTCTAAATCATACCAATGCTTTGCTCCTAAAGTTTCTAAAACGTTAGTAGACAGCGGTTTGTGCTCTGCATTTACAATCTTGTAACCTCAAGTTTATTTCTTTGAAAGTATTGATAGTGCTTTCAGCTCACACTGCAAATTCTCTCTTTAAAGAAACCTTCCCAGCTGGAGAAGAAAAATGTGAATTAACTTGAGAATGTGTTAATTAGTAGGAGAAGGGAAGGGAGATCTTATACAAATGAAAATTGCCTTAACTAGAGTATTGCGTCTAACCTTGGATTCCAGATTTCAGAACACAAATAGAAGCAGAAAGGGAAGGATTCCATAAATTAAAGTAAGAATAGTAAATTTATTTAATGATCAAAACCAGAAAGAGAGCAGGTAGAGAGAAAACTGGTGAATAGACTGATCAGATGATTACTCTGTCCTTTTAATATTAAGGAGGTTTCTGCTTTTATGAGATTTCCTGATAGGAAACACTGAGTTGAGCTATTATTTGTGCTGTACGTCATCACAAGGTATTCTAATATGCTTCTTCACACTAGTCTGAAAATGGTCTTAGGGTATTTCTGCTCTTGTAAGAACAAAGAGTTGGTCCTTACCCAGCTAGATAGGCCCCTGGTGTCACAGTTTGCAGTTCAATGGGATTGGGGCTTCTTCATTTGCTTTAAGCAAGAGTGCTATTTTAGAACTTCGGTAGGTATTCTGTTTGTCGTAAAACAACAATCATTATTAAATAACTACGCAATTGCATCTTTTTTTTGCTATTACTATTATTCAGCTAACTGTCTTTGCGGATTATTTTTAGACTTCCAAACCGTACTGACAAAAACAAGCGCAATTTTTGAGCCTATCACAAAGCATGTAATTTATTATAAGGATATTTATTATTATAAGACATGCATATAGCAAAGGGACAAAATACATACGCAGCACTTACTAAGCCTTATTTTTGCGGTTTTGTTAGTGAGTAACCAGAGAGCAAACAAAAAATGAATGCCTCATCACAGATTATTCTTTGAGCCACACAGCTCGCTCTTGAGATTGTAGAGCTTCAGTAAAACAAACAAAACCCCTGATACAGAGTTTGATTGTGTGAACTTTAAAGACCTGTACTTGCAAACTGGTGTTTCAAGAGTTTAGTGTCAAAGGTAGGTGACTGATACCAATCCGTCCTTAGTTGTACACAGCAACAAAGGAGAAGCATCCTTTGTAGTGCAAGGTCAGGTGGCTCAGCTTCAAGCTGCCACGTCATTCATGCTAATGCGCCAGACTTTGCACTGAAATAACTGCTAGTTGTTCACAAGTTCGGTTCTGCCTGCTGTGCACTAGTGATCTCTGATGCAGAGCTGTTAGTCGTCAAACAGCCACAGACGTTGGTGAAGTGAACATATGGCCGCTTTCTGAGTGCCGAGATGGAGGTTTAGTTACACACCGAATGGCCCAGGACTGCACAAACAAAGCACTGCATTAAAGAAACATTTGTGTACTCCTAGGTTTATAACGTGCTCACATCCATGTTTTCAATCTGTCAATGTAATATCCTATTAGGTAAATGTTTAATCTGTGCGTAATAGCAATCAAGAGGAAATAAATTGTGCTTGATGTCAAAAACACTTGGGCATCTGTAGAATAGAAACTAACATCATGGACCTAACTTAAGAGAAAAAAGTGTGTTATTAATGTTCTGTGCTGACTTGACAGTTTGCATTTTTAACTGTTGGCATCAAGTTCTAAGTTTTGGCTGGAAAAAGATCTCAGAACTTGTATTTTAATTGCTATAAATCCTAATTAAGGATAAAAATCTGTATGGTTTCTTAAATACTATTTTCTCACGAAAGCAGCATTAAAAATGTCTGGCTTAATGAAGTATTTTAGGTTTGGGGTTTTTCATCATCCCCTACCAGGAAGAAGCTCTGTGCTCTTGACTTGTATTTTAAACTTGCTTTTTCACACTGGAAGACCAAGATGTGTAGGTCAGCATCCCCAGGTTTCCATTTGCTTCATGTGCTCTTCGTAAACCATATAAAAGGGTACGTTGCTAGTGTCTGTCTGAGGTGGTCACGGCTGTCCGTGGGATACATATGATTTGTTCACCCCTGGACTTCTGTTGAAGGAGAGCGTGCTCTTGGTTAGCATGGACGGCAGCACCCTGGGAACAGAACAGTGAGCTGCTTCAGCAGTGCAGGCACATTCTGAGCTAGACGTGCACGAGGAAATGCAGGAAATGCTGTCCAGCCCATGCTTCCTCCACTGCAAGAGCTGCACAGCAGGGTGTGATGAGGGCAACCTGGGCTGTTAATTTGTAGCTATCAGCTCATAGTTAAAGAGGCTGGCCACCCTGCCCTTGACTTTCAATATTTTACAAGGCTGTTTCCTCTGTCTTTGACTATGGTTCAGAGTAGATAATGCAGTAAGGGTGGGGAAGGGAGCCTTTCTGCTGCCCACAGGTTAAAGCTGTGCCAGGCAGGCTCCAGCACACTCCTCACGCCTAGCTGGTAGTGAACTGGTTGAAATGTAATTCTTCACACAGGTTCTGATCGAGGAAGGAGGAGAAGTTGTGCGGGATGGTTCTCAATCTAGAACTCGCACTAACAATGGCCAAGATGGAAGGGTACTGCTTCGGGGCAAACAGTGGTTGCCCAGATCCGCCACCATTTTTCATATGTGAATTCAGACTTGTGCATTTATTTCTCATGCTAATGTATGGAGACCAGAATGTTCAAGACAGGAAAAGTGATAATGTGCCCATCTATAAAAACTTGAGTCAGAGATTGAGTTGATGCATGATAAAAGTGAACTATCTAGTCTACCGATGCGTATGTACCAAGAAAGAGTTCATTCTATCTTGTGTTTTTTCTCCTTCTGCCCATTCTCAGGAGTGTCACAAGATACCAATGCAAATCTAATATGGTGTGACAGACTTGGCACACTAAACATTTTTTGCTGAAAAATAAGGGATTATAGTTGTGTTTATTTACTACCCTGTGCTTAAAGAGACTTTAGAAGAAGAGATGGTTTGTTGCCTAGACGTTCAGCATTTTCAACCCTGAGTTCAGTACGATGTTGAAAGTTGAATTTTTCCTGCAGTTGAACTATATATCTGATATATCATAGATTTAAAGTGTCTCTTATGTTTAGGGAAGATCTGGATTTAACATGTCTTATAAAAAGCTCAGTACTTATTTTGTATTCAGGCTTATGAGTTCCTAATTTAGTAATGGATAGCATATCTAGCATAGAATACATTTGATTTCTTGAAATTCTCACAGAATTAGTTGACAAGTGAGGAGAGAACTTAAATCTGAGATCTAGGTGGTAGCTTTGTAAAAGTGCTTAGAATATCAACTACTTCCCTCAAACTGCTAAAGACAGAACCTGAATACTGGTATGACGGATTACTTTGTATTTATGCAACACTGTTGTTTTGCAGTAGTGGAATTTTAATTTTCAGAATCCCTTTAAAAAAGATTTATTCTGTAATTGTTCATTGTTACAAAGGATATGAATTGTTAAAACTAGAACAGTCCTTTTTGCAAGAGGAACTTTTCTGTAAACAGAAGTTAAAAAAAAACCTCAATGCTGTTTTCTATCACCTGAAAGGGGAACAAAATAAGGGCCAGAGTTTAGACCACAAACTAATGTTTACCTAATGGCATTATACTAATTATCAATAACTGCCACAATTTTATCCATGCCTGTTTTTGGTTTAAGGTGCATACTATTTGATCTCGAGCGCTTTCAGCGCGATACAGGTGGGAAGTCTGACTCCTGAACAGCAGAAAGTCCCAGTGTTATTTACCTTTACTGAGGCAATGTAGAACATGAGTTCAAGTTGTTGACGCCTGTCTGCGTGCTCTGTATGTTTCTCCTTGGAGCAGAAATCAGAGCCGTAGATGTCAGCAGTCTGGTCCGCAAGAATCCTATACGGATAGGAGCATTGGAGTATTTTGAAAGTGCTTATTGATTTGAAATTATAAAGTCATCTGAAAAACTGCTTAGCTTCAGTGTTATTGTCGGTGGCAGTACAGCTCGGTTTGTCAAATTGCTGCTGCTGCGGAGACTGCCGAATACATCATCTTCCAGGCATAATTCTTCTTTCCCCGTCCAATCCATTTTGTAACACTTCACTCGCATTTCATGTTTTATCTTTAAAAGAAACTATTTCCAAAAAAAACCAAATAAATAAAAAGCAAAATATTCAGATAAATCAGGAAAAGGCTTTTTTTGTATACAGTAAAACCACAAAAGTATTCTAGCTTTTTTCCACGGATTTTGTCCATACTCTATCCTAATGCTGCAGCCTTTTTTATTTTTTTAACTGAGATTTCTAATTAGCATATTCTGGGTGAGGTTGTGCAATATAACTACTAAAATGCCATGGTGTGAAGTGTTGCTACGTTGATGGATGGTTGGCTTTAATGATCTTGGTTCTAGTCCATGGGAAAAGCCAGAAATGATGCAGGTATAATTTAGATAACTCCGGGAGGAACTAGCTAAATTAAAAAACTTATCCTCCACTGACTTTAGTGAGAATCTCTCTACCACATTAATCATTTTTCTTGCCTCAAAGGCCTGTGTTACTGGGTTCTTAGAAGAAAGTCCCATCCTGGAACGGGTGTGATAATGTCCTTTAAAGACTGCTCATTTTTCCTTGGCTTATTGTCTAGAAGAGTTTCTCTGTCTTATGTTCTTTAACATGCTGCAAAAGTTGAGAATTACAAGATACTAAAATAGTTAAATGTATATACATTAGGAGACCATAATAGTTTTTTATGATGCAGTGTTACTCAGTTGTAAATTTAGATCATATTGCAATATTTAATTGGGTCAAGTATCTGGTGCCAAGCCTGCTGATCATGAGTATTTTATGAAATGATAACAGAATTGGAAAATCTAGAGTTCATTTCTAGAGTAATGTACATCTTACAAATGTTTGACAATTATAAACAAATTATTGCAGTTTAGTAGCTTTAAGCATGCTTTGATTAGGAAGCTGTTTTGCTTTTTATTATTTTCAGTACGGGTTAGCTTAGTTTTTATTTAAGTCTTCATAGACTGCTTTGTATATAATTCAGCACTTACTGCAAGTCAAAGTTGAAAGCTATGCAACCTTTTTCTATAATCAAAAAAGAGCACACTGAGTTTTAATGATATAACAAATGTTACACAGCAGGACTCTTCAGTCGGTCTGGATGCGGATTCATAAAAGTAAAAGGAAGGATTCATTAGGCTGTATGTCAGAACTGTAAAACAAAATATCAGTTATGGTCTCTGTTTCTCTTTAGATCTCATAAATGGAGCCCAAGAACAGTGTGAATTGCCTCCTATGGATGGTTTTCCTCACTGTGAAGGGAAAATAAAGGTAACTGTGAGCCGTTCTTAATCTTATTATGTGTGTTTTGTTAAAAACTGAACGTATGTTGCAAGAAGTCACTACTCAGTGGTGTAATATAAGAGCAACTGGCTCAAAAAAGAGGGTATTTAGGAGCATGTGTCACTACAAAACTCCTCACCTTACCCTTTAATACTCTGCAGAGGAACAAAGTGTCATCTTATTAAGACAGACATAAAATGCCACGTTATAATAAAATGCCACATTATTTAATGAAATGCGTTACTATTTGAATGCCATTTGGTTATTTACACACCTTCTCCTTTTTAAAAAGCCCTTTGTTTTCTTTCCCATCATGAGTCATTGGACGTCCCCCCACCCAGGGCTGGGATATTGTGTGCACCTCACTCCAGCCCTTTCTCTCTTTCAGCAAGACATTTATTTATACTTCTTTCCCCTCTTTGCCAACAGCTTTGTCCAGTTCCTCCCTTTCACCTTTTCTGTTTTAAGGGATTCTGCCTCTTCTACTCACCAGCTAGGCACTTTGCATTCCCTTCCTTCTTAGCATTGTTCTTTCAGCCCTGGGTGAGAACATAGGCTCCCTACAGAGGAGCTGTTCTGTTTCCAAACAGAAGACTGTTGTCTTGCTCAGGGTGACTTCGGTCAATTTACCCAATAACTTCATTTGGATGGAAAGCTTTAAAAAAAAAATGAAATGATCAAGATCATTTGGTTTTTCTAAACCTGCTTCTATGAATAATCCTACTGCACTAAGTTTGCCACCAAAACTTTGGTTTTGGGGGTTCACAATTCGTTTTCTGTAAATCCTGCATTTCACTAATAACGTAGTTGGAAAGACCAAATATCGAAAGCCATCAGACTTCGGTTGGAAAGGAAAAAGTAATAAACTTGCAGAGAGTTTTTTTTTTTTCCAGACTACGTTTCAAATATAAGGAAACTGTATTAGTAGTTGGGATAAAAGTAAAATTGCTGAGTACTTTCATATAATTATCAAATACTAGGATTTATTTCTGAAAGTGAAGCTGGCGAAGTATACATGAAATTTCCTTACCTTTTTTTCTCTAAATAAAATTCTTACACTATAGTATTTAAAATAAATACGATTGTATATAAATCTGTTTTGATCCATTTTGACAAATGGGCTGTGTGGTGGCTATGTAGTACGTCATTTGTATGTTAAAATAAGAAGTTAAATGAATTATTTATTTCTGCAGAATTGGCCGGTTCTTGGCAGAGTCAGATTACTGTCTTGGTAACTAAAATGGCCAGTTAAATTGCAGAGCGTGTGTAATGGGGGGCAATGAAAATCAGCTCCAGCCACACCCATACATATGAATCCTGATTATATTCTCCTTTTGGTATTTGCCTCTGCTTGCCTGGCTTACAGTTTGTGCAAACTGTACCCACACCTGGTATGTAGTTCCTTCCCCACTGTAGTTGAATGCTGAGATGTAGTGTGCTGCAAAATATTCATAAAACTCCCTTTTTGTTATTTGAGAGTTTTATCAGTTTGGATATAGTGGCTTGCAGCTTTCCTTTGTTATTCCTGACTTCAGTGTGAAGTAGCATATTTTAGAGTTATTCTGTGAGGCTTAAATGTAACCCTGTTTTTGTTCTGTTTCAGTGGATGAAAGATATGTGGCGATCGGATCCCTGTTATGCAAGTTACGGTGTAGATGGGTCCACGTGCTCCTTTTTTATTTACCTCAGTGAGGTCAGTAATCTTTTTATCTGCATAAGGGGAACATCATAGTGCCTCCCTAGCTTTTGGTAACTGTTTGTGAACATTTTTCAAAACAAATAACTTTCTTCAGAAAAAATCTAGAAAGAGGAAAACATTATTAAAACAGAATTATTGAGAAATGTTTTACTATTTTTCTTCAGTCCACCAGGTGTTTCTAGCATGGAGAATTCTAGTGTTTGTAACTGAAGTGATGTAAACAGCAACTGCTCAGTGAGTCCACACGAGATACCCTATAAAACTGAAGTGTGGAATTCAGTCATAGACCCTTGCCTCTGAATGCTTGCTGCTGTCTTCTATGTAGCTCCTAAGGTAGCAGTAGATAGGAAATTTAGGGGGAGGTGTTTGGAGTGTGAAATTTAGAAAGTGGAATGCAGTAGTACATCCTTCTAGGAAGCGTGCTCACTTCCTGCTTAAAGCCAGATTTTGTACACGGCTCAATAAGGTGCTTGCCCTGGTGTTTTTGTAGTTTTTTTCCACAGATCTCCCACTTCCTGAGTAATGCTTGTTTTCCAAGAAGAAATTCTGTCAAACAAGATTTAGTGCAAACTCCTAGTCACTAGTCACTCTGTGTCACTAGTTTGTGGTGTGTATGCCAGAAATAAATAGTCAAATGTATTTGATGACTTGACCTCTTTCTTAATAGTAAAATTCTGATAACTTGTGGCAACTGATTTGGGTACAAGTTTTGATACCTAGTGGCTTCCTACTTGTAAAGAACTGAGAGAGCCAATGTGGCTGCAGAATTGTGAACTAATATTAATTACACAGTTTCTGCAGGATTCCAGGAGGAAGGGCTGGGTTTTTAAATTCTGTATCGGAGATGAAAACAGTAAGTCTATTATATGAGTAACTCAGTTATAATGAAAGCAGATTCTGTTAAGTTACTCAGCTTGCTGTAGCTGAACTTTTCAAGGCACTGCTTTAAGCAGCATTAATAGTTAAATGTGTGTCCAAAACACACATCTGAAGAAATAAAAAATGCTGGGTTTTATCGCAGATTTGACTCACTACATTGCTAGCGCTTCGTGTTGATTTATTTATGGGCTATAAAGCTGGTGTAGGAAAAGATCCAGTATGACTATTATTTATCCTGTTGTTTTTCATAAAAGCTGAAGGTACAGTTTCATAATCATCTGAAGTTGATCTAAGTTTCTACTAAAAGATTGTTTTAGCATTAGTGGATTTATATTAGTGCAGTAGTACACTGTCAGCCAGCTGGTGCTTCATGTCTTTAATGCAAATGTATCTTAGAAATGAGAATACCTGTCAACTGAATGTGAGAATCTGGTATTCTTAAATGACATATTTATTATTTTGTGTTCCTGTTGAGTCACAGTATTTTCTGTGACAATCTTCTGTTTAATCATCAGCTTCGAAGACTCGGTTGATGCTGTTAGTTTTTTCATAATTGATCTTTCAGCTCAACCCTGTGGCAAAATGCGACTAGCTCTTGCTCCTAATGTGTCGTATGTTTCAGAATGCAGATGTTCCTCGTGGTTATACAGATAACCACTTTTTACATGCATCAGTTACAGTACTGTGTTCTCCCCCTCCAAAACAGTGTGTTTCAGCTTGCCAGGAAGGCTGTTTATGAAATACTTCTGTGTTGACAAAAACAAACAACTTTCTTTTGTCTTTGAGGAGGGGATCCAGTTTTAAAGTGTAGTGATATATAAAGAATGTTAAGTACAGAATCTTTTTATAAAATAATTTTTGAGGACTTTTGTTAGGTTCCTTATCAAATACTATTCCTAGTTAGTGAAATGCTACTTAGTGTAGTGTATCTTTTAAGAACATAACAGTGTATGTAGGAAGATGTCTTTGTAGGCACATAAACACTTGTTCCTTCACATACAAATGAAGTTTATGAAGGTGTAGTGCCAGTTGTGGATTCTTACTGGCCCCAACCCTTCTTTCCTCACTTCTTATTGCATGTGGTAGCTATTCAGCTGCAACAGTTAGGACCTGTAATCTTGGATCAGGACCGTATTGTATTATACTCATATACAGTGCCAAATAGTATGTTCCTCAAATCAACTACTGAGCCTACAGGAACTAGTATAAGGGCGTTCTGATTTGCACCTGGAACTCTGTTACAGAAGCAGAAGTTGTATTTGAATTATTTTGTTCAGCTAAAATTTCAAGGCTTTTAGGGAAATTTTGAATCAAACTTTCAGGAGCAGGGAAAAGTTACCACTTACAACTACTCAATGCAGAGCTTTATTACTTGATAGCTTTAAATATTGCATCATATAGTCAGTAAACATTAAACCTTCTGGATAAAAAATATATGAATAAGTAACAGTTCAGTTATTCTTCTATGAGTTCTTGACTTCTTGCTTTTAAGTTCACAGCTAGCAAGAAGTAGTATGAGAACTATTTTCATCTCGGTGGTGGACAAAATGTATCTTGTTAAATGGTGTAAGAGGATTCATTCAGCTCGAGTTTTCAGAATGCTGTGAAATAAGCTAGTCTATTTGAAATAACTTTTAGTTGCAAAACCTGCCTACCATGTGCATAAGAATGTATCAAATACTTTTATAAATATTATAGTTGTAAGACCTTTTACATTTTTCTGTCCATTCTTACAGTCTGGTCTGCTACCTGTAATATTTTGGAAGAGTAGTAGTATTTCTCTAACATTTAAGCCAAGATAACATAGATACATTAATTAAAGGACATGTTTTTCCAATATAAGGGTTGTGTCACTTCACAGAGGGCAAATGGTTGTTTTTTCAAGGGTGCAGGAAGTTGATTTTTTCTTTAGGAAGAAATGTAGAATTTGGGCAACTTCTTGTTTCCTCATGGAACAAAGATACAATTAGCACCATTGTCTGTGGGTGTATTTGGGAACTTCAGACTAAGATCTTACACATTTTTTTGGAAGTTTTGTCCCCATGGCAGGATGTAAAACTAATATTGGTTGAGCATGTTATTAACCTTGAGTTTAAATTTGGCATTCTTAATCCTATGATTAATTCCATGATTAATGCCCAGCAGCAGAGGTTGAAAGCTTAAATGTTCGCGAATGCAAGCATGAAATGAAATTCTAATAACACTACAATGATGTGGATTTATGAGGTGTGTTGGCTGCTAAGGATAACTGGAAATGCTATTGCAAGAGTAATTTGTCAAAGTGGACAGGGATGAAGAGTTGACAGTTTATAGTATGGTTGCACAGCTGAATGATAAATGTGCCTACAGAGCTCTCAAGTAAAAACTGCTGGTTTAAAACATCAAAATGTGTTAGGGTTCTGGCAGGATATTACTGTTAAGATTTTTTTTTTCACTTTAAGGTAACAATCTAGGAATAAAATGGTTGTGTATACATCCTCTGTTTGAAAAGGCAATATTAAATTACATGTAGAATCACAGAATGGTTTGGCCTGGAAGGGACCTTAAAGCCTGTCCAGTTCCATCCCCCTGCCCTGGGCAGGGACACCTCCCACCAGCCCAGGCTGCCCACAGCCCCATCCAGCCTGGCCTTGGGCACTGCCAGGGATGGGGCAGCCACAGCTTCTCTGGGCAGCCTGTGCCAGGGCCTCACCACCCTTACAGTGAAGAATTTCTTCCTGATATCCAATGTAAGTCTCCACTCTTTCAATTTAAAGTTTCATGGCCCCTCGTCCTATCACTACACCCCCTGACAACGAGTCCCTCCCCAGCTTTCCTGCAGGCCCCATGTAGGTACTGGAAGGCCACCGTAAGGTCTCCCTGGAGCCTTCTCTTCTCCTGGCTGAACAACTCCACCTCCCTCAGTCCCTCTCCATAGGAGAGGTGCTGTAGCCCTTGGACCATCCTTGTATGTGTCTACTTTTGCTCGTAAAATCATCTCTGCAGTCTAGTGTGACAAGAACACATGCTCTTTCATACTTTTTAGGGATCTGATTTTTTCTTCTAAAGCAATTCTGTTAGGATATTATATGTTAAACTCACCTCTCTCTTGTAAAGTGGTTTCAAACCTATAAACAGAGGAGCCCAGAATGTTACTTTTCATTGTGTAATATGGGTCAGAACCACAGAGGGAGAGAGTAATTTGGTTTATGCAAAGCCTTAGAAACACAGCTAGGAATAAAACTGTCCTACGCCCTGGTTATGTAGTCACTGTGTATATGCAAAATAGAAACAGCACAGTGAAAATCCCAGTCGTCTTTTCTGCAGAGCCTGCACAAATGCAAGTATTAGCAGCTCTGCCTCCTCTGGTTTGCCTTTGACGGCGCTCCCGTAGGAGTACGAGTCATCGACAGCTAGCTTAACAGCTCTTCTCTGCTTCTCTTCTGGTGTCTTGGCTGCTTGAGCAGACTGGGAGGTGAGCGTGGCAGCAGAGGGAAAGCAAGAAGGTGTCCAACGCGTTCAGGTTTAGTTTTTTTATTTAAAGCTGTATCCTGTACAGACTTGCAGATAAAGCTGCAAGGATTTTGCACTTCTAACCAGCTACTTTGCTGGAGGCACCAGGTCACTCCAGGTGGACGATGCCCAACCGTGCAGTACTCTAATTGTGCTGGAGCCTTTGAAAGACTGGAGGAGAAACAAATGTCCGGAATAGCAAAACCAGACTTGTGTTTTCTGGAAGGACAGAGCAAGGCAGGGATTAGAAACAGCAAAAGTTGAAGAGGAAGTTAAGCTAACTCTAAGGTTTCTGAATAACTGCGGCCTGGTTTCCTTTTAACTGTGATACAAACTTACCCATTGAGAAGAGTTTTTCCTTTTAACCTTATTTAGTTATGAAAAAGCCAGTTGGTTAACACTATGTCATTGGAACACTTAAAACTTTCATGGATGGCATTGCTTCTGGTGAGAAATGTGAAAGAATGAATTCTAGACAGTACAAAAACATGCTTCACTGCAAAATGCCAGTTTGCAGCTGACGAATGAAACCTCAGAAAATATCTTCTAGAAAATAAATTTGGCACAGTTTCCCAGCTTAATAACAACAAAAGGTGGAGGGATCTTATTGCTCCTTTTTTTCATCTAGACATTTGTTTCCTCAGAGGCCTGCCTGCCACCCAGGAGCAGGACTGCTGCTGTGCCGGCTGGTCAGCCAGTGGCTGTGGTGCAAGTTCCTGCAGCCCAGGGAAGCTCCCTCTGTTTTGCTCTCTTGTGCTCCCTTGAGACTTGATGCTGGAGCTGGGCAGCTACCATGAAGATCCCAGGCTTTGGATCCCAAACTCACCTTTCAGGTGCAAGTGTAATGTTTGGTATTCTTCTTCAAAGTGGATCCAACGCTTCAAAAGACCAAAAAGCTGTTTCAGCAACACAGTCTTTGAAACTTCTCTAGCTTTTGCATGTTTCCTAGAATACCACTGGAGAGAATTCTTATTTTTAGTTCTTTAGACTGATAGAAACAACGCTTTTTTTTTTTTTTACAGTAATATTTTTCTTTACTCTGTGAAGGAACTGAGCAGAACAATACAGACCGAAGGTGATTTTCAATGTGGATTTGTTCCCAGAATGCAGGCTGTAGTCTAAGGTGTGTTTTAGTGAAATAGTGAAAACATCTGGCAATTACAGTTATGCAGGTTCCTCAAATCCTTGTGGTTTTGCTAGTTTACTGCAGTTTGCTAGCTTCTGTGTGGAAGTCCCATTTCCCCAACTGCTGCTGCATGTGTTAGATAATCTCTAACGATGAGGTGAGTTAGCGATTTCCATTTCTTCAGCGTAACGTAACATTGAACCAACTTCCTTAAATACTACACTATTACTTAAAAGCCAAAAATAGCATTCTTGTCTGAAGTGTAAATTAGCAAAAGCTTGCACTAAACTTCTGCAGTTCCTAAGAAATTAAAATGCTAATGATGTTCAGTATTTTGTCCCCAAATCATCCAGTAGCATATTGGCCTGGATTTGGGAGATTGGAGCTCAGTTATCTTTTCTACCTTGGGCACTTTTTAAACAGGGATTGGTATTCTTCTGTCTTGTTGGAGAATGCCAATGTAAGAGAGCAATAAAATTGAGCGCACGTTACTGAAGTTAGATAAGACGACGTTTGGGACTGCCTGTGGAAACAAACTCCCAACGCCACCTGTATGCGCTTCTCAATTTCACTGAACAAGCACGCAGTCATCTAACACACCACAGATTTTGTCCCATCTTCAAAATGATTACGTATCACTGAGCAAATGCTAAACAACATGTAGATGTTACAGCTTCTGGAGGAGCGGAGAAAGTCACCTTCCCAAAGGTAGCATTTCATTTGCCTCAAATGCCTAAATGGGTTTTCTAAGTGAACGTTGAGTTACCTTCTCTGCCTACCTGCATATTGTCCAATAAATTTCAAGATGCAGTCTTTCACCAGGTATTACAGCGTTGTTTATTTCCTGCTCTTATTGACAGAAGATTCTTAATAGCAGCACTTCACCGTGGATTGAATTACACTGAGCAATAACTCTGCTCCCCTGAATTGCAAACTGGCTTTAGTTTCCCTGTAGGCATGCTGCACCTTTCCTTCAGAAGAGTCCAAAATGAAGTTTATGCCAGGTGTTCAGCGAGTATCCTTCAGCTCCTGCTTTGTCCAGCTCCCACTGGTACTCTTTGAAAATATAAAGGACTTCCTGAAGTTGTGGCTCTGGAGAGCCTCTGGCAGAGTACACTTGCATTCAGTTCAGAAGGTGCTCAGACTGGCCCATGCTACAGACGTTTGCCAGCTTTTTAGGAGTGTAATCAAGGTCCTTGTTCTGTAATATAGCTGAGCACTGCAATCCTAACATCTCTCCAGTCTCATTGCATTTCCGAGGAAGAATTATTGGAACAGATAAAGGCTGCAAAGCTTCTGAGATACTTTTCTGATTGTCTGGGTTTGTTTGGGGTTTGTTTTGTTCTTTTTTCCGTGTTAACTCATTTTTCAGTAAGCTACGTAAAGGTAAATTCTCACTGTGAAAGGGGATTGTCTGGGCCTAGAGGAGCTCTGTAGTTCAGTTTAAGCAGCTCAGAGCACTTTCCGCTAATATCTGGAATTGTGTGACAATTTTGGGCTTCTAAAGTAGCATGTAACCTAACCTTACGGAGCTATCTACATATGCTCTAGACAGCGCTGTGCCTACTGTGATTCAGAACCAGGCAGGAGACGCTAGGCTTCTCAGGTGGACTTAGTCTCTTGAGCATGATCAAAGGCTACCCAATACATTTGATTTGCATTGAATTCGACACTAGTTACAGGAGGCACAGCTGTTCTTATTCAGAAATATGACAGGAGAAAGATAAATATAGTCTGTTCTGAAAAACAGCTTAGCATTTATATCGCTCATCCAAAAAATGGGCAGTCTTCAAATCTGCACTTGCTGCTTCCCAACAATCTCCTGTAACTGCTGTTCTGTACTTTATCACATCCTTCCTACCCAATCATGCAGAACAGCAGAGCACTCAGTTGCTATGGAGAGAAGAAGCTAGAGGAAGAACTGATGCTAACCCAGGGAGAGAAAGGCTGTCCTGGAAAGCACGGAGAGACGTCCCAATTCCTTCTTCGGGGATTAGCTTATGTATTTTTTCTTAAATGATCAAGTAAAATGCATTAAAAAAGTCCAAGGGCAAGATCTGAACAAATATTGCTGCCCTCCTTCCTTTTGTTCAGACTTGTGGCTTTTGGCCATGTGGTTATCTGTAGCTAAACAAATACAAAGCTGCAGTGTTTGTACATTTCTGACAGATTTCATCTAGACACGCTTTAGTGATAAAATAATCGTTTGTCATCATTTCCCATGACAAGGAAAACATCTGTAACAGTAGGCAACAATACCATATTTGTAACTTCATACTTCAGCCTTATGCATGTGCTGTGTAGTCTTGCTACTTACAATCGTATACATGTATGCATATGTGTGTATATATGAGTATCCACATCAATTTTTTTCTGTTGTACATGCCACTTGATCATAAAGATTCCTGGCCCAGGATGAGGTACACTTTCGTGCTGTTGCATTTCCTGCACACTTTTTTTCATTAGTTAGGTGGTACAGTCTAAAATTAACCAAGGCATTATTTTTCTTTTCATGTCCCACTGCAGCAGCTTCCAGAAGACGTTTTGCAACACAGATCCTTAATTCAGCCCCTCACATTCCCCACCACCTCGCTGTCTCATCCCTCATAGCTTCAATGAAAGCTGATGGGTCCCGCAGAAAAACTTCCTTTGGGCATCGTGAGAGCAAGGGGAGAGAAGGAAGCTCCAAGCACCAGGTGTTTTCCCAGAGCAGGCAGTGCTGTTGGTGCTTGTGTATCGCATAAGGCCAAGGAGATTAAAGGCTTTCACTCAAACCAGTCTGAATGGTTTTAGTCCTTGCTCACCTTTCTTTATCACCACATTTATAGTTGGAGGTTACTGCTCCCTGAGGTAAAACACAAGTTCTGAGAGAAAGATCCTTTCATAGTTAGTGAAATGCGGAAGGATGCTCAGAGCACCTCCCTTTGTTTTCGGAGAAGTTGGCTTGGCAGTGGTTACTGGTCTGAAGCTGAGATGAGCAACTGTGGGGCTTGCTCAGAAGTGATGAGTACAGTAACTGTCTGCTCCAGACCGTATTTGGTCACAGAAGGCAACCAAGGAAATTACTGAACCCTTTGAGGTTTCATTTTTAGTGAGAGGAATCCTTGTGCTATTCTTTGTGAACCCTGGGCAACCTGTTCCAGTGCCCCACCAATCTTATAGTAAAGAATTTATTCCCAGTGTCTGATCTAAACCTACCCTTTTTCACTTTGAAGCCATTACCCCTTGTCCTATCACTATGCCCCTGACAAAGAGTCCCTCCCCAGCTTTCCCGTAGACCCCCTGTAGGTACTAGAAGGCTGCTATAAGGTCTCCCTGGAGCCTTCTCTTCTCTAGACTGAACAACCCCAACTCTTCCAGCCTTCCATTTCCTAGGAGGGGAGCTCCAGCCCTCTTATCATCCTCAGGGCCCTTGTCTGGACTTGCTCTGACAGGTCCTATTTCTTTACAAGATATTTGAGCAGTCTTTACTGAGGACTTTTGCCTCTATTACATTGCTGTGGACCTTAATTTTACACTGTGCCATCCAAAACCATGGCTAACTGGAAGCTTTTTACTTGAAATGCACATGAAAATACAATTGGTGTGTTTCCTGAGGAAAGCTGCAATTAAAATTTAGCAGCCTGATAGTTCTTGTGTAGGTAACATCACATCAACAGGCTGTTACATTCTGCAGCCTAAGCCTGTCAGTGCTATTGTTCCCCTTTCCAGTAGTTTGACAAAGGCTGCCTCTCAAGTCTTAGATAACTTGTGTAGTTGCCTAGGCTGAAATCCCCCTCTCTTCTGCCAAAGAGCATAAATCATTGATCAGCTGTTGCTCGCATTGAACAGGGAAGCAAGAACCCGAAACAGAGAAATCTCTCTGTTCCCTCTGAAAACCTCGTCTTCGTTAGAAGTGTGATATTTCATGAGTACTGGGCACCTTTATAAGCACAGGTATTACGACGTGCGTAGGCTTCTCTACTACAGCTTTTCACTTCTGCTTTCTTCGTTCTGCGTCTGATGATATCTCTGTGTTCTGAAAGTAACTTCTGAGTAAGCTGCAGTGTGCGAGTGTTAAACCCTGCCGTGACTCTGATCGCCTTCTGATTTCCCTCTCATTTTCTCTTTGAACCACAACACAGTAATTCCAGTTCTTTCTTTAATTGCCTGCAAAATTCACTTTTGTTTTGATCAACACAACAGCATTTTGGCTGTTTTGGTCGTCATAATGTGTTCTTCCTGGAGGCATGTGTGTGCCTCTGGTGGTTATTGCTCAAAAGTACCTGAAATTCGCTATTAGGTTACACCTGGCTTGGTGAGTGTGTCAGTCAGTACTTTGCTTCTCCATCCCCGCTTCTCCATGAGTCAAGTTAATACAGCGATAATCTTCTTTCCCCTCCCCCTGTACATCACGTTTTTGGTCTTAATCTTTGCTTTCTGGGTGCTCCTGTTAATTATTATCCCATATCTAACAGCTCTCACTTGCGAGCTACTGGCTTATCAAAATGAGCAAATCCTTGCCTTTTTCTATAAGAGAATGCCTCTGCATTCTTCCTACTGCATTTATGTACCAGTCCTGAAAATAACGAGACAACCAGCATACTTTGAAGAGTATGTGTTTAAAAATCTTGTGGTGAGCCAAGTTGTGGTTTTTTTTTTTGTAGTTCTTGGTTTTTTGTTACTGTTTTCAAATGAAAAGAGGAATTGACTCAACACCAACATGGAAAAAATGAATGTTAGACCAGTTGTGATATATCTTTGAGTCTACTCCTGCAATGTTTATCTGTGAGCTGTATTTCAGTAATTTGATTTAGATTAGAAGGAAAATGGAATATTACTAAAAGCACAAAGGTACTGTATTGTTCAGCATGACGCCCCATGTTATGGGATGTCTGCCTGGGCCAGCTGTCCTGGCTGTGTCCCCTCCCAGCCCCTGGGACACCCCCAGCCCCAGCTGCCAGGGCAGCACCAGGAGCTGAGCAGTCCTTGGCTCTGGGTGAGCCCTGCTCTGCAGCTACTGAAACATTGCCGTGTTATCACTGCTATTTTCATCAAAAATCCAAAACACAGCATTGTGTGAGCCTCTGTGAAGAAAATTAACTCTGTCCCAGCTAAAACCCTGACAGAAGGAGAGAGAAATTGAGACTCTGCACAATTTTTAATACAACTCTTTTCTAGTAGCGATTCCACAGCTAAAGTTAAGACTGTTAATTGCTACAATTTCTAGTATCCTTCCAGAGCTGGAGTTCAATGAATAATCAGGTATTTCAAACAAGGTTGTTCATGTCATGGCTTTCAAACGTTGCATTAAATATGTTGGGTAGATGAATTCATAGCATTCAAATTAAGGCTTTTATATAATTTGTCAAAGAAAACTACGCTTGATACATTTCTTCTATTTAACGAGGTTGTGATATTTGGTAATTTATTATTTTCTTGTGATTGATCTTCTAGGCAATCATTCAGTACAGTCTTAAGGTATCAATCTCTAATGCTTCAGGCTTACAGGTCTGCGACTGGAGGGACCCTCCCTTTTTGCAATGCAGTTATGTTTCTGTTGTGCTTTCGTGGGTTTGCCTCCAACAGTGAAATTCCTTCTTCACAACAGTGAATGGGCTAATTATTTCACATGAGTTATACAGATTCCACAGGACAAGTGAGATTCCTATGGAAAGCACAGGCACTTTCAGCGACTTGTATCCATTTGCTGTTTCTTCCCTACCTACTAGCCGTTGTTTTTCTAGTAGATAGTAGAAGTAGTGTATTTGCATGGATTGTTTCTCTCAGAATTATGGCTATTAGTACTTGTGGATACCATTACCTAAGTTATTATCCTATTACTTATCAAATAAGATTTTTTGTTAAATTCATCTTTCTTTCAATTTTTTGTCTAGATTTCTACAAGGTAGAACTCTGATCCTTGTTTTTTGATCCTTGTTTTTTCTCAGTCTTTTTATAGAGATAGCCTAGGCAGATGGGAAATGTGTATATATAGAATATATATGTTTTGTAAGGTCTAGAAGCATAGAAAATTCAGTGCTTTTTGAAAATATTTAGGAACTGCTCAGAAAAAGCATTTAGCAGCTGACCTCTGACTTGAAAGGGGTTTCTGTCATGTATTCATTATCATGAATGAATATCTAAATGCTACTTTTAGTTGCAAATTTGCAAGGTTAAAGTAGAATTGAATTGCAAAAAGTCATCTTAAGCTTTTCTTAGAAGGCAGGTTTTGCCTTGCAGTGACTTACTAATCAGCTGATGTCTTATTCAAACCATAGGAGAGTGCAGCATAAAGGCAGTCAGAGTTTGGTAGGGCAGCTGAAAGTAAAATAGAATGATTTGTTTTAATTTGATTGTTTTGCAGGTTGAAAATTGGTGTCCTCGTTTACCTTGGAGAGCAAAAAATCCTAATGAAGAAACCGATCAAAAAACAGTGGTAAGAAAAACATTAAAACATGAGTGATCAGTAATTGTTCACTCAAAAGACCCTGGAAGCCTGTGCCACGTAAATGCTAGTAAGACTAGAATTTACTATTGTTATTCCTCAGCTCCTCAAAACTGAAGGGCAGTATCCTTGACTATGTATATGTAGCTCATCACATATTTTCTCCAGTCATACTGCAGTCTTGGTGGCAGATTTCCACTAAAAACATTTAAGTGTTTTAGTTTATGTAACGCTGTACACAGATACGGAGAAAATTTGCAAATCCATAGACTGTTCACCAGTATTAAGTGACCATATGTGAAACTATCTATTTTTATTATCCTATAAGTCTGGGCTTTATATAAAACAATGCTGTAACAGAAGAGGGCTATATACATTTCAGTTTTGTAACATTTTGATTTTTTCCTTTAGAAATAACTCAGTATGCAGTAGAGTTTTTAAACTGTTACAGCCTAATTATGTAGCACTTAGGTATTTTAAGATAATTATTGGGCTGCAAATGAACATCGCCTATAGAATTTTGGTGTAGAATGTCATACTTTGTAAAACCAATTGTTTTGCATTAGTCTGGCTTTAAAATGAATATTTCTTTTTAAAGGAATACTGTAGCAATGTTTCTGCCTTAATGTTTTTATAAGAGGCTTCCTTGTATTTTGAAGATTCATGATGATATCTGAATCCTCGGTGTAATTTTCTGAATTTATATCATGTCCTAGAGATACTTTAGCCTCCTTTTGCAAACACATGAACAAAACTAAATCTTCAACTGCAGAAATAAATACATTGTGAAACATAGCAAACATACTCTGGTGCTACCAAGTACTACTAATAAAAATAACAGTAATTTATATGGCTTAGAAATGTCTATTTAAATAAAGAGATCTTAAATGCTTGAACTAAAATCATAGAATCATTCAGGTTGGAAAAGACCTCTAAAATCATATAGTCCAGCCTTTAACCTAGTACTAAAGTCTACCTCTAAACCACGGTATTAAGTTCTACGTCTACACATAGCTTGGAAACCTTCAGGGAAGGTGACTGAAGCACTTCTCTGGGCAGCCTATTCCAATGCCACCCAACCCTTTCAATATGGAAATTTCCCCTAATACCAACCTAAACCTCCCTTGGCACAACTTGATGCCATTTCCCCTCATCTTATCACTTGATGCATGGGAGAGGAGCCCAATCCCCACCTCGCTACAACCTCTTTTAAGGTAATTGTAAAGTAAAATCTTGACTTTAGCATAAGAAGCATTATCTTTTGTTTGTTTTTCTTTTTTTTTTTTTTTTTTTTACAATGAATAATGTAAAGAACAATTCATGTTTGGGTAATTTCATCACTTCTGGAAGGTACACAGTTTGAACAATAACTTTTTTTGTTTGTTTTAATGACTTAATTGAAGGCTGAAATTCGTATCAACTTTGATCCTCTCTACAAAATGATGTCAAGGCATGAGGAATTCAGGTGGATGATGTTACGCATTAGACGAATGGCTGATACCTGGATTGAAGCAATTAAATCACTTGCAGAAAAACAAAATTTGGAGAAGAGAAAACGAAAGAAGGTAAGTTAAAACAATTTTTACTCTTGCCACTTGCAATCATTTAGCCTTATTTAAGCTAAATTTTCCAAACGTAACTTTAGAGCAGAAATACCAAATATGTGTAAAAGGCTCACGTTTGTACATTTGTCTCTTTTCAAGGAGTATTTTGTTGTTTGAAATTATTTGTAAAATGTTTTTTTGCTTTACACATAGTTTTTATACATTCAGTAAGTCAGTCTTTGAATAAGTTTTCTAACATCTTTAATTTTGGATAAAAGAGAAGTTATGCAGAAGGTTCTAAAGAAACAAACTGTAAATTTACCACAAACTGATTACACTAGAATGTTTTACATAGCTGTAGAAAACAACAGTTGTATATCTCCTTTGTCCACAATTAAAATCTTACATGCCATCTTTCTGGTTTGGATTGGAGTAGACTTGATCACCACTTTTGGTTGGATCTCTTTTGACTTGTAGTGAGTCCAGTTTAAAGTCTGTGAGACTCTTGAAATCAAAAATTCTGTCTAATTTGAATTATTGTTTTTTTTAATTACCTCAACCAGTTAAGATAAAACTGAAACTCTTAAACACGAAGGTTTCCCTTCCTGCCTTGTGCTTACTGGAGCCAATCCTGAGCAACAGTCACAGTTGTGTTCCTACCCCCTCTGAAGGCTGCCTGTCTGCAGCTCAGCTCCTTGCTTGCGATTCTCCGTCCCTGCAGGAGACCTGGGCTCCATATTGTGGCTCTCATGTTTGTCACCTATCACAGTCCTTGTGGAGGCTCACTCTGTCAAGGAGCAATGCTTTTCTTTCGAGCAGCAATGCAGGCTGTTTTATTAAAGAAATATAACATCTGAGAATACATAAACTCAAAAATAGACAGCAGCAGCACTGCCCTGTACAGTCAGTTTTGATGGAATGCTCTAGATTCTTTGCTTTTAAAAGTCCTTTAAAGTTGCTCTGCAAACATATGGTGATTTCATTTTAATGTGTCCAGTTCTCTTCTGGGAGCAGAGATTAGAACAAGATGTTTTTATGAATGTTGCTTCTTTTTTAAAGAGTGAAGGATAAGATTTTCTAGTGTTTGGGGGTTTTATGCTCAGCACTATATGTATCAACACTCAAAGAGTGGTCCAGATATGTAATGAAGTGTTTGGAACTCAGCTTCTGTGCTTCATTAGAAAGGCAAGCACGGATTTCAAGGAACATGAACATAGAAAACTCTCCTCCAGTGGCAGTGCAGAGAAGAGGTTGATAAAGCATCCTGTCATTCTTACGCAATCTTTCCAAGTTCCTTAATGGCTCGTCCAAAAGAGCATACCCTTCCTGAACTAAACTGTCCTGTTGCATAAGCAAGTATATCCTACTTGAGAATATAAGTGGTTATTCAAACAAAAGAAATTAATGTGAACCACAACTTACTTTCTGTGCAGAATTACATGTTTCGTGAATAACACTTATTTAGGGGTTTCGTTACTGATCTGGTGGCATATCACAGTGCAAAAGAATATGGTAACATTCTTACGATTACTGTTCTAGAGATTTATTACAGAATTAAATTATTTACAGGGTCTCCAATTAGGGTGGAGGTGTTAGAGTTTTTGTTGTTGATGATTGTTTTTGTTTGTTTGGGCTTCCTAGTTTGGTTGGGTTTCTATGTGTGTCCATAGTTGGAATTTGGGAGAGAGAAAATGCTGTGAAGAGTACTAGTTGCATGTTTAATGTTGGTAACTAGCATATAACTTTTCTTTTCAGATTCTTGTTCATCTGGGGCTTTTGACGAAAGAATCTGGATTCAAGATTGCTGAGAATGCATTTAGTGGTGGCCCACTTGGTGAATTAGTCCAGTGGAGTGATTTAATTACATCTCTCTACTTACTGGGCCATGACATCAGGATTTCAGCTTCTCTGGCAGAGCTCAAGGAGTAAGGAGATTACTTTCAATTTTGAAACTGGAATACAAAAAAAAATAATAAAAATTGGAAATTGTAAACTCTCGAAGCTTCTATTAACAAAATGTATAATTTCTTGAAGCATAAAATGAAAGTGATAATTCACTAAACAGACAATAAGATTATTTTCATGAGCTAAATATGTGCTATAAAAGGATAATGTGTTTTCATTGTAGCTTCAGGCTCCTGAGACTTCATAAATGAATGTTGTAAAATTCAGACTAAGCAGCTTATTCTTTAACATTCCAGGTGCTTTAACTAGCTGCAGTAAGAAGTTTTACAGATTATCCTAATTCTGTGTCCTCTTCTTCAGTTTCTACTATTCTTCACTCAGTATCTGATTTTAAAATAGAGGTTTTAATCCTTTAAACAGATTACTTTTGATGTAGTTAATTGCTTATGTTAGGTCACATTGCTGCTTCACTCATCTTTGTCTTGCTTTGCCTGAGATGTTCAGCATTAGGCATAATACAGCTATTTTAAGGTTGGGAACATACACCTTTTCTGTAGCTTTCATTTTTTTTCTAACATGACAGCATCGTTTTGTAGAGAGCTCTTATATCATCAAGCTGCCAATAGAAGAAATTATTTCCAATCATTTCAAAACACTATTTTTAAACATTCAGACCGTATTATTTTTTTTTAAGTGGATGGGATTTTTAGTAAAATTAGCATTTCACTGCATATGCAGCTCTTTAATAAATGCTGAGGATCTTTATCATTTGAATGTTTTTACATGGTTACTGATTTGGAAGAGATAAAACTAAGGTTTTTGTGGAATGGTGAGTTATTGGTATTAACTAATATTATAGCATGAATTTCAAGGTAGATCGGAAAGTTACGCTTTTCCATGTTCCTTCTTTTTCCATTTAGGATTATGAAGAAGGTTGTAGGTAACAGATCTGGCTGTCCTACCCAGGGAGATAAAGTTGTAGAACTCATTTACATTGATATTGTGGGACTCACTCAGTTTAAGAAAACCCTTGGTCCATCGTGGGTACACTACCAGTAAGTATAATACTCATTTGATCTCTAGACTGCTTTGTTGAAGAGCTTTTGTGGAATAACACACAAATTACTGAAGTGGGTACATTTACATGAATTGGAATTTATTTAAAAGTAAAAATACAGTTCTCTGTTCTCCTTAAGAATAAAGGAGCTATTACCTCTTTGCTGCATACCAAACGTAAGGCCCTCCCCAAGCACGGATGGAATACTTGTTGCAGATTGAAGTGTTTTTGATCTTAATGAATTATATTGCTGAGTCATCATCTTTGTCTTTCTTTTCTTCTTTATCCCCTCTCCCCCTCTCCCAAGTTTTGTTCTTTACATCTATTTGTAAATTAATAGATGGGCTGAAAGATTATTGAATTTTGCTGTTTAGTAGGAGCAGAACATGCGTGTTTTGCTTGTCTGTGTTCGTCTCCGTACTGGATTGATGGTTGTGGGGATTTATCTATTTAAATTTTATTGTTTAACAACGTCATATTTTCTGTCCCATCCCTAAAGATGCTGGGGGCAGAATTGTCTTCATGAGTAAGTCTAAAGAATAAACCTGCAGGTAATTGCAGTTGCTGTTGCTTCTGTAATCTATAAGCATTTTTCCGTTAGGGATGGAAGATGGTTGTCACAAGAAATTACTTGGAATGGCCTTCTTATTGTCTGCGGTTTTAGAACCAGATTTCTTTTTGTCAATATCTTTAAATGAGCAAGCCTCACACATGTTGCATTGATATATATCAGCATGAAATAAAACCAAATCTAAATTACTGACTTTGATTTTTCTAGACCTAATCAAATCAGTTGTGTTTCATGATCTGTAAAGTCCAGTAGATCCTAGCTGAGGAAAGAAATTGAAAGGTTCTCTGAAGGCAGAAGACTTGTGTTTTTTTCTACTTCAGGATTGCTAGAACATTGCATCTTTTCAGCATAATTTTAAATAAAAGTACTGTGATTAACATTGCATATTAGATTACTCTTAATCTCTTTTTTAAAGTAGAGGAGTAAACAGATACTCTGGTTTTTAGGAGCCTACTAATAAAGCTAATCCCATTTTCCACTGAGTTGGAGTTGGCTGTCTGTCTGCCAGATGTAACTGTCATTAGGCGATCACATACGGTATTGTGGTCGGGATAGAAAACCATGCTTAGGAAATTACAACCAAAAGGGAAGAAGCGTTTTAAATTTCTATTTGGCATATTCTGTAGCAAAGATGGTGGAAATACACCATGACATTGAGTTTATTAGATCAGCTCTTCAATTTTTCTTGCTTGTTTCATGAATCATTAAATCTTAAGCTGCCAATCTGTTTTTCATTGATTCCTAATTTGTAGTAATGACTGACTTTTTCTGTTTAAGGAGAGAAGAATTAAATTTCATTGTAAATACATATGTTAGGTAGTATGAGATGTTTTTTAGCTATGCTTTTGAAGAAAAAAAAATCGCTAGTTCTCTTCCACAGCCAGAACTGTGTATCTGGGGATTGAACAGGACCTCATCAGGTCCATACTGTTGCAGATCAGATATATTTATCTTTGTTGAGAGATTTTTGCCTAGTCTCTTAGAGAATACTCCAAAAGATGCCACAGTATTTCATACTATTAAACTTTTCTTTAAGGTATCTTTCTTGGCTTGGTTTCTTGCAACCTGCATGTTCCTGCTTATCCCCCATGGTTTCGGACAATAAATTATTTCCTCCCTCTCTCTGCCAGCTTGTAGAATATTTTATATACTGTGCTTCCTTCAATTTGCCTTCTCCCCCCTACCCCCCAATAAATAAATAAATTCAGGCGTTTGGATCACTCCTTATAATTCAGGTTTTCATTGTGTTTGCCGGGGATCTCTGTAGTTACTTGATAATGTTCTTCAAGGTCAGTGTAGAAAACAGGGTCCGGAGCCTAGCAGAGGCTACCAGAGGAGAAGAATTAATTCATAGTTTCAAGCAAGCTATCTCCTGTTCAACGATCCTGTTGCAACCCTTTTTCTTTCAGCATCATGAGTTGCCTCATAAACTTTGTCATAATAATAATATTTTTAAGTTAAGAGAGTAAGCCTGGTATAAAAGACCATATTTACATATTCTTGTTGAATTCATTCCAGTAAAACAAGCATTATCACCTATAAAGCTGCCTCGTAGGCCTTGTTCTTCACAAACTTTGCTTCCTCGCTCATTAGTATCTAATGTCAGCAGGAATGAAAAATTTCCTTTGTCTTGAAAGAGGTGTTTTGTTTTCTGCCATATAGTTCAGCAGACATGTGCTGGTCAGCTTAGTCTGTTTTGTGCAGACCAGACTCAAATATAAATAAAGTGTGTTTATTCACTTTGGATTGAAATAGAGAGGTAGAATTAACCTGTACCTTCAGAAGAGTGTCTTCATAAGAGTGTGGTATGTAATCTTTGTGAGTGAACTTGAGCCCTGAGGAAGGTTTTGGCAATCTCAAATCAGGTTTCTAGGACTGGTAGCTCACAAGAACGACCTGCTGCGAGAGGTGAGTGTTTCTCAGCAGCATAAATAGCAGCTTTGTCCTTCTGAGGTCTGTAGCACCAATGACTCCTGGTAGTACGTGTTTAATCTGGGGTATAACTGTGCTGTAAATAGCAGGAATATATCGAAACAGATTTCATTTGTTGTGGGCACCTTATTGTCAAGCAGAATGCCTGGACAAGCTGCATTTTTCAGTTCTGAAGTTTGGGTATTTGAATGCAGTTTACATGCAATGATCAACATAAAAATTAGTGGCTTAATATAGATTGAGGGGTGCAGCTCATTGCTTTTCTTATCACCCGCATCCTGTGTGTAGTGCAGATGAATCTGGTATTTTTTCATTTTTCTCCAGCCTCTCTAGCAATGACTCATTCCCATATGCCGAAAATCTAAATGGCTTTATTCTTGAAACAAATGAGCATGTCAGGTATCCTGAAAAATGAGCAACATTCCTGCTGTTTACATGTTTTCTAGAATACATCTGTTTTAGGACGGATATTTTCTGACTAAGTTTTTACATTTTGAATTCAAGTACTGAGGAGCCTGAAAAATACGTGTGTCTGCAGAGCTTGCTGTAGGCAGACATGAGCTTGGCTGGGCATGAGCCAAAGCAGTCTGGAGCCTGTGTATGCATGCAGGCACGTTGCTGTGCCTGAGCTCAGTGCACCTACAGAGCTTCCACACCAGAAATGGTGGGGTTTTGACCAGCTTGCTCCCAGGAAAATGTCTGCTGTCTGTCTGCAGCAACGTGCCCTTCATTTAGCAGTGCCTGCTGGCACAGGTGTTCGTTGCTGACGGTGATGGGTGCTGCTGGACAGCACTGCTCACCCAGACAAAGAGGATGTACAAGGAGAGAACAACTATAACCTCAGGTGGGAGAATGACCTGAATAAATACGTATAAATACTTCCACCAGGGCAGCCCAGTTAAGATTGTGCATATGCCCAATATTTATGGAAAAATGCTAACTTGAAAAATGGTGATAATTCTGGGTTACTTTTGTCCTTTTTTTTGTAAGCACAACATTTGTCACTTCTAATATATCAGAAGAAAGAAAACATCGATGTGGATGTTTCTATAGGCAATTTGCTACCCACCAATCCCCATTTTAGAAGAACTCATCTATGGTTTGTGGAAATCTTCTGTAGATGGGAAGAGTGCTTTCTGGCACACTCGATGTAAAATATACAGTGGTGTCACACTAGTGTGTCAAAGGACAGTGCTCTGTTCTATGGGAGTGATGTACCCCTTGTTTTTTCTCCTTTCGGTGTGAGAGAGATTTCAGACATAATTTATTTTAAATACTGTCAGCTTCAGTGAGTTACAAATACATATATAATCACTAGTTTTCAGTAGTTCCATTAGCTTCGTAAAATTAGAAAAAGAAATGTTCAGTTCCTCATTTTAAAGAGGAGATATGTCTGTTTCATTTTTAATTTGACATCTCGTGAGTCAACCAGCCGTGTCAATGAATAGGCAAATCGGTCTCAGACCAATTCTTTCTGCTGTGATCTTCTCTTGTCTTTCTGACTTTCTTCCTGCCCTAATACTATAAACACAGGTTTTGTTTTCCCTGCTTCATTGCTTCACTTACTTTCCATTGCATTATGTTTCCTGTACTGCTTCAGAGACCCTGTGTAAGTTGGACTTAGTGACACCATATCACTATAAATAATTGGTGCTTCCATACCTTACATCTGAATACGGGAAAACGAAAGGTAGTGAAACACATTGAGACATTTGCACACAATGCACTGCTCCTTACATGTATGATTTGACTAGCTCCAGTAGTGTTGCAGGTTTTCAGTAGCTTTCACCCATTTTCTCATTCCCCTGCATTTGTGTACCTGGCCAAAAGCCGTACATTTGCTAAGAATCCTGTTTTAAGGCCTGCCAAGAAGTAAGAGGGCTTTTATTACTCAGTGATTCATCAGTGCAGAAGTTGTTTTGGTCTTGCTGGAGTATTTTGTATGATGCAGAGATAATTGCTACTGTTGTAAAATATTTTCATTGAGAACAGTTGACATAAAACACTGCACAGAAACTGATCTGTCAGCTTTGTTGTTTGGTGAATCACAATGTGTTGTATATTTTGACTTTTTTGCTTGAAAGATCTCTATGAAGATTGAAAAACAAAGTAAATTTGCCCCTTTTGTACTCTGAAATACAAAGGTGGCATTTCATGTTGTTTTGTTTGGTTTTGTCTTTTGATTTTTCACAATTTAATGAATACTTCAGTGAAAAGAGTGACATAAGTATGTAAGTGTGGTTTGGGGACTAAATTTTTTCACTTTTTAATGCTGAACTATATTTGGAGCTAAGTTCTGTTACCTTTTAAAGCCAAAAACTTGATGTTTTACTGATGAGAATGTATATGGGCTTGAGGCATAGGAAATTTTTTGAAGAGTGGGAAATACAGACATTTTTAATAGTAACTTTCACCAGCTACCTCTGTTCTGTGCCACCTGTGAGGTTGTGTTTCTTTCTTAGTGACAAAGTGGGCCATGATAAGAGTTCTTCATGTCTTTACATCACAACCTAATGTGGCACATGGCCCTGCACGGCCTATATCAATCTTTTCCTCAGATTTTGTTTGTGGAGGGCTGAAGAACAGAAGGGTCAGCAGCTTTAGAGCCTTGCAACACAATTGATTTGCAGTAGAGCTAACGGTCAGTGTGACCACTACAAATAAAGTTCCTGTCCAAGCCATATAAAAATTTTACAAGGCTGCATTTTGGAAACATAAATCCTTGATCCTGTATGCTAGAATATGCACCATCTTATATTGAGGGTGGGTTTTTTCAGCCTTTCATGTGCTGTGGATTCTTTTTTAAAATAACACAACTCATAATTTAAGTAGTTTTTATTTTTTCTAGGAGTTAATAGGACTTTTCAATAAAGAACCGAGTGTGAATCTCTTCTCCAGACTCTCTGTAATCCAATGCCAAGGTTTCTCTTAGTTGCAGAGCAGTTGTTGCAGACATTTGACTTTTGTATTATTTTTTCAAATGTCTCTAACAAAAAGTTTTACAAACAAACGGCCTGTCTGACTGCAAGTCTGCAAATTAAACTGTCTTCAGTGCTTCTCCAGTAGGTCTAACTGACCCAAAAGTCGGAGTCTGGAGACTAAATAGAGTTGTCTAAAGACAAAATACTATTCTGCTCTGATCATGGTATGTAGCCTTTGGCTGTTGCACTGGTTTTGCAGTAGTGGGTAAGAACATTAGGAAATAGATGAAGAATCCTCTCTTCTTCTGCCTAAATCCTACTTCAGAGCCCCAGGAATGTAGGTGACCGCAGTAGTGTTCCCATAAGCTGTACTTGGATGTTGAAGCATGAATTCATTTTCTGAGAACAAGCAAACCAAAACCAAGCTCCAGGGTTTCTATTTGAGTGTCTGAAATGTCCTTCAACTTGCTGATTGTAATGCCTTTGAAATTGAAATGTACCTTCAGTTTATAAATCATTCACAGTTGCAAATATAAACAAAGCACATCTTAATTATAACTATGTACACATGCTTATATATACATATGCTTGTGTACCTGCAGTAAGTCTTTATTTTTTTTTCCTTTTAGGTGTATGCTAAGAGTTCTGGATTCCTTTGGAACTGAACCAGAGTTTAACCATGCCCATTATGCCCAGTCTAAAGGCCACAAGACACCATGGGGAAAGTGGAACCTTAATCCCCAGCAGTTCTATACGATGTTCCGTAAGTATCCCTGGGTTTATAAAGAAGTTGGGGTTTTAAAAAAGAATGCTGTTATCGAGAAGAATTTTTGTATTATTTAAAACAAGTTCATGGTTTAATAAAATGCATGTAAAAGGGCAGAATCATAAGTGTAGACTATGCAAATACTCTACCATACTGTCATACACAGGAATAAAAGCACAATAGCAATGTAAGTAATGATAGGGAACCTTTTTCTTAGTATACCTGTGGAAAGTGGTGGCTGGCATTTCCTTCAAAAAAATTTTTGTCTCAATTTTTGGAATGGATTTCTCAAGATTTTCACCGAACTTATGTTGTGAGCATTTATCCTGAGATGAACTGATTCTCACTTTTCTCCCAGCAGAGTACAAAGCTATTGAAAAACAAGTAGTAGATGTCAGTATTGTTATAAATCTTTGAGGAATCTTTAAATATTCCCCACCATCACCCCAGAAAAAGGAATTCTCTATAAATTTTATCATATTAAATGATTACAGTGACCTATTCTAGCGCTAGTCTTTGACTTTATGGATCTCAGTTCTAGAATCAAAGGATCATTCTTTTGCATGTTGTAATATTTCAAGTTTGTTATCTCTGAAAAGCACAAAAAGATTCACCGCTGTCAGCTAGCTTGAGGGTATGTGAGGCTTAGGAAAGAGGAAAGTGCATGCTGTTACTTGGAGGAGCTTCTCAGCTCAAGTCCATAAGGAAGTTCAGGTCAGTGACCAGCCTGACCTCTGAAGTTTGGTGATGGTTCCTATCTGAGGCCAAGACCAGGGACGTACGCTTTTTGTTCTAATCAGACTTTATAGTCACGTCTTTCAAACTTTCCTGCTCTTCACAGCAGAAGTATGCATACTGCTGTCTAGCTGACGCGCTTTTGAATTCGGTTGCCTTGTAAAATTCTTTGAAGAGGCATATTTTGTCTGTTAACATTTACTGTGCAAGTTTTTTCCATTCCCAGTTATGTAGAAGCAAGCAACCAAAGGCGTGGCGGGGAAATGGGACTTGGGAGTGGTTGCAGAGTTAGTGCCTGGACTTCAGCGAGCAGAGCTTGTTCCCCGTCCACATGACTTGCTAGCATTTTTTGGTTTGTCATACATGGAAAATGAGCCAAAGGCTCAATTGTGCTGTATTTAAGTAAAACAGCTATTAGGAAATTTGATTGTGAGATCCTGCTCAAGATAGCACCAAGGGTGACGGTACACTTGAGGAAAGTAGTTGCATGAATACTTGTGGTACAGCTGTGTTTACTCCTTGATCCCACTCCAAGAAATGCAGAAAAAAGTAAATCTTCCCTATAGGGAAGATCTCTGTTATCTATGGCAGTACAGACTAATGTTACATTCTATTGTTTGGAGCACGTCACTTCATAATACATTTTTGGAAGAGTGTTACTGTATGGGTATTTCAGTAGGTAACCATTTCTGGGTTTTAATACCGGACACGACTGCTGTTTTGCCTTTGCAGGGAAAGTGCTGAAGAGATTGCAAGCAAACTCGCTCTGAGGCCTGAGTGATTACAGTGCTATAGATTGTTTGAGGATTTTGTTTCTTTTTGTACTAGATGCTGAAGCATCAGCATGTTTGGATATCTGAAGTTTATTTTTGTATTTTGTCCTCTGCTGCAGAGAGAGCAGCATCTTTATTGGGTTATGATTGAAAGTGCATGTTATGAATCAGAAAAATTTTTACACCAGATTGGAACCCTGGACACCTTCCCAAGATCCCCAGACTCTATTATGTTTTGAGAACTCTGATTATAAGGGCAGAAAATTATTACTGAGCAAAAAGAAAGCCATATTCAAACCTGTGGCATATTACCAAATGCTTGAGCTTTCCAGAAGCATGAGTTTTTTTCCCTTTTTATGTTCTTTTTAAATTCTTTTATGCAAAATAGCAGCATTGGTACTTTTTAAAACTGCATGATCTTGCTTAAAAATCCGAGTGCTTCCTGTCAATGATATTTAAGGCACTGAATTCCACCAGTTCTAAAACTTCAACAAAGGTTTATTTTTCAAGTGTGTACTGCCTTGCCTCTCCTTTGAATGCAGTCTCTTATCCAAAAATATAAAAGGATAGAAAAATGCCCCTTTTCAGGAATATTTGCAACATGCCATTCACTATGCTAAATGTTAAAACGTCCTTGGGTTTAAGTGAGTGCCTAACTGTTGCTGAGACATTTTTTTGTGAAAGAAGAATAATTGTCACTTGAAAGATTAAATATAACAACAAAGGGAACCGTGTACTGCGTATGGTTTCTGTTGTGTTTTCCAATTTGCTGGGTTTGAGGAATCAAAAGTAAAGCCTCATAATGGCAATAGAATTGTTTTGTAGAACTCTGACTGTGGGTTTAGCATTGTATGTCATGTGTCTGGGGGGTCTTTTTCCTCCCTCTTTTCCTCCTTTTTTCCGCCTTTTTCCCCCTTTTCTTTGCAAAACGCACTTACTAACAAGTTGTCAACTTGAACGAACAGAATTTAAAAGGTGAGACTTACAGAGAAGATCCAGGTTTTCATTGCAGTGCAGTTTTGTGTAGACGTGGGGCTGTGCCGCTTTTTAGACAAGGTCCAAACCCCCTACATATTGCAGTATTTTTTATACAATAGGGATGAATTATTACCTGAAGCCGTGAATATTGTAGTCCATCCATGCAATTAAATACCTTTTCACAAAACAAGCAAACAAAAACAACAACTTAGTTGTAATGAGCTCTGTGCCTTTAAAGGAGGAGAGCAGTGCCTAGTATTGCTGGATGTCAGTGCTGAAGAATGACCAACAGAGGCTAAAACTAATATAGAAAATTAAGACCAAATTTCATATCCTTTGCAACTAACACAACAGTTTTGATCATTTCGGTTGTCACTTTTCAACATTTAAACATAGATATATGTAGTGAATTAGGCAGTGAAATTTCTATTCTGATTTGCGTGGTGTGACTTTGTAGGCTAATACTTAACACAGATACGTAATAGGCAGCAAGCTGGATGGAGTATTAGCTGGGAGCTATATATATATAGTATATAGTATAGTATATAGTGGGAGCACTATAAGAGGTGAGCCCAGGAAATTCACTAAAATTTATCACATTGAGAAACATACAGCTTTGTTAACCAGCATAAATCCAGTGTTCTTTCAAATTGTTGGTGTTGCGTCTCTGGGATTGTCAAGCTCGATTCCTTCTGGTTCTCTTATCTCTAATAGTAAAGTAAAGCTGAACACACAGAGAATCATTATCATTGGCCTAGGTCCAGCTGCAGAGTTTCATTGCAGGAACTGAGCCAGAAAATAACTGCTTACTTCAGTAAGCACATGCAGCAGAACTTAAAATTAATAAGAACTCTTCTCAATAATAAAGTAAGCAAATGTATCTGTGTGAACGTAAAGAAGAGAAGTGATGGATGTGTTGTATATTATGTTCCTTATACCTACTTTTTTTTGTCAACACACTTTTGTAACGTTAATTAATACTTTAAAGTTTTTTGAATATTCTCCATTTCTTACAGCTCACACTCCAGATAACAGCTTCCTTGGATTTGTGGTAGAGCAGCATCTGAATTCCAGTGACATCAAACACATTAACGACATCAAAAGGCAAAATCAATCTCTCGTTTATGGCAAAGTGGATAATTTCTGGAAGGTGAGTTTTCCATACCTGATATGCTTGAGCAAATTTATTTTGATCAATATAACAATGCATAATTCTAAACTTAAGTATTCCTTTTCTATAAATCTGTTGAGTTCTTTTTTCTGAAGATAATCAAAGAATTCAGTTGAACAATTTGAAGTCTTTCTGATGAACAAGATTGTATCAATCTAGACTGAGATGGATCATTTGTTATTTATGCACACTTTACCAGTATAATAAAGTTTTTATAGTCTTGATATCACAATAATTTTAGAAAATGCAGAAGCTATTACAAGTAATGTGAAATTGAAGGTGTCAGAGGCTTTGTAGACTTTAATCGTTTTCGTAAACAAATGTCTTTCAATGATTTATTTTCATATATCTACAAACAAAAATGTGCTGTATTTTGCTCTAGAAGCTGTGTTGCACTGAAAACCCTAGAAGTGTGAAATCTCATTTTATCTCCTTGTAATAATATCAGATTTGTGTTTCTTTAATACTGCAATTGCTGCAATATCTCTTCCATCTGCAGAGGAGAGCTCCAGAATAACAGCACTGAGGTTTGGTCATATTTTCACCAAGTATCATATGTTTGACTGTTAAGCTCACAGTGCCCTCTGCTTTTTGTCCACTGTCCTTTTCTGGAGCTTTTTTTTCTAGGCTCACACACCTGGGAGTGTAAATTTTATGCAGCTTTCAAAAAAAAAGGATTACTCATTAATAACAGTATTTCTTTTGACTCACCTCTGTGTGTCCATATCCCCTGTATGCCTTAAGATCTTATATTTTAAGCTTCTTGTCAATTGAAAACGGCACTCATCAGTACGTGCTGTGTCATGCATAGGACCAAATGATACAACAGTGTGAGAGCATCTGTTTCTCACGTTTTCCTTCCTTTTCTCTTCCTTGGCATAAGAATATCAATCTTACAGTTTTCTGACCCATAGGAACAACATTGTCTGGTAACTGTGACTATACAGAATATGTTCTTGAAAACTGATAGCTACAAGTGGTCCATCTGTGAGACAGCAAAAACAAGGGAAATGGGAGAATGTTAACAGGTTTTGTGCTAGGGAAAAGGTAGAGCTGAATGCTTCTTGGCTCCTCTGCTAAGAAAAATATGAACATTAGTTATGCTTGTTCAATTTCAATCTCTCAGGTTTAAATTTGGTCTTACTGCCCTAAGCTATGTAATCTGTGTTTTAAAAGGAAATTTTGCTTAGCATCGTACTAAATACTGTGGCAGTTACTCTTTTTGAGCTCATGGAATAGAATGGCTTGGTTTGTCCCCATTTGCCCTCTGTTCTTCTGCCTGCAGAATGCTGGTGCAGAGCTGGGCTCCTTTAATTCACGTCTCTTCTAGCTGAGGCTCATGTACTTTTAGTTCCTGATCTCATTATCAGTCTCTCAGGAACAGTTGCATGTAATAATCGTCTATACTTCCTGACCTGATTTGTACTGCCTATCTGTACAACAACCTGTTGAGTACTGGTTGGATTTAAGGAACAAGGTATTGGCATAGTCACCAGCATTTGTTTTTTTCCCACTGATATATATATCTTCTTCAGTTTATTCAGCCTGCATTAATTCAGAAATACGTATTAATAGATTATGTGCCCAGAGGGAAGACTTGTGATTGTGTAGTCTGAGATTTGGTGCGACACAGAGGATATTCATGAGCTGATTAAGACAAGAATAGGACTTTTTTGGAAAAGAACATCCAATCTTGATTTTTAAATAGCACACAGTGGAAACCCCACTACTTCCTCTAGTAAATTCCTTAATTGCCTTCTCCCTCAAGACTATGCATTATTTCTACTACAGATTTCCAAACTAATTTCCAGTTTTAATAGCAGGTATAGACTTTGTCTACTGGACTGATGTTTGTTCTGTTTCCCTGTAGAAATATATAGGTTGAGGTTAAAGCAACCCATAGTCGTCTTCTGAAAAGCCTGTATGTACTGAGCCACTGAGAACTTTGTGCTTTCTAATCCTTAAGTGTTCTCGCATGTCCCTTTTCGCTGAACCTTTTCAAGATTGTTCACATTCCTCTTGAAATGTGAGTGTTGGCAAAGGGTGTGTGGGCCATAAGAGCCTTGAAGTCAGAAAGAAATACTACATGCATTATTATGCACATACCCTTTTCACCATTGGGAACTCATGTTTAGATGACTTCTCAGCCAAAACCCTTGTATCTCTTACTTTAGAATTGCTTTTTCCAAGTCAGTGCTCCATTTCTGTAAGTAATGCCTGTCTTGTTTCTTCCAAGAGGTATAACTTAATATTTGGCCGTATTAAAATGCTTACTGAGTGCTTGTTACATGAAGCGCATCGTAACTGTAACTTGCAGACTGTAAGAGCAGTCATGCCTATATGCACCGGTACGTGAAGTGCAGTCACTGCAGATAGGCTTTGAATTGGTGACAATATGGGATGTCTTACATGGAGAGATAAAATCCGGTTCTCGTCATCACCAAAAGGCCTGAACTAATCTTGTATCCGTAATTTATTTCGTGTTTTCTTCATTTTCCCTGTGCAATGTTCTTTTCATCTGCCATCATGGCATATACTGAACCAGGCTAATCTATTTGTCCTGCTACCTTTCTTTATATTGAACATGGCCAATTAACAAAAAGTGTAGTTTCCACTGAACACATGTCACTGCTGGTTCTGGTCAGTCATTGGAGAAGCACGGCGTGAAGGGGAGGGTGCTCTGATTCCCAGACTAAAGTGCTTTTTCAGAATATCGGTTGCAGATAACTTGTTAAATTTTAAACCAAAAATTGTTGAACAGTTGAAATGGAACTGAGGACACCACATTGTCAGTTCAGAGTGAATTCTTTTCTTTTTTCTTCCCTGGGAGTGGGACTAGAATAGCTAACTGCCATCGTGGTTTCCTATTGCCATGGACAAGGGTCCTTCTCTGCATCTAGCTAAGCATGTAGAAGAAAGATCCCAAATTATTTGTCACTTCATATTTGCTAGAAATCCCCATACACCCATCACTGCTGCATGACTAGACAGAGTTGGAGAGGCTAGCTCAGACCACCTGCTTAAACTGGTGAACTAACCAGGTTATTGTAGCTAAAGAGAATTAGGGATTGCTTACAGACAACGGTCTGACTTGCCACCTCATTCAATGGGGTTAAACTCTGATATGAACATGATGAGTGGTGGAGGGAAAGAATACCATGATCTGTTCTGTCAGCTCTGCTGGATACAGAGAAATACAGGAGCCCATGGCCTGAGACCAGTGGCGTTAGTCCCGTGTTGCAGTGGGAAAGTCTGGATATGTCTTGCTGGACGTCAAGAAGGATGCATGCTGCGGAGACTGTAAGAAATGTCTTCTTGTTTGCTTTCTTCTGACAAATAAATCAGTTTTAAGTGGATTGAGGATTACAAATAGATGGCTGTAAAGAATTTCACTACATTTCTAAATATTATTCTTAGAGATAAGTTATCAAGTGCAACACTTACAAATTTTGAATGTTTGTAATCAACAGTTAGGGGTTTTGTGTGGACCTGGCAACGCTATGGAGTAAAGAGAGACCCCTCTCTTCCTAAGTGTAAAAGAAGGAATAAAATGTGAGTGAAACCTCTAATTCTCTCCATTATGAGAATGTGATTTTACAGAACACTTCAATTCAATGGGCGTGTTTGAAGCCTTTCATGTTGCCTTAGCTCCTTTTTAGGTCTAAGTCTCTTTGTTCTTCTTTCTGCAACTTCCCGTCATACTATTCCAATACTTCTGCCTTCAGTCCTAGAAAGAAGAGTCAAGATTCATGATTCATGCGTCTTACGCTTGTATCAGTCTCAGTTACATACTGCATAACCACTGGATTTTGGCTTATCTTGGGATTGACACTTGGGCGAATAAGCACCCAAATGTTTGGACCTCTAGACGTAACAGTATGCACTTAGGAAATATGTAAAGACCTGTCCCAGTAGTTCTTTCTTACCTGAATTGCATTTGTCAAATTTTATAAAAGCATTGCATTCTGTTTTTTTTCAGTGTTTGAAGGTGTGGAAAGGTTATACGAGCTGTTTTACATGCGTTTTGCAGCTTCAACTTTTGGCCTCTTAATCCCCTTTGGGACTCTGAATCAAGATCTTGTGTAACGTAATGAGCCTGTAGCTCTGCATATGTGATGGCTAGTTTCATTCCTTGCGGAATTTACCATGTTCTGTGAGGTTACCCAAGTGGTCTAAAATTGTAAAGAATAATAATAATCTGTGATAACCTCAGACTGACAAAGTCATAGTAAAACTTCATGCCCTCTATCTACCACATCAAGAAAGTGAAAGGAGTTCAGTTCTTCATGCATCGTATTTCTACTATGATTTTTTTGTCACATTAATAGTTCTTACATTTTCATCCAACAAACTTAAAATTTCAGCCCTTCAGGACTGAAATTGCTATGTCTTGCTGTCAACATTGTCTTAGGGAAAGACTTATCAGACAGTTGTCGTTTGATTTCTTTGATGAGAAGGGCTTTATGATGCTTTTAAAAGTAGGTGGAAATAATTGATGTACAGTAATAACAGTTCTGCACTCAGTGATCAACAAAAATGTCTTTCCTGAATGGCAAGTTTATTTTAGCTGCTAAAAACTTGTTTCAGAAAAGGTTTGTATGACTCTTAGTCACCGCTACTCTTACATTTTGGTTCTGAGGAGAAATAATTGCCTCTTTTGTGATGTGATTATCTTTCATGCTGTAGGTCTAGATTTGTACTGCAGACACCAGACGTACAGTGAATAATGCAATCTGACCCAAACTCTGCAGAGAATGCTGATTTTGCATTACTAGCCAGCAGCCCATGATCTGTTCTCTTTAAATTACCTTTGGAAAAGTAAAAATCTGCAGTTTATTTTTATTCTTTAAGATAAAAGAACACTTGAATCCGCACTCAAGCAAGCAAACTCAGGAAATGGATTAACAGCAGAAGGAATGTTGGTATTTTGTTTGTTTGCAAATCGCATTCTTTGATTTATTTACTTATAGCCCTTGTATTTATAAATGCCATATTTATGCTCTCTCACTTTCTAAATGTTAAAAACATTGAATTAGAATGTTTTGCTCACTTAAACCATACCTTTGTCCCCCAGAAGTGCTACTGTAAAATACAGCGTGGAAACCTATTCATTTCATCCTATACTGCTTTTCTTTCTTTTGCTATATTGCCTGTTTTGTAACAAGCAGGTGCTGGTATTTATGTAGAGGACAGTACATAAATACAGTAGGAAGATTCACTTTGTTATAGATGATTTAGGAAGTATTTTGGGATACACTCAAGGTCCATTATGTGTATCAAAGAATGTTTCCAGCAGGATTTAAGTGATGAATGTCACAGATGCTTCTCAGAACCCCACTGGATTTATATTGGCGGCATATACGAGCAGGAGATGTGAAAATGTAATAATTGCATCAGTCCATGTTATGTTCATCTTTGAAAATGAGATAATGGGTAAGATAATAAAATGGCAGCATGGCCAGTTGAGATCAAAGATTTATCTAGTTTGGTATTCTGACTCCAGAAATAGCCAAGTCTTGATGTGTAAGAAAGAATGCAAACTCAAACACATTTCACAGCAACCCAAGACAAGTGCTTCATGGACTCCCTGGGCCAGAAGTTGTCTCTGTTCAAAAAGGAGAACCTTCAACAACCTTGGAGCCAAAAGTGCAGTTCCTCAGGAACTTTACAATCATTATATTGTAAAGACTAAATAATTTTAATGGCAAGTATTTTATTTTAGAACAACTAAATATTACATAACAGAGGTTTGCAAATTTTGTCAGTGCATTCATTGAAATAAGTGTAATTTTAAATGATTCTGGTTTTGTTTGTTCCAGTTGTTTGCTTCTCTTATTATTTTTCTTGAATTACTTAGAGTGCATTCATGTTACCAGTTCGTGTGACATGAGATAAGATGTGCAGCAAGTGCGTCACTGTTCTGACTGTTCATGCAGTGCGCAGGAAGGTCGTGTTGTCATTAATGCCTGTGCTTCATGGCTTTCTCTTTGCATTCAGAACACTGAAGCCAAACTCACAGGCTTTGTTTGTAGTAAGTTCTAGACAGGCAGGATTTAGTTCTGCCTCTGACAACAGGCTGGTGCTTCGTCCTGGGAAGAAGAGGAGGCTACACCATTTATATTTCTCCTAAATATTTGCAAAGTTCCAAAATGGATTTTCTCTTAACAAAATACATGAGCTTCTCTACAGTTTCTAACTTTGTTACTTTATTTTACAAATAAAGGGAGAAACATCTCTTTCAGAGTAATTCAAACTTGAAGTAGAAGTGAAATAAAAGTAATCTTTTTTTTAATAGTTTGTCTTAATTAACAATAAGAGCAACTGTGTCAAACAAGAAAGCACATTTGTCTCCATTTGTTGGCTATTTTATATAATACTTAGCCCGGGACATTGAATGGTGTGATCTTGGCATAGCCACCAGACTGGAGCAGTTCAGTAATGAGGCAGGCAGTTTATTTCTTCACAAACAGAATACCAGCAGGGGAAGGTACAGCTAGAAGCCGTCGTTATGTGACATTGAATAACCTGTGTATTTGAATGTATATCACCAGTTCATTTGGTAAGGAAGTTTCAGGAAGCCACGATGTTCATTCTTTCAGGCCTGATGCCTTATTGTTCCTTCATGATTTGAAAAGACAAGGTTTTCCCAGTGTACTTGCCCTCTGAATGAACTTCAGTCAAATTGTTGGCCAGCTTTCACATGCGTCTGTAGCAGAACAGTGTACAGAATTTACATGACAAAAATAGTGATTTGAAGTAGAGTTCTTAAAAACTCCCTTGCTGCCAAGAAGTACAGAAACTTGTTGCCTGATTTCAGAGTTATTACTAAGACTATGTGCAAATATTGAGGGAAAGTCTCTGATCTGTGCTGCATACTGGCTGTAAATACAGTCTTTAGCTAATTGCTTTTGGAATGGTAGTAGTCTTTAAAACTCAAAAACATATGGCATTGAAAATTAAAGTAATTCTTGTTTGCAAACTAGGGTGGTGTACTGTTTTCTTGTGGGTTTTTTGTTTTGATTATTGCAACAATATAGAACAGTTACTCTGGGTCTTTTCCAAAATGCTTTTAAAACTTTAGGTAATTGGGATATTTGGAGGTATCTTGTGATTCAGATCCCACGTACTTAGATAAGAATGTGTTTTCACTTGGCAAGAGTGCAGCTTACCAGGTGAAATTCACCCTTTTCTTCACAAAGATGATGAACAATAATGAATTTTGTTGCATCTGTGACTAAAGCAGAATGACAATTTGATATTTCTCTTTTATTCCTCCTTTTAGGACAAGTATTGTTTAGACAGCGCTAAGAATGCAGCTATGTGGTGACCTATTTTTGGTCCAGTTGGAAATTAATAGGAGCTTGATATTTATTTATACATATACTATGAAACAAAAAAGCTGCAGTTTTCTTCCAAACTAGTAACAAAGAAAATTAATGATGTATGAAATATCAGATATTGTAGGACCCATGTAAAAAAATATAAGAACCATCATGTAAGGAATCATGTAAAAACAATATAAGAATAAGAAGCTTCTTCCCTTTCTAGCTTCTGTGGTCCAAGAGACAAAACCAGCTCTGACTGAAGACTTATGCTTGAAATGTGTAAAATATTTTATTGTTGCTGTTGCAGGATAAGAAGGCTTATCTGGACGTCATTCACACCTATATGGAAGTCCATGGAACTGTTCATGGGACAAGCACAATGTATATTCCTGGCTACGTAAAAAACCATGGTATACTCAGTGGGCGGGATTTGCAGTTTCTGCTGAGAGAAACCAAGGTAAGTTTGTAAAGAAGGAGAAATGGCAAAAATAGCTAAAGATAGACAGTATCTGAAATACATGCATCTCACCTCCTACGATTGCGCTCCTAATTTTAAAGTACTGGAAAAATAAATGACCAATAAAAAGGAGATTTAACTGTCTTCTGTATGCTAAGAATACATTTTTCATCATGTCCATGTTTTGTGGATTGACAGCTGTTCCTAGAAAATTGGGACCACAACCTACAGTCTAAGAGAGATGCTTAACAACCAGCTTGAAAAACATGGATAAACGCATTTTTCATTTTCCTAAATGTGGTGTTCAGCTCAAGATTATCAGCTGAGAGTATAGTTTTAGATCTGTAATGTGAAAGTTAAGCATTATCCAAAAGACATGCAATAGAAATGGTTGCTCTGCCCTACCAATGACTTTAACCTAGACTAATCCTACTCTCTAGGGCAGAAAAGAAAAAAGGCAAGCACTTCATGCTTGATTCAGTTCCTTCCTCTGTCTTCCTCTGTTCTAGTTGTGCAGAGACAGAAAGAGAGAAAAAAAAGTGTGTGCTTTTTGTGGTATGCTTTGCCTGTGGCCCTGTAGTCAAGGGAGCTCAAGATAAAGGACAGTGTATAAATTTAAATAAATAATTTTTTGTCCAGGAAATCAGAACGCTTTGTTGGATTTTCAGTGCCATTCCCATAATCTTTGTGGAACACTTTACAACATTAAAATGCTTTAGTAGACTACCTTTAAGTAGAACGTTTAACTTTCAGTTGCTGAAATAAATGGGTCGTGTTTAAAATTAGCAAAAATATATGGAACTTACTCTCCATTGCTGATGGTTTCTTGCTGTGCACTTTTACTGAAAGAATCTATTAAATAAGAAAAGAAAAAGCAAGTACTTCTCCAGTCTTCCCACACAACTGTAGAGATCTCCTTTTTGAAATATTTGGGAAAATGATGGTAATTTGACATCTCTGCGTGACAGCTGTTGGCAAATTATGACTTTTTAAAGGCAACCACTGGGTGTATGTACTTGATGCATACAGATACACATAATGTTGCAGATTAAAAAGTCAACATTTACTTTCATCATAGATAATACTGAGATTACACAGCTTTCACCTTCATGGAGTCTGAAATCACTGTGTTAATCATAGTACTAACGTGGGTAGAATATTGACATAGTAATAACCCCAAGTACAAACAATGACTTCTTTCTGGAAAAAACTGCACTCTGTTCACCAAAATAGTAAAATAAGCTAATGAGCTTCTTATTTAGTTGCTGAAGTCCAAATTTACAAAGAACAGTTCATAATACTAGTTATATTTGAGTACACTAGGATGCAACATAATGACAATTTAGGACAAATCGAAGTTAATGCATGCTATGCAGTTTACACAGGGTTTTATGACAGGAAGTGATGAGACTAGCTTTACTCCATGCTTTGACTAGTGATTGCAAGACTGAATGGAAGATACTAGCTTGTGACAGTGAAGCACTCCTGTGCTCAGCAAGTTCCTTATTCTTCACAAACTATTATTTCTGTGAGAAGTGTGGATCCAAGCTGTAGTGTTTTCAGAGCCCTACAGGCATTTTAATGATTTTCTATACAATTGTTGTGTTGTTGGATTTTTTTTTCTCCTAACATTGAGGAAAATTCTTTGAAAACTTACTGTTCTTTTAAACAAGTCACCCAGCTAAAGGAACTTGCACCTGTCAACTTACTTTCCACTGCCTCGTTTTGCCCTTAGACAGCAAAATACCAATAGGTAACAGTCATGATTCTTGATCGGAGCTTTGCAATCCCCAAATTTGGTCCCTAAAGTAGTTGGTACAGGACACAGTTATTCTCAAAAACATGCAGCTGTGGTTTTCTTCTAGAGTACATTACAAAGCAATGTATTTCAGAATAAGTATGCTTTTCAAGCAGGAGGGGGCTGTTTGAGATTCATCATGGCTAGCTCAGCTGTGCAGTGCGTGACAAAAAGTGGAGATGCCAACAGTTCCTGATGAGAAGGTGGAGAGCCATTCATCATGTCAGAGGAAAATAGGGTAGGCAAGCTGGCAGCCTTCCTGCCAACTTAGCTGACTTCCAGCCAAGTGGGCAGCTGGAGGAGTTGGACCAGGCTGGCTTGGAAGAACCAGTACTGAATTGAAGAACGCTCCTCCTTTAGAGAAAGTTTCAGATGCAACTTTCTGCTTCCAGTCACTGTGAATTTTTGAGGGAATCCAGGTTCTTCTATTAAATGAATTTTACATTTTCTGAATGGTGATTCATAAAAGCGGGACCAGTACCCTGTTGAGGCGGTTTGGGAAAATTCCTGCTGCAACGTTGGATAAGCTTAAATAGGAAAATGAACTTTTACTTTTTTTTTATATTGCCTTTTAGGATGTAATATACTTTCTACTTTCACACACTTCACAAAAACAGTTGCATAGACGTTTAACTAGTGAATCTATTCTAAAGGAGTTTCAATCTCAAAAGGATCGACTTTTTCAGAAAGCATTTTATATTCTTGAGGAAAATATATCAAGGTAGTTAACAATAGTCTTTGTTGCCCTTCTCTTTCTGTTGTTCGGAAGAAAATATATAAAGTAGTTCAGTAAGGAGGCATACAAAAGTGATGATAAACCCGCCAGCCCAACAGAATAAATTAAATGAAGTGCACTAAAATTAAAATGGGGAGAGGAAAAGATAAACACTCCTGTTTATGGAAGTATAGCACTCAGTCTCTGGAATATGAAATATTTCTCTTAAATATTGAGCTATTCAGGCCTATACAGTTGCAACATCCATTCCTCATTTTATTCTTTTGCCCATAAATGAGAGACTATTTCTTCAAGTACTCATTTTAATAATGGTCCAATTTGTTGCTGTAAATTTCGTGAATAAATTGCTTAGTGTCAACTGAAAGTCATTGGTTCTAAAGAATACAGAATACATTTTTTTTTTTTTTTTAAATCTGCTTTTTCATGGGAGTGGTTGTAAAGCGCTCGTCAAGTTGGATGTCATGTCAGGGAAGTTTCCATTGAGCTACTACACCATGAAGAGAATGCCAGCATTGTAATCGGACAATTGGCGCCTCGGCTGATGTGGTGCTTGCTGGCCAGCTCCAGAGCCTGAAATTTCCTAACAGGGATTCAGTTCACTGGAAAGGCAGCAGAAAAGGTTCCTCAGGAGCCTTTCTTAAGAAAACCAAGGTACTCCTGCTGAAAGGTTTCAACACCTGCTTTATTTATTTCACTTGGGCAAGTGAGACCCTGGGTTTGATTTATGCAGCCCTACAGTACGGCTGGGTAGCAGACCTTGCAGACAGGGAAGTGGTTTTAAAACATACACACAGAAGGCAAAAAGACAAAACCACCCTGATGCTAATGATCTTTTTACATCTGTATTTTTCTGCTGTTATCTCCCATAGATATACTTTTATAAACTCCTCCTGACAACCATCTTGTTATGTGGCATAAGCATACACCACCTGCTGTGGCATGTGCCCACTGAAAGCGCTGTGTTAATAATAACAGCGTGGCTTTCAAAAACATTTTAAAGTTCAGAAAAACGCTCACACAGAATAAAATGCTTTCAAGAACCAACCTACCAGTGGAGTACAAAGGAATTCCACTCTGCCTAGTAATTTGGCTCCAGCTAATAAAGCAAGGTCAGGGCTGTTCCTGAATGTCGTGTACCCACAGCTACGTTATCAACCTGGACTGGAATTTTTGCGTTACGGACCTCCAGGTGCAGGGTGAAGGTGCCTGTCCTCTGTAGGCTGTGTTATCAGGCGCAGCACCTGGTAAGAGAGCACCCTGGAAGCTGTGGTCAGGAGCCTTATGTAGAGGGATCCTTATGTGGAGGCAGCAGAGGGCATTTATGTCACAAAACAGTGGAAACGCAGTCTGTTCCTAATCTGCCATTTCTCGGGGAGGGAGCCTTCTCTTCCACCCGGCCTTATCTGTACTGAGGATGGATGGTATTTCGCTGGTAGCTGAAAGCAGTTGTCCATTTTTAGTCTTTGTTGTTTCTACTGTATTTTTTTTCCTTCTTTTTCAATTAGCGACTTGCAGCATTTCTGTTACATACCTTTAGGAAGTACCTTGAGGGATTGTTTTAGCCTTTCGGGAAGTAACAAGTTGCATATAATTCAAAGGATTAGCAAATTAGAGTGTCATGCCAATGAGCTATAGAAAGGATCTGAGTTCTCTAATGCTTGCCTTTTGAATCCTAATGAATGTGGCTTTCTTGGGGCAATTAAGATAGTCCTCAGTTTTGATCTTTTTCCCATACAACAATACTTACCAAGGAACTTTAATAAGGCCAGTTTTCAGGAGCAGGGTGGAGATTCAGTTTGGGGGTCTCAGCTGAGCTTATGAAGGTGATGTGATGGAGAGTAATAGAAGACGTTGGAGGGCTGCAAGTAGGAGCTGGGGACTGCGAGCAGCAGCAACCTTGGACTCGGGGCCAGCAGGCAGCACACACAGACCCAGCATCCTAGCCATGAGGAGCATCCTTCTTTATTTCTTCAAAGGTGTGGTGCTGCTTAGAAGTAAGGTTTGAAAATGGATGTGAAACAGGTGGTAGGCTATTTATTATAGATTAAGTGTTGACAGTGTGCTCTATGCTGTCAAAACATAAAAACATGTTTCTTTCCCCATGGAGCTTCCTCCTAAATAAACGGACCAGTCAGACACAAAACTGTTCAGCAGTGCACAGCAGCAGTTTATTAAAAAAGTGGAAGACGAAGCAAACAAACCAGCCTTCTCTACATAACAGGCAAACACAGGATCATGGGAGAATTGATGCTTCAGGTGGTTTTAATTGCTGGTTCTCATCTGGTTGTCTGCTTGAACTAGGGAGTAGTTAAAAAATAATAATAATAATAATAATAATGATAATGATAATGACAATAATAACATCCTGTGTGCAGATTGCATGAAATGGTTTCATGTCTGTAATCCATTATTTTCAGGAAACTGGAGTTCCTTTAAATTAAGCCTCTTGAGGTGAAAGTCAGTATGTAACTCTTTTTTCTGACAGAAAGGTAATATATCTTATGCCATATATAAAACCCAAATTTACATAATCTAGCTTTAGTGGAGCTAGGCTTTCAGATCTGTTTTTGTCAGCCACTGGAGAGTTTCCTGCAAGATTTCTCAGCAATATAGCTGAGAAACATTTTGCAAGTGGGTGACTTTTTTTTAACCTGAAAATTGGAAACTGAAAGACCAGTATTCAGTTCCGTGCAGTGAAAATTGCATGTTCTCAAACGAGGTGAGAGGTGTTAACTTTCTTTTTAGCCAGCCAACTTGGAATTTGAACTGTTGTCATGGGTCAGAGGAGTGAGGCTGCAGTGCCTGTGCCCAGCCCGACGTGCATCAATGCCGCGGCTGGCTCCTGGAAGGGGCCTTCGGTTGTGAATGTCCTGTTACTCGGATTCACTGCCGCGTTGCAGAAAACGTAATGTAGAATAGTATAATTTGAATGGTTCTAAGTTATGAATACTTGATTCTAATAGTTACGAAGATTCCCTTTTGTTTTGAAAAAATGGGCAGCTATATAAGTGCATGCATGTACGTGAAGTCATTCAGCAGTGCTGAGAACTTGCTGATACCAGAGCTTTTCATCTCCCATTATCCGCAGACTTCCAAATAAAAATATTTAATTCAGGGGGTTTAATCATGCTAGGCCAAGAACAGGGTCAAGATCTTAATAAATGCTGTGCCACTGACAAAATATTACATTTCTTTGCGTTGAGGAAAAACACTGCCTTTTAGGAGCGCCTGTGATCTCAGCTGACAACAAGAAGAGCTTTGCAGTGCATTTTTTCTCCTTCCATTTGCCTTGGGGGCACTGAATCCACCGAAGCCTATGTAAGCCCTTGCTGACTACTTACAGCGTCTTCAGCTGCTGTTTGCTGCCATCTACCGTTTTAATTAGACTTAATCAGTCTGGCAGGAGCATGGTCGTACTGGCAAAGCCAGCAAGTTGGCTGATGTGGGGGAGAGGGGGAAGACAGTAGTGTAGCTGTTCAGGGAGGTTAGTGCTGTAAAACCTGGACCTGCCAGAGAGCCCAGCAGCTTCGTGTGAACACTGATCAAACTACCAAAGGACTTTTTTCCCCACAAAAAAATGAAAAGGTCTGTTGTTGCCTCAGCCACATGAGAAAACGCTTCAGCTCATTACAGAAGATTTTGGTCAGATGTTTGACAAGACATTCCAGTACTGCTTGGGTATGAGGAGTGAGCCACTGGATCCCTCAAGTTTTCTTCTTAATGTTACATTTTTTAGGCTTGTACATTTTGAATGTGTTATTGTTTCTTTTATGTTAGTTCTTAGCTTTTGATTTTTGTAAAGAACAAAGATTAAGATGGTCTATGTTTTCTGTTTTTCAGCTCTTTGTTGGTCTTGGATTTCCATATGAAGGGCCTGCTCCTTTAGAGGCTATTGCTAATGGATGTGCTTTTCTGAATTTAAGATTTAATCCACCAAAAAGTAGCAAAAACACAGAATTTTTCAAAGGCAAGCCTACACTCCGAGAGGTAAGCTTTGTTAATACTGGTAATTTCTTTGTGGAAAATTATTGTGAATTTCTTTTTAATACATAGTATAGGAAAAGTCACGTACATGTTCACCATTCATCACAAAAAGTGTACAACTGTCACTTTCCTTAGCCAACGATGGGATTGTCAGTCCTTATTTTTAAAGCATAATCAAAAATTTTCATTCACATACTGTAAAGCTTTACCTCTGTGTCTGTGCATTCTGCTAATGTTTGTTGAGAGACCATAAACAGGAATTTCATTAGGACACCTGATCTTCTGACCTGAACAGGTCACCATCTCTGGAGGCATTCGGAAGAGGTGTAGATGTGGTGCTTAGGGACATGGCCCAGTGGTAGACTTGGCAGTGCTAGGTTAATGGTTGGGCTTGGTCTTAGAGCAAGGACTTTTCCAGCCTAGGTGGTTCTATGATTCTGTGTCCTGTGATGCTGATGCATCATTTGAAAGTTTTTTGTTTAGCTGAGGAAACATTACTGTATACTTCTCAGGAATTGAATCGGTGTTTAAGTAAATTATAAAATAGCATTTCTGGGTTGTTGTATGTGTGTTTTTTTCCTTCAGAAAAGATCTGCTCAAGGCACTGTTGAGCGCTGGTATTAATGCTAACAACCCGCTGCGTTTGTAGTTGAACACTGAATAAATTTGGAGAACTGACTCTTCAAGAGAACAGGAAAACCAAACCTCAAGGTTTCAAAACAGCCAGGGTGTTAAGACTCTGTTAAGGGAAAAACAGTGCTAAGGAAGCCAGCCCCTCATGCTGGCAGTGATGTTCAGCATCAGATTTTTCTTCTTTGGTGTAGGTAAAATTCAGCCTACAACACTTAGAAATATTTAATAGTCACGTAGCCCTTTCTGACATGAACACTTTTACTTGTGGCCGTTCTTCAACAGTGTGTGTATGTATTTCCTTTCTGTGCTTGTCTAAAGGACAGCTCTGTGGTAACACTTGGGTGATGTGAAGCATGCACAGCAGTGTTCCCCAGGTGAAGTTGCACTTTGGCTTTATATATATATATATACTGTGCACTTAGCAGCACCAGCTATCTGATGAGCATAAGACAGCTTCCCGTTTAAAACCACGAACATAGGTTCCTTACGATTTTGTGTGCCAGAGCTGTGGTTATCGTTCATCTCATTACACACTCAGCAGGTACAGGACACTGAGTCCAAACTGACCCCTGCTCACAGTTCCCATTGCTAACGAAGGAGATCGCAGTAAGGAGAAGTCCATTTAAACCTTCTCTTTCTCCTTGGCACCTTTCAAAGCTTTCCTTCCCTGAGTTGCTCAGCGGTGTGTCTCTTTTTCCAGTTGTTGTGTGCCCAGACACTGGAACCAGCCAGCCCCAGTAAATCATCAGGACCCAACCAGCCCAGCAGGAATCCTAGCGCAGGGAGCGCCGTGCTAAATCCTGCTGGCTTCTGTCAGCTCAAACAGAAATGCCGTGCGCCTGACCGCACAGAAAAGTAATCCCTGTTGGCAGCTCTAGTGCAAAACAATATAATGAACGTTCATCACAAACGTGGCTCCGTTCACGTGCGTAGCTGATCTATCATAAGCGCAGCCTTTGCTGGAACTGGTTTCCACGGCTGCCTTTAGATCCTATCACCTCTTACCCTGGTGCTGGTTCCTAGGAATTAAGGAAGTCCTTACAATACAATACCTCTGCCAGTGTTTTTAGGTATTAAAGGAAAACAAAAGCTTGTGTAATTCTGCAAATTAATTGATTATTCATAGACCAATTTGAAGATAAAGTCTGTATTTAGCACAGTGCGGGAACCATTGTGAGTCACTGTGTCTCTTGTTCAGGTAGGATTTATTTGGTGGGTCTGGGGCAGGAGGTGGCCTGGTTCCCTTCTACTCCCGAGATGGGGTCCGCTAGTGAAAACTCTGTATGAAAGCTGGGAAGGGCCAAAAAAGGGGGAGATAAAACGCTGTATGCTAAATCTAGTCGAAATGTCTTTGGTGGGTGCGGTTTCTTTCCCTAGAGAAATCATTTTCTGCTTTTAGGAAGAAAAGAGACTTTCAGTTAGAAATTCCAAATGCATTTATGAGAACCCTTAGGGGCTTTTGCTATAGCCAGGAGAAAAATCTCCTGAAAACACGAAACATTACGCCTCAGCTCATTAAATCACTTCAGTATTAAGAAATAATACTTTCTGAGAGAGTAGGTGCAGAATAACTTGTGCAATAGAACCTGTTGCTGGCTGTTCTCGGTACGTGAGCAGTGACTGGCCCGAGAAGCGCAGCTGTTCGTTGTCCAGGTCAGGTCTGGCCGAGGTGGTAGAGAAAGGGTGGTCTGAAGCCTAATGCCGAAAGCTTTGTGGAATTTACAATGCTGTCTGTATTCATATTTTTAAAGGCACAATAGAGATGTTTCTTGTGATCCCGTGTATGATTGTAAGACTGGTTTCTTTTGTCCACAAACTAAATGCAATGGGCAAATTTGAAAATTTAGTTTCTTGCAGTCACTAAAGCAAGAGAGCAAGTATGGTGTATTTTTTTTAGCATCGTGCATAAAGAGGCAGGTGTACAAAATTGTCTATGACTAATCTATCCTGCAGTTTTCTCTTTGTGTTTATTATAAAAATAGTTTTCTTCTGAGGCCAGTGTGAAACATTCCCCTCTCTTCTGCAGCTTTTACTTCCCTTCAGCGTGTTCACTTGTGTGTTCATTTTACTTCCATGAACCTGTCACAAAATTTACTCAGTGCCGTCCTGCTCGTTCTGAAGTATCCAACAAGCAATCTCTGATAGCGCTTTTGTCAGTTACCTACCTGACTATGTATTGAAATTGTTTTCTGACAAAGGGGTGAACAAAAGGCAGTTAACACTTATTGAGGTCAGATCACGCTTGCAGTAGCAGCAGCGAGAGTCAGAGCTCATCCGAAGCGATAGAAATGGTCGTTTATACGCTGCTACTCATGGAAGCTTGCAATTGCTTGAAATTTGGGGAGATGGAGCAAGGGTACAGTCTGAAGGTGGGACAGGACAGGAATGACAGCTCTGGGAGGCGGTCACAGGCCACAAAAAAATCTGAAAGATAACTCAGAAGGAATGAAGTTGACTGCTCAGTTCTAGCAGAACCCTTGGGTTAGTCTAGCACATCTTATCTGTTAAGTGGTGAAGGGAGAGAGGGCAGGATATGTAATTTTTACCAATGTCATTTCTTCTTTTCAGTTAACATCTCAGCATCCCTATGCGGAAGTTTACATTGGGAAGCCCCATGTCTGGACTGTGGACATCAATGATCTTTCTGAAGTTGAGAGGGCTGTGAAATCAATTTTGAATCAAAAGGTGAGAAATATATTCTCGGTTTGTAATCAACACCTGAGAGTGTATCATGGAACATACGTAGACTGCTTCGTAATGTTAGTCTAATTAAGGTGCTGCGCTTTGTAGCTTATTGGGGAAAAAAATGTTGTCATTCCAACCCTATGGTATCTGGTTATCATGATTTTGTACTAGATAAGTCGGGTTTTTACAAAAAAAAAAAAAAGTGAATTTGGAAAGAAATATGAATTTTGTATGTATTTTGTAAAGCAGTACATATTTTCTGTGCATTCAGTAAGGTTTCCTTGTTGATTCTTAGAGCAGTGCAGGCTGTCCAAGTACATGCTTAACTATTTTGACTGATTTTGTAGCAATAACATAACTGCCACTGAAGTGCCTACGTACTTGCAGCATGGGATTCTAATCAGGGCACTTTCAAAAGAAAAAAAGTTTGAAAAAATGTTGACAGCATGTTCAAAGATATCACATTCTTTTTTGTCTCAATGTTTTGGTTTTTCACTTCAGCTCTAGAGCTGAAAATTAGTTAAAACAGGAGCTCTAGTGTATCCAGAAGGATCTCAGGGTAGTTTTATATCTATTACTTTGCAATAAACCCTGAAGTTCCAGCATTTGACATCTCCTTAAAGATAGTCACTGAGCAACTTTATAGCCATTACAACGGAGCAAAAATCAGCTCAAGCTGCTGATGACACTGTACAATTGTGGTTTGTTAAGGAGTATAGTTTCATTTCTTTTTGCTTCTATAATGTAGTATTTGGAATACAAGCTGCTACCACAGTGCCGCACGAAGTCGATTTGAACAAAAAATCTCTAACCTTAACACACTGTTTCAACAGATTGACCCCTATTTGCCCTACGAATTTACGTGTGAGGGAATGCTTCAGAGGATGAACGCATTTATTGAAAGACAGGTATGAACTTCTGTACTTCTATTGTGGGCAAATCTTGATGTTGGAAAGGGAAGACCTCCTCAGTCCTAAAGCTTCTTGAAAGCTGCTGCTGTCAAGTAGAAATGAACTTAACTGTGCAGTCTTTGGCTGGGCAGTTGCTTGCTCAGCTGAGGTTCCACTGGAGGTCTGCTGGTATGGGGACATTCACTTCTGTGGACTTGGCTTGTAAAGCTCCTACCAGGCACCACACCACTGGGATTTTTCATGTATGCAGAGGATGTCGAGCAATTAAGACAGAGTGCTGGCTACTAAAATATTCATTCTGCGTTTCGATTTGGCACTGGGTTCTGATTCGTCCATGAATGTCTGACTTGCCATATGCCATTGCAAAAAATGGATATACTTGTTTGTATTTCAGGATTTACAGGAGCTTTTTAAATTATTATATAACTGTATATACACATTTATACAAAGAACCTTCCTTCTTCTGGTATTGTATTGAAGCGGACAGGCAAAGTAATTTTTCAGCATGTATGTGGCCGCTTTTACAGCTGGCATTGTTGGTGTGTACACACAAAAATACCTCTGGATCATGAAGCGTCACATAAATATAGAGATAATTTTGTGGTGTGTTTGCTTGGTCTCCTGCCAAAACCAGATCTGTTGCCAATGCCAACTTTTCCCTTTTGTCCCGGCTGCTGCAGGAGAGTGATAAGAATAACCTATATCTCTATTATATCAATTAATTTCCAGAGTGTCTTTCAAAAGCACCGGATGGGCTCCTGTACCTTTATTTCTGAAGATGATAGTGTTACAGGCAGTAGTAAAGAATAACATGGCTTCAGATCAGAAGTTCAGTTAACATAACGTGGCTACTTCCAACTTCCTGCCAATAAACACTTCGATGCTTTTTGCTGCTGTGCTGATGCCATAGCCTGTAGAAATACCTCTGCTGCTGTTGATTCTTCGGAGTTAGCTGTAAATGAGATTTTTGGTCACTAAGGAAGAAATGGAGCTCCATACAATGAAGACAGAGTCAATTTAGAGAGAGTATCTTTGGGGCAAAACTGTTTCTTTCCCCTCTACACTTCTCCTGAGGACTAAGCCCTGGCCTTTACTGCAAGGCCCTCAGAAATAAATACAGCAGTATCATTTTGTTCGTTGCTTTGACTAACTGTCAAAAACTGTTATTATTTCACAGCCACCAGGATGCTCAAGTACCATTACTAGCTGTATGTACTTAGCACTGTGCCTGCCATGTCAGATGAAGCAAAAAATAGTTAAGACTTTGTTTTAAAGAGTTTGGGGTTGAAGGCAGACAGAACAGCATCCTTCTTCGTCAGCAGCAACTTATTAAGTGGGCTAAGTGCCTCACCTTAAAATTGTGGTTATAGGTGGAACGCGTATAAACCCAGCCTGTGGTGAACCTTAACTTCTGGTTTTGCATAGCATCTTTTCTTAATTTAACCCTTATGTGTGTAGGATCCCAGGGCAAGATAGACTGGGGTGGTTACCAGACTTAGGTTGCCTGCAGTGGTTGATAAGGAAACCGGACAGTGATAGCGAAGTGCAGCACGGCCGTGTGTGTGCTGCTGCATGCGGAGGCCATGTCCTGAGATGTGCTTACAGGCAGCGTGTGCTGGGGAAGCCTTCCCACCGAGCTACGGACCAGAAATGCGAGGCTTGGCGTTTTTGCTAAGAAATATTAAAAACTGAAGTCCACAGCAAATGGTGAAGCCTCACAGGTGATTTCCCTGTCTGACTAACTTTGTCTTCTGCCCACAATAGCTGGCAATCCCATCCAGTGTTACAGTGTTGGGTTGGATTTGGAACCCAGATAGATTCCTCCTGCATCTAATATTTAAATGTTGATTTATAGAAGTGCAGACTAAGCAGAGCACCGAAGTCCAAATAACAAAGCAACCTTCATGAGCAGCTTCATTAAAAAATACCATTGACCATCTGTTGTGAACCTGCTTTCTGTAGATGCTGTTAATATTATTCTGCCACAAGTACCCTCTCAAATTACTCGTTGGTTTTTTTCAAATATGGAAGTTTATTCCTTTGCTATAGAATGCACTAAACCAAACAGATCAATGACACCTAATAATGAAAATGTGTATGACTAAAGAATTAATTCATTTGCAGTGTGACTTTATGAAAAATCAGTGTTTTCTCTGATCTTCTGCTTCTCAATTTATGCCTGAAGCATAAACTGACACTTATATTTAGATGGTATACACACGTATCATACTACTTTGCTTCATCAAAGTGCTATTGTGCAGATAACGCAGCTGTACAACCTAGTGGTTCACTTACTGTGAACTTTCTGAGCCTTGGGTTGCAGTCTGGGACCTGTTCCTAGTTTTGTCAGGAGAAAGCAAACCCTGATGGAATGGGCCCAAACCTTTCAATGTCCTTTTGATGATAGCTGCCAAACGCTAAAGTGATGGCTGAGTATAAAGGAATGTTACAATAGGCCAGTGATTAATTTTTTATCTTTACTTTTCCACACTTTAAATGTCAAGACTGTAAAAACTTGTACTAGTTTTTGCTGGCAGGTGTGTTTAGGTACTGTTTCTTCCTTCCCTCTTCTGCTGCACGTGACGCTTGACTACACATGTTACTGCCAGCCAGCTTCTCTCATTGCTGGGAGAGCACCTCGACCAGCACCTCGACCAGCACTTCCACCCAGAAGAGCAAACGAACTCTTTGAACCCTGGCTGCTTTATAGAAATTTTCAGTCTCTATGAGTTCAGCTTACTCAGTGCTGTGAGTCCCCTGACCCTTTCCAGAGCAGTCACCACGTGGGCCACTTGAGGCATTTCCCACCTGCGGGGTATCTGGCCTCTGCAACTTCCTCGTGGTATTACTGAGAGAGCCAAAATGGGTTGGATTTGTGAAATTAAAGTGAGGATCTACAGTTGCTTATGATTAATCGAGCAAGGTACAGGTGTAAAGAAGCTTCTTTGGGAAGCATGACTCCACCCTACCCCATTTCAGCAAGTAATCAGAGGTGGTAATTCCCTCATGCTAAAAATTCTTTTTGTTACGTTTCTTAGTGATTTTAGTACAATGAAGATGAACTGCAAAATGAGTGTTTGGAATAATAATCACTTATTTCACTAGTGGGGAAATTGCTACCAAGGGACTGGATGCATCATAACAAGATACTGTCTGTCACTGCAGGACTTCTGTCACGGGCAGGTGATGTGGCCCCCGTTAAGTGCCCTTCAAGTGAAAATCGCTGAACCTGGAAAATCCTGTAAGCAAGTTTGTCAGGAAAGCCAGCTCATCTGTGAGCCTTCCTTCTTCCAGCATCTTAACAAGGACAAAGCTCTGCTTAAGTAAGTACTTAAAGTACAAATATGTTATTTGGTCTCTGTGTTGCTGTTTTTTTTGCCACATACGATGCTTGGTGTACGAGTTCTGTGAGAAGGGCAGGTGGGGGGAGAAGCGCTGTTGGTTTTGGCAGCAGCAACTTGTGAGGTCAGCAGTCAGTCCTTCACAGCAGTGGATGGATGGCAGAAGTTACTGCTGTGCTGCGAGCTGTTTCACCTAGCGTGTGTTTTTGCAGTGAGGAGTACAGCCCCGAGACAAGCACAGAGCCAAAAATTTACGTCTTTGCCTTCCTCTCTCCACCTCCTACCTGCACGCTCAGTACAGTGCCCTTCGACATTGGGTTGCCTGCATTAAGCAAAGGTGCTTGTGCTGCAGTATCACGGATGCTAAAAATGTGATTGTGTTTCAAGGGACTTGTAAAACCTGGGGCACACTGCAGCCCTGGCTGAGCAGGTGCAAAGTTCCACAGCTTTGGCTGTAATGAGTAGTATCTGAAAAAACACAGTTCTAAAGGTACTTGATTTAGTCTGTAATAGAGTATTTTACTTTATTTTTAGTGAGTTTAGTACTGAACTCCCATAAAGTCCACCGACTTTGATCATGTGCTTCACTTTTTAGGCATAACATCGAGTGTCTCACCATCGAGTCTGTGAATGATATTCTGGTCCCCTCCTTTGATGGCAGAAGGAAGCACTGCGTTTTCCAAGGTGACCTCTTACTGTTCAGCTGTGCTGGATCCCACCCAACCCATAGAAGAATCTGCCCGTGCAGGGACTATATTAAGGGACAGGTAGCGCTTTGTAAAGACTGCCTATAGCAGCAGAAGAGCTGCTTTTGAGTTGAGGACAAAATGTAAGTAGTTTTGAGAGGAGCTACTTATTACTTCCTGCACTTTTGTCCAGGTTTTTGGCTGCAGGCAGAGCTATCATTGCTGGGCAGAATTATCTACTAAGAGAGGAAGGATTCATAACAAACAGCTAACTGATCTTTTTTTTCTTATAAGAACATTTGCAGTGTAACTCTTCAAATTGCTTCATCTGTTTGCGAAGAGAAATGAGTTTCGTGTTCTACAGTGATTTGAAGATGACTGCACAGAATAGTTTGTAGAAAATTCCCACACCCATCAAACTTCCTTTTTGGTTCTTTGGGTGACGTGTTTTCTATTTTTTTTAATGAGTTAGAACATCCCCGACCATGGTTAGCTAAAGGATGTCAACATCATTCCAGTAGAAAATTGAAAAAAAAGTGTGCTTGGGGGTGGGTGCAGGGGAGGGAGGACTACAATTTATTATTAGGTGCACTGTTTTGGGTCCTGCTTTATCTCGAATGGCTATAAAGTGGCTTAATTCACAAGAATTTGGAATCACAAGATAGCTCTGTACCTGTTGTTGGGTTATCTGGGCCCAGTTCTTTGGTTTTTTGTTTGTTTGTTTGTTTTTAACGTTGTATTCGACAAGGTATTGTCTGCACCACGGCTGCTGCACCATAGCAGTCTGAACAGCAAGCATCACGAGTGAGCAAACAGGCAGTTGCCAGAGCGTGACACACCTCGGTGACGCGACAACTGGCTAGCGTGGTGGCGTTCCTCGGTGTGGAACAGCTACAAGAACGTGCTGCCGTGTTATGAATGGACTCGTCCCAGTTTACTGGTCCCTTTTAGAGAGTGACCCTTGGAATTTGCCCACGCTTCTGTTGTAGTCTGTCTACTAGAAATACTGTGTGAAGCAAAAAGTATTCAGCATCTTTGGAGCAATATTATCGTTAGAGCCTCAGTTTGCTGCGCCTTCCAGTAGTTAAAGTGTTGCTGAATGACATAGAAAGGTTAAACTAAGCTAACTATAATTATTGTATGGTAGAAATGTAAAATGTTGTCATAACTAGCTAGGTTTTTAAACAGAAACTTCTTCTGAAGAACAAGAGAAGATAAACAACTGGTAAGAAAAGTACTGATCAATCTTAGGGGTTCTTTGATCATTTTTCTCTTTAGAGGGGAAGGTTTTCTTCTTCTGCTTTTTTGGTCTTTTGTTTTTTAACAGGCACACCAGTTACAAAATGAGAAAAAAACAATTCAAGAGTTTGAATTAAAATCAAACTTGATTTGAAGCAGTGGGTTAAATCTTCTTTTCATAGAGGTGATTTTTTGTTATTTTCAGCAGAAGGTGGCATGCCTGACAGCACCATTTGTAGTCAGGAAGTGACACGCTAAGGTTAGTGAGAAACAACTCTGCAGTATGTTTCGAAAGCAGCCATAGTCTGCATGTTCAAAATTCGGATGTGCTCTCATCATATTGGAAAAAATCAAATCAGCATGATGGTCTTTTCATAAAGGTTAATATTAGCAGGTAATCGTGAAAAGCACTAATGAAAAGCATAGAAACCTTAATTTTTCCTTTTCTGGATATATCTGGTCAGATTTTTCTTGTAACTGGCATTCATTGTCTGTGTGAGCATTCATGTATCTCCTCACCTACCAAAGACCAATCAAGGGAAACGCCATGTAAGCTTGGATAAATTCTTCAGAGAACAGAGACGTACCAACTGAAGGTTTCAATCTGCAAGCAGTGTTAGCTTTCTCAAGTTTGTTTCCTGCCTCAGCACTCCTGAGGGTGTCACGCTGTACCACCCCTAACACTGCTGTGGACTACGGAGGACCTAAATCCTGAGCTTGCTGAGCATCCACAAAGCATCCGTGGGAGATGCTGAGCAGCAGCAGTACCCCTGACTGGGTTGTGAGGATGATAAAATCTGCTGTATTTTAGGGTAGTTTTCCAAACCCAGAGCAATGGGGTCCTTTAAGGGGAGGCAAACATTTTGTATGAAAAGAAAACAAACACAAACTAGTCTGAAAACTCTAACTGCTAGCATATCCCAGCACTTGCTGCAGTCAGCACAAATGTAGCCTGCAGTTGTTTTAATGCCCTCGCAAAGCTGGGGGAGGAGGATTAGAAATGCCTCTGAGCAGGTGCAACAGTTCACTTTGTATTTATATAAAATATTCCCCAAATAACTGTGCATATTTGTGCAACTGGAAAATCCTGCGTATCAAAGGAAGTCCATGCTTCTACCTGGTGCTGAAAGTCCAGGCGACAGCTGAATTGGTCTTTTAGTTCAGCCCGAGGTTCTTCAGGCAGGCATTTAATTCAGAAGGACATATCACAGAATCACATCAGAAACAAAGATGTGTGTGTGTGCACTTACGAATGCAAACCGCGTAGTTCTGGCTGTAGTGTAATTCCTTGCTGTAAATACCGATGTGCTTGATGCCCACTGCTGTATGGCCCACGTGGCATTCTGCTTTTTATTTTGCCTCTAAACTTTTATAGATGGGGAAGGTTTTGTTGTTATAAGATTTTCTGGTCTGGTGCTTTGCTCAATGGTAAGTCTGCATTTACCACAGCAGGGAGAGTCTATTATAAGCTCTGTTTTTTGTTGTTGTTGTTTTTTTACATGCTGTAGCACTATTTCTTTCTAATCTACTGAACTGAATAACTGCATACTGGCAAAAATGAAACAGCAAACACCAATGCCGCTTGCATTTCAGCCAGGGACAAAGTCTCTGAACTGGCTTGAGGATCAGTTGGGTCTGATCCTATTTCCACTGAAACCTATAGGGAATGAGTCCTTAATCCTAAAGAAAAAAGAATCGAGGCTTGTAATTTCATAGGCCCATATTATTCATTTTGAACGTAGTAGCTGGACCTCTATTTTCAGAAGAAATATTACTTTATGAGATACAGCTTCAGTCTAGATTTCTGTAAAAGGAAAACGTCATACAAGAACTGTAAGTGGATAAACTTTGAAGTGCTGATACTGCACTGCCCCGTCCCCGAGCAGCGTTTGTTTGTGCATTGGTCCATAAGGCAATCCACCCACAGACAGGCACTCGGCAAATCCACATGGGACTATTTAAAAGTTTGAATGATTTAGTAAAATGTGTAAAAAAAAAAAAAAAAAAAAAAAAAAAATTAAAAATTAAAAAAATCCACGTTTCAGGATAGAGGTCAGCCTTCTGTCCGCATTCCAGAACTATTTCCCTTCCTAACTAAAGGCTAAAGATGTAGTCCGAGTATTGCACTTAAGGGTATTAGAGCTGGGGCTGTGCTACTGGCTTCAGTCCAAGAGCCGAGCTTACAGCTTCCTTTACTCCAAAATCAGGTTTTTGCATGACTTGCGTTTGAATATGTTGACCAGTGATCGATGGGAAAAAATGTCAAAAGTTGCATAGAAAAACATTTTACAAGCTTTTAAACATATCTCTCATATCAAGACATTCTTTGTTTTAAAATTTTGTATTTTTGTATGTGACCTAGTTTTTTCAAAAGATCTTGTTCCTACGAGATTAGAAAACTTGAGACGCATTTACATATTTATTAAAATTAACATAAAATTATGGCTTGCCTTTGAAAGGTGAAGTTGGTAAATACACACTGTTTAAAAATGCCAATATAAACCTCATTTATTTCATATATGCAAGTTGATTTGCACATGTATAAATAGAGTTGCTTTTTGCATTTTTTGCTTAGTTTCTTGGTTTCTTTTTGTACTTTATAGTTGCAGCTCTGTGTTTGTTTATATCAGATTGTTTCTCCTACAAATATTTAATGTTTATGTGCCTTTTTTTTTTAACTTTGAGGTTTGGATGGGTGTTTTGAATGTGGACGCTGTCTGAACAAGTATAGTGGAACACTAATTGCAGGTAAAAGTGGTGCTTGATGAGCATATACCTGTTAGCAGGATGAATTTTGAATGTTTTTACATAGCAGGGAAATTTGTTCTAAAAAAATACAAGGTAAGGGTTAGTAAGATAAAAGAAACTGTAACATATTAATGATTCTTGCAAAAAGTTGGTTCTGAAAGCAAAATACCCGTTACTGAATACCTGTAATTTGCCAGGCGTGCTCCTGCTAGGATGGGATGTCTGTCTAATGGCCGGAGAGCAGACTAAAGCCGTTATATTCCCCAGGGAGACAATGCTAACAGAAAATACCTAGTAGTCATATCTGATTTGATCAACAGGAAGAGCTAAGATCTGCGTTCAAGTTTGCGAGGAGCTTGGTTTTTCCGATAAGGATGTCTGTAGGTGGAAATGCACAGGGTGAGCCAGGTGCCCCTACAGTCCTTTATGATACCTGAATTTATGAGTCTCAGTGGAGAGGGAGCTCCTTCTGGCTGCGCATCTTACTGCAGATGATTTTCCTTTTAATGCTACTGCTTTGCTGTCAGAAAGGCATTTTGCCTAAGAGCTGCTGCCCAGGTCTCGGCAGAATGGGTCTGTTTGTGGACAGAGCCAGGATTCTGCGTGTTCCCCGTCCAGCTCCGCTCCCAAACACTTGTACCAGATCTCAAAACGTGCTTACTGGCAACATTCAGCCTTGTTCAAAGTTTCTGTCAGCTGCAAATGAGGTTGTTAGGTACATCTTCTCTCCTTACCTGGTCACACTGTTGCTGTCCTTTAAATCCTACTCGATGTCCTTGGTTTACCCTTTGAATGAAAGATACTCTCCCCTCTGAAAAGCAAGTGGCCCCTCTGCGTTACAAAGATGATTTGCAAGTTTGCAGCTCTCAACATAAACAAAATTCAAATTGCTTTCCTAAGTATATATTTTGCTCAAGGTACATTTCAGGACCAGATTTTGCTCCTAGGAAAATAAATTAAAGGGGATGAATCAGGCTGGGTGCAATCTCATCCAAGTCTAATTAACTTCATGACTCCCACTGGCTTCAGTGATAGTAGAACTCCTCCTTTAATTTCTCTGCAAATTAAAAAAATGCAGCTCTCCCTTTTTAATAAAGCACTCTGTCCTACAGCACAGAGACCAGACGCTCGCAGGTTACGCTGCACGCATTATCAGCAACCGGCTCTGCCTCTGCTGTGGCACCTGCCATCGCCGGCTGGGTTGGCGTTACTTGTTCAGGAGTGTCACTTCAGAACTTGGCTGACTGTCTGTCCAGTCTACGTTTTGAAGTGCTGGGGGCAGTGGGGGCTGTTTTTTTGTTGTTGCTGTTTTTAAAGAGTATTAGTTATCCATTTCCAGTTTTACAGTCTTTTTTTTCCAGGGGTGCTAACTTTTTTGGCATGGCTATTCCTTTGTGATGTTTGCCCTACGGCTGCTATGCCTTCAGCTTTTGACTTGTGATTTCCATTTGTAGTTCTCCGTTGATCCCATCGTTTTAGGGGCCACTGTAAAGTCAAGGAGAACGATGCACTGACAGATGTATGTTTCTCTTCAGGCTGAAAAGGCCTGGGACAGATATGGTTTCCTTTACATGTGCTTTAATACTGCTGTAAGTGTAACATCAAAACCTACTGTTTTATGGGCAGTGACTTAGATCTTGTCTTCAGATTTTTAAACAGCTCTATAGTTTTTTTAAAGTTAGTTTGTAACTTCCAGATACTATATTTAAATGGAACATGTAAACAGCAAGCTCTGTGTATCGAGTGTGAAATGTTTACTGTAGGAATGTGTTGAAAATACCAGAGGCTGAACCTCAGATTTGAGGCGTTGTTCGTGGTCTTTTTCCAGGGAAAAACAAAGTGCAATCATTGTCGAAGCATCTTGCTCTCATGGGAGTAATCCTTCACGTATTCACCTCATGAAAACCAGTAGTACGTTTAGATTCAGCAGGCCTCGCAACAGCACTAAGCCACCTGCTTATTAAAAGGGTAAATAAATCAGGTCCTCGAAGTATTGATAAAATGAGTCATAACCCCACGTCCCACACACACAGCGCTTAAAATGTGATCAGCTGTAACCAAATCAGAAGCACCTTTCTCTGCTGGGCACTGGGGCGGGCATCTTGCACTGAGACGCCGTGTCCCTTTATTGAAGGCAGGTTTTGCATGGGAACAGCATCCCTCACGGTGCACAAGGGCTTGCAGAACCGATGCATCATGGACCCTGCTGTCTCCACGTTTCTCAGCAGGGGTAAAATGCACTGCTGCCTCCCTGTACCAGGAAAAGATGCCTGGATCACAGTGTGCTGAGGTGCCAGCCAGCCCTCGGGTGGCACAGCCTGCCTCGATCCCAGCAGCTGCAAAGGAGTTCGAAGTATCACACAGGTACACGATAAATCGAGTTAATCTAATCAACTGCGGTCTGAAGGCAGTTCATTTTAACAGGGCTATGCCCACAACTAATTCGTTACAGTCATTAACAAGGCTGTAGCGATACAATGACAGTGAAAACCATTTTTAAGAAGCCCTGGTTTTATTTGGTTTTCACAAAGAAGTACAGCAGAGGAGGAGGAAATGGCAGTTTTACCAAAGGAAAAAAAGGGTAAATATTTTGAGAAGGGTTACCCTGAAGATTCTAAGAGAGAGAAATGACAAAAATAGGGGAATATTCGCAAAGCTAATTTGAGCTTAGAGAGGTTTGTCTCCTGCAGCTTGCTCGGCTGGCCACTGCAGGGTCAGCCTCTGGAGGGTAACGTGGGGCAGCTCTCTGGGCTCTGGTCTGATTCATCCCCTGGAGGAGTCTCTCCATGGGCAAAGGCTGTAAAATTCTGACTAATCCCTGTAGCACCATAAATGGGAGAAAACAAACAAAACAAAAACCTACTGAAATCTGTAAAAATACAAAGCTGCTTTTTTCAGACAGTGATTTGGAATCAGTGAGAGTTTTTAGGTGTCCGTGAGCTGGCTGGTACCACGTGTTCGGTTTGAATTCTCTCCTAAAATCTTGATTCCTTGTTGTATTTAAATGGTTGTGTTCCACTATATTATGTTCAAGCAGTTCGATTCCAAAAGAACAGAACACAGTGGTTCGCATACTGTCAAGTTACTGGGGTTCAGTAGGATGGGATTATTTTATTATTTTTTTTTTTTAGAAAAGTAAATGTCTGTACTTTAATGGCATAGAAAAATGCTTTGTTTTCACTGTTGTAGAAAAAAACTAGGGAGAACTTTATTTTTCAATAAACTTTTTTCTTGTGTGATTTGGACTTATGATTGTTTTGTGCTTAAATGGGGAGCCCACGAGCTGCCTGTTCCTGAAATGGCATCTGTGTGGCCTGTTGTGGCCTGGCAATTCTGCTGCTGGTGCTGGCCCACCTCTTGAGAAGCCAGCCATCACGTGAGCCGTCCCACCTACCCACGTCCTGGTGATCGGAACAGGCAAGTAACCATCTTCTGGGTTTGGTTTGTTTAAATCTGTGTTGGATTTAAAAAGGCGTAATATCAGGCTTCATTTCAGGAGGCAGGTCTGCCACTGCACTAGTTAGGCATTCTCAGTTTCCTAGAAATTTCAAGCACAAAAGGAAGATTTGGGAATTGCACGGTGAGACACTGACATACAGTATGTACTTGCGTAGTACATTATTTCTTTCAAAACTAAAAGCTGTGTTGTGCTAACATGGCCTTACGGAGCGTTGTCTGTCAAGATTTAAGTTCAAACGCAAAGAGCTTGCGCTGCTTAAGAAACGCTCGCATATGGAACAAGCGATCAAGCAGGAAACTTCAGGCCAGGCACCTGCATCACTTCAGTTCGCATCGCTCCGATGGCTGGGCTGGAGTTGCTGCAGCGGAGAGCAGCTGGTGGGTGCTGCAGCGACCTCCTGAGAGGTGCCAGGACTGTGTAAGAGACGTAACTTTTGTCGTCAGGGACTGGGGCGTGCAGCCCGGGCACTTGATAGGTGCTGTAATAAAATGCCTGGGAGGTTATGAGCTGATATATCAAAAAAGACATGCAATATGTCTACAAAGTGAAATTTCTTATGCTAAACTGTCAGTTTATTTCAGTTGCATCTGTTCTGTTTCTGTCCAATTCGGTTTTTGTTCTCCCTGGTGAGCTTGAGCGAAAGGTCATCTCTTGTCAGCTTCTGCTGGGAACATTGAGAGGTTTCAGTGGAGCCATCCAGGCCTAATAGAAGAGTCTAAGAGGGGAGCACAGATTGTATTTGGTAGTAAAATGAATAGGGGGGAAAAAAAAGGTAGAAAATGAAGACTAGGAAGATGAGCTCTTTATGTTATAGAAATATCCATTTGTAAGACAATTGCTTCATACTTTTTAAAACTACACTGGAGGGAAGCAACTGCTTTCTTGGCTACAACCCCTACCTTTTTCCAAGTTTGTATGTTTTGGACTTTTTTTTAATCTAGTCACACAACTGAGTAATTGAAAGTTAGAATAGTACAGAAAGCTGTGACTATCACCTTGGGCTTGTCTTTTTCCCCTTTTTTCCTATTCTGATTAATGACACACACCAATAGTAATCAATAGCATTAATCAAGATGTCAAGCTGAAGCAAGAACTGCAAGCTGGGAGAAGGCTTGTGACTTGGTTTTGGATATGCAGCTGCAGATCTTTTTGAGAGCTGGAATGAGGGATCTTAGTGCATCGTGACTAAATGTGATGGTTTTCTGCAGCAGGTTGCTAGCTGTGCTTCTGAAACAGCCTTACAGCACTCTTTCTGTGGGGTGAGGTAGCTGAATCTGGTGAGTGGCTCACCAGCCACTCCATCCTATGGACATTTTCTTGGCCTACTTCATCTTAGGTTAAAATAGTTAAAAAATAATTAAAAAAAAAGGTTCTGTGTTGCTGTTCAACATACCTCAATTCCCAAATGTTTGTTAACTGATTCTGATGTTAGCAGAGGACACTCCTCACTTAGTTCTGGTTATTTTGGGGAATGTTTTCTTTCCTGCTTCATGTCCCTAATTGTTGTTCAGCTTTGACATTATAAGGAGACATCTGTAAGATGGCAGGCAGCTAGAGTCAGATGTGTTGCAGTCACGTAACAGAAAAAAAATGTATGAGCGCTGGAACTTGGAATAAAACCCACACGTGTTGTGCAGCTGTATTGGAAAGAAGATCAGTGGGGGAGATTAAGTACTAAGTGCTTTAACTCTCGCATATTTAGACTGGTTTCAGTCAAACTCCAGCTGGTAGAGAGCCCACAGATGGAAACATTTGCAGTGACTGCTTCCTTCACGCTGCTACTTTCCACTTCAGCATGCAGCAGACAGCTGACTGCCTAATGATGCTCCTAATTTATGGTTGTGCTTGTCGGGACTTGCACATTTTATTACTGTACTGATTAGGGGGATTGTATTTCACTGAACTCCTCATAGTAAATCTTTGTTGCCAAAAACTTGGGGATGTTTGCACTGAGCAGGCTCCGGCTGTGAAGTCTCACTTCACCGTTGCCCTCGGCCTGGGGGACCAAAGGTGTTGCTTTGTGCACAGCTGTGACGAGGAAACCTTCAAAGCAAAGTGTGCCGGACACAGACGCTGGAAGGGTAGCACCATCTCTTAAAGAAATTGTACCACGGTGTGAGGCTTTGCTGTTCCAGCCGGTAATGTCTGGTGCTCACGATATGATCAGTGCAGCAGAGCTCTGAAGCACTCAGTCGGAGAGTCCCCCTGTCAGCTTTGATTTCCCCCCTCCAGAGCAGGCAGGAGGCAACGTGACTTGTTCAGGGCTGTGCTGTGGGGTTGGATTCTGCTTGATGGCTCCCTTACTCCTTGCAGTGTGCTGAGGTGAAGGGTGATGGTCCCGTAAGGCCCGTGTCATTATGACGTGTGAGTTCTGAAAAATACCAGAGTTGGTGGCAAGAGCGTTAGTGGACAAAACGGGATGTGTCCTTGTTACTGGTGAATCAGGCTTTAAACATCGTAGCCTTTCTGTAGAGGCTTTGTATAAAATGCCTTCTGCATCTGCTTTCCGTGGTGGTGGTGCCACTTCTGGGTGTGCACATGGTGTTAGGGTCTTCTCCTCTTGCATGCTGCCAGAGCAGCAGCCGTGCTGGCCCCGGTGGGCAGCCAAAACACAGTACCTGCAGTACCAAACAGGTAACAGTCCCGAACTGCCCAGGGCTTCCTCAAACGCTCGGCTTGTGGCTGAACAGCAGAGGCCAGCATCCAGCTCCTGAGCGAGGGAGGAACAGCAGGAGATGTCCCTTGGCTGTCTGCTGGATCGTTTGAATATGCTCCAGATGCGTGACCCAGGCCCGCAGGAACACGTTTCGGTGTGCTTCTCCAGCACAGTCACGGGTACTCGGTGAGCACGGCGGCAGGCTGGCTGGCGTGTGTGTGGGCACAGCACCGCTTGGTGGCAGGGCTCCCGCCAGAGCAGCAGCAGCCTCCTGGAAGCAGCGCTGAGAAACAAAGGGTGCTGCGAGCACAGCGAAAGCACTCTCCGACTTGCACATCCTGGACGGATCAGCTGCAGAAATGCACCCCGGGGACACCTCTGGGCAGCAGCTCCGGTGCTTCCTTGCCTCTGTGGCTGCAGCGGGAGCTTGCTCATTTACGGCTTCCCTACAAGCTGGAAGTGGACTCAATCAGCACAGGATGCTAACTTGGTGATTTCTGAGTTCCAAAAAAACCACGTAACTTGTAACTACAAAGGGAATGTGATCAATTTCCATTATCTAACAAGGGAAGTATTCAAAATGTACCATGTCCCTACCTGGCGTATGCAAGGCATGGCTTGGGGCTCAAGGCTGTAGCTGCTGTAATCCTTACCGTGAGAGTTTCTGAGTTTGGGCAGGCTTTAGTGAGCATCAGTTTGCACTCCCTGTACTGGCCAGCGCTGTGTTTTGTCTGAACACAACCTTCTTCCTCACGTCCTTTGCACAACAGAGAGCATCTGGTAGTGCTGACAAGCTTCTGCAGCTCGTGATCACCAAGTGAAATACTATGTTGGGCAGTGCCAAGGTCCAGGTGAGTCATCCTGAGCTACCTCAGCTTTTGAAAAGTCCACCTTCAGTTAGCACAGCTGAGCACTTGTTGTATCATTAGCAATAAAACAACTGGTGCAGACATTTACTAAAGAAAACCAATATAGAAAGTGTTACCTTCAGGTGCCCAGCTAGGTCAGGGCATTTCAGTAAACTGGAGGAGCAGTGATTGTTGTTCTTTACGTAATGTACCAAAAGAAGTGGGTTTGATGCTAGCTGGCTTCATCAGCATGTATTTGTTCTCATCTCTGAGTATCGTTATTTCCTGGTCTTTTTCCTTTGAAGTCACACAAGTGTTTCAGTTATTTTCTTGTATTTACCTGCTAATATCAGAAGTGCTTTGAAGCACCTGAAAAGTTTCTGCAGTTGTGGATAGGATAGGATAGGATAGGATAGGATAGGATAGGATAGGATAGGATAGTTCGAAGGGACTTTCAAAGATCCTCGAGTCCAACTGCCTGACCACTTTCTCACCAAAAGCATGTTACTGAGGGCATTACCCAGCTGCCTCCTGACCACTGGCGGGGTTGGGACATTAACCACACTAGGAAGCCTGTGTCACCGTCTGCCCACCCTCACGGTAAAGTTAATCTGGTAAGAAAAAAGATGAAGTTGTTTAACCTCACCTTTTCCAAGACTATGTAGCTGGAGTCTGTACTTACAAAACATCCTCTAAGTAAGAGGCGTGAAACTTCATTTACTCAGCCTTTACCTTTGCTTCGTGCAGGAACACATCTGCATCATCCTGTGCTCAGCATTTTAATAGGCTTCATTAACATTTGTGCTGGACACTGCATGCTTTCAGTGGTCTAGGACCGTGTTGCCAAGATTATATGAGGATTTAAGCATCTTGCCACAACCAATTTTACCTTCTGGCTTCTCTTCTGAAGCAGTTGGCGCCGGGCTCTGCTAGAAACCTGCTGCTGTAGTGCACAGCCCTGTGGGGCAGCACTGTTAGTAGTTCCCAAGTGTCGTTCTAGTGGCTAGCAGTGGGACTGGAGAAGTAACAAAGCCCCTGGAGAGGTGGAAAAGGGTAAACAGTGCAGATAGAACTAAAAAAAAAAAACACACATGAAACGTGTAATACAGGTATGTTCAGGCTATGGGTCTATGACACTGATGCTGAAGATGCTTGACACAAGCGAGTTCATCAGCAGGGAAGTGCCCGTTTCGTGGCTCTCTTCAGGCAACTTGGAGTTAGAGAAGAAACACAATGGGAAAACATCAGGACTAAGCAAAAGCATAACAAATTAGGACCTTGTGCATGAAGAAAGGCCTTTGGTATGTGCCATTTAGAAGTCCACCTTTTGTACAGGGACAACTCCTCTACACTAGGTCCTTCTGGAGCTCTTGCTGAATGCATTTATAAAGGACCTCCTCTGTCTTGTCAAGTGTTGTACTTCCCGCTTACACTGAGTGACACGTGATGATGTCTAACATCACCCAGTGACAGCCGGGCATAAGCAGCACCAGGATACTGATACTAACAATAGTATAAAGTTTGTTTACAAGCATTTATACAAACTTGATCGATCCAAGATACATGTAAACCAGCTATAGCAGCAAAACAAAATTCATTTTGCAGTAAAGCATTTTCTGTTATGTTTCAAAAGGAAGGGAGTGTCACCTTCCCAGCGCTGCACACCTCACGTAGGCACTGTCAGGTCAGTGAAACCTCGGGGGTCTCTCCCTACACGTATCATTTGGCGTTTGCTTTTAATAAAGATCCTTGAGGACCTGGCTAAGGACTTGCTAAGTGACATATGATGGGAAATATGGTTTTAGATAACACAAGGTGCCAGTAAACAGAGTCCCCACTTTACTTCAGTCACTAAACAGACACTAAACTACTAATTGTAGGTCTACTGTCATTTACATAACCTATTGTAGAGTAGCTAGAAACGGGAATTTCTAGCTACTTGGCTACTTACCATAGTCCTATTTCAACCTCTACAGTGGACTGTCTGCTATTTTTTATCCACCTTTGATAAACAGAAGCAACAATACTGTCTCTGTGTTGTGAAAGCCAACCTGAAATATATAAAATAAAGAGAAAATGGATATAGCCAGAGAATCCAGTTTAATAGGCTGCTATACAGGAAGACTTTGCTCTATGATACATTCTGGAAATAGTTTTCAAATGTTACTTACAGGTACTGTATAAAATAGATACCAGTTTTATTGACTATACATCAAGATTCTTTGATAATTTAACCTGCTATTAAGTAATACATAAGACGTGTGATGGAAGGTGAGCAACACTTTACGGAACAATCTAAGTCTAATAAATAGATCTCTATCTCACCACCAGGTTGAGCCACTGCTGTGTCATTGTCAGACTACAGAGCAACCACAAAGTCACACACGCTGACACACCTGTGCAAAGTACAATAGAAGATGAGAATCCCATTCCTCAAGCAGCTCCCCTTCCTTGCAGGACTTTTTGGCTTGGTCTTTACAGTAATACTGCGTGTGCTTGTTTGGTCCATGCAAAGCAATGGATGGTGTCTTGTTAGGAAAAAATAGAATTTAAATTGAGGAGGGATAGTTTCAGTTAGTTTAGGATTAAAATGAAGTACCTCTCTGCTCACAGAAAGGTTTGCAACTGCTCTTTCTGCGGGTCTATTTAAAAAGGGGTGGAAGAAGTAGCTACTTAAGTGTTTCAAGCAACACAGCTCTTGGTGTCCACTCTCTACATGGGGTACTCTGTTAGCCAAAGAGGTTAGCAAGGCTTGCACTTCTGTTACAGCACATGTTGAGGAAAATACAGGCTGGGGGAAAAAAAACAGGATCTGAAACTGGCACTTCTTTACCCACAGGTTTATCACATCATTAAGAACACTTTCACTCTAGAATATACAACATGGCAGCTGGGTTAAAACTGCAAACTGCATGTTTTCTATTTTCACAGGAATCGATAGCATACTTGACAGAAAAATGCTGCTGTTTCGCTGAATTGCAAGCAGTGTGCACATATGCCAGTTTTACAGAGAGATTTCCCATTAAAACAAACTTTAACAAAAACAGACCACGGGAAACAAACCGCATAGTTAATAAAATACCATTGGCACCACTTGCCAAAATGCATGATGCTGTAGGTCTACAGTCCTTACAAAGAAGAGGGTGTGATCTTCATTCAAACATTTCGTAGTGGCGCGTTTGCCTTACGCGGGGTACCATGTCAATGAGCAACCTGCAGGGGAGAGCACAGGAGAGGTTATGTAGAGACACAAAGGAATGCCCTAGAATTGGGGGGCTTTATTTAATTATAAACACGAGTTTATTTTATAAATAAAAGAGAACTCACACGTAGTAACCCTTATCTTGCTTTCTCCTGATCAGAGTTAATTCCACCCCAAAACTGATTCTGCCCAAAAGGGAGTCTAAAACTTTATGGAGATGGTGTTGCCTTTAGAAAGCTTGGACACACAGCCGCATTTGGAAACTGAAATGCACAGCAGCAGTCACTTCTGGCTAGGGAAGATGGGGCGTTAGTGGAAGAAGGCATGTTGTAGCCACCTGATTGCCACACGGCTGCTGTAAGGAGGTCTCTAACCACACAGAACTGCAGCAGTTTCAGCAACTGGAAAAACCAGGTCAGCTGATAAAACAGAATTCAGTTTTATCCTTTGTTTACTTCATTATCCCTTACTGTGTCTTGGTGACACAATGGCTGAGCTGACTGTTGGGCAGAACGATGGCACGGATGTAGCATAAATTTCAGAGGCTGTACGAAAGGCTTCCAATGCTGTTTGGTACATTTAAATATTTTGGTACTGATTTGCTCCTGCTGTTTTCCAGAATAGCTAGCTTTGCAACTGAAGTAACAGCAATTATAGTGCTTTTCCAAGAATGGTATTTCCCATTAAAATGTTAATTAATTTTTCCAAGTTTAAGGGGAAAAAAAGCACACAGCTTCCAGAGGGCTTACTGCAGCCTAGGGCTAGTTCTCAACAGTGGTGACTCCAATTAAATAGGTTGCTGCATCTCCCCCTTTGTCTTATGGCAGAAAGAGAGATGAAACACAAAACCCTTAGATTCCATGCTGCCAAGGGAAACTGTGGCAGTAAAGGAGCATGTGGCAGAGCTTCACTTGATCTTACTCCATTTCTGATGTCACGAATCAAGAAATCATCTTACAATTTAGTGGAAACAATATTATTCGAAATACAACTGGCTAACCTGCAGTTCAGAAGTTGCTACAGGGTCAGACTAAGAAACAAATCAGAGGTAAGATCATTCTTTAAGCTTAGGCATCTTACCTTAAAGCTATGGTTTCTCTGGAAAAAATAGTGCTGAGAAGTGTCTGTAGGAGTAGCATAGAGTGATCTTACCAAGGATTTTTTTTGTTTTGTTTTTTAATATTTCAAGGCCAAATCTCTAAATTCAGGTATAGAAAGTCTCCCAAAAATTACTCCAATTTCTCTTTAGGTTCTCTTCCTTCCTACTGAAAAGAGACAGACAGACAGACAGTCTTTTGTCCTTTTTCCTGCCCTGTGCTTCAATATTGGCAGCTAGTCTAACAAAATCCAGTGACAGATTTTACAGGAGTTGTGTTGACATTTAAGAGCTATAGCTTTTTCCATTAAAAAGACAGCCCACCTGCAGTATATAGTGAAACACCTACTGGCAGGAGATACTCACTTGATCCCATAGGCAAATATTGTTAGTCCAATTAAAACTCCTATACTGCCATCCAGAAACCAGACAGAAGAATTGTGTTTAAAAACTTCTGCGCTGAGAAGGATGGAAAATCCCATTATTCCACCTACAAGAGAGTTGAAACCTAGACAGGAAGGGAAAAAAAGAGAGAATCAAATCTCAACAACCTCACATGAGGAGACAAGGTCACCTGTAGGGAGAAAAGCTGTGGTTGCAGTGGTACCACCAGATAGGGCAAGGACCCATGCACAAGGTGACCTGGGCATTTCTACACACCAAACTTTGAATATTTGGTGTCTGACCAGTGTTTTGTAAGACCTCTGTCACTTGTCAGTTCTGATTTAAAATATTTTACATTAATTTCCCCATACTGTGTCTTGATTTAGTCGGTCCCAAACTTTTCGTTCTTTGTTGGGTTCCAAATGCTAGATACCTTGATGACAAATGAAAAAAACTAACTTGAAATAGTCTATGCTGTGTCATGAGTCAACTCCAGTCAGCTGCTGCTTATACTACTTACCCATTTTTTTCCAGTTCTCCATGTCTGCCAAGAACCACGTACATGGCACTTACTCCTGAATGTCTCCTTTGGTCCAGGCCTCCCACATCCCATCCCTACCTAAGCTGTGGGTTTTTTTTTTTCTGAAAGATGTAGCTAAGACTTGACCTTCTATAGCTGACATACTTGTCTAATCCATCCGTATTTTGATTAAGATGCGCCAGACTCCTGTCAAGGGTATTTAAGTGCAAAGGAAACCCTGGCATGGAAAAGCACGTGTTACCTAGCAAGACTGTGGCAGAATGGGGAGAGAAAGGTTTCAGGCTCCCTGACCTGTGAGAAAAGGGTTTGGGGCTGTGGTTTTTTTGTTTGTTTGTTTTCCAACTGTGGTCGTGCATTCTGCAATAGGAATCTCGAAACTTGCACGTAAGTGCTTGATTACTGAATTAATTATACCAGTCTAGCTAAACCAATATTGACACAAAGCACTCGAATGAGATCCTGATCTTTTTTATTCCCAACCAATATAACTTGTACTGCTTATACTTGTCAATGAAATACGGTGTGTGTAAATATATTAAGTATAAATTAATTAACTATATATTTAAACCAGTGTTACTTCCCCTGCTTCAGCTTAAGTCAGATCCCATCAACGTGATATGCAAAAGGCAGGAAATAGTAAGATATTTTCTTGCTATTATTGGCTGACGGTTCCAAATGATCTAAAAGCTACTTACAAAGGAAATTGTCCTCTCTTCCTGACTGTCGTTCAGTCAAACCTTTCTTTGCTGGGGCGGCAGGAAATCAGGCTGCAGGTATGAGTCCCACGTTCTGTGCATAAAGCTTACTAGCACAGGACACAACAGGTGGCTAAATCTGGGAGGGAAATGGGTATCTAAAACCTACAGGAAAGTTGGGTGACACTGCCTGTCTGCCTCATTTCTGCACTTGTCCTTTGAGACGGTGCAAAATTCAAGATAGGAAAGGGCTGCAGTAATTATCCAAAAGGCCATGAACTTTTGCTATACACAAACTGTATAAATAACATTTTGCCTTATCAAGACTAAAATATTAAGGCTTTAAAGAGCTAATGTTGTAAAGCCCTATTCTAAAACATTGTTCTAAAACATTTTTTTTCTAAGAATATATATCCTCAACAGAGAATCTAAAGTTTTGGAAATAAACCGCTTTTTCAGGAAGAAGAATGTGTGCTCAGCTTACTCAAAACAGTTTGTGCTATACAGCCAGTGATCACAGGAGGTAAAATAGCAGGAAACAGAAAACACTAATAAAAGAAATGCAAGGGAGTGTTAAATCTGTCTCAGACACTGAATCACATTGTCTCCTCCTGAGTGTTAATAAACCAAGTATACATGTAAATATTTTTCGTGAAAGAAGGTATCTAACTACGCATGGTAAGATCAGCCTCCTACATTTTCTAAAATAGTTGTAAAAAGAAGAAAATAGAGATAAAAAGCAGAATGAGTTAACTGTATACTTCATTCCCTAATTTTTTAATCAAAGGATGAGCATGCTCCAGCTCAGAAACAATATAATTAGCACAAGGATGTAATTATGGGCAAAGTGACTTCTGTGTTATACAGGAGACCAATTCAGAGCTAAAGTTATACAGGAATTTTTCAACTAATGTTTTGTCTGAAAAAAAAAGTTGATTGTTTAAAAAACAGGGCACCTTTTTTAAAGGGAGGGTTAGTCATTTGCCTGCTTAGAAATAGTTCTAAAACAGTCAACACATCTCACTTACACTCTGACAGCAAAGGAAGTCAGACTCACTGGTCTAGTTCCCAGGATCCTCTCCAGAATCCTTTTTGCAGGTTGCTAATCTTTTTGTTTCAAACAAAAAGGGGGTCTGTAGTAAGGAATAGGAGCACTGAACAACACAGTCTATTGGGAGAGAATTACACATGCAGGGAGGCAGTAACTTACTCCTACCCCCCCGCACTGCTGTTTTGATTTTTTTTGCTTCTTTTGTATTTATAATATAGGTACTCACAAAGTATTTATATAAGCGGGACAACATAAATTATAAATACTCATGTTATCACACATCACCAAAAAAAGTAGATTTAAATGACTCATACTAAAGCAATTATATGTATCCATAGAGAAAACTCAAAATTGAGTTTCCTTAAAGTGAAATCTTAGCGGAGGAAAACAATTTATATCCTACAGTCCCTGAATCACTAACACTACTGTGTATCCTTATGGAGCATTTCAGGCTGCTGCTGTCAAAACAGCAACAGTTGGGCACTACACAGCTGCACCAACAGCCCAGTAGCAGTGAGGTCTTCCCAGCAGTGTCTGAGTTTCACCTTGTGACAAACTCTGGCAGGGGGTGGGACGATAGGCAAAGGCATTGTTTTCCATGTGATACCTTACAGGCTCTACAGAGCAAGTGGCAGGTAAAGAACCAGGGTGACAAATTACATCTACAGGGGCAGTGTGCATGAAGGCTGATCGCTGCTGAAGGCAGGAAGGTGTTTTCTGCTACATACGCACTGTAGGCGTGAGTTTGTTCACCAGGTGTAGGCAGCAAGGATGGATGTGACTTCACCAAAGCTATATAAATTGGTGTCGTAGCCCCACACTGCAATCTAACCTCTGACACACACCTAATTAATAATATGCTCTCTCTCTCTCTATATATATATATATATATTATTGCTTACTATCTATCCATTAACTGTTTGACTTCCATCAGACAAACCCATTTCAGCTATGTCTTTACGTAAGATTCTAGTGGTACCACAGATTGTTCTGGTTTGGTTTGTTGTTTTTTTTTCCAGTGGCTTTCTCTTTTTAATACTCTTCCAGAGTTGCCCTTGTGCGGGGGGTCACTAGTATCCTCCGTGTCTACAGCATTCCCTGGGGGAGTCTGTACGTGCAACAGGATCATCTCCACACTCACCGTCAGTTATCAGCGCTCTGCTTGTAAGGACCTTTCCCAGCATAAATTTGATTACTGCCAAAACAGTGCAAAGGATGCCACTTAAAACGGAGACGCTATACAGAAAATCATCCTGGAAGAAAAGACATCAGGCGTTAGTATATCTTCTCGTCCTGTCCTACATACTGAATGACAAATAGTACTAGTTAATATGCAATTACTTGCGCCACTGAAGTATACAACCTGAGAAAAAGATTTCCTGAGTTATGACTTTCATGACAGCCGGTGCTTATTCTGTTTATACTACTGTCAGTAATTGCTCTTGCAAACATAATTAATGATGGTCCCAAGCAACACAATTTGAATGGACCCAAACTCCTCAGATTCAGATTCTATGCCTGCTGGGCTGACTGCAGACTGCCTAGTAATCTGACGTCTAATGCAATCAAACACAAAGGCTCTGCATGCAGGATAAAAGACTGAGAGCAAAATCCCACTTACCAGATCTTTGTTGATTTTTTTTTAATGTGAGAAATAATAATTTAATTCATTTCTGAGTCTGCAATTGCTTTGGTTATGTTTGGTTTCCCTCTTTCCTAAGGTAAAGTCTGGTCCAAGCTACAGCCATAGTATGAGTTTTGCTACTGATGTGCAAAATTGGGTTTAGCTCTTAGAAAACAAATTTTCACTGGGCTTTCATTTCAAAGCTACAGAAATATCCACATTACTTAATTTGAATACATAACATGAGCTCCCTAGGCTCCCCTGATGGAAAGCTGAGTGCCTATGTAGGGCAAATTTAATTATTGTTTAACATACGTTCTCTAAGAGGTCATCTGCAGGCGCCTACCTCTTTCCCCTGACTATTTTGTGTTCAGCTGGGGTGAGCAGAGCCACTCCTGGGTGCTGAAACACCGGCGCCACAGCCAGGTGCCCAAAAGGGGTCCCTGTGCTTCCTCCCCAGTGAGGTCCATCAGCCCAGGGGCAATGCAGAAGCACTACCATGCCTGCCTGCCATCTAACCACAGAGCTTTGGAATAGATTAATTTATTACTCTTAATAGAAGCTTTAATTTAAGCTGTTGCAACATCAGTAGAAATAAAGAAAATAGCAAGAATATATTTTTTTTTTTATCTGCAGGTCTAAGTGGGCCAGTGCCACTGGGACCCTGTTACCGACTAAAATACCCTGGCAAAAATCCCCGTTGATAGTAAACGCTGTCATAATGATTCATCATCACCTCCATCCATTTTCGTTATTTCAGCAGCAATTAAACACCCAAAGAAATCAAAAAAAGGTTTTGAAAGCTGCTTAGGAAGATACTGGGAACTGGATTACTAATGTAATGTGCTCACATCCCCAAAATAATTTATTCCGTATGTTTTCCTACATTTTTTTAAGTTGTATTTTCCAAGTCTACTTCATTCTCTGTCAGCCATGAGCTCATTCTCTCTAGTCCTGGCAAAGTATTGAACAGCAAGACGAAACGCACCGAGGGAAGGAGCACAAAACAGAAGAGGTTAGAACAAAGAACTAAAGCAACTGGGTAACGGTAAGAAAAAAGGCATTTGTGAAATTATTTTACCAAAATGACTGGAAGATATCCAGTCAGTTTTGGAGGGCTAGGGAAATACTGGGAATGTTTGCTTGGTGTCAGCCTCGCGAGTAAAGCTGGAAGCTTCCAGAAGATCTGAAACAACAACAAAGCTTCCAAAGGCTGAGTAAACTTTGCAAGAAATTCCTGTCAAGTTCATGCTTCTAAATGTTGTGCTTCTTTCTCAAAAATGTATATTTACCATGCCCAAAGATTTAATTTTGATAGTTTGACAAATTCTGATTAGTCTTGGGGTTGTAATCTCATCTAAAATTTTATTAAATAGCTCATCTGATACTGCATAACAGAATCACAGAATCACAGAATCGTCTAGGTTGGAAGAGACCTCCAAGATCACCCAGTCCAACCTCTGCCCTAACACTAACAAGTCCTCCACTAAACCATATCACTAAGCTCTACATCTAAACGTCTCTTAAAGACCTCCAGGGATGGTGACTCAACCACCTCCCTGGGCAGCCCATTCCAATGCCTAACAACCCTTTCGGTAAAGAAGTTCTTCCTAATATCCAACCTAAACCTCCCCTGGTGCAACTTTAGCCCATTCCCCCTTGTCCTGTCACCAGGCATGTGGGAGAATAGACCAACCCCTACCTCGCTACAGCCTCCTTTATGGTACCTGTAGAGAGCGATAAGGTCGCCCCTGAGCCTCTTCTTCTCCAGGCTGAACAACCCCAGCTCCCTCAGCCGCTCCTCGTAAGACTTGTTCTCCAGACCCCTCACCAGCTTCGTTGCCCTTCTCTGGACTCTCTCGAGCAGATATGTGTATCTGCATATGTGTATCTAGCACATATGCATACACATACGGATATGCGTATCTAGCATATGTGTAAGACTTCAGAATAACCTGAAGCACAACGACATGCTCCCTCAACGTAATGACCACAGAGTCTCTACCCTGAGCTAACAGTCAGAGTACTGTTCTCATGCCATCAGGCAGAGTACAACTTTTCTACAGATGAACAAGTTTGTTTTCACTTTCTTTGCAAGAGTAAGCATGGCGAGCAAACCTGCTCATGATCCCCTCGAGTTTGAAGGACCTTTTTTTTTTTTCCCTACAGAATCTCAACCCAGCTAGTCACCAGCTGATAGGAACTGCCTTTCATCAGTTATTGACCCTGAAAAATAATAGTATATACTGTCATCAAAATCAGTCTAACAAACAGCTTTAGTGACAGCCAAGGCAACTTATATGTGATACAAGTTTCTGAATAAACTCATGGAGTGAATTTATGAATAGGCTTTTTATCAAGGTTTCAGGAACTAAAAAAGTCTTCCTAAGTTCTTTTTTTTTTTTTTTTTAATAACAGAACACAAGCTCATTTGTTGCTAATACTAAAGCGACTGGATCAATCATAGCTCCTTTGCAATCACAATGGACATAGAAAGGGAATAAGGTAGAAAACCCTGCTCTTAATGTGAACACCTCAGTAATTTCTTGCTTTAGACTGTGCAGAATAGACTTTCAGAAGATTCTGTTATCTCTTTTCGTCTCTCTAAGCAGTATTTAAAGAATGATCGTCGCAGTTTTACACAACAGCCACAAGGAGGCGGCCGATACTTCAGTACAAGGCAAGGAGACAAAACTGAAGGGGAAAAAAAAAAAAAAAACAAAAAACAACCTACATTCACTTTCCTCAGTCCTTTTCCAGGCTTGCTGGATCTCCAGGCACCCAGCTGGAAGAAGCAGCGTGAGGCTACATGCTGCTAGCAAGAAGGTTTTGTAGATGTAAGAGATGAGCTCAAAATCCGCGGTGAAGCCCAGCAGCTTGGCCGCCACCTATGGCACGCAGGCCGAGCAGGTGAGGCAGCAAAAGGGCAGAAATCAGCTCAAAATGCTCCTTGGGGGCTACATACAGGATTAGAAGCTGGAAGCGGTTTAGGAGAGCATCTGGCTGTGCTGGTACACCACCAGCCTGCAGGATGTGACCGCTACAAGGGGCTCCACAGATTACCGGATCCCTCAGGGGCGCCGGGTGACAGGACTTGGGGCTGGCGCACCCCCCTTGCTGCAGCACCGCGGGGCCTGAAGAGTTAAGCACGTCATACTGTGGCTGTGAAATGCTTCCCATTAAACTAACCATCATTTGGAGAAACGAAGACGAGAGAAGCCATAACAGAGAGCCAAATTAATAAAATAAGCCTGGCCATCTGGCACCGTCTCCCTCAGGATCTTCCCTCAGTCGTGCCCTCTCTGTAGCCCTTGCCTTAGCATCTGACGGTCATCAAGAGCACAAAGCAAATCTAGCCAGACTCACTACACACATTCCTGGTGTTATTTTAATTAAAGCAGCAGCAGCAAATTGGGACAGATGATAAAAATTTAAATTCTGATCATTTCCATATGATAAAGGCTTCTCAGCCTTGTAAATAAAGCTCTTTCCTTTTCCATTTCTTTTCATCATATTCCCTCATTACTATTACACTGTACATGAGACCTCAATTAATAGGCACACATCATCTGGCTAGATGGCCTCATGTATAAAACAGCAGTGTACATAAAGCTAGGTGCTCATCCTGGGCCGCCATCTCATTACACAGCACTCTAACAGCTGCAATGTCCCAATTTAAGATTTTTTTTTTTAAATGCAAGATTTTACGCCATGATAGTTTCCCAAAAAAAGAAAGCTTTCCTAGGATGCTTTCTTTGCTCCTAAAAAAGGAATAATAGCAGTCCGCAGGCAGCTTTCCTGCACTTTATCCGAATGCATTGTCCCCACCAGTGCAAATGAGAACAGAGGTCTTCAAAAACGTGACAACATTTCTGTCCCTGCTTTCAAGGATCTCACCAAAAGCAGCAGTCATCTTATAGCTTAAGGAAAATTTGTTGATGATGATGTTGTGACTTTGATCTCTTTCTGAACCTACTGTAAAAACTACAAAAAAAGCTGCAGGGGATGCTTCAGTGCTTGACTTAGTAGGTGGAGACATTTTAACACAATTCCCAGCCTAGTAACTGAATTTTAGCTGATTTGTGCTCCTAGCCTTTTCCTAGAATGTCTTACTTGTTCTGACCCTACTAATTTACTCGTATTTCATACCACATTATTTCTACCATTTTTTTTCCATCTGTCCTTCATTTACAAACCTTTCGTTTCCTCTTTTGGGATGTAGAAATGTTCTCTTTTCACCCTAAGTTTACAGCGTTGAGTAAAAAGGTATTTATTGGCATGGGAGGAAGAAGGCCTCTCCAGTGTTCCTCACCAGTGGTGGGTCTCCTTCCTCTGTGAGCCTCCACCACCAGCCCCCCACCATCGCAGCCGGGAGCTGCTGGTACCACTTCTTTGTCCCGCTCTGCCCTTCCCACAGAAGGCGGCCTCTCACCATGCCCCACCTCTTCTCTGCTGAGTCTTGCCCAGGAAAGAAGGGTTTGAAATAAAATGAGACATCTTGGCTGAGAATGTAGGGACGTATTTCTGGAATGCTACAACTGCCATTGGCAGAAGTGATGTTGTGACTAGCCCAAACCACGCCGGATTTGTGCTGCTAAATACTGATTTTCCCCATCCCTGCTGTTTCACATATCCCCACGACGACCTTTTTTCAGTCCAGGACAGGTCACTAACCCCTCCAGTGCCCACCAGGGCCTGCTGCCACCCTGTTCCCCGTCCCCACCTCCATGTACCCTTGGCTGCCGCCCGCCCTCACCTCACCTGGGCATGCTGGCTGGCAGGGAGCACCTTACTTAACCGGATTTTGGTTTCCTCCCCTTAGAGATGTTCCCAATACAAACATTTTGTAAAAAAAGTCCAAATCTCTACCGCACTTTCTCACAAGTAATAAATAGTTTATGTAATCAGTCTGCAGGGAGCTTCTGGGAAGCCACAGGGCCTACCTCACCAGCTAGCTTCAAAAGGGACAAGAGCTTTAATTGCTTTTCACTGTCAGAAAACAAACCGGCAGCCCAGCATCTGACTCAAGTAGCAGACTCTTCGCATGGAGATGCAAAGATCTATTATTAGCTCCAAAACAAAATTCTTATGAATGTTTAAACTTGTATCCTTAGTGCTGAGGCACTGTGACAAAGCAATTCCACAGAGCACAGCGCTGCTTCAGGACATGAATAAGGAAGGCACCGTGTGGTGAGAGCAGCTCGCAGGGGCACCGTGGCCCAGGACCGAGGGGCTCTGAACGCCAAGGGCATTACCTGAGGCGACGCTGGGACTCCTGCAGCAGGCCCTTGGGCCTCACAGATCACCCTCGCTTCACGCTTTCCCAGAATTCCTCTATTTTGTTTTAGCACCAGTCAGCTAGGAAACATAATTAAATGGTGTTTGTCCCCACACTCAGAAACGTCTCTTTAGTGAGACTGTCACTTCTCCAGGTAGGGGGAGATTGAGGCCAGCAATCCCTGTCACATAACCTACCACATGGCTAGCAGTCACCGACACTCACTTCGTATCACCACAGCAAGACCTGAAAACAAGACTTCATCAATCATCTTAATTAGCTAGTAAGCCACAATTTAGGAAAAAAGGTATCAACTACACATTTTTTTCGTTGTATCTGCAACATTCTCACCAACATGTAACAACATGTGTGTTTTAGGGTTAAATTCATTGTTAAAGGCCAAAAAAAAGCTATCAAACCACACCTACTATTACTGTAACAATAACAAAACAGGATTCTGACATATAATTAATATATACAGTACTTTGATTTGAAATTATACGCAATAAATTATATGTATGTATGTGAGAGACTAGAATTGTATAGAGAAGTATGTATAAGGACACGTACATATAAACACAAGTAATTGCTATATTTCTATTGACCTATAATTCAGCTGTTGATGTTGTTAAATATAATATGTATTTATTATAAATGATTGAACTTGCAATTGAACTAAAACTCAAAACGCTACACTGTGCCACTCCAAGCTCCCTCTTCAACGTTAATCAATAATATATGATAGAATTACACGCGGCCTAATCTTACAAGGGATTTCATTTATAAAAGCATTGGAGGCGCCACATCAGATGTGCATCACGTCTTTTGTATACAAACTGATTACATTTTCCTTTTTGTTCTGCAGGAAATGTCAGAAATATGGCATGACGCTTGCTTACTCTTGCAAAAAAGTGTCCTTTGCCATACTAATGAGGACAAATGCCAAACTGCATTGACATTACATGTGTTATACTATTATCTAGGGAAACGCACGCAGTAACTGAATAGTAAATGGATATTGATTTACAACCCCAGGTGAAATTAAAAGAGTCACTCTCAGTGTTGCTGGGTTGGGCTTTTTTAGCCTTCTTAACAAACAAGAAATTGTCTGCAAATTCTTTGTGGCAACAGCCAAGCTAAATCTCACCATTTTACACAACTTATATTTATTTTATTCAAGAATATATGGTGATTGACATGAGGAAGGTAAATAGGCAAATGAGAAAAGGTTGTTACCAGAGAGATGTCAAGAGTTAACACTAGTAAATCCAAACACAAAACAATGCTTGAAAACTATGCCTAATTTGAGTTTTAAATCCATTTCCAAATATACTAACAAAACATCAAGAAATCACTAAAATTTACCCACAAATCTAAGCATAATGTCATCAATGTCATGGAATATGACATAACTCCTCCTTATTTGTAATGAAACGTGTGCATCAAATCCTCAGGGTCGGTACTGGGTATGGATATAGCTCTCTGAAACATCAATAAAGGAATGGCAATTCCTCTTCCTACTGGGAATTACCTTATTATGGCCAACACTGGCTGGAGAACAAATGCTGTGAGGAACAATAGGGGTAATATTCTGAATCTGATAGCTATAAAAAAAAATAGTAAATCACTTCTGAGCCATTAAGAAGTGATTCTATTTTAGCTTCAATACTCAACATTGTAGGAAAAAAATATATAAATGAAATTATACAATCTGAGAATGATTCATTTAAAATTAAGTGGAAGGGTAAACAGAATGAAGGTTTTACATTCCAAATGCCAAATGTTGATTAACTTAATAAGTTGGATGTAATGAAGAACTGCTAAAATTATCAGAAAGCTTAGTTCCAAATAAACCAGAAAGGAAGAGCAGCTGGCCTACTTCTTCTAACAATTCCAGCATGTGTATTAGGAACAAAGAAAAAGAGAAGGAAAAAAAAAAGAAGAAAAAAAAGGAACTGATGAGTGAAAACAAATTTCCTTAGGAGTCAAGGATATGAAACTGAAATAACAACAACTTTGGCATGTCATGCTGAAACAGACCCTACAAAAATAAAGCTTCACAGCTATGTAAGAAATAAGGAAAGAAAAAAAAAAAAAGTGGAATTTATAGCTGTAATGTCACATCACTCTTTCCTGTGAAAAAAGTTTTTCAAGGATTTTGTGACCCTTCTGTATTTTTTCAAGTTTTCCAAGCGTACAGTGACTTGCACATAGCTATCCCTCATGACAACCATATTCACAGTGTTTGGGCAGATGCACTGTATGACCCCCCCCCCCCCCCCCCCCCCCAGGATGTTCAAGACAGTGTTACACTCTTAAGTGAGAGCTGAAGGCACTGCAGAGGTTCTGTACAGCACAACTATACCCACTATTTTTCAGGAAATCTTAACCAAATATTTAAGCATCCTAGCTATACGATAAGAATAGGAGAGGAACAGTATGATTTCTTTCAAAAACAACATGTTCCAAAACAAGTGTAAAATGTCATCACATCTCTAAATTCATAAAATATGAAAGCTTTAATTAAAAACATTTTCAGACAAATGAGAAAGGAGGTCACAGCTTGATAAAGAAAATGACTTGCGCATATGTGTTGATGCGTGCACAAACTGCGTCTACATAGACACCCACGCAGATTTGTCTCCAAAGGAAAAGGAAGCATCTCTGCAAACTCAAGGCAAGGTTAGATGTCAGTCAGATCCTCTCTGGAAGGTACACAAAAGCTGTATGCTCATCATTTACAGCCCTGGCTAACCGGGAAAGTCCCAGTTGATCACAGGTTAGCAAATGTGACTGCAATCTACAAGAAGGGCAGGAAGGAGGATCCAGGGAGTTACAGGCCCGTCCACCTGACCTCAGTACAAAGGAAGGCAATGGAGCAGATCACCTGGAATGCCATCTCATGGCACACACGGGACAATCGAGTGATTGGATACAGTCGGCATGGCTTTATGAAAGGTAGGTCCTGCCTGACTAACCTGATCTCCTGTGACAAGATGATCTGCTTAGCCTTCAACAAGGCTAGGGATGGGTGCTGCACTTGGGGCACACAACCCCATGCAGCCATACAAGCTCAGGGAAGAGTGGCTGGGAAGCTGCCCAGCAGAAAAGGACCTGGAGGTGCCGGTCGGCCAACGTCTGAACATGAGCCAGAGGTATGCCAGGTGGCCAAGAAGTCCGATGCCATGCAGGCCTGCATCAGAAAAAGGGTGGCCAGCAGGACCAGGGAAGGGATTGTCCCTCTGTACTCGGCCCTGGTGAGACTGCACCTTGAATAGTGGGGCTACAAGAATTTCTTCACAGAGAAGAAATTTCTTCAAGCATTGCAATGGGCTATCCAGAGAGGTGGTAAAGTGGCCATCCCTGGAGAGACACGTGGATGTGGCTGGGTGGCTAGTGATGGGACTTGAAAGGTCAGGTTGACAGTTGGACCTGATGATCTTGAAGGTCACTTTCAACCTAGATGGCTCTATGGTTCTGTTCTCTGGTGCTCAGTAAAAGTAGTTTCCAAAGCTTTCAAAATGTGACTGCCCTATATAGAGAGAATTTTTAGTTTCAGAGTATTTGTCACAATAATTGTAGAAACACAGGAGGAATTGTACATCCATCCCCTACCAGGGCAGTACTTGCAGTAAGTATGAAGGGAAATTCACCTGCAGGCACTTTTTGTTGTTCCTAAAATCATGTGTGAGAGAAAAACAATCCATTATGCTTCTCACTGCATCTATTCAATTTTAATGCTTTCCAGACCCTTTGGACAAACAGATCCCTTTAACTGCAGTACTTCTCCTACATCTACACTTTTATCATCTAACCCCTAATTCATGACTTCATGGATTAATTAATTTAAAAACACAATAAACAATATAATTCTATGGACCAGTTGTTAGAAAACACTGCTCTACGTCACAAATGCTGAAAACGCCAGCGGAAGGGATTATATTTCAAACCTCGAGGATTAATATATATCTCATTTACTTCAAAAGAAACTTTTTCCCATGATAGTAAAAAGTATATAATTAATACAAGTACAGAATTACATAGTTCGTGAAAAAATTAATTCACTGGCCAACTCTCCTGATACAGGATGTCATTTTTCAGGGCAGGCTTCTTTTTAATTATTATATAAAGTAATATGCATAGGGAAAATCCTAAGCTTATCTAACAGCGACAATTCCTGAACTTGCTATTAACCGCAGCAGTTGGAATCTACAATTATGAAAGTTCTGCAAAAATATCATTTCAGTGCTCAGTAGTAATTTGGTAAAATGAACATATTCTATCAGTCTCTGGTGACTCCTAAACCTTGAATCCTGCAGGCTCTAGAGGCCTCCCCATCTAGAAACGGAGACAAAACTAAAAAGGAAGTCATGAAGAAAGTCAGTGGTGACCAAAGATAATGAACACCTCCCACGTGAGGAAGGATTAAACAGAAAAGGATTCTACTGCTGTCAGAAGAGACTGGTGGAGCATACAATGGAGGAAGACTTACGACTGGGATGGAGATGATTCACAGGGAAATGCTGTAACCATCATTTACCTCTTCCAGTAAAGGAATTATGGAGGCAACAAATGAAGTCAGAATGTGGTAAATTCAAAAAAAACCACAATAGGTACTGTAAGAAGAAATATTCCCAATTACAGCATCATGTGATGTTGTCAATACTAAAACCCTACAGAGCCTTAAAAAGTGCTAATAGAAATTCCTAGAAGAACAAAGGCATCAGAAGCTAGCATCCCCATGACCATGGGGCTTGCTGAGATGCAGATGGCCAGAACCAGGACCACCAGGCACCTGCCGCTGTCAGGAACCATGAGCCAGGGCCACAGGGCCTTCAGCCCAACTCAGCATGGCCACTGTTGTGGTTGCATACAGAAAACACATGCATTACCAGCAGTCAAAATTCCAGACAAGCATGTATTATTAAAATGGACCATATTTTAAACCAATTAATCTATCTAGTCATTTATATCCTACCTTACAGGTGATTTCAAAGGCAAATAGACTCCTTGGTATATCAAGCAGGGGAACTAAAAATAGAAATAGAGCATTTCTGTGTTTCCCAGGGTTTTGAAGTATTTGAAAAATTGCAAAAAACATTGTCTGTGCTGAAAGCATATACACTACATATTATTTGTAATTACTTAACACAGAGGAAAAGGTAAAATAAATAAAAACAGAAAAGAAAGGGAGAACCAGTATTAAAAAATGCAGAAAATCAGTAGCTCTAATTGTCCTCTCTTCTATGCCAATGCACATTGGGAGTGTTGTAATTCAGTGTGTTTCAATGAAGTTACATTCAGCATGGAATAAAAGAGAATTCAGCTAGGTGAGTGAAAAATGCCTGGCAGAGCTAAACTTGAGCTCCACTCCTGCAAACTGAGCTGGAAATGCCATGAATATGTAAGCCTGTCATTCTCCTTTTGGTTGTCTGAATCCTGGTGAGGATTAGCAGACCTGCAACTGAAATCATCATACGAAATGACAAAAATATCACAGACTTCTGTTTCTAAATGTCCACATAAATAAAATAAAAGCTGTGTTCCAAACACTTGAAAAAGCATTCAAATGATTTCTTAGTCATGTGAATTCTTCATCCTTTCTAGCTAGCAGTATTTCCATGAAAGCCACTTGTTTGAGATCCATCCACTTCAAGGACAACAGAATCTCTATTCTAAAGATCTCATAAAATCTTTTTAAGGAAATATCTTTCTCTCTGCATGCATATTAAGAACTGAGAGAGAAGTAACCAATGTATTTTATATCCAACAAGAAATACAATGAACTTTGTGTAAGTGATCCAGAATGATTCAGAAGTGAGTAACTACACTTTTAGGTCTTTAATCATAGCATGTTACAATTCATTAATAGATACTTGATTGCTTGATCTGTTTCATTTGTTAAATTAAATTTTTCCACATCATATACTATTTTCTCCAAAACCTGCACAAATTAAGATGAACTCAGAAGTTATAACTGCTCCCAATATGTAGCTTTGACAAAGTCACCGAAGTTTACAACAAATTAAGATGTAAAAACCAGACTTTAAAACCAGACTTCTGGCTGTGATGCAGCCAGCCATATTGCTCTGCACTAACGTTCTTGTTAATCTGGAATCCTACACAAGTGGTAGAGCAACACATTCAAAACCATTTCTGTCTTCAAGGCTGACATCTTTCGTTTTATGTTCTGCATCTGAACACCAAGTCAACATTTTCCAGTTGAGCTAAACCACATTATCTCCTCAGACTGAAGTCACACATCTAAAATTTCACACAATGCTTTGAAAAGTACCCACACCTTCGATGACCTTTGCTTCAAGAAAGGCAAATTAAGACAAACTGTACGAAAACATTGTGCCATTATGACTCAGATGTGAACACTTACACTGTAACCTACATCTTAATCTGGTGAGGAGCTCTTCATGCTACTTTTATATCAGTTTGGGATACCGGTGGAGTTACACTGATCTTTCCTTTGTCTTGATGTCCTATTCTTGCTCATGCCACTAGGATAACATCCCTGGCATCAGAGTAGCATGCTGATATGAAACCCCAATGATACAGAAATCGCCACCAGAAAATAGTTCATGTCATTATTTGATGCAGAACAGGTTAGTTCATTACTAAACAAAATGCCATAGCAGAAAATGTTCTTTTTCCATACATGTCTAAGTTAAATGATGTTACAGAAATTGGTTTTATTAGTGGTTAATTCACCGGTAGTCCAAGAAGTAGAAGATATCAGCCTGGATAAAAGTAGATGAAGAAACTTCTTCCACTACTCATTTCATTTGAGCAGATTTCTGCTCTTCCAAGAAGCTAATGATATTGCCTGGGCAGCTGCAGATGAGCTGAGAACTCCCTTGATCAGCAAAGACCCAAACAACTGGGAGGAATGACTACTTCTACCGAGACAGAGAGCACTGCATAATGCTAAGGGACAAAATCAGGGTCAGAGTTGGGCACAGCTGGAACAAATGAAAAGGTTTTATTTGGAGGCAACATCCTTCTGCCCAAGTAGTTTTAATGTATCAACTCTTAGGTTTAATACCTTACTGGCCATTACTTGCAGCAGTATCTTCGCTACAGTGCTGTTCTCTCAGTCCCCCCTTTTTTCATTGTTATTCCTTGTTTATACAGAGATCTTTCACCTGTCAAGCAACCTTTACCTGCACCAGTTTCACAGTGACATGTACTGGCAGAGTTTGAAAAGAGAATCCTTGCCATGTCATTTAGGAGACACTGAACAGAAGTATCATCTTTTTTCATCCCTTGTTCTAACCTACTTTCCAGGGAGAATCTCAAGGTATGTAAAACCCTTTGTGTGTGCATGTGGCATTTACCCTGCTACTAGTCAGCCACAGTCTGTGCCCTGCCAGACACATCTTTCAAACTCCTGATATTACTGGAGCATATGCATGAGTGAGAGCAGTCAGTCAGATGTCACAGGAACAAAACTGTCCACTTACTCTGATATTGGGTCAAATGTAATCAGTATCCACCCTAACTTGTGCCTACTCAACATGGTTTTTAGGCCATCAAAGTCTGAATCCAAAATAGTCTGTGACATAAGGGATCTGTACAAGTTATTCCTACAGGACACTTGAAACATAGTGGGATTTGCTCTCTGAGATCACCTTTCTCTAGAGTTCATATTTTATTCCTGCTGTAAATACATTTCAAAAATTAAAAGTTAAAATGTGAGGAAGTACTACATGTCTGAAATTCATAAGTAACTTTAACGGTGCAAATAAGAGACATTTCTTCCTGTGTAAGAAACAGGACCCTCACCTGTAGATGACACCTGTAATGATGGAACACTGAGATATAGATGCCATACCTTTTAAACTTTTGTTCCTACTGCTGAAATTACTAGGGCATTTACCCACAATGAATTAGACTGAGCCATCTAAATTAATCTGATCTACATTACCATCAAGTCACCAAATGGGTCTTTTATTTTTTATCAAGGCTTCCCTTCTTATTTCTGCTTCACACAGTCAAGAGTATGTATTTATATTGAATTTTCTTACCAAATAGGAGTCAAACTGCAGCCAGATGCACTGTTTGGGTCGAGTCAAGTTAAGAGGTTGGCCTTCTTCACCTGGCCTTCGCTGCAGGGTCTTCCCTCACTCTTACCAACATCTCCTTCAGCCTTATTGGCACAATGGCATCCATGCTCACTCTCTAACCCACTTCTGTCAAAATGTTTTGGTTGAATTGGAGAACTGACTTACAAAAGCATTTAAGCTAACCTAGATCATTTTGACAGAACCAGGCTGGGGAGCAACTACATGTGCTGTTATGCTGGCAGAGCTGAGGAGGCAGTAAATTATGGAGAGTGGAAAAGAGGGAAAGTGAAATGCAAAGAAAACATGAATCACCTGTAGCCAAACGATGCACCTGGCTGCAATTCAGTAATGCATTAATTCATGGGCTTTTGCAGTACTACTCATGGTTGCCCAAACTTCACTAAACTACTGAAAATAACTTTCTGTAGTTGCCCAGCTTCTACTTAGAAGTTTCCATGAGCGCACAGTACCCAGTAGTCATCTGCAGTACTATCAGTGGGTAACAGGTTCAAATTCCATTTTGGCTCTTTTTCCAGCTCTGCCTCCACCTCCAGTCGAAAGCAAGGTGTTGAGAGTTCCCTCCAACAATATGTAAATAACAGTACTTGTTGGGGAGAAGCCGAAAGACTGTATACAGACCAAATTTAATATGTATACAGACCAAACTTCATGAAGGCTGAATACAAAAGGTCCAAGTCAGGATGTACATGCAATACTTGAACCAAAGCCTAATTTTGTTTGGGCACATTAGGAAGAGTCTTCTGGGAATGGAACTGTTGCCAAATGGCTCTTCCAGTGATTTGGATGAGTAGAGCTCAGGGAAGTTAATAACCACTACTGGAAGGAAGCAAGCAGGACAGGACAGAGCAGAACTGAGAGAAAGGCTGCTGCAGAGAACTGCTCTTTCGGCGGGCTGGCTTTCACAACCAAAAGAAAGTAGAGAGCAGGAGAAAAGCCCTTTGTGATGCTCCATGGTGAGCCAGTTGAAAAGCCAGCTCTTTCACCCAGCATGCTCCCCTCACCTGTTTCATTCTTGCTACTCGTACATGGCTCTGGAATTGGAGGCAAGAGCTGGAAAACAAAAAAATACAATCCAAAAATACATTTTTCCACATTAAAAATAAAATACTGAAGCTATTGGAGTACTAAACCGTGGAAAGATTCTCCTCTCAAAATTCTACAACTTTCTTTAAGCCCCGAGAGACTGCCTCACTTTAAGTGAACTCCTATTCCTGTATAAAAACCTTTAAGTGATTATGTTGAGAAAGATTTGGCCTGTAAAGGTAAATATGAAGAAGAGAAGATGGAGTCAAGCCTGTAAAAACCTATGAAGACTAGACTCCATCACATAAGAAAAAAACACTGCTCGAAGACCAGGACCTGTACATGCAGCCAGGCAGGATCTGCACCTGCTACAGCTTCACCAAGTTGAACAGGGCTTGTTAAAAGGAGATGTTGGCCTTTCTCAGTTTCAGTGGCAGTGTAAAGAGAATATTTTAAAGAACATGAATCACCTTACCACTTCTGGAAGCACCTTCTTCGCTAGATCGTGGATGGCTTTGATCACAATACATATAGATGATAGGAGGAATATGACGCCCAAGATAACACAAGCTCTGTGGAGGAAAAAAAAAAGAAAGGTTAAAAATTTGCTAAGAATATATTTGGAGTTTTCAACTTTCCTTCTGCTGATGGGTAACACACAACTAAATTTTAGTGATAAAAAAATCTTATGTAGTTAGAGACTTGGATTAAAGAAGAGGGAAAAAAAAAAAAAAAAAGAGGCATCTGGATCCTTCCCAGTTCTTAAAACTTGGATTGTATGTGAGAAGACTGGGTAGACCAGATGATGTTTCAGAGTATGAGTGAGGCAGAAAGACATGCCTCTTCTGCTCCTGATGACTAACCACACAGTCCTCTAGAGGTCTGTTTCTCTGTTCGTTTTTTGTTGTTGTTGTTGTTATTGTTTTGTATGGCATTAGAAATGAGCAAGGGAACTTCATCCTCTTTACCAAACCAGGGAAGATGTTTGGTAACAGTAGCGTAACTGAATGTGAAACCTCTGTTTACTCCCCAAATCTCCATAAATTAATTAATTAATTAAATGCAACTATTAAAAAAATCCAGCAGGTTAGGTCACTAGGATCGCTTCACAGGCTGTCCAGGGGTCTCTCGATACCTAAATGTCAGAAATAAGGAACAGAGCCTCACCAAATTAGGTGCTGTGTGGAATTAGACTTTTTGATCCTGCCCCACAATCTGGTTTTAGAAAAAGCAAATGGGCCATGAAAGAGACAATGAAGTAACAGAATAATTGTTTTGGATGGGACACGGGCACAATGAGGGCTTACAAAGCAGGTAATGCAGACCCAGAACTTCATAGTCACAGAGAAAATTCTTTGTTTTGTTCAAACATTGACTAATAATACTTTGAGAAGGAGTTCCTAATACTTTGAGGAGTTCCTCTCGCTTAGAAATACTACAGGATTTAAGGCTTTGATTTTCTCTACACAAACAGTAATAGCCAGTCTATTACAGTATTGGTATATCCATAACTCCACTTTACAAGTAGCTCTTCATATACAATTCTATTAGAAAATAGCAAAATACCATAAACAGATACACAGCAAGAGCAATTTTACTGTTTGAAGCATTAAATATTTAAGAATTGATTTCTATATGTACATTTTTTTTCTCCAGAAGTTCTATTTCCTTTCTGTGGTATTCATCGCTTGGTACCTATCTGCTAGCTCGGTCTACGGGTGCTATAATTATTCCAGTAGCATGCTACTATTTTTACCAACTCAGACATCAGGCCATCTGGTGGTTGGCAGCACACGCAATGTTCACATCGAGCTCAATCTAGGGACTGCGGTTGGGCTGGTACTGCTGTGCCTACGACAGAAGATGCAGCTGCGGCAGTGGCACGGGCGAGGAGCTGGTCATTTAATTCCCTAACACAAGGAACACAGAACCACACCGTGGACAATCCACATAATCCTGCAGGCAAGATCTCAGTGAAGAGGTTGCTCTCATGCAGAGGAGTACAGACAACAGAGGCCAGCATCCTTCCCAGCACCGGGGTGGTACACTCGACAAGGTACTGTGTCAGGTAGGCACAGCTCTGCTCCATTTATTTTAGGAGAGATGCTCAGCTCCTTATAGTCTTTGCTATAAACTGCAGCACAGCCCTCAGTCTTGTCCAACACAATGTGCTGCAAAAAGCCTGAAGAAAAGTTTTGAGACAGTCCTGTTACCCCACAGTCCTACCCCTAGATTTCAACAGGAGAACAAAAATTTGGTCCGCAACCTGTGGCACAGAAAGAAAAGTGCATTATGGATTCTCTGCAAACCTGCAATGATCATTAAATAGTCAAAGGGACGGGAGGAAAATTCATCTCCCCAAAAGAATGAGCAAAATAAAAAATTAGAGGGCTTTCAGTTTTCCACAGTGTATTTGCAAACAGATCCCCGTTCCTGAGATTTGCAGTTTCACCTTGTCCAAATGGATCACTGCAGACATCTGTCCAGAGCCTCTTGACCTAGTTTGGTCCAACTCAGAAATTTCCAGTACCACCTTTTACTACTTCTGTAATGTTTAACACTGTTGTAACCTACAAAGTTAATTAATTAATTCCTTCGCTTGCTTAGCCAGTGACAGGCAGAAACAAGATACATACACTTCACGCAAGAATTGCTGACATTTCATCTGAAAGCAACACCAAAAGAAAAACTTTTCTGTCATTCCCAGCAGGCTTAAACCAACACAACCACAGATCCATCAGCTGGAAAGAATGGATTGAACTTCTTTGTGCCAATATTTTTTAATGCCAAGGGAATAGGCAAGAGAACACAGTGAAACATCATCACCTTCCCTTGGCACATCTCCTATTCCCCGTACACAACTTCTGAGGAAGACAGGCAAGCAAACAGCAGACTAGCTGGCACAAGCTTCATGTGTCCAGGGAATCAGCACTTGCCCTGGCCATTGCCTGATTTGGTTCTCACTCCTGTTGGACTGTTTGTGCTTACCCTGATCTCTGTAAACTCTCCCACCACAAGCCTAACAGCAAACATTTTGCATCTTTGCTAATGCCAGCAGACAAATAATGACTTCAGCAATCTTGAGCTGCTTATCTTATTCTCCAGATCAGTTTTACTGTGTCAAAAGAAATCCCATATACCTACTTAGCCAGAAATAGCTAAAAGAAGAAAGAAAAGAGAAATACATTAATAACAGTGACACGAGTATTAATAGCAGAGAGAAATGCAGTCTGAGGCTTGAATCAGCATTCAGTCATCATACTTAGCAAGCCTAGCATCTCCTTTACATTCTGGCTTTTGGAATCCACAGCCATGCAAAATTCATGAGCAATGGCATAGTACTTTAAGTGCTAAAATACATGTTTCTTGTCCTCTTGAGTGTATCAATTCATCTGCAAAACCACTACAGCAAAACGCTGCATTACTACTGAGCCTACTGAAGTAGCTTGTTTCAATCTTGTTTGCCAGAAAAATAATTTCTATCTAGACTGCAAACTATGCAAAACACAAATAAAAATGCAGAATAAGAAACCTCCAAAATTAATTGAAATGTTAAATGTAGTAAACAATAAAAAATTGTAATTGATTAGTATAAACTTGCTTTCTTTTCAAGCCATTAGACAACAAAAACTGTAATAGAAGCCTGCTAACTTTCACCTGCTAACAATTATTCAACTGCTTTGTAACCAAATAAAATGTTTTCAGCTGCACATGAAGGGTGTTAGTGCCAAGGCTGTAGGTAAATGCAATTTCATTAATAACATTCAATTAAATTGGATAAGCCAACTGGCATTTCTAAACAAGTTCACTTAGAAGTGACTATAAAAATTAATGAAAGAGGAGTTAGATAGAAGTGAGCTTTGACTGAAAGCCCCATAAAGATTTTCCAGATACCACGGGTTTCGAATCATAACACTCCTCAAAGTATCTCCCTATTTGATTTTAAAAACCTAAAACATTACAAGTACCATATTGAATAGAAACAGAAAATAACGAGTGCATTGCCTGCAAAATTCACCATTTGCTATCAAAGAAATCTGTTCTTCAAATTTATGTGAATACCCTACTCTTACTTAAAAAGAAACATAAGTAGAAATTAAAAAAAAAAGTACTTATTTACAGCCATTTCTACCTAAGTTAAAATATGATCTTCCCACTGTATAATTACTACATCATCAGAGATATGCTATATCTATACTGCAAAATAATCGATCGCTACAGGTTTGGCAGGGTACAGAAAAGATCTAATAAAGAATGCATGAATCTGAAATTTCCTTCATTTCCGTGTAATATATTACTTCTAATGGCTTCTAAACAGAAAGAGATACAGAGAAAATTTAGTCAAAACATTTTAAAACCTAATGGAAAATCATGATTGGATTTCCAGAAACAATAAGCTTTCTGGAATTGTTCAGAGTGCAGAATATAAAGAATCAGAGACTAATTCGGAAAGGACGAGGTGAGGGCATCTCTCTGATATGCAAGCAATAATCAACTTTTAGGACAACTACAGCTGAAGCCTACAAAGGTTTTTTCTTAGTGCAATAGCACTGGGAAGGTAAGAGCGATTAAAATTGTATGCTACATAGTCAGTAGAAAGAATTTAATATTATAATTTTAACAGTGAAACCATCAGATCTTCTTTAGTTTGCAGTAGGAACTGGTAACATATGGTGATCTGCAGAATATATTTCTTGATGCATTTTTGATGCCATATTTCTATATGAAAAGCCAGAAGACAATATAAAGTATAATTCATTGTATTAAAAAATGAACTCATAATTTTTGTCAGCTTTTCTATCTAACTTTGTCACAGATGAAACTTACTGTTAAATCAGTCATACCACTGCCTTGTGCATTAAGTATGAAACTATTTGGACTTTAAAAAGAATTTATATGGCTTTCAAGCTTTGATTACTCTTAGTCTACCTGTAGTGGAATTCAGAAATTTGATTATGTCTGAATTCTAAAAAGTGAACTTGTGTCTCTAAGTTAAGCTTGCTTCTGGGTGTGCTACAACCTGACAATTTCCCAAAGACCTTTTTTCTGAAAGCAGTGCTACAACCCATTACAGTAGCAGCACAACAACTCAGATACAACCCATGTACATTTATACAGCCCTATAAATACCCATTTTGATTTACACCAGTCCTGGATATTTCCACTAAAACCAATCATTATGAGAATAACTGTAATTGTATTTCACGACATACAGCTGCTGCCTCATCTGCCATAGCACATTCCCCCTGTGGAGCTCAAATAGACAATATTCTTCATTTTGAGGACAAAGTCTCATAACTCAAAAGGAACCCAGAAGAGGAAATCCATCAAAGTAGGCAGCTGATAGTCTTTCCCTTAATCAACAGTTTGTTATTTTGCATACATTAATGGCTTGTAAGCAAGTAGCTATGAAAAGTACTGAGATTCTGGGGGTTCCAACTCCACAAACTGAATTTTCAAGCTGCTATTAATAAGTTATCTAGTTATCTTTTTTGTTTTGATTTTTCTTTCTTGTCACAAATTTAATTTGGAAAAAAAATGTCCATTTATTCAATACGTTTGCATCTAGCAGACAGCAAAATAGCCTACTAATTCACAGATTTATCTGTAATTCTGTCTTATGTTTGGAATTATTTGTTAGGATTTCCTACAGATAGTGATAAGAGAAAAATTCTGTAATATTTCAGTCATGGAAGTGAAGTCCAATCTCACTCAGATTTCTATGGTGATTATTTTTCAATGTAATAGAACAATTTTACCTTTTGTAAGGCTCTTGCCACACTGACTACTCTTTACAAGAGTCAGCCCATTACTTGCTCTTCTGTGTAAGCAGCAGCCAAGCTGAATTAAGATTGCAGATTTAGACACTCAGCTACATGTTTCTGTAACAATTTGTAAAGAAAAATAAGTAAATAGATAAATATAATTTAAAAGTTATGAATACACCCCCAGAAACAAGTTCTGCTGTATATTACCTCAAGAGGGAGCTGGACTAAGCTACACAAGGATGACTGACAGCAGAGGTTTCCTCATATCAGTTGACTGCTATAAAATACCCACTGGAAGGTGCTTTGCTTCTTAATTAGCATCCTTCTATCCTATCTTTCTGGCCAGTGGAATACAGTGACACAGTACCAGCAAGGGTTTGTAATGAAGCTCTTGGTAGTTACTCCTCTCAAGTCAATCTGCTCTAATATGCAGCAGAGGTGGTGCAGCAGAATTAAGGATTCAGAAAAAAATTAAGGATGCATATGAACACAACCTGCAAATATGTGCTAGCTTTCTCTTAGCAGCTCACAGCTACCATTGTTTTGGGGCAGTGGAGAGGGAAAAGATTCTCACGTACTTGGTAGTTTGTCTGTTACATCCTGGAACCAATTTTACCAGCACACTTCAAATTCATTAAAATAGTCCCTGCAACGTGATGACACCATGTGGGATAACACAAGATTGCCAGTAGCAGTCTAATTACTTCCCAGTTCTGTTAACTTGATACATCTAAAATGCAATATTAAAAACCTGGCCTCCCTCCTCACTTAGCCATTATATCTGTCACTAAATATCTTGCTATTTTGGTTCTCTGGCACTGCATACTGAATCAGAGCAAAACGAGACTTCAATGCACAACTGTATTCAAGTTTTTAAAAGCTTTCAGTTCTACTGGTAATACAGCTACAGTAACATCTTGAGCAGAAAACAAACTATCTACAGGTATTATTTTTTGGTGAGGGTTTCAAAAGTGTGGTTTGTGAGGACCAGGGATCACAAATCAACACCTGCAGTAAAAGACTCCACAATTTCAGACTGGCTCAGCTCTAACCCACATCTACACATCCCCGTGACATTTTTACTAGGCTAAATCTGGAAGTTAAACTTTCCCATAACAACAGAACTTCTAGTGGAATGAATCTCTCTGACAACACAGGTACATATAGGGGTAGCTCTCTTTATTGCATTAGGTGTTTGTACAGATTCCCAGTTTCACCACAAAGCAATCCCAAAGTGATTTTGGTCAGTTGTGCTTCATCCTTCCTGGTCCCTCCTTAACTCTTGTAGCCTGGATTGCATTACATTGTGTAACATGCATTCATTTTATCTATATTTAATTCCTACATTCAATTCACCACTTTTCAAAGTCAGTGTGCATCCTTCAATATCCACAAGTTAGATTTTATTGCTCTCTCTCCTCATTTTTCTCTTCCCCAGCAATACCTAGTTTCACCAGGCTGTATCATTAGTTTAAGTACCTGCACTTTTTGGTCTTAGCTTGTGGTACTAATATGTAAAAACTCCAGGTGTTCCTTAGTGAAAACATACACCCTCGAGCTGAATTAGGCCCCAAACTTCCCTTAGCCTGCAGGTAGAGGTGGCTAACAGTAATTTAGTTTAATTCTGGACTTTTTGGTTGTTAAGAACCTTACCGTGATGTATTTTTATAAGAGAAATGGACTTTCCACCCTGAGAACTGATTGCCCATAGAGGTTGTGCAGCCTCTGTCCTTGGAAGTTTTCAAGACCGCCTGGATAAAGCTCTGGGCAACCTTTTCTGATCCCAGAGCTGACTGCTTTGAGCAGGGGGTTGGACTACAGATCTTCAAAGGGCCCTTCCAACCTGAATTATCCTATGATCCCATGGATCTTTACCCACAAAATCTTTATCTCTGAAGGCTCTGTCAAGGTCTTCTAGTGCTAATAGGTCCTAATAGACCACAGAAAAGGCAATGTTACAGTCTCTGCAGGCTGTTTTCACTGCTGGAGTGAAGAGATAGTGAGAAACTGCAAGGAATTTTAAGTTAGCATTAAAATGTGCTGCTGCAGGCCAATAAGTGCAATATGATTTCTAAACCCAGGAGTAATATGAGATTTTTCAGCAAAGCTGAACAAATCAGTTTTGTGATGGATATGTGATTTAATCTCTGAATAAACCCACTAATGAATCCTCTGGAGTTTAAGCGAGAAACAAAATTAAAATGATAAAAACAATTAATTTAATAAAGAACAGAAATGTGCTAATTCCTGTTTCCATGCGATTTGAAAGGACTTTAATATTAGTGGGTGACAGCATGAGTATCGTGTATGTAATTATTCAGGGGAAGTCATATGGCACAACACTGCAAGGCAACTGCCTAAGAGGTTTTTGCCACAACAGGAGTTATGGAAGTATTTCTGAGCATACAAAATTAATTTGCTTTCTAATTCTGTAACTGTTTCTATATTTTTCCCAATTATCTTCTGTGCCTAGTCATATTTTTTCTCTCTTCATTTTGCTGGTATTTGTTTGCTTTCTTTCTTCTTGTAACCAAATACAAATTACATTCTGTGAATGCCCTTTCGTCAGTAACTTGGAGCTGGCAATAACCTGCACCACACTTCTAGATGAGAAGCAGTCAGCCTGCTTAAACAGAGCTAGGCTACTTTCATTTAACTTTTGTATTATGGCAGCTCTTATAGTCTGATGACAGTAGCCAAGTACGTAGTTCCACTCACAGCCAGACTAAGATTTAAGCGTAGGAAAAACCAAATGTTGATACTCCAAGGGTGAGAACTCAGAGGAACAAACACAATCCTTTGGTCACCAACAAGCTATTCTGTGGGGGCAAACCAGTGGCTTCTGGCTTATGGGAACGATGTACAGCAGGGTAGAGAAGCCAAAGTCAGAAAAAGCAGTGGACAAAGAACAGGTAATGGAAGAAATCAGAGGACATTTTGGAGAGAAGGTGCTAAAAATGCTCATTTTGGTTTACAGGCATCTGGGGAGACAAGGGAGGTTCCTGCTTCTTCATCATACTCTGCTGCTGGATATTAAGCTTCTTTGTGTCCAATCAGACAGTTGTACTGGTTGTTTATGTTTGTTGTGTGGCTTATTTATTATCAGGTTTAGTTACTGATGAAGGCTTGGACACCAAACTGTACATAATCACAGCTGTTCTGTCTTTACACCTGCCTGTTGCTGGGTGAAGAGAGTCACTTCAAAATGCACAGGAACAAAGTGAGCTCGATGTTCATTGCACATGTTCCAACCCACCTCCAACTGCCAGAATCCAGATCAGCAGCATTACACCTACTCCTTTTCCTCACCACAAAAAAAAAAAAAAAAAAAATCACCAGATTACAAACAAAAGGGACTTCAAGTCATATTCCAAACTATCATTAAAAGCACTTTCCTCACTTATTATATTAAAAAATATACAATGTTATCACATGGCCTAACCTCTCCTTCCACAACATGCAGGAAAATGCTGTTTATATCTGAGACCCAAGTTAGCTATGCTAGGGATCCATTTCATGCAAAAAATGTTACAGGCCTTCTAAAACTTTTTATTACCTTCACAAATTCAACTAGTTGCTGAAGAACAGGGTATGATCCTTTAAAATCATGCAGCTGAAATGGGGCATCATTCCCACAAATAATTTGATTCCCCACGTCTCACACATCTGCCAATATCTGCTTGTATCTTAAATGATATCTTAAATATCTGCTTTTAGGCCAAAAGACTTCTCCACAACTCAGAGATTTTAAAACTCTTAGTGCCAGCTTTGTAGTTTCTGGTCTGTATGGACCGTACAATTGCACTTAGGGCAAACCTGCCTTACAACCTTTGTCAGAGCATGTGAAGAGCTGATCGCCGCTCCTAGCCTCAATAGCCACGCAGCAGGTGAGCAGAGATCCTGTCCCTCCTCCGAAGCTGGAAATTAAAGCCTTCTGAGAATTTCTGTAACACTCACTTTTAGGGGGATTATCAAACTGCAGTACAGAACAACATTATATCCCTGATTTTACATAGTACCTATGTGTGTGCATACTAGGCAATAACCACAAATACTACCTAATCAACTACTAGTGAAGTAAAAGGAAAGGCTTTCATAAACTAAATAGATTTTGGATCTAGCTCTAGTAAAATCATTGCCAAGTCTACAGATGCCACACTTTTTGAAACAGATTTTAGAATGTGTAAATATATACATTTGCTATTTCATATTTAATATAAATTTTATGTGTGAGAATTTTGTGTGTGTGTGTGCATAAATGTATGCATACATGCATTTCTGCCTGGATAAGAGCAAAGTTTACGATTGCTTCACTTTTTTGCCTGAATAGGGGATAATGGATTTATGAAGAAATGATGCAGCCTTGCAAATTAGTCTAATGAAGCACCTCTGAAACTTGTATCCAGCACTGTACCTGGATGCAGTATTTGCACACTAAATATTTTAGAAGAAAAATGGTTTAGAAATTTTCAGTGTGATGAAAAAAAAAAAAAATTTTTCTCCTCCTATAAAGTAGACATTCAAGCATAGCCACACTTCTTTTACAAACTCTGCTCTGTGCTCCACCAAGTAGCAGAGACACACACATGCCACGGGAGGACCAACTCATGGGAGCTGAGGACTGCACAAGATCTGCAGTTAGATTCTCAGCTCTTTGCAGTTTGTAGGCTATCTCCATGCATTTAATATTTTTCCAGATCACTTAGCTATTCCTATCACTCATCACAAAAGAGTTTTTCCTCCAGCCACAGAGGTTTGCCCTTAACTGTGGGCAGGTGTGGATTCTGCCATCTGTGCATCTCTTTCTTACATACAGCAGAGACAAAATTATTCACGGTTCTTTCAGATGTGGCTGATACTGTTGGGTCTGCATTGAGAGGATTATTTTCATTCAACACTACCTACACTGACAGCACTCGTTTAGCAGGGCTAGCCAGTACACTGGAGCCAATCTGCACATGACAATTTAAATAAAGTACAAATACTGAAAAAGTTCAGTTTTTTGTTTTGTTTACTTATTTTGTATCATGAGAGAACTTACCCTGTGACAATGCAGATCAGCATGTTCTCTTCTTGTGAATCAAAGGAAAAGAAAGAGGAGGCTGACCTCACCTGGCAGTGTGACTGTCGTTTCCTCCCATTACAGACAGTTTCTAACTCTCTTAAGCTTTGAGGGCAAAAGGAGGTTACATCATGATGCCCATACTGCATGCCCAAATGTAATACAGATATACTCGATACAACTTCATGCTCACCCCTGACATCCCCGGCTTCCAAAAATGAGATGCACCAGAAAGTAATGAGCAGGAGAAAAAGATGTCAAAGGAGAATCTGTATCCATAAGATACCCATGCCAACAAAAGGAACATTACAGCAAAGGACTCTTCCTCCAGGTATTTTCAGGGTGGATGTCTACTTACTAGACGGACATTTACAGATGATTTTATTATTGCTGTTTACTTAGCTCTAAATTCCAGAGAGAAGGTAACTAAGCAACTGTTAAGGGTTTCTGATCACTTGACTAGGCTTCTTCAAAGGTCACATGCCTAAGAAGATGTATGACTATTAAAAAAAAAAAAAGTACAAAGCTGTATCTTTCTCCTAGAAAAAAACATTCACTGGTCCCTGGCAGTATTTGAAGCACTTACAGTTTCTGCCCTGCCCCATCTGCCTGAAAAGGCTATTCATAATCAAGAACTGGAAGTAAGGCATGTTCTGTGAGAAGGTAACATACCTGGGAGGCTATAAAGAAACCAAGGAAAAGTATTAGTACCTTGTTGAGTTTGTACTCATGGGGTATTCTAAAAAGGCTTTTTATATCATTAATATGCTCCATAAAATGTTTTTAGATATCCTAATTCCCATGTCATAGTGTCACATAGCCCTAAATTTCACATCTACTGCATAAAGTCCTACGAAAGGGTCAGAACATCCTTCTTTCCCTCCTACCTTCCTCCTTCCTTCCTTCCTTTGTTCCTTCCTTTTCTTCCTTCCTTCCTTCCCTCCCTCCCTCCCTCTTTTCATTACATACCCATATGTGGTAGATAATCCAGGTGTACAGATATCCATACAGCATATTTCTAGAGAAGTTCTCTGACATACATGCCTGTGTATATATGTAGGATACACTGATTAGAAATAAGGTATACATCTTTACCAGCAAGCTTAATTAAACATAGGCGCTGGGTAGTGAAGGACAGATTTGAGAGTTTTTCTAATTGTTGCATCTAGCATGTTCATTATGAGTCAGGTTTCATATTTACTGCATCCCTGAGGAACAGTCAAATATCATGCTTAGAGATATTTTTGATTGAGTGTGTCAGACTATTCTTACCTTTATTACTGTAATAAGAAAATTAAATTGTATTATGGGCAAATAATTCCTAATGAACTCGTAGCGCTCTGTGTTGCCATGACATAACACTTGAGTGCACCTGTAGCTGCACTACTACAGGTAACTCCAACTAAGTTAGACGTTCTTGGATTTCTTACAGATGTGCTTCTCTGGATGTAAAAATAGATGAGAATAGATGAGAATCCCAGTTCATTCTCCCCATAATTTAAGAACCTATTAAGAATCAAATCCTCAGGGCAGGCATTTTTCACTTGGCCAATGAGTTCAGCAATCTGACAGTATCAAATCTGGCTGAAAAAGCTGAGATATAATGTACAGAGATGAAAGTTAAGTTACTGACACATGGCGAAGTTTTTAGACAATGCCTAATAGCAAGGCTGGAAAGACTGCAAGACCTTCCCAGTTCTTGATCCACTGTTTTTAAATCTTGTGTAAGGTGAGAAAAGATATGCAGAATAGGTACAGGAACGGAGATAATTTAAGCCACCTACTCTTCCACGTGTCATCTTAGCCACAAAGAACAAGCACTCCAGACTAATACGCTGCTCCATTGCAGACAGGAACGCCTATTTTCACCCGGCAAAAAGCTCTCTCAGCAGCAGGCAGAGGTGTGACAGATATCTGCAGCCTCGTCTGACACACAGCAGACTCCATCTAATTCCTGTTATTTTAATTCTACAGCCTATGTTTTGGATGACAGTTTCACCAATATCAGAATAAAAGACACATCTGCATTCATTATGTATCATGTCATGGCAACACGGAGCACTACGAGTTCATTAGGAATTGTTTGCCCATGATACGACTTAATTTTCTTACTACAGTAATAAAGGTAGGAATAGCTGGAGTCTGACATACACAATCAAAAAACTGTGAAAGAAATGTGAGCATTTTGCTCTTGGCTTTATCCAGCATGCTCATTAAAAGTAAGGTTTCTTATTTACTCTGGCACTGGGTTAAGAAAGATGTTGACAGACTGGTTCTTGGGAAACACAGAATTTAAGCTGGCACCATCAACAAAATAATATATAATAAACACCAGCTGCAACTGTCACAAATCACCATGTTAAATATGCTGCACAGTTAGTTTCCGCAATACCGAACACACAAGCTCAAAAAATAAAATAAAATAAAATAAAATAAAATAAAATAAAATAAAATAAAATAAATAAAATAAAATAAAATAAATAGCCCCCCCTCAAATTCCTAGGAGTGATGGACCCTAAGGACATAAGCAGATACTCAGCCCCTGCACTGCAGAGAAATGCAATTGTAGCTCTGTAATGTAGCAGGTTTGTTGCTTTATAACCTAAAAAGTAGCATTGCTACTTGACCCGAGTAGGCTGCCAACAGCATTAATTTAGGGAGAGCAAAGTCCTGTTTCCCTGAACAGACCGGAATCAAACAGGAGATGTTTCCTTTGTTCACAGTTTTGAGACTTTTCCAACTACCTACACATAAAAAGCTCCGTCTTTTACGGATTTTTCATGAGGCTGTGTGCCCAAAGTTTGTTATTCTGTTTTCTCAGTCTCCTTTTTTAGTGGTAGTTCTCACCGTCTCCTCCTCACCCCCAGTTCCATCACTCCAGCCCAATCCTTCATCCCTGAGTTTCCCCGATCAAAGCGCTGCCCTTTGGCTGTACAGCTAGTTACTATTTCAACCCCACATGAGACATTTCCCAGGTCCCTAATGACTCAGTCTTCTATTAAGAAATGGCATCTATTGCTATTTACTGAGTTTATATACATGAAAAACCACTGCTACCACATCAATTTCAATGAATTTCTCCCTTCAACAAAATTTAGGTTTGCTTCAGCAACCCAAGAAACGATTATGTTGCTAAAGATTAACTGGAGGGCAGAATATACAAGAGTATCTGTACACCGGTTATGGCCAGCAGGAAAGAGAACTGATTGCAAGGTTTTGCCCTCTTGTATTTGACTGCCAAAACAGAAAGATAGTGAGAAACTATCCCAAAAGTACCAGTCACAAGCATATCAAATGTCCACCCCACTCCTACACACACCTCTATTAATGAGCCAGCTAGACAGACTCAAGCAGCATCTCATGTGCCTTACAATCTTACAGGGGCTTATACCTGATCCTTGTGAATATTCACTCTATTTTCAAAGCCACTTGGTATATCTAAAAATAAAGCATAAAAATTTCATCATAATTAAAGCTAGAACTTGAACCTAACCAGACATATCTTTTCATGAAAAATTCTCCATCGATAAAATACTTGAAAAGCCTGCGAGCCTCAGCTCCTCAGGCCATCGATAGCAAGGAGTTTTCAAGCAGGGTGAATCCCAAAGGTGAGTTATAATATATTTTAGATTATTATAGTTGAACTACCAAGAGAATTAGCAAAGATGTACGTTGTATAACTTTGGTCATGTGTACACCAAGAAAGTTCTCCTCTTGCCCCAGAAAAGGAGAGGAATCAAATGAACTAGCAAAAATGAAACAAGTTAAACTCAGTGGGACAAATTTTTATGGTAGTTACAAAACTACAGCCCCCTGAAGTCAAATGGAAATGCATCAGTTCAACTTAACAGAACTTGGCACAGCAAGCGCTTTTCTACTGCTCCTTCCCGTACCAGCTCACAAAATGCTGCATCTCACTTCCATATGGCTACATCTTAGCAAGATTACGCAGTTCTTTTCTATCCTAGCGTTTTATTGTAAGTATTTAATTCATCATATATCATGAGTCAGGCTGTATTCCCCATATCTTTTTCTGGGGTTTCAATTTTCATTCTACATTTCTGCCCTCTCTCCACAAAGTCTAACAGTTAGGACTGGATCTAACTTTGCCCTTCCAGGAAAGGCTTCCCACTGATATCAGCAGGTTCCAGATCAATCTTTAGCTGTCAAGATTATAAAACAGGAAATTTTATACATTTGCAACATGTAATTTATTGGAAATTTCATTTGACTCCTGGTAAAGAACTTAAGAATATGGATTATTTTCAGGTACATTAGGATACACATAAATATAATATTTAAATGACTAAAAGACCTATAGATAAAAAACTAAACTGCACACACCGTGGCACACCTTTCTCTGTTAAACAGTAATAATGTGTTTACAGAAACGCTGAGTTTTGCACAGGCATGTAGCTTCTCCACCAAGGCAAAGCACGGCTAGGCACACAGAAACATGAATAGCGCACAGCATGACAGCAGCACCTGCAGGAATTACGACCAAACTGTCCAGGGGGCTGAAAGCAGGCTTTCCCACTGAGGAACTGGCACACAGAAACAAGGACTGTGAAAGAACAGGTGTAGTTATAGCACACGTGATACACAAATTATTTACAGGTTAAGAAAGCAGCCAGGAGGAGCCATGCAACATTTTCTCAGAGTAGAGGGAAAAAATAATTGCATGTGGGGTTTCAAGCAAGAGGCTGATTAAACAAAACAGGAAAATTGAAATGTGCTTCCCCTAAAAATCTGACCCAGTAGGAACTGCCTTAAGAGATGAGAGATCTCTTTTTTTGTCCATTCAATGCTGATTCTCTCGTCAAATCTAGAAACTGAGCAATAACCAGACTGCCTAACCAGTGATTAATATTCCCAGCATATGGTAATATTCTTTCACTCCGTACTGATCTCATCATGTAACCTTAGCTGTCTTCAACTAGAGGGCATGGCAAGTAATTCATTGACTTAATTTAGCTTTATGTAAAGCAGAGGGATTCTATGAAAGCAATTAAAAATGAGCATAAAAAGCAGGAAAATATGTTTGCCACTTTGCTTGTTCACTTTGCTGGCTTAGCCATAGGGATATGTTGATTCTTCTTTTGTATTGGGATTTATTTTCTCTATAAAATACTTTACAATGTTCACTTGAAAAAGCTCAGCAGAAGGAGATTTCAAAAATATGTTAATTAAATGTTGACAGGAATCTCTGTGGACGCCCACAAAAGCAAGATACTCAGGAAATGTCTGTTAAGATCTCCAAATTTGTGCAGGAAGACTAATTTTAATCACACATTTCTGGATTTATTTTTATGAATCAATGCCACATCAATCTTCTATGGCCTTTTATTCCAAACAGTTCTGTATGGAACCCTGCCAGAAAGGGATTCACAGCACTGGCAAGCTGTTGCATGAGCCTGGGTTAATGCATTTAAAAATACTGCTTACTGTTTTCTTAGTTTTTAGGAAAGGACTATGGAGACAAGTTATAGTCCTCTCTGTGTATATTTCCTTGATGCTACCAGTCATATAAAAGGCCAGTTTTATCAGGCATCACCTTTTGTGGAAGGGACTTCATTAGACGTGTTTCAGGACAAAAACTACCTTATCCCCCTACATCATCTAATTGCAGTGCTTTCCAGGAGATAGTTGAATTATCTTCAGACAAGCCAGATGGGGGACTGCTAGCAATGGCAGCACAGAACAGAAACAAGGTAGATAAATGCAATACAGTTTTTCATCTTGATGTACCATAAATATAGAGTAGGAGGCAAAAGTTGTCCTCATGCGCTAGCTGGAATAATTCTCCAGCCAGTCTCCATCTGATCTTCTCAGCTACCACACGTATTGCCAGCAGAAATGCTACACAATGAAATGATGCAGAATACAATCTCCATTGTGATCAATGCTGCACTGCAAACTAAAGAAGATTTTTTTCCCCACAGGATTCATATAACAATAATTAAATATTCCTCCTTTGCCAGCATACCCCTTTTTCCATAAAGAAGACATATAAGTATTGTTAAACTTTTAATTACTAAAACAGCAGTAGTTCAACAATAAAAAGGGAATTTGTGTGTGTATTTCCCTCTCTTTATACAGTAGCACAAATAAAGTCCGTCACCCTACTATCATATCACTAAAAGAGGCTCAATCTTATCAGATGTTAACCTCGACTTCTAATAATATCTCCAGCAGTTGAAGTAGTCTACATTCAAAGAGAAGGGGTTCAACATCAAAACGTGAATTCAAGTTTTGTTAAGAGAAGTACACATATAATACAAGCACCAGTTTTAAAGGGATATGATAAAAGCGGTAAGAATAATGGACAAAAATGCAAAATAAGAGATTTACATATCCATTACAGACTGCAAATACAGTTCGTCTGATACAGATGCTGCAAGGAAAAAAAAAAAACACACAGAAAACAACAACAAAAAAAACCAAAGCCCTAACGATTACTATATTGGCTGCAAAGAAAACCCCAGTCACAGGGAGGTCTGCCCAAGTACAGGCTGCATGTTTGGGTGCAAGCAGTAAATGGGCACAAGGAATTTCAGCACTTGCTGAAATGACAAAAAAAGTTTTGCCAAAGCTCTGGAATTTGTAACATCACAGCTTGACAGCAAAAGCTCTGCAGGCCTTTATCAAAGCCAAAAGTAATTAAGTGTACTTACATGTACTCCCTGTGTGCAGAATGTACAGCAGCTGCGTTGCTGTAACGCCACAAAACTATCGCTGATGACAAAACATCCAGGGTAGCATCAAACTGAAAGAGATACAGAGTCAATTGGTTTGTGGGCCGTTAATACGCCCTGTACTAGGAGTAATGCATTCACCATCCTGCTGCACAGGCACAAACCAGCTTCAAATAAATCATTTTAATGAAAGTAGGATTTACATTCATTAAATTGATCTTCACATTTTTGCCGTGTGTTATTGCACAATGATACACTTCAGAGCTCATTAAGTCATCAAGGGATTAAGAACATTTATTTGTAATCCATCACCTGTGGAGGAGTTCAAAAAAACTGCCACTGTGGCACCACAAGAGTTAAATTATTAATATATTCATATGCAAGGACTCTAAAAGTGATTGAAATTGCCTGACAAACATTGCTTTTCCCTGGAAATTCACTAATTTTCTTCAGTAAAAGGTTTGGTTTCAAAGCAAGGAAATGTTAACTTTTTTTTCAAAATCCCATTTTATCAAGATTTCATATTATTCTATACCATCAGCAAGACAGAGAACGTTTCTATTTCCAGCAAATGAAGACATGATTTTAGGTAACACATAAAAATTGCAAAAAAACATGCTTGCCCCACCAGAAGAACTTTCATTTCCAAGTCAAACTTTCTACAGTGTTCATCTAACCTTCAAATTTAAAGGCTAAAATGTTTGAAATCAGGCATTTCATGTTCAGAAAGATGAAAAAAAAAAGTTAGAGAATATTTAAGTTGTATCTCTACTTACAGCAAATCCAAATGATGATGCACTGTATCTCATCACGGAGACAGCTAAAGAAAAGAAAACATTATTTAGAATCAATTAATTTTTTTATCCTTTCTTTTTATCTCAGCTGGAAGCTACAAAATTAGTTTCAACACATGGGCTTAGTTTCACCCAGCTGCCACTAGAATGACCTGACCCAAACTGACAGAAGGTCTACAAGGAAGACCTAGCACCCCAGGACATGGTTAGGTCACGCAAGAGATGCTTTTCTTTCTTCCAAAACAGTCATGGGACAGAGTTTACCACAGCATTCAGAAGCTGTGTTTATGAAGTATGCTGCCTTTTGGATGAGGTTTTGGGTAAAAATATGTTGAAACCACCATTTGAAACTCTCAGAAACTTCACATCTCAGAGTGATTTTTGCTCCACCAGGGCACAGAAGTCCACCTCTTTGACAATGAACTCGCTGCCAGAAAATTATGGAGGTCCATCCAGGCACCTTGACTGCCATCTTTTTGCCAAAACCTTTTTCAGTAATGGCAAACTAGAGTTCTGTGGCACTTATTGGATAATCAGTGATTAAAATCTTGGAATAAATATCCCTTTTCTTATTCATCTAAGATGTAGCTCTGGCTACCAGCATGCCAGATACCACAAATATTTGGACTTTCTCCTTACAGCTGACCAAAACACAAAGAAAAGTCATCAAGTTCCTTCCCAGATATGTTTTTTTTATTATTATTATTCTCAAAGTTGAGGCATATTCAAGCAGTAAGTACGGATTTACAGCTCCCTCTCATTACTAAATCATGGTTTCCCACACTTCAGCTCGTAGGTGCAAAAAGAAGCTGTACTCCTTGGTTAGATTCACCAGGCAAGAGCTCCACTTGACAAGCTGACACCAGCTTGCCGTGTTCCAGCTGCAAAATTGAACACTTCACTGCATAAAAATATGTTTCCTATCAGATTCCCAATGCACACCTCCTTAGAGTCGTACAGTTCCCAGAACTGCATAGGCTGCACCAACAACAATATGGGCGTTCACAGGCACACACGTGCCTCCCCTGCACCAGTGGTTATTGTTTTCTTGTGATGCCATTCAAAGCCACTTTCTTCCTACTGTATCTCTAGACTGCCTCTAAAGTGGAATTCTCTCCCCAGTTTTGACTAATTTTCCAGCTTTTTTTCCCCTACCCTAATCCAGATTTAAAACATTAACTCTGTGCTTCCCTTAAAAATGAGTACTAAAATGAGTTTATATGGGAGTTACATCTTAAGAATGCTTTAGGAGACATATTTAGTGTCTTTAAAGCATAACTTTATTTTTATGTATTCTACCACAGTGCATATCCACAGCACTAACGCACAATCTGCTTGGCCTGAGCTATCTGAAACAGGAACTAAAACCAAGAATTAATCATTGGTTAATCATTGGACCAACAGTGTCACAAGTCTGCTCAAACCTTCTTGCTAGCCAGTGAATAAGATCAGCAGAAAAGACTTTCCAAAGACTGTTATCCTTGGATATCCTTTCAGTACTAACTTCTGGTGGTAAAAGGCCATAATAAAAGTAGGAATGACCATTTAAGCAAGGGGAAGATGTATTTTTGTATTATTTAATTACATACTGCTTTTAACAACCCATTTGTCATTCATTCCATGTCAAATAACAATGTTAAAGTACTTTCAACACTGATTTAAGCACATTAATCCTTCCAGCTGACAAGTACAGTAATAAAGTTCACCAGTAAATCACTCCAGCTTACACGGGATTTCTGGCCATGAGTCTAGGCTCTATGGCAAAGAAATCAACTGCAGTAGTTGCATACAGGGCATCGACTACTGGATGTGGCCAGACTGACCACCTCCCACAAAGACAACCACCAGCTCCCATCCTATGCCCTGAAGAAAGGACTTTTGGGGAAGTTCTTATTACCATCCGAGCACTTGAGACCCCGGGGTGAAGGTCTGAGGACCACCAGTGGTCCTCATGCCCGCAGCATCACCACCGTGCACAGCATCACAGGATCACGAGGCGAGGGTTTCGCCCCCTTTCTCCTTGATATACATTCTCAGTTATTCTCAGATGACTCTCTGATATTAAAACAAAACAAACAGACTCCTAATCTCCTTGAATCAGGATGATGGTAGGAAACAAGCAATGAGGAAAGAGCAGAGCGGGTAGCTTAAAAATCCTTTGGAGTCACTGTATGCGTTTAGCAGCTACGGCGACATGACTGAGGGAGCCAGCTTTTAGCTGTTCAATTGGCTGAATTGGGCAGCATTTTATTACCTCGAAAACAAAGGAGATAATCCTAATGCATTTCCCTGACATTTGTAAACAGAACTTGCAAGCAGACAGAACCTAAAAATAGAGGCAGCACAGTGAGCCACAAATCTACCACTGTCTCCACCTGTACAGTGACATCAATCTGTGAAGTCTGCCAAGATCAGATTTTACAACAGCTCCTTCACCCCCTCCAAAGTAATTCCAAATAAAGAAAAATACCCCCTTTTCCCACAAATTCTGCCCTCAGAAAAAATATTTTTCCCCATTCCTGTTCCCATGTGCCTCAGAAAAACCTAGGGGCTAGGCCCCTAACAAAACCACGCCAATTTAACTCTTCAGCCGCCCAGTCTCCTGCCAGCCTTCGCCAGCTCTAACCCATCTAAAATGTGTCCCTGGAGAACCCAGACCCGCAGGTACCTGGGACTGGGGAGAGCACTGGCACCTTTCTGCACAACCAGATGAGGCGAGAAATAGGACAGAGAATTAACTCTGCCTCCTGTTCTCCCAGCCAGAAATAGCTGGGTCTGGGTTATCAGAACGATGGTACATAAAAGTGCCTCCTCCATCCGTCCCAAAATCTCCTATTACCTATTTAGAGAGGGGAAAGTGTTTTTAGGAAGCTTCTTGATGGGACAATCCATCTAGCGTGTTCAATTTAAAGGTAGCCTTTTAAAAGGCACACCTGAGTGTCGGCATATAAATGATCGGGCTTCAATGCACACGACCTGCACTTGGCAGATATCAGGCAGGCAATTTAAGCATCACTCGAAGTGTTGGGTTTATTTCTGTGTGTATTACCATGCACATCTTGCAGGTTGCGCAGAGTCACGAGCAAGAGGGCTGGGAGCTGCACTGAATCCCAAGCGAAACTGAAGTGCTGTGTTTTCATCTCCCGGTGTTGGCACAACATCAAAAACTAGTATTACAATAAATATTTCAAAGTAAATCCAAGCACAGAAAACCAAAGGAGAAATACTTTTTGAAAAATCCACGAAAAGTCCCTCACAACAACCAAACACAAAGAACAGACACGGCTCGAATACCACAAGTACTTGTACTGAACCCTACTAATTGCACACCAGGGCCAGCAGGTACACATGCCTTTCCCCAGGTACCAGTTTTTCCCCACACAGAAATTTTAGGAGAGCAAAATTTACAGATGTTTATGCACATGCCTGCAGTATCTGCAATAAGCGGGGTAGCTACAAATAGCTGCTAAACACCCGGTATCTCGGAGCTGACTCTGCCAGACATCGAATCTGCGTGGGCAGATCCAGTGCTGTCCATCACCATCATGTTCCTACACCCGTGTTTCTGTCTGAAAGTTAAAAAGACAAAACTATACCAACCCTATCTGTACAAAATGTGAAGATTTTGCCAGTTTTATAATGATATCCCCATGGTAAAGACCCTTAATCCTGGTTAATACCATTGTACCAGTATGGTTTCAAGTGAAAGCATAACTTTGACCTTGAGCCCAAGAGAGTTACGATATTAAACCTGGCCCTTGATCTCAGTCGAGTTATGACAGATTTGTAGGAGTGCTGATTTTTCCGCCTGTCTGGAAGTCTCTGTGCAGAACGACATGCAGAAGGGCATTCGGAGACTTCTGTCCCGGGGGAAGAAGCTGCGGGATGGGCAGTGCGATTTGGGGACCTTCCCTCAGCTCTGCCACTGGCCGCAGTACAGCTGTAAAGGCCAGGAAACCACTCTCCTCTAAGTTGTTCTCTTCCAGTTTCTGAATTTGTTTTCTGCACACATCCTACACACTTCAGAGGACCACTGCATCATCCAGCCTATTTCTACTGCTCCTTGGACTGCAGGCAGAGCTGGACCTTAATGTGCACTAAAGCAGTAAAGCTAAGGAACCTAGGATTTACAGCTCCTTCCCTTCAAAAAGAAAGGTGCAATCCCACCAAAAGTATTAATTTGCTTTACCTTTTGCTTTGTTTTTTTTTTAAAGGATTGAGGTCCTTGATGTAAATGAGTGACTCTATTTGATGTTACTTTTCTTTACTGCTTCCATAGCAAAACAAACAGAAAAGCTCAAGGTATCCTAAACATCTTTGCAGATTCAGCCTGGTGACAAATGCTGCCATTGGCAGTGGTAACATTTTCCAGGAATATCTTTCATTCCTTGCCTTGTTCTCAGCTAACACTTTTTTGTTTCACTCCTTTGCAATAGTCGAACCTTTAACAGCTACAAATTTCCATAACTTTATTTCCTTCATTGAACTACAACAGTGTGTATCAGGAGAAGATTTGTTGGAGTTTAATCCAAACAATCCTTTTCAATTTGCTGATATTGTAACAAAAAATACTAATTATTATCACCTCTGACTCCAGGATTTTTTTTAACTGAAATCACGCATTTTTCAATGTCTCAATGTCATAATTGTAAAAAAAATATTTTTTTTTTCATGGTTCTTGAAAATAACTAAAGACCAGTTCTCCCTTAATTCCCTTTATGTGTTTTCTGATGATATTTTTCTTGTCGCTGCATCACTGCCTTATGGCAAAGGACCAGAGGAGGTCCATTTCAGGGGCTACATATTCACAGGACTGGGTTTCAAGCAGGCAGCATGGATGCCGTTTTCCCAAAGGGACTAATGAGTAGTCACTCATTATACTCATCTTTACTACCAAAAGAGCATCCCTGCCTCCACTGGCAGGTCCCACCAATGAGCAGAACAGCCCTGGCAGCTGAGCAGGACTGAACTATGCTCTCTGGTTGTTAGATCTTGAATTATGAAATATTCCTGCTGGAAAAACCAAGCTATTACTTTCAGAAGATGAAAAAAAAATATCCATGTGGAGAAAACAATGAATAATTTTCTCTGCAATACACAGTGAACAGCCCCCAAGAGCATACCAGTAGTGTAAAAAAACAAGCAAACGTAGACTAATAAAGAGACACAGACCAAGGATAAATCAGTTCCTGATTTCAGAAAAAAATAATGTCTCTTTTAACAGCTGCTGAAATAACTTCCATAAACAACGAGCCTTCACTGACGCACTTTGGTAGATGTAACGCTAAGAAATGGTAAATCAAATACACCAGAGCAGCCAGTGGTGCACGACACACTTTCCAGCACAGCTAGGCTAAAAACTATTCATTCAGGGAAAGCTTTTAGAAAAAAATAAACAAAAGAACAACAGAAATCAGGCAACTCCAGTAAGGCAGAGTTACCAACAATTTCCAGGGATGCTCCAAAGCCCGTGCAGTGGCAATCATGCAGCACATCCAAGCCCTGCGCAGAGCAGGGAGGAAGCAGGAGCCCTCCTGTCCAGCATCCCACTGCTTCACACGCTCCCATGCTTCCTTTGTCATATGCCAACCTTCTGTTTTCAAACTGGATGACCTCAAAAATAAACAAATAAATAAATAAAAGCATGCAAAAAAATAAATCGGCAGACAGAGAGAGAAGAAAGCACTATTTTGGTTTAGTTTTGGCTTTGCAGGGGGCAGGAACAAGAAGAGGGTCCATATGTTAATACTCCAGTTTTCTCAGGTTGAGCTTTATTGGGATGTTAAATGCATACATTTGCATTTAACTATAGGAATATTAACACTTGGAGGCATGTAAGAGATGCTACTTTTCCTTCCACGCACACGGTGCTAACTCTATGCTACTGAACATACAGGTGTATAGGCTGCTGTATTTCAAACGGGGTCACTTGAATCACCCAAAATAACTCCGTGCGGTGACATTAAAGCACATTGTCTTTTAATGACACCATGTATTATTGAAGCCCCAGTGCCAAAGACAACAACTGAAGAAGTCCGTGATGTTGCATATGCCCCAGCTTCACATTTACTAGGGCAGCTTCTGCAGTTTATACACACAACCCACAGGCTTTGACTTTTGGAGTCTGATGTTAGCTTCCAAACCCAAAGGAAGCAGTTTGGCCCTGTTCACAGACAAGGAATGGGTTGTGCTTTTGCTAAAAACCCCACAAATGACCAGAAATGTTGAGCAATGCTAGACATACTCAACAGCCCTTTCTAAAGCCCTGGGGCCAAGATGTGTAACTCTCTGTATCCAAATGAAGGTTATTCCACATTTAATGACCTAGGAGACTCTACAGAGGTAAAATTTATTCCATCTTGTTGTGTTTTACTGACCGGAGGTAAAGCTAGCAGAGAAGTGTTCAGATCCTCCGCAGCATAAGAAGTTTATTCTCAGGAGCTTGGCCAGTTGCTTTGAGCAGATTTTACCTAAGTTAACAGAATAAGCCAGAAAACCATGGTGAAGGTTTGGAAATGTTTATCTGACTTAACTGGGTTTCTGGAAGCTTCACAGAGATCCACTGAACTCGTATTTTATACCTGTACCCCCAAAACCCTGGACACAGGCTGAACGTCTTTTACCAGTCCCTGAAGATCCGTCAGCCCCAGGCAGAGCCATCCAGCCTTTAGCTTATGGGAGCGCCCAGCCTGGATGCTGCTGGCAGGGCTTTGAATTGTTAATAAAAGAGCTGAAATATTGCCATCTTTCTCATGGTCTGCTAAGTTCATGTCCTGGGGTCACACTAGAAAGACTGAGAGACCCTCTCAAAAGCATATATAAAGAACAATAGCATACACGAGCTACAGCTCGGATGGGTAGGATTTAGATGCTACACATTTGCTACACATAAAATGCCTGAATTTAAATTATATTTAAATTAAATTTAAATTCAGGCTAGCTCTACAGCCCAACCAACAATAAATGTCTCTATATAAAAAAATGAGACTGTTTATTAGCTTTTATTTAGAACATAAGCACATTAAAAAGAACATAACCACTGCAAACTGCATCCCCCCCACCCAGGACAAGGTTACTGGGCTCCACTACTGCAAGGAAGCCTAGAGGTTTAAATTACACAAGATGTTTCACTCGAAGTTTGCCAAATTTAGACTGAAGGAAATGGATCAGAAAACTCCAAATTCCACACCTCCAGATTCAGAAACTATTTTTTAATTTGATCCTATTTTTATCCTAATATTTCAAGCTTGGCTTGATTGTGAACTGTATTTTCCACAATTGTGGTATATTAGGCACCAAGAACAATTAAAGAATCATCAATGCTGCTATTAAAATAATAAGTAGGTCCGGTTTAAAAATGTTGCAAAGAAACTTAAATTGTCCAGTATTGTAAAACCCAATTCTCAACCTGTCAGCATGGTACAAAGATTCAAAACACAAGCCTTACAGGGCATCCAGACAGCATTTCATTGCTTGGTATTCCAGGTTCAAAACCCTCACACCAGCAGACAAACCCAGCCCAGCCTTAAATACCTGGAATAACACTCTAGAGAAACCTCTGCTCCATATAAATTGGCTGACCGAAGTGCAGCATGGAGGATTTAGATCAAGTGAGGATTTAGTTAGCTTTGCCATACATCATATTCCTTTCTAGAAGTATTCCATCTATCCCTTACCTGACATATAGTTCTTAAACAACATCAGAAAAAATATGGCTGTGCTTTAAATCTACTCAAGTTGAATTCCTTCTGGAATTCCATAAATTTTCAGAAAAGAAACATTTTAGCCATGGTAAGCATTTAAAAACAGCCCACAAAAACATCTGTGCATTGGCTAAGTTCCCATACTAACCGCAGGAGCCCCTTCTCACTGTCTGCTCCCCACAACACAACACACGTGCGTTTTTTGGTTATAAATAAATACAGACCTGCCAGATGATATTTTCACTGTAAACTTCAATATACACATTTTTGATCAAAGATTTTTTTTTTCCTCAAATTTCAGTACAATTTTAAGCAGTTAATGTGCTGTAACAATAAATTGCACTATTTTGTGTTTACCCTACAACGTTTTCCAAACAAATGGGAATCTATTTTTTCTTTGCTTATTTTTCCTCTTTGCTTTTTTATCCTGAAGGATAAACATAGTCCTAGCTACGTTCACCACTGGTAAATATTAAACCATTATATATTCTTTTTTATTTTGTAACATTGTTGATTTGCTTTACATGAGTAGCAGCACTACTTCCACTGCAGTTATTTGCCCCTCTGGAGTCAGAGTTCCTGCAGTTGCCTATGGCTCTGTTCCACTCCGATGTGACCACCCAAGACTGCGTCACCACAATACAATCATTCCCAAACCACAGCCGGCAAAGGACATAACCAACAGGAATGCCTTGCCAGTGCTCTTCTAGACACTGGCTTCTAATTAGGACAGTTTAAAGTAAGGAATTTCTCTTTCTCTTGCAGTAAATGTCTTCAGATTGCCTGTAGACTCCTCTGACCCGCTCCCTGGCAGAAGAGAACATGTCTTTGGTTTAAAGACGGGGGAAGCTAAGGTAGGAAAATCTCTACCTAAGGGCCCTCCTTGCTCTGGCAAAGCCCTGGTCATGGTGATCTTTATGTTTGGTCACAGAGGCACACACCTACTTACTCAGCCTGAAATGGTTCAGGAACCTGGAATCGCAGCTGGATGTAACACGTAAAAGGGCTTAACTCGACCTGAAGTGAAATGGTTGATTTGGGGGGAAACAGGCAAGTTTTTAATTGATGGATTTTAACTTCTTAATTCTGTATGTGTGTGGACAGAGTTACGAGGTCGTTAGAGACATTCAGGTATATTTACAATAAACCCAAATTACAGAGGTTTCCCCAGTTCACAGATAAGGACACAGACCTGGATCAAGGATCATAAGAGATCTGAAGATGATGGGAGCAGAACAACTGGACTCTGAAGAGAAATTGTAAATGTTGGAAAAGGCAGCTAGGTCCAGGTGGTCGTCACGTGTTCACACCTCATACTGCCTTACTAAGTTACTTTTGGAAAACCCTTAAATATTCCCTTTTTTAGAGTTTTTAACTATACAATGACACTACAGTACTTCAACACTTCAGGATGGTACACAAACGAAAAACAGTTTTACCATATGGAAGCATCTAGCAATTCTGCAAGGAGTGACAGCAGGCACCATGAATATCTTATCTATCTGAATAAGTTGTTTAGCATGATAATTTGCCTTTTGTGATATTTCGCACTTAAAGCACTGCCTTAACTTTTGGAAATGCAAACATTAACTACTGAAAATGGTAACCCAATTAGAAATGATCTGCTTGATCTTTATGGCATTCCCATATCCTAACAGTTTTAAGATATTCTATTTTTATACTAGAAGTATTTCAACAGACTTCTGAAAATCGAAGCAGACTTGCTTTTAGACAGAAATATAGCAGCACTTGAGAAGTGTATCAGGTGTTGAATAAAACACATAGTGAAAAGAATTTTATACTGCCCTTTATCTTACATTAGTGTAATGTAATTATATATTTTTTAATTAATTGTCCTAATATTTCATGAGACTAATGCAACCCCCTTTGCTGGGTTATTATATGCACCTTTTCTTCTCACTGCAACCCATGTAACACAAATGCATTGAGACCTCTGAATACAGAAGTGGCTATTTTAAGCATCCTTGGTTTTAGATAGCTTTCAAAGCTTTTGAATTTGAAGCACAGAAAAATGAGTTCACACGGAATTGACAGCTGGACACCCAGTAACGAAGCTACCCCAAATAATTATGTGAAAGAGCTGTTAAAGACAAATTCAGGCAAATGAGAACAGATAGGCTGGTCAGTTTGTTTGTTTTAAGCAATTTCTAGCATAACGATTTATCTGTGCTCTATTTCTAGTCAAAAAAATCACATAAATTCAACAGGAAATCTGTCAGAAGGAGTGAAGGTAAACCAAGATATTTGCTTGACACCTTCCTGAGTATTTTTGTCTGGTTCCTCCCTCAGCTAACAGGTGGTAAGTCCCGCAATGCTGTTCTTGAGGAAGATAAACAGAATTAGAATAATTTCTCTGCAAATATGCGTTCGGGATTTAGAAATCTGAGCCTGCTACCCTGACTGGAGTCCATCTGTGACTGGCCCTGGCTCATAAAGGATCCTGGGACAGGGATCTAACCTGGAAGCTGGAGGGAACGGAGCACGATCCGACACAGATCTGCCCCACGCAGCAGTGCAGCAGGCTTGTTCTCCAGAGCCAACTGTTCTTGTCGCCACGTGGGTCGGTGCCTTCCACAGCACTTCCTACACCAGCCAGTCACTAACGTCACCACTGCTTCCCTCCATCGTCAGCGGGAGATGTGCGAGAGAGGAGCCTAATAATGCAAAGGTTGAAAGCTTTTTCTCATCCCCATTTAAAGGTAAAAAAAGAGAGCTTGTATTTATTTCTCTACGCGCTGCTTTCATGAACATGCGAAGAATGGTGTGTAAGACAAGACCAGAAGAAATTCACACTTAAGGCATTCAGTCTTATATTAGATGCTTGTTCTCTGAGCATTTTAATGACCTGAGAATATGAAGAACAAGGAAGATTCAAACTGGAAAGCTTTGGTCGTTGAAAAATACATTTGTTTTCTTTCTATCCTTTTTCACCATCCCTATAAATTTAAGAGACAAGCCACATATCACAGTAACCTCCATTTTAATTAGATGGCTAGCAAGCTGCCCAAGAACCAAAACAAGCTGCCAAATACAATTAAGCAGGTTGTCAGAATATAGCACAACATTACAGAGATTTTCTTTTTACAGAGAGAATAAGAATGCAAACCCTACCAGACACCTCCGTGAACTAGTAGAGAAACTTTAAGCCTGGCTTCAGATAAAATTGGAATAAGGATTTTTAAATGTGTAAGTTGCTTTTTGGTGTAGAGTTTTAGCTACTCCTCGTGACTGTGGGAGAGGACATCCATTCAAACTTCTCTGCCCGTGGGTGCAGCCAGCTTTGGCATGTAGACGTTTCACATCTAAGACCTGGAGAACTCTGACAGGGGAGTTCCCACACTCTAGGAATCTGCATTTTTTAAAATGCAACATCACTTGCAATCCCTTTGCTGGTTTTTATGTTCAAGAACTCATCTACAAAACACTGAAATTCAGACATGAATTTCGATTCAGACATGGAAAAATTACATTGGAATAAAATCACATTTATTTTGGAACTGAGTGTAAGTTGGGAAAACTGTCATGATTTTGCACAATATTTTTACTGGTCAATTTTGCTAATATGAGTACAAATTACCCAACCAACTACAGTAGTTCTGAATAAGCAACTATTTTTATCATTTAATTTTATTTTGATACTGTCTTATCAACATTTATGTACATTTACTGTATCATTGGATATCTTGTGGCACAATAGCACCTAGACTCTTACCCTATAAACTCATTTCTATGATCAAATGACTGGAAAGCAAGAGATGACCGTAAATGTTACCTTGCTGTTCGTTCAGACCAGCTGGCTGATTTTGGCACATACATCGACAGGCAATCACAGCTTCTGACCAAAGTCACACTTCACTTACATTTCTATCTCTGTTAGCAAAGATCATCTTATTTGCACAGATTAGTTAAATAGTCCAGGTAACTGCAAGTAAAATGTATTGACAAAGAAGGGAGGGAATTGTAGGCTTATATAAATTGCTGCTTGTTGGGCGTAAGCAAACTGTTGAACATAGTGACTTCCACCCGTCAGCTGGACTCTGAGGAACAAAAGAGGTTTGTTCATGAAATGAATGGTGAAATTAGGATATAATATCTACGAAGTTATTTATCTTAATTCTCTAAGCACAGAGGAAATGGTGCTTGCTGATTGCTTCGTAGTGAAGGCCATTTTGTAAGCCTAGAAGAGAAGGTAGTAAGCCATTCAAGAAGAAATGTTCAAGACAGAAACTCCCTACAGCTCTTATTATAAAAAATAAAATAATAATAAAAAAAACACTCTTAGCTTTATTTTAGCTTTGCCTTCAATGGAAGGCATGTTAGTTCATTATTGTATAATAATTTTACTCTTTTCTATTCCCAAAAACACTTTAAAGTGCACAAGTCCAGAAGACTTTTACTTGGCTGGACCTTCTTTGCCCATGCATTTTTAACTAAAACACATTTTCTTTTGTTAGCATGATTTCAGCTCAACAAAGATTGCAAACTCTTGCTTTATTTCTCATATGGCTGCTGGAATGTAAAGACAAAGTTTCAGCTGGGTTATTAATTCTTCTTCTATACGGATCACCAAACAATGAAAACTCATCCTCCTTAGGCAGATTTAATTAAAAATCCAAGTTCTGAACACAGACATTCCTGCTAAATAAATCAAAAGTCAGGAAGAAGAAAAGGAAATCCCATGTTATCTTTTTTATCTTTCTAGGCCGAAATATAAACACACCTGTCAGGGACAGAAGCAGCTGTCTGATAGCTCTCTGTTGACTATAACCATAGGAAGGAATTGAAAGCCCTTCAGACAAATCTCTTTCTCAGGCAGCATGCTAATCTTAGCAATCTATTGCTAAGGGCCACAATAAAGAAGCCTGTCATCAATCCTACAGCGGTGTTGTAATATGGAGATGTTCTGCTAGCAAGGATGGCACAGAGAGAGCAGACACATGGGACACAGAGAATAGCACTGCAGTCAGGCTTGGTATACAAACCCCATATATTAAGTTAGCTGTGGGCTCTAAGCCATTCAGTAAAAATTACAAGGAAATGTGAGCCTTAGTAACAAATTTCCTTTGTTCTGTGTTTTTAAGGCAGCTTTGTTAGCTGCTTTTTCATAAAATAATTATTTTTTTTTTCTGGAAAAACATAATACTGGTTTTTCTAACAAAAACATTTTAAAACTACTACTGCTTTCTTCTAGTTGCTCAATCTGGACAATAGGTAGGAAATGCCACTCAGTAAGTCATAAAATCAGGAAGATCACAACAGCATCCACAAGGACACAGAGTTCTAAAACTAAAAGAAAAAACAGCAAATGACTGACATACCACACTACTTTGCATCTCTCCAATTTTGGAGTAATTGGCTTGACACATCTACTGCTAATTCTGATCAAAGTAACAGAAAACTCTCATTCCTGTCTGTACTAGATGAGCCTAATTTATTTGGAGAAAAAATAGTCCAGGTAACATCAGATAAAATGTGATGATAAGGCAGAAGGACATCAAAAAGCTGTATATTGCTATTTACAACATGTAATCATACTAATAAAACTCAAAGTGCATCAGTTATTTTTTGTTTTCCATGTACGACTGCTCCACGGAGCAAGCTCCTGAAAAATGTCAGAAACGTATTCCCAGGACATATCCCTTTATGTCAAACAGCATGCACCTCTTCTTCTAGCACACAAAGGGGTTTTGTTGCCTTTTGTGTGTGTGTGTGTGTGTGTGTCTGTGCGTGATATAAAGGCTTCTTATTAGAATGAAACTAAAAGGAAATGTTCCACATTTCAGTATACTGGGATTGTTGAAAGCAGAATTGAGATGTAAGTGACTTGCAGCTACAATGACTTTTCAATGGAAGACCAAAAACACCAACAATCAGTGGAGTCACCTAAAATATTCCAACTTAATTTTTCCCAAATGATAAGAGCAGTCTGAAAAACAGCTGTTTCCTGCCAAGAGCACTTCTGAAAAGAGCAAACTTACAAAGGGTTAACACGTCTCCTACAATTAGAATGGATTTGTATTTAAAAAGTCCAGTGCTCTGAATCTGTAGTCTCAAATCCTATCCTTGAGCCTGAGATTAATTCCCTAGAAGCGTTAGGTTTTCAGTGGCTGAGAATCGTAATGGCACTGTAGCGTTTTATACCAGCCAAAGCTAAAGCTGTCTTGCTCACTATTCCTGCTGTGCCAGATTTGCTCCTCTCCTTTCCTGGTGATGAAAGGCTTCAAGATGCACCGGGAGGGCTTCAGCCTGACTCCCCCTGTGACATGAGCACCACTGCCCCAAGCAAGCTCAGCTGCCTGCTGCAGGAAAGATGCTCCTCCTGCAAAGCCCTCCATGCCAAAACAGGTGTCCATATTCAGTCACAGCTCTCATCACATTCACGTACTCACTATTTTTCATGATCCCTCAGCCTCCCTCCCAGGTAAGGCATTCTTTAAAGTCCACAAGTTATTGAATTGTTTTCCCTGCATTGCTCCTATTCATCTTTTCTTTCCGGCTGCCCTATGGTTAGAGCCAGGCACTGGGTATGCCCTGCAGCAACATACAAGAGAAAATGCAGAAAGTTCCTTCAGCCTAGTTTTCACCACACTTAAGAGAAAATAAGAAAAAATCAGCACTGCGAAGCTAATGTAAATGATCTGAAGTTAATGTGTACAAGCATAGAATTCAAACAACTTTCCAGCTACATATGAGAAGAATCTTAACAAGTATTTTCCTTCTACCACCCCAAGAAGGTCAACTTCTGTTAGCTCAGCAGATACGGTTGCCAAGATTCAAACAAGTAGCCTATATTACTGCATTAAATACTGTTTTCAAAAAAAGTTTAAAAAAAAAAGGGATTATATGAGAAAAATAGCTTACTTTTGAAATGTAGAAAGAGCAAGCTACATGTTATTCACTGTGCAAAGAAAATGACTGTGGGTTCAATTCTGGAGTAATGTATAGTTACCTCCCAGTACATTTCACAGTAACTTGACTGTAATATATGAGATAAGCACTTAGAATCTCAGACTGTATAAATCTACATCATGCTCTTTAGGTATTCTTATTATATTGCTTGATCATCCAGCTTTCATATAATTGACTGTTTATAACTATCAGCCTAAATTTACAAATTTCCCATTTTGACCACAATGTGATGAAGAAGTATAAATATTTCCATGGAAATTAATGAGAGAACTTGATCTATGGTGCTGCTGGATAAAAAAAAAAAATTACAATTGAAAACTTTACTCTGGAAATATATATTTTTAATGCCTGAAAGATAGTACCCTTGGAAAGATAATATCCTTTCTTCCAAATTTGTAATGGCTTCTCAAATACCATAGCAGTCTAACTTCGTTCTGCATAACACTTTTTCAAAAACACGTTTTCATTCTACCAAAGATTAAAATGTAGAATAGGCAACTGAAAGGAATAGCCAGGGGGGAAAAGATGAATTTGGAGCTTGAGTTGAGGTTTCCCCGTGGCAGGATGCAGGAATGCCATGGCTACTTCTGATGGAAAGCATGAGATTAGTCACAGCACACAGGTGAAGTCTTGACAAGGTTTTTAGGACAATTCTAAAAGTCCTTCAGCAGGAGTGTACACCTTTGTACATGAATGGAGGTGATCACTCTCTACATAAGGAGTATGGATAGTTAACAATAGCATGTGTAAAATGAATTTGCAATATGCTAAGTCAAATAAAATCCCCTCTATGCCAGAAAGTCCTTATGACACAGAAGCCAATCTTTATGCTATATGTGTACTTGGCCTGTATACAGCCTGCCCCTCTGCTCCCCTCGTGAAGAGGGACCCTGGGATTCAAATCTCGCAGTCATGTTATCCAAAGGTCTGGCATACAAATCACCTCTTGGAACAATGCTACATTTCCTACAGACACTCCAAACTAATGTAACGGAAACCCTGTAAGTGATCTCACTTGTAAAAGGAATAATTCAGAGGGAGGAAGTGATCAAAAGCCTAAATAATAAATCTGAAGACTCCGTTTATATAAGGTTATCAATTTGGTTTCTTCACATGCATAGCTTTCGCACGAATACGTAACAAAAGTATCTGCTCTTTTCTATGCAAGACCTGTTTGGAATCTCCTTTTGTCATAAACCATAACAGAAACAAAATGACAAGCTGTTATTTGGACTGCTATACATTAAACATAATAGTAATGCTGATTCTTACTTGATTGCACAGTAGGAGATATGCTTCAATTTAAATAGATCAACAAGTTTCAAACCTTACAGTCTGAGCTATGAGCAAACCTGTTTGCCTGCATGGCTTTTAATACTCTTCTGATTTCCAGACTAGAGGAAATCCCTGTGTTTATTTGTTCTTGTACTTCTGAGTGATCTTAACCATTAACTTAAACACCTCCTCCTCTCCGTGACTGTGGATTGCATCCACACTGCTCAAGGTTAGCTCCTCCACGGTGGACTGGCCTCAGTCGCACTGGCTTTTATCTCATCTCATCTCATAATGATACTGCATCAACCCAAAACAGGGACGTCCGTGTAGTTTAAAACAATTTCAAGATATGATTCTCAATAGATAATGGCTTGTTGGGGAATGAATACTGGTAAACTAGGGGTCCAAAAAAACCCACTTCATTAATAATTTGGTAACTACTTCTGGCAAGTTGTTGCTTTTGTTGAAAACGGGATTTTTTTCTCAACAGCAAATACAGTCAAAGAGTAAAAGTTGTTCATCAGGAGTTAGTAAGTTAACAAAATGGCAAGAACTTTAAATAAAATTGGGAATGATTTTTGTTGATGCTGTACATTATTCGCTGGAAATGATTTTCTCAAACTGTTTCTGCTAACCTTCTGTCATGGAACACATGTGGCAGTAATTGTTTGATCCATATCTTTGTTGTTCTCTAATAAATTCTGGACTGGGTTTGTAGCTGCAGTATTGTTAACGTCTGCTGTTACAGAAATTGTAAAAACAGGTTTTGGCATTTGGGATCTGTACTACTGAAATCAGACCAGATGATCAATACCATGACAGGTATCCCAAAATGCAATCCTAAAGAGAAAGACTCATTGAGATAGAAATACAGCTAGAAGAATATATGCATTAAAAAATAATTAATACTTGGTAAAATTACTTATTTAAAATTAATTCAAGTTGGCTGTATGTGCCATTCCAGTTTCCCTTTTTAATTCAGGTTACTTCAATCTAAAAATATGCAGTCTTTATCATTTACTGATACAATTAGTCTGTCAGATTTGGAGAGGAGTCTGAATTAGCATTCAGCAATCCCATTTCTGATTTTTATGCCTTACAAAAACATAAACTGCAATTTTGGTTATTTGCAGTTTTGGATCTGACACTAGGGACAGTAAAATACCTAGGCCTTTAGCACTGCATGATGTTCAGGAAGGCTCTCAGAAAAGCCCTTTTGCTGGTGCTGTTGTTTGAATTTCTGTCTTGCAGTTGACCTGAAGTGGATGTATGGTATGTTTCCTCACAACATCACTTTTGACTTGGACAGTTCCATACAAAAGATAGACTTCATATTGAAAAAATCTCCCTGTAAAAACAGATTTGAGCAAAAAACTCAAATAATACTTAATTACTTTTATATGACCGTTTATATGGCCATAGTAAAGAAAAAAAAAATTATTCCTGTGTACAATGAGACAAATTGTCTGTTTTTTAAAACTAAAATACTCCCAGGCCCTTTTGAAAGCCAAGCCAATGACAATGACAAAGACTGATCACTCTGTGTTAGTCACCTTCTTCTGTACCACAGCATTTACAAAACCTCGCTGATGTGCAGTGACTCACGGTACTTGTACACAGCTCCTATGCTTTGAGAAAGATTAACATAACCTTGCCACTGGTTACACAAGAAGAGAACTGAAAAACAAACACAAAATGTAAATGCAGTTATATACCTATTTATTCCAGCTCATTTTAATACAGAGCCTGTTGCTAAACTCAGGTCTCACCCAGTGCCCAGGAAAATCAATGGAATTACTTCAGTTGATCCGAGTATACACTGGACCAGATCTACAACATCTTTTTATTGTTACTCAATTTCAGTGGAAAAGTAGGTATACTTACATAAGTGTATTTTTGACCTTTTATACAAACACATTAAAACCTATTCAAAAGTGAACCAGTGTCCTAATTCACTCTTGAAAGTACTACAAAGCTCTGTACTTATGAGATCTTACTTTTAAAGTTAATCAACTCTAACAAAATGGAAGCACTTATGTTCTTTCAGTGTTACCCTAAGCCCTGTGCCTGAATTCTGGTGGTTCAGTAGATTTTCGTGACTTGAAAACATTTTCAGTTCTTCTTAGAATGAATTTTACAAGGAAATTCTGATCCATAGGCAAAAAACTGTCAAACCAAAGTGCATCCATAAGGTGTTGGTTCATCCTTAGACATGTGAAAGGAAATATGTGAGTCCACATAAATGTTTATTACACAGAGGATAGTAAGTATGTCCTTTCTTTCCTAAAGAAAATTAATGTAACCTAAAGAACAAGATGTAACTACCATTTATTTTAGAAATTTCTAAATAAAAACATCTAGAAACAGCATCAAAGAAAACCCTCTATAGTCTTATTACTAAGGTTTGTATAGATTATTTATAATGTTACAAGACAAACAAAAATCCACATAGCAAGTCCTGCAGAGGAGATGAGCTGATTTGCTAAAGAATGTGGTCAACTAGCTATAGAACTGCTTACGGTGCTTTAAAGATGCAGGTCCTCTCTTTAGTACAGCTTTTAGTGTAACGTGTTCTTATGACACAACTACATAATTAGAGAGATACCATACACAAAAGAACGTATTCTTATTTTTCCCTTGAGGTTTGGAACTACTGCTGTACCAGCATCATCTCCAAAGCTGTGCAAGTAATTGAAAACAGTAAAAACAAGTGTCCAAAACAAATCCCACAGCCTCTACACTTGACTAAGAATTTGAGAAGCTGCAATAGTGTACAACAAGGCATACTTCACATCAAACCAAAACAAATATGAAGTAGTCACTTGTGCACATCTGCCAACTGAAGAAAGTTTAGCACTGCAAAGCAAAATATCCTTCCGCGTGTTTTCAAGTAGACACAGGCAACACAAACACTGGGAGGAAAGCAAGCCAAACTATGATGACAGATGTGGCAATATCCTGCATTTGTAGAAACCCAGAACAGTGCTAACACAGGGAGGTTCAGGTTGAAAAGTAGGAGACATTTCTTCTCAGAAAGAGCCGTCAGGCATTGGGACAGGTTGCCCAGGGAGGTGGTGGTGTCACCGTCCTGGGGGTGTGCAAAAAAAAGTTGGATTTGTGCTTAGGGACATGGTTTAGTGGGTGACGTTGGTGGTAGGGGGGTGGTTGGACCAGATGATCTTGGAGGGCTTTTCCAACCTGAATGGTTCTGTGATCAGCTAGGAGAAGCAGAGCTCCCCTGTGACACCAAAGAGTCCAAAAGAGCTGCACTTATCAACAGCCAGCAGCAGCAGATCGCTCCTCACATCCCAGCCTCGTGCCATCAGCAGAAAATGCTTCAGGTGAGGGAAAGGAAAGACAACTGCATATGGGCTTAAACAGTCTTCAAGCTCAACCATTCAACGGTAGCTACTCCTTTTGCTACTTTTCTAACACAATACCTGCTGCCACAGCAAAAGGAGAGAAGCAAGCGGATGGCGTGTGGGTTTCCTGGCGTTCTTCTGGCGATGGCTTTCCTATTTTTTTTTCAGCAGAGGAGCCTTCAGTTCTAAATGAAGAAACCAGCAGGGAAAGCAGCTGTGGCTCCTGCTCCTTTAAAACACAGCCCCAAAAAGCAAGAGCCGAGCTGCTGGCCTCGGCTTGGGCAAAGCCAAGACTTGGGCTTTGTCCATCCCCAACATATCTTCAGCTGTTGCCGTGACAACGCCGACATCGCCACATGCTGCGAGAGGCTTTTAGTTTAAATATTGTATAAATGAACATAAATCTTTCATATTCCTCGGGCAGCTATTGTTTGTGAAGTGGGAGCCGTATTCCTCTTCTCAGCTTGACTGGAGGAAGAAATATTTTTAAAAATTTACTGGAGGAAAAAGCAGGGATTGTTACGCACTGAGCATGGAAAAATCTGACAGCCCAACCTGCCATAATTTTGTTTTATGTTTTTGTTTTATTTAATGAAAAACAGGGCAGTAAGACTGTATCCTGAATGCAAGAAAGGTCGATTTCAACAAATTTTCTCTCTTGCAAAATTCAGGTGTGTTGGAAAACTGGGGACCTCCACTGTAACTTATTTTCCATATAGAACCTTAAAATAGCTCAAGTGAAAGATTTTTTTTTAATGTTTTAGTATTCAAAGTGAACATTTGAGGGAGATTTTCAATTAATAGCATTTGAGATTTTATTTTTTAATTCCTTTTGGATTATATTTATAAACACCGAAGAATTTCCTCTCCCACCTGTCCCTAGCAGAGTTGCGAAGCCCAAAGGTGACTCCATGCCTTCCTTTGGGGCTTTCTGCACTTGAGGATCTGTAAAAAAAACTTCAATACAGAGCATGGCTTCTATTACCATGGGCACATAGATCCAAAATGATGATTCCATCATTTTCAGTCCTACATTCAGACAAGTATTGGTGATAACCCTACAAAGAAATTAGATCTTCAGAGTTTTATATTTGATTAAAGAATTTTTTGAATGAGCATACAAAAACATAAGGAAAAAAGGAAAAGAACAGTCAACCTTTTGGAAAAAAAAAAAAAAGCAAACCAGGACTTTTCCACCACAAAGGCCTACGAAGACACTCACATAGGTATTACAAGGCAAAACTGGCATGCAGTTGATATGCTGATGGCACTTTCACATCTCCAGCTTTGACACCACTTGCTCTTTCAGTGGGGCATCTTCTAGGGGCTGGGCCTCTGAGGCCAGCACCTCACAGAGAGAGCTGATAATTTTCATCCACGTTGGCACAAAACCTGGATGATTTTTTTTAGGACCAAACATAGCTCGCAGGATCAGCAGTGCACGTGATGCAGCGCACACCATTAACATCAGAGGCAGTGTGTTTAGACTACCCTAATAATCCCCACCCTTGAGGTTCTTTGCCCTCGATGGTATCAGCCTCTTGTGTGAGCTACCTCACGGCCGCTTCTTCCCATGCAAAGAACATGGAGCTTCTCCTAAGGTCTCCTGACATAGATGTAAATCTGCTATGACTTCTGTTCCAGAATGAAGTGACACTGGGGAGCAGGGTACTCTTGTCTGCACATATACAGCAATGCTGTAATGACCGACAAGGAAATGTGTGAGATGAGATCAGGCTCATCTTAATTAGTCCCTGAATTTACTTTATAGAGAGATAAAACATGTTATATTAGATAATAATAGATAATAATAATAATAATAGTAGTCGATAATAATAATAATAATAGTAGATAATAATAGGTGAAGTATTTCATCTCATTTTTTCTTTTAGGCTCCCTTTTCTGCTGTAGCATTTAAATGGAGATAATCAATTCCCTCTGGAGCAAAGACAAGGACCACGAACAGAACTGCACGGCTCAAGGGATGTTCAGCAACTGCATTCAATCAACACTTGCTCCTTCTGGAATAAAGAGGATGTGCCTCTGCATCAGGTTTAGCCATTGTCTACTGTTTGAACTGTGAGGCAGTCTCTGTCTATGCCATAATATGATTTGGGTTGAGGGGAAAAGGGCAAAGGATTATTTTAAAACTGTACTGCAACGTCCATCCTTCATCTAATGAGGATTATCTAATTTACATCTGAAAACCTATACCTACTGCAAATGTGGAAGTCAAAAAGGGACACGCGTGCAGGGCTGGAGCTGATGGGGGGAAGGCAGATTTAAATTTACCGTGCCAAGCTTCCTATTCTACAAGAGCGTGCTAATTATTATCGCTAGAACAAAGGTTTTATTAAGCAAATGAATAAAACCTTTAATCACAATATTACCCTTCTTTCTGATGAATGTACACAACTAAAAGTTAATTAGAACTGAAAATAGCAGACTTATGAGCATAGCATTTGCTGGCACATGGGCTGGTGTGTCGTGTTAAAAGGTGATAGTGCCAGATAAGTCATTTAGCCATAACGTGCATTAAAGAAAGGATGAAAGTAATGAATAAAGAAATGGAATCAATAAATAGGTATCAATTAGTGGTCTTGATTTTGTAAACCCCAACAGAAACTGGCAAATTTCTGCCACATTAATATCTCATTTAAACTGGTAGCATTGCCCAAACTCTCATAAGTAACTCTATCTCCCTCGTTATTTCAGTAGATTGTAGGTTAATTATGAGAAGATTTGGAGCCTTCCCGACCTATCACTTTACACCCCTGAAATCCATTAAGGAAAGATAACACAGGGCCATCCGTGCATGCAGACGCATGGGTTCCTTTCATCTCTAGAGCCAAACTGTACAACTCCAATTTCCCATTAATTAGATAATCTTTCAGAGGTTTATTTGCTAATTATCCTCAGTAGGATTTCAGCAGATGAAAAACATATACAGTGAAAAAAAAAAATCACAAAGAGAGACTTCTCTAAGAAACAGGGCATGCTAATATGGAGGGAAGAATGGGCATACCCCACATATTCTTGGGGATCCTTCCTCCCTGACACCCCAGGAATAACACCCTGGTTGTGCCAACTCCTCCCTGGGGCACAGAGTAGCCAGGGTCCATTACGCTTTGAAAATCATCCAACTCAAGGCAGGACTTTAAAATAAGATTATTTTACTACAAAAGCTTATTTAAGCAGCTATTTGTCAGATGTGGGAAGAGGCACAAAAAGTGTGATATCTAAGGGCTACGTGTCATTTATTAGCTCTGGGAATTTCCTTCTTTTCCATTCTAGTTCAAGGTTTTGAGTTACTACGTGCCCACCAAATGCTCCAGAGATTGCATCTACAGCCAGTAAATCTCTCCCGAACTGACACTCCGCTGACAAGCTAGACATCTGGAACCAGAAAGGATGAGACAGGAAGAGAGAACTGTCAGACTTATCCTAGCAGCAGCAGAGCTTTATTCTTTCACCTTCTCCCAGCTAACCAAAATACGGCGCACAGTCTGGGCTGCAGCTGTTCTTGGCTGCCGTGCTGCCATCTCCTCCTCCATTTCCTCCAAGCCATAGCAATACGGGTTTAGTTCCAGGACCTCCTACGCCCAAAATCTGAGCAGCACTGTGCAATGACTGGGTACATCTGAGACGGGCAAAATGATGCCTCAGCCACCTATCCAGCAGCCAGAAAAATGACGGCTCAGCGCTGGCAGCTGCGGACCAGTCTCATTTGCCTCCAACCTGGCCATTTGCAGCACATATGACAGCAGCAGACACAGCCAGGTGTGTTTAAGCTCCAGCAGCACGGAAGCCAGCCTAGAGCCACAAAAATCCTAACAGCCTCCAATTACTTACTGCATGTGAACTTCGGTCACCAAAGCTGCGAGCTATTTTGAGAAAGTCAAGCACTGGGTATGTGGCTGTGGATCTTGGGTGCCTGGGGTGTATATCAGAAACTTGAAAAACAAAACCAATGTTGTGTACATGTCTATATGTGACAAACTGTCTGCCTCTTTTGGTGACTTAAAGGAAAGGTACAAATCCTTGCCTATAATAGATTCATGAATATTTCATATGCTAAGTTTCTGGTGTATGCTAAGTTTCTGGTGTAAAGTGTTGATGTCTTGAGTTACTATAGATTGACCATGCTCAAGACATATTACTGTTCTTTAGCACTTGTCTACAGCACTCTCCAGCTGAGATACCAGGAATATTCTTCAGCTTGATGGAAAGGAAGAAAAAAAAAGAAGAAGAAAAAGAACCACTCAACAAGAGATGATAGTTTACCGGTAAAGCAGACTTTCTCAGAGCACTTGAGAAACATCTGGATCAGATGTGTACCCCACAGTGCTCCCTATATTTCTTGAAAGAATGCTTCTTTAAAGAAGTAACGCATGGTTTTGAAGTTAAAATTATGAAATAAAAGATACTCCAGTTTTATATTCTTTTAATTATCAAGGAAGTCCTGGCTGTCAAGATACGTTATTTTTCAGTCCTGTTTTTAAAATTATCTACTATTTACAAACCCACAGCTGAAGAGTCATACATATTATTTAACATTTCAATCCTTGTGATAAGAATGTTGAGAAATCTAAAGGGTATTTTGTTATTGTTAAAAATGTCATGGCCATAAAGATACTGTAGGTTATTCTCATTTAAGATACTGTAGATTATTCTCATTTAAGTTTCAAAATTTTACGAAGGATTAAAAGGAACTGCACTCTCAATAATGTAACTTCCAAAAGACAACTTAATAAAAATTGGAAATTGCCTGTTCTGCATCCCACTGAAGATTTCTGAGCACACAAATCTTATTTACATGTACCAAAAAGTAAAGAATTCAGGCTTTGTGCAATGAAAAATAATGCCCATTACATTCATTTAACACCTATCTGATGGCCTGACTTCAAAAACTGGCAATAGCTCTTTCCTCTGTAAATGCTTTTTTATTTCTCTAGCCATATTCTTGTCACCCATGCGATCAGAAAACAGGCCAGTCAAACATGTTACTTACTGAACCCATGTAAAAACCTTCCAATGAGGGTACACACGTTTTGTTCAGAAATAGGAAAGAAATTATATTACATAATAAAAAATTCTCACACTGTGGCATATAAATGAAAGGTCCATGAAGAAATACGGTGGGTATTCTGTGTGTGCTGCAGATGTGGTCAGCATATTGTCATGTTTACAGAATTCCCAGAGCAAGCCAAGCAAACAGGGGAAGCGATATTCAAAACAAAGCCATCTGGACAGTCTGTTTAAGCAAACCAATGTCCCACCTCAATGCATGTGCAGCTAAGTGTTAAGCTATTCTTCTCTATTAGTACAGGTCAAGGTCTTAGTTAAGGTAAAAGAGAAGAATATGTCACTGATTTCAGCTTTACCATTACAGGAATCATTTTTAACTGAAATTCTCTGGTATACGCATTTGCTGCCAAAATCAGCTTCCTTTACATCTGCTCACTTGGAGTAAAAACGTAGTGATGCTCCAGACTCACTTCTGGACAATGTAAAGGACTGCACCTAGCATGCACCGATACATAATTATTGCATTTCTACTGGCATCAAACTGCATCAACATTTTGAGTTCCTTGGTTATACACGCAGGGCTTGCCTGTATTAAAACTTGAGAGTATTTTGCATTTTTTTCCTCTTTCCAGTCTTCTGTAATACAATCTAAAAGGCCTTGCATCACATCCAATATGCATACTGAACAAAAAATATGTTTGATCTCTGGTTTTAAAATAACTAGGCTAAAACAACGGGTACAAAGTGTCATATGTACAGTGAGTCTGGAACAGACTTCTCTATTTTCACCACCAAAATTCCTATTCCAAATGCAGGCCTGGAAACACAAATATTAATGACAACAATAAAAATAATTTGTGTTTGTATCTATCTGAGAGACAAATATATGCATTTAATGACACTACAGTCTACCGTATCAATAACACATTTTAGAAAATTATATGAATACTCAATAAGTCAGTTGTTTTATTTGGAAAGACCCATTTCAAATATACCTTGTAAATATGGGATGTTCTAATGTTTTTACATCCCCTGTATTGTTGTAGTTAATTCCTTCCCAAAAACAAGGCTTAAAACTGCAATATATAGTAAGAAATTGATCAAATCAAAGATATGTTAGTTAATCAGAATTTAGACTGAAATTCTACACTTACACAATGCCAGTTTTGTTTATGCAGGCAAAAAGTGCAACTATGTATGTTGCTCAAACAGATCACATTTTATTTTACAATAAAAAAATAAAATCATAAAAGACCAGAGTAAGAAAATATTTCTCAAGTATGGTGAAATATCAATTCTGCTGCTAAAAATGCTTCCGCACATAGCAGGTTCCTAGAAAAAAAATTTTCAGCTCTCCTTGTGGACTCAGATGCAAACCTTTATACAAGGAGCAACTTGCAATCTAACGTCATCCTGGTGACAACTAACACAATTGGGCTGAACATAAAAACAGATTTCAATCATGCATCAATTTCAATTCAAGTTCTAACAAACGCACTGAGGCAATTCCGTTTACGTCAAACGGTACCAGAATTTTAAAAATTCAAATAAATAAATATTGATATATAACGTATAGAATATTGCTACCTATTCTGTAACTTTCCTTTCTCTCAGTCTCTTCCTTTCCACCCACCCTTCTGACACACTAGGAATATATGTCAGGAAATCATGAACTAGCCAAACAAATAAAAACCTGTTATAAATAAGGCTGCCTTTCTTTCCCCCACTATACCTAATTTTCATAATTCCCATACAAATCTGATTATATACGTTCTTTTCTCTGTTTTTATAGGCATTTACTTCATAATATTATAGAGTGATGAAGCACAGGACTGACAACTCCCATAATACAGAAGTTTTCCTAAGGTAAATTATTTTTAAGACTGTTTTGGAGTAAGCCATACCTCTCCTGGGTAGTTCAAATTCAGCATCTCTCCTATACCTGATATTCAGCTGCTGAAATTCTGAGTTTGGCAGGTGGTTGCTGTTGCATTTTATTCTACAGAGACAGGTGTTACACAGACACCCAGCCTAGGAAACACCTAAACCTATGAATAAAACTACCTCCTGGCACTTACAGGATTAACATTTGTTAAGTTTTTACCATTATATTGGTGATCCATTAGTATTTCACTTCTTCAGATACCTTTAGCCATGGATGATACAGTTAAACTTCACTTATTCAAATATGGAAAAAGTACAGGAAATCAAAGCAACAGCAGTTTGCTACTCTTTTGCCAAAACAGAACCTCAAAGGATTTCCAAAACCAAAAATTTGAATAACAGGTGAAAAAAAAAATAATTGACTTGGAACTCTCAGTCTTCAATAAAGGATTTTCACCGGTCAAGACTTACGGCAGTTGATAACAGTAGTAGGTAATGTACTACAAATTGAAGATGAAATCCTGGCTCCAAAGTCAATGCCAAATTCCAACAGTACTTTTGAGCAATTCTTAGCCCTTCTGACTCAGTTTTTGAACTGTCAGTTGAGTGGGAGGTGTGAATTGAGGAAATGTTTTCATGCGTTTCCTCATTTAGCCATTTCTCCATAACATACATTGGCAGAGCTCAGAGAAAAAACACACCAGGCTGTTCACTGTTTTCCAAGTGAATTACTCGGCTTTTTAGCTAAGCCAGCATTTACACCTCCCAGGGCTTCCAAAAATGCTGAAGGCTGCAATTCTAACTCCTCAACGCAAAGACCCGAAGCCCAGGAACAATTCTCTGCCATATTTTCACTGTCATTTTTTGCAGGTCATTCATCATATAGATATATACACCTATTAAACTTCAAGTTACTACTGAAAGGAAAAAAATGTTTGGAGATTTTGTAATGCAAAGGAACATGTATGCATGCTAAACCAAATACGAATTATCTTCATACCTTAAATGTTTATCGTAGTTTAAACTTCAGAAAAACTTACACAGGCTGGAGTAGGCAAGAACTGCTGAGCAAAAAGGCAGAGTTGTCTCTGATGACTGCTTAGGCCAAGAGCTAGCAGTCTGATCTCTGGGGTCCTATTTCCAGCTCTGCTATTGACCAATTCTGTGGCTTCAGAGAGTATGATATAAAATGTAAAATGTAAAGATCCCTGTAGGGCTCAATCAGGTAGGTACGTTTTGGCCTTGTTTTATGAATTCACAACAGACAGAATAGGAAACATTCATCACTCTTTGAAATGCTCACTTAAAAGGGGACAAACCTTCAGCATTCCTCGTCTGAGAACAAAATGTTCTGATTCGAGCAATCGCTACAAGATCAGCCTGGTGAGAAGGTGGCAAAAGGAAGCAAAGGCCATAAAGCTGCCAGGTGAAGTAGTGTGTGGAATAGGTGCGTAGGAATTCAATTCCATTCAGTGAAAGCCTTTTAATGGGTGGAGACATAAAAGCATGGAGGAACCCATTACTAGATCTAAATCCTATCATTTCAGTTCTCATGGTATGGCATCTTTCAACACTGCAATGGTTTTTTGGGCTACATAGAATAAAAAAGGTGTTGGGGCAGAAAGTCAGATCTAGAGTATTCAACGGTAGGACTCTCCAGGTTTCAACTGCTCGATGGTTTCAGGACTTACAGGACTTGAAAAAGTATTTCAAGCATTTGCAGAGGCCTCGGCAAAATGGCCTTAATAAGAACAGCTGTTAAGATATGGATGCTGGTGCAAATAGTGCGTGTGAATGAAACACTCAAAAACAACATAGAAAGCGTCCACCTGACACTGATTACGCTAAAGACAAGGACAATACCCACCCACTTGATTACAGAGTAACACAAGAAGCATAAAAAAAATTTTAAAACAAAGCAATACTAACATCTGTATCAGTAGGGAAGAGTGGTAAAAACAGCAGTGGGCAAAACCTGTCCTCGTTAGCATCCACTGGCATGAATCGCCATGTCCCCAGCTGGAGGTGTGCAAACGCGCCCAGCAAGATGTGTCCCTATAACCCTTCTGTCCGTGAGGAGGGATGGGGGTGCACATATAGCCTTAGGTGAGTTATAAAAGAGTGTTTAGAAATTCACAGTTACATGTAAATAGTTTGTAAGCATCTAATACTGTGGGTTATCCATTGTATTGCTGATACCGAGCCTTCATGTACAATTTACTGATTGCCAGTTACATGTCATTAATAAATCAACAAGCCACTTTGATCCTTGTTTGACTTAATCTACATTAACTGAGTAGTTTTTCCTGCAACAAGCATTCAAATCCAGTGCTACTGCAGGAAGAAACCCCAAAGTCACTACTGCCTAAATAATTACCTGGATCTCCACATCTACAAAGTCTCCTCATAGGCTAAAATATCTACGGAGAGCTCCAGGGCATGCAGCATCTCCAGTCAGATCAGTGCTCCCCAGACACACTGCAGCTGCCTACGCACATAAATCCAGGCTATCCCTGTGTTGCCATATGTCATTTTGCATGCAAACTATTTGAGAGCTTTTGTATTTCTGTGCTCTATTCATAGCGTACCTTGCGGTGCTTGGGAAAGGGCCCATTGTAATATAGAAAAGATAAACTTTGTTAAGGTCATCAATGGGAACGTGCCTTTTAAGTACAATGCACCGTCAAGAGTCTTTGGGATATCCTGTTGGAGATAAAAATGGTTTACAAAACAACAGCCATTTTGTATGGACTCTGCAGAAATGTATTTAAATGGACCTGTAAGCCTATTACAGCTGATTTTATTTAAAAGGTAAGGATGACAAAATTAGCAGGGAGATATATTAAAAAAAAAGTAGAAAAACAAAATCCAAATACATTTCAGATGTAATCCCTTCCAGTGGGTCAAATTACTTTGGCTTTTTCATGTCTGCCATTACAACAGCAGGGTTTCGTTATTCTGGTTTATTAATTGCCAGTCTCCCTGCAAAACGTTGACAAAACAAAACCAAAAATAACAAACAGAACACACAGCACTGGTTTCTCAAGGGACCCATATACATGTTGATGCATGACTGCAAGATGAATAATTCAGGATCTTCCTCTGAAAATGGTTTTTACATAACTAAGGTCTAAAAGCCCCTACACTCATTAAGAAAGATTAAGAGCAACAACTGCGAACTCTGGGATTTCTTATTGTCATTAGGCTCAACGGTTAGAGTGTGAGCTTTATACAGGCAAGGGACAAGGATCTGTCTGTGCTCTGCGTTTTCTGGATAAATCATTCAATAGCTTTTCCTTGAAATGCATTTTAAAGATATTGATCGCTCAGGTGTGTCACATTAAGAATGCAACACTTAAGATACTGCTAGGGGAAACGGCTAACTAAAAAGCTAAAAGGGAGCTTCTAGCAAACAACAGCATGAAGTCTGTCAGCCAGACAACGACATGCCATTTTGTGTCACATCACCAATGAGTCTGAGCAAATGAGGTATATACCGTGTGGTTCTCAGGGACTCACCCTGATGCAGAAGGAAATCAGTGGCAGGAGGGAGGAAAGGCAGTGATTCCTGTGACAGTCAGCTTCTGCTAGCGAGAGGCATTCCAGTTCTCTGCTTTTTGAGACATTAGCAGGTGCCACAGTGACTTATTTACGCCAGGACACTCAGAAGTATCACGAGGATGCTGAACTTGGGATGGGGGTAGGGAGGGAAGCACGAGAGAAAACGCTCTGAGCTACCCTTTGTGTGGTGCCCTGAGCCCAGATAACTGTGTTAAATCCCGTTCAAACAGACACCAGCTAAGTCCTACAAAATTCGCTACTATATTCTCAGATGAGTGTTAGCAAAGGATGACATCCAATTATTGCTTTGCTTTAAACATTTTTTTTAGCAGAAAATGTGTTTATGCTTCCAAATGGTGGCCTCTTCCAAGAAAAACAGTCAAAGCACCAAACCGTAAATGAAGTATCCTATAATCTTTCATAAGTGATCTCTCTAATATTAAATAAAGTTAAATGAGCCTCCCTCAATGATTCCATTGACATATTTATGTCTTGTGTTTGTGGCTTTTGTGCTCATCTGCAGAGCTAACTAATAATGGGGCAATTCAATATGCATGCACGACATGGTACTACTCCATTAGCAAAAACATAAAGCCCCGCTATCAAAAAGCAGCTGATGGTTGTTATTCTTAAATGGCAAACCAGTGATCTGGGGGCTGCCCCTGTAACTATCAGATTTTTAAGGATTTTGAGGCTGGGGACGGATATTCAGACAAGGTTCTTCACCAAGAGGGTGGTCAGGCACTGGGACAGGCTCCCCTGGGCAATGGTCACGGCACCGAGCTGCTGGAGTTCAGGAAGCATTTGGACACTGCTCTCAGACACAGGGTCTGGTTTTGGGTGGTCCTGTGTGGAGCCAGGAGTTGGACTGGATGATCCTTGTGGGTCCCTTCCAACTCGGGATGTTTTATGATTCAAAATGCATTTACAAGAGCATATACTGAAAAGTACGCAGGTTCCTCAGGTTCCAGATTGATCGATATCAGACACCCAGGTCCACAGCCTACGTTTTAATTCATAGCTACTTTAGAAGTGCAGCATGGACTGATCAAAAACTATGTCTCTTTCTCCAAAGTAGGACATTATTCATTAAAAAACAAGAACTTTTGATGTTGCCACTTACTAATTTCAGGGTTTTGCTGAAAACATATCTGGAGAACCACTTTTGCCCTAACGGCACAAAAAACAAGTCAAAAATCTTTTCCTGTGCATGTATACTGAGAACCACACAAGCATGTACCTGTCAAGGAGTCAAAATTCACTTGCATGTAAACCTAATAAAACGTGATCAACTGAATAGATGCAACGGAAAAAAAAGTTTCTTTTTCCAAAGCAGCTTCAAACCTTCTCTTTTGCAGGTAAGGTGGTCGGCTCAATGGCTGGAGCTGAGGAGCGCAGGAAGCCTGGCCACAGCCACCCAGCGGGGAGAAGGGCCCCTCTTTCAGTGCGACGAATGAATGGTGACAGCAGCTTCCCTTGGTCCAGGCCGGTACCAAGCTAGCCCACAGGCCAGGCATGTCGTGCAGCCACCAGTAGGACTATACGGTATTGTGTTATAAATGGTATTTCAAGAACACTGAATAATTTATATCAAATAGCACTTGTACTTCCAAATGCTAAGACATCAGAAGGCACTATTCCAGGATAGGAAATAAGCACTGCATAAGTTGGAAGGAGCTGTTCCCCTTAGGCAAAATATTAGCTACCAAAAATATAAGTGAGATTTTCAAGTTCCTCCAAATGTTTCTGACTTTCAAAATCAGCACCAGCAGAGCTCATGCTATGATGCCACCAGTGCAGCAAAGCACATAGCCCAGCCATTCCCTTCAAGGACAAGTATTCAATTGGTCTGAAAGACAGCAGGAATAGCACGTGTATTTCTGAACATAATTTTACCTTTTTAAAAGACTCCTGAAATTAGCTATGTGTTACCTACGTGTGTGTATATATATGTATGAAGACAAAATGTCAGTATTAAGAAATTAAAATATTAAAAACTTGTGCTAACTTAAAATTATACAGTAAAAAAAATGCATTTGTGAGACAAAACAGATAGGATTCATTAAGGAGGGAAACATTCTCCAATTGCAGGAGGAGAAACGGGGCCTAGTCTTGGATATATAGGTTTTCCACAGCATCCAACCAGTGTTAAGATCATAAAATAACCTCTAATAAGGAAGATCCCTTGCACATTGGATCCTTTAAGTCCAACAATTCTGCAGGGAAAAAAAAGTTTCACACACTTTACTTGGTATGAATACCCACAATGGGATTTTGATTTATTTCAGAAAACATCTCCTCTCTAATGCAATGAAATATTTGAAGGAACAGAGTTTTTAAAGGAAATTTTATAGTGGAAAGTCCTATGCCAGACATTTGAGTCACTGATGACAGCACGACAGTTTTAAGTTTCTCTAAAATCCTCTCATGGAGTTTCATGGCACTTCAGAAATTGCCACACCATTTCTTTAAGTGGACTTTCTTATTCTAGGTCCATGAACATCTTGTTGATACATATTTTCAGGCATCAAGAAGATAATCAGTACTCCCAAAGAAGTCCCTATTTCTACACCTACTCACCATTTCCAACATTGCCTCAACTAAACCTTTTCATAGGAACGATTTGTTGCATAATTACCATTTAATTATCAGTTGAAATAGATCAGACACCTCAAAGGCACTTCCTTTGATATTTTTGCTGTTTTAATAGCACTGCATCCTACCCAGCTGACATGTGATGTGTGAAAGCCGATGGTGTAGAATTCCACAGTGGTAGCACCTTCAGGTTCCAACACAAACACAGATCTAATCTATTCATTTATACAGCACTCTGCCTGTTAAAATAGCCTGGTGGTTTGAGTTTGTATAAATTTAACTCCTGGTGTAATTTTTTAAATTACAATTTCCCCCACTAGATTGCTTCAAAGCGGAACTGCAAATTTATAAGATGCCTTCTGAACCCTTGCACCAACAAAATAAGCATTGCTTTGGAAATAACTTTACTATTTTTTCATCTTTTCAAAAATCTATGCACATTTAGGACTACTATTCACTAAACTTAAATATATTCATCACTGGAAGTACCCAGTACCAGGGTACTATTACTATCCTTCGCTTTCTTTTTGATAATTATAGTGTTGTTACACATGGAAAAACAACACGTGCCCAAATCACAGTGCAGATCAAATGCTAACTATACATAATATTTGTTAGTAATTCATTAATATATTTCTCAGCTACACAAGGTTTTCAGCTTTGATTGTGAAATGAAACATGCTTCAACTAATATATTGTGTTTCTGAAAGGTAATTACTGCAAAAACAAGCCTCACAAACAGTTATTAAACAACCTTTTCATTAATGCTTACAGGCTTCCTACCGAAATTTGGCTTACAGAGCAGTGACTCAAATTTCAAAACTTCATATGCTTCAAAACCTGACTTCACAAATTCCAACACCCTGCTATCACAGGGCACACAATGTCAAACAATGTTAAACTTCACTGTTTGGAAATCCTGAGCTGCCAATCCCACCAAGTGATGTATTAGATTTTGAAAACAAATAGGTTATGTTTTGAAAATAACAAACATGATAAAAAACGAGTGTCCTGGCCTGCAAGTCCTCTGGAATTAATATTTTCAAAATTGTCTTTATATCAGATAACTTCCCTTAAAATAAAGATGGTATGGGAAAAAAAAAAAAAAAAAGAAAAAAACACCTTATATAATAACCCATCTCCAACAATTCACGAAAAAAAATCATGTAAGGCAAAATTGCCCCTTGGGAGAAGACACTAAGAGGTGATCAGGGGTACTAAGAGTCAATGTTAGACCTCTGAAGTCAGTATTCAAATGATTCTTTTTCTAATGTACCCTTCGCAGTGGCACTGAACAGTAAATATGATCTGATTCATTGGCATTTAGTTGCTAGTGATAAACTATAAACCAAACAGATAACATACTGCAGCTCAGTAGATACAATGGATCTGGAATTGTAGTTCCAAGACATGACCAAGACAAGAGCAGAGTTAGATCCAGGGAAAGCACAGAAACAAAAAGGACCTGGTTAACACCCCCTGGAAAACCACATGGCAAGGTTACCAGTGCTAATCAAGGTAATCAGTGCTATCAGTGCTCATCAGCCTGTCTAAGAACAGGTGCTTGACCCCAAAGTAACACTGTATATGTAACCTAGAGAGCAGACTTGCAACCAAGAATTGTAAAAGTGTAATAAAAAAAAACAGTGTTCAGTAATCAGAACGGTATAAAGTGTGCTGTTTAAGCACTTGACTAAAACAGGTTCAGGTCCAAAACAAATGGGCACTTTCAAAGAAAAAAAATTAGGAAGAGGAAAAAAAGGGAGGGAAGAAGTGAGCAAAAGGCAATATGCAGTTCTTTCAGTTTTATAACGTCTAAAATAGTATCTTAAATTATTAAACATGTAATTTGATTCTAATGGCATTTTTATTCTAAAGGCCATTTCTTCACAAAAGATTTTCTCCTGCTTTTCAGAAGATTCATGCCCACGGCAGAAAGAGAAAATGTAAAGCACAGTGACTAGAGGGGACAAATTATCTGCTGCTTGGTGTCCCCACAACCCACCGCCCTGCCAGACCTGACTCTCAATTTGTCCTCATCTTCCTTTAAGAACAAGTAGAGCAACACCAGAAAACTAGCAGGTGTACTGCACCTGCTTTCTCGTTCTCCCCTGCCGGGAGACGCTGCCCACAGAAGAGCAGAAGCAGAGGGCTTGTGCAGTCCTCCAGAGGCTGCACTTGGTGCAAACACAGCTCCAGCCTGGCTCATCGCTCAGCCCCTCGCGCAATAAACGGCAGCCAGGGTAACATGCGCTTCCTGCACGAGACTGCTTCTCCTTCTCCAACCTTCCTTTTTGTTTTACACCTCAAATACAAAACCACGGCTTTCTCGAGTACTTCTGGAAAACCTAATTTAATTTTTTAAGATGGCAAGCTATTCAGTTGCTGGGGACAACTGAACAAATGTCAATTGCTTTGACGTCCACTACTTGCAACGCTATGACCCAACGCCAGCTAAAGGCAATTAACCGCATGAACTAAACAGGTTTATATTGTGGAACTGCAGAAATACCATGTCATTACTTGTACAGCGAGCGCAGAAGAGAGAAGTTGCTTAATATTCCTAATCTACTAGATAAATCATTTTTCTTTCCATTAAAATCCAAGCTAAGAAACTTTGCTGAGTTGAGTCAGAGTTTCATCTGATAGATAAGAGTGCATATGCATAAAGAATTCACGTCTCCAGGTTCTGCTGCTTTCACACCAAGCTAAATTCTGCCTTTCTATAATCCAAGCAAATCAGGGAAGAAAGAAAAAAAATTGTCAATTAATTTTGGCGTCGCAAACTTGACAGTTGTTCAAAGCAGCTACCCTTGCTATTTTTACTAATCTTAAAATTCAACATGAGCTGTGTGCAGCATTATGAATCACTATGTTATTTTCTAAACCAGCTCAGATTTAATCATCATTTCACCAAACAGAAAAGTAACACGATGTTCTGGATCCTTCACCAGTAACTGGGGAAGGGGGCACGGCAGTAGAGGCAGACACTGTGAGCTGTGTGATGCGGGGTCATAGCCTACAGGAAATCAAAACAGAGCATGGTAATCCTTGCAAACAAGCAGGTGAACAAAAAAGTAAGACTAATAATTGCCAACAGCCAGAATACATCATCTTTCCATTTGCCAAGTAGAGAGAAGTTTGTATCTGTGTGGAACAAGAAGGGGACCAGGCTTGCCACACCTGGGTACTGCCTGTGAGCCACTGACAGCAGTGCCCAGCAGTGTTGGGAGCTTGGATTTTCAAACCACCGATGTCAGTGGATCCAGGGAGCAGTGAGGCACATACGGTGAGACAGCCTGTCCTTCCAGAAATGTACAGGGAAATGGGTACTTAACCTTCTTAATGCCAAATTACATGAAAGGGATGCCCCCTGTACTCCTAAATGCTACAACTAAACCTGTACACCAGTAAATGCCATAACCAAAGCATTGCAATTTCCTTCATCTGTACATAAAAACTCGCATTTTCCGCGCGCTGATCCACAACACACTGTACTGTTTTAATGGCAATTTGCCTGAATAGCTGCAGTGCTGGAGGCAGGAGAAAAGATAAAACGAGCTGTACAGCAATGCAGCCTTCTCCCTTAGCCTGTGATCCAAAGCACAGTTCCTACTGGGCAGTGCTAATGTGCTTAATAAGTCAGTCTTTCTGAAACAGAAATAAAGTGTTGTTATTTCCACTTACCACTGGGAAAGGGGCAACAGAGGGTGTAAACACTTGGCCTAGAAAGTAGAGCACAGAAGTGTGCAGTATAGGATTGAAACATAATACTTGTTCCTAAACATAAGAAAGTCAGTCTTACTGTACACATGCACAAAAAAAGAAAAGGGGCTTGTTTTTGTTATTCTCTACATAATAAAAAAAATTAAACCACATAGCTACATTTCTGATGGCGGTTACTGCTTCTTCTCTGGTTCTCAGTGAACTCCATTATATGTCAAAGATTATAGGCCTTTCATAACGGGCTTAAAATTGCACTTAAAATCGCAGAAACTAAAATCAAAGGCTGTTTTTCTCATCATTTTCTCAACATTCCTCACTGCCTCACAGACAGCATTCCATTCTCTCATTAGCACTCCAATGAAAAATTAATATAAATTTAATTTTTAGACATTCCCTAAACTCACAGCCCATTTTAAGCCACATGAATTCACTTGAATTTCAGAGTCTGAATTTGTGTTTCAGTGACTTTTAATACCCTTGCTTCCAGATGCTGTAACACAATAGAATTGCTTCTGTACTAATGTACAATCCCTCTTTGCTCTAACCCTTTGTCCTTCCAGAGAGCAAGAAACAAGAAAACAATGTTTTTCTAAGTGGCCATTAGATTCCTCCTAAAATAAGCATGGGAACAGATGAGGCAACAGAGACAGAAAGCATTGTTAAATACAGTGGTGGGACAGGAAGGGTTAGGTTTTGTTCTTCCACTCTGAGTTGAACACCACCGTGAATCTCACTGAGGGTTCTCATTCCCACCTCACACTCCCCAGTGCTGCACACCTGTAGGTGACACGGGAGCATGACATTTTGATCTTCTCCCATCCAACCACAGAAGGAAGAACTGAAGATTAAAAAGAGACGATCAGAATTCAAAATGATCTTGACTTTTTTTTTTTAATAGGTAGAGCTAAGAAAAGAGAATCAAAACCATCTGCAGCCACATTAGAACCTCTTTCAAAGTCCTAAGTACCTTATTTTGTATTTCTGTGGTTTCTATCACTATACCACCACTGTCACTTTTATCAAAAAGTGGTAGGCTGCTGCACTATATTCTACACTATACCAACACTTAGAAACAGATCTCTGCAGAACTCAAAGCCCAAGACCATGATCCTACTAAGTGTATGAAGAGGATGTGAATAATCTCAATGAAAACAAAACAAATAATTACATCTGTCATTCAAATTTCTCATCTCTAATTCCCTTCTAATTCTTTATCTTAAATTAAAATGTCTAGACCTGGGTGCAGCCTTCAAAATACGAGTGCAACGTAGTGACAGAAAAATGGAGTTACAGCATCAGAACTAGAAACTGAATACAGATTTTCTGGAGTCTATCATTTGCCTAAAGCTAAAATAAATAACTTATATTAAAACAAATCTGGACTTTACAAGGTAGCAAACAAAGCTAGAGGCAAAGGCACCCAGGAGACATTTGAGGACAGTTTAGTGATAATTTCTTAAACTGCAGTAGTAGGGTTTACAGACCTTGATTGCTTCCGTCAAAATCCTACCTTGAAAGCACGAACAAGTGCTCCCTGGCAATATCTTCAGATTGAAAATGTCTTTCTTTGAAGTAAACTGATTCTTAGGTTCATTAGGCTGCTCTTTGCAAACAGCTGTAGTACTGCAGGCATATTGCATGGCTTACCTTGTATGCTTATTGGTTTCATTTTATGTCACAACTAGGTAACAGTGAATTGGAAAACGTAACCTAAGTAGTTCTTTTATGTACTTTTTTATTCTTTGTATTTTGTGCTTTCTTTTTACAAAGTCAAATCTTCTCAGCTATTGATCTCCCCCTACGTCAAAGAACTTTTATTGATTGCAGTGAAGATAATGAATACCAAGTACCTCCCAAACAGAGCCCCTTTATTAACATCTTCTGCTGACCCAGGATGTTGACTCTCCTTATCTCAATTTCCTTTGTGTATCACAAGACACATGCCATAGGGTATGAAAGTCTAAATCAATTCTGATCAAAGTCACACAAGTGAAATCAAGGGTGATGCATTACTGTGAGTGCAAGAGCTATACATCATCATTAATGGGATACATTTCATTAATTTCCATGCTTCTTACCTAACCTCCTAGTGTAATCGTTTTATGTGCACAGAAAAAGTTAGAGTTTCGAAAACACGACTGTAAATGCTCAGGTCTAAAAGGTGTTCTTGCACTATATAGTAGTAACCGATACTTTTTGCACATTCACCTTGTTCCAAATGTGAAGCCTAGGTCACTGTGAAAGGAGAAACACACCATGTGCATTCATTCCTATCTCGCCCCCAGAGATGGACACATTCAAACTGAGGATCAAATCTGCTGCTTTTCAAAATCAAGCGGCTGTGAAACTGGCTGTAAAACTCAGGTAATATCACTTCTAAACTACAGTTGACTGTGAAATACATCACTTGGATGATAGTTAAATAGATTCATTACGAGCAAAGGTCAGGTCTTCATGTGTCCACTACTTCTGATAAATGACCTATTTATACTTGCATGAGAAACTCTAAAAAAAAGACATAGGTGAACACGACAAGAATCAGCAAATGCAATTCTTTACCTTCAAAAGCTCCTTTTCTCCTAAGATATGCGAGTGTTTCGAAAACGGACAGCATGGGACACTCTCTTTTTGAATTAAGTCAATTTTGTATCACTATCAGCTATAAGCAACCTTGCTCACTCTGCCAAGCAGCATGTAGCACAAAGGAGTGTAGGCCTGGTTCTATAACCCCTGACCCCTTACTGTCCCAGCTTGCTGGAGAACTTAGTTTGTCTGAAACTGAGACTGCATTTTGAGAAACACCGCATCCACACAACTTAATTCCTTATCACATTGTAATTAGCAAGGTACCAGTTTGTGCTCCTGCTCTAATTCACAGTATCTGCATGCTTATATTTACACATTAGATTGTCCAACCAATTTATCAGTCCTGCAGCTTCTTTGCAACCCAGTCACGCAATCTGTTTTCCTGTGTGCCCTCTGCTACGTAGAACAGGATGACTGAGTATCACTACCCGCTTTGTAAAGTGGTATGCAGCCAAGTTCGGTGGGTCTTCATCAGGATAAGCCACTGACAAGTCCATTTCCACCTCTGTTTAGCATAGCCATAGCTGGGTTCCAGCCTTCCTTTCCAGCTGAAAGCATGCCTGCTCTCTTGAATGATGGGAATGCCATGGAAATCTGCAGGTCCACCTACCATTCACAGCCTTTAGGCTGATCATGCTCGAAGCTGTGTAATATATCAGTAATACCAAGATTACAAAAGTCCCCTGGGAAAAGCAAAAATCAGAAACCTCTCATCTTTAAAAGCACTCAAGTCACCTGTCCAGGTGATCAGACAAGACTTTGGCTTTTCTCATTCCAGGGACACAGAGCACGAGAACGGTGAAGGTGCTGTGAAGGCCGCTCTGTAAGCAGTCTGATACAGAGACTTGACAGCCACAAATGTGTGACACCCAAGACAGGGAAACCTTCTCAATGCTGACCTGCAGACACAGTAGATTCCCTGTTAGTATTTAATCTTCTTTCCTTAAGAATTCCTCCATACGTCTTCCCTAATTCCCATCAACATTTTCAAACACTTCCTACGCCACCTGAGGCTGCAACACTCTCCTGTGCACTGACTAGACCAGACAGTAATTCTTTTGTAGGTGGTTCAAGCCATCTACCTGAAGCTCCTCTCCCCACCAGGCACTGAAATGACAAGTATAACAGGCTCAAAAAAGAAAGCAATATCAAGGAAACATACATCCTGTATGCTCAATAAGTGAACTGCATCAGAACACAAAAAAATTATGTCATTAGTGACAAGCGTTTTCTGACTAATTTAAAACAAATTCACCACAATTTTGGGGGTGCTTTCTTTTGTTTTCTTTTAAATCAGCACCATATTTAGGAAACCTTTTTTCCCTATACTACAGAATTTTGCACATAATTTTGGCTTGCTTTTTGTAAGATGAAAATTTAGCAAGGGTTTTTTTTTCCCACTCAGCAGAAAGCTGCATTGCAGCAGTAAGCCTATTTAGAAAATACATACAGTACATAGCAAGAACAACTCATCACTAACTCCACTAAATTTCAGTGTGCCCAACTGTCATTGCAAAATAGCATCTATTTCACAACAAACTCTAAGCATACCAGCAGGAAATACGGAGTAAAACTTCATGTGCAGAAAGTCCTAAGACAGCAGGGCATGGCCATCCTCTACATTCTCAAAAAAGGCAAATACAAACTTTCAACCACCTAGGAAAACCACTCAGGAACACCACTCTGGTTGCCAGCATGAATGTTCACGCTGATGGAACTCCTTAGTCTTCAGAAACATCCCTGCTTAGTTTTTCAACCCCTTGGACCCAGGACAAATCCTTCCCCACCACAGCAACCTTCAGGGACCTACACGACTCAACTAGTCTGACCCATTAGACTCCAGTTTCACATCTCTGTATCAAGCCCTGAAAAACACTCACAGCCCAGTAACAAACTATCAGCAGATGCCTGCAGTAGCAAATGCAGTTATGTCCACACACTCTGTGAAAGATACAGCTAACTTAGTTCTACCAGGGCACACCTGAGCCAGCCAAACCCAAAAAGAAATAGAAGAGTAGCAGTAGGAGAGGACCTACAAAGACCACCAAGTCCAACCATCCCACCACTCCAGGGCTGACACAAAGTTAAAACAGATCATTAAGAGCATTATCCAAATGCCTCTTAAAAATGCCTGTTCAACTCCTGGGGAAGAAATAAATACATAAATAAAAGGACAAACCATTTTGTAACCTCGTGGAATCCAGCCATACTTTTGATGCAGTTTTCAAACCTCACTTTTGAACTGAGGAGTTTTCCTACAGAAACGTCCTATCTTCAGGCTCAGTTTTTCTCACCCCAAAAAAAAGTAAAAGTAGCAAACCTAGCATAGCCCTGCAAAAGAATAACATCAGACTTGTGCTGAATAGACAAATTACACAGAACTTCGGGTCAAACAGAGTTTAATAAATAAATAAAAAGGTTCTTTCCTGGAAGTAAATATTCAAAGTCTCACTAATGCATTCCTGTCAATGGACTAAGGACATCTTACTTGCTGCTCAAAGACACTTAAGAAGTTTTTAAGCTGCCAACCTCCATCAGATCTCTTCCTTGCTGTCAAAAACTTTGTACACACAGAATTCAAGGCAAGTATTTCCCAGCATTCTCCCATCTTCCTTTATTTCTCTACAGTACTCATTTGTTAGCAGGTTTAAGTTGTAAAAAGTTCTTTCCAAAAATCTGACTAATTAAAACTGCTACAAAACTAGTAATGAGAGTGACAGAAGAAACGCAGTTCTCCCAGCACTAAAAAAGTCATATTAATAACATTTACATCTCTCTACTGTCTAACAAAGCTAGGGGAGAGGCAGAAAGTCCAAGCCCCTAAGTAAATAGTTTGGTACAGCGATTTTCACATGCTGTCTCATATTCTTGCACTTCTCTCTAGCTAGCCAGCCCTGGCGCACATCAGAAATTCACACTTTCCCCTGTCTGTTCTCCAGGTCCAGGTGCCTTAATGAACAGCGGGATTTTATCAAGCAACGCTTCCCTCCTGGTAGCAGCACACAGCTCTAGCGGATCAGGCGTAACATTCACTGTTGCTGGTGACAAACTGCTCAGCAGCCACGAACGCTGGAAACCACGCCAACAACAAGTTTTACACTCTGAACACATCAGGCAGCTCTAATAGCAGCGTGATCCCTCTCCAAGTTTGGGGCAAAACCACGCGCTTCTCCATAAAAACCTCGCTCAGCTGTATGGTGGCTGCCCTGTGTGCGAGTCACATATATCCAAACCACTGCAGCCTAACAAATTCTGTCACTTCGAAATATCCCACAAATCAGTAGGTCCAGGGCTGAGACAAAGAAGTCTGCAATGCCTGCCCAGAGCTCAAAATACAAAATTCAGAGCCAGTTTTCACTATAGAAGACTCACGATGCACATAAACACGTCAACTACTATACAGCACAACACTCCAGTTTGGGGCAGAAAATTCATTTACTTTTTTTATGGATCAAAACCTGATGTGTGCAGATGGAGAAGAAGCTTACAGCAGCAAAATCATTTTCCCAAGGCTATGAAGAAAGCCTGGGCTATGACCAGAATCAGAATAGTCCCTGAAGCAAAATCTTGGCCAAATCCCTGTGAACCCGACAGGATCTGAGTTAGTGTTAATTCACCTTTCTTCCTCAGCCTTTAAAAACGCTTGTGGAAGTTTAAGCAGGCTGTCTTAAGCAAATATTCCCTCACCAAAAAATAAAGGATGGAAAGCAAGTCTAACCACTAAAAGAACAAGAAAATGCCAGAAGGATAAATAAGTTTGAAAACACGTCACCTAATATAAGTTCATCCCATCCTTTGCCATACGTTTTAGTGTTGGATGCTTATCTATTTCAGACTGACATAAAGCCATGCAAGTCAAACCTATGCGTATTTTCTCCAGCTGAAGATCTGCCCCTGTAAATTATATTTAGGAGATTTTAAGCCCAAAGATCCCATAAGCCATTAAACATTACTTGCCACATTATTCCTTAAATCCAAGCCTTATTTTCATCCACCAGATGCTTCTCAGCAGGGAAATGTACATATGATAACCCTACGAGCATCCTTTGGTGGGAGAATGGCAGGGAAACTCCCTTTGAGTACTGTTCGCCCAAGCATTCACCAGGATTCAAAAATCACCAGATTGCATCATTTTGCTGCCCACATCTCAATAGCAAATTTTTTTTATTCGTAAAACCACACGCACCAGCAGTAACAAAGGTCTTCACGCAATCTGAATTCACACAGTAAAAGGGACATAATGAATTTTACCTCTTTAACTAACAATCTATAAAAATTAATTTGCTGTCCTATTTTTTCCATGTCTAGCGAGAGGATTGTTAAATAATCTCTCCTTCTCCTGTTGCAGTTAATTACACACAGAAATACCAAGTCATGCTAAATAAAAAGGATACGCAGTTTATTATCAGTTTCTAACGTGCCACAAAGAAGAACAAGCGAATGGGCCCTTTTGGGTACGATTAGTTCCACACAGTTAGGCATTATAGCCTGCTATATGTTAACAGCGGGGTCTGTCAAGTGGGGAGGCAGACAGCGGTCCTGCAGGCTACATCCAGCCCTCACTCACTGGCTTACAGAACAAGCTGAGGCCGATGCCTTTCGTCTGCCTTCCTGTACCCCCAGCAGCATGCACTTACGCACATACAAACGGATCAACATCAAACCCTGCTAGTTCGGGCTGCCCGTGCTGCTTAGCAGTTTGCTCGTGACTCCTCAGCCAAGCAGTTAGGAAGCGATCTTGTACCCCTGCAATCAATCATTAGCCATGGAGTTAGGAACCACCACTTTTACCACCAAAATCACTAGCGGTTTTGCCACTGGCTTCCCTAGCGCTAGTCAGGCCTGATGCTGGTTACTCGCTCTGCCCGATGTTTTCCATGGATCAGTTAGAAACACTTTTCTGTGATTAACTCCATTTACACTAAATGTGAATTTTACTGTGCCAAGCACCAACCTGCTATTAAATATCCGAAGCCATTCATTGCTTTGAGAGTGTATTCATACCATGGCAGGATCACAAATCATTCTTTCAATCACAGTAAAATAGGCAATTTCCACAAAATACTACTTCTGAGTAACTCCTTTCCAACTTGAACTTCAGTATTTCCATGCCATCTCAACCAAAGCCGTCTATCAGGCCTACCAGAACAGGAACTCAAGGAACTGCTTTTATTTCGCCCAGCTACAGATCCTAGCTGAAAATGCAGGCTGCATTTGCACCCTATTAAATCTCCCACTGACTGATAATAGATCTTGTCTCTAAAATTTGAGAGTATTCCTTTTCAGAGCCTGGGGAAATACTGTTATCTTTTGGTCACTGATACATTTCTTTAAAAAATGTGATCTGAGGACAATGTACTGAAAGGTACATTTCCTTCACCTTGACATACTGAAAAGATACATTATACGTAACAGTTCCCTGATGCATAATCTTTAACAGCAGAAGACACAGAGACTTCAGACCTGATGAGAAAACTTCATTTAGGATTCAGCTGAGGATCCAGTTCTGCAGTAGGTCTTACTCATGTTCTCAGCATTGCACCCAGCTTGAAAATGGCCCAGAGATCTCTCCAGAAAGGCAGAGTTTGTGATGCAGGTACCACAAGCCCCTTATTTTGCAGCAGTTCCTGGAAGGCACTGTGACTCTTGACTAACTATTTTTATGTTACTTGTCAGACTATCCCCCTTCCTCTGCAGTTTTTATGTCTAGCAAAATACCAGCTGCTTATTTCTGGTCACTCTTCTTTGACTTAGCACTGACTAATCAGCTTCTTCTCACTCCAAAGTTGAGCATTTCTTTCCCTTTTTCTGCACGTGCAGAGAAAACAAGACAGTAACAGGTCATACAGGAAAGTCAGAGGAGATACACAGGAGACCTTTATGCTTTTTTTTTTCCCCAGAGAAGGCTAATTTGCAAATGAAGGTTAGTGTTTTAATAAGAGTTATCTTGCCTTGCCTTACCTCCAGACATTAGGCTTCAATCTTTACCGAAGATTTAAGATAATCCTTATTTGAACAAAACTAATTTGACCCAGTAGTACTGCCCTTTTAATGCAAAGCATCAAAGTCTATCCAGCTTTCAACCTGAGCTATTTGACCAACTGACACTGCAGTTGCTTGACAGGCTATCAAAATCTGGGAATGTAAAACAGAGATCAGAACTGTAGACCCTTACCCCTCAAAGCAACATTACCTCAATGGATTAAAAAAAAAAATAAAATGTATTTTTGCCTATTTTTTAGACTAATGTTTGTGTAACATTTTCTATAAGGTATGACAATAGTTGGACCAAACCACACACAGATTGTTTGCAATGTGCCAGAAATGCATCTACTACTACACTGAAATAGCCCAGCAGTTTAACAGAGCATAGTGGGGCTCAATTACAGTTTATCACCTACAGTGATAAATAACACGTTTGGGGTTTTTTTTTTCAAATGAAATACTAGATTAATTTATCAAACTGGATTTTTCACAAGATTAGTATTAACTTGCCTTTCCTTAAAAAGTGTCATAGCAGGTAACAAACAGGAGTACCTCGGACATTAGTTTTATGCTCTTGCTGGTATTTTCAGAAACAAAAGTGTCCTGAACTTAATCCTGGGTAATTAGCCCCAGGAGGGGCACACCACCCTTTGCTATAAGCGAGTTTCTCCACCACCACCACCCAGCCCACCCGAGGCACCCCTTTCCCCCCGGTGCTGGCACTGGAAACACGTTTGTCAGCCAGCCCACAGGGTTTCTGCCGGGACGTGGTAAATAGAGCTGCTGGGAGCAACGCTGCATTGTAAAGCAGCAGACATTATTTATGTGATTATTTCACTGGTATTAAGCTCCTCCTACAGTGCAGGCATATCAAAATGAGGTGAGTCATCTGGAAATGAAAATCTGTCCTGAAAAGTATTAAAATCTAACGGGCTCCAGACCTTCAGCAAAAGGACCTCAAGCACTCTTACTGAAAAATCCCAGTGAGTGGGTGCCAAGAAGTAAACACCACGCGCTACCAACCTCCCCAGTAAAGCAAACCAGTTGTTATTTAACAGTTCAAATCCTGTACAAGTTTTACATTTTGTTGTCTACCGAGTTAAAATATATCTTTTTTAAAAATTTCTGGCAGAAGTAAAGAAAACCTAAGGAAAAGAAAGCCATGCTACCCATCCCTTTCCCTGCTGCCCAAGCAGTTTGTCATACCTCAGTAGTGACTTACGACCTCACAAACGTCAAACAATGAAGTGATAACGCACAATGAATATTAAACACCTGTTTTCTTTCATTACTCTTGATTTTCAGTTCCAGATACAAAGAGTTACAAGTTCGTCATTGTCAATAAGCAAAGAAGCAGGTTTTTAATTGAGGGGGGCAGAGAAGAATCCTCATGATTTATGAAAAGCAAGTTCTGCTGGTACATCAGGCGTTCGTAAAGCAGTCTGCTAACACATTCATGCCCCTGCACAATGGCTAAGTGCGTGATAACCGAGTTACTACTGTGGGGAACCGATACTACGTCGATTGATTGAAAATACGTTTGACTTTTAAGACTGCAGTCATGTTTCTTCAAGGGCAGGTATATAACCACTTGTCTATGTGATGTGCCTAAAAAAGCCAGAGCAGCAATTCAGACTTGTACTAGAGGATCGTTTAAACTACATTTTACACACACACAAAAAAAAAAGTCAAAGAGGTTTTTATATACAATGGTTAATACTGATCACATGCAATAAACCTAATATCCATTCTTTTTCTAAATATTTTTGTCTACTTTCAGGCAAAACACATATTTTTCTTCTGCTGCAGGCTAGGGATGGCTGTAGGGTGCATCATTCCCACACTGGCCAGCCTTCACCAACTGGTGAGCCTACAACCCACCCCATTAAGCATTCAGTTAATCCCTTCCCATTCACAAAACAGTCTCCAATCTACACCTACCTCTAACAGCACAGAATAATTCTCTGAGGGCTATGAGCAGGATGCCCGACACCAGCCCAATTACTTACCACTGCCTTGTTGTTTACCTTACTCATCTGTACATTGTACCTTGCCACCCAGCTGCATTCACCTAATTGGAAACTCTGAATCATCAAACACAAAGCTGCCTGTAATGGAAACCCAGCAGAACTCCGACAGCAGAACTCAGGGCTGAATTTCAAGTGCCTAAAATCTCACAATATAAAAATATATTCACAATATTATATAAAAATATAGAATCACAGAATTGTTTGGGTTGGAAGGGGCCTTAAAGCCCATCTAGTTCCAACCCCCTGCCATAGGCAGGGACACCTCTCACCAGCCCAGGTTGCCCAAAGCCCCATCCAGCCTGGCCTTCAACACTTCCAGTGATGGGGCAGCCACAGCTTCTCTGGGCAACCTGGTCCGGGGCCTCACAACCATCACAGTAAATAATCTCTTCCAAATATCTAACCTAAATCTACCCTTTTTCATTTTAAAACTATTATTCCTTGTCCTATCACTACACTCCCTGACAAAGAGTCCCTCTCCTGCTTTCCCACAGGCCTCCTTTAGGTACTAGAAGGGAATATTATATAGGGAATATAAGGGAATAATATATATTAGAATATGTATATTATATATAAAGGTATTTTATATGGTATAAGCTTTATATAATATAATAGATATTAATAACTATTATAGTTCTTACAGGACCAGATATTGCCCAGACTTTCTTCAGAGTCTTGCACAACAAAACTCTGAATCTCAGCGAGGAAAAATAACAGGATAGGGAACAGAATTGTGATTATGACTTTTACACTACATAGCTTAGATTTAACATACCTGAGGATTCCTGTTTTATAAGAAATGATGTCATAGTGCTAGCTTTCCCTCAATATCACCACCCGATTTTAATTTCAAAACTCTTTGGGATCACCTTCTCTCATCAGGAAGGAATCACCATATAGATCAAGGAATGATTAAGCTTCAGTATTATAATACAAAAATACAACAGGCTCTCATATTTTAAAGGTCAGCATTTAAAAATGAATTCAATTGTTTTAATAAACTTTCACCTCAGCAATGATTTTTAACTTTTCTTTACTGTTTAAATATACAGATACAGATCATCTACTGCCTCTATGCTACTCTAGATTTCACAGACTTCTGTCATCATCTAGCCCGTCAGCTCAGTAAAAGATTTCATGACGTGTGAAGCACTGCAGATTTTAGACCCATACTTCTGTTCAGCAGTCATCAGTCTTGAACTTGACACCCATATGCTATTTTCTCCTACCAAGAAAGTCACTTAGAGTTTTGTGTGCCTAAAAAAAGACAGGCCCTTACTGGCTTCTCATTTCATTTTCAGTGAATGAAAATTGTATTTTGCCGTTACTAAGTACAGACTGACCTATACAAGACTCTCTTCTGCCAGTGCTGCACAGGCAATTTGGTTTTTGTCCTTTAGATCTTAGGTATAATACGATATAAGGCCAAGCTCTGTTTTCAACGGTAGTGATACAGTCATAAGGAGGACAATAAGGCTGCACAAATGTCACCAATATCAGAAATCTACCTTGGGAATTTAAATCCTATATTTCATTAACGCTTCTGTGAGACTACAACCCTGAAGCAGCTGTCTTTTTGTAAATGATGTAATTAAATGCCCTGAGAAGTATGCAAAATGAGGGATCTGCATACTATCACACAGCGGTTCTCTTTTGTACTTAGCCTTTACTTCATTTTAAGTTTCTGCGTGGCATTGTGACTTAAAATGGAACTTTCTGAACACACACAACAAATGTTCTGCTGAAGAAAAAAAAAAAAAACAGAAAAAACATTCAGATTTTTAGGACTGAGAAATGCAATGCTTTATAGCTCCCAGAAGAGAAAACACAAAGACCAAGACTTTCCATGTGGTCTGATCCTGGAGAATTCTGTTTAGGTGCCCAGCTGAGACGCTCTTAAACCAACCTGAGTTCTGAATGCCCGGCATTTTTCTGAAATTCAATGACCTTTAAAGACTGTTGAATTGGATATCCAAAGCAAAGAGGCTCAGAATCATGAGCCTTCAGCTACATTCATTATTAGTATTATTATTCACAGCTGCGCCCAGGGTGTACTAAGTATTGTGCAAACGAGGCGAAGTCTGCATATATTTAATTTTTCAAGCAACAATAAGAATGGATCACTGGGAAAATTATATATTCATTAATAAATTAATACAGTCATTCCCCAACTCAGTTGTGTGTAGTATGCCTGAGATGAGGAGTGACAGATGACATCAATATCTCCACATCCAAGCCTCCAGAGGACATCATCTTCACTTGCTCAGTGTTTGTCCCACGTAACTCCATTTGAACTGCACTGGAGTAGTGTAATAGGGGTGAAGAATCAGCATCCATGTCCTACAGCTAGCCAAAATGAGATTTTCTGGCTCAGTTTAGTCATTTGAATGAGGAAAGTGAACCTGGATCCAGACTTTCTAAGGTCTCTTGGCATTTGAATGTCTGTAGAGTCTAAGGTAGCATGAACCTCCTGTCTGAGAGCAAGCTCTATCCTAAAACTTCATTTTCCCTCCACTTCAAACAAAATGCCTCTCTAATCCCAGTATGTGAAAGTTTGCTTTAACAAACAATTTTTCAGGAATTCATGTTTAAACACAAATGATTTTGCATACAAAATCAGAACATCAGTTTCTCTGCATTTTCTTGCAATGTCTTATCCATGGACCAATAGCTAATTCTATAAAATACTTCCACTTACAGAATTATAGCTACCAAGTTTGCAACTGAAACACTAAGCAAATTAATAGAATTCACCTTCTCAAAATAACAGTGCATATTTATTACACCAGGCTAACCAGTTACCAGGGTAAAACTTCAAATCATAAACATATCATTTGCACTAAAGCTTTCGGTTATTTCTACAAAGCTCAACCCTCAAGTGTATCTACAGTGGTCTAAAACAAATGGTCCATCAAGCAATCGGGACAGATTCCACAACCTGCTGCTATTTCCCCAGCATTTTGCAAATAGCCCAGTGTCAACTTTTCCCGTGGTGCATTAACATGCTCTGACCACACTGGGACTCAAGTCCCACCCTGACCACTGCCCTTTACAAAGCTGACATACAATCTGAACTAATCTCTGGCTACAAAGAGGGCTTGCAGCGCAGAATTTGGTCTATGCGTTGTTTTGACATATTGATATGACCACTCAATTCATTATGAAACAATTTTAGCTAATCAAATCAAAAGATGAATGAACAGAACGCGTTCTGTGAATCACAAGTCTAAACGGGACAAGAAGTACCAGGCAGAATGAGTTTGTTTTCTGCTTTGGTAATATGATCAGAGATTAGCTCATTGGGTAGAAAATAAACTATAACAGCAAAAGACATATTTGTATTTTTTTTCAAAATTAGGTTTTAGTAACATAAATGTCAAGAAACTAAGAACAATGGGTTGCAAAACACAAAAGTTCCATTCCACCTGTAATAATCCCTCATCCTCTATTATGACACTGAAACGAGACTCACGATGAACCTACAACACTGCAGCTACAGGAAGGAGAAGTTATAGTTGTTATTACAAAATGATTTAGATCACACCATTATACTACACATACATACATTACAAAAATGTTTTACTATGCTATGATTCTTTTCTTGTATTATTGTGAAGCAGAAAGAAATAATTATGCTAACGTGATTATTCCAGTACTTACTTGGGGTGCTGAGCAGCAACCTAATGCTGATTTTAGTAACTTTCATCATGCCCAGTCTCAGTTTACGACTATGTTTTTATAAAAATGAAAATACACTCTTGATGAGAACTCTACAAGCATGCATGTTTCAGGCAATATAGAAAGGAAAAGGGAAATGAACTTATCTGTCAGGCATTGCTTAGTATCTGAACATAGACGTGTTGCACAAAACCCACAAATGTCAGAATACACAAAGCTGATCCTAAGCAAGCCTAACTTACAGCCACTGAAGACAGCACCACAGGGCTCTGCTAACATCAAGGATTTTACAAAGTGAAGTCTATAAAGATTTATAGAAGCCTTGTGCAACCACGTGCTGACAAGCAATGCCTTCAACAGCACCCAGAGCTAGGGAGACCACGACGATTACCGCACAGTGCTTCTGCAGACAGGAAGTGGTATTTACAGACAGCAGCTCAAGCTGCCAAAAGGTCTTCTAAGAGCACAGCGTTTCTGCAGTAAAATTAAGTATATTAAATACCTGACAGTAAGAAAGAATGGATCTTTCCAGAAAGTTTGACCAGATGTCCTTTTTAACAATAAGACTAACACACAGAGTTCAGCGCAGCTCTAGCCTCAAGTGCCACAGATCATTACCTAAATAAGGAACTTCTTTATGTATTCAGATCAACTTGAGATTTATCAGTCTCTTTCAGTATTACCAAGCAAAAGATCAGCGTTCAGCTGGGGTACTGTAATCCCACTGGAAGGAAACGTCTCACACCAGTGAAGAGCAGCCATTCCGACACACTCTAATGCTGCAAAAAATAGCTTGGGAAGCAACTTTGGTCTTTGAAAGGCTGGACATAATCAAGCTGCAGCACACAAGTGACAGGACAGGCCATAAAAAAAGGGAAGGAAGTCTAGTTACAAATCCTTGGTTGGACAAGGAGGCTTGGGAACCACCTCCCCACTCTGCACACAGTCCGTGCAACAAGTATCACTTTCCTCAGTACTTTTCCCGTCCCCCAGGTGCCCCATTTCTTCAACTGCAGTTACCAAGCAATGCCAATTCCCTGGCCCAGTATCTTTACCATATCCAGCACAGCTGCAAAGCAGCATTGTAAGATACATTCAGAGGAAAGGATTTTGAGGCCTGTAAGAGTATAAGCCAGAAATTTGCATAAAGACCTTATGAGGAAATCAGAAAGAGTAGTGAGAGTACGTCAGTGTAGCCTGACAATTACCACAGCAGGTTCCCATTTCTCACTGAACATCACGGCCATGTTGCTAACACCTTACCATTACAGACAAGAGGTAAAAAGGAAACGGGATACTTTAAATAGCAGGTGTTTGCAAAGAATTGGCAGTGTCAGACACCCCAGGGTGACAACCAGTCATTTATATAAAACAGGCAGCAAACTCTGGGAACCTGACATGTCTCCCAGATCACGGATTGGCTAGAAAAACCTGCTAAAAGGACAGCAAAAGAGATGTGAGACAATAAACTGAACACAACTGCAAAATTACATGGGGGAGCAAAATGATTCTAGAACCACTGCATTTTCCACAGATTAAAAAGTTTTAATATTAAGCATACCAAAAGCCCTGGCAATACTTCAGTGGCACTTAAGTTAACTGTCAATTGTTTATTAAGAGATCCCCTACAAATTGAATGTATGTGTGCTGCTTCCTCTTTCGTTCTTCATAAATTTAATCCCTTCAGACCAAGAGGAAAGATTCCATAAACATAGCTGATTTCAGTCTTTCAATGACCATCCATTCCACCTGAGTCACAATATACATGAAGGCAGGGACTACTGTATCTGCCTTCTGTTGTTGTTAGGATTTCTAAACCCTACCAGAATGCCACAAATAAGGAAAAAAAAAAAAAAAAGCTAGCAGATAACCTAACTAAATTACAAAATTTAAAAAGAGACCCTTTTAAAAGAAATAGGGTGGTTTAATTGCTGTTTTTGTACTTATATCTTATAAATCTGACATAAGCTTAAAATAAAGCTATGTCTCAATATTTTCTAAAATTATATTGTTAATAGGAAATGAATTAAATTTATTCTAAAACACAGTTTTATGTTGCTGCAGTACAAAAGACAGACTATTGCATTTTCATGAAGCAGAACAAAATGGAAACTCTGATTCCCTGCTTTCTTGTTAGTTCTCAAATTCTTTAGTGTTAGACTCCGCTTTTAAGTGTTCCTGCTCTTTTCTCTGCTTTTTGAATCAAGCTGTTGTACCTATGTTTCCATAAGAACCGCTCCAAGTAATGTATTTTGGGTTTCAGAGACCATTTGGTCAGATTCTAATAATCTCTCCTGGGAGCTGACACCAACTTCCAGCAGCAGGTCGAACGCTGCAGATTAGAATAATAAAACACATGCTGCTGCAGCTTCCAAAAAAAATGCAAGTGTCTTTTTCAAGCTGAAGAATGATGTTTTGAGACATCTTAGATGCCTTGTCTCCTAGACAGAGCTTTCCTTTTGCTTATACAAACATATACATGCAGTAATTCTTGCTTTTTCCTCTTTTAAACAAAGAATGTGCCATTGCAAAGGTTTTGATCCAGACTCCACATTTCTTTTTGTCATTATGAGAATGTAGTGTTCCTCAGCTGACTATGTTAAGAATGCTGGTGGTTTAAGATTTTGCACTGAACTGAAACATATCTTTATTTACACAACGTGGCATTTTTTCCTGTTTTGAAATAAAAGAAATATATTTCACTTTTCCAAACAGAGATTTTTTTTGTTTGTTTTTCAAATTCTTTGTGTAGAGGTAAAATAAACAAATGTCTTGAAACTTACGGAAAAACACTGGATTAAAAACAAGCTGGTATTTCTCTTTCACATTAACATGGTGTTAGGTTATCTGCTGGTGTAAGAAAAATGATATATTTCCCCCTTATAATTCACTACCGTTTATTATAGTGTTCCAACTATGAATCCCAAGTGGATTAAGACTTGTCATATTTGACCCCTTTGGTTAAAGGCAATCCACTCCATAATGATTTTTTTACGCTATTCTGTAAAACGAACAGTTCCACATGCATAAATGCTAACAGGAATCAACATCTCCTGTTTCTTTCTCCAACCTTCAACAACCCTATTCACTGCAGAAAAAAAAAAAAAGAGTTTTACTAATTCATAAGCACCATGCAGACACAGGCAGTCTAGAGAGAAACCTTTTTAGCAGTTGCAAAGAAAAAACATGAGAAAGCTTCCACAAAGAGTCTGAGAAATTCTGAGGATCCAACAGAATAAAGGAGGAAAAAAAAGAAGGAAAAAAAAAAAGAAAGAAAGAAAGAAAGAGGTGTGAAGATTTAAAATATTCCCAATACTCACTGAAAGCAGCCACTGCAAGAGCCAGTGTGACAATAATGGAGACCCAGGAAACCCACAATGCCTTCTTTCTGTAGCTTTGAGCTTCATGAGGTTTTAGCCTTGTACTGCTTTCTAGTAAACCTGATAAGCAATAAGCAAAGAGGGTATGAACAATACATTGCTCCTTTTAAAAACACAGCTGTGTTAGTTCAGACCTAGATCACATTATTTACATTCTACATTACATATCGAATCAATACAGAATCAAATCCTCCTCACATTAGCAAGGTTATCGTGGTTAAGTGAACAAAGCCATCAGAAATGTATGAGTAAGCAAGCACAACACACACAAGCTGGTTTGATTCCACACGGAAGGTAAGGCCCACACCTCAGCCACTTATAATAGCACTACAATTGTGCGGCAGTTAACAGAAATTCACATCACTTGTGTTTTCCACCTATACATCTACACAAGAGCGAGCCCCGTCCTCCTCTCACTGAGATCAAAAACCATTTCCGCAGTTCAGGATGCTGAACGTAATTAACATAGGAGAAAAACTTGTGTCTGCCAGCCTCTGAGAAATAACCTACCGATGCACGGGAATACACTGCACATGTTGAGCACCAAAGTAGAAGCAGGCACACTTTAGAATCAAAGCTAGCACAGTTGAAAAGAACTCTTGAAGCACAATGTCCTTCCCCAAAGGTAAGAATACATCCCTGGCTAGAAGCTGGACCAGGAACTGTCTGAAGAACAATTCGGGCCTTGCTCTAATCAGCGCAAAGGTCTGCTAACAAAAGGGAACAGGACTGCTTTCTCTCTTCTTTGATGCTTTCAATTTGTGCAGATCTTTTGTCCACTCGTCTTAAATTGCAGAAAAGAACCCAAGTTAAAAATAAAGTACATTCTTTGGTTTTTGCTCTCTCAGTCTGAGTCTTAAGCCACTTTCTGATGCATTCATAATTAAACATATTTGCCATTTGTTTATCCCATCCAGATTCTTTTCTGCATATGATATTCATTTAATTTGAAACATGCCGATACATTTTTTTCACCAGCAAGTTCCAACTCAAATCTGCTTAGCTGGTGACAGAAGGCCTGATGACTCTTAACTTTATTAATGAATTACTCCAGAAATTGTGGGTGGTCCTTCTCAAGTGATGATCCCTTTTCAGAGGGACTTGCCTGCCCACAGTGTGCAGAACTAGGGCGCTGCGTGTAGAAATGTTGTCGAAACGTGTGTAGAAATAGTGAAATCTTTCAGTAGCCGGTCCAATGTCTTAGGCAAACGGTAGGGAAGAGGAGTGCTGGCAGACAAAGCAGCAGATTAAAACCTAACAGCTGAAGCTGTCACTGTCCTCGCCTCCCCCAGTTTTATCTCCAACCTTTCTGATGGCTACTGCAACCCTGGAGGTAGGGACACCTGATCTGGTTATGAGCGTACTCCTGAACCCACACCACGCTTAGCCCAGTTTATTAATGCTAGCAGATATTAACTTCAACTGGCTGTAATGCGCTGGCTCAACACTGCAGTGGTTTTGGAATCAACGCAGAAGTGAATCAGACATCTCTGCCTCAGGGGCAGCAATGTGTCAGCAGCAGGGTAGGCATCCAGGGGTGGTAGCAGTTTGAGCCACCAGATTTTATTCTGCCACTTCAAGCCTGTCAGAATTCTAATCCCAGAATAGTTGGCGGAATTCGCCCTCTCTTGGAAAAATGCCTTACGCTTTTTCCCGTCAATTACTTTGCGTGGAAAGCAGAGAGAGTTTCTCTATTAGAGAGTTCAGAAAGACACTGGGAGAATTTAAATTAATGCTGTGTTTTCAGACAACTTCAAATATTTCCTCCCTTCTGTGCTACACTGTGCCCTCTTCATGAATGAAAAAGAATTCGCAAACTTGCACACAAGAGAATTACTAGGCCCAACAGAAAACAATGTCTGTGTCTTAATATGCAAATTCTTTGTCTGACACCTGAAAATTACCAGATGACAACTCAGAAAGGTCTGAGTCCTTCACCTACAGCAGTGCACTGCCATTTCTCACTTAGCCTGCCTTCATCTGTGTGAAGGAATACATATTTTTTGCAATGTTTCACCTATCTTCTGACAGTACACATAACAATCCACAGTTTAATTGCTATCTGATATGAGGTCAATAACAACAGATTTTGAAATAAAGGATTAACTTCTACTAATAAAACCATACAGAAAAAAATCTCATGATTTTGTGATTCCCCCTTCTTGCCCCCTCCCCAGTACAAGCATTTTAAATTAAGGCCCTAATCTTGCTGGAACATAAAGCAAAGTCGGTTTCCTTAGCCAATTTTGATTCTCAAGACTTCAAACATGAAGTAAACACAAAACAGAATAAGAAGCATCCTTCACCTGGTTCTTTCTTTAAAGGCATCCTATAGTTCATGGCTACTGCTCACTATTACCTGGGAAGACCAACACATACAGTTGATAATTACAAATCAAATAATATCCTAATTAAGTTGAGAAGTGAATAATAAGCCCCAGAGCTAGCAAAGCACTGCTAATTAGTATTCACATGTCAAGCACGTGTCCAGTATGACAGAGACTGCAATCCTTATAAAACTGAGCCACTTCTGCTGTGCATGTGTGTGTGCGTGTGTCTTTCTCTCTCTCCCTCTCTCTCTCAAAATGGCTGGCATATTCTAGCTATCAGATATGATCCCTTCCTTCCTAAAGTAATACCTTCTGTAATTAAAATTCTCTTCCCTGAAAAGATCGTATTTTTCTCAGGAGTGTCCCAAGGGACAGCACACAAAAATACAAACTCATTCACATGACTACCAAACCCATAGCATGGAAATTATTGAGAATCAACACCTGCTCATTAATTTACACACAACAACACGATTCACAAGGTAAACCTCCACATTTTTCCTCTGACCATAAGAAAACAAATTTTAAGCATCTATTGGAGGCAGGCTGAACGATACTTTCAGTATAACCTGCATTGCAACAAAAATGAAAAGCTAGTATCTACTGATAAAATTCCTCCACCCTGATATTAACATACTGAATAATTTTACTGCCAATTATTTATTTAACACATAGATAACCCTACATTAAAGAAGTGATGATGAGCTGGTTAAATCCACTGGATTTTTACTTTATCTTTTAGTACCTTCATATATTAGCTGATTTTCTTCCAAAAAAAAATCAGAAGAAAAAAAACCTGCCTAACAGTTGCAGAACACAAGCTTGGCATATTTGTGAAGTGATTCTAGGATATTCTTTACCATATGCTGGCTTACCAGAAGTACTTTTCTATTTGGCTAAAGGATCATTTTAAAATGTCAAGTTAGAATTTGTGAAAGAGATAAGGGAAATAGAAAAATTGTTCACGTAAGATGTCAATTTAAGGACCCCATCAAAAAAAAAAAAAAAACAAAAACCACTGAATTTGGGTCTAGATCTTAAAGAGCAAATATCTTGTTCTAAAATTTGAGGTTATTTTTTATTTTCAGCAAACATGGAAGTATCATCTCTATAACTGGATCAGCTATGATTCATAAGAAAAGAGCATAAGAAAAAGTACAATCTAAAAGGACAGACTGTAACAATTCCAATGGGGACAACCTGCAAAAAGCAGACCAGAATATCCTCTATGATGACTGGGAATTAAGCTGGGAGATGGAATTGGTGACTTTCCTATGAAAGACTACGAGAAAAAGCTACCACGAGGGCCATTGAAAGAGTGTGAATGCAAAGAAAGAAATAATCAGCAGCTTTAGTCTCTTCTCCCTCCTAGAAAGAAAGGTTAGGTACATCGCACTCTCTCTCTTTTCGGAACTACCCTTAGTACCAAAAGGCCCAGCTTTCATCTTTAGCTCTGTCATACTGGGCACAAATGGAAAATTTCTGCAAACTTCCACGTTTGAACCCTAACCAAAATTTCTGATTCCTACTACTTAAAACAGAACTGAAGCCTCAAATTGCCCTCAGTCGAGATGCCTGCCACCTGCCATTGGCCGTGACAGTAAGGGCACCCCTGGGAAAAGGGTCGTCCCCAGTCCCAACGTGACCGAAAGCATGCAGGGAAGATGGTGATTGCTCTTCCTCGGTATATCTCTATTTCATGGCTAGGATAAGCGAGCAAGCACGGGAGTTTGGAAAGCCAGAGAGAGACCAGAGGATACAGGGGTTACGTGTAGGATGGGGTGAAGACTGGGAACACAAAAGGGACTTTGGGATGTGCAAAGAAAAAAAAAGAGAGAGAAACGGGACAAAATGGAACAGAGATGCTAAGGAAAACCCAGCACGTGAATTAAAAAACGTGTGGAGACAAATTGTGTGGAACAGGAGCCTGGAGGCGTTATGGAGGCCGGGGCAAGGCGGAGGGTTAAAATGGCAGCTGCCTGTATTCCCAGATGGGCAGCAGGTAAGCCGAGTGCCTCGTGCACCACCAACAGACGTCCAAAAATTAACGTGTTTGAGGCTAACACGGCTGGGAAGCAGGCAGCCTTCCACCCCTGGTCAGGTACTTCGGTAAAGAACAAAATACCAGTCAGGGGACGGGGACTAAGGGAGGGCCCTGACTGACCTGGCCGCCCGGGGCCCCGCTAACAGGAGCCCGGCGGCGCCATGTGCGCCCGCTGCCCCGGCAGGCAGGCAAGTTTTCGGTGGGAGCAGCCCCGACTGGAGTTTGTGAGGAGATTTTAAAGCTGGGAAACGAAAAGGGAAAGGTTCGGGGAGCGGGGTGTTGTGAGGGAGTGCCCGCGGGGTCCGGGCAGAGCCGGTGTGGGGCTGACGGGGGTGGGAAGGGCTGCTGTGGAGGCGTGAGGAGGTAGGGCTGCGGCCGTCAGGGGGCTGCAGGGGAAGACGGAGGGGAAAAAATTAAAAATAAAAAACTGCCGGGGGTGGGCGTCGGGCGGCCGGGGCCGGAGGGAGGCTGCCCCGGGGGAAGGCGGGCGCGGGGTGAGGGACGCCGGGCGCTCACCTCGGTCCTCCAGCCCCTCGCTGAACTGCCCGCTCTCCCCGATCCGCAGCTGCTCCTGCTGCTGCTGCTGCTGCTGCTGCTGCTCCCGGGGGGGCAGCGACGGGCTGCTCCCGGGGGGCTGCACGATGGCGGGGTCCGGGGTGCTGTCCAGGGCGGCTGCGGACGGCTCCATGGCTGGCGAGGAGGCGGCTGGCGAGCGGAGCGGCGAGGCGAGGAGCGAGCGGGAGCATCCAGCCCGGGTGCGAGCCCGGGGAGAGGAGGAGACAGACTCCGGCTCAGAGCATCAGGGAGCCGGGGCCAGGCGGCGAACAAACTCCTCCGGCTGCTCCCCGCGGCCGCCTCATCGCGAACCTCGGCGCCGCCGCCGCCGCCTGGGGGCAGGTGGGAGAGCGGTGCCGCCTCCCGGCGCTGCCCTTCCCTTCCCCTCCCCGCCCCGGGGAGCGTCTTCGGCGGCGGCAGCAGCGCCCGGCTCCGGGGACGGGACCGGGGTTGGGACCGGGGGGCAGCTCTGCCCCGTGCGGAGCGGCCTGTGAGGGGCCGCCGTCCCGCCGGGGTGCTGGGGAGGGGAGAGGTGGGGGCGCTCCCTCCCCTCAGGGCCGCCGGCGCTGGCTGAGGCTGAGGGAAGGGCTGCGGGGAGCCGCTGGAAGCGGCCGCCCTGAGGGGCCGCCCGCCCTCCAGAGCCCGCAGGGACCTCGGGCTTGAGGTGCTTGGCCGAGGAAGCGGGAGCCCTGTCAGGCGCCCCTCGCCATGGTGGGCTCTGCCTTCCCCCTGCGGGGTTTGGGGTGTTTTTAGAGGGGGGAGCCCCCCGTGGCCGCCCCAGGGTGAGGGGCAGGCGCTGCCCCCCGCTCCTGAGGTGCTGGTCCAGCAGGGGAGGAAGGCCCCATCCGCCCCTCCTGCCAAATTTTCTGGTGAATTTGCTCTCTCTCCGTCTGCTATTGCCATTTTTCAGGACCGCACACACCCCTCTCAGACCCCGCAGAGGTGAAATTTGGTCATGTTGACAGCTATTTGTTAATATTAGGCTAAAATCTGTCCCAAAACACAGCGGTGTCATGGGGGTGCATGGGATTAGAGCTGGAGACTTGTTGGTGTCCATGGACATGCACAGTTCACTCGCTTGGCCTTCCTAGGGCCACAGAAAAACACAGGGAAAAAAATAAAAACCTTAGGAGAACAGAAGTGGGGGAAAAAAATAGAAAATTTTACTGATAGATCTGTGCCAGTGTTGTTAGCTTCTTCCTCTCTGCTGGTTTCTAATGACTAAATAGAGAAGTGCAAATAAGCAAAAGCATTTTCCGTGCTAGCACAGGCTCTCAGTTGCGTGCTCACTGGCATGCAGATAAATGTTGAAACTGCATTGTGCTCTGACTTGCATCTAGGAAACTACCAGAAGACAATTCGACATTGCAGCCCGGGTCCCCAGTTGGTATGTAAGTGTATAATCTCCATTTATGTTATATAAAGTTCAGATTGCCTTTCTCTTTTGACAGGTTACCAAATCTGGGGAGTATGGAAAGGCCAGTGGGAAAGCAATATTTATGCAAACCAAGGAACATGATTTTGTATGCTGTCAATCTTGCCTTAAAAAAGTTTTGTGACGCTTTAGGAATACCTATTTGGGAACAGTTAGTGAACTACTGAAATGACTTAGTTTTAAACAAATGCTTCTTAATGCTGTATGATAATCGTTTCAGCTGTATTTTAAAGCATTGATTATTTTAAAAAGTAAATACAAGTAAATGTTAAGGAAAGGGATATAAACTATAATTTTAGAAATTGATTGAGGTTCAGGCCTTATAGAATGGAGATGAAATTCAGCCTTATAGAATTGAGTAGGCTATAATGGTGAGAGGGACTGCTGTTTGCTTTTTACCTAATCTCATGATTCCTTCATGCATAGTCTGCTGTACATACTAAATGAAATATTTTTGAAGTCTTCTGCCTCTCACTTAAATTTGATCTTCACCCTTATCTATCTTACTGTGCTTGGTGATATCAGGGCTCTCGCTCTTCTAGATGGATTGACATAAACATGAATATAAGCAATGCTTAAAGTATTTTTATTTTCCTTCATGTAATGGATGCAATATTGCAAAGTGTCTATTTGATGTTAATGTCAAAAGACATTCTCACTTGCATAAGCTAACACAAGTGAGTTATTCTGAGGGAAATGCTTTTTGGGGTTTGGGCTTAGCTGGGAGAGATTGGAAACTAGTAACTCCTGCAAATATTTTTTTTTTCTTTATGGGCTGTTCATAGATATGAGCTATATGAATGAAAAGTAGAAAATACCTTTTGTTATTTGCTCAAAGTATTCGATTGCCACATCTTTGTAGCACTTATAATGTGTTTGTAAAGAAATGAGAATCCTTACCTTTGAGTAGAACCAATTTTGTAACCTGATGAGAGACAAGGGATTGGGGCCAAATCACTTTTCAGCACCTGGCAGGGATACAAAACCTCTGAGTCAGATTTGGGAGTCATGCTCCCATGCAGAGTTTGTCCAGTGCAAGCCATGAAGAGTCCCTTGAAATTGCTGCAACAGATTTAATGCTCCCTAACGCAACTACTGCAAGGTTCTTTCTCTTCTAGGGAGATCTGTCCATACCAGATGGATTCCAGCAGGATTCCTTGCGTAAATGGAAGATAGACCAGTGACTCGCATCGGACACTGCCTCCTTTCTGTAAGTCTCTCTTAAGTTACTTTAGCATTCTTATAACTTCCAGAAATCATCCCAAGAGGAAAGTTCCTGGAGATTCCTAATTCTGTTTCTTTAAAAGGAGGTGAAAGAGGTAGGTTTCCAAATGACTTGGAAATAAATAATAATAATAATAATTAATAAATAATTTAAAAAAAAAAAAAACAGAAGCTAGGAAGACCTAACCACAAATTTTCAACTTTAATATGTTCCTTTTTCTTTTTTTAGATGTTCTCAATTGCTGTTCTTACATGAAACTGTCTGGTAGGGGCTGCAGCTGTCTCTGTTTGTATAAATGCTATAGTGTTCAGGCTATAGAAAAGAATATGAGGCTTGCAAAGAATATTAGTGTTTCTTTTAAATTACTCTTTTCATTGGTTTCAAACATGGCCTCATGTGAGAAGGGACGTACTCTGCCTTTAAGTAAATATAAATTCAAAACATTAAGCAGCTCCACAATGCAGAGTCTTTCAGATCAGACCATTATTTATATAAGCTAGCTATTGAGAAGCAGAAAGACTGCAACATCACAGAAGCTAGAAGCTGCTTTCTTTTCCAACATTGCCTTTTATTTCTCATGACACTTCTTTCACCCAAAGCATGTTACATTGGATAAAGGAGGTAGGGTTAGGGGTTTAAAGACCTGGGTCCTGTTTTCCAGCCCTGTGGGACTTTTTGCGTAGTAAGTCTGTATGCAAAGTCAACAGAGAGAAAAAGAACTGGCCATAATCATTGTGTTATTATATGATATTATTGCTTAGCTTCTTAAACCTCCCTTTGTTGGATAGGAACCAGGAGAACCCCAAATCAATTAAAAACAAACAAAAACCAAAAATCAATGAGAAACCACTTCCCTGGGTTTAATCTAAATCAGCTGATGCCATCCCATGTTCTGTAGTTGCTGCAAGATTAATATGCACTCGCAGAACTTTCTTCCCTGCTGAAACCGCCTGTAATTTCCATAACATTTTGGCTTCCATAGAAAAGGTGGTTCCAAACTGGATGGAGGTCTCTTGCACCCCAGCAACCAATGCTAATGAAGAGAACCTTGTTTTTCTTCATCTGGATTGTCTGTGTTCTGATTTTGCTGAGGTTATTTGTGGTGGTGGTGGTTCATTTGTTCCTTCTTTCTGCCCCTCCTCCTTCCTTCTACTGAAGGAATGAAAAATACCTATCAGATTTGTGATGCTTCCTTCAGGCCCACTCTAACTCTTAGCAGTCACAGAAAAAAACTTCAATTATATTTGACAAAGTTTGGATGAGGTCCATCATTTTACTCATTTCCAAGGTAGACATTCTGCTGGGGAAATAGCATTCTCTTGGCAGTAGAGTAAGCTGTTGTCCTGTTACAGTCCCCTTGTTTCACTTAACCATTGTCATACTACCGTCAGCACCCGCTATGGCATGATAAAGAGTACCAGGGTGCAAAAAGGCAGAAAGAACGTGATATTACCGCATTCTGTAGAGTGGAACCAACGAGTGGCAATAGGAAAACAGGTCCCGGTCCTTCTGTTAGACAGCGGTCACTGTGCGAGTGTAGAACATTTTTTATTTCTCGTCAGTATGTATGGAGTTGCAATAAATCCATTTTCATTATAAGCACAGTTGGATGTGTTAGTATAATATGTTCATTTGTCATTCTGAAAATGAGAGGTACATCTATTCTAGACTTCTGTATTTCCTTTCTTTTTAGCACTACTGACAGGAACATTTTCACCTGAATTATCAGAACACTGTGGTGCATTCAGAGGCTCCTGAGAAGGAAGTTTGCTTGTTTTGATTGACATTAACTAGTCAATATTCCATATTGACCAGCATCTTGAGTGCAGCACTTAAGTTGAGAGCACTCTTGCATATTTGGAAAGAGTTTGTCATCTGGCCCAGTGATTATGTTTTAATATGTTTAAAGGCATAAGAGCAATACAGTACTGTCACCATTAGCCAACTTGTTTGCAGGGTTGTGTTTCATACACATCTTAAACAGAAAAACTGCCTTTTTCTGGCAGCAAAATACTGTATTTGTCACTGACCTTTTATTGCAGTATCAGGAGTGCTAGTGTAGGCCAGGATGGTTTATTAGTTTGGTCAGAGGCCTTATGACATTCAAAAGAAAACATTCGCTTCTTACTTTCATCAGTTGGTATTTCATGGAACTACAGCAGGAGGTAATAGCATCCCCATTCAGTTCCACAGGAGGCACATCTGAAACAAAAACTAAGTACCAATCCAATTCCAAGTGGATGGGCAGACAACCATCCTGGAAAGGTCATCGCTATAGATAATCTTCACTGTTACTCCTCTAAGGCCAAGCTCTGAGACTGATTTATCCAAATACTTCTAAAGGCAAAGCCTTCAAGTAAGTGCTTTTATTTTTTAAACACTCACTCTGTGCAATACAACTACCATTTTGTGCCCATTGTGTGGGTGAGACAGTATGATTCTTTGCCATTTAGACATTTTCTCTAGCGAAACTAATACATGAAATACATCTCTAAAGTGATGAAATCCTCTAGATTCTGTATTTCACAGCCTTCTTATAACAAACCTAATCTTTTATTTTTATAGTCTCTTGACCATCTTGTGCAGTATTGGCTTCCATAGTTTTCTTTTATGAGCAAATACAAATTAGGCTAAATTTTGTGGGATGTTTTTTACTTTTTTGTTTGTTTGGTTAATTTTTTGCATGTAGGCAGAGGAGGATACTTATTTTCCTGTTGTTTTGTAGATCACTTGTAGTCACACAGCATGTTCCATGGTCTACAGGATGAGAAATTCTACACTAGGTTTTCTTAACTCTGTATATATACCTCTGAGCCTAGCATTAGTCACCTTATTTTTTAATTTAAAATAAAGCAATAATAATGATATTAGTACAACAATGCTACATTAATTTTTAAACTGCACAGCAGACTTAAATTATTACCCAATGTATGTAGGTCACTTAGTGTTTTTCTCTTACAATGGGTTAAATAGAGTTTAAATTGAACTAATCTCTCTTCTTGGCATTTTTAGACCGAATATTAACTTGGGTCAAAAATAATCAGATTGTTATTTTGAGAAAAGAATATGATAATTCAGTACCTTTTCCTTCAGGCTATGAAAGAGTGCATATAATACTATTCCCAGGGAATACAGCTTGCAGTGACCTTGGTAAGTAATTGATGACACCTCACATAAGCACCTACTCTTCCTCTATATGATGTTGCAGGATCATATTTGCAAAAAATGCCCAAGTGAGCTGGAGCCATGAGCATTAATAAATGCTATTGTGGCTTCAAAAGAGGAGTGAAACACTGCAAAATATGTCATCCTTAAGTGAGCAGAAGATCTTGAAAAAGATTCTGCACAATGGGCATTTTCCATCTTGAAACTTTTTTAAAGCTGGTTTTGAGTTAGAGTTTAAATATAAATATGGGAAAGCAAAGGTTTACCCACAGACTAAACTTACTATTTCGTTCAGAGAAACATACAGTCATGCAAGATTGCATGATGCCTATATTCTAAACAAATGTATTTAACCTTATGCATTAAAAATATATATTAAAAAAAAAAAGTCATAATGACTACCTTGAATGTAAGGATTTCATGAGAAAAAGGGACTAGTTACATTTATTTATGGGATTTGCCTGTGTCAGAAGGAAGATGTGATGGGATTTATGCGTAATGTTGTCCAACCCATATCTATTTGCTTCTCCAATCTTTTAAACTCTCTAAACTGTGACTTGGATTAAAATCTTATTCCTTGGCAAGTAACATCATCAACGAAAGAGTGATGTTCTTTTGTCTTGCTGTATATTTATTTTTTTATCAGGAGATGATATATAAGTGTTTGAGGAAATACATTTTTGTTAACCTGTAGTAAGCTAACTATACTCGTATTCCTTCCACTCTACTGGTAAGTGAAGACTCCACACTTCACTTATGCTGTGAATTGTCTGATAAACTGTATATGACAATATTTTTGTATTGTTTTGAATAGCTAACCCACATTGTTAAGAGAGTTGGAAAAGAATATCTTATCCTTTTCTTATGCCAAGTGAATTGTAACCAGGGTTCTGTGCATTTCCACTAGAGTATTTAGCCAGGATGATTATAGAAAGTGTTTGAAAATAGAATGTTAGCCACAGCCAGCATGAATGTTTTGTAAAAACATGTTCTTCTTCATAACCAGGAAACTACATTCATTCTATCGTGTGCCAGTTTTTTGTGGTTGTTTTTTTTTGTTGTTGTTTTTTATCTTTTCAGAGAGAGGCTTGACTGTTTAAATCATCTCACTCCTCTAGGTTTTGATGGAGATCAAATTCCTAGGTACTTAGTCAACCTGTTGCCAGCTTACATTTTTTTTGTTTGGTTTTGTTTCTGCTTTTTTTTTTTTCTTGAGAGGAAGAAGAATTACCTTCCTGACTCCTGGCATGCAATTTGAGTTTGAATATTTCATTTCTGTAAGACACTGTAGGTAAAATCATGAAATTCTTCAGATACTAATTTTAGGAATATTACTGGGTAAAGCAAAGATAATGTTGGCAGCATGTAGAGCAAATTCAACAGGTCTCTGCATCCTTGATTTTCTGGATATATTCATTATTTCTCATCCTCTTAGGTAAAAGGTTCAGTGGGTAATGGGAAAAATAGGAGACAGTGATTAAAATCCCCTTTGTGATTTTAAGAACATGAATTGCATAATTCACTGTATTCTTCTACTGAGAAGAAGCAGGAGCCTGTGTTTTGTGGAATTCAAGACCAAAATTTTATATTGTATTGCAGCTAAGCCATTTTTCATGTGCAGCAGTAGCAAAAGAGATGGATCTGTTTGATCTAGAATGATGAAATGTGCTGTGAATATTGACATTTATCTATCCATACTGAATATCATCTGAATTTGTATAAAGTGACAGGGTAATTGGTTAATAAGCATACTAAAACATTTATATTACATTTAGCAGTGACATGGAGTTATGCATGGCTACCAGCATTTGCTAATTTTACAGGGAAGAGTAGCATCTTTAATAAGCTGAGTTTTAGTCACATTTTTCATTTTCTTCAAAGCTGTCAACGGTGCCCTAAAAATAATTGAGAGATGGTCGATCATACAGTAATACAGACAGCTTCTTCTCCACCACCAAGACTACATGTATCTTCAATATCAGGGTTCAGCAACACTTCAACAGCCACAGATATTTCACTTAATTTTCGCATGGTTGTGTTAGAAAATTTGTATTTTAGAGTGTTTACATTACTTATAAAGTTTATGTACTTGGTTTCATTTTAATTTATCTGTTGACTATCACAGGTGTATGCGGGCTGTACAAATTAGGTGTTTTACTTATAATTTTAGTCAATTTGAGGCAATATTTGTAAAAAAAAAAAAAAAAAAAAAAGTAATAGATTTTCCTAAACCAGTTGGTATAATTCATTTCCAAGTAATACACTCAGAAAGTGTAGCTAGGCAGACAGCCCTCGTGACTTCAAGAAGGGTTTGCATGTGCAACAGTGCCTGCTTTTTTCACCTGTTGGTTTAATTAAAAAAAAAAAATTGATTTCTTTGTACCAGCCAGGGTGTCTTTTTTCTTATCTGTTTTTTTGTTGGTGGTGGTGTTTTTTTACATATTTAGGATCTAAATGTATAATTTGTTATCAGGAGGTGCTAAGGTACAGCCCTTTTTATAGAATAACTTTTCATGTTACATCAGCTTTGAACCTTACTTGGGTCGGAAATGATGACTTGTGTCACGTGGAAAACAATTTCTTTGCCAAAAGTTTGAAATTCTGAAAAGATCAGCTTGCAGAAGGAAAAAAATAGCAAGAGCACTCAATTTCGTTTTTTATTTCAGTGCCCAAAAGAACCTCGGTTTCCCTTTAAGTTCTATAAATGTAATTATTCATTTGAGACTCAACTCATTGCTTACAAAAAAAAATATGTAATTGCTGTCTTGCTAATGCAATGTATCAGCACTGTGTCTTGTCCCACTGGCTGGTGAATCACAGATTGGGCTGATAAGCTGCATTGAGCAGGTACAACTCCCAGAGAGGCAATTAACAATGGCAGGATGCTGCAAGTTCAGGAAATGCAGTCTTGGCTGTAGGGCAGCATTGGTAAGGAGGGCATTTGTCTGAGGTTCATACCCAGTGTATGAGGCTTGACTGTTCTGCCTGGCACTGTCGGCAGATGTCTACATCACTTGTGGTGGTTGGGGCTCCAAAATGTGCTGTACGTCTTCAGTAGAACTGCTTCTTTGTCATCCTATCCTTAAAAACCTTTATCTTGATATTCTTTTCAAAACTAAAGGGGAAAAATAAGCAGAAATATCAGAATAGATAGCTTGGGCCAATGGTCACAAGCTGTGGCTTGAGAGGTTTAGACAGAACATTTAAAAATCTTCACCATGATGTTAGAGCAGCACTCAGCTTACTGAGAGAGGTGGTGGAATCTTCCTCCCTGGAGAATTTCTAAATTCAACTGGGAAAAAAGCCACAGGTAACCACATCTGACTTGGTATAGGCGTGCTAATAGTCCTCAAAGATGTGAGTTAAGTGAATGATCCCATTGGGTCCCTCATGTCCGAATTTGTAGGATTCAGCCAATATAAACATCAGGGGCTATTTAACTGTAAGGTTTTAACTAGTAAATGATAAATTAAGCAATACCAAAATAGGTTGACACAACATTTGCAGAGGATAAGAGTGTTAACTCAGGCCTCTGAGCAAGTTAATGCACCAATAAATGGCAGGTGCTATGTTTTTATGAAGGAAAAGAGTCTAATGGCTTTCTTCCCTTGGATTGTTCCTTTCCTGTTGGCTTTGGAAAGGCCATTAATGGAGCATATTACTTATCTGGTACAAATAGCCTCTCTTGACCACTTAGTCTGCTCCGATCTTTTTATGACAAACCTATTTCCTTTAGATTGTATAAATTTGATTTTTAGGCTCTTTTTTCACTGTCTTCTTTCTGACTTGTATCTGTTTATGGGCACAGAAAAATGACTTCATAGTTCTAAAGATGAAGATCTTCATTCTAAAACTCTCCAGAATTACAGGTTGTGTTGGCTGATGTATCAGTAAACTTCTTTGAATTGTCTCCTTTACCAGCTTGAATGGGGTGTCATTCTGTTGGTCAAAAAAATCAACCCCTAAGTAAAATTAAAATGGAAAAGAAAAACAAAAGACTTCCAAGGTCTATTTCATATCCTACAATCATTGTAAATACAAGTTCACTGGGATTAAGATTTGTGTATTGTGCCTTCAGGGATAAAATGTCTTTGGAATATATTTAAATTTGGTGAAGACCTTTTATCATGGAGGTTTTGAAAATTAAGTTATAGTTCTTCTGCTCTAAGTTTAACTCAGTATTAAAACTGTCAAGTAGTCGCAACACTAATTATATTTCATGGGCTATCTAGACAGACTTGTTGCCGCTATACTTGTTGATTTTTCCACTAGATGGCATTATGCATTAACTGCAAGTTAATTTATAAACTTCCCTATAATTGAACGTGCTAAAGACTTTAAAAACAAGAAACGATCTATAGTGCTTACTCCTATCCTATGCAAGAGGGAAAGAACTGTGGCTTAAAAATCACTTGACCTACTTCTACCTAAGAGTAAGCCAATCCATCCTTAATGCATCAAATATGGATTTGCTCAAAGCAATAAAGGAAGTCAGCCATGGCAACAATATCTGATCCTGTGTGCTATGCACTTTTTAGAATAAAACTCTTCCAACCTTTTCTGCATTTAATATTTGAAGAGTGACTTCAGTGCTGCAAATTGCTTCTTTTCTGGCTACACGGCTTCAGCTGAAGTAATAGGAAGAGTCCTAAGTAAAGGCAGAAGATTGCTTTTAAATAAAGAGCCTTATAAGAGGCTTTTTTTTCTATTTAGTAGGTAATTCAGACAAACTTATCAGAATAATATATCACTGCAAGTGTAAATATAGGTAAGCTGTTGTTGCCTCCACCTAGGTAAAATGAACTATTAATGACCCTTTACCATGCACAATTGTATGGTGCTCAAGAGCAAGGTTTCTAAAACACAAGGTCCTAACTAGTGAAGCACCATCTGCTGTGGAGCAAAGGTCTAACACCTTCAAAAGAAGATTTTTGCTTTAATCCTAAAATTTGTGGTGATTAGGCAAGGAGCAAGCAGCATTCCCAGCAGCAAGAAGAAGGCAAGGGCAAGGATTTGGTGTGTGAGAAGCAAGGAAGCAGCACTAGTGGTGCAGGGAGGGAAGAGAGAGGAAATGAAGCAGGCGGGTAGCAAAGCCAGTGGTGGAGGAAAAAAGGAACCATGGGGGTAAAGAATGTGGTGACAGGAAGGCCCAAATTTTTCATGCCAAGCTTACTAATTTTTTGTGTGTGTCAGTGTCTGTAGGCACATGGGTATTAGTTTTAAATCCACGTTATGGGGGAAAAGAAAGTGTAGATAGGTGGTCCTTTGGTTTTAACTTGTCTTCCATAACTAGAGATGGGATTCTCAAAAGAGTGCTTATCAAATTGCTGATCAGATATGTATTGTCTAGGGTGCAGTTCTCTGTATTCTGTGTTCTGAGATTATTTATATCTTGATTCTTTATGTAGAATATGAGAGACTCCAGGCTGGAAATGGGCAGGTGATTTAATTTTGATGGTGCATCAGTTACTGTCTATGAAATCTTAAATAATATGTAAAAAGGGGTCTAGAATACAAGCAGAGATGAACCAGTTTAGTTGGCCTGGGCCAAAAATGGAAAACATCCAAGGCCAAGAAAACCCTAAATATTAGCTTAGTATTAAACAGATCTCTTAAATTTTCCAGGTAGTCAAGCACAGAATAGGAAAGTACTTTTTTAACTTTTTTTTTTATTTTTAACAACTTGTGCTTAAGGTTGTCTCTGAATTGGGCTTCTGTGAAGAGGACCTACCAATGCCTGTTGTAAAAAAAAAATCGGAATAATTGCCCTAAATTCAGACTGTTAAACTATTTCTGTTTTCTACTCAAAGCTTTATTTTACTTGTGGTAGCCCCTGAGCTTTAATGAAGTATAGTTTTAATTGCCATATGCAGTGCATGGTGTAGGTAATGCAATTTATGATTCTTTGCCTTAGCAGTGTTTATAGTTTGTACTTGCCCGTGATGGTCAATGTGATTCAACGCTTCAGTGACAGTGATGTAAAACATATGTCGTGGTACCTGCTTTCTCCCACACTGTTATTAAGCCTTTGGAAGCTCAGGTCGGCAGGTTGGGCATCAGGAGGTTTTGTATAGGCATTCATCTTTTTCCCAGCACTAACCTTTTCTTCCTTCATCCTCCAGCTCGTGTTGCAGAGGCCAGGGTCTGCTGACAGATACACTGCTGCATGATGGAGACTGTAGCACAAGTGAATGCTGCTGGTAGCGTCTGTCATCTGCTGTCATACCAAGGTAGGGGGCCATTTATTTATTTCAACTGGTTCAGGCTCACTCTCTGCTCTTCTGAGATACATTTACATGGGGGCTTGGCTCTTCTACAGTTCTTTGCTATGAAGAGAGGGAGGCACCACCAGCTAGCAGGGAGGAGTGCAACCCAGCTCAAGCCCTCCAATTCCCCGCTGTTGGAGCAGAGATGTTAAAGGATCGCCTTGCTCTAAAGGCAGAGACACAAGGACACCAGCAGTGCAGGGAGGGGACAAGGCTAGTATAGCAGGTCTCAGAAATGCCACGGTACTAATGCTGCCTAATTTTGGTTTGCTTGCTTTTGCATACATTTGGAATCGCCATAGCATCCTGCAAAAGTATCTGTACTTTTAGTCAGTGACCAACAGCCAGGCTGTGAAAAAGGAAAGAAAAGGCAGGCTAGCTCCCTGGTAAATAGGTGAGCCCCTTTGAAAATGGCAGTATGCACAAAATACAGTAATACAGCTGAGAATGAAAAATATATGTTTGATTTTGAGTGAACTGCAGAGAATCACGGAAAAGCAGACTAACTTAAGAAGTAATCTAACTGTATTTCAGCTATGTTGTTGAAGCACCTATAAACTGCAACTATGGATTAGAACATAGTTCCACTGAATTGGTGTAACAGTTTTCCTTTTGTCATTTGAGATGAAGAGTTTGAATGTAGGTTTTTGTTTGTTAGTAGTATCAGAAATTAGTTATTTTTAAATTTTATCATTGGTTATTGTTTATAAGCACACACATTTTGTTACTAGGATCTGAAACTTGAGAGCTTCACAAATAGTATCAAATCTTATTACTAATAAGCAGATTTTCATATGAAAAAGATTAGTGCAAGGCCTTCCTTTACTGTGTGGTAAGTGGTGAGCATTTATTGAAAATCAACATATAAAACCTTGTATTTAAAATGTATCTTCTACAATGTGATCCAAATGGTAGTGCTTCAAGCCCCTTGGGGATTTTAATGCATCCACTTGTTTAAGAACATATCACAGAGCTGAGTAAATGTGTTAGAAGAGTGAATATTTGGAAGCATGTACTTCTCTGTTCCTAAAAATGCTGTTTTACTAGAAACAAAGGAAATTTAAAACAACCATTCACCAAACAATAAATTGTATGAATGTGTATAACATTCATTACAAATTCCCAGTACTTAGCAGCAGGAGCTCAACCCAATTGTACTTTGACATTGAAGCCTCAGCCACAAAATTAGACAGCAGCAACTTGCGTCACTTACCACAGGCAAAATCCATTTCAATCAATATTAAATAAGCGTTCTATGTATATATTGCAATCACTAGTTGGTGCTCCACTTAATGCACTACAAATTGCGACCAGTAGTATTTGGAGTGAGCTGCACAAATATTGTTCAAATTTATGATGTGTAATGCAATAATATTATAATGCAATTTTCTACTCTGGGGCACCATACTGACATGGGCAATCAGATATAATCCAAAAACTCTAAACTGCTTTCGCATTTAACTGCTGAACTCTGGGAAAAGTTTACTTCTTAGTTCTCATTTAAATCGGTCTATCTTTGCAGTGGCCCAAAACTACTTTTTGATCTGAAATCATCTCTTACTAGATCTCTTCTGAAAAGACTGGTAATAGTTTTATTGTGTTGAACAACTACTAGTATTCTGAGTTCATTGCATTGCAATAACATTAAGAACTGCTAGTAGGATATTCTGTGAAGCTGTACTCAATCACAGCCTGTGGAGCAGCGTTATGGCCCCTTCTGTGTTATAGAAACGTAGTCTGACCTGTAGCATCACCTTCTGATTCAACTGTAAAATTGCTCGTCACCAGACAACAGAGCAATACTTCCATCAGTATTCGTATTATACTTGATAGAAGTAATTCTAACCATCGGATAACCCTCCACAGTGCTAGGATTCACTCAGGGTCAACACCAGTGGGAGAGTATGAGTGTCATGACTATATTCTTATAGTCATCCGTTAACAACTGGTTGTTTTTTCCAACTGAACAGCATTTTCTGTGATATATAGACATGAAAGTGGTAATCATTGGGCCAAATTTTTACTCTGATTGCTGATGTGACTTCTGTAGAAGAACTGAAATGAGTAAAACTGAGTGAAAGCTTCAATATTTGGAGCTTTCTTAATCTGAATCTGATTTGGAGCTTTCTTAATCTGAATCTTTCTTAATCTTAATCTGATAATCTGAACTGTATTCTCATTCTGTTAAATAATTATAATATTTTATGGATTTCAAAAGAAATCATTTTGAAGCATAAATCCTATTTTGGAATTATTGTATGGGGAAAAATAAATCCTGAAACTAAAAAGAAAAAAAATACTCGTATTTGAACTTAGCAAGTGAAAGTAGGCTCCAGAAATCCTCTATGGAGGCATTCCTCTGCTGAACGTCTTCCAGATGAATGAATAAGTGCACCTGCAGTATGAAACCCCGAACATTTACGTTGTAAATGTCTGCGTAGTTGAAAAGATCTTTGCTCTGGCACTCATTGCTGTAGGTCTACAGATATCAATATTCTTGTCTCTCAGAGACTTAGTAAATGCATCGTTTAAAGTCACTGAATCTGGGATTAACGATTTGCACAACACTTTCTGGAAGCCAGGCTTTCATCTTAGTCCTTTGCAGAAGATCTCCTTGGTGAGTGGGATTCCCAGCCGCTCAGAAATAATGGAATGTACAACTTCATGTTCAAGCAGACCTTGAGGACCCAGGAAGAAGCCTGTTTCTTCAGCCCAGGCTTAGTAGCAGAGGAGACATAAGCACGCTTCTGCAGTGTTCTAGAGGCAGGTGTAGGAATTTTTTGAAGCGGTAGTACAAATTCAGATACTATTTTGAATAGTTGGTTACCCGTCTGTCTTTCTGAAGCAACAAAAGCTTCGAGAAGACCATTCTTAGCCCCAAACAATGGCACAGAGAGACCTGTGAAAGGAGAGAAAGGTGGGGATGTGAGTGTCTAGCACACAGGAAAAAAAGTTGTAAGACATCATTTGGCACCAAATATTTATTTATTTATTTTAGACACCGACCTTCTAAATGATTGCATCAATCTCAGATGTTACCGTGGGGTATTAACTTGAAAATTATGTTTTTAATATCAGTAGCTGTAAGCTTCAATCCATCTGTTCTTTCTGGCCCACACTACTGGTATCTGTCTGGTTGCTCTCACTGCACAAGAGTGACACTTGGCCTGATATGTTCTTAAGAAGAATCTCTTTTATTTGTTTGTGTCTAAAAATGAAAAAAAAAAGAACAAAGAAAAAAAAATCTATTTTACTTGTACCGAAATTCTGGAAAATATTTATTTAATTATATTTGGTAGAACATTTCTATGCAAGGTAAATGCATGGTAAGCATAAATCGCAGAACTGCAGTTGTGGTGTATTAAGAAAATTGTATTATTTGAAGGACAGTAATATGTTTTTATTTTGATTCAGAATGCCATTTGAGTTTCAAAAAATTATCAATTTTTAGAAACCTGAAAATAAATGAGAATTTATTAAGGCTTAACTTACATGGCAGAGCATACAGTAGTGGCCAGGAATTTGGCACGGGACAGATTGTTTGCTTTCACCACTGTGTGATTCATGTGCTGCCAAAGGCATCAGCAACCCTGGCCACATCTACACTATAAATTTTAGTGACATCCTGTGCTGGCTGTGGCAGGTCTAATAGTCAGACCACCTGGTGAGCTCATCCTGAGCTTGTGCGACCATGAAGCTTCACCAGGCAAGTTTGATAGCTTAGATCGTGGAAGCGTCAGAGGGGCATCAGCACAGTGACATCTGAGCTAAAAAGCTCAATTTCTCTGCAAGACTGAACTGACTCAGACACAGACCGGCATCAGCTCTGATGTTTGTCTCAACAGAAGCTCTTTCAGTTGTTCATTTCTGCAGAGGGTTTTGAGTAAAATGAAAAGCCTAGTTTACTTGCCCTCAGAGTTTGGGAAATAAAGTATTTTATGATCAGCACGCCGGTACTGCTGTCATCTTGAGCTGATGCTGTGGCATCCAGACTGGAGGTGTGTGTACCTCTGCTCTTGCGTTCTGCAGACACGTCTAAAGGAACTGCAGACATCGCAGCCCAGCGAGCTAGGCAAGCCCTCGTGTGTTCAGCCAGTCCGGTCGGAGTGTTTGGTAGATGGTGTTTAAGAACAGGGAATCGTAATGCCACCCACTCTCTGGGATACAGTTTCGTAAAGGGTTTTATGGGTGTAACTGTAGCTGGACGTGTCCTCCTGGTGTATCTGTGCTATGTACACTGATGTTTTCCTAACAAAAATAACATCTGTTGTATAGTATTTTGAGATCTAAGTACAGAAACTGCTGCATAGGAACTGCATATCATTATTCCTCGTGAGAACAGAAACCCCAACCATTGCTGTTGTTCCCCACAGAAGGGAAGCCTTACCACTTCCACTAAATTCTGGGTTCCCTGGAGTCCCAGAAGACGATTTAAGTTCTGCAAGAGATCTAAAAGACACCAGTGCCATACATAAATGTCCTGAGGCAGGTGGGGCATGTCATCTTTATGTATGTTCCCTCTTAATATATGTAGGAGGCTCCTTTTGGCTAGGAAGATGTCTGTGTCCACTTCAGTTCACCTCTCCAGCAGGTGTTGTGAGTACATTCACTGACTGATTTATGTACTTTTTTTTTTTCCCACTTCGTGTCCTGGGCCTGGCTGGGCTGGAGCTAACTTTCCACTGTGTTTTTTCCACTGCTGAACAGTGCGGGCACAGCATCAAGGCTGCCTCTCCGAAGGCCAGTAGGCTGGGCAAAAGTTTCATAACTTTTTTTGTTAAAAAGGCATTGGTCTTCGCGAGTAACTGCTACACTTATCGAGGCCCTTCTTCCCAAGATGTGCCCGAGCATCACTTCCTGGTGGGAAGTAGAGGTTTTTTTCTCTTTTAGCTTCCACACAGCCTTTTTTTTTTTTTTTCCTTTCATTAAACTGCAAGGTTTGGTTTGTGTTTTGTTTTTTTGTTGTTGTTTTTTTTTTTTTGCTTTTCCTTCCTTTTCATTTTCTCCCCGTTCCCCACCCTGCTGAGGAGGGCGAGTGATAGAGCAGCTGTGTGGGACTTCGCTGCCTATCAGTGTTAAACCACAGCACTTTGCCATCTCATCCAAATGCTCTAGGATGTAAATTCTCTGTGGGTAGCCCGAGAGTGGGTACAGGTCAGAGGCTGATACCTAACAGGTCTTTTATATGTCCACAAATGGTAGGATGTATCTTTCTGTTGCCCCAGTCATTCTGCGTGTGAAAGCTTCCATCTGGTCAGAACCTGTCAGAGCCTGACAGAGAGCACAGTGAGTTTCAGCTCCTCTCCCTCTCTCTGGGGCAGCCTGATAAAGTTGCACATCTTCCTGGCTGCCATTGACAGTTCCTGCACCTCTGTGTCACACTCCAGAGATTCACAACCAGATGGAGACAGATAGCAAGGGCCATGCTAAAAGCCGTCACGTTGCATTGGTGTACAAACTCAGCATAGAGACTGAGGCACTTTAGTCACTCAGCTGGTAAAAGGCAGATTGTCCAAAACATTAGTCAAGGTGTCCTGTTTTTCAAACCTATGCACTCAAAGCAGGGTACAAGGATAACTGGAGATGCTCTTTGCTTGTAGCCACTGCCAGTCTTTCTGCTGCTGATCCAATGGACCATGATGGATACAGACAGATGTGTTACTGTCACTAAGATCAAGTTGAAATGGATACAAATTTTCCCTTTGGTATGGTTTCCAAGTGATGCTTGCTGTTAAATGAAATGCAGTGTGGGAGTACACACTGTTTGCAAGCTAAGCTGTGTCTTGGGAGCAGCAACTAACAACTCCATCTTTTTTTAGAGCTGAGAAAATTAAAGCACAGTTTTGAAGAAATGCTGATCTCTGCAGCCATGGTGATTTAAGAGGAGAAACTATTGGACTACTATTGTGTATCTTGGACCATCTAGACACACAAACCTCTCATGGTCCTCTCCTTCACTAGTACTTCTGCTTTCTGTGCTTAAATGGGAAATTGTCTTCCAGAGATCTCTTCACTGAAGACAATGAATCAATACTTCTTCCTTATCTCTGCTCTTGTATGTACAAGGATGTTTCTTGCCAGCTGGCTAACACTCTAGTACTGGATCGTTTAACATACCTGTCACATTTGGGAGCAAGAGAGCAAATTTGTTGCTTGACCTGTCAGCCTGGTCAAGAGCAGACTGGTTTGGATTTTGACATGGAAATAATTGCTATTTTCAATCCCATTTTTCTGATGTGCTAAAGTGAACTATTTGCTGTCCTGCTTAATGTAGGGAATACTCTCCCAAAGCTGCTGCTTCCTATTTAACATTCAGTCTTCATTGATCTCAGGTTGCAGAGAAGCACACTAACAAGCAAACAACCAACCACATTTCAAGCAGTTAACTCCAAGAACAGGCAGGTTAACTGACCACATCAAAAGCAGACTTGCTGAATGAGTGAACAAGCAGGGAAATCCAACAAAGTCATTTAAAAAAAAAAAAAAAAGCCCAAACAAAATAGCAAAATCAGAGGTTGAAACAAAATGGACCACTTGTTTTTCAAGTTCCTTGATTCCAGGTTGAAAGATTCACGGCAAAATTTAGTTTTAAAAAATCTCCATGTTTTCATTAGAAACAATTTAATTAAGAAATGGTTAACCAGCTTTGGCAAGAAGACACCATGTGAGTAGCTTGTGTTGAAATAATTTATATAAATTATTTTTATTAAATTATTAATTAGAAATAAATGGTAGAAAGAACAATATAACACAAAAGACAAGGGTATTTGGAGGAAAGAATTGTAATACTAAATTGAGTAAAGGGTGAACCATGAGATGTAGTTACACAGAAAATCTGAGGTAGCTCCAGTTAAGCTTCATGTAGGATACAGAAGTCATTTGCCATATTAGCTAGTGCACTCCACTGGCTTTAATTAGTAAGGTAATCTCAGCCATTCTCATCCCTGATCTTGAGCCAATTCGAGAGGCTCTGAGCACCAATATGCAGTAGCATGTGTAAATATCCTCAGAAAACCAATAATCAGAGGGAGGAAATGAAGTGCAGAGCATAGATTTGGCTACGATTCAGTATTTCTGTGAAATTTTTAAAGTATCTTTTAAGAAAATGCATAGGAATGAAAAGAGAGTAGATGAGGAGGTATGACTGTTTACCGAGAGTATATTATACACTCGCTACAAATCATTTCAGAATCTAAGAGGGAGAAACGAGGAAATTCAAATCAACCTGTTTAATACATTTATTCTGATTCAATTTCATTCAGTGGTTTTCAGTTTCTAATGCTGAGCTTGTAAATGAGCTTGCATTTTAGATTCTAGGTAACATAAACCCCTTTATACTGCCAATATAAACATGCTTGCTTCCCTTTGCCCTCAGCCAGCTGTAGTTTATGCATTAACAGGGACTTTCTGCTAGAAGCCTTTGTTCTTTCACAGAGCCACTCCTCTGGGATCTAGGCTCCCTGGTTGGTTACTGTATTTAGTTCTCATGACCCGCAGCAGGTGGATCTGAAGCGCAGCCGAAGTCAATAACTGCTGAACCAGGGACAGGAAGGATAGTAGCAATTACACAGAAAATATTTTCTGAGAAAGAGTATTTCTCCTTTGATACTTCAAAAATGAAAATTGATATTCATAGCCACATTCTACCTAAGGAATGGCCTGACCTAGAAAAGGTAATAAGAGTTTAGATATTCAGTGCCTTATGTTATCAGCAACCATTGGTGCCAATGTAATTCTTGAAAAATCAGTGAATGAAAGGTTCTCTTAGAAATTCCTGTTTTCAGTAGGTTTTTGTCTGATTTGATTTTTTTGCAGATGTAAGATATCTGTATTACATTACTATGCAAAACAAGTGTCCTAGTAAGAAAACTGGGCTGTTTCCCACTCTCTATTTAGACTCTTGTCATTTTTTTTGTTGTTTTTTTTTTTGAGACCTACAATTGTCAAATGATGAGGCATAAATTCCATTTTCTTGATGAAAGTAGAGCTGTCAAGCTCCCAAATGTTATTCGCTTTTGTTTTAAATAGGAGAAATAAGCAAATGCTTGATGAGATTAATGTTACCTAAGACAAAAGTCATTCATTCACATCTTATGCCCACAGGCATGAGAGTCATTCATTTCAGTAGGTATGGGGTAACTCTAAGTATGGTTAACAGATGATTATGATTGTTTTACTAATATCTGTTATTTGTTTCAGTTACTGGGAAGGAGTTGCATATTGTATTACAAATACAAAATTTGAGTTGTCACAACACTGAAGCTATAAGTCAACTTGTCTTAACTTTGCATTTCTGCATGGTATTATTAGTAGTATTTAACAACACAAATTTATTCTTGTCAGTAGCAATTTATGACTCTGTGAAAAGCATTTGAGAATGGAAAGTGTCATTTAGGTTTTTATGTAATAATTCTACTCCTTTTCTTACTTCAGATTATCAAAAGCAATTTAGTCATCTGGTTCTGAATTAGGTTTTAGAGTTGTTGCCTGAATAATTATAATCACAACTGAATACAGAGGTGGCTGATCTAAGGATCTTGGATTCATAAGGGATCACATCTTCAGTGCTACAAAGAGTACTGGAAAAGATCACATGGTAAAACTGTATTTATATATTGGTTATTCACACAAACAAAATTGCTTGCAATTTACAAATTTTTTCCAGAATTCCAGGATAGCTATTTTTTATAACTCATGGTAGAAAAATCAGACTAGAAATAAATGCATTGTAGCTTCTTCTCTTATTGTAATTGTGTGTTGGTAGCAGTTTGAATGAGCATTGCCTGTGTCTGCCAGTGGTATGGAACCACTTGATTTCATTGTGCCTGCCTTTGACAACAAAAGAATGCCATTGTTTCAGCCATGCTATTAGGCCTCGGGCACACTAACTGACACTCTGTTTGACACTGTACATCTCTTTCACTTTACTCTTTTGAGGCTGATGATGGCGAACTCTCAGGTAAGCATTTTGTATGCATTAGCTTCATGTTTCTGGGACTTTAAACACGACAGTCCAGTATCAGTTAGATGTTAGCCAGAGAGCAGCTGCAAAATGTAAGCAGCATGTTAGAAAAAAGTTGTGAGAAAAGCTGTTGCTAAAAGCATATATGGGATTATTTCTTCATTAGTAGTGAAGAGTAACATTATTATGTATAATACCTCCTGGAAGGGAATGTTTGTTTCCTCTTTTACCTAGGAAGGGCTTTTTAAACATCTATTTAAGCTTCCTATTTGTAATTATATGAGCTCTTCGATGACAAACACATACACACAGGATAATGTAGGTGAGATGATATTTTTGTATTAAGTGGATAGGAGTTCAAATATCCAGTCTACAAAAAAAAGACTACTCTTGTTTGTTTCAGATTTTGTAGTCCTTGTCTGTGAAAAATCCCTATAAAAATCCCTATAAAAATTCTTTATTCTGATTTTGAATTATTTACATATTTTTGTCTATCTATAATTTAAACGGACAGTAAGTTCATTGGGATAAAATCACCTCAAGAGTCCCTTGATGTTCATGGATGTATGTCAAAGATGAATTCATTGCTGTTAGTCCCTGAGGTCAGCTGTAGGCCAGTGTTGCATTTATTTAAATACTGATTAAAGAGGCTAATACAATTTTTTAAAAAGTTAATTTCCACCTGCTAGTTTTTGTTTCCTCTTTTCTAAAGTTTGAGCATGTCAAAGGTTTGTTAATAGACCCAGAATAGAAAACAACCCTCAGAATTCCCTAGAGCCCTCTGAAAATTCAAGCCATTAACATGGCCTTCTACATCTCATGCATGGAAGACCAATTAGGCAATCCTAGCATGCACACGTAGTGTTAAACTTCTTTCTTTTTTTCCGTCTTATAAATGGTGAATCTTGAATCTATGACTAGAACATTCTATTATCAAGATAATTATTAAGAGCTTAGGAACCCATATTAAGTACAAAAATGCATATAAATTAATGAAATCCTTCAGTAAGGACTGTCAATGCATCAAATTAATAACTAATGGGTAAAAAGAAGATTAGAAGTTCAAAAACAGACCAGTGAGTTTCTCTCCCTGAGCACCTTTAAGGTATTCATTTTTTGCACAGCTTCTAACTGCAATTAACATGGAGCTAGAAAAAACTAAAGTTCTCATTAGATGTCATACATTTTTCCTTAACTGTAAATGTCTTATGTGTATAAATATATATATATATAAAATAAAATTTTGAATTTAAATAAAATTTACCTAGCTACATAGCTAAAAGTAAATAATTGACTAAAATATTCTTAGCCGTGGAAATTACCATCTCTGATTGACTGAAGTCAGGAGGCTTGGCTCTACACGCCTACCGAGGGAAAGCTGACAGTGGCATTTCGTAATGATGTTATCACAGGAAATTCAGGATTGTATTCAAATTGTTTACACTTCAGTGAAAGAAATCCCTGCTTTTACTCAGTGTCCTTTTAAACATTTCGTAATAGAAAAAAAGGAATTTTGAGCATTGTTTTCAGTCTACTATGTTATTTTGAGATTTCTAATCTGATAAGTTATGAAAATGCAATCAGCTTTTTTTGTTATGTTTTGGTGTGTTTTTGGTTTTTTTGTGTGTGTATAAACAATTTTGAATCTCTCTAAAAGAATCAATGAGCACCTAAGCTTCTCCTTTAAGCTTCTCTTGGCTGTTTAAATATTAATAGAGAGAGACTGACCTTCAGTACTGCTGATGAATCATGAAAGCTGAAAAGTGGAATCGATACATCTTTGTGCTAATGATTAACTGATTACAATTTGTTAGAATTGGAAGATTGTCAGCTCAATTTTCATATTGCCACGTGCTTGATTCAATTTTTGCTGTGTTAAAATACTATTCCCATTAGAACCTCAATATATATTATGCAACTTTAAGCACTTTGAAATCAGTTTTCAGGCTTATTTTAAAATGTTGTTGAACTTGGAGCTAAAAGTTCAGATTTACAAACACCATTAGTACAGTCTGGTTAAACTTTGGCACTTTTGTTGAAGTTTGGGGCTACTTGTAGGCTCAATGCTGAGTATATGCTTCAGTATTTCTCCTGAATAAGGTACTGCTGGGTTGTAAGAACGAAATTTTGATTATTATTGCAGAATGCTAACTAGTTACTGGCTTTTTCTTCTTTCTTTTGCAGAGATATGGATATGGTGGATGGGTACAGCTGGATCATCACTGCAAGGTGTGGGCTGTTCGGTTGGTTTTGTGTTGTCATTAGGAATAAAAAATCCTGTGAAATCCATTAAGAAGCAAAGTGGCAATAAGATTAGAAAAATATGTATCAAAGACTCAGCCAGAGGTCTATCTTTTCTCAAGTAATATCACTCAAAGTCCAAATATACCTCAGCAGAACTTTTTGCTGAAGATGTGAAACTCACTATAGTCATTTCACATACTCTTGTATGAGCCATTTTCCATTATCCTTTTTTTTTCGTCATAATATCATCTAAACACTTGGAATGGATAGCTCTTAGGAATTGTTTTCAATAAGACAAGTCAGCCTAAAGCAGATAACATATTGACCGCTTTTAACTAAAAGAATTCTTCTGTATGAGAAGCAAAACCAAAAGGAACTGGTATTTTAATAAAAGTTAACTAAGTCATGAAAATATCTTCAAAGGAAGGAGTAACTTCTGTAATGTTATGACAAGGAGAACGAACAGCGGTTTTAGTATCCAAGAACAGTAGGAAAAATACATAGATTTGGGGATCGTTACACACAAAAGTAGGAGCCTGAGGTTTCTTGGCAAGTAGAAGGCAGACAGTCTGATTATACTTCATCCTTCACCCACTCCATTAACTTCACCAAGGCACTTCTAAGCTATATAAATAGAACATGAACATGTCTCCACATGCTATGAGTCTGTGCTAATGGTCTATCTGCATTCAGAATCCATTCTTCTTGTAGTGAATTTAGCAAAATACATGTATTTACTTTGATGGAGATCAGAACTGTGTTTTTAAAGGCTTGATTCTGATCTCACTCACAGTAGAGCAAATTGGAAGGAATTTCAGTGACATCCACAGTGACACAGCAATGCAAAACTTCTGAAAGCAAGATCAAAATGTTGCAGTATATCTTTCGGTAAGAGCATTAAAAAATAGTAGAGTAAGTGATTTTTTTTTTTTTTTACACGAAGGCATAATGACCTAAGACAGGCAAGGCTGATAAGGCAAAGTAACACTCTTTATACATTACTATATAGGTTAACTGTACCAGCTCGTTTTAAAGATGTTCCCTCTATTACTGTATAATTGCTTTGGCAGTCAGATATCCCTGTGTATCTCAAACGCTGTCATGGGAAGCCAGCTTCCTCCTGTGACCTGTCAGCTCCCTGCTTCTAGGAATCTTTCAGAGAGCCCGTCACTGCAAATGTCATTGACCTCTGGAAGCAGGAAGATTGGAAAGATGGTATAAGAAAGAGGTCTCAGGAGACCCCAGTTCACTTCCAACCCCACTTCATACGTACCTGTCCTAACTTGAGAAACGCCAACTGTAACTGCCTACCACAGGAATGTTGTGAGTTGCACAGATGCTGAAGGGATAAAGACAATGCAAGGTATTAGCAGGATAATTAAGGAAAAGATATGAAGGTAACAGAAGATGGGTAGGTAAGAGCAGAAAGAACAGTTTGGGTATAGTAAGCTGTAAGACAGAAAATACAAAGTTAGTAGCATGAGGAGCTCAACAGAGTGTCAACATATGACCCACATAAATCGTGTGAAGACTGCAAATAACTGGCTAAATCCAGTTGTATACTGTGTTAATTTCAGTGGAACTAGACATTCCACTAGTCACTTTGCAAAATCATACTTCTTTGTGATTCTATACGTATACACACAGTAACTTTTTTTTAAAAAGCTGGTAAGATGGATATGATAGTGCCTATTTATTGCAACCTAATGATACATGCTGCTGTCATGCTATAGTATGCAAGGCTGTGCTGTCAAGTTCCTAACAATTATTTCTGAAAGAGGGCTACAGAATAGGAAGGCTGGGACTAAGAATGAAGAGGAAACAGATATTATGCTGAAATTTCAGATATGAGTCTAAGCAGGCATGGAAGGAGAGAACAAGCCACCTGCTGAACCAAAGTGTGGATGGCACAGCTGCTGAGATTCTGGTAGGTGCAGGAAGGGGAGACTTGGAGACATTTTTAGCAGCTTAACTGTTTTTATAGGCCTGATGCTAACACTCCCTGCTAAAAATAGTTTGCAAAGGAACTTTGTGGCAAGTTAATAGCCTGATATGCTCTGCAGAGAATTCTGTCTAGCCTACTTCTGTCTGAAAATGTTGCAAGAAAAAAAATCATGGCAAAAGAAAATCCTGTTCAGATCTGTTTGGCTGGGGAAGTTAACTCTTGAGATTTTTAAAAAAGGTAAAACTTCAGATACCATTCTATGAAGAAGCATCAGGGTCAAACTGGAAGAAAATAATTACATGCATTTTTAAAGAAGTGCAATTCAGGGTGTAACTGAGTAGTTTAGCAATGCAGTAATTTAAATGCAGATTGCTGAACCAAATCAGCCTCCTAGACTTCATTCTTAAATATCTCTCTCTTAATTTCCACATAAATTAATGAAAGTCTTAAATATTAGATAATATTAAGAATAGAGCAGAATAGGTGATAGAATTCTTCAATTGTTCCTTTAGAAAATTGTGTTAACCTGCCAAATGAAGATCTAATGTCTTTTCTGAAATTTTCATAAAAGCATCCATTGCTTTGGAACCTGAAAAATTTCTGTCATCCCTGTTTCATTCTCATTTCTGCAAAAAAATCTCACCAGTTGAGGTGTCTGAGTAATTTCTTGTTTAAAAAATATCAGGTGCGGATTAGTGACAGTGTCTAGAGACAATAGCAGTATGACTGAATTTCCAGTTACAGTGTTGCTGGGGTAGATCTTTCAATTCTGACAGACATGAGCATGAATTCAGATGATGATGTTTTGCTTTCCTGCATAATCAAGTCTGTTGTTCCTCACACACAATGCTGTGAGTTTAGCCTTGACCTGGAGCATGTTTTCGTTCACAAAGAATCAGTTAATGCACATGAAAATAGGAAGCTGTTCAATGAAGTCTTCAATGAGAACAACACATGGCTTATTAGAAACCTTTCTTATTTTGCAAACCCTGCTGCAGCATGCAGAAAACCACTGTTCATCTCAGCATTTATGTATAAGCACTGTCAAGGTTGCAGGTGAAATTACAATTTTCACTGCTTTCAGTGGTAGCAGAAGGAAATATATATAGAGAGAGAGCAGTTATATATATATGTATATATGAGCAGTTCAGCTGCTGTGCCTTAGCTGTGTCTGAGTGAAGAATTAAAATTTGCCTGTGTTCACAGAAATGCTCCAAGCAGTAAACCAATAAAGGCCACACAATCTATTTGTATGTGGTACAATGCTCAGTTCTACTCTGTTTTCTCTGCTCACACCCTGAATGTTTTTCCATTTATTAGGCAATCTGCTGCAATGGGCTGATCTTTTTTTAATGTACCGGAGTATATGGCTAGAGTAAAACTTTTTGTCAGGTTGGAAAATCAATTTTACAAGAACCTGAAGTATTTTACCAGAGCATCAGGACTATGTGGTTGTTATTACTGACTGTAATATTTCAAGTAATTTTCACAAACTGTGTTACAGCTATCAAGTACCTTGACAGTTTGCCAAGGCAGCACATTTAGATTTGTTGAGGAGAGCTGTAAAATATTCATTAGGGCAGGGTATTTGTGAATGATGCTTGAAGTTAATAACAAATTCAAGGTTAAGAAGTCTGACTTCCCTGAAGGAGGTGATAGAAACCCAGCTCTTCTCTGAATAGTGAAATTTGGTAGGTTATTTCTGTTTTAACGTAATAGCAGGGAATATTCTGATTTATCAGATTTTTATTTAGCAACATAGACAGGTGTCTTGAGGATCCTAAATAAAATGATTTTGTGGGGAAAAATAAAGTGGCCTTTAGAGAGAGAGAGAGAATTCCCTTTCCAGAAGCGTCAGAAGACTGCCCTACACTTAGCTTGTGTTTACTGTGAAGGTGAAAGAATAACTGCTGTGCTTTCTCACAACTTATCTGGTTTTCAATTTTCAACTGCAAATTCAGTGTCCCTTCTGTCCAGTACATTTCCTGCATGACCATGCTCACCTATTCCGTATCCTCAGATCCAAGATGGGGATCTTCTGACTTCAGCTATTTCCACTTACACCCAAAATAGCTACAAGCAACCAAATAACTCTCAGGCCTTGCAACTATTGGTGAATTATAGCTGATCAGTTACTGCTAAGCCACCAGAAATACTGTCTGGTCTGTCTTTACAAGATCATAGAAGCACGGTTATGTACAACTCTGACAAACGTTTTCCTTTGCTTAACATGACATCGTTGTCCTACTCGTCATCTTTGGGCAGTTGACATATCAACCAAAAAATAAGTTTGAAAAAGGAAGTTTCAATGTTCACAGTAAAAGGAACACTATTAAATTTCCTGATCTTGATAATATTTTGAACTTTGTAAGTTTGGGAGTTGGTGGTGGAGGAATGGGGAAGGTGTTACAGTAATTCAGGTCATGGTTTATACTGTGTTCAGCTTTGTGCTTTGGTTGGGTTTTTGTTTGTTTGCTTGCTTTTTCCAAATACAGTTTTTCAGTAATTGTGTTCCTAAGGAGAAAATGTAATCTGGAGACAACATAATTGGTCTGCTTTGGCCTCAGTATGACTGGTGATCTGAAACAACTGGCTGGAATTTAAGAGAGTTGCACAATTATTTCTGTAGTTACTGGAACCATTTTATGGTGTTGATTTTAAAAGAACACACGCATACCCAAGGGGAAAATTTAGCACAGATTTAATTAGAGTGTTATCTGGAGGTCAGCATTTGATTTGGAGATAAACTTTGGTTAAGACAGCTTGTATCTTTTCCAAACATATGGAGTGATATGCACTGCAATATAAAGGGATTTTTTTTTCATTTTAAAGAATTAATTCATGTCATCTGAACTATAAGTGACTATTTTAATAGTCTTTTATTAATTACTGTTTTAAAATAGTCTGATTTAAAAATACCTGCTGAATAAAAATAAAAGAACAAAAATCTGTCTCTGAATTTCTGTAAAGCACAATATACTCAAGTCACTATATAAATTATCATGTGCTACTTTGTCACATTTATAATATATGAAAATGTCATTTTACAGGGACAGGCAAGGATGATGAAGGATGGAAAGGTTTTTAGAGTTATTCAAGAGAACTGCTGGGATCCAGAAGTACGGATTAAGGAGATGGACCTCTCAGGTACCTCTGTTAAGGAACTGAAATGATTGTGTCTCATTCAGAAGAACAACGTCTCTGTTAGTGCATCTGAAAGTGGTTAATAACCATATCAAAATCAAAAGGTTTAGCAAACCACTTCCTTAACTTAAATCTACTAAAAGTCACTGAAAACTGTTACGTTTTATATTCAGACTCAAATGGGACACGTTCCAATAACTTTTCTCATCTTCAGTAGCAATTCATTCCCCAGATGGACTCATTGGTTTCACTGGGATTGTTAGTGCAGTAAGGAACTAGTAGTTGACATAAATAAGGATGGCAGAATTTGGACTTGAAAAGACATTCCAGGTATACAAGTGATGCACAAAAAAGAGGACACCCCCCCCCCCCACCCACCCACCCCTTTTTTCCCAACTGTTAAGAGTCTGCTTTTCTTGTAGGTTTTTTTTTTATAATTTTTTTCATTTGTAATATTTTTTCTGTTTAGGTGATGCAATTTCATTCTGTATTTTTGCTAGAGGATTCCGAACTTAGAGAACTGCTACCATTACTCTTTCAGGAAAGAGTTTTCCTAATTTAGAAATAAACTACATGCCAAATTTTCAAATTTATTTTCCACCAGGTTCCTTCATGCCACTAAATAAGATTTGCAAGATGTGAGACTGAGAATGAGCAAATAAATTTTTAGTCTGATCAGTGATTTTTGGTTTTGTAATGGCAGAAAAGAAAATGTCATAAAACCAGCACCACAGTATTTCTTCACAAACTAAACAGTGCTTGCTTACTTGTGTTTTATTTAGAAAAAAAAAAAAAACTCTAAAACTGTGTGTTATAGCACCATCTGGCGACTTGTGCTCTAAAAATGTCCCCTTCTATTACTGCACTCCGAAGACACAGGCATCAGCTAATTAAGTGTAAAAAAAAAAAATTCTTAGTGTTTTTAATTCTTTTAATAATAAAGATTGTGGTCTGTGTTTATTCCTGTCAGTTTACAAAGCTTGTAGCTACTTAGTTCAATGACAACTTTATGTAGCACAGACCAAGATGGATCATACTGAAAAAATAAACATCCAAATATGGCATAACTCCACACTGAACAAAGCTAGTATCAGTCTTTGTAAGGTGTTATTAATTCAGAGAAATAAATTACAGCTTGGTTGCTAAAAGGCTTTGTTTGTGCAGTGCCCTAGAAATTTTTCAATGATAAGAAATGGCAGCCAATGTACCAAAGAGACTGAATTAGTTCTCAAAATCATAAGGTCTAATCCTAGGTCTAATCCATGTACAAACCTGTGTCTTGATCTACTCAATAAGACAAACTATAAAGGTAATTCAATAAAACAAGCTGTAAAGGTAATTAACATCGCAGTTCTGTGATACAAATCATCACAGTTTTGTTGGAGAAAATTTTTCAGTTAATCCTAACTGCCCTCCCTTATTATTTTCACCTTGTAAAACCCTCTGAAGAGGTGCTTCCTGCCTCCACAATCAAACCAAGCATGCGCTGGTCTGTGTCATTTGCAGTGGTATGGTTAGCAATGACGTGCCTGCCATTATGGTACATCATTTGCTAATCACGTTGCACCAAGAGGATTCAGAAAGCTAAGAGAAATCATATTTGGAATATAAAGTAGAGAGTCTTTTTTTTTTCTTCATACTGATTCATCTTCTTCACATCTAGTGTTTGGGATTGTGTAGCATAGAAATCTACCTTTAAGGCTTATGTTAAATTTGCTTGGCAATGTAAAAATGGATTGGAACCAGACACAAAGCATTTTGTGGAAAACATGGAGAAGGTTCTCAAACATACTAATCAAGTGTCCAGTAGCATATTGGTGGGCAATACAACTTAGGCTGTACTTAGATGAATATGTCATTGTAGACGTAATCCTTAACCTCCAAACCATGGTTACTGCACATAATATTAATCAGATCTTGCAAGAGAGATGCCTGAGTCAGCTTTTCCTCATTTCTTACTCAAAATAAAGAGAAGGTTATAAAGCATGTTGCTAAAAATTTGAGTGCTTTTTCAAGGTCATTGTCTTAAATTCTCATAGGGTTTTTCTGCCATCTTTTGGATTAGTATTTTTATTACTAACAGCCACATTAAATTTTTTAAAGAATGATAAAATTCATGCATAACTTTTACAATATGAGATGGTGCTACAATCAGACTAAAAATTAAAGAAAAATACATTTTTGCATGTAACTATTTAGTGAAGTCCTAATTACTGTTTGTTGTTTGTTCTGTTGTCAATTTGTAAAGTTCATTCCTTTAAACACACGTGAAGGTATAGACTTGTCTTTGAACAGAAACCAAACAATGTAGAGTTAATTCTCTACTGCTATCATCAAAGTTATTTCTAACAGCAGATAGACTTTCTTATACTTAAAACCTCAGTAGTACAGCCACAGGATGAATAAAACCTAACACAACACAGCTTTGGGAAACATTTAGGAAAACGTTGTTTCACAACCATTGTTAACATAACATTGTTTAACTTTGATCTAATTTACATATTTATTTATTAATTACATATAAGAAATGTGACCCCAAAGTGAATAAGATATCGTATACTGTTTGTTTAACAAAGCTTCATTCATTTTTGTAATATTAAATTGCCAATTTATTAAATTTTATGCATGCATATCAAACACTGCTAAAATCAAAATACTTAATTTTACAAAATGATCTGCTGTTTGAAAGTTTTTTTAATTCTCCTTAGCTAAAACATTCCAATCCTAATAAGCTGATACACCACAAGATTTATTACCATGACCATCAACTAGCAAAAAACAGATTCTGTCCATACCGAAGTTAGAACATCCTTGCTTTCCATTATAGTAGTTACCTTCTAGGCCTCTGCCTTTCAAACCAAAATGCTTTCTTATTTTCAACATTTTATCACAAGAATGAAATATTAATAACTGTTTTTTTCTTTCTCAGGAGTCACAGTCCAAGTCCTTTCCACAGTCCCTGTAATGTTCAGCTACTGGGTAGGTTCCTACTAGCATATTTTGTAATTTATATGTTACAATTTTTTTGAAAAATAAAATGCAACCTCCTGTAAATTAGGTGATTGAAACAGGCACTAGAGCACTGAAGTAAATGGGGAATTGTTCTGCTGAGAAAAACAAAAGAAAAAATAGTCCAGGAATTGGAAGAGCCAGCAGGGTGTCCTGGCAAAGCTCCACTCTGGAGTACACACAGTAATTAAAAATAACCCAGCAACAGAATTTTTGCTGGGGATCTTATTGGGGGGTAGCTGGAAACATGGAGGGAGCATTTACTTAGCACAAGTCCCTGGTTAGCAGGAAGGTGTGTATGGACTGATTCCATGAAAGTTAGGCATCAATCAGTATCCTCTCACGAACTGAAAAATCAAAGATATTTTGGTGACTTCAGTCCACTTTCTTTTAAAGGTAGCATGGGAGGAGCACTCATTGACCTAGAATCCTTTGAAACTTAAAATTCAGTCGCAAATTAAAGTTAAGTTCCGTGCATAGCTTGATCCTGAATGCATCAAAGAAGTTAAAATAGTCAGAGAAGATAAATCATAGCGATATGATGTTCTCAATACATTCTTAATTTGACTGTTTAGCTATGTGTAGAAGTGGCATGTAAACAGACATGCTACATAAAAGTCATTGTGTTAAGCCCATGTATAAGTGGTGCCACTGAATTTCAGAATTTCTTGTTGCATGACATATCTTTAAAATTTCACTCTGATGTTTATGGGAATTTTTCTCTCTAGGAATATATTAGGGGGAAAACAGGTAACTAATTGGGTGCATATTGCAGTTCCTTCACTAGATATTGCAGTTCCCTTACTTGAATCATAACTTATCCTTTTCTAAATGTTAGAGGGCTTTGCTCAAGTTTTCTCTGTAAAATTCTCATGCTCCATCATCCCACATCTATAATATTTCTCTCTTCAACTCCAATATTCATTGCTGTGTTTGAAAATGGTTTGCTCAGGTTTTTGCAATTGGATAAACAAAAACAAAGGACTGGTTTACACAATAGACCAGATACTTCAGTGCATCAGCAACCTGGACCTTCTTACATTCTTCCTGAGCACTAAAGGCAACCACAGTTGATATAATGTTTGAGACAAGAAGGAGAACTTTACCCAGAGGATTTAAAACAAGGCAAAATTTAGCCCTACTGATTTCCAGTCATTCAGAACTGTAAATTTCAAATTCAAACACTGTCTCTGAATTGTTTGCAGTGACATTTATCCAATATCTTCCAAAGGTGATAACATTTGAGAACTATATTTTAATGTACTATTCTGCTTAATATCTCATCAGGCCAAACCTCAGGATACTTTAGATCTATCCCAGATATTAAATAATGACTTAGCTGCTACAGTAAAAAAGTACCCCAAGAGGTTTATTGGCTTGGGTACGTTACCTTTGCAAGCTCCAGACCTGGCTGTGAAGGAAATGCATCGGTGCGTGAATGAACTTGGCTTTCCTGGAGTACAAATAGGATCTCATGTCAACAATTGGGACCTGAATGCACCAGAACTGTATGATATTTATGCTGTGAGTAAATGTTTCTTTCTTTATTTGATGGAATTCTGTGACTTGGAATTTTGTCTAAAAATATCTTGGGATGTGTTCAATCATCAGCTAAATTTATAGATACATTAAAAAAACTGACCTTCCTATTCTGCTTAGTGTAAAAGAAGGAGCATTTACAGAAGACTGTCAGTAATTTTCTTTACTGACTGGGAAATCTAGATACTAAGAATATTCATTTAAAATTTCACAACCTTTCTTAAAGAGTGCGCCTCAACTATTCTTTATTTGTGGATTCATTTATCCAGCCTGCTTAAACCTGTGAAATAACACTGAGGTCTGAGCATTCTATTAGTGCTTGATACCAGGTTTCTTATTCACCCGAGTGAAATCAACTCAATCCCACTTTCACACCATGCAGTTACATCTGACTAATCAACAATGGTCAGAGAGCTTCAGCTTTAATTATACATGATAAATGATCATATGATGTAATGACAAGAATATGATATAAAGCATCCTGAAACATACTTCATAATAATGATTAATGAAATCTTTTTATGATACGAATTCTTACTGTAGAGTTGCCTTCTTGGTTTGTGAAGAGAAGTGCAGTATGAAGTAAAGCATATCTGCACTGTTTGCCTTTGGGTTCAAGTTACGATATCCAATCCTATTGAGATAATTGATAAACTCTCTGAGATTTTCAGAGATTTCAGAGTGAGATACGTATAGAGCCAAAGTATCCTATATGCAAATGGGACCAAAAATTCCAAACTGGAATATAATATTATTAATATTATAATATATAATAATTTGGTTATAAAAAGAGCTTATAGATCATATTTCTTAAATAGTCTGAGGTGCATTTAAGGATGGCCATTTTTCCAACTTACAGAGTTTCATCAATGTACATTCTTTATCTGTTTCACAGGTTATTATATCTTTAATTTGATCCATAGAGGTTGTTTTTCAAAATTCTCTATTTATTCAATAATGCTATTAGCACAGCATCTGGGCTATTTGTTTTTGTGGTCACAAGCAGTCTGCTATCAATTTCTGCTCTTGGAGTTGCACACACTCTCAGACTTGCAGAATGGTTGAGGTTGGAAGGGATGTCTCGAAGTAATCTGGTCCAGGGCCCCTGCACTAGCAGGGCCACCTACAGCAGTTTGCTCAGGACCACGTCCAGGCAGGTGTTGAAGACCTCCAAGGGGGAGATTCCACAACCTCTCTGGGCAACTTCTGCCAGTGCTCCGTCACCTGCACAGTGCAGGAGTGCCTCCTGATGTTTAGATGTGTTCCATTTGGTGCCCCCTGTCTCTTGTCCTGGCACTGGGCATCACTGTAAAGAGCTTGGCTCCATCGTTTTTGTACGTTCCCTTCAGGTATTTATATGCATTGGTAAGATCCCCTTGAGCCTCCTCTCCTCTGGGCTGAATACTCCCAACTCTCTCAGCCTTTCTTCATGGGAGAGCTGATCCAGTCCTCTAGGGACTCTTCACTAACTTTCTGCAGTAACTCCATATTTCCCCTGTACTGGGATCTCTCTAAGGTACTGTATGTTCTTCAGCTTATGTTTAGCACGTGTAGGAAGAAACCTCTATCATTTTTAGAAATGTTCCCGGATAATAAAGATTGTGAAATTAAGCCATATTTGATACTGAAATTTATCAATCTGCCAAGCCAGTTAGTGAATTGCTATTTTCAATTTGCAAATGTATATGACAATTACTCCATACAATCCAAAAGTTGCAGCTTTATTTATGTATGTGTGGGTAAATAAACCAAAATTCTTCAAATGTGTGATAGTCTCCTTAGCAACAAGAGGAGGTTCAGAAATACAACTGACAACATGAACCTGTTAAATCCCAGTTAAGGATATGAATGACTCTGATGAGTGTATACTTAAAATTAAGCACATAGTTAAGCACATAGCACATAGCATTAAGCACATAGTCACAGTTGGGATCAGCATCCTATATTGTTTCTCTGCTTTCCTTTCCAGAGGTATGAGTAATTGGAAAAATTAATGTATCTGAGTGGACATGGGTTCTTTCTTGATCAGAATGCAGCTAGATTTCTATCTCAGGGTGGATTAGGAACAGTTTTAACATTTTTTAAGACAAGCAGAGGGCCAAAGCGGACAAATGTAGTGCAACAGCTATAAAAACTCCTGAATGAAGCAGGAACAATTCTATAAAACCATCCTAAAATGGTTCTATAAAACATTCTGAGAAGTAATCCTTATATGTGAAATGAAAACAAAAGAATCCTAATTTGAACTGAATTTTATACTGCGGGACGACTGACGTAAACACAGATAAAGTGGTTTTGTACCACATTAATGTGAGGAACATTTGGCTTACAAGAAAGATATTATCATCAGTGTTTCCAATCCTGTAGTCTCAAAAAGAACTTTGAGTCTGACTGAGGACTTTAGGATATGTACCAGAGGACTAAATAAAACTTAACTATTGCTTATAGTTCTTACTTATCATTCTGGGCCTGTTTATATTACTAGTCCTAATATTTTATCCAATTTTGTAGGAAACCTTTAAAGCATGGCTAAAAACTAAGATGCATTTTGGTAGGATTAAGGCAAGATTTAGATGTTTTGTATTTGCTGCAGGCTGCTGAACAATTAAATTGCTGTCTTTTTGTACATCCCTGGGACATGCAACTAGATGGAAGGATGTCCAAGTACTGGTTTCCATGGCTGATAGGTAAGTGTATGTTTACTTTGCTTAGTTTTTGTTTACAAACTGTCACTGGGTTAAGTAAAAAGAGTAAGCAAAACCAAACACTGTTTCCTAGAATTTCTTTGAACTATGTCCTAGTAATAGGTTGATTGGAGAGGAATTACTGAATCTAAGTTCACATCAGCTATATCTGAAACAACATGTACTTCAGAAGCTCCCGAGATGGAGGGAATTCATCTAGTTTCTGTTTTTTCCCCATCCACTAGGTAAATGAGTATGACACTGAATAGCCAAAAGTGGGTTTTATTGCTCCTTAGAAATGGAAATGTTTAAGACTGATTCCACCCTCACTCTTTTTTGTGTTTTTTGTTTTTTTTTCATTTTTCATTGATTTGCTCTGCCTCCAGTAGAGGTGTTCTGAACAATATATGCAATATGCATATAATACATGTTTTGCAAAACACACTTGAAAATCATAGTGTCCCAATCAACAGTGCGTTATTTTAGAACAATATCAGTTAGTCTTAATCAGAGCAGGCTCTACAACACAGACTTAAAAAGAGATTAAAATTGCTATATTTACCTAACAAAGCATAATAATCTAAAAGATTTTCCAAATAATTTTAGAAGGCTTTGCATCTGGGAGTATTGAACAAACATGAATTAAAGACACCCTTTTGTGTTGGATAGGTATTGTTTCCCCCAAAAAGAGGGGAACTCCGACAGTTCCTGATTTCTAAGCTGGATATCGAAAGTTATGTACATAAATGACATGATATTCTAAATATAATAGGTGTGCTCAGAAGCGGAGGGTTGATGTAGGAACCTAATCTGCTGTTAGATTCCTAACACTGGGCATCCAAGCTACTCAATGGCAAAGAGAGATATCAGTTATTTCTAAACTGTAGGAATTGGCACCATGTCATAACTAAACCCCAATTCCATGTTGGAATATGCACCAACGTATCTGCTCCACTTTCCACACAAAGGAAACCCAGAAGCACAGGTGAGAAGAGAACATGGCAGATTCCAGACTTGCCGTTGAGCTAGGGTAGCTGTGGAGCTAAGCATGTACTATGCCGTTCAGGACATGACCAGTTCACCAGCCAGCTGTCCTTGTGGCGCAGGATAAAAAGTGGGTTTAGAATTCAGAAGATCCTAGCTTCTAGTCCCGTGTCCTCATTTCAATTAATTAACATGGAGGGCTATGTTCCTCCAACAGGGAAAATGCATAACCTTTGGCAGCTGTTCTGTAATTCATTTTTTCAGTAGGCCCGAGGCTTATTGAAGAAAATGAAGATAACATCTAAAATTCAAGGTTTGGCCATATATGATGAAGCTTTTTTTTGTTCTTAGGCATGCCAACAGAAACAACCATGGCAATTTGCTCCATGATTATGGGAGGAATTTTTGAAAAATTTCCTAAGCTGAAAGTTTGCTTTGCACATGGAGGTAAGTAATATACTTGTTTTTTAGTAGGGCATGGTACAATTGTATTTTCTGGTATACCAGCTAATGGGGCTACCACTGTAAGCCTGCCACCTGCTGAGTACTCTTGGCCCAGTGAGGATGTCTGCCACATGGGTTGCTCATACTAATGTTCTCTAGCATGTTTCACTCAGTGTTTGAACTGCTATAGGTAGCCTTTAAGGAAATTGAGGAGTGAGGGGAGACAGGAGTCAGTTTATGGGCTTAGGGAAAGGGAGGAGTAGGGAGCAGTAGGAACTTGGGCATTAACTGTCGTGAAGAAAACTGTCGTGAAGAAGTGGGGAAAACAGAGAAAGAAAGTAATGAAGGGGAAGGAATAAAAAAATTGCCAGTGCAGTGCATTTTCATTCTAAATAGTTAACAATAAAACTTATTTATCTCTTTGTTGATAATGTTGCCTTTTCCCTCCTTTGTATTTTCAATTTCTGTTGCTAAAAATTTGTCCTTGTAGGTGGAGCTTTTCCGTACACAGTGGGGCGAATCTCCCATGGATTCAACGTGCGCCCTGATTTGTGTGCAGTGGATAATAAGGTGGATCCAAGAAAATACCTTGGTTCATTTTACACAGACTCTCTTGTCCATGATAGAGGTGCACTAAGGCTTCTAACAAGTGTAATAGGAGAGGTGAGTTTTAATGCTTCCAGAAGTAGGTAAGTCATTCTGGAATTATTTCTATGAAACAGCAAAAGGAGAGAAAAGGAAGAAAGCAGGAAAAAGACAGCATATTCACCCAGTGAAATCAGAACCTGAGCTATTATAAACTGACATGCTTCTGCAGTGTTGATAATGTTCCTTACTACAGCAGGGAGTTCTTGAAGTGCTGGTTTTAATCCAGGAAATCATCCACTGTGAACCCTAGTTCACAGAGGCTAGTTCCTTACATAAGGTTAGCCAGGATTTAGGACTGAGGGAATGGCAAGACCATCAGGGAAGGGATGGATATTAAGAAAAGGTTCTTCCCTGTGAGGATGGTAAGACACTGAAACGGACTCTTCAGGGAAGTGGTCATGGCACCCAGCCTCACGGAGTTTAAGAACCATTTGGACAACGCTCTCAGACATCAGGTCTGATTTTTGGGTGGTCCTGTGTGGAGCTGGGAGTTGGACTTGATGATCCTTGTGGGTTCCTTCTGACTCAGGATATTCTGTGATTCTAGGATGGGAGTGCAAGCAAAGGGGGACTGCCTCATTTGGAGCCTTCCTTTCAAATGCCTTAAGTGCATACTTCTTCAAGTGCGTACCTGAAGAAATCAAATAGTATTCCGCTTGGCAAGTTGTAGGCATTAAAAAGTCAGTAATAAAGATGATTTTTGTGGGCATCCTGGATAACACATTAAACATAATGGCTTGCAAAAATATTTTAAATGTTAGAGTAGAAAGTAAAGAAATCTTTGTACTTTAGCAGCCTGTTTAAATCACATACAGTGTGTGTCAGAAAAATCCAAGACCATTCAAATAATTCCCTCTTATTAATTCAAATGATTCCTTCTTATTATTAAATGCTCAGGAAGGAGGGGAGGACAGCATAACTCTTGCCAACTTCTAATGGATAGCTACAAATCAACAAGAGGCTTGTATTTGTGTCCTGATCTCTTGAACTCACCAGATAACAAATACAGAAATGCAAACTGTTGACATTGGCTTTCTTGTGTCGACAACTGTATTCATCTTCCTGTATGTTAGTTTCTGGGCTCACTTAGTACTTTCTCAGTTATGAGGCTGTTGTCACCAGGGCCTCTTGTATGACCAAAGTTCAGAAAATCAGCTAAGTCAGATGTTTTCATTCCTTCTAGAGAAAAGTTACTGTTGATTTCCCATTTTCATCTGTAACAGTTTGAATGGGTTGCTGCAATAAGTCTGTACAAAAACTGATACAGAAATGACTTGCCTAGGCCAACCAAAAATAATAAAGTAGAATAAACTATTTCTTTTCCTTATCTTGGTACTGTGTACCCAGATCACATCCGTTTGAAATCCATGGGTTTTCAGTCTGTGCTGCACAGGAAATTTTGTATCTTTGAGATTGGACTCAGCTTCCCTACAGTACTTTTATTTTTTAGGAAAACTGTATTTGAAGATTCACGAAAAATTCAACAGTGACAGCACATACACAACTTGAAACAATGCTGTCACAAGTTTTTGTAAAGTATGTATACACAATATATTTATATATGTATACAATACCACTACAGCTATAAGAACAGGAGGGATAGTATTTCTCTCTTAAATCCATCATGAATCAAAAATAGATTTGTAGGAGAAGCCCCATAAAGTGTGCAAAGAAACTGCCATGAAGCTTTAGTTCCATTATCAGCAAGAAAGATAAAGCCCAGTTTGATTTACTTGTCAAAAGATCTGCTAATGAGCTCTTAGTATTGGCAAGTTCTTATAACATCAGTGGGTATTAACTCAGGTGGCATTTGCCAAGTTCTTTCCAGACATATTAGAGCATTTTTTTGGCAATGTTAGTCCTCCTGAGCACTGATGGAGAGATCTGTGTCAGGGATGAAGTTTTAGGCACCAAACTGGTTATTAACAAAATTCTAGGGCTCCAGCCCAATATCGATTTCTGTTAATTTCTGTTACCAACCTTTAAATTGTAAATATATCATGGTCAACAGTCCAGGACTTTTTATGATGTATTATTACCTTTTGAATGTAACTGTAATTTACAGTATCCAATGGTATTAAGTAATTTTGAGAAAAGATTTTAAAATGTTACTATATGTGATGCGCATTTCAATTTTATAAGATACCCAAAAGCTTATAGAATAACAGTTTGGCACTTGCCTTCTGTTATTTGATTTTCCAAGAAGTCTCCCCACATCCAGGCCATGTTTGTCATAAGTATGTTCTCATTCTACATAGAGGTATAGTATAGCAGGGATGAGTCTAGCTCTTGAATTTTAAATTGCCATGTATAGGCGGTCAGATTCCTTTGTTGTTGTTGTTATTATTATTTATTATTATTGCCAAGGAGACGAGGCCACTCGCTTGTTTTGTTGTTTGCATTTTTAAATGTTGGGAGACATATTTTGCCATCATTAGGAAGACCTTGGTAAACTGGAAGCTGTGGGATTCAGCGTAGCTGAAACCCCCACATTCTTTTTTCTGGTCTGATACTGTTTTTAAGTTAAACTATTGAATTCAAGAGCAAAGCAGGAAAGAAAGTACAACAGGATGCTTAATACATTACTGAAGAGCTTAACTTTTTTTTTTTTCTTTTTTTAACATGCATAGAATTCAAGTGTCAGAGCAGTTCTGCTTTAGAGTAGCAAGTTAGCTTTGCACCTCAAGGCTGCTCTGAGCTATGGCAATTGTGGGAAAGCTGCTGTCTGTGCATCATGCTTAAACTGGAACTTCCATACCTTTCCTCCTAAGAAGCAACACATAGCCTATGGCCCTTAATCATTATGCCTTCAAAAATAACATTTAGTTGTCTGAGGAGAGAGAGATTGTGGATTGCAATTGGCTAATCTAAAAGTTACTCGGCGTTGTTAAAAATCATGTGCAGTAGCCTCTCTGGTGTCTCTTACTTTGCCAACAAATTTCTGAAATGAAGTTTCTTGATGCAATACATTAGCTCAGTGTACTACATGGGACGTTGGTATCTTTAATTCTCCTCTGCCTGTTTGAGCTCAGCAATATGACATGGGGTGGAAAGGTCTGGAAGAGGTTACTGGCTGAAGAGAATGGAATAGGGCTTCTGCAACTGAATCTATTCTTTAAATTCAATCTGAGAAACTGGCTTTGCTGTCTTTTGTTTTCTATCTGATGGGAGGTAAGTCATCCTCTTCCCACTTTATTGTTCTGCTTTTGACATATCAGTGTGGTCATTTAAGTATCTATCTGTACTTGTACTTGGCTTTTAATGAACACAGTTGTGAAGTCCAGACAATAATAAATGTCCCTGATGATAACAGCAGTAGAATCTTTCCCACTATAAAAACAGTGCCAGAAACAAGGAATTATTGGAGGAAAAGGAAAGATTTAAAAATCCAAATAAAAATTCTGCTGCATACAGTCATTTTATATGAAGTCTGTTTTTGCAGGTATACATGTTACCTTTGCATTCTTGTTTTCAACAGCCTCACTGATCCTTTGCCTCTTAATCATATTCTTATCTTTGCGATAAGATGGCTCTTTCCTTAGAACAACAGAATACCCTCGTCTTCCTCCATTGAAGCTTTTTAGTAGTTGTGCCTGTTATTCTTTCTATAAATATAAACAGTATCATCCACTATTTGTAGTTTTACAGAATAGCAAATCACTTATTCTACATAAAATTCTTTTGCAACTGTTGCCCTTTTGTTTAGCCTGTGGTTTGGGGAAGACTCCTTAAGTATATTCAATTTGTGTTGGGTTCAAGCATCTCTCTAGTCCCCTGCTGTATGCCAGAGAACATTCCTGCTTAACTGGTCATTAGAAGATATCTCTCATGGGGTAGCAAGCCTTCACATGACCTCTGCAGCCTCTCTAGGACCAGATTTAGTTACCCTTTGAACACTGTGGAGAAAGCACTGCAGGGCTGGGCATTTGTGAAAGCACAGGGATTCCCTTTCAGACTGCTGTTTTTTAGTAAAACCTTTTATTGGTGGAGCATGCTAACTTTTATAGCCAGTTTCTTTTTTAAAAGACTTACAGAGGTTTAGATGAATGTAATCTTTCTTCCTAGTACCTCTTTCTTTCCGGTTTAGGAGGCAGTCCTGCTTTGTTCACTAAAATAACTACCGTTTCATGAGATGCAGCTTTCTTTGCCAGGTTGGGTATAATCTGTGCTTGACTGACCAGTGGATAACTTTAGTGAGGAGTAAATCTACTTTTTCAGTGTGCGTCTTCCTTCGCAGTGTTTCCTCTGCAGAATGTTGTGGTTTATATCAATTTTTCACATTAACAAGCATAAACAGAATACAGATAGCTAAACAGAATAAATGCAGCCATCCTGTCTTGGAGGGGGGAAAATACTTGGGTGGTATTGGGTGGTTGGCCTCAGGGCCGGAAAGCAATCTACAGCCTGCTTTATCTACAAGTGCGTACATAGTCTTTGACATGACTATATCTGAGTGGGCCATGTGCTGGTAATATAATTAGCCATGCCTGTGTTACATCGTTTTAAAATTCCCCTGCTCAAAGGATTCCTTATCCAGAATAGCACTGATAGGATGGAGTGAGCTCTGTTATCTTTTGGAATTCTGAGGGGAGAAGGTGGGGAGAGAAATTGAACAGGTTGAAATCTAAGCTTTATTTTGCAGAGGCTCAGAGAAATATGAAGTCCATTGAATTAGTGAAATACATCACCTATAGAAATTATTTGAGGTAGGACGAGCTTTGAGTCAGGCATATATAATGAGTAGCTATTTATTTTCCTGGCAAAAGATGAGGCTGCCAAGAAGAAGCACTTGATGGAGATAGCATTGTATTTATGGCAGATATTTTCAAGAAAAGTCTCAGTCCAGTGAAACTACTCATAGAGCAAGATTTCTTTCAAAATAAAGGAGCAGTTTAATTAAAATGAGACTTCCTTCTTTCTTAATGTGAAACACGGTAGGAGAGTTACGTGCATTTAACTAAGCAGCAGATTTGGCTTCTTGCTGCAATATTTGGCAACCATGGTACTGAAAATCAGGAGTCAGATCCCAAAAACTCTAATGCTTTTAAGAATTACGAGAACCTGGAAAGCAGTACATTTTCTTTCTCTTTTTCAAAGCTAGGGCATCTTATCCTTGAAGAAACATTCACGTCATATTTTCAAGCTTCGCTTTATAACCATGAAGATTAAAACCTTCCCTCATTTTCCCATTAAAGTTGATGTTGTCACATAATACCATTCCAAAAGTCAAATCATGTGTTGGCAGAATAACAAGGATAAGATGAATAAATGCAGGGCTAAAAACATTGTGATTGGGTCTCTAGCATGACGTGTGACTTCATAAACCAAAGGTTTGAAATAGGACAGCTCTCGGGAGCGTAGCTAAGAGCTGTGCAGGAAGGGCATCAGTGTGTGTAAAGATCTGCATGCACATGGCTTCAGGTCCTCAGGGAACAGCCATTACGTGGCATCAGAATGTCACATGTGGGCCTTGAGCTTATGAATATTAAAATCCAGTGATAGCTCTGAGTCACGTACACTTAATTTCAGCCCTTCGTAGTTTGGGGTGCAGGTTAATTGGAGCCTATCACAGTTAAAAGAGGCAGGAGTAAACATTTCTGAGAAATACTTTTGTAAGGCTGCAGATTTGCTGCAGTCCTTTGCTCTCCCCATGATGAGGTAGCATGAAGTGAACAAAGCTAAACAAAAAATCCCTAATGATATTGGCTATAAAAAGTGAAGAACCGGGTTGGCAGACGATTAAATGATTCAGTGCATCTCTGCATACACCTCATGGCGATTCCTCAAGGTCCATCACCAGCAGGTAAAACGTTCTCATGCCAGAAGCTGGAGCTGAAATGGCTATAACAATCTGGCCTTTTCTTGAGATGTATTCTGGTAGCAGGAAAGAAGGTGAGATTCAGGACAAATACAATTTTTCACTAACGTAAGAGGAAGAAACCATGCTTGACTTTCTTTGAGATTCATTTTAAGATTCAGGTCTGTACTACAGTGAAAAAAAATCTCTTGAGTAGAAGAGTCCATTGAGGCAAATTGTCGGCCATATTTACCTTTCTGAAAGGCAAGAGGTTTTATTAAGGTATTGAACCTTAAGGTCTACTATGGAAAATGAACTTTGCTGATATCTTTTGGCATAATATGATGATAGATAATATGCTAGGAGTGTTGTCTAGCTACAGAGACTTCACAGGACTTCTGCGAGGCCAGTTGATAAATACAGGGATTGCAAACCCCATTTTATGGACGGGTACAGGCTGAAGCTCAAAGATTATAAATAAATAGCCTAATAAATAGCAGTAATAACTCTACTTTTAGATTTTCTCATTAATTTACAGCTCTTAATTTTTCTGCTTATGAACAGATCCCATGATTAGCTGTGAAACACTTTAAACTAGAGGAAAATAAAAAGATAATTGAAATAATATATATAGATTATTCCAATGATGGGGTGAGATTTTTTTCTGCTCTGGTATACAAGAAACTTAAACAAGAATGTACAAACCTTCCTGACCTTCTTAACCTTCAGTAATAAGCAGCTGGGAAGGTACTTTCTCCTTTACTAAGAAATCCATTTTCCAATATAAAGTTAGTATGCTAATTGGTATGGTTGTGGGTTTTTTTTTGTTTTTATTTAGTTGTTGTATTTTTTGTGGCATAAATTTGTTTTTCATATGTGCAGAAAATGCCTTGGTACCAGATTGAACTTTATAATGAATATAAGAATGTATTTAGCTGTTTAATCATACACATATCCAAATATATTTTGTTTAATCTGCACTCAGAAATTGATGCAGTAGACAGACGAATATAAATTGTAGACAGAGGAATGTAAATTCTCCTGTTCTAATCATATGGCAGGACTTCTGTAATAAATTATAATACAATAATATAGGACAGAACAATAGAATTTGTATCTTGTTTGGATCTCCTGTAAGGTTTCATTTAGACTCTTTCACAGACTCTCTGGTGGCATCTACTGGAGGTAAAATAAATAAGCAGCATTTGACAAATAGGAAAAAGAATAATTTCATAAAATAACTGAAATACGTTTTCTTTGTCCTGTTTCAGTATTGGCAACTGAATTTAAATACTATAACAAGTTCCCCAAAATTCATGAGCTTGACTTCAAATTTATGAGACATTTCAAAACATACATTTTTAATGAAAATGGTGGTTTTCAAATATTCATGTCTCCAGGAGATGAAGCTTGAAAGAAAATAGACTTTTGATAAAATCAAGTGAGTTGGCAATATTCACTCTCCAGGGTAGATGATAATATGAGAAATATCATTGCGGTGTGGAAATGAACATATAACAATGTGGACCCATTGAGGATCTGCCTATTCGTTTCTGTCTCTGATAACAGGAGTGATGCATGCAGATTTTTACTGAATTTTCTATTCCCTGAATGTTGCTTTCAGAAACAAATCAGATCACGTCACTCATATTCTTAGACATGGGTTTCCAGCTCACAGTTAATACCCAATCCCAGCCAAAGACAATGACATTTTAAGGAAATCATAGACTTCCAAAAAATATATGAAATTCGCAAATGAGATTTTGGTTTTGTTATCTGAAGCTGAATACCAGTTAAATAAAATATATTCTTTTCAATTTAAATATTTGTAATAGTTCTACATTTTACCACACTTTAAGTAGTATCACGTTGCATGTATTACAGCTTTTAAAGTACTGCACAAAAGATAATTTTGATTGCTTTGTATTTTTTTTATTACACATTCTTTTCAAGTATATATAAATTCAAGTTTGTGTGAGTGAGTGCATTTATGTGTGTGTATACTCAAGAATTTCAAATTCAAGAATCCAAATCCAAGCATCTTTTGTGAGTTTGGTGGAGAACTTCCTGAGATCCTTCAAGAAATCTGCCAAAAGATTTCATGGTCTTTTTGGACAGCAGTGCAGAGCATGCAAGTAACTTCCTTGAACGTAAAAAATGATTCAGAAGTAGAAGCAGTACTCGTAGGGCAGGAGATGAGCAATAGATGCCATTTTGTAACATTTCAAAGCAGCACCACAATAAAGAAAATCGATCTCCATAGGAAATTACCATTTGTACTTGTACCATAATCATCTGAGCAGCATACACTCATTTCCACATGTCTGGGTTTTACATTTTGAATTTTCTGTATATTAGAATAAAAGTACACCACACTTTAGTTAGGCATCACAAAAACAATTAAGAAATAACCAATACTTTTTTTCAAATTCAAATTCCCCAATAAACTCGAATACTTGTTTTTAAGCTTTTTTTTAAATGTAAATTGGAATCCAGAGACTATCTTCACATTCACTTTCATAATTAATCAGTTCAATAGATATGTGTAACTTCCTGTGATTTATTATAAATTCCAGAAAGCATGTGAAACTACATTCTTTGATGTTACTACAGAATGTACAATGTTTCTTTACTACTAGGACAAAGTTATTTTAGGGACAGATTACCCTTTTCCACTGGGGGAACTGGAACCTGGAAAACTGATTGACTCAATGGAAGATTTTGACCATAAACTGAAGGTATAATTTGGGTGGATTTTGTTTCTTTGTTTGTTTTGTTTGTTTGTTGGGGGGGAGAGGGGAGCGGGGAGGGATCATTTTTAAGGTTTTCCAGGTTTTAGACCTGGAAAAAAAAAAACAACTATAGAAAAATCAGTGGAGTACAGTAATTCCTGCAAAGATTGGAAGAGGCCCTTCAGTCTCTTTAAAGCAGTTCATGAGAGCATTTCAAAGCAAGAGTGAAAGCATCTGAGTAAAAACAATTGACTGAAACGTGACTTAAACACACACAAACATATGTAAATGTTTTGTTTTTACAGGATAAACTCAAGGCTGGCAATGCTCTGGAATTTTTGGGTCTTAGCAGAAAACAGTTTGAATGATTATGAAGATACTAAAAAGACCAAACTTCAGATAAAACATTGATTCCTTAGGGATACTTCAATTTTGCATGTGCAATTGTACTGTGAAAAATAAATTTGACAAGTACATTTCAGTCTACTGTTATTTCCAAAACAGGGGTACTGGAAATGCATACTCACTGATATTTCTGAGCATTTGAGGATTTAGGTTCTCTAAAAAATTCTGAAACCCCTACTTTCATACAGAATGAAAGATTTCATCTTTTGCAGCCTTAATAACAATCTCTGAAGGACAATAATGCGATGTCATTAGGAATTGATCCCCAGGATGTAACTTGTATCTATTTGAAATCTTGAATCTTGTATCTGTGTGAAAATGATGACTTGTATCTGTTGCATTTCAGTCTGTCATCTTTGATGCCCAATATACAGAATTTGAAAGACGTCTTTTGCCTTTATCCACTGACTGAAACTGCAGCATACAGCATGTCAGCCCAGCACTTTGAGCATGACACTTTGTAGATGTGGTAGGCAGAAAAAGGTCTATGCAGGGATGTGTGCTTTTTAGCTGCTGCCTATGCCACTGGCAATTAATTGGTCAGGAACAATTGGAACAAAATGACCGTAAGTACAAAAATGACGTATTTATGTGGATAATACTTTATGCATCACTGTTAGTGTCAAAATAAATAATACTGCTTAACAATGGCATGGTTTAATGTTACATGCCTTAAAAACACTTGTAATGGTAAGGCTGGGTACTTTAACTGTTGAGCTGTTAATGCTCTTTCTAGTTTCAGTGCTGCTGTAGGTGTGGAAAGATGGTTTGCTTTGTAGACTACTGAAGGGTAGACTCAAATGGGTTTTCATGATGCCTCAGGAGGGCATCCTCCTCCTGAGAAGTTTTTATGCTAGTCAGAACAATGCTGTTGTCCACTGAGACTCTCCATCCTCATGTGTTCATTTGTTTGCTGCATCAGGTGTCACCATTTTTCTGTTTAGTCTCCAGACATTCCAGGAAAAATAATATTAGGCAGATTTTTGTTTGCGGCTGTGTCTGTAACTGTCCTTGTAGCACAGAATAAACCTGAAGGATTCAGCAGTTCCTGCTGATAACAGCCTCGGTTGGACTACTGAGAAGGCTTTGTCCTTCTTTATAGAGTCAAAAAAAAAAAAAAAGAGATGGTGTGCGTAGTTTAATTATGTGTTTGCCCAGTTTTTGCATTTGGATCTTTCCTTTATTGCTTCTCCAAATTTATGCCATTAAAGACTAATGGACATCAGAGGCAACTCAGTGGTAGTCAGCAGCTCAGAGGTTTGGGCCCTGTGAATATCAGCTTTTCATGTAAGAGGAAAAAAAAGAACCTAAATAAAACATCTTTAACGATATTAATTGTCCTTAGGTTTGCAAGACTTCTGTTGATCTTTTCTTTTTATTTATTTAAATACTTACCTGCAAGTATTGAGTTAACTGACTGTATGATTTTTCAACCAGATTGTTTTAATTAAATTTCAAAGTAGAGAAAAAGCAACTTTCTTCTACCTTCAGCATATTTGATTTTCACAGGTATTGAAATGGATTTAAGAGGAAAATACGTTATGATTCCGCCAATATATTTTAATTGGATTAATTAATTAATTCTTCAGTTTTTTAATGATCAAAACCTGTTAAGTAAGTGAGAATGCACTGTTGCATCTTCGGGGACAGAGGTCAGAAGCTTACCCAATAGCAAACCCAGTATTTAATTACCTTAACCTATGACTGAAGGGGTGATTGCAGCACTCTGCATGACAAGTAAGTAGTGCATACCCTGCATAAATCATATTCATTATGTACTGTCATTATTCAATGATGTTCTACTTATTCTTGATGTATTAAGATTTTTAAGCCAGGGATCTAATTCTCCCTGTCTTCCTTTTTTTTTTTTCCCTTATCAATGCTGATTGATATAAATGTAAATTACACAGACAAGAACATTCCTAATACTCTTCCATGAGTTTTTAAGGGAATTAAAAATATACACAGAACACTTGAGTTTCAAAAGTTTTACCTAATGATTTAAACAATGAGGTAAAACATTGCACTGCTTTAATATTGCTAAGGGCCCAAAAATATGATGGCAAAGATAAGCTCCTAATGACAGAAGCCTTTGTAGTTGAATTTCATGTGAATATGCAAAATCTTAAAGATGTTCTGCAATTGGAAAGATCAGGCAAGTAATTCCATGCTGCATGGTACTCCTGTATGTATCATTAGGGTTCTGTCATGTCTGGTTATAAAATCGTAACTGCTTATATAAAATTAGCACTGAAGTTGTAGAAGAACTAGCTGTGACCTCACTGTAAGTGACCAAAGCTGCTGTACAGTGCTAGTGGCACATGCTACATGAGAAGAAGCTCTCATTTTGAACCATGATGATCAGCACTTTAAATAGACACCTTTCGGTACCTTTGGACCACTGAATGCAGTTGTCTCAAACTGCTACTGAAAATCAGTATCTATCCTGCGTGAGCACCCAGTGAGAAATATCTGCAATTAGCAGGTGATAAAATAGATTTAAATGAATTTAAATGAACCCAGCTCCCTGGGTACCTCACAAAACATTACACAGTGCCTATTTTTTTGTCAGGAGGAGGAAGGAGATGCTAAAATACTAAACTCAAACCTGTCAAAGCTCTTTAAAGTTATCTTCTCCCACCCCTGCCGCGTATTTCCATTTGACAGCTTCTGCCTCCTTCTTCATGCCATTGTGTACTATTTGTGAGGCAATAAATAGGATCACTGAAATAACCGAGGTCTGAAGAAATCTGTGAGCTTTTATTCAAACAAGGAAGTTCAGTGAAGTAAGAGGCAAGTTATGCCAAGTTGCCAGTATCCCCAGCTGGTAACAGTCCAAGAAGATACAAGAGCACCTGGCAATACCTCAGAGCAAGACCTGCTCCACCAAGCTTCCTGCGTGTGTGTGAAGACCCTGAGACACGCAGTAAGCGATTTTTTTAACCTGGTCCCAGCAAAATAACCCTGGTGCTGAGCAAGCCTCGACAGCTCGGAGCTCCCAGGCAGCGGCAGGAGAGCCGCTCCTCGCACACCCACACCCGCTTCTGAGGCAGCTACACCAAGTTGGGACAGCAGAGCTCCACTCGTGGCTGCTCCTACTTCGGGGAGATATTGGTTTTTAAACTTTGAAAGGAAGAAAGGAAAGCAAGCAAACGTTAGGAGAGATTATTCGTTTATTAGTAGTAAATCATCAGACTGAGTTCAGCGGGAAGCGCGGCTCAGCACAGGAGCCAGGTGGATCTGAGCTCGGACACCCCGCCCGCTCAGCCTCTCGTTAATCCCAGCTGGGGCTGTAAAAACTTAAAACAAAACAAAAACAAAACACTTTTTTGCGGCTGGTTTCGGCTCGCCCACCCCCCCCTACACCTGAGGAGCCACCTGACAGACCCCGAGCCCGCCAACGGAGCGGCGCCGCGCACGTCATTTCCGTATTCCAGACGGTAGGCGGTGCCTTTACGCAGCCGGAGAGGGGCCGGGCTACGCAGCCGGCGTAACCCCTCACGGAGGCGCGGCCGCTCTCGCGAGAGGCGCCGCGGAGGGCGGGGGGGCGGTGGCGGCGGCGGGCGGGGCCGCGGGGGGGGGAGGGGGCGGCGGTGTCATGGCGGCGGCGGGCTCAGGCGCGGGCTCCTCAGCGCGGGGCTGTGGCGGCGGCGGAGGAGGCGGCGGCTCGGCGGCGGCGTCGCGGTGGTTCTTCAGCCGCGAGCAGCTGGACAACACGCCCTCCCGGCGCTGCGGCGTGGAGGCCGACAAGGAGCTCTCGTACCGGCAGCAGGCGGCCAACCTCATCCAGGACATGGGCCAGCGCCTCAACGTGTATCCCGGCGGGGCTGGGGCGGGCGGGGGCCGGTCGCCGTCGGTAACCCTCGTTAACCGTCATTAACCGTCCGTAACCCTCATTAACCGCCGTTAGCCGCCGGGCGGGAGGAGGCCGAAGCCCCCTCCTCAGAGGCTTTGTGGGCGGGCGGGCCCCGCGCCGCCGGCTGGGGGCTTGCGGCGGCCCCCGGGCTCCCTCCAAACCCGGCCAGAAAATGATTAAATTGGGGTAAAACGCAAATACTCGAGGCCGTATCGCAGTGCGTGTCATCAGGCGAGGAGGGCTCGCGTAATGAATGAGGGGGCCAGCCTGCTACCGCCACGCTGCCTGTGGAGATCCGTGCTGGTACCAGCTAAGTACGCCTTAACGCCACTCCGCATCGCCTTCTCAGGTCGTTTCCTGTTGGAGATGCTACGTTGGGTGGCAGGGTTGGTGTAGAAGGAGCAACGCTTTCATTAGTTGCAAACAGTTTTCGTAATATCTGCTCTTTCCTTAATTTGGTCCTCCAGATCTCAGCTGACAATAAATACTGCAATTGTTTACATGCACAGGTTTTATATGCACCATTCCTTCACAAAATTCAATCGAAACGTAAGTATGATTTTACATATTGTAATAATGTGCCCGTAATTTTGGCAGCATAGCTAACAAGGGTCATGTTCCTCTGCTGGATTGCAAAGTTCAGTGTGTTTATAGGCCTTCCAGCTTCTTGCCGCTTGTTTACTAGTGGTAACGATACTTTCTCTTCAACTTTGAATTATTTTATTTTGTTTTTTGCCATCTAAATAAATAGAAAATAGGCACCATCAGCAAACACATCTCAGATGTGTGACGAATGCATTTAGATGTTTTGAATCTGGTTGGTGCTTATGTGCCGTAGTTGGGAAGGCTGATGTGCAGGAACACACATTTTTCTTAATGAAGGCAGCAGCAGAGCTAGCGTGGTGTGTCTGACAATTCTAATGCGGGTAGATGTGTATCCATATGGATTACGTATCTCTTTTTGAAAACCAGTATAAATTCATTTTACTACTCCTGTCTTAAGTAGCTTGACAATAAGTCATGTTAGACAAGAAAAATCTGCTGAGAAAACGCTGGCCGTCCTGTTTCATCTAATGAAATGAGCATGCTGGATTTGATTAGTGTGTTATGAAGAGCAGAATTCTTTAGTAAAACTATTCTTTGTAATTAAGTGTTGTTTTTTAAGCAAGGAACTTAAGATACCGACTTCAAGAGTTTAAGCTTTTTATTTTATGTTCATAGTACTGGATGTAATAGAAAAAAAAACAGTAAAATAATATTCTAGGTATCCTTTGTATTTTTGTTTTTTGTTTTTTTAAGTACTTCATGCTGACTTTGTAAGAGCAGTAATGATGGTGGTATGTCATAAAGTGGCTAGGATGACTTTTTTTCAGACCTTGGCTTTTTATGACAAAATAAATTAGGTGTGTGAAAGATGTTATGATCTCGACCAGAGTAGGCCGTGGCCTACCAAGGGGTGGAGTGTTGCAAACCTTGGTCGGAAATTTGGGCGGACAGTGATTGCAGTTGGTCACAGCGTTACCCAACTCTTGTGTCTGGTGTTGAATTTATTGTTGTTGGCTGAGCAAATGGGCATCTTATTTGGTGTTCACTGGGGAAGGAATACATAGGGGCTTGTAGACAGATTTCAGAGTGTATCTAATTATTTTTGTGCGTAATCTGAGATAAATTCAAACTCAAGCAGCAAGCTTGTTACCAAGACTGTAGTTCTTCGTGTCTCTGAGATGAAAGCTAAGCCTATAAATACAACCAGAGTCAAGCGTGCATCAGTCTGAAACGCTCAAGAGGAAGAAACATATAACGTGGGTTTTATGTAGTGTTAGAGACCTGTGTGTTGAACTGATGGCCGTATAAACCAGAAGGTGCTTCCCTAAGACAGTTCTCTGCTTGTAGAGCAAGAATAGCACACACGAGAATCAAGTTCCAACAAGCTTTGTAACGAAATACGTCTTTTAGAAGCACTTCTGTACTGTATCAAGTGAAGGCAGTAAAACACTCGTTCCATCTTCTCTCCCTCCGTGCGCTGTGCCACCAGTGCAGCAGTAACCTGGAGCTGCTGAGGCACCTGGAGCTTTCCAGGGCTCTTTGTGGGTGGTTTGTGGACTTGATGAACTAGGAATGGAGAGGTCGCTCCGTGCAAAGGTACCTGAGCAAGGGCTTGTGATGTGATGCATCACCTGCTAGATTACGGTTTGTCCTCTTAGCTGGTAATCGAGGATGGATTTAGGTAGCAAGAAGCTTTAGCTGCTGTGTGTTCTGGTTTTCGCCAGATGCTAGAAATTGCTGGGTCACTTGGAACTGGAAGCACAGTGGTACGTGGATACATAGTGCCCTTGTTACGAAAACTAAGCTTTCAATTACATTTGTGAATCTTAACATTTACAAGTTAGCTATGAAATGGCTGAATGCCATGGAAACTCCAACTGTTAAAGCAGAATAAAGTGCATTGTTACATTAAATCTCAGGTAATTATATTCAACTAAAAGTTGAAAGGAAGCGCGCTGCAAGTTTGCACTCGGTAATATTGATTCGTGCTGAATAACTTCCAGTACTTCTTAATAAGGCCAGGCAGTAGCTTTCTGTGTGTACTGATGGAGAAATTACTTATTTTCCTATTCTTCTATAGTGAATGGGGGGCCTCTTTCAGAATTTTTACTCCCAAACCATCTGGCAGGTTCTGTGTTGAGAAACAAAAAGCCAAGGACTGTAATAAATACTTAATATCAAATCTCCAGAGTACTTGGCCAGCTGAAAAAAACTAACAATGTTCATCCACTGCAAGAAGAAACTAGCGCTTGAAAATTAAGTAATAAGGTACTGCCAGATGGGAGACCTAGCTAAAAAGGTTTACAGTATATACAGCATATCATTTAACGTGTGTGTGCGTGTGGTGATGTGTATCCATGGAAAGAAGGGAGCTGAAGGCTGGGGTAGAAATTTAGACAGCCTTTAGCTGGAATTCCTTATGATGTCTAATTGGAAAAAAATCAGCCTTTATTTTCTTGGCTTACTGTTAGGTTAATGTTTTCAGTTGAGTAACACACAGTTGGGTGTTTGTGCTCCTGTATGGTTGCTGGGGTATGCAAATACACGTGTGTGTCTTACATATAAGTCACGTGCACTTCATTGCTGTTAGTAAACAGGTCTTCTAGTGGAAGCTTATTTACTGAATAACTGTTGGCTTAATGCTCTTCTTTTTATCTTAATATAATTTTATTCCTGAACAATTTTACAGGCTGTCAAGATTTTGAGGATCAGGTGTGAATAGGGACCAGAACTCACAACCATATTTTCAATCTGTAAAGCCACAGGGGTGGGACACGACAGTTAATGTGGCCAGTGTGTTTTGATTGTGTTGCATTTACTGCTCTAAAGACCCAATATCCATATTTTTACTAAATTACTGTGGTTTAGCATTTTGAAATACCATGGTTTATCTATAAAGTACTTCCAGTTGCAAAGAAGAGCGTGTTTATTTGATGCCACAGTCAAAGCGCAGTTGCGGTGCTCCAGTATGGTGGAAACTTGCTTAAAGCTGGTAAGGAGAATTGGATGCCCTGACTGCTAATCTTCCCTAGCCATTCAAATCATGTTTCAGTGTGAATCACCTCAGCAGTAGTACAAGTCATTACTTCTATTTTTGCAGCTGACCAGGGCACAGTAACTTTGGTTTGCTGAGCACAAACTTAGTGCTAAGATCAGGGAGTGGGAGAGCTTGCTGACTTCTCAGAGGAAATACTAGCCTGTAACAGTAATACTTCAAAACATCTCAAAAATTAAAATTCTTCTGAAAATACCACTTCTGTGATACTTTGTCAGTTACTATTGTATAGGAATACGACTTGTAGAAGTGTACTCTTCAGTACACTGATTTCAAGAACAGAAGGGGGAAGAATTTGTGGTATGTTGGAAACGAGAGGTAAGGCATCGAAACGGTAGCTGTATTTTTGAATCTAACACTTAGAAGTGCTGTGTGGAATACCAAACAACTAGTTGCAAATATACTTGATGACGGCCAGTTTTTTTTGTGACACGCAGTGGGACATAGTAAAGTGCCTAGAGAGAGGCTGCAGGAGGAATTTTTCCTGAGGTACAAGGTAGGTGAGTTGAGTGTGCAGGGCTTGGGGGGGTTCGTTTCCTGTTTTTCTGTTACTTCACTGTCTTCCACACCCCATCCAAATTGCAATATTAAAGAATTGACTTTGGAGCTGTGCAAGTTCTCAAAACTTTCGTAATACGCACCACACTTCAGAGAGGCTGGTCGTAGACACTTCAGTTCTGTTTTCAATCTTGCAGTTTAACATATTTGCTGTTTTTATGCGATATAAGCTGCTGGTAATAATTACTTTTTTAGAAAAAAACAACTTGCAGTTCTTTGTTGCCCCATCATAGAGTGGCACTTGCAGCTCCGTCGTAGACTGAAACCACTTAATGTCTCAAGCTGCTGCATATCAAGCCTAAAAACATACTACTAGTGGCATTAAAAGGGAGAGGGAGTTCTCAGAAAGCTGTGTGCATGCTGGAGATTCATTCTGAGGTTATTCCAAATGTCTTCATTGCACCGAGGCTTTGTACAAGATGTCTTGTACTTTTGGTGTCGAAAAGGACTTGTACCACTTCTACCAATAAAACTTGCCCTTTGACTATCATAATAATAAGGATTGTATGTTTTGTATTTTTATTTCGTTGGAACTTGGTTTCTGATGTTCTTAGCTAGTAGGAAGGTGGAATTTAACTTCATAAATCACACGTGTTCTTCTGAAGATATTTCTCAAGTCTTGAATATTTTGGATGTGTAATAATTCACTTTAATTTTTTCTTTTTATATCAAATGAGGATGCTTGTGTAGCAGAAAGCTTACAGCTTTGCCAAGTCTGTCTTTAATGCTGCTTTTTTTCTACCTTGCTTTTTCTGCCATTTTTGAGAATTGGAAGTGGTTGAAGCCTTTATGAGTAACTTCGCAGTTACACACTTAGCAGGCGATGCGTTCTTCACTGAAGACTCTGCACGCCAAGTCTGAAATGTTATTAGGATGTCTGTTTTCCTCAAATACCAAGGGAGGCAAAAGTACTGACCTACTCTAAACTGGGAAAGCGAACCCTAGTTCTAGGCAAGACAAAGACCTGAAATTCTTTGGCCTGAAGCCAACGCTTCGTTAAGTAAGTAGATAATTGTGGCGTATATAGGTTTCTGATGAACCAGAGTTAAATGCCAGTTAATCACTTTGACTTGTATAAGCATACAGAACTGTTTCATGTAAGGTCTTGGAGATCAGGAATTATGTGGAGACTTCTTGGCAAGATCTCAGCCTTTTCGGTATGTTAGGAAATATCCAGAAGTCAGCCTGGTGAAGGCTGCGCGTTTTTGGAATGAAGTAAAACCTTGGTGCGGTCAGACATAGAATAATAGTGAGTGAGAATTTGCTGGTAATTGAGTTGTGCAGCTCTCGGTTGCTTGGTTCCAGAAGAATGTCTTTGTGAATTGTAAATATTTTCATGGTAATAGTTGGGTGTTGCTTTTTTCAGAGAAGAAAATGGTGAAAATGCCATGCATGGAATTTGGAACAGAACCACAGACTGGGTAGAGATAGGCCTTGTATTCGGATGTATTTGACTTAAATTTCTATGCGAAGGTAGAAGAACTAAGGTCTGAACGCAGTAACCTGAGTGGTGGGATGGCAGGGCAGGAGGGGGAGAGAGAGCAGTGGAGTTGGGTTTGCTGCATAGAGGAAAACAGCTTTTGTTGTGTTCAGTCCCCAGCTGTGACTGCTGAGTGTCTTGTTTAAATACAAAACCAACAACAAATAAAAACTGAGTGGCCATGAGGGCACGGAAAGGATCATTTTATCTTCAAACGAAGCTGCTTCCCACTCTCTAGGCTGTTCCTGATTCCATCCACTTCATGACTCAGTTTTCCTCCCTCAGTGACTCCACTGCGCTGAGTCCTTTCTAAGCTAGGTTCAGGCTTCAGTCCACCACAGTCCATTTACTGCAGCTCTTTCTTGGGTAGAAAGTGGAGCCTGCTCTCGTTAGTTAACACCTCCTTGTGTCTGTTCCAATTTCTTGTCAAACTCGTTTCTCTAAAACTGTTGATTCTTAACTATTCCCAATTTCCTTTCTTCTCAGTAGTTTGTGTTTCTTTGGCTTCCCAGCCCTGTCTGTTAACGTGGGTTTTCCCAGAAGCTCAGGATTATGTCGGAGAATGTAATCCTTAGCATCAGGTGTCAGCTTTGGAGATGACTGCCCTTACACGTGTACTACTGTACTTCTCCTCAAAGCTGTTGATACTTTAGCTTTCAGAACTCCAGAAAGTCTTTCATTCACATGTAATATTTACAAATTTGTCTCCTGGCTTAAGTGAGGCATATTTTAAGTAGCACAGCCCTAGGAAAGGGAATTTATTCCAGAACTTCATGTCTTTACTTCAAACAGTGTGGGTATGAACTTCTCAAAAGTCGTCAGGATCTTAAATGTCAGTGCTAATATGGCCTTGTTCAGCACCACTTGACTTCAGGCTTTGATTTCACTCGTTTGTAAGGGTCAAGTTACAAATTCCTTGAAAAGGAAGGAGTTTTTTGTCTCAGTTGTGAGAATTTGCTGCCTGTGACATGGTGGTGGTGGTTTGGTTTTTGTTTTACAGTACTGGGTTTCTTAACAGCACGTTTCTGTGCATCAAAGGGTATCACCTTCCCAGGGTGTCAATTTTCCTCGAGTCCGCCAGCTTACAAGTTCTCCTTAAGATCTAAGTGGACGTTTCAAAGTGATTTGAGGAGCCTTTAAATGTATCAAGGGAGCACTTGCTGCCTCTTTAAATGTAATGGGTAATCATTAAATGTTCAGTTCTAATTAGCTTATTGCAGTTTTTCATATATTGGGAATTTCATACCAAATGTTTAATTTTGGCATAACAAAGGGCTACTTAAAAAAAAAAGTCTAGGGGGGGTATGACTGCTGTTCAACTCATTCAGTCTAATTCTGTGTGGGCACTGAATGAAAAATCCAATACCTGCACTATTTGCACTGTGCATCAATTAAATACTCAACAAGCATCTATTTAAATTCCTGGAAAAATACTTAATTTTAACCAATTCAACCTGCTGATATTTACATGAACACTTCTGCTGTCATCTTAATTCGTGTTTAACATGGGAGACTTCTGCGTACAGAGAGGACCCTGATTCTTCTCAGTCATGTGTGGTTAACCATGTTCCACATGCAGATAAATGAGTTATTCTAGCTGACAGCTAGGCATCAAAACTATTTAATTGCAAAATCCTAGGTGATACAGCACTGAGTAGGTGCTTTGCTGCCAGCTTATGACACCTAGAGTTTTATTTTTTTAAATTCTTTAAATGTAACTTGCAGTCTTTACTAACATCTGGTATAACTGGTGTTTTGTGAATCTTTGTGCTTTGCTCTCCAGATACTACTGGGTGTATAGTAAAGTTTCTAGGAATAAACTTCTGTTCCATCAGTGGCTGCGCTAAGATGTTACACTTACTATGATTATACTTCTATAACCTATGTTTCTGTAACAAACTATTTTCCTTAAAGTTCTCTGCCAAGTTGCTTGCTTTTTAGGAGAACCACATGCTAGCAGAACCTGAGATCAGCTTTTTTGACTCATGCTGAAAAGGCGGTGTAACGGCCCGCTACTGTGCTAGGACTTGGACGAGCTTTCTCGTCAAGTGTTTTTAACTTGAAAAGTCACTTCCAGTGTGGCTAAATCTTCTGGACCAAGTCTGTGCTTTTTGTGTTGGACTAGAATTAGCTTGACCTCAGACATCTCACTCAGTGTAATGTAGCATTTATGCTACTCCTTCCACATGGTGCTGGGAGGATTGCATTACTTATAAAATAAAACATGATTGGTTATTTTTACCATCTTGCATGATTTCAGAACTGTTTAAAAAATTAAACCTCTAAACCTTTTCTAATTATTAGTTTGTGTTGTCCATAAAAAATCAAGTCCTACTTGTAAAAAGTTAAATATGTGTGTTTTTCTTCTTCAGATAATATCTCCTACGGCATTGTTCTTGGCTGCAAAAGTGGAAGAACAGCCACGGAAACTCGAACATGTTATTAAAGTAGCACATGCCTGTCTTCACCCTCAAGAGCCACTACTGGATACAAAGAGTGATGTAGGTGGAAGTCATGGTTTTAGAGATAATCAAATGACGCTTCATCTGACGAGTTGTTACATTGTCTTGACTGGATTATTGCTGTCTGCATACTAGAAAAAACACCTGTGTTTAAACCATTCAGATCTTTTGTATTAATGTAACTAGTTGAGAACTCAGATATCTGTGTTACAACACTTGGAGAGGTTGCTTCACCTTAAACTTGCATTATTTTTAAGACTTCCACACGTGTAGTAGAAATCTTGACGAGACATTAAATGAGAGGTTTCGTGCGGAACTTACAGAACCACGCGTGTTGTGTAGAGAGTTCAGGACACTGAGTATTCCTCTCTCTCAGCCAGAGGCTGACTGTGTGCTGTTGTCTGCCTTCTGTTTTAAAGGACGCCATACAGGCAGTCAGCTACTGTCTCTGCTGTACATTGGTCTTCCTTTCATTTGCCAGACTTTGTACAGCTTCCACTTATATCTCAGTTTCCATTTTCTTTCCTGTCATGAAGCTTCATGGAACCAACTATGAGGATGTTATGGTGGAAATGCACCATAGTTGCTCTGCCTGAAGGTCAGGCTGAGCCAGTTATACCCTGCTGGACCTGAACTGACATATAAAACTATTTGCTGTGCTCCCAGTTCTTGGAATGACACATGGAGGTGGATTATATATACATTGGAGCCCAGAACACAGGCCAACTGGGTATCTCCAGCTGTATTTTAAAGTACTTCTGAAATGGGTAACCTGCTTAGAGATAGTTAGTTTTGCACTGGCAAGCCTCCATAATGCATATCGCATTCCCCATTTTCCCAACAATGCTTTGCTGGAATAACTATGTAAGACTGAAACTAAATAAGTCTTACTGTGAAAGATGGTTAGGCTGGTGTAACTGAGGTATAACCGAATTTACAGTAAGGCTTATACAAGTAGAAGGAAGTCTTAGTGCACTAAAGTATTCTGAATGCTCAGTGCTAACTGGCGTGGTTAGTGGTCTTTAATTTATGTTGATAATGCCAGTGTTCAAGTAGGAAGCGTGTAATTGAAATTTTGAGACGATAGATGCCTACGTCTTGACGTGTTTGCTTATTTGTTTCAGGCATACCTTCAGCAAGCTCAAGAGCTGGTTATACTTGAAACAATAATGCTTCAAACTTTAGGTATGTCTTTCTAAATGCCTGTTGTGCAGCCAATTTACCATGAGACAGTCATGGGACCCAGGTAGCTGGATTTTTGATGTGTCTTTGGTATACTAGAATTTTACTGTTTTTTTGTATGCAACTTCTGACCTGTGAGTCTAGTTTTATATCACCAGTTGCTGTTGTGTTCACTCTGGAGAAAAAAGGCATACCAATACTTGTCAAATAAATGTTTCTGACAGTTTGATGGAGTAGAAATGTATACCCTTCCAAATAGATGTTATTCCAAAGTAGTAATCGTGTTGGTATTTCTTTACACAACGTAGCATGTGCTAGGTCAGCTGTATGTGTTCTGAAGCACTTGGCAACAGCTTTATATACCAAGTACTCTTCCCCGTTCTGCCTTTCAATAGAAAAATACTATCTAGTTGAGTAGAGTTGCTACCTCTGAACATCGCAATTTGTAGCGTAACCGTTTAATGGATTCGGGTAATTCCAAAATCAACAATACAGTGTTCTGATAAGAAACTGTTCTGGCTTTAAACTAACATAAATAGAGACAACTACAGCTGGCAGCCCTGAGAACACTGACTTACTAAATACTACTGTGAGTGTATTGCTTTAAAAAAAAAAGGGAAGAAAATAGTAGTGACCTACTTCTTAAAATAGCTTCATAAACAAAGATAGGCTTCTGAAGTGACTGACCTACAAATTGACTTAATTGGTAATCTCATAGATGGAATATGTTCAAGCCCCAGAAATGATTGAATAAAGCAGACGTGTGCATACATACACGTTTCAGCGTCTGTGATACAGCTCGTACTGATAAGTATCTTAGAAACTGCTCATGCATGTTCAACCTGAAAAATGCAGTAACTTCACATATTCTATGTAGGACTTGAGAGTAATGCAGGGATATTTTACTAATTGATCTGGAAATGGCACTATCATTCAGAAATATAAAATGGCAGAATAAGAGGCAGTTAAATAGTGTTACATGATCTGCAGTGCAAAGGTTTAGCAGGTATTAGGTCTCTGGGGGAAGGAAAAGGTCTCTTTTTTTATTGTACAGATGGAAATGTATAGTTCTAAAACATATTCTTAACTCTTCAGGTTTTGAGATTACCATTGAACATCCGCACACAGATGTTGTGAAATGTACGCAATTAGTGAGAGGTCAGTGGCTTTTATCCCCTTCCGTAAGCCCTTTTTTTTACATTTCTAGTAAAAATTTATAGGTGATGTTATTTGTGCAATATGATCAATTATGTTGTCCGAAGAGTTTTTGTTTAAGGCTAACTACTAAAAGCTTGATCTTAACCATTACAGTCTGATGAAGAGTCCAGTTCTTTGTCCTTCATGAATTTTTCTTTTGCTTGCTTATTAGCTTTGATTGAATAATCTGTTCCATGTTCTTTCAAATGACAGAAGCAATTAGTAGTTGAGAACTAAATTCTGGGTTGATTATTTTCACTCTGAAGTAGTTTTACAAAATAAAGTTTAGTCTTTGTGCTGGTTGATAGCTAACAGTAGCTTTCTACCTTAATTTTTTTTAGGTAATGAGCTGTGGGATATAAAGAGTGCATAGCAGGTCTGCTATTGCATGCAAATACTTAAAGATGTGACTAATTATTTTTCTAGAGAAGGACGTACTTAATTTGGATTGGGTGGTAGCAAACCTCCAACCTTTGGTGTTTCATATCCTCTAACTTATATGCAGTTCATTAACGTGACTCTAGCTAGAAATCTGTTTTGTTCTTCAGTATTTTTTTGTAGTGTTGGTACACCTTCTTTAACTCTTAAATCAGTTTCTCTTAGAGTTCTAAAGAACTTTTCATAAGATGGAGGATGAAAAATTGGGGATCAATTGAAAAAGCACTTAAAATCAGCTTTTTCACTTTGATCTTGTTCTTTAATTGAAAATTGGAAATTATTAGACTGTAGTTGTTGATCTTTAGTCATTAGTTGTTGTTTGCATTGAAAAATGCAAAGTTAAACGCTTCAATGTTGTTTTTCTCCCCCCTTATAAAATATAGGAAAGGTAGGCATAACATTATCATGTTAACTAGGTCTGTTTTCTAGTAACTCTAGAATGAAAGCTGTTCTTTGAGGGAAAAATATTTCTTCTTTCTCATGTTGAAGTAGCTTAGTGGTGTAGTGTCTTCAGAGTTTGAGGAGAGCTGGTGCCATTTGTAGCTTATTTGCATTTAAAGTAGCTTTATCGCAATTCTTTAAGAAGATTCTTTGCTTTCTGTCCAGATTTGATTGTGACTCAGTGCGTAAGTCTGATTGCACCTGGTGTCTCAGAGTGAATCAGCAGCTGTAAAGTTTTGTCATGTTTTGTTTTTGTTTTTTTTTTTTAGCTCTTGGTCAATATAAAAGTTAGCACACTTTTTGTTGATTACATGTGAGCCCCTGCACTTCAGCTATGTGTTTTGGGGGAGTGGGGAGGGGTGATAAGCAGTATTGTAGTTACTCCAGAATTTCCCCATTAGCAAGTGTGTTTTACTGGAGCTTATAAGAAGAAAGGCATATGTTAGGTAAACTTCATTTCCTTTAGTCAAGGGTACATAACCCAATAAGACAGTTCAACTCTTTGCTGTGCATTTTGTGTGCTGCTTTTGTGTAGTAACACAGTTCATACACTGACGGTACATGCTACTTTTAAAACTTAGAATTTTAAAGCTAGTGTTAATGTCAGTGCAGTTTAACAAAATACATAAAATTCAAAATTATATGAAGTCTTGAAATCTGAAGACTCCACTGAGGGCTGAAAATCTACATAGGGCTGAAAACCTACATACCTCAAGAACTGGTGCAAAGTGAATTTAATACTACAGGTGCTTGAAAACTTCCTGACTGGAGTAGGCATGCTTCCTGGTGAATGTACATGCAAGTAGGATTCTTGACAGCATATCCCCCTCCTAAGGGTGGTATGGGATATGAACACAAAGCTTGAGTAACTCATTTAAAAATCATGGAGGGAAAAAAAAAATAGCTTAAAAACGTACAGCATGAAATCTATAATCACACTCACAAGTAAAGCAAGTAGAGAATAACTTCCACAGAATTGTATGTATTGAGTAAAGAGATGGACTTTGGGGCACAGTGATACTGTGGCATGATTTTAGTTCTCAAAATCTACTTCTTGGACATTATGTTGTTTTAATGTGAGTGCTACACTTGGATATCCAGTCCTGAAGCTTTCCACATGTATCGAAAACTGTTGTCAGTGTTGATCCCTTTAGCCCTAAGGGCTTGACTGAGAAGCTGAAGAAAATTAAGGTTTCTTCATCCAGTTCTGGTAATATGCTGTCTTGGACATAAAGTATTATTCTAGAGGGCAAAGTGATCCCTTCTTATATTAAAGGGGATTAACTTATCCGAGACTATTATGATTAAAACCTTCAACTGTGTGTTTGAGAGGAGAAGGAAGGGAAGAAGATAATTTGGCTGACTGCTCAACTGTCAAAAGAGAGGCTACAAGTTAGCTGAGGTATGTGGCTGTGCTTAACAAGGCTGTGGCTCAGCACCTGTGTGTTGAATTGCTGTGTGGTGAGAAGGTGCCCTGGTCCCTCAAAAAAGCTGGCTAAAACTTAAGTTTAATGAAGATGCTAAGAAAAGGGCTGATTCCTATATTACTTCTTATCTTGCATCCAGGATGGTGCACTTTATGCTCTCACCTGTATTAATCTGTAATTCCCTTTAAGAAATGTAAAAAATGGGTTCTGTTGCTGAGGCTCACAAGTTCCAGCCAAGTCCTTTGTCAGATGACCCAGTGACTAGTAGAGGCGTACCGGAACAAATTCCTGGAAGCTGAACTAGTAAGGGGGGCTTGGTGCAAATCGATATAATCTGCTTCAACCTACAACTAAAGGAAAAGTTGAACTCTTCATGTCTGGTTGAAAGCCTGTCTGAAAGTAGTATTAGACAAGACAGATTATTGTCAGTAAGGGGTGACTGGGTAGGTACGTAATGACTCATGATGTTCAGGCATAAGGTGTATCTGATTATTCATTCTGATCTTCAGAGATCCGTGGGTTCATTAAATTGTTCCATCTGTACAGTTTAGTCAGGGTAGTAGACAAGGAAAGGTGTGGGCTCAGTCTCTTTTCTGCACCATTCTTCCTCAGTGTCAAGAGACTGAGAAGAGGAAACAGGACCATCGTTCCTTAGGTCCTCTAAGGAATCTGGGGCAGTGGATCTGTAAAGGCCCATCAGCAAGCTTCAGTGCCCATTCCAAGGATGCTCCAGTGCTGAAGAGGAGAAGAGGGGGGAAAAAAAAAAACCTGCTCCTGGTGCCAAACTACATTTACTGGATTGCAAGCTAGTTCAGCAGTGAAGCTGCCCTAGTGCTGAGACCATCACAGTGTCCTCTTAAAGCTCGGGTGCAAAATCAGTCTGTTCTCAGCCTGGTTCTGGTGGAGCTGGAAGGGGAAGAATCTATATTCTCATCCACGTGTTGGGAATTCTTCAGTCGTTCCTTTTTCTATGTTGGTACATGACACTCTCCTGGAACCAAAGATTGGATCACAAGGATTTCTAGGATTGTTCTCGTTGCTCTGCAGGTTATCAGGTATCTTGAACACCCATGATCCTTACTAATCTTTTGGAAGGTCACTAGCAAATTCTTCAAACGTACTGCAGTATCTGTGTGCACAGCTGCTGTTGATTAAGTCAGGCTGATAAAGTCTGCAGAAGAGGAGGTGAATCTGAATGAATGGGCTTTTTCAGGCGGTACTCTAAGGAAAACCTAAATCTCAGCGGTGTGGAAAAATCTTAGATGCCAGCTGTACTCCAGCCATGCTACTGGCGGCCTTCACATTCTGAACTTTCACCTTAGGCTTTCACAGGCCTGTTCCTGCTGTTTAAAAGCTTCCAAGAGAGAAGCTGCCAGGACTGCTCAGACCTGAACACCTGCACCGTGGCCACCTCCAGTCCTTTCCAGATACACCAGGTGTCTGCCTACATAGCTCTGTGTGGAGCCTGTGGCTTTTGTTTTCTTTTTGCTCAGAAGGATTTTGGCAACCTTTCTGTCTTTTCATACTGACTGGCTTATCTGCAGCCTCCTCTTTCTGGGGATGCTTGCCTACATTCTCAGGGTCCTAGGCACAGTAAGCCACCATGCTCCTAAGGGTGACTTGCCAATTGCATTTTCATGATTATCTCAAGATCAAAGATAGTTAATGTGAAGAAAAGATTCAGAATATCTTGGAATTGCATCAGTTGAACTGTGTGGCCATGTCCAATAAGAAGTATTTTGGCTTCATATTGGTAACTTCTTGAACTCAGTAGTTTTTTTGGGATGTGTATCAAGACAGCAAGTCCTGTTTGAAAATCTTGATTACTAATTAAGTAACCCCCTGCCTTACGGTTGCTTCTGCAGCAGTGAGACAGGTTAGGTGTTTTTAAATCACTTCTAAATGATAAAATATAAAACTGATTGTTAATGGCTGATGTCAGTCTTCTGTCCTGAGGCTTGTGAGTTGTAACAGACGAGCTGTGCTGGCTTGTTTTAACCTCTGTACTTCCAGATAATTTTAGTTTGGAGATGCACCTTCCACAAAAGGAAATAACACAATACAGGAACCAAGATTGATTAGCTTTTAGTGGATAGATTCTACTAAACCAAAGCTGCCCCAAATGTAAGAGAAGAGTTTGGGACGGTTGTTCTCAGTGGTGCGTGGTTTTGGCAATGTTGAGTATTTAGCTGTAATTACATTGAAACGTGTACGATACTGCCTAGAGGATAGGTTAAGGTATTTATCACATTAACTTTTTGTTGAGGCTAAAACGTGTGTTTCAAGATGTGATTCTTTTCTTCCAGGTATGTGTTTTGATTTACTCAACTTTCAAGCTGATGTTAAATAGAAGTTTTCTGGCATCTGCTTTTCCTCCTTTTTCAGATGTGCCATTTCAGTGAGAGTAGAGATGCTTCTTGGTCTGGTCCCGTAATTCAAATGTGTTGTAACTGTACAGAACGTAGATATGATTGAAGAGCCTTTAAACATTACTTTGATGAAAAATGAAGAGCAAGATATCAATTTCAGTCTTATTAAAGCATTCTACATTTTCATTTGTTTTAATAGTCTCGTTTCACATTCTTTGTTAATACTGCCTTGTACTTTGGATGGGAGGGAGAAGAAATTGAACATACCTATCTGGCATAAAATTACCATTACAGTTTGGAAACTAAATATAGTATAATACTGTCACATAGCTCACCTTTTGATTATTATGGATTAGCAGGATCTGTGTAGCAGTGGTTCCTGTTACCTTGCTACTTCTGTATTCTTTTCAGATTATGGCACTGCCCAGCTGTGTAGCGTGAAGACAAACCTGATTTATACCCACTGGCAATCATCCCATCTTTAATACATGTTCCTTAAATTAAATTTTAAAGGCCATTGCAGTATTTCTCAAATTTAATGGAAAGATCACTTTTAAAATAAAGATTTGTGACAGTGTACCCTTTGACATAAAATTCAACAATACCCTTTCTGCAGGTAGCACTGCTTTCAAGTGATAGTGTCAAAGTAAGAATTCAATGAAGGCTGCGTTCAATCCTTGGTTTAAGCCATTGTGCCCAGCTATCCCATTATGTACGCGTTACAGTAAGTCCTTTACTTGAGTGAGGATCACGGGGGGCTTCCCTGGTAGGGGCAGTGCTAGATGTTGTAGCAGTGGAAGTCATTGGCTTGTCCTTTTTGGTATGTTGAGGTCCTGGGTTGGTTTTCTTTCTGGCTAAAATGCAGTCATTTAATTCATATCAGAAGCTTCAATGGAGATTTAACAGAAATGTGGAACAAAATGTTGTGAGTGCTGTGCTCTTGATCGGGGGGAGCAGAAAACTTGTGTAGTTTTGTTAACCATCTGTCTTGGGAGCTTGCTGCGTTCTGAGGTGCTGGGGGAGAGACGTGGTTGTGTTTTGGGGGTGAGGTGGGTTCTCCAGCTATCCCACGGTGTTCTCAAAGGGCAGAACTTGCACTGTAGTAGGAACTGGCTTTTATTGACTGCCTTGCTGCAGTCTGCAGGTGGGGCAGGGTTACGCTGGGGGGCAGCTGTAGGTGAGAGTGGGGAAGCAGCTATGCCTAGAAGAGTGCTGTCACGTATGAGGCTTTTGTGGGGTAGATAAGCAAAGGGAAACTTTGGTCTGTGGGTTGTCTCGGGGGCAGAGTCAGGGAACTGAAGGACTGGTCCATCTCCGCTTGCTGAATATGATGGGCACTTCCGTATCTTGGAGAGATCTTAAAGGCTAGCTAGTTAAATTCAAATCAGTTCTGTGAAAATAGGAAATGGTGCTTTTGGAAGGCAAAATTGCTTCAGTTTAGAAATGAACACAAGTTAGAGTAGATGCTTAATCTCTCTGTTTTTCTTTTTCTTACAGCAAGCAAGGATTTGGCACAGACATCCTATTTCATGGCTACCAACAGGTTGTTATCCTGAACCTCTTTGTTGCACTGTTGTAGCACACTATAGCTTCCTTTACTGCAGGGCCCCCTACATGTGTCTTACCCTTGTTGCAACAGGAGACTGGGCCATCTACAGTGGTGGTACCTTTCTGTTTGCAGTGCGGTGTATTGTACAAGGGCCTGACGGCACAAAGGGGTTAAATGCACAATGAGAAGTGTAGTGGTGCTTTCTGATGACATTTTCTCGATTGTGAGTGCATAAGTCTAAAATTGGTAGCCTGAATAGCAGCTAAAGATTACAAAGAGATAAACTTAACCTAGAAATTCGAGCATCTTGGTAAGTACAAAACTATTTCTAGTTTACACTTGTAATTAATGGCAGTTTTCTCTTAACTTTAAATATATTGATCCAATCTTAACTTATAAAATTGTAGTGGGCCTAAGATCTTTTCAACCAGTTGATTTTTCTTTTCCAATATACTAGAAGTAGTCCAATGTTCTTCCTTTTAGAAACAGCTCTTTAAACTTAATACACAGTTTTAAAACTTAAGTACTTGTATTAAATTTAAGTTAACGGATTCCAGATGGGGATTGTATATGGGTAGCCTGTTGTAGAAAGATAAAATTTGAGAGCAGACTTCAGGCTTTATTTCTTGATTACTCCAATTTATTTCTTGCAAGACAACTTTGAGCTTTACTTATCAGAATTCAACTGTGTGTAGCTAAGTTTTAAGTAATACCTACTACTGGTTGGTTAGAATTCTTCCAGCCAAGCATTCCCTGGGGGTTCCTTAGCGGGCAGTGTTCTGTATTGAAGCAGCTGTTACGATAAGCTGTGATAAAGTGGTGATACTGAACCAATGCTTTTGTGCTGGTGCCAGCTGGAAGCTGAAGTTGAGTTCACAAATATCCCAGGTTCAGGCCTAGTGACAGCTAAGCTGACAAGTAATTCATTGGCCTCTGTTGAACTTGTGTGTACCTTCATCTACTAGTCTAATTTGGAGACTGCGTAATGAGCTGTATGGTTTTTTACTGTAGGTAGAATTTTAATTGACCATATTATACTAATTTCTTTCTTAGTACTTAAGTACAGTAGAGTAATTGGTAAATTTCTTTACTGTTAACCACACCTTTTTATAGAAAAAGCAAATTAAAATTTCTGCCAGATAAATGCCCTATCCTTTGTTTTATTAAGGCAGTAAGATATATTAAGAACTTAATCCAAAGTATGTTCCTTGAATTAATGTTTATCTGCTGTTACTTGACAAATGATCTTACGCTGTGTGTTAATGGTTGATTTGTTTGTTTGTTTTTTATTTTACATGTTTGATTTCCTTTGGTTCCTCATTATGAAATTTATGCAACAGTCTTCACCTTACTACATTCTGTCTTCAATACAAGCCTACGGTGATAGCATGTGTGTGCATTCACTTGGCCTGCAAGTGGTCTAACTGGGAGATTCCAGTATCAACTGATGGAAAACACTGGTGGGAATATGTGGATCCTTCGGTTACTCTGGAATTGCTGGACGGTAAGCAGTGCTGCCTTTCCACATCTTGAGTTTCAAGTGCTTATTAATAATGTCTGTAAGAACGGGAGCACAGTACAGTAAGAGCTTTAAGCCTAAAATAAGTTTCACTGGCTTCGTGCAGAGGGTCCTCAGATAAGAGGAAGGTATAGGACAGGGAAAGGCTTAGGAGGATAGTTTTGAGACCCTTTTGATTTCAATTTGTGAGCTGGGATACGCACAGACCTTTTGTTAGGTACAGGTTAGAGTTTGGCTTTTAAGGGCTTTCCAGAACAGGGAAAACATCTAGAGGAACATCTGTGCAAAGCCATGAAATCCAGATAATTTTATGTACACAGGTGTTCAAATGTATGGTGTCACTGAGACAGCTGTTCTTAAAACTCTACATAAAACTAACATCAACAAACGTAATTCTGTGTTAACGTAAGCAGAGCCTATGATACTTCAAACTCCTGCAAAAATAGTTTTCTCTTGTTAAATAGCTTCTTTCAGGAAGAAAACACACTTAGAAGACCGTATGCCTAGAAGTTTTACCATCTTTTGTTCCGATCCTGCTTTGTGTGTTGTTACCCAGTAGTGCCTGTGTGCTACCTGTTACTTTGTGGATTGTAAGGTTTAGAAGGCAGAAATTGCACTTAGCACAGTGGGGCCTGAACTTAAGGCCTTTGTACCTGGCTTATGTAGGCGGTGGTTTCGGTGGGGTTCACATCCGTTGCGCTTTGCTTGTAGTTCTAGAACAAAGAATTATTTCAGAGAGGTGATGATGGAAGCCCCCAGGTGTGGTATGGCCCAGCATAGCTCCCTGTGACCTGCTCTTCATGTCTGCTGAGCTCTCATTTCTTACTGGCCTGATTATGTTTTGAAAATGCAAACCGGAGTAGATGCCACGTGAAGTACAGCACCTGAGTGAGCTTGAAATTGCAAGCTCAAATGGCTCTGTCTTAAGATTCTTTTAAGCTGTACCTGTAGCTTCAAATTCAGCCACTACACCGCCTTCTCAGCTGTCTGTTGCCTGTGCGTGTTTGGTAAGCGTGCATCCTTGTGATTCTTAAAATCCCGCGAGATGTGTGCTGCGAGCCTGCAGTGACCGCTGCTTAATTCTTTAGGCGTCTGTGGAGCTGGTGTGTGAAACAAAGACTTGGGAGCAGACTGAAGTGGTGAGGTGCTTTTGCACTTGGGAGCAACTTAGTTTGTAACTTGCTGTGGGGTTCTGGAGGAGCCAGTTCTTCCAGACCTGCAGTAGGGCTACTCTTGCATTTGAGTTCTGACTGTACCTAATTTATTTTTAGCTTACAAGTAACATGAAATTTCAGTTGAAAGTATTTTTGTTGCAGCTGACAAGTGCAGAGCCCTAGGTTTCCTTGTGGGCCTATTAATTGCAAGGACTTCTTTAAACTCAGCCCGCTGCTTTGCCTTGAAAACAAATTAACTGAAACCTGTTGTTTAAAATAGTGCTTCCTAGGGTCCCATGGCTGATGTTTTGCCCAGAACTGTGACTGGTAGCTCTTGAAGTTCAGTGAAATGACTGAAACGGTGACTTAGAGGTTTAGATTTTAAAGGAAATTTAACATCACACAAGAAATGCT